>NC_139056.1:14980205-16180205 GCF_965140915.1 Aythya marila
CATCCCTCCCCCTTCCTCCTTCTCGCCCAATCCCCTCCTCCCCCCTCCGGCGTGAGGGCGGAAGAAGGGCGTGTCGGCTAGGAAGAGGAGGGGGCAGGAAAAGGGCGAGCGAGAAGGGCGGCGGCGGCTTCGCCGGCCGCGCGCGCGCATGCGCGGGAGGGGGGGGGGCGGGGCGGGGAAAAAAAAAGGGGGCGGGGCCCCGCGGCGGCCCGGGGATGTCGGGCTGGTGACGTAGGCGCCGCTCGCGCCGCGGGAACGGCTGCGCGCGACCCCCGGGGCCCCGCCGCCGCCCCTCCCCCCCCCCCCCTCCCCGGTCCCGGTCCCGGTCCCGGTCCCGGTCCCGGTGCCCCCCCCCCCGGGCCCCTCCGCCATGGGAGCGGGCCGGGCACGGCACCGAGCCGGGGCTGCCGCCGCCGCCGCTTGAGCCGTGCCCCGGGGGGAAGCACCGGGGGAGCTCGGGCCTCGCCGTTAAACCTCCGCCCGCCGCCGTTTTGTTGTCGTCGTCGTCGTCGTCGCCGTTGCCGTTGTCGTTGTCGTTTCGTCGCGGAACCGCCGTTACCGCCGGCCGTTACCGACGCTGCCGGGCTCGGCCGTGAGTTGAGGGGGACGGGAGGGGGGGGGTGGGGCGGCTGGGAACCCCCCGGTAACCCCCGGGAACCCCCCGGGAACCCCCAGACCCCCCAATATTCCCCGGTAACCCCCCTAGACCCCCTATATCCCCCCCGGTAGCCCCTATATCCCCCCCGGTAACTCCCTTAGACCCCCTATAATCCCCCCAGTAACCCCCTAGACCCCCGGTAGCACCCCCCGGTAACCCCCAGACCCCCTATATCCCCCCTGGTAACCCCCCTAAATCCCTTAATATCCCCTGGTAACCCCTATATCTCTCCCGTACCCTCCGGTAACCCCCTAGACCCCCTATACCCCCCCCCGATAACTCCCCTAGACCCCCTATAACCCCCCCCAGTAACCCCAGTAATCCCCCCAGACCCCCGGTCCCACCCCCCGGTAACCCCCAGACCCCCTATACCCCCCCAGTAACCCCTAATCCCCCCCTCTACCCCCGGTCCCACCCCCTCCATACCTCCCGGTACCCCTCACACGCCTCCCCATACCCCCAGTAACCCCCCCATGTGCCCCAGTACGCTCCCCATACCCCCTATACCCCCCAATAACCCCCCTATATACCCCAGTAACCCCCCCAATACCCCCCTATTACCCTCCATACCCCCAGTACCCCTCCCAGTACCCCCCAGTAACCCCCCTATACCCCCAGTTTCCCCCCCAGTACCCCCCCCATACTCTCATTACCCTCCCAGTGCCCCCACCCCACCCCAAACCCCCCAGATCCCATCCCCGTTTCCCCCCCCAACCCATCCAGCACCAAACCCTATAACCCTACTCCACCAGGAGGGACCGGGAGGACACCGGGGGGGGGTCCCAAAACCTCCCGGTTCCCCCTCCGACCCCCTCCCCGTTCTCCGTCTCCCTCCCGGCAGGCCGGCGGGTGCCATGAGCAGCGGCTGCGCGTCCCCGGCGGCAGCGGGGCGGTGACAGGGCAGGGGGGGGGACACCACGGCCATGGCCGGCAGCGGCTACACCGACCTGCGGGAGAAGCTGAAATCCATGCTGCCTTACCGGGACAACCCCAAAGGGCCTCGGGACGCCCCCGTTGAGCCCCCGCCCTACGAACGCAAGCGGCGGTACCACGAGGACTCGGCCTCGGAGCCCAGCGACTACGAGGAGCAGCAGCAGCAGCAGCAGCAGAAGGAGGAAGAGGAGGAAGCCCGCAAGGTGAAGAGCGGCATCCGCCAGCTTCGCCTCTTCAGCGCCGAGGAGTGCGCCAAAATCGAGGCACGAATCGAGGACGTGGTGTCCCGGGCGGAGAAAGGGCTCTACAAGGAGCACACGGTGGACCGGGCGCCTCTGCGCAACAAATATTTTTTCGGGGAGGGTTACACCTACGGCTCGCAGCTGCAGAGAAGGGGGCCCGGGCAGGAGAGGTTGTACCCGCGGGGAGAGGTGGATGCTATCCCCGAGTGGGTGCACGACCTGGTGATCAGGAAGCTGGTGGAGCACCGGGTGATCCCCGAGGGCTTCGTCAACAGCGCCGTGATCAACGACTACCAGCCGGGGGGCTGCATCGTCTCCCACGTCGACCCCATCCACATTTTCGAGAGGCCCATCGTCTCCGTCTCCTTCTTCAGCGACTCGGCGCTCTGCTTCGGCTGCAAGTTCCAGTTCAAGCCCATCAGGGTGTCGGAGCCCGTCCTCTTCCTGCCCGTCAAGAGGGGCAGCGTCACGGTGCTCAGGTAAACGCCTCGCCCACCCCAAAACCACGGGGACGTGCGCCCCGGTGGTGGCCGAGCCTTTTTTTTTTTTTGGCACCCTGCGGGGTCCCCGGGCGATGGGATGGGGTTGGGGGTGCCCGGTGCTGCGGGTGGGATGATATTTTGGGGTGATCCTATCGGGGAGGAGACGGGATCCGGAGTTATTTGCTCCCCAGGCTGCCAACGGGGAGCTCCGAGCCCTCGCCTGCGGGATGGGGACGGCGGGGACGCGGCGCAGCCCCCGTTTTGGGGCTGTCCCCGGGGAGGTGAAATGACCCTGCCCAAGGTCACGCAGCCAGGAGCCACTTTAGGGCTGCCAAACGTCTCCTCCTTAACCCCCCCCCCCGTCACCTCCCGGTGGGCGCGTGGAGCCCTCGTGCTCCTCGCTCCCGTGCTTAAAGGGTCGGTGCCGGGGTTGCCGGTGCCGCCGGCCCCTCGTGGGCACATCCCCAGCCTGGTCGCCGCGGCCTGAAGGTCAGAGCGCTCGCTGCCAGGAGCGGGGATGGCCCAGGCTGTGCCAGCAGCGCTCAGAGCCACCAACTTGGGGTGGTTTTTTGTTTTTTTGGGGGGCTGGTGAACGTCCCGGGTGGGTTTTAGGGCTCCCTAAAACACAACCTGTAACACAACCTAAGCTCCCTGTAACACAACCCCACATCTCGGCTCGGGAAGTGATCGCCGCGGGGCACGGGGAGGAATTGAGGAATTTTCCCCCTCCCCACGGTGTCCGGGGGCATCCTGGTAATAACAGCCAGGATTTCTCGGGGCATTTATCCAGGGAAAGCTGCACAAACATTAACGGGTCCCCCCCGGCTCAGGTAACTCCTGTAGCTCAGCAGCTTTGGAGCCAGGCTGCGGGAGGATCCCCGCCAGCAGGAAAGGCTCCCCCGAGGCTAAAAAACATTTTCATGTTCCCCGGGGGAGCGTGGCCGGGGCAGGAGAAGGGCAGAGGTCAGAGGGATTTGATCCCGGAGCGCCGTGTCCGCTTACCGCGGGCGGCAGAACTTTCTGCTTTAATTTCCCTGCCCGGGTAGCCAAAACCCGCAGGAAAATTCCCCAATTCCCCAATTCCCACCCGGAGCAGGGTCGGGGCTCAAGCAGCGGAGGGTCGGCTGCTCGTGGGAGGAGGGAGAGGGGTTTGCTCTGCTCCCCCACAACCCAACCGTGGGTTTTTGTCCCTAAAAAACCGCTGGGAAGGAGCTGGCTCGGGGCTCCCAGGGCCGTTCTGCGCCGTGCGGGGTTCCCTGGAGCGATCCTACAAAGCGAACGAAGAGGTTTTGGTGCCTGCAGGGGAAGGTTGGGTTCCTCCTGACCCCAGGATGGGGTTCGCTGGCTTCCCACAGGGTTAGGTGCTGGGTTAGGTGCCGGGCTGTTCTGCTTTCCACCAAATAACAGCCTCTAAAACGGGGATTTTTTGCAATTTGGGCAAAATTTGGGCAGATTAGCACTCGCTGAAGGGAGATTCTGCCAAGGGATGCGGGGTGATGGGAGCCAGGAGAGGAGAGGGAGGACGAGGGGGTCCTGGGGGGGGTCTCGGGGTGCAGCTCCCGGTGGAGCCAGCTTCTCTCTCTCCTCGCAGCAAGCAGTTGCCCTGGAGATAGGGAAACGGCGGAGACAGAAGCGCCGTGCCTGTGATATTTGGGATCCAAACCCTGCCGGGTCAGGGGCCTCCTTCCCGGGGAAGCCGTGGGTACCTTGTGAAAACCGCGCGGCTCACGGGGAAGCCGCCGGGTTCCTCCTTCCCCCCTCTTTCTCCATCTCTCCCCAAAGCCCCCGCGTGTCCTGCTCCCCATCCCAGCTCTGCTCAAGGTCCCCCTCCCGGCCTCGCAGCCACCCCGTGCCCTCCAGAGGGGCTTTCCCCGCGTCCTGCCCTCGATGTTCTGCTTCCCTCGGGTTTTTCCTGGTTAAACTCTGCGCCAGGCTCAAGTGTTCGGTGCGAGGCAGGCCAGGCTCCTTGCAAATCCTGCACCGGCCTCAAACTCGAGCTGTAAAACCTTCACACCCCAAATGAGAGGTTAGGGTTGGAAAAATGTCCTCGCAAAGAGTTTTTGGGGAGGAACGGGGGCTCTCCTCGCCAGCAGGACGGAAGCTGAGCCGCCTGGAGGCCGTCCGCATGGCCCCGCGCTCCTCCAGCAAGGTATTTTCTCTCCGGTTGCCTCCCCGGTGCTGATTTGCCCTCGGAGGACCCAGGCCCATCCCTCTGATTTATTTTTTCCCCCGTTTTTTAAAAAAAGAAAGGAATTTGATAATTTGATAAGCATCAGTTGGCAGGAGCGCTGGGGAGGAGATGGGGGATCGGCCCGTCTGCCTGGGAGCGGGGTTTGGACAAATGGGAAAATAAAAATAAAAAAAAAATGGGGGAGCTGGGGGGGTGCAAAGCTCCGTGGCACGTAATGAATCTGAGTAGCTGGTGGGATTGGGTTTAATTACCAAGCATCGTGTGTCTGGGACGGGGCTGGGGACCAGCGAGGCTGGAAAGGGGCCGTGGGTGCCTCTGCCTGCTGCTGGGAGCTTCTGCGTGTGCCAGCGGCCACGAGGGCATCCTTTCTGGGGATAGCTGTACCAAAAACCCTGCTTTCAGTGACGCTGGGGCTCAGGGAGGAAAAAAGAGAGAAAAAATAAAAGTTTCTTTTCTTGCCTGGGCAAGAAAAGAAACCTGCGGGTGCAGCGCTGGTGTTCTTGGGGGTGTTTTGTTCCAGTGTCTGTCCCTTGGCTGTCACTGGGACGTGATAGGGGCAGGGAATGGGTGAGAAATTCATGCTGGCCCACTAAAAAATATTCTTATTCTGTTTATGAGCAGTTCCTGTGCACGTCCCGTGCTGGAGGGGTGTGCAGGGCGCATCTCAGGACGTGGCGAGGTGCAGGCTGAGCTGTCCCTCCCCAGTGTGGCATCAGGGCTGCCCGGAGGGGCCCCGTTAGGGCTGAGGGCTTTTTTTGGGGGCAGCCCGCCTGCATTTGGGGCCAGGAGCTCTGCTTTAGGTGCTGGAAAGGGAGCTGGGGAATGAGTTTCCCTCTGGGGAGTGGGAATGAGAGGGCTGATGTCTCGTGCTGGAGAGCGCAGGTCTCGGAGCAGACCCCATCCCGATGTTCAGGGTGAGGATGTGCCCCAAAAATGTTAACGTGGGGGATATTAATGGGATCTCTGGGATGTAATGGAGCGTTATTAAAGCCCCTCTGCATGATGCTGCCTTGTTCTGCAGTGCCCTAAAGGGCAGGGGGGGCCCCCAGCAGCCCCTCTCCCACCGCTCAGGCCTCAGCCTCCCAGCTCCCTCCTCCGAGCAGGCTCCAGGTGAGAGGTGTGCGCTTCCAGCCGAGTGGCGGGGTGATGAACCAGAGAAAGGAAACCCCATCCTGGCCCCGGAGGAGACCAGACCCTCTGGGTTGTCCCCCGAGCATCCCAAATTCACCGGCTGCTGCGTTTGGCTTCTCCTTCCCCACCACGCCGGACTCTGGAAGGCTCTGGGGAACAGACACTGTGGCAGCAGCAGGTAGGGGGCATGCCCAGTGCCCAGCCCAGCTCGTTAGCACCCAGCCCAGCTCGTTAGCACCCGTGGGAGGGCTGAGACGAGCTCCTGGTGCTCCCAGCAGGGTGGGTGCTCACCCTAGGGCGTGCTGGCTGCTCTCCATCAGCTCACCTCCACCCCTCAGGCTGCGATCTCGCACGCTGCGCTGGACTCCAGGCATGGTGCCGAGCAACAGAAACAGCCACGAGGAAAAAAAAAAAAAAAAAAAGCCTCTTGCAGGTAGCTGGGGCCCTGGTTGGCTTTGGGTGTTTCCCTACCTGCTAGAAACTCGAATTATTGAAGTCAGCCCCGATACCAAAATGCTCTCCTGCCGACAGGAGCTGCGGTGTGGTGACGGGGCGGTGAGCCTCGTGCGCTCCGTGATGGCTCAGGGTGCTGCCTCGCCTCGTGAGCACCACAGCACGGAGGTTTTAGGGGCATGGCGTGGTTGGCAGCCTGCTTTGGAGGGTCACCGGGGCTGTGGCGGGTCCTACAGTGACCGAGGATGCGCCAAAGTGGGAGCGGAGGAGAAAATGAGGCTGAGCACGAACGAGTGTCCCGTGCCCGGGTGGTGGGGATGAGGCGCTCAGCTCCTGGGGCACCTGGCCCTCAGTGTGCCCCCCTCCTCCCCTAACACATTAATCAGGGCTGAAACCCACCTGCGAGCCCTGGAGAGGCTCCAGGAGCAGGCTCTGACCATCCCCGGGGATGGAGGTGCCCGGGCGCACGAGAAAGCCACGCGGTGATTTGGTGATTTGGCTTCTGCCGTGATCTGCTCTCTTGGTAAAGCTCCCGTAAACAAACGAGCCGAATTTACGCTCCGGAAACTCCTTTTCAACACGACTCACTTCGTGATGTGGCAGCAGGTGGCATTTTCTCTGGTGCACGCTAAAAAAAATTGAGTCTAAATTTAAAAAAAAAAAAAAAAAAAAAAGGCCTGAATGGTGCAATTTCCTTGAAGTTTCTTCCTTTCTGGCAGTTTGCTGGGGAGCGGTGTGCTTGGGGGAGGAATTTGGGAACCAACTGGCCAAAATGTGTTGTTGCAGCCGCTTTCTGCCCCTTCTCACAGAGCCTTTCTCTTTCTGTTGTCAGCGGGTACGCAGCCGACGAAATCACGCACTGCATCCGACCGCAGGACATCAAGGAGAGGAGAGCTGTCATCATCCTTCGCAAGTGAGTGTTGGAGCCCTCCGCGCAGCGAGGCGACCCCTGGGCTGCTGCTGTGATTATTTTTAAATCACAAATGGTGATTTAAAATTTTAAATCTCAAATGGTGATTTAAAATGCTGTGATTTTTTTTTTAAAGCAACGCTTTAACAAAAAAAAAAAGCCTTGCTTGGTGTTGCGCTGGGTCGATGTGAAATTTTTTAGGTCTCGCTGCCCGTTTGCAGGCGCTGTTCCTGGCTGGATTTTGTTGGGTGCCCAGCTCCAAGCAGCTGGGATCTCAAATTCCCGTGCTGCGTGTGCAGGTGTCTGAGCATCCCATAGCCACGTGCAAAAGTTCCCCGGGCGGTGCTTTGAAGCTGATATTGAAGAATCGTCCATAAAGCAGAGAGATTTCTTGGTAGCAGGGCTTTCAGCTCCTGGGGAGGAGGGAGTGGAGGCGCTGGTGTTGAATTTAGTGACCGGTTCTGGGAGCTGGGAGGCCAGGCGCTGCTGTTTCAGGAGATAATTGTGGGGGAACCACCCCAAAACCCCCGGTGTCACCTTCTCCTGTACCCAGAAACGACCTTTTTGTATCAGTTCCTTTTACTAGAGGGCTAAAAAAATGTGTGTGCACCGCGTGGACCCACGTTTACCCTGCCTTAGAGGTTGTTAACACCAATTCCACTGTCAAGAAGTGTTTGGAAGTGGAAATGCACGTGGCTTGGGTGCTGCTCACCCAGATAAAAGCGTGGCCACGACGGCAGGGATTCGGCTGTGCCCGAGGCTGGTGTGAGGCTAGCAGGCAAACGCTGTGGATCCGGAGTTGGGGAACTTCTGGGCAGCCTCGCTGGTTTGCAGACAGCCTGGTGATGCCGTGGAGGTGCAGCACGAGGCCAGCCGTGAGGGGAAGGGAGGGGAGAGCCAAACCGGCGCGTTAGGTGAGCGGTGAGGTGGCTGCGAGGAGAGCCCCAAGGTGGCTGCAGGAATTATTGGTTCCTGCACCAACCAAAAGCCGTGCGAGTGCTGCTGAGCACCGGGGGGAGGCATCTCCAGACCCTGCAGGGGGGAGAGATCCGGGCTCTGGCTGCTTTACTCAGGCTTTGGGGCAGAGAAGCTGCCTGTCCTGAGCTGCCTTTTCCAAGGAACTGCTCCACAGAGTTGGCCAAATAAATTAAAGCTGCCCGAGCTGGTGCAGATGAGCTCCCCCCCCGTTTGCCCGGGCTCCTTCTGCAGCAGCCAACCCATCTGGCCTCCCCATGGGGGCCCAAATCACTTCACATGAGGGCAGCGGTGACTTTCCTGGCGAGCTGAACAAAACCCCAGCGGGATCATCCTACGAGCAGGGCAGGAACCCCTCGGGGATTATTTTTGGGTGATCTCCGTAGGGCCGAGCAGCCCCGGTGGATACGCGGGGTGCGTCCACCAAAGGCTGCGCCCCGAGCTGCAGCGGGTGCAGGCTGCACCAGGGAGTTATGCAAGCAGGAAAACAGCCTCTGCTGCTGGCACGCGAGGTTTGGGAGCAGCCCCTGACCTCGTACAGCTCATCTTTGCCTCCTTCCTGGGGAGAGGCAGCAGCCCGCAGCGTGCCACAGGGCTCGCGTACCCTGCGGGCGCATCGCAGCGTAAAAACTGCATCCAGGAGCTGGGAAATTTTGGGATATTTGGCTGCCAGAGCGTGCTGGGCTCCAGAATCTGGATCCCTTCTTGCCTCTGCTCCGGGCACGTGGCTCCAGGGGTGGTTTTTTTTGCTGGCAGTGGCAGGACAAAGCCATGCGTGCCGGGGAAGTGGCCGGCTTTCTCGGCACGCCTGAGAGCGGCGCGGTTACCAAGTAGGTCAGGAGCCCTGGAGAGCTGCAGGGGGATGGGATTTACGGTGTTTCCTGCGCCTCCGAGCACGGGGCCGGCGAGTTTTGGGAGCGCTTTGAGTGGAGGAAGGAGTGGAGCCATGCTCTGGATTTCCTGAGCTGCTGCCAGAGGTCAGCTGGGAGGGAGGGGGAGAAGCGAGACCTCCTCGAGCGGGGCTTGGAAGTCCTTTTACAGGGCTCCTGCAGCCGTTTCTAGAGAGCTGGGAGTTATTTTATTCAGCTGGAGCTTTGCTGGGTAATTTGCTGCCCGTTTGGGTGCAGCTGTGGTGGTTTTACCTCCTGGTGCCTGCTCCTGCAGCTCGCGTCCGTGGTGGCGCAGCGTGGCTGGTGCTCTCCGACCCTCGCAGTGCATTTAGTGGGTTTTGAATTGCAAGGCCTGCAGTTGTTATATTTGAAATATATTTAATTTGAAATAAACCTCCCAAGGTGTCCGGGGCAGGATCCGCAATGCTTTCGGTGCTCTGGCTGGCCTGGCTCCAGTCCCGGAGCTGCCAACAGCTCAGGATGGCTTTGCAGACGAGTGCAGGCTCCAGCCTCAAAAACCTGCCTGAAAAGAGAGCAGCTGCCCCAAAAACCTGCCTGAAAAGCTGAAGCTGCACAGCAGGGGACACGCAGTGCTTCTCCCCTCCCTTTCCCAAAGCCCAATTTTGGTGTTCACCCCCAATCCTGCGGAGGGAGGCTGCAGGAGCAGCACCAGGGTGCCTTTCTGTCCAGAAACACTCACGGATCCTCCCGAAATCGGCACCCTGGAGCCCTGGCGCCACCTTTTAGCACGCTTTGCCCCTTCCCAGGCTTCAGTCTGTTTTGAAATCGACTTCTGGAGCGCTTCGAGTGGCGGCCAGTAACTACACAGCACCGGGAGGTGGTGACAGCGCCGTCACACGAGAGCTCAGAGAGAGGAGGGAGTTCCCAGAGAGCGGTGGTTGTTACTGGTGGAGGTGGTGATGGATTTTTCCGTGCGTCTCCCAGGTGGCTGAACTGGAGCTGCGAGTTGTGGAGGAGTCACCGTGATCCCAGCACCTCCTCTCAGTGCCCCGTCACTGGGGTTGCAGGGAGCTCAGCACCCTTCCTGTCCTCCCAGGCTCACCTCGTGGCTTCGCTGACCCCTAAACCTTGCTCTGTCTTCTGACCAATGCAGTAATGGTTAAAAATTAAAGCGTCAAGTGCAAGAGAACTGCAGCTTGTTCTGCCTTTGAGCGTAACCATCCTGACCCTTTTCTGGAGCTGTGGGGCAGGGATTGAGGGTTCAGCTGCAGTGCATCTAGGACAAACGTCCCCTGTACCAATTCTGTAGAAACTCCTTGCAAATACTACTTTTTTTTTTTTCTTTTTTAATTTGCAGAACAAGGCTAGATGCCCCTCGATTGGAAACAAAATCGCTGGGTAGCTCTGTGTTGCCGCCAGGTTATGCCTCCGACCGCCTGTCGGGAAACAACAGGGACCAGATCCTGAAACCCAAGCGGTCCCATCGCAAAGCAGACCCCGACGCTGCTCACAGGTAGGTTGGGCTCTCCTGGGAGCAAGGAGCTGGCCGGTGAACCTCTGAGGCTCCTGGCCTCTGATGAAAGGTTGTAGGCACACTTAAATCATCCTGGCATGCACCTCTTTGCCAGGTGCTCCCCGTGGCACGCAGACCTGCTCGATCAGAGCACGTTGCTTTATTCGTTCCTCCTAGGCTTGCAGAGGCTAAGCCCCGGCTGTAAGCAGCTTACGTTGTTTATCCTGTGAGTGGCATAACGAAGAAGCAATAGATGTGCCCGGCTCTCCATAACGCAGTCATTCAGAACAATAGTTTCCCTGCAGCTAATTATTTTTGACCTCCATTGCCGAGCAACCTGCGCGTGGCCGTGTTAAAGCGCGTCACGAGAGCAGTCGGAGAGAGCTGGGCAGGGGGAAGGACTCCTCGGGAAGCTTCTCAGCTCTCTTTTGGTTCCGGAGCTGTGTGTATTTGTGCGTGCAACCAGGCTGCGTGGGTGCCTCAGCCTGACCTCCAAGAGCTCCTTGCTGAGGCTGCAGACAGCTCGAGCTCTGCGGCGAGGCTCCCCTCAAACACCACCTTGCTCACGCGTCTGTGCTGATAGCCACGAGTGATAGCCGGGCTGCCAGCTGTCCTTTTGGCTCTTCTCTGCCTCCCGAGCCTCCCAGGAATTGCTAGGGCACTTGTGCAGATCCCAAAGGTGGTGGGGCTCGGCTGCTGTGCGGTCCCAGCCCGTGTTGCAACCTGTCCTGCTGAAGGAGGAGGGTGGGGACGGCGTGTTTGTGAGCAGCGTTCATTCAGCAGGGCTCGGGATGACTGGGCACATTGATCACCGAGCGGAGCGAGCCTGCAGCGGGCTGTGTGTGATCAGATTTGCCCTGCACGGTCCCTTCTTTGGTGGAAAAAAAGGTGAAAGGCTGATTGAAGGAGAAGACACCTCACTGGAGAGCAGGCTCGGCACAGACCCCTGCAGCAGGCGGGTACCAAAAACGTGGTTTTTTTTTCTCCTTTTGGCCTAAAAGACTCCAGCATAGTGTAGGTGAATAGCCCAGGCAGCAGCATCTGTCAGAGGGGAACTCGGTTCCCACCTAGGATAAAATAAACTGGGATAAAATCCTGCCAGCACGGCCCTGCTGTGAGCTGAGCGCAGGTGAGCACAGGGGCAGCTTCCTACAAGTACTGACTGCGTTGTGCTGATGCTGGAGAGCACAGCAGGAGGACACGGGAGCTTGGAGCTGTGGTTTGATCCTCACAGCCCCTCTGTAGGGCAGGCAGACCCCTCTGTAGGGCAGGCAGACCCCTCTGTAGGGCCCAGACCCCTCTGCCCACGGGGCTAGGGGCAGCCAGGCTGTTTGGAGGCAGAGAGCAAAGCTGTGAAAGCGAAGGGCTCGCACCACTCAGAGCCAAATTCTCAGCCTTTCCGTGGGACGTGCAGCTTGGCGAGCTGCTCCTGCTCTGCCCACAGCCCGGAGCGTCGCACCGGGAGAGCAGGGTGGAAAAAATCACTCACGGTGCTCAAAGCCTGCAGAAATCCAGATGGTGTCCGCACCAGGAGCGCTTCAATCGTGTTCTCACTCCCTCTCTCCCTCCCTCCCTCTCTCTCTCTCCGTAGGCCACGGATTCTAGAAATGGATAAAGAGGAGAACAGGCGCTCGGTCCTCTTACCAAAACATAGGAGACGGAGCAACTTCAGCTCCGAGAACTATTGGCGAAGGTCTTACGAGTACACGGAGGACTGTGATGAGGAGGAGGAGGACGGCAGCCCGGCCAGGAAAGTTAAAATGAGGCGACACTGAGGAATGCACTTTCCGGGCTCGTGGAGCTGCTGAGATTGGCCTCCAGTCTGTGAAAACTTTCTCCTCCCTCTGGCTATCTTCCATCTAGCTTCAGTTTTGGTTTTTCCTTTCAGGCTGAAGAGTAAACAGGAAGGATCCTAGCGATTTGTTTTTATGAATGGAGGAATGCTGAGACATATGTGAGGATGGAACATGTCCAGTGCACGTGGTGGCCTGAGTCATGGGTCAAACGGGCATCTCTCCCTTAGGAAGCAGATAAAGTTATGCCAGGCTGTCTGTTGGGATTTCTGTTGAAAACACCAAAAAGTTTAACTGTTTCGTTGCGCGAGATTCAAGAATTGTATTTTTGTTTTATTTTGTTGTTTTATTTTTTTTTTGTTTGTTTGTTTTCGCTTTAACTTCCTTTCCAAATGTTCTAAATATGATGTTAGACCCCAGGAGCTGAAAATTCTCTGTGGTGGCCTCGTATTCCTTGCTTCACCAAAGGGCTCCTTGGTCTGCTGTTACCTAGTTGTCGTTGGGTTGTGTTTTACGAGTGTGCCCTGCAGTAACTGGAAGTTTGGAGCTTTGCAGACCCCTCTTACTGCGTTGATTACAAAGGGTTTAGGACATTTGTGTTGCACTTTAGCACCAGTTTTAAATGCCGTAGGTTTTTTCTTTCTGGTCCCTCTTCCCGAGCCAGCTTGGGCTCACGGCCTCGCGTCCCCGGGGCTGCCCTCTCTGAGAAGAATGTGCTTACCCCTGGCTTCTCCCCGCCGGGTTTTTTGGTTGAGGAGGGAGAAAATGTGGCTGATTTCACTGAGGCCAGCATCGCCCTGAGGTCTGGGGGCTGCAGCATCAGCACCGAGTGCGCGCAGCGTCCTGGGGACAGCAAAGAGGAGCGGGCGAGGGGTGTGCTTGCGAGGATGCTGGGCTTGGGGTCCCCTAATAAAATCTCTCCTCTGCCTCCTGGCAGCGTGGTGAGCTGCTTTATAACATCCTGCCCCTGCTGGGTGCAGGGAGAGGAGCTGGCAGGGGGCTGCCGGGGAGCCGGGCACCTCGGCTGCGCTCCGTCCCCTCCGGGGTTGGCTCTGGGGCAGTGCGTTCATCCGAAATAACTCATCCGAAATAACTCATCCGAAATAACCCACCCACACCCTGCTCCTCCCTCTGCCTGTCCTGGGGCTGGGGGTTCGGGGCTGCCAGGGGAAATGCTGAGCAGCAGCAGGCTTGTGGGGAGGTAACGCTAGGAGCTCAGCCTTCTTCCTCATCTTCTCCCAGCCTGGGCGCCTTCCAAATCTGGGGCCCAACGCCGTATTCAGAGCCCTGCTTTTAAGGAACTTCCCCCGGTTGATTCTTTCGAACCCCAGTGTTGGCAGATCGTAAGGAGCAGCCTTCTTTTAAAATTTTTACCGCTTTGCCCGCCCTCAAGCTGTAGTTTTTCCGGAGCGCCGCGTCCCCCACACTTCATGGTCCGCACGCTTGGCAATAAAAAGATGTAATATATTTTGAAACCCGTTTGCTGCTGTCTTGAGGAGCTCCCAGTCAAAAAAAAACAAAAAAACCACAAAAAAAACGGGCGCTGTTCCTTAACAATCCAGCACGTTTGCTGCCATCGGGGTCTCGGTGTCCGTTCCCTTCCCTGCTGACTCGCCTGTCCTTGGGGACACCGCTGGGGCTGGCAGCCACAGCAGTGCCCAGGAGATCGCTGTCACCTTCAGCATCGCTCGGACCCGCAGGAGGTTTCCTAGCTGGGCTCCAGCTGCCCCCTCCTTGGTTTTCTTGATCCCATCCCGGTGAGAGCTCCTGGTGGCTCGGGGTGGAGGTGCGAGCACAGCCTCGTGGGCAGCCTTTGAAGGCGCCTCTTGGCTGCCCGGAGATCTGAAATTTCACGTTTTGAGCATCTGAAGCAGCGTTCCTTGCCTTCTTAGCTTGCTGCAAAACCCCTTTCTGGAGAGCTTGGCGTTCCCTGCAGCGTGCAGGGAGCAGCGCTCCCTCCTCCTCTTGGTGGCTGGCATCTTCAGCAAGCCAGAGACCTTCCCGCGGGATGCCTGGGCACGGCTCTTCCCAATTCTTCCTCAACTCACCCTGGACGTGCCCCGTGCCCTCTGTGGCATTCGGCTGTGCTGCTCGTGCTGCTGGCAGTGGTTGTGGTGAGGCAGAGCAGCTCTGCTCCCTCGCCTGAGGTCCCCGTTCTGTGCAGCCTGCTGCCCCCCCTCTTCCCTTTTTACGCCTACCTCTGCATCCCCCATACCTTTCTCCGCTGTCTCAGCTCCCAACGAAGGCAACCTCCCTCCCCGGGGCTCCTTCCCCAAGCTGTGGGACCGCCGTGACTCCCGTAGGACGAGGTTTATGTCCTCTAAAACCCAAACGAAGCATCCCGAGGTCTCACCTCATCCCCGTGCAGTCTGTAGGGGCACGGGCAGCCCTCCTGCCCCCTTGGGTTCTGGTGTTCCTGCATGCCATCTCCGGGAGCTCTGCCCTCCCGTTCCCCCCACCCCAGATCTGTGCCGTGGGTCCGAGCCGGAGCTGTATCCCTCCCCGGAGTCCCTCCCCTGCTCCGTTTCGCTTCGAGTCTCCGAGCTGCCTGCTTGGGGCTCCACCACCCCCTGTCTGACCCCGAGCATCTCGTGGGCGAGGAGTTCCCAGCGCGCAGGCAGCCCGGCTCTCCCCCTTGTACAGACATTTTCTATACACGCGGTTGTACATGTGTAGATAATGTGTTTTTTTTTTTTAACTCTTTTTTTGCACTGGACAACGTCGGGGTAAAACCTTGATCTGAAACCAGAAGACGCGTTTTTTTTTTTTTTTTTTCGCACGGATCCAGCTGTCCAGATCCTTTCCTGTGCCCCGTTTGGTAAAACTGTGGCTCCAAAATGCTGCTGTGCCCAACTCCTCTTTGTCGTGGCTGCGTGCGGGCTTCGGGTCAGGCCGGCGACACGAGTCCACTGCAGAGGACGGAGGGAGGGCAGCGAGTGCTGCTTTTTGGCTGCTTGCCCCTAAAAAAAAAGGCGAAATTTCTCCCCATCCTCTCCGTGGGATGGGCTCGCTCCCTGGCCTGACCCCCTTGGCTTTATTCCCCTCGTTTGGCTCCGTGCTCCTCTCCATCACCCGCGGCGTGTCCTTGTGTATCCTGCTCAGTACGGCTGCGTGCGCCCCGACGGCCCCACACACCCCAAACCCACAGCCCAGACCCCGAGAACGGAGGAGAGGGAGGTGGGCGCCGTCCCTTCTGCCAAGGGAGAAATTTGGGTTCGCTGCTCTTGCCTGCATCCGGAGAAGACTTCTTGAGTTGGTTGCGTGGGCTCGGCCTGTCCCCTGGAAGAAAAGGAGAGATTTGGGGGCAGGGAGAGGGGAGCTGGCCTGGGGACGGGGTGGCGGATTGGGGAGCAGGTCCCCACAAACCCCACAAACAGCCTCCAGCCCCACGCTGGCCCAGCCCCGACACCGTCATCCCAGGAGGGATTTCGGGGTGCGGGGCTGCCGGCTCCCTCCTTCATCCTTGGGGGTGTCCGAACCCCAACCCGAAGCTGGGAACGTCCTGGAGGGGGGCTCTGAGCACGGCCCTGATGTCCAGACCCCCTCTTTGGTGTTCCCAATACCTTCCCTTTCCTGGGGAGGAGAAACCTCGAGCTGAGGAGCGCATCTCTGCTCCTTCCCACACCCCTGCCCACAATTAAAGTTCTGGCTGACTTTAAGTTCTTTTCTTTTCTTTTTTTTTTTTAATATTCTAATTTTTTTGTTTTGTTACAAATAAAATAAAAAAAAATAAAAAACAAAGTGGCAATATTTTTTTCCGTAAGCTTTTCCTAGGAAAAAGCGTGGTTTGTAAACAAAGTTGTACAGTTCTGAAGTTTGAGATACGAGAAGTAACTGTGTGAAACGCTGTAAATGGAGCAGAGATTATTTTATGTACAGTCCGACGCGGGGGGAAAAAACTTTTAATTCTGGTCGATTCTTAGGAAGAATTTGGTTCTTCACTGTCAGGGTTTGGAATTTCATCGGTTTCGTTATTATTATTATTATTATTTTTCTTGTATAGATTGCTGCATTAATTGAATAAAAGCAGAAAGCATCGCTCGGCCTGCCTGTGTGCTGGGGCTGGGGGGCTGGAGGGGGGCACAGCCGGGCTCGGTGCCTGACTGTGGGGTGAGGGAAAAGCTTATAAATTCTAAATAAAGGGAAGATTGGGCTCCGGGGGGATTTGTGTGCTGCCCTAGAAAGCGGCACGGGGCTGCAGCACGAGCTCGCATCCCAAAAAAATCTGGTTTGCTGCGGAGCAAGCGGTGAAGATGTCCCCGTCCTCCTGGCCCTGTTTTAGGGCCGGGGTTGCCGCCTTGGTGGCTGTGGCTCGGTGAAGATGTCCCCATCCTTCTGGCCCTGTTTTAGGGCCGGGATTGCCACCTCGGTGGCCGTGGTTTGGTGTTTTATCACCCCGGGGTGCTGCACCCCGTGCTTCGGCCTCGCCCGCCCTGCCCTGCGCCTTCCTCCCGCAAGAGGGAGATGGGCGTGCGGGGATGGCTGCGTGGGGCCTGCCATGGCGGCCTTCCTCCTCCTCATCTTCAAACCGCCCCTCGCCGTGCCATGAGGGGTGACCCCAAGGAAAGGGACGAGGAAGGAAACGGAGGCGGGATGCCCCGCAGGAGGGCACGGCGGGGTCCGTGCACCCGGCGTTAGTCAGCAGGGAGGGGACGCCCTGCCCTGCGTGGGGACGGGCGCTCGCCTGAGTCACCCGCGGCGTTTCGGGCAGGGTGCTGGGGCCCCGGTTTCTCTGTGGGGTGCTCCCCGTGCGTCCCCACCCTATTGCTGGGGGTGTGTGGTGTGGCCCCCAGTTGATACAGCCGGGCTGTGGGGCCATGAAACTGGGATGTGGGTGTGAAACTGGTACGGGGCACCAAATTATGAGGCTGCCACAAGTTATGGGGATCCACATGTTTTGGGACCCCAAGTTTTGTGGATTCCCACATTATGGGATCCCAGATTATCGGGATCCCCGCAATATGGGACCCCAAGTTTGGGGGATTCCCTCATTATGGGACCCCACATTATGAGGATCCCTGCGATATGGGATCCCACGTTATGGGGATCCCTGCATTATGGGACACCAGGTTATCAGGATCCCCGCAATATGGGACCCCAAGTTATGAGGATCCCTGCATTATGGGACCTAAATTTATGGGGATACCCACGTTATGGGACCCCACATTATGGGGATCCCTGCGATATGGGACCCCAGGTTATGTGGATCCGTGTGTATGGGACCCCAAGTTTTGGGGATCCCCTCATTATGGGACCCCACATTATGGGGATCCCTGCAATATGGGACCACAGATTATGGGGATCCCCACGTTATGGGACCCCAGGTTTTGAGGAACCCTGCATTATGGGACCCGAAGTTATGAAAAACCCCACGTTATGGGACACCAGGTTTTGGGGATCCCCACGTTATGGGACCCCAATTTATGGGGATCCCCATGTTATGGGACCCCAGGTTTTGGGGATCCCTGCATTATGGGACCCGAAGTTATGAAAATCCCCATGTTATGGGACCCCAAGTTTTGGGGATCCCCGCGTTATGGGGTCGCCCCACAGCTGTGGGTCCCTACGGTGGGGCTGATGCCTCACAGCTCCATCACCCCATATGTGATGGAGCCCTGTACCCACCACACCCCATGACCAGTATGTGCAGCCTCAGGGCCCCCTCTACCCCCTCACAACCCCTCTACCGATCACATCACTGCGACCAAAAAAAAACGAAGAAAGAGTTAAAAACCCCACATATATAAAAGTTGCTGAGGCAAAGAACTACAACCCCCAGCATCCCCCGCGCGGCGGGAGGGGAGGGGGGAGGGGAGGAGCGCACGCGCAGCGCGGCGGGGCGGGGCGGATCGGCGCCTGGCGTGCTGAGCGGGCGCTGATTGGCGGAGGCAGCTGTCCGTCAAGGCCGCGTCCCGCCCCGCCCCGGCGGTGCCTGCCCGGGCTCGGCGCGCGGCGCTCGGGACCGGGAGGGGGGGGGAGGGGAGGGGGAGGGGGCACCGGGAGCCGGGTCCGGAGCCGGGCACCGGGAACCGGGAACCGGGCACCGAGAACGGGTCCGGGCTCGGGTATTCGGGGCTCGGTGGTGCCCGTACTCGGTGCCGGTAATACCGGGAAGCCCCTCCCGGTACCGGCAGCACCATGATGAAGTTTCGGTTCCGGCGGCAGGGCGCGGACCCGCACCGGGAACGGCTCCGTCACGACCTGTTCGCCTTCAGCAAGGTGCGCAGCGGGCACGGGGGGGGAGGGGGGCACCGGGGGGTCGGGAACCGGGGAACCGGGACCCCCCCATAACCCCCGGGACCACCGGGACCCCCCCCATATCCCCGGGACCCCCCCCCCAAAACCCCCGGGACCCCCCCGGGCCCCCCCATCCAGCACCGGGAGCGCGCAGCTCCCCCCAGGGTCCCCCTTGGGTGCTGGGTGCCGGTACCGGGACCCCCCCCCCCGGTGTTACCGGTGTCCCGCCGCCCTCCTCCCCCCCCCACCGTTTTTTTTGGGGTCCCCCCGGGTTTTTGGGGTCCTCCCGGTTTTTTGGGGTCCCCCCCTGGTTTTGGGGTTCCCCTGGGTTTTGGGGTCTCCACCGGTTTTTTGGGGATCCCTCCGGCACCGTGCAGCCCCCGGAGCATCCCCGGTGCCGCCCCCCCCCCATCCCCGGTGGGGGTCCCAAGGAGGCTCTGGGGATGCTCACGGGGAGGGGGGGACACCCCAAAAATGCCCCCGGTAAGGGGGGGGGGCGCTTTGTGACCCCAAACCCGGTGTCCCCCGCTGGGGACGGAGCCCCCCGGGGTGTCCCCGTTGATGTTGGGGGTGGGGGGCGCATTTTGGGGACACCCCCATCCTTCAAACCCCAACCCCGTGGTGCCGGGATGGGGTCGATGACACCCCCGGGGACACCCCTGACCCCCCCGGGATGCCGCCCCATTTTTGGGGTCCCCCCTTTGCTTTCCCAAAACCCCCCAAATTTTTATTTTATATATTTTTTGGGGGGGGTCTCCGCAGCGGAAACACCACCGGGAGCAGCCCCGCTCCCCCCCCCCTCCGGCCCCATCCCCGGGGGGCCGCTGCCTGCCCACCTGCCTCGCATTAAGCTCTCCTTATTTATTTATTTTTTGTCATTTTTGTCATATTTTTTTTTTAAATTTTTTTAAATTTTTTCCCCCTTCTCTCCCAATCTGCCTCGGATTTGCAGTAATTTGGCCCAGAGCGCCCCTGGGCCGGCCGGAGCAGCCTCCTGCCGGATGCAACCCCGCTGCCTGGCGGGAGGAAGGGATGCAAAGGGGGTCCGAGGGTTTTTCTTTTTAGGATTTTTTAATTTTGGGGACACTGGCGGGGTTTTTCTGGGTGTTCCCAGCCAAGCACCGGGGTGCTGCAGCTTTGGGGTGGCTGCAGGGCGCACGGCGCTCACCCTACACACTTTAGGGTGCATGGGGATGGAGAGCAGGACCCAAACCTAAATTTTTTGGGGGTGTGAGAAGGCAGCGGGGTGCCCGGACCCCTGTGATCCCATCCCCGGGGGCATCGTGGAGCCCATCCCTCATTGGGATCCCCGGCGATGGGTGCGCAAAGTCACCCGCCGGCGGCCCCAGACAAAGGCAACGGGGTCGGGATCCGGCCGGGCTGGCTCCGGGAGCTTCCCCGCTGTTTGATGGGGATGGAGGGGTGTGTAGGGTTTGGGGGGGGGCTGCCCTAAATCCCCGGGAACCCCTCCCGAAACGGCGAGCCCGGGCACGCCGCCGTCCCCGGACTTCCTTGGGAAGGTGCCCGCGGGCGGCTCGCCGGGGACGGCTCCGCTCGCAGGTCCCGCTCGCCTGGTTCCACTGGGGGGGGGGGGGGGGGGCTGGCAGGGGATGGGGGCACCGTGGGGGATTGGGGGGGGGACCCTTTTGTAGGATTTGGGCTCCCCAAGTGCCTCGGCGTGGCGGGGAGGGGGGAAATTTGGTGGTTTTTTTTGGGGAGGTTCAATGGGGTAGGCTGATAAAACGTCACCCGGGGCGCTGCGGGCACCGGTGGGTGTTGGGGTGATGCTGTTTGCACCGGGGGGGTTCAGGGCGAGCTGGGGGGGGTTTGGGGTGAGCTGAGGGGGTTTGGGGTGAGCTGGGGGGGGCTCCCTTTTGACCCGCTTGTCCCCGCAGACCGTGGAGCACGGCTTCCCCAGCCAGCCCAGCGCCCTGGCCTACGACCCCCGGCTGCGCGTGATGGCCATCGGCACCAAGGCGGGAGCGGTGAAGCTGTATCCTTCAGCACCGAGGGGGGGGGGCATCAACACGCACGTTGCCCCCCCCCTCCCCATCCTCAGCCACGTCCCAACGGGGTCTGTCCGTCCGTCCGTCCGTCCGTCCAGCTGGGCTGCAGCTGCGCCGCGCCGGGGAAAGGGGGGGGGGGGGTTGGAAAAGCGGCCGCGTTATCCAAAACGCACCCCCCCCCCCCCGCCTCGCCCTGGGGGCTCCTCCCCGTGCCCCTGCAGTCGTTTGGGAAGGAAATAGGGGAAAAAAAAAAAAGGGAAAAAAGGGATGTGGGGGGGGGGGGGAGGGAGGAAGTCCCGGGTGTTTTGCAGGGGTCCGGCCGCGCTTTGTTGCTGCTGGGGAGGCTCCAGCGGGGCCGCTGGCGAGCGGCCAGGGCTGGATGCGGCCCGCGCTCGGGGGCCCCCGCGCCGCAGGAATGCAGGGTGGGCTCCGGGGGGGGGGGGCGGCCGAGCCTGACGTTTTGGGGGCGGTTGTGGTGTTTTTTTGGTTTGTTTTAGGGGCGGAAAGGGGTCCCGGCTGTCCTGCCTCCCCCCTGCGTAAAGATGTTGTTGTTTTTTGTTTTTTTTTTCTGCCTGGGGCCGCGACGTCGCCGCTCGGCTCGGTGCTGGGTCGGGGGCTGGCCCCGGGGGGGGGATGCTTGGAGCGGGTTGGGGACCGGGTGGCGCAGGGAAGCGGTGAGAAGGAGGCCCCAGTGCTGGCTGCACGGCCCGGAGCTGGCCAAACTGGTGTTACTGGTCAGCGGGGGCACCGCTGGGCGCTCCCCGGCTGGGCTGGGGGCTGTGGGGCGCAGGCAGCACGGCACTGGGGGCTGTCACCCTCCGGGGACCCGTGTCCCCCCCCAGATAGAGGGGAAAACGGGGATCCCAGCGCTTGCTCCCCACATCACCTGCACGTTCCGAGCTGCTCTCGCTGCCTGCTTGCCCCCGGAGCTGCCAGCATCACATTTTGGGGTTCAGCACGGTGCCGGCTCCGGTTTGGAGCCCCCGGGGTGAGCAGGGACGGGGCGACGTCCCCCAGCCGTGGTTGATGCTGCCCTGGGGCTGCAGTTTTCCCTTTTCTCCTTGTTCCCCGCGTCCCCAGCCCGGCTGTCTGGCTCCTCCGGGATGTCCCCAGCGCCGCGGCGCCTCCAGCCCGGCCACGCCGGTGCTGCCAGACAGCTCCTGCCTGTCGGCCCGGGCAGAGCTGCTGCGCCTGTTCCCCGTGCCCAGGACAGCGTGCGGGGCACGGGGAGGCAGCGGTGTGGCTGTGTGGGGGGAGAAGAAGGGCAGGGATGTATGGAAACCACGCTGCGGGGTCTCAGCCATCCCGGTTTTGGGGTGCGGGATGCGCACGGGGCCACGCGCCGGGCATCCTGGGGGGGAGCAGCTTGGAGGTTGGCTGCTCGTGGGGGGGTGAAGCAGGGATTGGGGGGCTCCTCGCGGCTGGAGGGCCCCGTTGGGGTGCCATATGACCCCGTTAGGGTGCTGTATGGCCCCGTTAGGGTGCTATATGACCCCATTGGGGTGCCACAAGGCGCTGGAGCATCGGTGCCGGTCCTACCCCGGTTCCTGCTGAGCGGCGTCGCCGACGGAGGAGCCGGGACCAGTTGGGTGAGTGCGGCCGTGCCGGCACATACCAAACCCCACCCTGCGTGCCGGGCGGCCCCGGGGTGAGAAAGAAGGGGGTGGCGGAGGGCAGGAAGCCCGCCCGGCCCTCGTGCGCCCACCCCGAGCCTCGGAAGCGCCGGCTGCAGGCGGGAGGCACGGCAAGAGCTCGGTGCCCGTGGCCGTGCCGGGGCTGGCGGCGTCCCCGGTGTCCCCGCGGGGCCGGCTCCAAGTGGAGCAGCCGGGCTGAAGGGGAGCCCCTGGGAAAGTTGAGGGCACGAGGCCGCCGAGGGCTTTGGGGACATTGTCCGCGCCCGAGCGAGCGTGGCTAATTGGCAACGGCCCCGGCCCCGCTGCCGGCCATTTGGAGTGTAATTGGGCAGCAAAATGAGAGCGGGGAAGGGGCTCGGAGCTGCCAGGAGGGTCCCAAACCTTGGATTGGGGTGCGCAGGGCACGTCCGACCCCAAATCCGAGCGGTGGGGCCGCGGGGGTTTCCCCGCAGCATCCCCCAAACTCATTTCCCCTGGCTGAGCAGCAAATCCCCCGGCTCGCCGCCATCCGGGGCTGCTCCGGGTCCTTTTTTTTGGATTTTTTTTGTGGAGCTGGGGTGGGTTTGGGGCAGGAAGCAGGCGGGGGGGGTGCAGGGGGGGAGCTGCTGAATAAGCACCGCGCGGCGGCTGGCGCAGGAGCAGGGTTGCTCCCAGCAACACGCGAGCCGCGGGGCCGTTGCTTGGTGACCCTCGGAGAGGGACTGGGGGACGCGGGGGGGACGCGGGGAGCGGGCTGGGGGGCGGCCAGGGCCACGGGGGGGGGGTCTGTGGGGGTCTGGGTGGGCTGGGGGGGGTTAAATCGGGCTTAGATATTGGGGTTGCGGGTTGAATCGCACCCTGTGGGATTTGGGATTTGGGTGTGGGGGGGATTTGGGGGGGCTTTTTGGGGTGGGTTTTGCTCTTTTTGCTTCCTTAACGCCCCCCCCAAGATACGGCGCACCCGGGGTGGAGCTGACGGGCTTGCACAAGGAGACGGCCACCGTCACCCAGCTGCACTTCTTGGCCGGGCAGGTAGGTGGGGGGCACTCGGGGGGTCCTGGGGGGGGGCTCACCGATCCGTGGCCCCCCTCGCCCACCCGGCTGTCCCCCTGCAGGGCTGGCTGCTGTCCCTGCTGGACGACAACACGCTGCACCTCTGGGAGATCTACCAGAAGGACGGCTGCTCCCACCTGGAGGAGACCCGCAGCTTCGGCCTCCCGGCGCGCCCCGGGTTCGGCACCGCTAAGTTCTCCTCCTCCACACTTTGCTGGGGTCATGGGGGGGCTCCCAGCCTCGTTTTTTTTTATCCCCCCGGGGCTGGTGACCCCGCTGTCACTGTGGGTGTTGATGCTCTTTGCGTTGGGGCGGCGGCAGGCGAGGTCTGCCAGAGTTTACACCCGGCTCCGGCGTGGTGCCGGGGTGGGGTTTGGCCGCGGCGCTGCCAGCTGCGAGGCTTTGTGCTGCTTGTTTGGCCTGGGGAGGGAGGAAAAAAAAAAAAAAACAAAACAACAACAAAAAAAAAACAGCTCGGTGGGGACGGAGCACGGCGTGGGAGCAGCTCCCGGCCTCCGGACACCTGGGGAGTGATAAGGGGAGTGATAAGGGCACCGGGCTGGGAGCGGCGCGGGGGAGCGGGCACCCAGCGAGGCAGCTCGGGTCCGTGCTGGGAAATGCAGCCCTGGGCACGGGGAGTAATTAATGGCTCAGGAATCGCCTGGTGGTGGCCAAAAAGCCCGGCTGCTGGCCCCAAGCATCGTCCCCATCCTCGTGGGCTGGCAGGGTCGGGGATGCTGGGGTGATGCCGGAGAGGGACGGAGAGATTTTAGGGTCTGCGCCCGCTGCTGACGCAGCCCCTGGTGCCCCCGCAGCTGCTCCCCCAGCATCACGAGGGTGACGGTGATCCTGCCCATGGCCCTGGGCGCCGTGGCCTGCCTGGGCACCGAGGGCGGTGCAGTTTACTTCCTCACCCTGCCCGGCCTCGTGCTGCTGGAGGACAAAACCCTCTTCCAGGACGAGATCCTCCAAAGGTGAGCGCCGGCTCCGCTCCCCGAATAATTTGCCCTCCCCGGCCCCTTCCTGACCCCGTTTTCTCCCTTTTTTCCCCCCCGTGGCGCAGCGTGCCCGATGAATACCGCTGCGGGAAGGCTCTGGGGCCGGTGGAGTCCATCCAGGAGCACCCCCGTGACGCTGGCAGGCTCCTCATCGGGTACAGCCGCGGGCTGGTGGCCCTGTGGGACCAGAGCACGCGCGCCGTCCAGCACCTCTTCCTGGGGAACCAGGTACCTGAGCCGGGACAGCCTTGGGGAGGGGGGTCCTGCGGGCTGTCCCCTACATTTTGAGCCCCTCGTTGTGCCCCCCCTGCAGCAGCTGGAGAGCCTGGCCTGGGAGCACAGCGGGAAGAGCATCGTCAGCTCGCACAGCGACGGCGGCTACATGGTGTGGGCGGCCGGCGGCACCGGGCAGAGGACGCAGCAGCCCGTCCTCTCCACCATCCCCTACGGTGCGTGGGCTCATCGTGGGGGGACCCGGGGGGCTCGTGTTGGCGTCGTGACAGCGGTGGCATCTCCCTTTTGCAGGTCCCTTCCCCTGCAAAGCCATCAACAAGATCCTGTGGCGGACCTGCGAGTCGGGGTAGGCGCCGGGGACGCCGGCTGGGTGCTGGTGGTCCTCTAGGGTATAGGATCTGACCCCTCTGCTCCCCCCCACACACCCTGCAGCAACCCCTTCATCATCTTCAACGGCGGCATGCCCCGGGCCAGCTACGGCGACCGGCACTGCGTCAGCGTGCTGCAGGGCCAGACCCTCGCCACGCTGGACTTCACCTCCCGAGTCATCGACTTCTTCACCGTGCAGAACCCCGAGGTGCCCGAGGGAGGTAGGTCCCACCAGCACCGTGTTCCCCATGCTGGGTGGGGGGGCTCCCCTAGCAGCATCCCTCTTTATTTTTTTATTCTTTTTTTCCTTCCCCAGGCTTCGAGAACCCCCGCGCCCTGGTGGTGCTGGTGGAGGAGGAGCTGGTGGTGATCGACCTGCAGACGCCGGGCTGGCCCACCATCCCCGCCCCGTACCTGGCCCCGCTCCACTCCTCCGCCATCACCTGCTCCTACCACATCTCCAACGTGCCCCTCAAGCTCTGGGAGAGGATCGTCAGCGTCGGGGAGCAGCAGAGCCCCCGCCTCTCCTCCGCGGTGAGTGCTGGGGACGGAGGGGACGCGCACACACACCCCCCCCTACACACCCCGAGTGCCGTGGGGTGGGCGCACGGAGCTGTGACGCTCGCTGTCACCCCCCCTCCCAGGCTTGGCCCATCAACGGGGGGAAGAACCTGGCCCAGGAGCCCACGCAGCGAGGTCTGCTCCTCACCGGGTGAGCGCCTGCCATGGCTCTGCTGTGGAGCCCTGTGGGTGACGTGGAGGGGGCGCGGGGGGGTTCCGAAATGCCAGGAGGGAGGAGGGGACGTCCCCAGCCCCTTCCCGTGGTGGGAGTGGGGCTGGGTGATGCTGGGGGGGATCTCCACCAGGAGCTGAAGCCCACGGGGGTGCAGGGGAGCCGGGGGGGGCAGCTGCTGGTGCTGGCTGTGCTGACAATCTCCGCTGTGTGGCTCGGTGGCCGGGCAGCAGCACGTCACCCGCTGCGTTGTCCCCTCACCCCTCCTGGCACGGCGGCCACCAGCGCACAGGCAGCTCTTGTTAACCCCCCCCCCTTACCCCCATGGCCCCGGCAGGCACGAGGACGGCACGGTGCGGTTCTGGGACGCCTCGGGGGTGTCCCTGAAGCCTCTCTACAAGCTGGGCACCGCCGGCATCTTCCAGACCGACTGCGAGCACAACGACAGCCTCAACCAGGCGGGCGAGGAGGAGTGGCCGCCGTTCCGCAAGGTGACGTCTCGGGGGGGACACCACGGGGGGGGAGATGCCGTGGTCCCCGGCTCCCCCCTGCTTCAGGGGGAGCTGCCCTCACAGGAGCCATCCCAGCTGTGCCGTGGGGACGTGTCCCCTCGCTCGGGGCACAGCTGCTGCCTCGGGGACACAAGGGACGCTTGTTCTGCACGCCCCATCCCGTGGGGTGTTGTGGAGGGGGGGATCCCAGGGCACCGGGGACGCATGGGGACGGAGCTGGCCCCGGGCACGGTGCCCGGTGCTGCGTGCCACCCCCGGCCCCTCTCCCCTCCCCGCAGGTGGGCTGCTTTGATCCCTACAGCGACGACCCCCGCCTGGGCATCCAGAAGATCGCTCTGTGCAAATACACGGCCAAGATGGTGGTGGCGGGCACGGCCGGCCAGGTAGGGATTAGGGGACAAAGGGACAGAGTGTGGGGTGCCCCACAGCCCCCCCTGCACCCGTTCTCATGGGCAGGATCGAGGATCTTGCCCGTGGCAGCCCTCTGTGTCCCCCACCGGCCGCTCGTCCCCTCCCCGCAGGTGCTGGTGATGGAGCTGAGCGACGAGAAGTCGGAGCACGCCGTCAGCGTGGCCACGGTGGACCTGCTGCAGGACCGCGAGGGCTTCACCTGGAAGGGCCACGACCGCCTGGCGCCCCGCAACGGCCCCCTCGCCTTCGCCCCCGGCTTCCAGCCCAGCGTCCTGGTGCAGTGCGTGCCCCCCGCCGCCGTCACCGCCGTCACCCTGCACTCCGAGTGGAACCTGGTGGCTTTCGGCACCAGCCACGGCTTCGGGCTCTTCGATTACCACCGGCGCAACCCGGTGCTGGCCAGGTAGCTCTATGGGATGTTGTGTGGGGGGGAGATGCTCGGGGTTGGGGACCCTATAGAGGGGTCTGGGTGCTGAGCAGTTGGTGCCGCAGGTGTACGCTGCACCCCAACGACTCGCTGGCCATGGAGGGGCCCCTGTCCCGTGTCAAGTCCCTGAAGAAGTCCCTGCGCCAGTCCTTCCGCCGCATCCGCAAGAGCAGGGTGTCGGGCAAGAAGAGGCTCAACCCCGGCAGCCCCTCCAGCAAGGTGGGCGCAGAGCGGGGCCGGCTCCTCGCCTCCCCATTTCCCCCCCCCCACCTCCCTGTATGTGTGCGGGGGAGGCTCCTGACCCCCGTTCCCCTTTACCCCCTCCCCACCTCGCAAGGTGCAGGAGGCCAACGCGCAGCTGGCGGAGCAGGCGGGCCCCCCCGAGGTGGAGATGACCCCGGTGCAGAGGCGGATCGAGCCCCGCTCGGCCGACGACTCGCTCTCCGGCGTGGTGCGCTGCCTCTACTTCGCCGACACCTTCCTGCGGGACGGTGAGAGCCCCGTGCACGTCCCCTCCTGCAGCCACGGCGTGGGGAGAGAGAGAGAGAGAGAGTAGGGGGATCCTCACGCTGCTGCTGCTTCTCCTCCCGTCCCGCAGCCGCCCACCACGGCCCCACGATGTGGGCAGGGACCAACTCGGGCTCGGTGTTCGCCTACGCCCTGGAGGTGCCGTCGCAGGAGAAGTTTTCGGAGCGGGCGGTGGAGGCGGTGCTGGGCAAGGAGATCCAGCTGATGCACCGGGCGCCCGTGGTGGCCATCGCCGTGCTGGACGGCCGGGGGAACCCCCTGCCCGAGCCCTACGAGGTGTCACGGGACCTGGCCAAGGCCCCCGACATGCAGGGCAGCCACTCCATGCTCATCTCCTCGGAGGAGCAGTTCAAGGTGAGGCTGCGCGCCCCGCCACGTCCCGTGTCCCCTCTGGGCGTTCCCATCCAGGCTGGAGCTTGGAAAAGCAACCAGGGTGGGGGTGACCGAAGGGTTGGGGTGGTTCTTGGGGGCTCACTGCCCTTTGAGGAAGGCTTTGGGGCAGCAGGAGGGCGTTCCACCACCTCCTGCACCCCCGGGGGGTTCCCGTCCCTGCGGCACCCGCCTCCTCTCGCCCTCCCCAGGTCTTCACGCTGCCCAAAGTGAGCGCCAAGACCAAGTTCAAGCTGACGGCCCACGAGGGCTGCCGGGTTCGCAAGGTGGCCCTGGTGAGCCTGGCGAGCGCCGGCCCCGAGGAACGGGTGGAGAACTGCCTGGCCTGCCTCACCAACCTGGGCGACATCCACATCTTCACCGTGCCCAGCCTGCGGCCCCAGGTGCACTACGGCTGCATCCGCAAGGAGGACATCAGCGGCATCGCCTCCTGCGTCTTCACCAAGCACGGCCAAGGTGAGGGGCCGGCTCCCCATCATCCCCACCTTTTTTTTTCCCTCCTTGGGGGGGGTCCCTGATGATCCCTTTCACCCTCCCCCGAACACCCTGCAGGTTTCTACCTGATCTCGCCCTCCGAGTTCGAGCGCTTCTCGCTGAGCGCCAGGAACGTGACGGAGCCGCTGTGCTGCCTGGAGGTCTCCCGGCTGCAGGACACCTCCTGCCTCAGGTGGGCTGTGCCGGGGGTTCACCGCAACCCCGGGGGCTCGTTGTGTCCCCCCCCCGGTGCCACCAGCACCAACCTCTCCCCGTGTTTCCTTCCAGCAACTCCACGGCGACGCCGAAGCTGCCGCAAGCCAACGGCACCCACGTCCCGCACAGCCCCGAGGCCAACCACTCCCCCTCCGACAGTGACAGTGAGTGACGAGGGGATGTGGGGGGTGTTTGTAGGTGGGGGGGGGGGTTAATATTTTGGGGTTGGGCATCTCCATCCCTCCCTGTGGCTCCCTAGGGTCCCCCGAGGAGCACCAGGCCTCCTTCTCGCCCGGCCCCGTCGACTCGCCCAACAGCAGCATGGAGAACCCGCTGGACACCACCGGGGACATCACGGTGGAAGAAGTGAAGGATTTCCTGGCGTGAGTTCAGAGCCGGGGGGGGGAACGGGAGGAGCGTGGGGGTGCTGCTGTCAGCTGGGGGGGGGGGGCACCAGGCTCATCTCACCCCGCTCTGCCCCCAGGTCCTCGGAGGAGGCGGAGAGGAACATGAGGAACGCCAGCGAGGACGAGGCGCGGCCCCCCGGCATCCTCATCAAATGAGGTGGGTGGTGGGGCCGTGCCTTTGAGGTTGGGGGGGGGGGAGGAAATGCAGCTCTGGCTGCCCCCCCCTTGCAGCATTTAGGGCTGGGCCCCCCCGTGCCGTGCCCTGGTGCCCCCATCCACAGCAGGGAGCACGTGGCCACGGGGCCGATGCGTGCCCAAGGCGCTTCCCCTGCCCAAAACGGGTGGGGAGCAGCAGCTCCAGCCCCCCCACACCCCATTTTGCCCCCCCCACCACCCCATTTTGCCCCCCCCACACCTTCTCCATCCCCCCCCACGTCACCCAGGGGCTCCCCCAGCCTTTTAACCTGTCTCTTTCCCCCCCAGGCATCGCCGGTGCCCGCGGCCTCCCCGGCCCCTCTCAGCGCTCGGCTTCCCGGGACGCGCGGCTCGACTGGACCCCCCCGGCCCCCCCCAGCGTAACGTAGACTCGTCTCCTCTCTAACATCCACGCCGGCGCTCCCCCTGCGCCCCCCTGCCCGGCTGCTGGCCCTGGAGCCCCCCCTTTGGCTGGGGGGGGGGGGGGGGGGGGCAGCAGGGGGGGGCCCACGTTGCACAAACTCTTCCCGGGGAAGATTTACGAATTTATTTTTTTTTTTTTTCCTACACGGTCGGGTTGGAGCTGGCCCCCTGCTCCAGAGCCCCTTCTTCCTTTGGGGGGTGGGGGGGGATGCTGCTGCCTCATGGTCTGTGTGTGGGGGGGGCCCTGGTGGTTTTTTGCCACCCCCCTCCCAACCCGCAGCCACCTCCTCCCGGGTTTGGTCCCTTGGGGAGGCCCCCCCGGACCCCTCGTCTCTGTTTACATGCCCGGCTCCCTGCAGTTTACAGCCCCCTCCTCTGTGTGCTGGGGGAAAGGGGGGGGCCCTGGGGACCCCCCCCATTTATTCCCCTGCCTCTCCCCGAGTGGCCTGAGGGGGGGGGGTGGGATGGAGATTTGGGGGGGGGGTCACAGGTGGCCTTTTTCTCTTGGTGGCGTCTCCAAGGGCTATTCTCCAGGCTGGGCCCCCCCCTTCCTGACACTAATTCCTGCCACGGGGGGGGGGGGGTTTGGGATGGGATCACGTTTTTGGGGGGGGGTGAGGTCAGCCCCCCCGCCCTCTCCCCGGGGGTGTCACTGTGCCAAATCCCTGCCGGGCTCCTCGGATTTTGGGGATCCGTGGGGTTTGCCCCCGCTCCTCTTTCCTGTGCCCCCCCCCTCCCCAAATTCTCTCTTACGGTACGTGTCTGGCCTCGGCGGGGGGGGGCCAGGGGAGGCAGCCATGCCCCAGGCCCTGTCGGGGGGTCGGGGCTGTAGTGTCCCTGGTAGAAACCCCCCCCCCACCCCACCTCCTCCTTTTTTTTGGTAAGATGAATTTAGCATTGTTTAGTTATTAAAAATACTGGTTTTTAATATTGAAAATAAAAGCATTTAATATCAACTGCCAGGCTGGGGGTGTCTTGGAGGGGGGGGCGCTCGGCTTCCTGGGGATGGGGTGGGGGGGGTTTTGGGGGGCTCAGGGGATGGGGTGGGGGGTTTTTGGGGCTCAAGGGGGGCGCAGTGAGAGCCTGGCACAGCGGGCGGTGACAAGTGCAGCCTTTATTGATACCACACCAAGGGGCTGCCCCCCCCCTCGAAGCCGGGGGGGCGGCCCCCCATCTCCTCAGGACAACAAAAAGGGGGGGGGGGGGAGCCCCTCGCTGCCCCCCCCCCCCCCCCCCGGTGCTCTTCAGCAAAGCTAAAAGGGGGTCCCCAACGCGCGGGGAGCTCGGGGACCCTCCGTGCGCCCCCCGTAGCGGGATGGGGGGGGACGGGGACAGCTCTGTGCTCCCCCCCCCTGGCTGAAGCAGGCTTGGGGGGGGTCGGGGGGGTCCCCAGGCTTTATGCAGGCGGCTTGCGGAAGGCGCTCCAGGCGTGGAAGCAGCGGGTGAAGGGCCAGGGCTCGTTGCCTTTCCGCACCAGCCGCAGCTTGCGGGGCCGTGCGGGGTCCTTGGAGCGCATGTGCTGGATGTAGACCTAGGGCAGAGCACGGCACGGCTGTCCCTGGGGGTCCTGGGGGGGTGTTTTGGGGGGTCCCTGCCCCCCCCCCCCCTTTTAGGGTGCCAAATGCTGCCCCCGAGCAGCTCGCTGGGCCCTACCTGGCAGGCTTTGAGGCTCAGCTTGATCTCCACCTGGCTGGTCTGGGTGCCCACCCACATGTAGACCTGCAGGAGGGGCGCACGGGTCAGGATCCAGCCCCCTTCCCCTCCCCGAGTGTCCCCTGACCTTGGGGGGGGTCCCCAGGACCCCCAGCTCACCTCCTGCCCGTTGTCCAGCAGCATGATGTCGTCGTCGGCCAGGTCGTCCTGGCAGAAATCGGAGCACTTCTCGGACACGGCGAAATAACCCTTCTCGTTGGAGCACCTGCGGAGACCCCGTTAGCACCCCCGGAGAACCAATTTTGGCCACAGGATGCCCCAAAATGGGCACAGCTGGGGAAGGGGCTCGCCCCAAACCCCCCATCCCCTCCAGGACCCACCTGAAGAGCCGGGAGTGCTTCATGTACTCGGCATCCTCATCGTAGGGCTTCTGGCTCCCGATGCCCACCCAGAAGAAGTTTTCGGGCTCCTCTCCCTCGTTGATCACCTGCGGGAGGGCAGGGGCAGGGCTGAGCCCCCCCAGCCCTCGGTAGGTTGGTGCTGAGCCCCCCCCCGAGCCCCCCAAAATCCCCTCCTCACCTGCTTGCTGTAGGAATCGTCGAACATTTGGTTCATGATGTCCTCGGCCAGCTTGGCCTCGTCGGGGTCGGCTGCGCGGCCCACCCAGGTGTAGACGATGCCCTGGTTGTCCGTGCTCTCAAAGGGGACCTGGGGGCAGCGGGGCAAGCTCAGGGCTGCCCGGGGGGGGACACAAGGGACCCCATAACCCCCCCCCCCGATGCCACCAGGAGGTACCTTGAGGATGAAGCAGAACTCAGAGTTGAGCAGCCCGGCGTCGGTGTTGATCTGGATGCACCTGGGTGAGGAGCGCAAGAGGGGGCTCAAGGTGGGTTGTGCCTGTCCGTACGCCCCCAGGCAGCACCCATGGGTGCCAGCCGGCCCCCCCCAGGGGCTGTTGGGGGGGCTGACCTGGTGCAGAGGGCCCCGCCGTTGGTGCGGATGTGGTAGAGGCTGGGCTGCGGCAGGCTGGCCTTCTCCTTCCTCTTGCCCCGGTGGATGACGAAGCGCCGCTTGAAGTGCGAGAGGAACTTGGGGTTCTCCTGCTGCTGCGTCATGCGCACCACCTGCACGGGGAGTTGGGGACACGAGGGGCGTGGGGTGACCCCAAAAAACAGCCCACAGCCGGCTGTGGGCTGCCGGGCCCACCCTGTTTGTGTGTGTGTGTGTGTGTGTGTGTGTCCCCCTTGGCGCAGGGCTCACCTCCAGCTTGCCGGGGAAGAGGCTCTCAAATTTCTTCTGCAGGCTGAAGGTGAAGGTGAGCCAGCCCATGTTGGAGGCCTCGCGGCCCTGCCAGAAGTAGACGATGCACTGGAAGTCTTCCTCGGGCTGCTTCTCCTCGTCCTCCTCCTCGCCCTCCTCCTCCCCTTTGCCGTCGCCCTTCTTCTTCTTCTCCTCCTCCTCCTCGTACTCCACCGGCACCCAGTACCTGAGGGCAGGGGCAGGGGGTTGCAGAGGGGATTTGGGGAGGATTTTTGGGGGGGATTCGGGGGCTTCACGGAGGGGCCAAGCCGGGCGTTACCTGCAGAGGAAGACGTAGCAGTCGTGGGTGTGGAAGTGGCCGAACTCCTCCTCAGGCAGCCGGGCGAATTTCTTGCCCTCCAGCACGAAGCCCTCCATGCCGTCCAGGTCCTCGTTCCACTCCTCCATCAGCTGCTCCGCCTGCGGCCCCCAAAAAACTCGCTCAGCCCCCAACCCTATTCCTGGGGGACGTTTTTTTTGGGGGCGAGGACGGACACAGGGGGGCAGCCCCTTCAGCTTTACCTCGCTCAGGGGCATGGGGGGCTGGCGGGGCAGGAAGAGGGCGGTGAGGTCGGCCTTCATCTGGTCCTTCTTCTCGGCGTCCTTGCGGACCTTGCCGGCGAGCCCCCCGTCCTGCAGCACCGTCTCGGCGTTGCGGGTGTAGTCCACGCGCAGGACGTCGTCCCAGTTCTTGAACTTGGACTTGAACACCTTAACCGGGGGTGTAGGATGAGGAAAAGGGGAGCAGGGCCCCGTGCCTCTCCACCCCCCCAAAAAAAAAAAAAAAAAAAAGGCTCCGTGTCCCTCTCACCTGGCACTCGGTGCCCTCCAGGTTGCGGGTGACCATGGCGTGGCGGGGCCGGTGCAGCATCCCGCACAGCTCCTGGCTCAGCTTCAGCGCCGCCGCCCGCACCAGCCGCGAGGATTTCCTCCCGATCCAGATGAAGACGTCGGACCAGCAGTCCAGGATGTACACGTTCTTGGTGTCCAGCAGGCTCTGCAGCTGGAGGACCCACGGGGGAAAAAGGGCTCAGCACCCTCCCCGTATTTCGCGCCGGGGTCCCCGCTGCCCCAATCTGCCTCTGTGCCGCTACGGGGGTGCGAAACCAGTCTCACTGGTCAGACTGGGAGAGCCTCCCCGCCCCGTCCCGCTCCTACCAGGCGCATCTCCGGCAGCAGGTCGGCCTTCAGCCTCTTCTTGTGCTCCACCGACAGCTTGTAGTTGATTTGGGGCAGCTCCAGGTAGCCCAGCCCCAGCCCCACCTGCGCAGGGGAAGGGGCAGGGGTGAGGGCGGCCGCGGCACCACCACGGACCCCGGGGTTGGCGGCACCTCACCTTGTACAGCTTGGGTTTGTGGGGCTGGAAATCATCGGGGACGCAGGGCCGGATCTCCTCGGGCTGCCCCCCCAGCACCTCCCAGAATTCGGGGGTCTCCTGGCCCTGGCTGAGCAGCGTGATCTCCGCCTTGCCCTTGCGCTCGTTCTTGTTGATCTTCTCGGCGAAGAGCCTGCGGCAGGGACCGGGTGAGGTGGCAGGATGGGGTGAGGTGATGGGCTCACCCCCCTGCACCCCCGGGACCCCAAGCAGCCCTACCTGGCCTTGGTGGTGCTGCTGAGCGTGGCCTGGCTCCCCCGCCACACAAAGAGGTCGAGGCCGTGGTCCAGGAGGAACACAAAGCTGGAGGGCACACGAAACCAGGTCAGGAGGAGGCAGTGGGGGGTGTCCCAGCGCCCTCCCCACCCTTGTGGGGCTGGGGTCTGTGGCTGGCGGGGCTGCCAAGCAGGATTTGGACCCACATCCTTGCAAAAAAGGCGCTGACACAGCCAATTCCCACCCCAAAGCTGCAGCCACGAGGTCTCGGCCGGACCCTGCCGCCTTCCCAACGCCCCCCCACTATGGGGACCCCGCACCCTGCTCACCGGGGGTCCAGCGACGTCCCTTTCAGCGCCACGGGCTCCAGCTTGACGTTCTTCTTCCCGTAGACACGGTACAGCCTCGAGGAGAGGTGGGTGAGTGAGACGGGGCCTTGCCAGCCCCCCCCCCCAGTGCCCCAAAACCGCCCGTCCCCGGCGCTACCTGGTGACGTACTGCGTGTCCTCCACCGTGAAGAAACCGCTGGCCGTGCCGCCCTCGATGTAGGAGATGTCGTTGTCGAAAACCTAAGAGAAAGGAGGCGGTGAGGGTGGGAAGTGAAGGGCTGGGGGGGGCTCCGAGCCCGGGGTTGGCCCCACCTGGAGGAATTCGTCGCTCTCGTCGCCCATCTCCTCCCGCACGCTGCGGCACTCGGCGCCCAGGTAATTGCGCAGGTTGACGGCGTGGATGGCGGAGCAGGCCTTCTTGTCCAGCGTGGCCTCCTGCCCGATCCAGTAGTAGATCTCCCAGTTGAGGGAGCCGTTCTCATCCAGGAAGGTCTGCGGAAGGACGGAGGGGGGTGAGACGGGTCGGCCACGGTCCCCGTTTGGGGACGCGGGGGGGTCCCTGGGTCCTCCCCGGGTACCTTGAGCACGATGTAGCAGTCGGCCTCGTAGAACTTGCCGTGGAAGGCCTCGTCCACCAGCGTGGGCACGAAGTTCTCGATCTGCCAGACGCAGAGGCCGGGCAGCTGCCCCACGTCCTCGCTGAAGAACTCGGAGTAGTCCAACTGGGGCTTCTCCAAGCCCTGGTCCCAGCGGCGAGCCTTCAGGTCCGGCGCCTTCGCCTCCCCGCTCTCCTGCGGGGACGGGGAGGGGGTCACCACGCTGCCAGGCACCTCGGGAGGGGCTGGGACCCTTCTCCTCCCCCTCCATACCTCTATCTTCTTGTTTTTTTCCTGCGCCACGTCCGACATCCCCTTCAGCACCTGCTTGGCTTGGTCGTCCTGGGCAGAGTCCTTGCGCCGCCGCAGCCGCATCTTGCGGGCCAGGGGGTCCTTGGTGCCGCTCCCTGGGGACAGGGGACGGGGTGAGAGGCAGCCGAGACCCCCCCAAAATCCCAGCACGGGGCAGGTTATGGGATGAGGCTGCTTCCCTGGGGGGTTTTCTCCCTCCCTGCCCCACTTGCCTGCCGCGGCAGCCGCCACGGTGGCTGGGGAAGCCCCGGCCAGGCGGAGCTGGTTCTGCAGGGAGAAGTCGATGTTGTACCACTCCGCTGCCCGGTCCGCTGGCTTGGGGGGCATCACCAGGTTGGGGTTCTCGCGCACATCCAGGACCTGCCGAGGACATGGGGGGGCAGAGCTCGGTGCTCTGAAGCAATGGGGTGGGTAAAAGGAGTCCCGAATCCACCAGGCGCCCGGGCTGAGCCGCTTTGCGCCGTCGACCCCAAAAACGCCGTGCCCTCCCGTCACCCCATCCCACCCCACAACGGGGCTGCGGTGGGTCGTGGGGTCTCACCTCCACCTCCGTCAGGAAGTGGATGGCCTCCGGCAGCGTCACCAGGCGGTTCTTGTTCAGCACCAGCTTCCTCAGCTTCGTGCACCTGCGGGACGCGGAGACGCTGAGCCCGGGGCGCAGGTCCCCCGGGACCCTCTGTGCCCCCTCCTGGGGATTGTCCCCACCTGCAGAGGCTCTCGGGGATGAGCTCCAGGTTGTTGTTGGCTGCCATGAACTCCTCCAGGCTGGCGAGCTTGCCGATGCCCGAGGGGATCCCGTCGAAGTCCAGCTTGTTGGAATTCAGGTAGAGCTTCTTCAGCTTGGTCAGCTTGCAGATGGCAGACTGGGGAAGGAGGAGGCGGCGGGGTGAGGGACGGGGACACGAAAAAAAGGGGCAGGGACGTGGAAAAGGGGTTAGGGGCACTCACGGGCAGGGAGGTGAGCTGGTTTCGGGACAGGTTGAGGGTTTCCAGCTGGACCCACTGGTCGATGCAGAGGGACAGCTCCGCGATCTGGTTGCTGCTCAGGTTGAGGCGCCGCAGGCTGCCCAGGGTGTAGAGGCACTCGGGGACGCGGCTCAGGTCGTTGCAGGACAGATCCACGTCTAGGGGGGGATAAAAAAGGGATGGAGACCCCGGCACGACCCCCGGGGTGGGCAACAGAGCCCCGAGGAGGGCAAGCAGCCCCACCTGCCAGGTTGGCCAGGCCCTCGAGGCTGGTGGGCAGGTTGCTCTGCGTGCGCTGCGTGTTCCTCAGGTGCAGGGTCTGCAGGGCCGTCAGTGCCGGGAGCTGCCTGCGGGACACAGAGGGGACACGGGGTAGGGATGGCACCGAGGCAGGGCTCAGCACAAGCCCCGAAATTGTGGGATCCAGCCCCCCTCCCCCCAAAAAATACGGGGCCGTACCGGAGCTGCGCGTGCAGCAGGGGGTTGTCGTTGAGGATGAGGGTCTGGAGGTGCACCAGGCGCCGCATCTGCGGGGGGAGGCTCTCCAGCTTGTTGTTGCTCAGGTCGAGGTACAGCAGGTCCGTTAGGTTGATGAAGAGCTGGTTGGGGATGGCCTCGATGCTGCGGGGACACGGGGACATTCGGGGTGGCCCCGGGATCTGGAACCAACCCCGGATCTGATCCGAGGAGGGAGACCCGGAGCGAGGCGGGGTGAGGGATGGAGGGGGCCCATTTTTGGGGATTTTGGGGAGCCCGGCGCAGCCCCACCTGTTGTGGCCGAGGTTTAGGACCAGCATGTTCTTGGCGTTCTCCAGCTCCCGGGGGCACTCGGTCAGCTGGTTGTAGCTCAGGTCCTGGGGGAGCAAAGGCAGCGGGGTGGGGTGGGGTGGGGTGGGTGCCCCCCGTCCCACCACCACCACCACCCAACCCCGAGGACAGGGAGCATCCCGGGGACCACGCTGCAACGGGGATGCCCCTCAGCCCCATTACGCTCCCCAAAAGGGAACAAGGGGATGTTGAGGGGTGGGAGCAGGACCGGGAGCTGCTGTCAGCCCCGGGGAAGGGCGGCGTGGGGGGGGGGCTCTGCGCCTACCAGCACCGAGAGGTCGTCCAGCTGGAAGATGTCATCGGGGACTCCCGAGTTCTTCAGGCTGTTGGCACGAGCCACGATGGCCTTGGAAGGGGAAAGAAGGGTTGCTGCAGCCTCCGGCAGGGCTGGGGATGGGTTTTGTGCGCCCCCAAAGCACCGGGGGGTGGCTGAGAGGTGCCTGGGGGGCACCAGGGACACTCACCCGCAGGCAGGGCAGGCCGGAGAGCTCGCCGTGGAGCGTGGTGAGGTTGTTGTGGCTCACGGAGAGGTGCTCCTGCGGGGAGTGGGGAGGGGGAGAAGAAGGGGCTGAGCCCTCCAGGGCTTGGGGTGCTCACCTGCAGCCCCCCAAACCCAGCCCCCAATTCCTGGACGCGCTTTGCACGGGGTGATGCAGAAAGGGGCAGACAAAGGGGTGGCAGCGAGGCAGGAGGAGGACCCCGGGGAAGCTTTGCTGCCCCCCGAGCATCACAAACACCGCTCAGAGCCCCAGGCACCCCCAGCACGGTGCCGAGGGCTCAGGGCTGTGTTTAAGGCACCCTCCTCGGCTGGCACCGACCCTGCGGTGGCCGTGACGTGGCCAAGGCACAGCTCAGCCACGAGCCACACCAAGAGCCCGCTCACACCAAAAACGAGCCGCCCAAAAAACAAAGCCCGGCAGCTGCTGCCTTTTTTTTTTTTTTTTTTTGCTAGAAGATAAAAGGGCCAAAAAACCCCATAAGGCTCCCCCCTTCCCTTTTATTTAAGGGCAGAGGAGCTGAGTGGGGTTTCTGCTTTGGATTGCTACGAAACCGAGGTGCAACCCCGCACGGATCAGCCTCGGCCCCGCTCCCAACACCTCCCGCATCCGATTTCAGGCACGCGCCGCAGCTCAGCCCTATTATTAGAGGTGCCATGGGGGCGACGAGCCCCGGCCCCCCAGCCTCTCACCAGCTTCTGGAGGGCGGCGAGCTCCTCGGGCAGGTAGCAGAGCCCCGTGCGGTTCAGCTTCAGCCAGCGCAGGCTGCTCATCGCCTTCACGTGCTCCGGGAAGTAGCCACCCTACAGGGAGCGGGACGGTGAGAGAGCTGCCTGCCCCATGGGGTTTATGGGGACACCCCGCTTTGGCCCTAGGGTGGTGGGGGGAGGCTGGGATTGATCAGCCCTGTGGGTTCTGGGGGCTGGGATTGCCTAACCCCGTGGGATTTGGGAGCCAGGATCACCCAGCCCTGTGGGATTACCCAGTCCTATGGGATTGGGATCTGGTGGGCCGGGATCACCCAGCCCTATGGGATCAGGATCTGGGGGCTGTCACTGCCCAGCCCTACGGGATTGGGATCTGGGGGCTGTCACTGCCCAGCCCTACAGGATCAGGAGCCAGGGGGTGGGATCATCCAGCCCTATGGGATCTGGACCCAGGGACCATGATCGACCAGCTATATGGCATTGGGCCATGGGGGCTGTGATCACACAGCCCTATGGGATCGGGGGACCAGGATCACCCAGCCCTATTGGACTGAGATCTGGGATCTGTGATCGTCCAGCCCTATGGGAACGGGACCTGGGTGTCTGAGATCATCCAACCCTATGGGATCAGGACCCGGGGGATGAGATCACCCAGCCCTTTGGGACCTGGGGGCTGAGATCACCCAGCCCTTTGGGATCAGGATCCAGGGGCCACGGTCACCCAGCCCTATGGTATTGGGACCAAGGGGATGTGATTGCCCAGCTCATTGGGATCAGGATCTGCAGTCTGGGATCACCCAGCCCTATGGGATGGGGACGTAGGGACTGTGATCGCCCAGCCCTACAGGACCCAGGGGCAGGTATCACCCAGCCCTATGGGATCACCCAGCCCTACGGGATTGGGACCCGGGACCTGGGATCTCCCAGCCCTATGGGATTGGGACCCGGGACCGGGATCTCCCAGCCCTATGGGGTCACTCAGCCCGATGGGATCGGTCCCAGCCCTATGGGGTCACCCAGCCTTATGGGATCGGCACCACCCCCGCTCCCTCCCAGCCCTCCAGGCCCTACTCCCTCCACCCCTCCGTGCCCCACCCGGTGCAGCCCACCCCCCCCGAACCCCTCCGTGCCCCAAACCCCCAGCACCGCCCCCCCCACCCCACCACCGCCACCGGGGGGACCCCTCCCGGTACCCGGGGCCGGGCACCCCGGGGCCTGGCGGTACCCTGCGAGCCGGCCCCGGGGGCAAGGAGCGGGGCCGGGGCCGTGCTCCCCCCGTTGCCCCCCGCACCTTGAAGTCGTTGCCGCTGAGGTCGACGCCGCGCACGAAGGGCAGGACCCCGGTGGCCGCCATGGCGGCGTTGGGGCGGAGCGGGCGGGCGCTAGGACCCGGGAGCGGGGGAAGCGGCCGCTCGCCCTCGGCTCCCTCGGGTTCCCGCCCCCAGGCGGTGACGTCAACGCAGGAGCCTCGCTGCTATTGGCTGCGCCGAGGCGCGCCGGGTGCTGCGGGCGCGCCGGCGCGCCGCCACGCGCCGCTCTGCGGGGCTACCGGGGGGTTACCGGGGGGTTACCGGGGGGCTACGCGGTGAGTGCGGAGCTGGGGGGGGGGGACACACACAGGGCACCGGCACGGCTCGGGTTGGGGTGCGGTGCCCACGGGGAGCCCCCCACCCGGCTGCCCTCCCCCGGTAGCCCCCCGCAGCGGGGGTCTCCCCAAGGCTCAGCCCTTCCCGGGGGTCCCGGTGGAGCCCCCCCCCCCCCCCCCCGAAATCCCCGTCCCGTTCCCAGCCCCGCTGTCCCCTCCCCTGCTTGCGCAACGGCCCCGGAGCCGCACCCGGGGTGACCCTTGGTCGGGCCCAGCGTTTCGGTAGCCCGCTCGGCCTCCCCGCTAGCCCCCCGGTGGTTGCCCCCCGGTGGTTGCCCCCCCCCCCCCCCCCGGTGCTCGCCCCCCGGTGCTCCGTTGTCCTTCGTCCCCTCCGCAGGTTGGCCATGGAGTTCACGCACAAGCGGGGCAAGCGGCAGGACGACAGCGGGCTGGGCAGCGTCCTCGACCTGCTGCTGGCCAACGCCAGGCTGGTGCTGGGTGTCAGCGGGGCCGCCGTGCTCGCCATCGCCACGCTGGCCGTCAAACGGGTGAGGATGGTTGGGGGGGCTTCGGGATGGGGCTACCGGGGATGCCCAACTCCCCGGCCACATCACCCGGAGACGGGCTGTGGGGTTGCGCCCTCAAGCAGTTTGCCCTCTTTGCTGCTTCGTTTGAGGGGTTTGGGGTGCCGCGTCCCTTCCAGGAAGGTGTCCCAGGTCTTATTCCTATTTGGATACCTCAATGTTTTCCCTTTAAAAATCTGTAGGTGGCTAACGTGCATCTTTCTGGCTTCATAAATCTAATTTTTTGGGCCAGTAGGAGCCCCGCACACAGCTGTGCTTACCCACGTGTATCAGAGGGGCAGTTGCCTTCTAGTTTGGGATGAGGTGTGGGATTTTTTTGGGACCTCGCACACATCCCCTCCTGTCTCTCCCTCCAGCTGATAGACCGAGCCACGAGCCCTCGCGATGACGGCGATCCCAAAGCCGAGCAGAAGACCCTGGAGGAGAGCTGGCAGGACTTGGCCTTGATCAAAGCCACACAAAAACTTCCCAAGAGGCAGCGAAGGGAAGACCTCAGCGAGCCCCTGCTCCCCCCGGCTCCACCACCGGCACCAGGTGATGCTCGCGGTCAGGGCGCCGGGCTCCAGGGGTGAATGAAGATCACCTTGATGCTCTGGGGCCGCCTGCGTCTGTGCTCCCGGCTGCCTGGGAGCACCACGTTATTTTTAGCTCCGTGGTCGGAAAGCTGACCCGATTGTGCCTTCCTCTGTGGGAGGCTCCCGAGCCGCGGCCCCTTTTTTGGCAGTGCCTGTGCTGTTCGCAGCCCGGGTGGCTCAGCCAGCCCGGCGCGGTGCAGGCTCTGCCTGGGCTTTTTTTGTTTCCCGTTGAACAATGCCTGTTTTTTTTTTGGGTCAGCTCCGTGCAGGGAGCAAGGTGTGCTCGTGGACAAAGGCTGATTTGCCTGGCTTGGTGTGGGGCAGGTCCTGAGGTGCTGTGCCCCGATCAGGATTGTTGGCAGCACCATGGTGATCCGGCAGACACCAGGGCAGGGCTGGGGATGCCAAAGGGTGGAGGGGACAAACTGGGGCTGAGGCTTGCAGAGGGCCCTGGCACTTCATCCTGGCCTGGCTGCTGCTGCTTAGCCTGGGCTGCCCTCCTCTAGCACCCCTGGGTGCTGCTGGGTTTTGGGGTTAGAGCCCCAAAACTGCTTTAAGGCGCTGTTAAGGTCAGAGTTCTGCGTGGTGCCCCTCTCGGCGAGCTCAGCCTCACCTCTGAAGGCTGAGGGCTGCACTTGGAGCTCCCACTTTCACCAGTCACTGGTGCAGCTGATCTGCCCAGAGCCGTGACTTTTTCCTTAGCCCCATCCCCTTCTTGCAGAGCCCAGGGCTTGCCCGGCACCTCCGGAGCCTCCTCAAGTGGAATCCATCCCCCAGCGCTGCCTCACGCTGCAGGAGAAGCTCCTCTTGCACCACAGCAGCCTCCTGGCCGTGCACGAGGCACAAGCAGCGTTCGGCCGGCAGCTGGCCCGCGGCATCTGCACCGAGCTGCAAAACTTCCTGAGGAACAAGTGCCCGGAGCTGCCTTTTGGCAACCTCTTCCTCAGCGGTCCCCTGCTCGACGGCCTCGGGGCTCTCGCCGCTGACCACGTCCACTTCATGCTGCCCGTGGTCCTCGACGCCGCGCTCTGGAGCCTCATCCCGGGGGAGGACACGGTGGTGAGAAACCCCCGGTACTGGCTGATCAAGAGGAGGGCCCTGGAGTATTTCCCTCGGGGGTGCAGCCCCTGGGATAAGTTCCTGGTGGGCCGCTACCTCTCCTCCAACGCTCTCAACGAGACCCTGCACAAGCTGCTGGTGGCTTCCATCAACTGGCCGGCCATCGGCAGCCTCCTGGGCGGCCTCATCCGCCCGCTGGTGGCCTCCAGGGAGCTGAGGCTGGAGGTGAAACACGAGGAGATGGAGCTGAGCATCGCCCTCTTCCCCGTGGTGGAGATGGACGGCAGGGTTCTGCTGGCCGCTCCTCCCCGGGGCTTGGTGGAAAACCTCTGGCTGGAGAGCTTCGGCAGGGCGGAGACCTCCAAGGTGAGGGAGCTGGATGCTGGTGATGCTGGAGCCCGGCAGTGTTGCCTCCGTGTCTTGAACAACGTCTGCAGGAGCCACCCTGCCCTGCACAGACTGAGCGGCAGCCCCTTGGTGCACGTCGTGCTGCACCTCAGCGCCGCGGGGTGGGACTGGGCAGAGGGCAGCCTCGCCGCCCGCTTCCAGCAGGTGCTGGAGGAGCTGGTGGGCTACCTGGAGCGAGGCGTCCTGCCCTCCTACTTCAACCACAAGGTCAACCTCTTCGGCGAGCTGCTGGAGGAGGAGGTCGAGGAGATGGGCTTCTTGCTCTACAGGGCGGTGGCCGAGCCAGAATTGCTGCTGGGGGAGAAATGAGCGCTGCCTGGGGAGCCCCCCACCCCACCCAGCGTCGGGTGTGCCCCCTCTGCCTGCTGCTCCCTGCCGTGGGTTGTGATGCTTCTAGTTGCCTAGTCGGTAAGAGGCCAAGTTCTTGCACTTTATGAACCAAACTGTTTCTTTTTCTGAGCAAAACGTGCCTGAGAAGAAGAGGGCGGGCGGCGGCGTAAGGAGCCTCTTGCTGCGAGGCTCTGCCTTAGCCAGGGGGAACCCAGCCTGCGCCTGGAGTACCTAAAGGCGAGTCCCCTCTGCTGGGAGCCACCACGGGGCAAGTTTGGCCTCTGGTTTCCAGCAAACTGTCTGTTCCCAGCTGCCAGGCTCCCCTCGTGCTCTGAAACTGAGACCTGAGCGGGGCCGAGCTTCCCCTGCCTCCTGGGGCAGCCCCTTCCCTTGGGAGGGAGCTGGAGAGGTTTGGTCCCTTGCTGCTGCTGCAAACCTCAGGGTTTGGGGCGTCCTGGGTGCTGTGTGGGTCCTTCTGCCAGCACCCAACGTGTTCTTCCAGTGCCATGCTGCTGGGCTGGGCTGGGAGCCTCGTCCCTCGCCCAGGCTGGGATGTTGCCAGAACAAAATAAAGCCCAGGGGATGCCCGCACGGCTCTCTGGGCACTGCAAAGTGTTGCTGGAGTGAACGTGACTGCAGGGTTAGTTGTTGGAAAGCCTTTCGGCTGCCAAATGGGCAAGCTCAGCCCTACCTGGTGGTTGTGCCCGAAGGAGGGGCTCTGTGCCCCTTTCCTGGAGCCGCTGTGGGGTTGGAAGGGTGGTGGCAGAGGAGCTGCGGGCTCCTGGGTGGCACTGCCAGCGTCTGGGTGTGTACTGGCTGCTCTAACAAGTCCCCTCCGGCCTGTCAAGTGACCTTTCCCTGCATGTTTTGCTGCTGTCTTGGTGTCCTGTTCTCCTGGAGCCTCATGGCGTGGGGCAGGAGGGGACGGGAACGATGCTTGGAGCAGAGTGCTTGCAAGAACTGCAGTGGCTCCTGCTGCTTTTTACGATGATGTTTTGTTGGAGTGTTTTGTTCTTTTTTCCCCTCGGAGGGGCTGCTAATGGGCTTTGGCTCCGGCCGCAGCCCAGGTGTGAAGGAATGCACCCCTGTGTTTAACGGGGAGAGCGGTGCTGGTTTTGCACACTGGTGGGGATGGAAAAATCCTACGGACTTCAACGTGAGCACCTGCTGTGGTTCAGTTTCCTTGAGTTATCTTGTTTATGGGAGGGAAAGAAAACAACAGCTGTGTTTCCTCCCGGCCTGAAGATGAATCTGTTCCTCCAAACCACTTCCCAAGCGTTAGCCGTGAGAATAAACCCGCACTGTGTACCCTGGTCCTCGTCTCAGCTCTGTTTTGTCTCCTCTCCCCTGATAAGGGCTGAAGCTGTCCTGGAGTGCCGGGCTGTGGTGCGAGCTGCCTGGTGGTGCTGAGCTCGTGCCGTTTCCCTGCTGGCTCTCACCACTCCCTGAGCACCAACTGGGGCTAAACCAGTAAAGCTGGTAGCAGCCGGCGCCATCAGCAACGCTGAACCTGCTGCCTGTGTGCTCTGCAGACGTTTCCTGCTGCCGGTGCCGTTTGGAGGCTGCTGCCAGCTCAGTGACTGCATCACAGAGCCTCGTAATCCTGTTATTTTCGCCACCGGGTCTGTATTTTTAGGCTACAGCTGTTAAGAAGGGGGAGCGAGGGGTGCAGGGAAACGCAACGTGAATTCTCCTGACCTTCCTCTGTAGCTGTAGGCTGACAGCAACGAGCTGTGGCAGGGTTAGAAGCTCTTTTTTTTTTTTTCTCCAAGCGATCCTGTGCTGCTGTGACCACCCCTGCTTCGAGCTACCCTCTAAAATTGAGCTGTGTCCCCTCAGGACTGACCCAAGGGAGCTGCCCTGTGCTCAGGAACAGCCCCAGAGGCCTTGGGGGAACAGCTGAGCGCTGCCCCCTGGCAGAAGAGAACAAGGCAGGGGTGTGGAACTCCTTGCTTTGAAGTAAAGAAAGCCCAAACAGAGGGAGGAGGCAGGCTGGCTTTCTCAGGGAGCTCAGACTAAACGAAGTGCAGGAAAAAAGGCACTCCCTCCAGGTTCAGCCCCGTGTCTCTCTTTCCCTGGACAGCAGCACGACAACAAATGTAGCTGCGGAGATGAAACTGCTTTCCCTTCACCCCTGCAGCTCCCTGCTAAAAAAAAAAAAGCTGCAGGGAGTTTGTGCCAAGAAAGCTGCTGTATTGTTCCGAGGAGTGAATGAAAAGAACAAGACTTGGGTGGGTGCTTTCACAGGAATCGTGTAACTACTGTGAGCTGGAAGAAACAGCAAGTTGCCACCGTATCCAATTTAAAAATTAAATAATCTTTTAATACAAAGTTATTACTCTAACAAAAATAACTTCCATTAGCTAGCAGCGTCACGCTGGCACGCCTCCAGGTTTGAGGAAGAATGCAGCTTCAAATTCAGGAGCAGTCTCAAACAAAGGCTCTCCCTGAGCACTGCAGCTGAGCTTCCCCTGCAGGGCGGCACCAGCTCCATCCTCTCTGCACCTGGCTCTCCTTCACGGATGGACAACCAAGGTAAGAGGGGCACGGGGCTGTGACAAAACACAAGGAATGGTGCTCAGGGAGCTTAAAATAAATTTCCACACTGTGGAAAGCCAGGAGGTGAGGAGAGTTAAGCAGCCCTGGGGCTTGTCCCAGTGGCTACGACCCAGCTCCTCATGCAGAAATGCTGTGTGGATGTGACCACAGTGGGAGCTGCAAGTGGACGAGACCCACTGCAGTTTTCTCTGCAGACTCACAGTTTCCAAATGCTTCCAATTACTCCAATCAGCCCAGCAGAAGAGCAGCTGAAATCCGAAGGATAACACAAGCAGTGGAGCCACTTCTCAGAGCTGCTCGAACCCTTGCTGCCCAGCCCTGCTGAGCGATGAAGGTAGCCCCGGCAGGAGCAGGCTGCACCCAGCCCCTCCAGAAAGCCCTCAGGCTCGGTTCTGTCGCAGCTCCCAGACTCTCAGGAGAAGCCACCCAGGCTCAGTGGTTGTGAGGACAGGTTTTCTTCGTGTGGCCAGGCTGGTGGCAAACGCTACAGGTCCGTGGTTTCTTGGCAGTGCCTCCTGAGGAGAGGTCGCTTGGTCTCTTCATCTTACTCCCCATCTCCCTTGAGTACCCGCTGCTCCCAAAGTGGTGCCACGAGGCGTCTCCAGAAGCCCCTACAAAGGAACGACTTGGATTTAAATACCTTTGAAAACATGCAGGTGAAAATGAGAAGACAGGTTCACAGTGGCAGGAGATCAAGGATTTCACCACCCCAGCCGCTCAAATTAGTCCTGAAACCGCGCTTGGTTCAGATTTGTCTGAGCATTTGCATGTTATCCATTCGTCCTGCAGCATCAGAGAAATGTGTGAGCAGAACAGGGAAAACCGATCTTTCTGGTTGCGTGCTCTCATGCCAGAATAAGACTTGGTTTTAAAGGAGCTCTGAAAATTTTCATTCTACCCCTTTAGGGCCAAATGTCTAAGAAGGAGGAGGCTGGTGTTGAGGAACTCTCTCAGACCACATCTCCACCTCTGTACTTTGCTTACAGTGCTTCTGTGTCAATGCTTTTTCTGTCTTTTTCTTTTCTTTGTGATTTTTTTAGTGGGTATTTGCTTTCAGCACCTTTCCACTGCAGCCACGCTCGGTGTCAAAGCTTCGTGCAGGCTTGGCCTTTCACTGAGTTCCTAAACTGGGGCAGAGGGAGCACCACAGCTTCCCTGACGTGACACAAGAAGGTTTAAGACTGCCAAATGTGGTGTCACCGCTTCAACTCTGCATCAAGTCGGGAACAGCTCTCCCAAAACCAAACACTAAGATGTGGGACAGACAAATTCTGTCCCAGAGAGACAGCTGGGAAGCCTGCTGGGCTTCATCCAGGGCCACATGGACAGGCAGACGGGCAAGCTTACTGCGTGGCAAAGCAAAGCATCCTGCTGCTGCTTAGAGCTCGGATCTGTGATAGGAGGACGCATCCTGCTGGCATTCACAGAAAGGTAAGCCTGACTCGGTTGAAGCACAACTTTTGAAGTGCTGTAATGCTGCTGACAGACAGCCTAAGACAAACCTGAAGTCTGCCAAATGTAAGAGATCCTACAGAAGCTGTGCAGTGACAGCATTATGGACAGATGAGCAATGTCTGCTGGGCTTAGCTTTAAGACCAGCCTCCAAGCCTTGCCTCTCACCCCGAGCCCAGCCTTACCTGGTGCTGCATTTTCGTCAGCCCACTGGAAGAAGCCGCACTGCTGCTCTCTGGGTTTTGAGCAGGTGTGGAACTGCCGCCCCTTGTTAGGACCGTCTTTTTGGACAGTGCGTGTGACAGCTGGCTGCTCACAATTGCAGACTGTGCCACCTCCTGAGCTGGAGTTGTTGCCTCCAAAGAGCTCCGGGCCTCTCCCTCCTCCTCCTGGTCTCTGAAAGCCTGCTTGGCCCCTTCCCCCAAAGGGCTGGGGTGGCGCAGAGCCCCGCGGAGCCGCGTTGCTTCTGTCCTCTGACTGCTCGTTAGCCCAGAGGAAAAAATTGCAGGTATTGGCGTTACATTTGTAAAACTGCCTGCCTTGATTGGGTCCCTCTTTGCGCACCGTTAACAGCGTGGCTTCGTTCCCGCAGTTGCACACCACTGCGTTGTTCCCGTTGTCCGGAGCAGCTGCAGGAGCAGGCCTGTGTGCTCTCGGGGTGCTCAAGGAGAGGAGATGTCCCGCTGCCGGGTTCGTGGCCCCCCTCGCCTGCCTGCTGTCGCTGCTTGCTCTGCTGAAGGAGTTGTTGGCCTGCGAGTGGTTGGCTTGCTGGCTGGCTGGCGGCGCAGGCTGCGTCGACCTGTTTAAGTACTTCAGGTCCAGGAGCTCTCTCAGCATCTCATCGCAGCCGCCGATGCAGCCAACAAACTCCAGGGGCAACACGGGTGGAACGCTGCCTCTCTTGAACTTAAACTTCAGCCTAAAAGGAAAGGAAGAACACAAACCTACCAGTTCATACAGCTTCTCATCAAAGACCTCAATTTGGACTTGTTTTTTTTTTAATTCTGCTGTACTGATGCTGTTCACCTCTTTCCCTCCACCTTCTTTCCGTCCCCAACCCACAGGAGTGCTGCTCCAGCTGTCCAAGACTGGGACAGAAAATGATTGCCCAGCCTAGCCCACAGAAATCTCTGGCCCTGGTGACTAACACAACGTCTGAGGGGTTACATTTCCCTCAGGGATAGCTGGTGTGACCTACCTGTGAACAGGATGGGGTCCACACTCAGCACAGATGCTCTCGTCCTTGGCCACGTCCAGCACGAAATCAGGAAACCAGACTGCAGTTTTACAAGCCGGATAGCCCATGCAGCTGAGATAGAACCTGCCATGGGACAAAGGCACCACATGAAGAAGAGGTAATATCGGGACAGGCAGTGATATTTCTCCTCTCTTCTCAGCTGTCAGAAGCTGTCCAAACAACATTTGGTTTTAACTTGAGAACGAGGTTCAGCTGAGTCCACACAGCTTGTGTAGCTGGTGGGGTTCATCAGCTGAAGCCCAAGTTTTCAAGCATGCTGCAGAGAGAAGGTGAATGAACACTTAGAAAGCAGCCTTCTGTGTCTGAAATGATAAAAAAAAAAAAAAGGTCACTGACCCGCCGTTCCTCTTGGTCTTCAGGACCATGTCGTTGTTGCACTGTGGGCATTTCCGAATGGGAACAGGCATTGCTGGGTAGACTTCCTCTTGCTCAGCAATTTCTGTGGCTTCTCCAAAATACTGAGCCAGGGCCTGGTCCAGCCTGTAAGGAAACGAGCAGAGCATCCTGTCTCCTCTGCAAAATGCCATCAGGCAGTGAATTACTGCCTGCTGCCCTCTGCACAGCCCCTCTGAGCTTCTCCATGAGCGTGATGACTCAGCACTGTGCCTCGAGATGTGGGTGTGCCATGGAAGAGGTCAGTGCACTCTGACATCTCCTCCAGCCAGCTCCAAATTTAAAGCAAGCAGCTGAAACCACGATGAGCAGCTAGCAGCACGTGACAGCGTGCCACGCTGAGCTGCCCCATCCCATGCAGATGCCTGCATGCACTGGGCAGAGCTCCAAGAAGACAATGTGACAGGATCCCACTCCAGGCTGAGCCTCAGATGAGAAGCCAGCAACCCTCAGACCAGCAAAGCGAGTGGAAGAGGGTAAAGATAGAACTCACTTGTTGGCTCTGGCCACGGCCTCAATGAAGACTTGTTTGTACTTCTGGACCTGCTGCTGCAACACTACAGATTTATCTTTCTTTCCCTCACAGATCAGCTTCAGATCAGCCTCCAGCTCAGCTCGAAGGTCAGGCTTGGACATCTCGTAGCCCATGGAATCGTAGCCTGAGGAGCACATTGCAGGGTAAGTGAAAGGAACAAACAAGGAAGGAACCTGCCCTCCTCCTGACAAGCGCTGCCCCTACCTTCAACCAGCCCCATGCCCAGGTGGCCCGGGAGGAACCTCTGATCTGCTGTGAGGCCCACGTACATCCGGGTCTTGATTGTCTCAATGTGCTCTGCGTGAGTGGCGTCAGTCCCTGAAAGCAGACAGGCTGTTAGTTGAAATTAGGTGCGGAGAAGAGACTTCCCCTGAGCCTACTAAAGGGAGAGGGGGGCAGAACTTATAGCCAGAAGCAGCACTGGCCTCACGTTCTGTTGGCACTGAAGGCCAACAAGGTGCAAACATGCCCCTGACCCTAAACTGCACATCCCCTCAGTATTGGGGACGCTTTGCAGTCTCCTTAGCACCCCTGGAATTTGCCCACAGGTCTCAACTATTCCCCTGTTTTGTATATTTAAGTAAATTCTTATCTGAAGTGACTCGTAGAGAATTCCCTGCTCTGAGGGTGGGACAGAGCTGGTACCAGGTAAGCTGAGAAGCTGTGAACAAAGCTCTCCCAAGAGGGAAAGGCCACGCTGCCCATACTGACCAATGCCATGTTTCTCCATGAGTGCAATGAGATCCGCTTCTGAGAGCAGCAATGGAGGGCTGGTTTCCCCATCCACCATCTCCACTGTAGTGGGCTGGAAGCGGGACCCTTTCTGATACAGTGGGATAACCTGAAGGGAAGGAGAATCTCTTTGAAACTGCCTCGCTGGACCACTCACTGAAGACAAAAAGTCGTGCTAACTGCAGGCCAGTGCAGTAACACAACAGCACCCTGCTCTGGAGGAGATCAAGGCTCGGGGTGCTCAGGATTTGCCAGTAATGAGCTGCCAGAGAGACCACGGAACGGCAACTGCAGCTCCTCTGGGTGAGTTATCTTCCCAACGTGGAAGCAGCCCTGTAAGGTCTCTGCTGTGTCAGAAGGGGGAGAATCTAGCCAAAGCTGGCACAATACCGTGGCACAGCTCTTCAGCAGAGATGTCTCCAAGTGAAACAGCCACTGGGGCAGGAATTGTCCCAGAATGTTTTGTAGGGGGGCCTGAAACCAGCTGGGAAGTTTTCCCATCAGTACAACCCACGTGCAGTTTTAAACTGCAGGTGCTCTAGCCTCTCCCATCTATGATTTTCAAGGGTGTTACCTTGTCGCTCCACTTCTCATAAGGATAGACTTCCAGATAATTTCGGGCCAGGATCATTAGTCCTTGAGCAATGAATCGCTCGTTAGCAATGTCAATCTCCACGGTCGTTTCCTGCCCCTTGGCGTCTTGAGAGCAGCAAGCCAAAAAATGGCGCACGATGAATTCATACAGTCTCTGCTCGTTGCCCTTGTGTCAAACAAAAAAAGAGGGTCAGGCTCTCCTCCAGTGTTAGCAAGGTGTCAAGAAACAGGTGAGGATATTGTGCTAATGACCATGCTGTTAAGAGCTCTAGCTTTTTTCTCCAAGCAGTACCAACCAGCCAGTTGCATCCACCTTTATCAGACTCACCTGCAGGTTAGCAGTGTATTTGGTGGGGTGAATGGGCGGGTGAGCCTGATCTGATTTGGTTCCACTCCGAGGGGTTGGCCCACCCTGATCCAAAATCCTCTGCGCAAACGCCCCCCAGTTTGGGTCCTGCGTTTGCTGTTGCACTAAGGCGGAGAGGTTCAGCTCCTTGGGGAAAATGTTGGTCTCTGTTCGGGGATAGCTAATGAACCTTAAGAAAGACAGAAGAACACTGAAGAGGTGCTCCAGGACGCTTCCCATTTTATTTTTTTCATTTATTTTTTTAAAATAACTAAGTTTACCATGACAAATTTTGCTTTCTTACCCTTGAGTATAAAGTTTTTCTGCTATTTTCATGGTTTCCTTTGCATTTATTTTCAGTTTGCGGGAAGCCAGTTTCTCAAGTTCCTGTGTTGGGAGGAGCCAGAAAAAAAAACACACGTATTTGTGCATAACTCTGAGTGGTGAGTAAAACATCTGCTCAAAGTTTCTTTCACATCAGTCTTTTCAGCACAGTTCAAACATACCACGGTGTCCAGGGGCAGGGGCCTCCATTTGCTCTTTGGCTTGCTCCCAACTTCAACAACAGTTGCTACAGGATCCTAAATGCAGAATAAGCAAAAAATCTCCTTGAAGAGTTCACGCAGGCTGCTCTTTAAACATCTTGAGCAAGAAGGATGTGGGAAACGTTTAGCTGGTCCTAAATCACACGACTGTTTACAAGCTTTCCTACCTCCATGCACATGTGGTAAAGGACCAGGCAGGCTGTGTGATTAAAGAGCCGGTTCCTCTTCCAGTTGAAGACCACATTGCCATCTTCGTGTTCGTGTGTCACTGTTTTGAAAACCAGATCAGAGTGATATGGTAGGAATGTAGGTGAAACACAGGCAATAGGGCAATGCTACTGGTAAACCTTTATCGTTCTGCGTAATGATCATGGCAAAGGAAGAGGAAATCACCCCTGCAGCAATCGTTTGTTGGTTGCCTGACACTTTTTTCCTTCTCAAAGCCATTAAACCCTTTAAGATAGAGTTCCGTGCTGATTTTCCTCCAGCATACCTTTGATTTTATAGAAGGCTTCAGGAACGAAGGCCTGGATGGCTTTAAAGCGTTCCACTACAAACCCCAGGGTTGGGAACTGGCAACTACCATAGCTGATCAGCTGATCTGCTAAAATATCAGGGAAGATCTTCCGGAGCCTCAGCGTCTGGAATCTGGTGAAAGCAGCACCTGGGAAAACAAAATGGGCACTAGAATTGAATGTAACATTGGAGGATAATTGCGATACTGCAGAGGGCTCTCTTTAATAGTCAATTGAGTATTAATTTTACTCCAATTTAAATATTAACAGTTGCAGAAGGCTTTCAGTGCTGGATGAGCCTTGCTCTCTTGCTTTTGCACAGCAGCTCAGGGCTAGCAGTCAGCTCTCATCCCCAAAGCATGTTTACGCACCTATCCTGAGGTCCAGCTCCTGCCTGACATCAACAGCATCGCTGGTTTTTTGATCCGGTTGGGTGAGGTTCTCACAGGCTGTTCTGACAGCATGAAGGGTGATCTCTGAAAAACGGGCTCGGAAAACCTGGAGGTTTGGCTTTACTGTAAGAGGGGAAAAAAAACAAACAACTTAAGTGACACAAACACCAACGGAAAGGATAAACTAATAAACAGCTGGCTTAAAAAGAGCATGCTCTCAACCCATTCTATGTCTTTCCACTGCAGGAGCGCATTTCTTGTGTATCAACGCCAGATATTTATCAGAATTACAGCCAGTGGATTTGAACTGCACACAGCAAGACTGATAATTGAGTAAGAATGACATCTCTGGTACTAGATCTGAGCAGTGATACCTGTTAAATCAGCATTTTAATGGAAAGCAGATTGGTGCAACAGATGCTCTACACACCAGCTTTGCAAACATGAATGATCTCAAAGCCGATGTTCTCTCCTTCTCGGTCACAGTCAGTCCAGATCACCAGAGCTTGGCACTGCTGGACTTCTCGTTCAAGGGTTCTCTGAGAACAGAAAACAACACAGAATGAGACATGCCAGGCCGCTGGCTTTGTCATTTCATTTCAGAATGACTCACAAAGTGAACACGAAATGCAACGTGTATCCATAGAGATGGGTTGTTGCAATAACATTTTGTAATTGTCTCTCTCATGAGATTAGGCAGCTTTCAAAATAAATGATTCATTTATTTATATCTAATTGTTTGTTAAAAACGCAGCTTGGATTGGATTGTACCACCGTCTGTTTTCCAAAAACGACATCTTTTGTAAAATTGAGTTGCAATTACCAATTCCACCTTGTTGGGAACAGCTTTCTGCTCTTAACAAAGTAGCTGTTCATTTTCTGCTCTAATTTTACACTAGCAGGAGATTGCCATGATACGGAAGAACAAGACAGTAGTCCTAGAAAATCCAGGAGGAATTTGCCAAACTCTAGAAACTCTGCAGTTAAGGACAAAGGTACAATCCTCCCTCTGTCTGAGACAATATTTGCAGAATCAACCTCTGAACTCTGAGTTTCAAGGAAACTGCTACCAACAACATACCTTAATATCCACGTAGTTTTCAGGACAATATTTCTCAATTTCAGCTTCAAAAAGAGCCAGAGGGTTGCAGCTGTGCCTGGTAAACAGAGGATAAACAGTGCATAAGAAACTAAAGCATATTGTGAGACATTCACTGGTGCTGTCACACGAGGAAATGCTGTTCAGGTACTGGAATCAATGTATTACACTATGGGCCTTAACTTGGCATTTCACACAGATTCCCAAGTTACGTTGACTCAAAAGCAGCAAAGAGAGGAAATCTGGAAGGCAGCCCTCAACGTGCAGCTTCTCCTATTTCATGTGCGGAGAACAAAAGGGGGGGAAGTTGGATAAAACAACTCACTTCCCTGGATAAGTACAAACCATTTGCGAAAGGGCAGCTTGAAATCATGAGCCAGCAAGTGTCCCGAGACGGATGTCATCACCACGGTAACGTTCTGCAAGAGATGGGGCAAGGTAATCAGTGCCCATCGTTGGCTACAAGCTCCCCAGAGCCCTACAATCTGACACAGTTCTCACAACCCAATGCCTCCCTCCTGCTTCTTTTAACAGGCTCCTCTCCCTACAGGCATCTAAAGCTATCACCTTGTCTTCTTTTTTAGTAGGAAGCTCCCAATTCTAAATAATGTTTTTGACAGGTGGGAAAACAAAAGGATGGAAAGTTGGAAAAAAGCCAAGAAAAGAAATCCTGACTTCTTGTTTTTGCCAAAACCAGATGAGCATTTCCTAAATTCAGACTTTTTTTTTTTTTTTCTATAATTAGCATTTTGCAATTCTCTAATCCAGCAGTGGAATGAAAGAGAGCCCTACCTGGCCAAACATCTGGCAGTCGTATTCGTAGATCTTGTTGAACTTGGAAAACCCCTCTCTCTGGAAGGAAAAGGAGAGGTGCTAAGTTTCTGGCTCCCAACAGAAGCCAAACAAACCCGTTCCAGCTCGCTTTATGTTACGGCAGGGCACAGAAATACGGGGCAGGTGAAAATCAGGTACTGTAGCTAAAACACCAAGGCAAGGGAGGTCGGATGGAAGTTGCCTGCATCATTTACAGAGCCGTGGGAATGGCATTCTCAGTGTACCAGCATCTTAAAACACACCCAGGGCGGTGCCAGGGTTATCACTGGTACGGAGCAGACTTGTGTTGACCAGTTGTTGTCCCCACTCCTGCCAAACAACCGTCCTGCTCCACAAGATAATCAGTGCCAGCTCTGGGTCCCTTCCACCTAACCGATGTTTGTGGAAGTTTCTAGATGGGGTATTTTGATCTTGAATGACAATGTCTTCCTTTGACTGACGCTGTCTGTGCTCAGGTTCTCAAGAACATCTTGCAGTCAGACATGGGTTTGGTCTAGAAGCAGCTTCCAGTCCCTTGGCTTGGAAATACCAAGTAATTATGCAAACCGTTAAAGGTCACAAAACAAAGCAGCAGCTGAGAGAAGAGATCTTTGAACTCCCCTTCTCCAAACCACAGACCATCTTTGCTTCGTTCTCTGAACTTCAGTGCACCCCTGATACTTGCTGACGCTGCAGAAGCGGCGTTTTCTGACTGGGAACAGATGGTTTCAGCTCCTGAAGGCTTTTACGTACGCTGCAAAGCTGGGAACAACACCAGGAACCCCCACTGCTGAGCTCAATGCCTGGAGAAAGCTGTCTGCAGGGAGAGCACAGCTGGGGAGCTGAATCCCAGCAGGGCTTCAGGATCTGAAGGAAAACGGGTCCAAGACTCCTAGATCCATTTGGGCAAGCAGTGCTTGTCCACAAAATAAAGAATTTTTGTACCCTCACGTGGACAGAAAGGGACAGAGACCCTTTCCAAGCTCTGCATAAGATGCATACAAGAGACCAGGAGCTGCACGGCTGCTGAGGAGGGGCCCTGCTGAGCTGACTGCCTCCAGCCAGCTCCGCCAGACCCATGGGCTTGTGAACAAGAGGCAGGGAGACGCAGCGTGTTCCTACCCGCCGCATCCTGCTGTTGGAGAGCAGATCCGCGATTCCCCGGGCGGCATCGTTCTTCTCGGCCACGCACAGGACCTTGCGGATCCTCCGCAGCGCCGCCTCGTCCGCTGCCCGCGAGAAGAGGCGCCAGGGCTGGGGCAGCATCCTGACCCCACGGCTAGCAAGCAGCCGCGCAGGGAGGCTCATCACGGGCAGAGGGGACGGGTCCCATGGCACCACGGCAGCGTCCTGGCTCGGGAGCAGCTCCCTGCAAGAAGACAGAAAGCTTTAGGACCAGGAGCAGAGTGTGGATAGCACGGAGAGGCTCGGGATGGAAGGGAGCTGGCAGATCTCGCAGTTCCAAGCCCCTGCTGTGGGCAGGGCCCCTCCAGGCTGCCCCCAGCCCCGTCCAGCCCGGCCTTGGGCATCTCTAGGGCTGGGAATCCCACAGCTCCTGTGGCAGGGCCCCACCGACCTCAGAGCGCAGGATTTCTTCCCAATACTTACCCTGGACGTCCCCTGCTGTGGTTTAAACCCATCGCCCCCCTCCTGTCCCCCTGCCCATGACACCGAGCCCCTCCCCAGCCCCCCTACAGCCCACTGGGGGCTCCCCCAGCGCCTCCCCGGTCCCCATCCCGGCCCTCAGCCCCCTCACGGCCTCCCCCAGCCCCGCTCCGGCCGCTCCCGGTGCCGGGGGAGGGCCCCGGGCCCCCCTCAGGGCCTCACCGCCGGCCGGGCCCCCTCAGCTCAGCCCGCGCTCCCGCTCAGCTCCTGTCGCAAAAAGCGGCGCGGTTACCCCGCAGCGTTACGACCTGCCGCAAAGCACCGCGGCGGGGGGGGGGATAAAAAACTACACCTCCTATTGCACTGCGAGGCGGGGGGGGGGACTACAATTATAATGGCGTCGTGGGGTCAGAACTACAACTCCCGTGATGCCGCGCGGCGGGGAGGACTACAACTATAATGGCGTTGCGAGGCGAGAACTACGATTCCCATGATGCCTCGCGGCGGGGAGGACTACAGCTATAATGGCGCCATTGTGCAGAACTACGATTCCCAGAGTGCTATGCGGCGGGGAGGACTACAATAGAACTACAAGTATAATGGCGCCGTGTGGTCAGAACTACGACTCCCGTGATGCCTCGCGGCAAAAAGGACTACAACTATAATGGCGCTATGGTGCCAGAACTACAACTCCCATGTCGCCCCGCGCGTCCCGGTCCGCCGCGGAGCCCCGGCGAGGCCTACCGGCGGCGGCCCGGCCGTCAGGTGAGCCCAAGATGGCGGCGGCGCCGCGGCGGCGGCCGTGAGGGGAGCGGGGCCGGGGCTGCCCGGGCGGCCTCGGCGGCGGCGGCTGCAGCTGCAGGCGGCGGCCGAGGCCCGGTCGCTATGATCGGAGCCCCCGACGTGGTGGCGTTGGCCAGGCAGGAGGAGGAGGCGGCGGCGGATGGCGGCGGGGACGGGGCGTGGAGGGAGCCGCCGCTGCCTGAGGAGTACTCGGTGCCCCTGGCGCCTTTGGGCGGGCACGGGGCCAACCCCTGGGCCCGGGCGGGAGGCCGCAAATTCCTGCGGGATTTCATCCTGGTGGCCGAGTTCTCGGAGCAGGTGGGGCCGCAGCCGCTGCTCACCGTCCCCGGCGACGCCAAGGTGCCGGGCAGCTTCGACCTCAACTACTTCTCGCTGCGCATCATGTCGGTGGACTACCAGGCCTCCTTCGTGGGCCACCCGCCCGGCTGCGCCTACCCCAAGCTGAATTTCGTCGAGGACTCCAAGGTGGTGCTGGGGGACTCGAAGGAAGGCGCCTTCGCCTACGTGCACCACCTGACGCTCTACGACCTGGAGGCCCGCGGCTTCGTGCGGCCCTTCTGCATGGCTTACATCTCGGCCGACGAGCACAAGATCATGCAGCAGTTCCAGGAGCTCTCGGCCGAGTTCTCCAAAGCCTCCGAGTGCCTGAAGACGGGCAACAGGAAGGCGTTCGCCGGCGAGCTGGAGAAGAAGCTGAGGGACCTGGAGTACACCCGGAGCGTGCTGCACAACGAGACCGAGATACAGAAGAAAGCCAACGACAAGGGGTACTACACCACGCAAGCCATCGAGAAGGCCAACGAGCTGGCCAGCGTGGAGAAATCCATCATCGAGCACCAGGACCTGCTGAAGCAGATCCGCTCCTACCCCTACAGGAAGCTGAAGGACTCCGAATTCCACCCCTACGAGCCCGAGTGCGCCCCGGACCAGGCCGGCAGCGTGGGCAGCGATCAGGAATTGGCTGCCCCCGACCTGGCTGAGGCGGGCGAGGCGATCCCCTGCTCCCACCTGCCCTCCTACACCCCCAAGCTGATCAAAGCCAAGTCGGCCAAGTGCTTCGACAAGAAGCTGAAGACGCTGGAGGAGCTCTGCGACATTTATTTCTTCACCCAGACCCTGGACCAGCTGCACCAGATCGAGAGGACGTTCAGGGGCGACGTGTGCTACCTCCTGACGAACCAGATCAGCCGGGCGCTTTTGAAGCAGCAAAGCATAACCAACTTCCTCTTCGAGGATGTGTCTTTTCTGGACGAAAAAGCCCCCGAAAACCAGTACCGAGGCTGCCAGGAGCTCGGGCAAGATGCTGTTGATGGAAAGTGCCCAGAGGAGCCCCCCGCCCCAAAAGTGGTCATCAGCTTGGGGTCCTACAAATCCAGCGTGGAGTGCGTGCCCATCAAGATGGAGCAGGACATCGACGACCCCCCGGAACCCGCGATGACCGAATCCGTAACTTTTGAGCCCCAGGAGAACCTGGACTATCTCGATGCTGACCTGAAAGGCAGCATCAGCAGCGGTGAGAGCATCGAGGTTCTCGGCACGGAGAAATCCGCCTCGGGGCTGCCGAAATCGGAGAGCCAGGCCAGCTTGCCCATCAGCCCCAGCCCCCAGGTGGGCAGGAGCAAGGTGGGCAGCAGGAGGACCGTCAGCGAGGACAGCATCGAGGTGCTCAGCACCTGCCCTTCCGAGGCCCTCATCCCGGAGGACTTCAAAGCGAGCTACCCAAGTGCCATTAACGAGGAACCTTACGCCGACGAGGAGGGGGGAGGCCTCCGCTTCGCCCCCAGGTTCAGCCCGGCCGAGGAGCGGGAGGACGGCCCCGACCCCGCAAATCCCACGCGGGTCGATTCCGCCTGCTGCATCGGCAAGGAGAGCCCTGGTTTCCTCGAGCCCCTGCCCGGCCTGGCCCACAAGCTGTGCGACGAGGACGGGGTGGTGAGGATCCCCCCGCAGCCCTCCCGGCAGGCCGAGCAGGGCCCCGAGGGCATCCCGGGAGGGTTTTTACCCCACGAGCTCGCCCCTCGCTCCCCGACGGGCGGCGGGGAGCCGAGCAGGAGCAGCCTGGACGAGTGCTCGGACTCCACGAGCTACATCAGCAGCGCCGCCTCCACTTGCTCCGACCGCACGCCCTCTCCCGCTCGCCCCCCGTGCCCGGCGAGCGAGAGGCACAAAAAAAAAGCCGGGCAGAACGCCCTGAGGTTCATCCGGCAGTACCCCTTCGCCCACCCTGCTATCTACTCCCTGCTGAGCGGCAGGACCCTGGTGGTGCTGGGGGAGGACGAGGCGATGGTGAGGAAGCTGGTGACCGCCCTCTCCATCTTCGTGCCCAGCTGCGGGGCTCACGCCAAGCCCGTGAAGCACTGGGGCACGGCCCCGCTGCACGTGGTGGATTTCCAGAAGTGGAAGCTGATCGGGCTCCAGAGGTAAAGCCCAAGGGGGGTGTGTGTGGGTGTGGAGTGGGGGTGCGTTGGCTGCTTGGGGTTGTGCGGGGTAAAATTTTGGTCCCCGAAGAGTTTCAGGGAGGATTTGGGGTTTGATTTTGTGGCTGGTCCGAAAATGAAGCGCTCCTGGAGGGCCGGTGTGTGCTGCTCCCTCCCCTTCCAAAACTCTTTCAACGTTTCTGGCTAGAGAAAACCTTTCCAGCTGTGTTTTCCTGAGGAGGTGGTAACACAGCCACGAGGTCGGTAGGTTTGAAACTGGTTAGAAACTTCAGGAATACCTTGTGCCAGAGCCCATGTCCTGTGGCACCTGTATTTCTGTTTCCTCAGAAAAAACACCCGAGGAATGGCTGGAACAGCTCCTGACGGAGCGTTTCTGAGTCCAAACACAGAAATCTGCGTCCTGGGCTGCATAGCCTGGTGGTTGTGGCTGCCTGAACCGCCCCGAGCTGGGATCCTGCCCTGATTTCTGTGCTGGGGAGGCTGACAGCTCGGCCAGCAGCTGCTTCCCAGCTCTGCTGGCGAGGTCTTTCAGAGCCCCGAGTGTTTGGTGGCTGACGAAGGCTTGCGGTTAGATGCTATTTTTATGAACAGAAGCGTTTCGAGGAGCTGCCTGGAACCTGTGTCAGGCGTTTAATTACCATTCCGCGGGGAGGAGGGCAAGCCTGGGGTTTGAGGCAGGTGCTGGCAGCAAACCCTTCGTCGGGGGGGGCCTTGGGAAGGAATTTGGGGGGCAAATCAATGATTGTAGGGGTGCTGCAGCTCCCCGAGCTGCCCGGGCACCTCTCCCACCAGCTCGGGGTGCTCCTGGGCTGCTTCTTGGGGTGCTCCTGGGCTGCTTCTCCTGGAGAGATCCGAGCCAGAGGAGCAGAAGAGGTTTGCGTGGGCTCCCAATTTGCATTTAAATCACGATAATTGAGGCTTGGTGAGTAATTGCACACACGGTGAGCGTGCCGGGGGGGGGTGTTGCACCTGGCTGAGAAATGCCCAGGGAATGGAGGGCTCCCCGTGCAAAAGGAGGGCAGGGGAAATGTTCCCCACCCCGGGGCAGCTCCCTGCCCACGCAGCCACGCGGGGGGAAAGCAGAAGTGGTGGCAGGGAGGTTCCTGCTTCTCGCTGCTGCCTCCAGGAGCTGCCAGATTCGCTTCTGGTCTCCAGAGATGTCTCTTCGCTTCCTCCCCGGCCTCATTTTTGTGTCTGCGAGGGAGGAACTGTCCCAAAGGGCCACACGTGCCTGGAGCAGTGTGTGGAGGGGGTCCAGGAGGATGAGATTTCCTCGGGGTTTGGCGGACTGGGGAGGCCGTTCGGCCATCCCCACCCACGCCAGGCTTTGTGAGCTCGCGGGACACCTCGGGGGTGATTCAGACAGAGGGAAAACACGCGTGGTGCGGGCACAGACAGTTTGCTTCGTGTCCCAGAGCTTTCCTCCAGCCCTGACCTCTCTCTTGCTGTTTCAGGACGGCGTCCCCTGCGGGGGTGAACCTGCTGCACGCCCTCAGCCGCTACAGCCGCTACGTGAGCATCCTGGACGCCGACAGCAAGACCCTGCGCTGCCCCCTCTACAAGGGAGCCCTGGTGGCCCGGCTGGCCGACCACCGCACCCAGATCAAGCGAGGCAGCACCTACTACATGCACGTCCAAAGCGTCCTCACCCAGCTCTGCTCCAAAGCCTTCCTCTTCACCTTCTGCCACCACTTGCACCTCCCCATCGCCGAGAGGGAGCCGGAGGAAGCCGTGGCGAGCCGCCGGCTCAGTTTCCTCAAGCACCACCTGGGCCTCGCCAACGAAGATCTGAAAATCGTGCAGTATTTAGCCGAGCTGCTGAAGCTGCAGTACATTCAGGAACCCGGCCGGGGGGGGAATCCCCTGCTCAGATTTGACTACGTCCCCAGCTTTTTGTACAAAATCTAGCGGCTCGTGGGCCGCGCTCCGCCTGCGACGCTCGGGTCCTGGCCCCGACCCCGCGTGCTTGCCGTCGATGCCGTCTGCAGTCGCTGTCATCCATCAGGAAGGGGTGAAGGAGCCAGCGGGTCTGCCAGCACCTCAGCTCCCCAAAAATCAGCGTCTGGGGGACGGGATCTGGTTTCCCTGTCGCCGAAAACGTAGGGGTTCCATCACGTAGGACGCTGGGCACTCCGTTTCGAAGGGTTAGAAGGGACGCTGGTAACTCCTGAGGGGTGTCGGGGGGGCTTCCTGGGGGAATTGTGGCACGGAGAGGGATGGTTTTCACCCAGCAGGGAAGGTTTTCACCCAGCAGGGAAGGTTTTCACCCAGCAGGGATGGTTTTCACCCAGCAGAGCCTGACGTGAGCGTGGGGTGGCAGCGCTGTGCCCGCAGCAGCAGCGGGCGGTGTCCCTCTGCATCTCCTGAGCTCCCTGGCGCTTCCCAAAATCTCTCGGCCCTGGGCCTGAGGGGCAGCAGTGAAGGCAGGGCTGCTCCTCTGCATTTTTGCCAGCTTCTCAGCTTTGTAAAAACCCGGAGAGGGAAAGGGGCTCCTGGAGCAGGCTGGCGCTAGCGCCGCCGCCGTGAATGTAGCACCGTGCCTTGTTCGTGTGTCACCTCCTGCGTGCTGGGCGGCTGCTGAGAGCTCTGGGGGGGGGGAAACCAGGAATCCTCCCAGCTTTTCAGGCCGAGGGCGGCCTCGTAAGGAGAGGTGGGAGCTGAAGGGAGGCGGGAGGCTTATTTTTAGGTGCTTTTTGGGAGGGGGGAACGAGCTGAAGCCATGCTGTGTGATGGCGAGCGTGGGGAGCAGGCTGCCCGGCTGCTGAGAGGTCTGGGAGGAAGAAAGTGGGCTCCACGCCGCACCTGTACATGTTTTTTGTTTTTTTTTTTCCTCTTTCTGTTGGGCAGTTGCCCTTGGTGGTAAAGCAGGGTCAGCGTCGCAGCACGCTGCTTCTGGCTGTGCCAACTGATTTTATCTCCAAGCCTTCGCCGTGGCTCACCTACCTCTCGTTCCTGGGGAGTGCTGGAGGCAGAAAGCAGCCTTGCTTTTATTTCTTTTTAGCACTCTGATTATGCGTTGAGAACAGCTGTGATCTTGCGAGATGAGCCGAGGATTGTTTTTTTTTTTTTTTTGTTGTTTGCCTGTTTTTAAAACCTCTGTTTGCCACCATCATGATGATGCGAGGCGGTGCTGCAGCAGGACGCCGCCGTCCTTCCGCGCCTGGGGAGGTTCGTGTGGTCTGGGGTTTGTCAGCACGAGCTTGATCCCGCTGGAAGTTGCTGTGATAACTGCTCTGAAAGCCGTGCCCCGAAGGCAGGGAGTTGCCCGGGTTGTGCTGCCCTGCTGCCAGCATCCACGCTTCAGTCCCGTGGCTGCCTCATCCCTACCTGGAAAGGGCTCTCGAGGAGCTGAGGAGGCACAAACGAACGGGGCAGAGGGTTTAGTTTAAATCCTAGCATTATTTGTAGGGATTTACAGCGAGGCAGTCGGGACTCTTGAGCTCGTGGTGCTCTCTGGGGGGTTTCTGAGGTCAGGAGGGGTTTGTTGGGGAATTTCTGGTGCGTGGTTTGGAAGCGGCGTGGCTTTGCCTTTGCCGAAGGTGAGCGGTGTGCCAGGGCTGTGCACCCTCACAGCGTGCTCAGAACCTTCCCCTTCACGATCCTGTGCCCTCCTGTCCCCTGTGAGCCAGGTCTGCTGGTGAAAAACTCCCATGTCCACAGAGAACACAGAGAACACGTCCTGCAGTGACTGGAGGCGTCCTCGTGTCCATTTGTGTCCATCTGAACAACTTCCAAACTGGCGGCTGGACATCTCCCTGCCCCAAAGCAGCTCTGAATTCGGGAGGACACCTCGGGGGCTTCACGGGGACCGTGGCCTGTCCTGGAACGGGAGCTGTGTTACCTGCAGCCATGAGGAGCCCGGGAGCCCTTCCAAACCCGGCTCGGGACGTGGATCAGGAACCCCTGAGCTCGCTGCCCCGTGGCAGGGAGTTGTGCTGGTGGTTCTGGAGCCCGATTCCTGTCTTCTCACCCATTTTTCCACCTCTCCGATCTGCCTGCGCGGTGAAGATCCCTCCGTCAGCACTTTAAGACGCTTTCCTCACCTTCCCCGTTACCTCCCTCGCTTCCAACCTCCGCAGGCTTCCCGCAGGTGAGGCTCTCGGTGCCCACAGCCCCCGCAGAGCACCCCGGTGTGCTCACACCTCCGTCCTCCCAGCACGAGCAGGGCTGGCTCCTCGCAGCCCCATTTCTTCCAGCCCCATGCTGTGCATGGCCACCATCCTCCGCCTGCCCCGAGCCTCCTGCATGCTGCCCGTGGCCCCTCCTCGCTGCCAGCAGGACGGATTTCCAAACCCGAGCAGAAAATTCATCACCACCGAGGCCTCCCGGGGCTGGCTGCAGGGCTGCTTTTGTGCTCCTCTCCTTCCTTGCCTCCGCAGCCCCCTCCTTGCTCGTGCCCTGAGCCGCTTTCAGCCTCGCCGCCAGGATGGTGAGCCATAGGAGCCGGCGCTGCCAAACCCTCCGCAGGTTTCCTTTTCTCAGAGAACAGCGCTCGGATTCACCTTGGGCCGCTGGCAATCACTTCCGAGCAGCCCCTGAGCTGCCTTGCCTTGGCTAGGGAAGCGCTGCCTACACTCGAGCAATATTCCCCATTTCGGAAGGGGTGGGAGAGGCGCCGGAGGAGGCAGAGCTGATGGCTCCCTCCCCTCCTCCTCCCCACCCCCAGGCACATTTTTTTGGGGGTTTCGTACAGCACTGGAAGCCCCTGCTGCTGGTTTGGGGAGCCAGGCAGGACCCCACTGCGGGCCACGGGGCTCGCAGCAGCCTTTTGGAGAGGCGACCTCGAAACGTGATCAGCGATGGGGCAGGGCTGCACGGGCTGAAGGAGGGCTCCTGCTCCGCGCTGCTCCCCGAAAGCACAACGTCAAAATGAGGGACAGCCCCTGCCCTGCTACCTGAGGGAGCTTTGCACTTGCTGCTGGAGCTGCAGGGCTCACAAACCCGCCCGCTGCTCCCCGAGATGTTTAACTGGAAGGCAGAAACAGGGTACCCAGCCCCGCTGCTCGCCCCGCCACGGGGTGAGGCTGGATGGGGATGGGGCTGGGCTCAGAGCTGCCTCCGAGGGCCGCCAGGAGGCTGGGATGAATTTCTCCTCTTCTTTTAAAGCACTGTATCCTATTCCTGCATGTTGAGGTCCGTGTGTGCGTGCCTGTGTGTGCCGAATGCTTGCGTCAGTAGTTAGGGCGAGTGTGACCGGGAGCAGTCCCAGAAGCATGTCTCGGTGTCGTGCTGTCAGTGTTCCTGCACAAGACTTTAACAGATGTTAACACCAAACGACCAGTCTGAGAAATGTACTTTTAAAAAAAAAAAAACAAAAAAATTATTTATTTGGGTTCAGATATTTTTGAAATACAAAAAAAAAAAAAAAATCGGTTGTATTTTTTTTTTTTTAAAGCTTCTAATTCTTGGCGTACGCGGTGGTTAAATCCCTAAATTTTCCTGTGCTTATCAAAAAAATGGGTCCACTGAAGGTTTGTGCGTGGAGCTAGCAGTGGAGGCGGCCGAGCAGCCCCAGGAGGGCTGGTCCTGGGGGATTTGGCCCCATCAAGGCACGTGGAGGCTGGCAAGGACGAAGGCAGAGCTGGCACCTCCAAAGGCAAGTCTGGGATGCTGAAGCCAGGAAGGCTTTTTTATTTTTTAAGGTGCTGGCTCCTGGGGGTAGATTCACATTTTTTTCCCCCCCCAGCCACCCTGGGCAGGGGGTTTTGGCGAAGATAACCACGCCAGGCAGGGCTGTGACCTCCTCTGCTGCTCCCACAGCGGGGCAGAGCTGGCTGAAACCCAAATCCTGCTGATGTTGGGGGTTTCCTTCTGCTCGGACCCAGCGGTAGCGTGGGGCTGTGCTCAGAGGGGTTCCTGCCTCTGAAACGGGGTGAGGAAGAGCCAAACGAGGATCTGCTGCTGCACGGAGCCACTGCCAGCAGCAGGGAGGAGGCTTTGGGGTGCTGGGCTCGGGGGCTGGGGGTCTGTGTGGGTGCCGTGGTCCTGGGTTTTTGGCTTGGGGCGCTTCCCCTTACAGGACGGGCAGCCCTGGGAGCGGGAAGGTCGCTGCGAAAGCTTCCACCTCCATCTTCAGCGCCTTGAGCTCCTTCTGGTATTTCTCCTCCTCCAGTTTCTCCTTGAACTCCTTCAGCGTGGCCTTGGGGCTCATCTCGTTCTGCACCCGCAGCGTCAGCTCGATCCCTGCGGGGTGGGGGGACGCCAGGCTCAGCCCTCCCGGCCGCAGCACCCGCTGCGTCCAGCGGCTCCCCAACCCTTCAGCGGCTGCAGAAGGTTTGGCTGGCCCCAGCTGTGGCCAGATGCCCTCTCCCACGTCCAGATGTGCAGCTGGGACAAGGATTTCTCCCTTGTGTGCTCCCCCAAGCAACTGGAGAGGGAGAAGCTGCCCAGCTTAGCCCACGTCTTGCCCTTTGTCAACGTGGTGGCTCTCCTGGAGGAGCTGTGCTCAGCCCTGCACGCCCACCAGCCCGGTCCCCGGTGTCCCCGGTGTCCCCGGCCTCACCTCTGTGGATGTACTGAGCCACCATGCGGAAATCATCCTGCTGGAAGCCGCGGGAGGTGAGAGCTGGGGTCCCGAAACGCAGCCCGCTGGGGCGCAGGGCGCTGACATCGCCTGCAGCAGAACGAGAGAGGAGTCACCACGGGCACCTCGCGGGGAGCTCTGAGAGCCCCGGGGGCCAGCTGGGAGCAGGAGGCACGGGGGAAGCCCGGCACGAGGGATGGGATTTGGTGGAGTTTGTAGGGCACCTACCGGGACACGTGTTCTTGTTGCAGGCGATGGAGCAGAGCTCCAGCACCCGCTCGGCCCGGCCGCCGTCCGTGCCTCTGCTGCGCAGGTCCAGGAGGATGAGGTGGTTGTCGGAGCCCCCTGCAAAGAAAAGAGGTTGGGGTTGGGGCGAAGGCTGCTCCTGATCAAAATTAAAGCGAGAAAAGGTGTGGGAAATTCACCGGGGGACCTGCCCCCGAGCTGGAGGGCGGCGGGGTGCCTCGCTGGGGAAGGGGCTGCTTAGCAGAAGCGTTTAGGAATGGTTTTATAGGGTCCTGAGGAATGGCTACAGCAGTGCCCAGCCCATCACCTCCATGCATATGGGGACCCTGGTGGCCTGGGACCGTGCGGAGGAGCCAGCCCCGTGCTGGTGACCCCGAGGGCCCCTTACCCGTGACGATGTCGTAGCCCAGCTCCATCAGCGCCGCTGCCAGCGCCCTGCAGTTGGCCACCACCTGCTGCTGGTAGGCCTTGAACTCGGGCGTCATGGCCTGCCGCAGCGCCACGGCGATCCCTGCGGGGACAGAAAGCAGCGGGGGGAGCTCGGGGGGGGGAGGCTCCCAAAAATTTTCGGAGGGTTTTTGGGAGAGCTGGTGGGGACGCGCGGCGCCGCCGCCTCGGCCCCGCGGTGGGTACCTGCGATGGCATGGTTGTGCGGCCCCCCCTGCAGCCCGGGGAAGACCGCCTGGTTGATGAGGCTCTCCAGGTTGTAGAGCGTTTCCTTGCCCGTCTTGGGGTCCACGCTGCGGGTGCCTGCGGGAGGGGAGGGCGGCGGGGCTCAGCAGGCTGCTCAGCCCCCTTCATCCACACCCCCTGGCGACTCGGAGAAGGAGCTGAGGTTGTTCCTCTTCAGCTCCAAACCTCTGAAACTCCCCCAGCTGCTCGCAGGAGACCCCAACCCTTTCTCCCCTTCCTCCTTTCCCACCGGAGCGGGCAGGAGCTCGGATTTCCAGCTCCTCCCCCCAGGGGCGCAGCTCGGGCACCTTTGCGGTAGAAGATCATGCCAGCCCTGCAGCCCCGCAGGGTTTTGTGCGTGGTGGTGGAGACGACGTCGCAGTGCTCGAAGGGCGAGGGCACGACGCCGGCGGCCACCAGCCCGCTGATGTGGGCCATGTCGGCCATCAGGTAGGCGCCGTTGGCGTCGGCGATCTTCCGCATGCGGGCATAGTCCAGGTTGCGCGAGTAGCAGCTGACACCTGCGGGGAAAAGGGCACATTGCAGGGACACGAGAGGGTGCTGGGGGGGCACCCGGGGTTGGGACAACCCAGGTGAGGACACGAGGTCCCGGCACAATGGGTGTCGGAGGTTTTTTGGTGCTGCAGGCATCAGGGAGCGACCCCGGTTTGTTTTGAGGGCTGATCCCTTACCTGCTATGATCAGCTTGGGGTGGAAGAGGCGGGCGTTCTCCTCCAGGCGGTCGTAATCGATGTAACCCGTCTTGGGGTTGACCTGGGGGAAGAAGAAGAGGAGGAGGAGGATTCAGCCACCTCGCCGTGGCTGGAGACCGGCTGCCGTCGCCCTGAAGCAACAAAAAAAAATAATCTTGAAACCCCGAGGGCTGTGCCCTGATTCCAGCGGGGGAGCAGCTCTCCGTCCCCACCTTGTAGGGCATGGACTCGAAGAAGACGGAGGTGGCCGAGATCTTCTTCTTGTCCGTCATGAAGCCGTGCGTCAGGTGCCCCCCGTCGGGCAGGTCCAGCCCCATGATCCTGCCGTGAGGCTCCACCAAGGCCGTGTAGACGGCGAAGTTGGCGGGGGAGCCTGCGGGGAGGGAGCACAGCGGGGGCGCTGAGGGGGCTGTGGGGATGGCAGAGCCCAGCCCGGTTGATCCCGGGGGGGTGCCGTTACCTGAGTAGGGCTGGACGTTGACGCCCCACTTCTGGGGGTCGAGGCGGTAGGCCTGCAGGGCTCGCTTCTGGCACAGCCTTTCCAGCTCGTCCACAAACTCGGTCCCGCCGTAGTACCTGCCGGAAAATAGGGCAGGATTCACACCTCGGGGGATTCAACCTCGGGGGATTCAAACCCAACAGGATGGTGCTGCGTTCACACAGCTGTGACCCCGCTGAGATCGTCCAGTATGTGGCCGAGGCCAGGAGCTGAGAGGGTCAAATCCTGCCCTGGGGGAGCTTGGCAGCCAGCACCAGGCCGTGGCTTCCTTCCCAGAGATAAGGTCTCGAGGGGGCCGTGGCGGTGTGGGTGGTTCCTCTCCCTTCCCTGCGGGGCTTTGGGAGGGGGGTCAGGCTCTCCCCAGCCCCGTACCTCTGTCCTGGGTAGCCCTCGGAGTATTTGTTGTTCAGGCAGGATCCCAGAGCCTCCAGGACCGCTCGGCTCGCAAAGTTCTCTGAGGCGATCAACTCCAGCCCCAGCCTCTGCCGCTGCTTCTCCTTCTTGATGATGCTGTGCACCTTGGGGAGGGGAGAGAAGCGGCTCGGGACGTGCCCTCAGAAGGGACAGGGCAACGGAGAGCAGCCTGGAAAGGGACTGGAGGAGGGAGAGGAGATCCCTTCTCGGTGCATCCGATCCCAGCAGTTCCCATGTCCTGCCGCGTACATTTTGGGGCTTCTAGCTGCCACACAGCCATCAGATCATTCAGCTGGCACTTGGGTTAGTGTCAAGGGTAACTGCTGGGTGGCTACAGCGAGAGCTGAGCCTGGCACAGATGCCTGAGCCTCAGGCAGGGGGCTGTGAGCAGCAGATGAAAAGTTAGAGCCCCGTGGCTGCAGGCTGCCCTCTCTCCTCTCGCACAGAGCATGGACGAGTCCCAGCAGCTCAGCCTTGGACCCTGTCCCCGTCCCGCGGCGGTCGCTGTCCCCAGCGGCTGCTGTGCCAGGCAGGGGCTCTCACCTCGGGGTCGTTGCTGTCGAGCGGCTCCATCACCATCTTGTTGTGGGAGGCCCAGAGCTCTGTGCTAGGGAGGCCCGAGTTGGCTGCCGACTTCTCCATCTCCTGCCGCGTCCAACGTCACCTGCAAGCGGAGAGGGGACCGGGTGGCTTCTGCACCGTGCCCGTGGGGGCTGCTCCTGCCCTGCATCTTCCCCAGAAACGCAGAGGGAGCGACCGCAGCGAGGACCTGCTGGGGGAGGAAGGCGCTGGCAGCTCCTGGTGTTTCCCTGCTGGTTTCAGATCACTTTGTTAGCTGTAGATTTGGCCAATTCTGCACACCCACCCACCACTGCCCCCCTGCGCACTGCACTCCCTGCTTTATGGGGCTTCCCCCGTCCTACCCAGGGGTTTTAACGGAGCCAAAGAGCCCTGGAGCAGCCGTGACAGCCCCGCTCCCCCCCCCGGGCTGCACACAGATCGCCTTGCCCGTGCCCCCGGCCGGTTGGATGGAGCCGTGAGCTGCTTATTAAGCTCCCCGCTTGGCTCGCCTGTGCCCAACCCGTGCCAAGCCGCTGCCGGAGCAGCCGGGTGGCGGCGAGGAACGGGCAGGGGCTGGCTTCGGGCAGGCCTCCGGGGCTGCGCAAGGCTCCGGGGGGGCGGCAGCCGCCCCTTCCCATCCCGGTACCCCCGGTTTTGATCCCGGTGCCGGTCCCACACGGCCCCTACCGGCCCGCTCCTGATCCCGGTCCCTGCTCCGGATCCTGCTCTCAGCCCCGATCGCGATCGCGCTCCCGGTTCCGCGCGGGAAGCCGCGCGCCTACCCTAGGCAGCTCGGCCACGCCCCCCCCCTCGGCGCCTCCACCAATCAGCGCCTCGCTCCGCCTTTTTATCAATGGAGCGGACCGACGGCTCCGGAAGCTCCTCCGCCAATCGGCGGCGAGCCCCGCTCCCCCCGCCGCTTCCTATTGGTCGGCGCCGAGGCGTGGCGGGAGGCGCTGCCAGCACGTGGCGCGCTGGGCACGGGTCACCTTGGGCGGCCACATGGGGGCACGGCCCCGGTACCCCCGGGGCACCCCCCGGGCACCCAAACCCCCTCCAGGCACCCCGAGCCCCCCCAGGGCACCCCGAGCCCCCCGGCACCCCCTGTCCACACCGGCTGCAGTGCTCCCAGCCCCACTGCCTGCCCCCCCCGGGTATGGGGTGGTGGCCAGAGCGGGGTCATGAGCTCGGGGGGTCCCGCTGGGCATGGGGCAGGGTCGTTAGGGTTAGGGTTACCTGACCCTAATGGGTGTGGGGAGCACAGCGCGCCCCGACCCCTCCATGGGGCTCTGTGGGGTGAGGGGAGCCCCAGGGGGGGCACACGGTGGGTGTGGGGTGGTGTCTTCGTGCTTCGGGTCCAAGTTGGGTTGGCCAACCTTGCCTGAGAGGCTGTGCCCCGGGCAGAGCTTCGGGGGTTAAACCGAGGCAGCGTAAAATGGGGAACGAGGGTAGGGAGGGAGAGATCCTACTAAACGCCTCGTGGGCACGAGACGTGGAAAAACGGAGCGAGGCACCCTGAGTCACGGCGGAGAGGAGCGGTGGCTCCAAGGGGAGTCAGGAGGGGGGAGAGCAGAGCCAGAGGGAGAGCGGCGAGGAGCACGGCGCTGCGAGGAGCACGGCGCTGCAGTAGGTTCTTCTGGGGAAGCGCAGGCTCGTGGAGGCAGGTTTGTGGGTAAAGGACTGCCCGTTGCACCAGGACACACCTCGGGTATCGCTCTGCCTAGGAGAGGACGCAGCCTCAGAAGGTATTTGTCGGAGGAGCAGGATTTTAGCTTCATCAGTCTAGAAGCTTTTTAGTGTCTTAATTGGCAATGCCAGCCCCCTGCCCCTCAGCGCCCAGGCTGCAGTGGGCCTTCAGGCATGGAAGGAGCTGCAAGCAAAACAAAAATCTTTTTTATTATTTATTTTCTGGCTTAAAATGTGTTGCAGTGTTGGTGGGCAGGTGGGCAGTGTGGGTGCCAAGCTTTGCAGGGATGCAGGGGCTTCCCAGGAGATGTGTAATTGGTTTTGTCTTGATGGATCCCCGGGTTTCTGCTTGCAGCAGTGGGAGTTGTCCCCGTGGTGGCTGAGTTTCTGCTCTCCCCTTCCTGTCAGTACCGTCCCTTCTGGGACATGTCAGAGCAGCCCAAGGCATGCAGAGTACCCTCCTCCCTCTGTTTCGTTTTGCTGGGATCCTGCTCAATCCTGCTTGAATTCCTTGTGCCTCACAAGAGTTTTTCTGCTGTTCTGAAGCTTTGCAGATGCTACAGAGAGGGATGGTTGTTGTGAAGTTACATTCAATAGATATTCCAGCTTTCTATGTACGTTTTGGGTACAGTTGCTAGCAAAGGCTCGCTCTGCTGAGCTGTGGGAGCTGCAGCTAACAGCAGTGTGTGCTGCTGCGATTTCAGGACTGGCCTGCGGCGATGGAGAGCGTCTCTTCTTCCCCATCTCCCTTCCCGGGCACTTCCCCCACCGTGCCTCCTGCGAACGCCACTGCCCACGATCACTACTCCGGCCTCCAGAAGAGCATGCACGTGCTCTCCATGGTGGTGTACAGCGTCGCCTGTCTGCTGGGGGTGACGGGCAACGGCCTCGTCATCTGGATTGCGGGCTTCAAGATGAAGAAGACGGTGAACTCGGTGTGGTTCCTCAACCTGGCCATCGCCGACTTCATCTTCACCTTCTTCCTGCCCCTCAGCATCGCCTACACGGCGCTGGGCTTCCACTGGCCCTTTGGGAAGCTCCTGTGCAAGCTGAACAGCACCATCGCCTTCCTCAACATGTTTGCCAGCGTCTTCCTCCTGACGGTCATCAGCATGGACCGCTGCGTGTCGGTGGCCTTCCCCGTCTGGTCCCACAACCGCAGGAGCCCGGAGCTGGCGGCCAGGATTGCTCTGGGGACGTGGGTCCTGGCCCTGCTCCTCAGCTCCCCGTACCTCGTCTTCCGTGACACCGTGGTCAGCTCCAGGAACGTCACCAGCTGCTACAATAATTTCGCCCTCTCGGACGACTACATGTCCGAGGCAACGCGGAGGCTGTGGAGGATGCGGCATAAAGCCATGATCATAACCCGCTTCCTCTGCGGCTTCCTCGTCCCCTTCACGGTGATCCTCCTCTGCTACAGCATCGTGGCCGTCAAGCTGAAGAGCAGGCAGTTAGCCAGCTCCGCCAAGCCCTACAGAATTATCATTGCTGTCACGGCCTCGTTTTTCCTCTGTTACTTCCCCTATCACGTCTTCTCCTTGCTAGAGATATCCCAAAACTCTTCCAGCCACGAGATGAAGATGGCCCTTTACATAGGGATCCCCTTGGTTTCCAGCCTTGCCTTCTTCAACAGCTGCATCAACCCCATCCTGTACGTCTTTGTGGGGCCGGATTTCAAGGAGAAGTTTCGCCAGTCCATCCTGTCGACCTTCGAAGGGGCTTTCAGCGAGGACTCGGTCCTGGCCAGCCTGACCAGCAGGAGGAAGTCCAGATCTGCTTCGGAAGCAGAGGTCCCGAGGGTCTGAGCGTGTTCTGCATCACTACCATGGCCGGAGGGGCAGTTCCCTTCCCTTCTCTGCAGTTTCCCCTCCTTTCAGAGCTGTAATCGCAGGACTGAGGGCTGCGAAGGGCCGTGCACGCTCACAAACTGATCTGATTTTTTTGGGTCCTACCATGACTTCAACAGAAAACTCTCTGGAGCTGCAGCAGGGCTCTTGAAAAGTTGGAGTAGCAGCATTTTCCTCCCCGTGCCCCTTTCCTTGGCTGCCTGTTTCCATGTACCCATTTTTTGGCTGTGCGTAAAGCCCCTCGGGCTGTGCCTTGCTGTGGTGCCCGGTGTCCCTGGGGGCTGTGCTGGGGGGGTGACCACTGGGCGGGTGGTGCTGCCAATTTGTCTCAGCTTCTGGATTTTTGCAGGCGACCCTTTATAAAGCTCACTGGGGTGGTGACTCCTGACGGGGCTCCCTTTCTGTTCCTCTCTCCTGGCAGCTCTTTGCCAAGATGCAAAAATTCTGGGGTTCCACCAGGGGGCAAAATCGGGTGCGGCTGTGTCGGCGTTGAGGCTGTCCAGAGAAGAGGATGGAAAGGGGGAAGAGCTATTCCATAAATCCCTTATAATCAAATCTGTAAAGAAAGCAAGCATCCTTTCCCATATATCGTACCAGTCTGGTGCACGGGCTGCTAAAGCTTAAGTAAAAAATGATTAAATTAAAAAAAAAAAGCCGCTCGGACAGGCAGTGGGATCCATCCAGAAGCACTCTCACAGACGCATCTTTTAAAGAAACGGGGTTAAATGAAATAGCAACGTGTATTTTTGTAGGATCTGGCCCAGCTAGTAAAATATTCATCTTTTCTCTCTCCAGATGTGTGGCAGGATGAATCATGAGATTGCGCTCCAGTTACTTGGGTTTGATGAGCAGCCTAACTCTTTCTGAGCAGTGCTTGGCTGTGTTTGTGTTTGACATTCTTCTGGTCCTTATGTAGCTGAAATCTGACTTTTTGTACCGTTGGTGAGCGAATATTAAACCTCATTAAACTTATTTAAAACCTTCCCGGCCTGCTGTGTTGCCCGCGTGATAAAACTCAGCAATCTGGCTGAGCCGAGCAGCCAGAGGAAAAGATGAAACGCTCCCAGCCTGGGCGTATGAATTCCCAGGCACCTCGCTCTTCTGCGTGGATGGCTGTGCTGAGCGAGAGCTGTCACTTGAACACGCTGGGGATTAATTACAGGTCTGCTGGGCCGTGCAATATTAAATGAAGGTCGTGATCCCACCGGCAGGCGTGTGCTTAACCTGAAATTCATGCATCATCCCGCGGGGATCGGGGAATTTGCCCTTTGCCACAAATTGCTGCCTGTCACACAGATAAAAGTGCAATGTTTGCTCGGCGCTGTGCAACGCCGGGGCTGTTTGCTTGCTCCTGGTGGTGAACTCCAGCACTGATTGCAGCGTCAAGGTTGCGCAGCTCCAAGTTTGCTCTTTCGGCTTTTCTTCATCTGTTGGCAGAGCCCACGTAATTCCTTGTGGCAAACGTCTGCGAGGCTGCGACAAAGGCCTTGGCCTCCTGCCGTGTCTCCCATCACCCCAGCACCCCCAAAGGCCAGGGCTTGAAGCATTGGCCCAGCTTGTGAGAGGAGAGAAGCAATTTTCTGGGTTGTTTGGGCATACGAGGCAGGTACGGGCTTCCCATGGGACAGGATTGAAATGAGGCAGAGTGTCAGGGTGGGCTGAAGAATTGCCACAGGAGGAAACTGCCCTACAGAGCACCACCTTCTCCAGGGCATCCCAGCCCTGTTTCATCAGCAAACTTCAGAGCCACAACTCCCAGAAGTTGCCTCCACCCTACGAGGCACGTTATCACGGCTAAGCAGAACAGTGTGACTTTACAAAGCTGAACATCTCCCTGCAGGATGGGGAAGGACACGCAGAGCTTTCAGACCACTGTTTCTGAGCACGCTGTCAAAATACTGTTGGGAAAATAAATGGGGAAGGGAATGTTTTCTTGGTGGTAACCCTCAGCTCACAGCTGTGTCGCAGGATGCACTCGAGATAGGAACGGTTCTGTCACCTGGGGTCTGATCCTGAGCCTCTGTGCGGGGAGAAGCCAAGCACGGGGTTGGGATGCCCAGGACTGGCTCCAAGATAAATCTGCCCCGTATCGAATTCCCTCGTGTTCAGTCTCATTATCACAGTGATAGTCATGGTAGTCCCTCATTCCTAACTAGAAGGCAGGCTGCCCATTCTCTCTGCTATTCGTGTTTGGCTTGTGTGTGTCTAGAAAAGCTTGAATGAAAAGAAATAAAAAAGAGGGAGAGAGAAATTTCCAAAGGCATGTAAAAAATCCCAAGAGGTTGAATATTTGGGCAGCTGTGCCGCCCTCTGACGCAGCTTTGCTCTCAAGGCTCTTTCAGATGCGATGGGATGGGTGGCGCTGGGCTCCAGGAACAGCCTGAACCCCGTGGTGTTTGCAGTTATTGGGAAAGGTGCAAATTGGCTGCCCTGCTGGCACGGGGCTGATTGGCCCTGCGGAGGGGCCGATCCGTGGGTGAGCAGACAGCCCTGCGTGTATAAAGAGGGCTGGGATGCACAGAGCCACTCGGGGCCGTGCACGGGGAGAGCAGAAAATAAGCGAGTTTTGGCAGTCAGGGTGTTTGGGGTGAATTAGCAGAGCAGGGTGAGCAGTCTGGTGAGGTCTTTAGTGCTTTGGAGTTGAGTGTGGTGGATACGGTACAGCCGAAACATCTTGGTGAAGAGCTGGGAAGGACTTGGCGGGTGATTTTTGGCTAGAGGCTTTGTCATGGTGAGCCCACGGGCAGAAAAACAAAGCCCGTGCCTTCTGAGTGCAGAAGATGCTCTGGACAGAGCTGTGGCCCAGAGCTATCCTCCAAGGAAGGGAGCAGGGGAAGGTGATACCTCGCTACCCAGTGCAGATGGAAGAATAACTAAATGGAAAGAGGGAGGGAAGAGTAGGAGCTGAGACAGCCTCGAAAACACCAGCAGCATGATGGTGGGTGTAGCAAATGGGAGGGTGATTGCAGCAGGTGAGGAAGGTCTCATTAAGGAGGACTTAATGAGATTTAGGAGGACTTAATGAGATGGTAAAAGCCTGTGTGAAAGCTGCTAGTTCCCTTGCATTTCCTCTGGTGAACCCTTCCTGGTGAGTAAAATTTTTAAGTGTCCCATTGTTGAGTTTGGGGAATGGACTTGTTAGATAAGGCTAAGCAAAAGACAGTGCTGGGAGGTCTGAGAGCAGAACCTCTTCCAGAGCTTGGTGAAGTTAGGCAGGAAAGAATACGACAAGTAAGAGGATTGATATTGTTAAAAAGCTTTTCTGTGAAGGAGAGGCATTGGTAATAGTGTTAGTAAATCACATGGGCTGAGCCTTTGCAGGGTCTCTCCATCTTTTCTTGGTGTAGCGGCTGGGTGAGGATCCCACCCTGTGCAGGAGTTAACCTGTTACTGCTGGCCCAGGGTCAGCACCAAGATGGGAAGGGAACAGGGTGTCTCTGCTGGTTGCACTTTGGTCCTTCCCTGCACATCTCCTGGTTTCTGCTTAGCTGCACGGGGCAGAGTTGGACACCAAACCTTTCTTCACTCTGTGCATCTGTGTATGTAAGGCACAGGATCTCTTCTTCTGTTCTGAATTCGGCTTTAATGAGCAAGCCTGCTGTACGCTGACCCATGACTAATTTGAACCCTTCCTTTATCTTCACTAACATGATGCGTGCTCGCTCCCTCCCTGTAGAGGAGCTGTAGCGTAGCGCAGTAATAGTGAATGGCAAGTCACACCAGGACCCAGTGGGCAGGACAGAGAGCAATGGGATGTTTGGCACTGTGTAGCCGGTCAATTTTCCTAAAATGACATTGCTTCATTGTTCAGCTCAATGGCTTTTGTCTAATGGAGAATCGAAGGGCAAACCACATCTGTAAGCAGGAGGCGATCGGGTGTTACGCGGGCTTTGCAGGACAGGCACAGCAAAGAGAAAATGCGAATGAAGCGAAGGATGCTGCTGCTGTTCTGTTTCAGGGCAGCGTTTGTTCAAATTCTTGCCTTTTCATCCAGCCTGAGACGTTTTTCTGTGCAGTGACCTGTTAAACACTGGCTATTCCAACAAGCCTCTCGCTCCTTTGTTTGAAGGCTGATAGGAGATAACCCTGTGCCCATGCTGAAGGCTGATGCAGCAGATCTCTGTTAATCATTTCAGACTGACCCGGAACTCAGAGCACTGCTAGAAACAGGAAAACAAACTAAACTCAGTGGCTTTTTTTTTCAGACAAAGCTTCATGACTCAGGAGGAATGTGACTGTAACAGAAAGAGCTGGTGCCTATTTCCTGCAGACAGACAAGCCACAGTTAGGCAGTAATGCTTGATAAAACAAAAAGAATGCTGTCTACCTACATAGCCCTTCACATAGACAAGATGTGTACTCTGCTCTGGGGCCTTTTTTAAGGCTCTTTGGTTCCCAGAAGCGGGGAATACTATTTTCCAGATCACTATCAAGTGTGGGGAAAAAATCATAAAATTACTCTTCCTTCCCTTGATTCAGAAATGTGTTTATAGCTGCTCCGAGTTCTGCCTCACTAGCTGGGCAATGTCCAAGCTGGCATCTTCTGGAAACCAGACACAGTCATTCCCGAGGCAGGGATGGGAGGTGGTGGCCTCCAGGCTGTGCTTGGTGCCCATGCGCTGCAGAACATCCCAGCAGGCTCACACGTAGGGCAGAGGATGTCTTCAGGATGCTTTGTAGGACTAACTGCTGGGAGAGACAAAACATGTTCACAGGGCCGTGTTAGGATCAAATCAAAATGTTTCTCCAGCATGCCAAGCTTAATAATTCTTACCATCACATAGATTGGCAGAGGAGTATAATATCCAATTTTATTTAAAACAAACAAACACCACTCACACAAACAAAAAACACCACTACAACCTGGCAGAGCAGTGATGGATGAAGCTTAGGAGACTGGATGATAGTAGCATTTGTCTTTTCTCAGGTGATGCATGCAGGCTGTCATCCAGCCAAGCACGAAAGGAGCAGCGCCCTTCACCTTGGCTGGACTAGGCGTGGATTTAGTTATTTATTTATTTATGAACATTTCTTCCTGCCAGAGTTGCATCTGGATTTAGAACAGCAAATCTCTCTGAGCCTCTATATTCACACCCTGCATTTTTTCAGAATTCCTTAGATGATTGCTAATTGGATCATTGTAAACGAAATAAAATCCAGGTGCTCATTTTGGAGGAACTATTTGTAAACTCTTGGATAGCATATTGTAAAATTAACAAATCCCTCTCCGTTGGGACTTGAGATTTAAATTTACATTCCTCTGATCAGGAAAAAAAAAAAAAAAAAAGAAACAGGAAAGAAATTGATTTGCTCTAAGAAAACAAAGGCATCAGAAGACAATCTTTTCAGTTCCTGGTTCTGTGGTTTGCTTAGGCAATGCCAGGAATTTGGGGCAGCATGAATCAAGTAGTCAGCAAATTCTGGGTGTCCCCAGGGTATTGAAAAATGCTTTTGGGGTAGGCTGCTAATTACATTATGGGTCATTGCTTCAATATGTGTTGTTTCTAGCTGTTCTGCCTTAAACTGCTCTGCCATGCCAGCCTGTAGTGAAATCCTGCGATGAAGACTGATGTTAAGAGAAATCTCTGCTGCTGTGAAGAGGCTAACAAAAAGCTCAAAGACTCCTTTTCCCCCAAACAAAATAAAACAAAGCAAAGATCTTTGAAATACAAAGATCAGTGAACCTAAATTGACAGTGGGAACACCAGCATGTAATCAGAAAAATGCAGACTGGAAATGGTGGGGAGGGTGAGGCCCATTTCCTTATGCTTAGCAGCGTGAGTCAAAGAGATGCTCCAGAAACACAGAATGACTGCAGCATTGTGTCTCTGAGGGCACAAACAAGCTTACGGTCTCCCTGCTCACATATTTCAGACAGATGTCTTTGCTTCTTGAGAGTGCTACGAGCGGAGAGCTCTGCACCTGGCAGCTGCTCCAGGTTAAATTGCTCTCCTGCCCGGCTTTGACTGCTGGAAGTGGAAAAAGAGACAACTGATGAAGTGTTAGAATGCAAGAAGCAAATGCTGTGAGCAATGGGGAAGCACTGGTGTGTGAATACTTAACGTGGAAAATACAGCTCATAATGGCAGAAACTGTTTTGAAATATTAAACCAAAAGTTGTTGGTTTTTCAGGTGCATCTGGTGAGAAGTCCTGGCAGCTGTGCCTTCCCTTCCTCTTTCATGGTATGTAAGTATCTGTCCAGGTGTTCCAGGCCTTGCTCAAATGCACCCTGTATGTTGCAGTCCAGGAATAAATAAATATAATTCAGTTATGAGAGACGCTGTGATGAGAAATACCTGATCTGTACCTTTACTCTAAATGCTAAAATTCTGATCCCTATGTAATAAAGTGCTGTTGATCTTGGGCACACTGAAAAGCACAACTTAAAACAGCTTCTAGCCACAGAGCTAGGGGAAAAAGGGTCAGAAAAGGAAAAAGCTTTGGTGCTTGAGTATTTACTTGGAGGGGAGGGAGGAAGAAGGGACAGATGGATAACCCTGGCAAGAGCCTTATCCTGAATTTATGCAGGATGACGCTAAAGTTTGTCCAAGGAGTGAAAGTACACACAGCTTTTGTCATGGATGCTGTCCTGTGATAAACCTGGGCTTTTAAAGAGTGACTTAACCCATCCTCTTGCTGCAAATGAGATAAAATGCACATTCATTCAATTTAACCCAAGTGTTATGGGGGGCGGGGGGGGGGGGGGAACATGGGACTCCAGACAAATTGTGCATGCTTTGGACAGTATTTATAAAGGAATTAAGGGACCACTTTTTGCTATTGTTTTTGACTTTACAGAACATCTTTATTGTCTGCAAGCACTGTTGGATAAGATAGCAAAGGCTGGGGATGGCAAAGCCCCTCCGTTGTGCTGGCCGAGCCCACAGCAGCGCATCCAGCCACCCCATGGGAGCAAAACCACGGACATCTGCCTCCTTACATCTTTCCGAGGGGACTCTCGCAACCCAGAGGGGGCCGCCGCCCACCTCGGGTGGCATTTAAAAGGAGAAAAAACGATTTAAAAAAAAAAAAAAGCAGCTTTATTAACGGGAACCCCCACACACTCCCCATCACCATCGCGGGGCCAAGATGGCGGCGGCGGGGAGCTCCCCTCAGCCTTAGGCGGGAAAGGCGGCGGGGGATGGGGGGCGGGGGGGGTGAGGGCGTCGCCTCGCGCCCGCCCCTCGCGCTCCCCCCCCGTGAGGCGCCGCCGCCATCTTGCGAGCGGCGCAACCGGAGGGGCCGAGCTCCGCCGCTGCCTCCGCCTCTCCCCGACCCCTCCGGCCGGGGCCGCTTCACCCGGGGCCGGGGGGCCGGAGCCGGCAGGTAAGGCATTAACCGAAGGGGCTCCTGGAGCTCCATCAGTCTCGCTTCAAGCGGCTGCGTGAGGGCAGGGTGCCCCCTTTCACAGCGCCCCCCCCCCAACCTCCCTTCCCTCACACAGGGTCCGCCGCCTGAGGAAGGGGCTGCGAGGGCCTCGCCTCAGGGGGCTCTGAGGGAGCGAGTCTCTTTTTTTTGCGCTTTTTTCCCCCTTTTTCCCCTTTTTTTCCTCTCTTTTCTCCTCCACAGGGCAGCCGGGGGCTCCTCGCTCCCTCAGGTGAAAGGGGGAGCAGCCCCCAGGCCCCCTGAGGGAGGGGAGGGGGATCCTGAGGTGCAGGGGGGCTGGGGGTGTGCAGCCCCCCACCAGGAGCAGCTGGGGGACACAGGGAGGTGTGGGGCTGAAGGGGCGACCCTCTTGCCATATAGTCCCGGGGGACACAGCCCTGGTTTTGGGGTATATTGCATCCCCTCGTGGGGAGTGGGGTGTGTGGGGGGGTCCGGTCTCCCCCCCCACAGCCCTTGGGGATCCCAGGAGTGGTGCTGTGGTGGTCCCAGGCAGTTTATCTTTGCCTCAGCGGCTGTTGGTGTGCTCATGCTGTGGAGGTGAAGCAGGTGGGAATAAAGCTCGTGGACATCCAGTCCTGTAACTGTGCCCATCCTCACGTGTTTGTGTAGCTGTGTGCAGCCCGAAAGAGAAGGTAGGAGTTTGTGGGCAGTGCCTGCATTGGATGCATGCATTCTCTTCCAGTCCATGTTGGCTTGGAAGACCTGCCCACCTCAAGCCAGAGAGGTTTGTGGTCCCACGTCCGTTTGTGGATTCATGTCTTTACACCCCTAATAAAGTTTTTGTGAGCGTGCTGTCATCCCAATACCCTTCTAAAGTTTGATACATCAGCGTTACTCTGCAAACAGGACTTCTCCCTGCCTCACACACAGTGTAGCCCACTTGTTGCTGCTGAAGTACATCCGCAAGCGAAGTCCTTGGCCTGTGGTTATAAGAAAAAACATCTTTGGTGTTGCTTGTGAATGTCAGCATCGTATTGTGGGGTAAAATACATCCTGAGTGATGAACAGGAAAAAACTTGTCTTTCAGCACATTTCTTAATTCCCCTCATTTTCTTAATCCATGCAGCAAAGAGGTAACAACTGGAAAGAAATCGTCATTAAAAACCACCATGTAAATATTTCCAGTACTATCTGAAAGCCATCTTTATGTTGCTCCCATCTGATCATACAAGAAGGGTACTTCAGGGGATGTTCCAAAACCTAAAAGCATTTCTAGTACGTGCCCAGTACGTGGTTTTAAGATGTCTTTAACGCCATTAGGGATGTTTGGCAGGCCACCTGGGAGCTGTGGAGATTAAGTGTGTAGTGGAACGAAGGAAGAAACATGAGCTAGGAAATGGAATTTGATTTTTATTTTCCCTTAAATTGTGGGGAGCCTGGTTTGGGATGGGTGTAGGTAAGCTTTAGACTGGATGTCTGTAACCACTGCCTTTTAGGAGTTGGGTGTTGGTTTTATTTATTTATTTTTTCACAAATGTCTGAAAGTACAGGCAGAAATGAATTATTATTTTTTTTTAATGGTATAGGATATGGGATTGTGGTATTCCAGGGTAAGGGTGTGTGTGTGTATATATATATATATATGTATATACACATACATACATACGTAAGATAAGGATGTACCAGGAAGCCAGGTATAGGGATCCTACTGGGTTTAATGGAGTCAACAACTGGGCATTCAAATTCCATTGCTGAGGTTGTCCCTGTTCGTGCTCTTTCTGCATGTTTGGGAAGTTTTGGCAAAGGGCAGGTTTTCGTTCACAGCAGCTGAGCATAGCGCGGCCTCTTTGTGAAGGGGTTGGCGTTAGGAAGTTCCTGACTTGACCCTGGATCCCGACAGAGGATGAATTGGGTACACTGCTGGGACTGGGCCAAGCCAAGCAAGTGTATGGCAGGTTGCAGAGGTGGGCTGGGGTAGTTTTATAACAGAGCTAGCCAGCTGTTCCCCTAAGCATGAAAATTAAATGCTGTTTGGGAGCACTTGGTAGTCAATAAGCCTTCAGTTTTTTTTGAACAGCTACAGGTGACTTGAAGAATTTAGGTTTCTCCATAGGGAGATGTTTGCCAGGGAAGTTATTGATTTATCTGAGCTCCCATTCATTTTGTTTTGAATTACACAGCTCCTATTTGATATTTTCAGCCCCCTACTTAATGCTAAAATGCTACACAAATGAGCTATTTATACATAAGTGAGGTGCTGCAGCCTTGGACTTTTTTGGCTGCTGGTAAGCATGATTGTTTCTTTTATTTGAACAAAACGTTATGTGAGAATAGGGCATGAAAATACGGTGTTTCAAAAAAGAATAACAAGTGTGAAGATGGAATCCCATCAAGTAGTGGTGTTTGCTTTTATTTTGGGGGAAAATGTATAGATTTCCTCTTGATGTTTTTCTCCTGTTTTCACAGGAGAAATACTAGTATCAAAGAATGACAACAGCTGCTTCATCAAGTGGATGCCTTGTGCAAGAGAGCATTATTTACAGCTACCAGCTTTACTGAGCTCTTCCTTACATTTCATCCTTATTTGTAAGTTTATAATTTATTGAAAAGAGGTGGAAAGATGCACAGCTATGGAAATAGACGCCTCTAGTCAATTTAGCAGAGAGTTAGGACCTAAGGGCTCTCTTGGCTCAGTTCTACCTCTGACTGGCTTTGTGATTTTGAAAGTCAGCATTGCTCAGTTCTAGAAAGGGTACTGGAAAAGAGAATCTATGCTGCTAGATGATAGCCTGAGGAAAGCATTTAATAAGCAAATAAATAAATAACCAACTGTTAAGATATTGTCAAGGAGAGATCCTTTGGCTTCAGCCTCTACTGAAGCGTTTTGCTGGTGGGTGTGTGAAGCTTGGGGACAGGAGAAGGAAGGCAAGAGAGGCACAAGTCTGTTCTTTGTGCCCCACTGCTGGGTGTGCTGAGCTAGCTTGTAAACAGTGTAACTTGAGGGCCACAAACCTCTATAAGGATATCTGTGTGGTGCTATTAAAATGTTGGTAAATTGTAAGAACGATGGAGAGTACAGGATTATGAGAAACCCTTCACTGTCTAAACAGATAAAATTTATCCGTTTTTGATTTTTAAAGCTTTTGCTCTCTTCCAGTCTTCTAGGAGTGGGAAGACAACTTAGGTTTGATGTTTTGTGTGCCATCAACTGAAATTGGGGCCAACATGAATATAACGAAGGGAGGACTGGTGCTGTTTTCAGCTAATTCCAATTCATCATGCATGGAACTATCGAAGAGGATTGCGGAGTAAGTAAAACCTGCCTCCAGGCCAGCTTGGGATCTTGGTGCCATTGTAAGGGGACTTCTTTTAGAGAAGACCGATTTCTCTGTTTTGTGGTAGTTACACGGGAAAGCTATCACAGCTGGGATGAACATCTGGTGTACGGTATTGCACAGCCTATTTCAACAGGTCGATAACAAAGAAAGTAACTTGTGATTAAGTTGTTCAGTGACAGGTTGTGGTTGTCTGCAGTATGTTGTGAATGCAGGAAAATGAATGTTTGGGTAGTGTTAAATACTCGGGGCATGAGTTTTCAGCATGTTCGCAATCTCCTTGTAACAGAGTTTTCATAGGGGCAAAGCTAGATCTGTCCTCACTATTTGTTTTAGATGGGGACATTTATTAGCTTTAAATACATGAATAGCTTCAGAACATATAGAAAGGCATCATGCCTCCGAAGAACTTGGGCATATGTACCTATCGTATTCCTTCCTACTTTTTTTTTTTTAGTGGTGATGGGCTGTGCTAATATTGAAATGGAATAAACACAGCAGACACTCAGATTTCCTATTCACTCCAGACTGACATTTGTCTATGGAAAAGGATGCTTTAAAAGTGGACTCTTAAGCATTGTGAATGTCCGTTGTCATCTGTCTATATAGATACAGAGAGAGTGCAACTGGTTTTAGTGTTTGGGGTTTCTTTTCCTGTTTTTCTCCTCATATATGGCATTTTCAGTAACTGTCACAACTGCTTTAATGGTTTTGCACTTTAATGGGCTTTGCATTCATTTAGCCCTTCATTTTCACTTACTGACTTCTGGTTTTAATTTTTCTCCTGCAGGCGATTAGGGGTTGAGATGGGGAAGGTTCAGGTTTATCAAGAGCCAAACAGAGGTGAGCATTTCATGGGCAGAACTGGAAACTTACCTACCTACGATCTGCCTTTATCACTGCCCCTTTCTTGATTCCGTTGCATCTTGCTCCTCACATCTCACCTACTTCTCTTAACAGAAACACGAGTGCAGATCCAGGAGTCTGTGAGAGGGAAGGATGTGTTCATCATCCAGACAGTTTCAAAGTGAGTAGTTGTTGAGAGACACTGTACAAGCGTTTTGATGTGGACCATCCATAGGAATGCTTCTGTTCTAACTTTTCTTTGCATATTATGTATGTGACACAGTATAATAAGCTTAGATTAATTATAGAGGCTTCTCTTTGTGTGCTTTTTTTTTTTGTTTTGATACATGCACAAAGAAGACTTCAATGTAAGCCAACTTCTATTTTCATTTTCAATGAAAATGTCAATGAAACTTTCCCCATGGTTTCTGTGTTCTTTCGCTAAGTGCATTCTTTTGCTCATGACATTCTCTTTAAATTCCTCCCTTTTCAGCTACCATGGCTCCAGCACCATCACAAAGCTCTGAATGTAGGAGGAGCATTTCCTAGGCAATGTGTCGTGTGACTCAGAAAACAGTTTTGTTGTTTTTGTGAAAAGAACTTTAAAAATACAGACTTTTTTTTTTGATTTCTAATCGCACCAAAGATAGTAGGTCCTTTAGTTGATGACTGGTTCTCATCTATAGATACCCTCTGTCTTCTCATTTAGATCAGAAAATAGATGACAGTTAGTAAATATTTAGCCTGCTGTTGGCTTGAACAAAATAGAACTATGTTGTAAATCTGATTTTTTTTTTTTTAAGGGTTATCGATACTGAAAAATACATCTATTTTGCTTTGTGAGCAATAGAAATAGATGTTGGAGATAAAAAATATGGTGTAGTTTGTCACAGCAACATGCTGTATTACCAAAAGCCTGAAAATGGAGTATGCTGAAAAGTGCTGAATTGACCAAAAAAAAAAAAAGTGAAAATAATAATGAAATGTAATTCTAGTAAAGAATTAAAATGCTGGGTACAGGACGCTTACATCCTTAGGTGTGCAGCTGGATTTACAATGAAGATCTCTCACACTCTAATACAGTGAAGTAATGGATGTAGATGTTGTATTGAATTCAGCTGCAGGATTTTTATGCCTGAATACAGAACTAGACGCTTCTCATTCCAGGGATGTGAATACTACGATCATGGAACTCCTGATCATGGTGTACGCTTGTAAAACATCCTGTGCCAAAAGCATTATTGGAGTGATTCCTTACTTCCCATACAGCAAGCAGTGCAAGATGAGAAAAAGGGGCTCCATTGTCTCTAAATTACTGGCTTCAATGATGTGCAAGGCTGGTAAGAATGCAGGTTGTTGTGGAATAATCAAGGAAATGGGGGGTCCCACGGGCAGCGCTCAGATCCAAAGAGGTCTGTGCACAAGGTGGGACTTTGTTGAAAAACTTTGCAGTTATTTTTAGTAAGTTTGAAGTACGCATAGAATATAACTAGAGATGTTTCTAGATGGTGAGTTCATTTAAAAACAAATACATCTCGCAACATCCATTTTACATCGCATCCTACTGTACTGGCAAGATGAGTCTGCTGCTTTGGGCTGTGCTATCCCTCCCTCATAATGCTGTTCTTGGCCTTTCTTACATTTTTGAGCAGTTGTACTTTGTCATTTCTAGTCTGTCTGTCTTAGCTGTTGAATATTTTGTTTGTCCTTTACATTTGAGTTGAGGTGGGAGAATGAGTTTGTGCATTTTCAGCCATTAAGACACTTTATTTCCTGCTTCTTTCCTTTTGCTTTCTTTCCCTGGCAAGAATTGGCAGTTAAAATGAACACTGTGATCGGGTTCTTATTGTGAGAGAAGAAATGTGGCAGTGATTAGAATTTGGGTCCCTTTCTGAGGAGTTCAGAACTCCAGTGTTTACTGTGTCCCACTATGTGGTAGAGGACCATTTATCTTGTTCATGGTTCCACGTTGTCAGGTGTAAACGGAGAAGGAGCATACCTGCCTCAGTGTGGCACTACTGCTTCAGTTATGGGGATTGTTCTCAGGTGCTTGTTGAAGACACAGTAGCGATTGGGAAGCAGGGATAACCCTTGTGTATTTAAAAGAGACATAGTTACTAGGCTTACTGAAAGCATGTAGCATAATGTTTTTGTTTTAATGTAGCTTAGAGAGTTTGTTCTGAACAAACTTGTTAAACTTACTAGAGAAATAAAGTGTATCTGTTATTGCTCACTTTTCCTGACCTGCTTCTTCATGCGTCTTTTTTTAAGGACTAACTCATCTCATTACCATGGATTTACATCAGAAGGAGATACAGGGCTTCTTCAATATTCCAGTTGATAACTTGAGAGCATCTCCATTTTTACTACAGTACATCCAGGAAGAGGTGAGGAAGGCCTACTTTACGCTGTTTTAATTATTTTTTGCAACGTCTCAAGGCTTGTGAAATTCCTGTGAAAAGATTAACAATTCAAACAGAATTTTAAAGGGGGGAGGGTCATGTTGGGGCAGGAAGTGGTGTGTTGGTTCTTTTCCTTCCCAGAGAGGCCTGATTTTGCTTTTCATGAAGAACTGGCATTTTATTTTCCATGTAAGGATGCTGTTCTGTCATCTTATACATATCCTGCTAAGTAATACATGTATATAAAAGAGCATTTTTCTATTCTGAGTATTCTCTTCCTTTTCTGTTTCCAATTTCCTTGCTATTTACAGGATGGAATGCTGGTGTAGGTGTAATTTATATAGCATTATGAAAATATTTTGCAGGCTAACTCGTAAACGATGAGAGCCTATCCATCCTAATCTGAAAATAAGAACAGATGACTTCTGTTGTGGGGAAATCTCCACCTGCTGTTTGTTCAAGCATGTCTTGACTTGAGGGAGCTTAACTTCTGATGTTCTGTGCAGCCATTTCTCCATCTTTGAAATGGATATTACTTTTATAAAGTGCTTTGAGAAGTGCTACTGATAGATTCATGTGGACAAATTGTGCAGTTGGTAATTGTAGGTGTAAGACGTGGATTATGTCTGCCTAATCATCATTTGGAAGAAAGCAAATCTTTTCCTCCTGCTGAGAAGAAAATGTATAGTTTGCTCTTACTTTTTGAACTCAAGCATTTTTGTTGTAAAGAGAGAGAAGTGCCTTAGTTTGAAAAAAGAAGGAAAAAAAAGTATTTTTTATGATACTTCTAAAAGTTTGTTGGGGAATCAGTTACCATTTGAATGTGTCATTACAATTTGTTTGGTAATTTGTCTGTCTGAGAAAGAGGGAAGATGATAGAACAAAATTCCTGGCTCTGGCTTTGCCACAGTCATTCATCTTGTGCACCAAGACAGAAGTATTGCATATTGTAATCAATATATAAGTTAAAAAAAAAAAAAAAAAAAAAGTGGAAAGCCAGATATGTAGACTGAAGACAAGTTGTGCTGTTGTATGTTACTTGAACCTGTGGACTATGGTAGGTAACAAGGCCACGTTCCCAGTTTAGTCTTTAAGCACATCTTGATACCCAAAGTCTTAACGTTTTAGGAAGATTTGCTGCAGCTTTGAGTCTGGCTCACCTGGTGCTTTCTAACAAATGAACATTCACAGAGCCCTGCTGAAGTTTGTGTAGAGAGGACTTAAAAGATCCTTTCAGCTTTTAATTTCTTGATTCCTCTGCTTGTTCATGAGATGACTTGCTAAAACAGAGGTTGACTGAACCTACCTGATCACACAGGATATGTGCTAGCAAGTACTTCACTAGCCAAGTGATGTGTAGTATCCCTTTTGTGAAAGATTCATTCCGTGCTGCTCCGGAAGAATTTAGTATTCATCTCAAGCTCCCGGTGACAGCAGCTTGCTGCAAATCTTGCACTGTCAATACTAAAGGATGAAAAATGTTTCAAGGGGGAGTTGTGATGGGATATGTTGAATAGCATGAAATAGAGTCAAGCTTGATAAGAACGGAGGTCACTTACAAAGCACTTAGCTGAAAGTTGAGAGGATGAGGCCGTACAGTCGTTCCCTGTCAGAAAATTATGTGTAGGTGTGAAGGGAGTTATTTGATTTTCTGGGATGAAGTCAGTCCAATCAGTGAAACTCATTTGTGTACGGATAATTTGGTGGTTTTCCTTTGTATGCCTAGCAAATATTTATAATTAGTGTCTTCTGTCTTCCTTATGTGTACACGTTAAGCTCAGAGTGACTCGTTAATCTCGGAGTGACATAGCTCTTTGTTACTAGGAGCTGTTGATGTCTTGCTGTCTCTCGGATGACATTTCTGGCTTTCTGACTTCATTTCGAACAAATTTGATAATTTGGCAGGGGAAAAATGAGGCAATGATGTCTGAACAAGATCAAAGCCTTTATTATGTCAAATGACAGGCCCTGCCTTGTCCATACCTTCCATCATGCTAATCTTCATAGCCTGTTGTTTAACTAAGCATTTGTAAAGGACAGAACATGCTGAATTCCCAGTATTGTAGGTGGAGTTGGTAGCACTGCGGATTATTAATGCTGCCTGACTCGTCCTCTGAAAAGCTCTCATTTTCAATTGGTTCGGCCCCTGCCAAAATTCAGAAGTTAAATCAGCATGGGAAAAAATTCTTTCAGATAGAATGCTTTTGGAAACGCTCAGCAAGTATGGTGTGCGTTTGAGGATGAGGCTGTGGAATAACTTATCTTGCTTGTAGTTTTAAAAACGAGTATTTCTGTGTTTTGGAGCTGCTATTTAATGTCTGGCAGCAAGATTGTGAGCTCCGTGTCAGGGTCCTGTCCCTCCAAATTTATCAGGTGACAGCTCTAACAGATCTAACAGCCAAGAGGCTTCAGGCCTGCAATAGTGGGGTTCCCTGGGACTGGATGTGCTCTGCAGGACTTGTGAGTGGCTGTGCATCATTGTTATGACAACTGCTGCAAGACCAGACAGGTTCTGTGTGTGCTGCACTCTGGCACAGATTGTCCCAGGGCAGTGCAGTGAGGGAAAGTGCTGAGTTTGCAAGGAAGGGGCTGCAGTGAGATACCAAAGTGAGCCCAGGCTGCTGGTGGAAGGTCTGGAAGTGCCAGCAGTGGAGTGACAGCTCATGGCTCCTGTATGGGTGCAGTGAATGTAGAATTTTTATTCCTTTTAATAGTCCCTGTAAGGAGTCATATGATGTGGAGAGGCTGGTCTTCTTTTTTGGTTTACTTTGAAAAACAACCCTGAAATGAGGAAATGGATTAAATGCTGTGTTTTCAAGTGATTCAAGACTGTTGTGTGCATGCACCAGACAACTTAAGTCGAACAGGAAGCTTTAGTTTTGATGGTTTCCTGTTTTTTAACATTTGCCTGCGTAGTCCATACGTTCTTCTAAGGTGGTTACTTTTGTGTGATCTGTATATAACGTGGTGTTTGGGAGAGGTACAACTTTAAGCTAAAATCTGAATTTGCTTAATATCTGTATTTCCTGAGATGTGAACTCTCAATATGTACCATGGATTCTTGAGATTGCTTTCTTACGTTAGGTAAAACATTAAATGCTTAAAATTCTTTTGGCAAAATGAAGTTTTGATTCTTACTGAGTTGAAATTTGTCTGAAGATACGAAGTAGACATTGCTATCTGTTATTTGCTACAGATACCAGACTACAGGAATGCCGTAATTGTGGCCAAATCACCTGCGTCTGCAAAGAGGTGGGTACGATCTGCTCTCTTGTGTTAGAGCAGGAAATCTCTATCCTCATTTTGTTCTTAGGGTCGAGTGAAGGACAAATATTTAACAGTTAAAAGATGCAGCCTGCAACCCCCTGCCACCTACACTTTCAGATGTGCAGTTTTTACATCATCACAAAATCGTAATAAATCTAAACAGAGGTTAAAAAAAACAAGCTGATGTGGTAAATCAGTGCAGTGCTTCTGATAAAGAAGCTATTTAATTACATGATGTAATACTCATGTACATTTACGTTATGAATTTCCTACCGTGAACGAAGAAAAATCACTAGAAGTGGTACACCACTAATCCAAAGTAATTGCTTAGCAAACAGCTCAGAACGTGGTTGATCAGATCCTAAGTGTGGCTGACTTACAGCCTAGCGTGGTGGAACAGGATTTGATGGTTGAGACTGCTTTCCTTGTGAAGTTCTTGTTGGCCAAACAATTGTTCTTAATTCCTGTAGCTTTTTGGTTCGCTTTACCTAATCTCTAGAATTATACCGCTCCGAGAAGGTGGTAAAGAGTTGGATGATGATTTAAGAGAGAATTTATTTGCTGTGGTGACAAACTAATAAATTGCTGAGACATTACCTAGTCTTTGATGCCAAGGAGTCATGATATTCTTTGTAAAAGCAAACAACCATTGTTTTATATAGTAAATCCAAAATGCTTTACTTTGTAGAAGTACAGTGAGGGGAACAAATTGCCATCTTTGTTTCGCAATGGTGGTACTTAAGTGATTTTTTTTCTCTTTTGGCCAATTACGTTACGTTTTCTTGTCTTTGTTTCCTTTATTTGGTGTCAGTATTGTCTCTTGGGTGTAGGCAGGCGTTTGCTGAAGCATTTTCATGCTTGTCAAGTAACTGTGTATGCCAGCAAATGACCTCACTTGAGTTGCACATGTATAGGAAAGGAGACTTTTGCAGGAGAGCATCCCAGAGCTGTGTTTGTACAGCTTCTTCACGTGTGCATGTGAGCATTTCAGAGTAGTCTGAGGGAGGTGCATTGTGTTTGGACAAGGGTGGCGGAACACCTCGGCCTAATTAAGGACAAGCTTCACAGACGAATGTCTGCTTGTGAAGGAGAACTTACTCCTGAAGGAGCTTCTGAGCTTATTGGAAAATGAATAAATCATTTTACTGTTGTTTTGAACTTTATTCAATGTAATATTGCATATTTAAATCATTATTGTAGTTTCACTGATACGATTACGCCTTCGAAGTCATAACTCTTAAATATGCATGGAATCATAATTTATCTGTATTTAACTTCTTGAAAAAAATAACTGTATGACAACCACAGGGCAGAAGATTCTCCAATTTTAATTAACTGAGCATCACAATGAGCAAATAACTCGGTGGAGTTGTTTGGATAGTGAAGCCAGGCTTAAGGTTAAAGGAAGTGATTCAGGCCACAGGTCCTAGATACTAAAGTTAGAACAAAGTGACGTGCTGGTCTCACTTTGACCACGAGGAGAGCAGGTCGCTGGTGCAGGCTAGATGCTGAGCTCCGGGGTATGCAAGGTAAGGTAGGGCGAATGTCACTGCTGCATTTTACTTGCTGCTTGCCATGTCCGGGTTACAAGTTCTGTCTGAATTTCCCATTTTCCTGACTCTGCTTTCCACACTCATCCAGCTAACCTTAAACTTAATTACCTAAATTCCTAACTTCAGTCAAATAAATGCTGCATGGCGAAGGAACTTTTTGTAAGTTTGTAGAAATCCGAGCTGTTTAAATTTCAAGAGTAGCTTGTCAGGCAAAATGATTTTGATTTCTTTTCTGTAGGATATCCAAGGTTACGTGTGAGAAGGTCTGGGATATTGTCTTACTTAGTCCACGTCTTGCTAAAAATAAATAGATGAATATTTGTTTTCTGTTTTCATTTGAATATTTTTTCCTATTTAATTAAATATAGGCAACCCAGACATCTAGGCTATTCTTGGTGACTGTTAGATGAGACCAGCTAAAGCATGGGATCTCAAGAATGCTGAAAGCCAGGAAATGTTTTTTGACTGCTGGGCAAAACAGAAAGGAATAATCAGATTTGTGTGACTTTGCGGCATTTGCCCTGATGCTTGCAAGGCCAGTGTGGATGCTTTCAAGGTTATTTCGACTCTCACAGGGCTGGTGAAAACAAGATGCTGTGGGATAGGTGATTTCTTCTAGGTATTTTCTTATGATTTTAGGATCATTTTTTTAACCCTTTCTCTACAGGGCACAGTCATTTGCTGAGCGCTTACGGTTGGGAATTGCTGTCATTCACGGGGAAGCTCAAGATGCTGAGTCTGACATGGTGGACGGCCGACACTCACCACCTACAGCCAAAAACGTAGCTGCTATTCATCCCAGTTTAGAGATACCCAGTAAGTAAGTTTGTGTGTGAGAGTATTCACCTATTGCTTTTTGTGCTTTTGGGAGAGGGGGACAGTGATGGCACCATCAAAGAGGAGCAATTCTTTATAAGAACATGAGGAAGGGGAACGGTTACTATTTGATGCTTTTTGTCCGTAGTTTTAGTGCTGGGATGGTCGTGAGATCTGTGCCCTGCGTGGGAGGAGCTGTGCCACCACAGTCAGTCAGAAGAGCCTGTGGCAGAGAGGCCACACTTTTGCCAGTTGGCTTTAATGTTTGAGTTTTGTTCTGGGACGCAGAGCTAATAAGCTGAGCTGAGCTGGCTTTGTGTGGAGCCGGATCAATGTCATAAGCCTTGACAAGGAATCCTTGCTGATCGTGGGTGTGACCTGTAGCTGTGCCAGCAAAACTTCATCGCATGAAAACCTAGCTTGGGTTTCAGTAGGCTGATTGAACTGGTTGTGCCTGCATGCCGCTCTCTGCATGTAGTTAATACTTCTTCACTAAGCTTAAAAAAAAAGTATTAAAATCTTGGTGCTTTTCCCAGCAACACTGTAATAGTTGGAACAGTTGTCACCTCACTTCTTGCTAAAACAGTGGTGACCCATGCAAAGGTGACATTTCCACACTTGAAGTAAATTGTATAAACCTTCTTTTTTCTTTTTTTTTTTCTACCTCTGTGAAAAAAAATAAAAAAATTGCCATTGATCAGTGCTGATTCCCAAGGAAAAACCACCCATCACAGTTGTTGGAGATGTAGGAGGAAGAATAGCTATCATCGTGGTAAGTAAGATTCCATAGCTTCTGATAAATGATACTGAATATGCTGAAGTTACAGAAATCAAGTATATTTTTGCTTTATCAGCAAATGAACTTTGATGGTGGGCTTTTGATACTGCATTTTTTATCTCATGAGGCAGTAGCCTGCACATTTACTGAAGCTGATTGTGTGAACTACGGAGTGATGTTCCAGTAGGTTTGGACACTCTGTTTTTCCACTCTAATGCTTGCCATCGAGCTCAGGTGTCTGAAGAACAACATGAGCGAAAATGCCCATTTTGCACTAGATGTAAACTGTTAACATTTGAAAAAGATTAAATGTCATTTTGGGTGCACTGCGTTCATTATCAGTAGGTAGTTTAAGACTACACGTTGGTCTGAGAGCGTGTTGAATCTTCACTGACTCAAGAATGTCTTGTTTTGACAGGATGACATTATAGATGACGTCGACAGCTTTCTTGCTGCAGCAGAGACCCTCAAGGAGAGGGGGGCTTACAAGATCTTCGTAATGGCCACGCATGGCCTGCTCTCGTCAGATGCTCCCAGGCTGATAGAGGAATCTGCAATCGACGAAGTAAGCATGAATTCTGAGTGGCTAATCAGATGGTCTAGTTGGTTGGTTTATTTTTTATAAGAGCAATTTTCTCCCGATAATTCTTAAAATATACTGGCATTAAGAACTTAGGTGGGATGTTGCTTGGTTTTGGCTTTCTTACCGTTGAATTGTACACTAGAATATCCCTAAACTACAGCAGTGGAAAACCAGGGAGAGCAGAGAGACGACAGACTGCTGGTATAAGCAGACTTTTCCCTTCAGTGTGGGGGATATTTTTGTACCTTCCTCTGACCTTAGGTGTCAGAATGAAAGGAGGGAAGGATATTGCCATTAGTATCCATGGATACGCAGTATAGCAATGCATAGCTCTTCCGAAGATTTGGATCCTGACAGTAATGTAAAATCTTGTTCTGTTATCAGCAAGGGTGGCTTCCTGGGGTCTGGAGGACAGACATTCCCTTTCGCAGTTCTGATATGGGAGGTGGAAAGCGTGAAGCTGTTAAGACTTTCTAAATTTTTTTCTTTCTGTAGGTGGTTGTTACAAACACGATTCCCCACGAAATACAGAAACTCCAGTGCCCTAAAATCAAGACTGTGGATATCAGCATGATCCTCTCAGAAGCCATTCGCAGGATCCATAACGGGGAGTCCATGTCGTACCTTTTCAGAAATATAGGACTGGATGATTAATGCTTTTTAGTCTAAAGAAACACCCGGGCCAAACTGGAAGCGAACAGATAAAGAGCTGTGAAGCATCATGCTTATCTGAATATTTCTATTGAGCCACTTTTTGTTTCCTCTCGGTTTAAGTATCAAGGTAGAACAGTTTTTAAGAGCAATTTTTTCTTTGCAGTTTTTTTTTTGGGGAGGGACGGGGAGGGAAGGGATAACATTTTACAAAAAAACTGTTCTAGTTGCTTTTAGGTTAGTTGCACTATATACATAGTGGGGGGAAGAAAAAAACAAAAAACAAACACAAAACACTTGAGGCAAGAATTTGGCTTCTAAATTAAGCATTCCTTTTCCAAAGCTGCTTGCTACAAGTGCTTTAAAAGATAATAAAATGAAGTGACTGTATAATATTTGCATTTTAAAAGCCAAAAAGGTTGTACTGTTGTATGCAGTTAAGTGATTTTGTAGGAGTGCTTTTATAGAAAAGCATATGAAATATGCACCTGTATTTATTTTCTGCGACAAAGAATAAAGATTTGTTTTGTGTGAGCTTTCTAAAAATGTTTATACAATAGTCACTTGTCTTCTGAAGTGTCCCCCCTTAAAAATGATTTGCAGATCCTGTGGTATTGAAAGAAATCAGGAGGTGAATTGATTCTTTTATGCTAATGTGCTACTTGGGAGTGTAAACAGGATTCGGGCTTCTCGGCAGCGAGGAAGATAACATCTGTTTTGCTTGTTGCTGTGCTGTAACACCTGCAGACAAGGAGAGGCTGCTTTTCCTTAATACCCTAATACCCTAATGCTCATCGTCGCATTTCAACCCGTCTTTCTGCCGAGCAGTCTTGTAAAATGCAAAATACACGCAACCTTTCAGCAGCCACCCGGTTTCTGGGGACTGTCACGAAGGTGTCGATAAGATTTGTTGTAATTTGTCAGGTTCAGTGCACCTGCAGCGTGCTGCTTCGCTTCAGGCTATGTGCAAGGAAATTAAACCTGTGGCTGGGTGGCAGGGGACAGCAGGGACTTGGGAGAATTTGGGAGTTGTTGGTTTTTTTTTTTGGAGGGGGACAATTATGGAATTGGGAGGGTATCATGCAGGGGGGAAGTGAAGGCTGGTTTTAATGGCCTGTGATTTCTGCTTGTGGAATTACTTGTTTACCTGAAGGATGGGGCTTCTTGGGATGGTTTGGGGATTTGGTTGGCAGGGAGAGGCAGTGGCTGCTCTGTAAGGATGAAATATCCGGAGGTTCCAGCTGATAAAACCAGCTCATCACAGGTAAATGGGTTTTCAGAGGTTTGTACTTGGGACCAAATTCGTGGGATGCGTGTTTAAAAAACAAACAAAACCAGCCACAGTGTGGAATTTAACCTGTTCAGGGGTGTTCTCCCAGGCTTCTCTGGGTGCCTGCTTGGGATGGCCTGCTCTGAGCTTCTCAGAGGCTGAACGTCCTGGCTTGTGGTGGGTTAGTGAGCGTTTTTGGGGGTTGGTGTCTGCTGGCACAGCACCTGGGCTGTGACTGAAAATCCTCTGCGCATTAATCAAAGATCTATGGACTTTTCTTGGTACATTCAGCAAGTGAGATGAAAATTTTATTCAAGCAACTGCTCGCCTCTGTCCAGATAACGCTATTTTCATTCTTTGAGCTTATTTTTCATCACAGCATTGTTTAATTTTTTACATTCTATCTCCGAAATGTCAAGATGCAAGGCTGTGCCTGGTTATACTTTACTTACAGTAGGTTACTGAACAGTTCCATGCTGTTAGGAGGTGCACCAGGCTGACACATTAACACTTGTGTGTACTTTGAAAGTGTTAATGCAGGCTGAATTTCAGCAGAGCAGTGAGGGAGAACTTTAATCCTTCCCACAAGGGTGCAAACCCACAGGTGGGGCCATCGGTGATGGTTTCAGAGAGGAGAAATCCCTCGATCCATCTCAGTGGTGTGCACGTTGACTGGTGTGTGCTTTCTGAATGAATCCTTGTGACATGTAGTTGGAGAGCTGGCGAGTGAGCCAAGCATCCAGTGCAGAAAACAGTCCGGTTGCTGAACACAGGAAAACTTTAAAGTATTATTTCATGCTTGTTTCAAGCTGAATTTTGGAGACTGGCTTCATCCCCACAAGCGTTTCTGCTGGTCAGCCTTGGCTGGCTTGCTCAGGCTCCACAACTCTGTGCTCGATCACCGATTTAGCACGTCACCCCCCCACCTTGGGCTAATTCAGCGCAGTAAAATTGTATTGATTAGGATTAAAGACTTTGAAACTGTCGTGGTCATAAGACGGGATCGCTGGACCTTTGGCTTTCCTAGCGGGGTGGCTGGAAGGGAGCGAAGCGCGTGTGACTTCACTCGTGTTTTTCTGGACTCTTGCAGTACAGCGTGGTCCTGCAGGGTTACCCAATCTGTGTGCTTTTCTCAGAGGCAAAAATGCCGGATCACCAGAAATGCGAGCTATTTTAGAGGTGTTTCACTGGGATCCTTCAAGGGAACATGAAAAAAACCTGCTTTTTGTACACTAATTGACTAGTCAGGAGATAATGCAAATTCTTTCCGGATCGGTAGCATCTGCAAGAAAAACATCGGGGTTTGGTTTGCAGCTTATAAAGGGCAATATTAACAAACGTTTACACTAAGGTAATTTGTAAAGCTGCAAACAACTTCTATTAAACTCAAAAAAAAATAATCTAAAATGTACAACACCTGTCCTAAAATTGATCCTAAAGCTTCCTTTACTAACGAGGCACAGGTTGTGCAGTCCCCGTGTGCCTGCTGGAACTTTTGATCAAGTCTTAACCACGAAAAGAGGAGCAGCTGCTAAGACTTGAAATTCCTACAGGTTTCATGACAATAATTGGCTAGAGGGGAAAGAAGCTGCGATAGTTTCTTGTCCAGCAATGTCTCGACACCAAGCGCTGCTGCAAAAGGGCTGCTGAAAGCCCTCAGAAACCGCACCAGAGAAGTGCAATAAATGCCCACTGTAGGAACAGCCTGCGGCTTCCTTAAGATATATGCAAAAACGGGAAAAAAGGGGAAAGAACTGAGGATCCCACACTGAGTGATGGCCCTCAAACATCTTTGGAAGTGTTGGAAGCGAAGCTCCCAGTGTCACTTGGATTAATGATAAATTCCCCCAAGCAGCTAACGAGTTACTGATTCAGTGATCGCCTTGGGGGAGGCTTTGCCAGGGATGAAGGAGGCAGCAGAGGAGGGATGGAGGGCAATTCCACCGCCGGATCCTTCGCCCCCTCGCAGCAGTTCAGCGTTGCTGATCTCGTCGTCATAGTGGTTTATTTTTCCTTAAACATTGCGGTGGGGATATGGGTAAGAGCGTTCTTGTTCGCTTTCTCCTGTAACCGTTTGGAAGTACCAATGTTCTTTTTCAAACCGTTTTTGAGGGCTGGCTTTTCTGCCTGGCATCTTTTTTGAAAGCCTCTTGTTACTTTCCAGCTGTAGTTTGCATTTGTTGTGTCTTTCGCCTCTTGTGCCGCGTTTGCTCGTGGCCAAGGCTGGGCCCCACAAAGCTTCCCCGTCTGGGGATGGAGGCAGGACGGGCACATCCTCTCGGGGGTGCCTCCTTTGCTCTTCGTGGCTCCAGGTATTTGGGGTGCAGCTGCCACTCGGTGTAATTAGCCTTGAGCTGCCGAGCTCCCATTAATTATCCAGTCTCCCGTCTCTCGGCTTCTCGTCTGGCAGACTTGGTTCTTGGTTTCTTGGTGTCTGGGTGCGCAGGGGAAGGGCTGTGCTGATCTCTTCTCCTCGCAGTCTTCGTGCAGGGTGAACAGGAACACCGTCAGTGGCTATTTCCTTGCTGGCCGGGACATGGCATGGTGGCCAGTAAGTAGAGCCCCCTGAGTCTTGTCCTGGGCACCGGGGATGTCCGGCACCGTTCCCCTTCCCACCAAATTCCCCCTTCATCACTCCTTGCTCCGCTGCCTGCCCCCACATCCCCAGCCCATGCACCTCCTCCTGCCAGGCTCTGTGTCCCTTGCTGAGCAGGATTCGTGCCTCCTGATCCCCATTTCCCTTCTGATTACACGAGGGGTTCAGGAGCCCACCCAGCTCGTTTTATTCTCCTTGGAGGCCACCCCGAGCCTGGGGAGGGCTTGCTGGGGTCTCAACCCTATCGCCGCCGCCTCTGGTGGCTCCAAGGGAGCCGTGGCCGCCTCAACTCCCCCATTTCTTTGTTTCCTGCTCTTATTTTAGCATCTCCTTGACAAACAGGTTGTAGGTCTTCCTGCATCGCTGGCTGGCAGCTTGCACAGGGCCACCTCCGGGCAGGGCACGGTGCCACCGCCATGCACGTGGCTGCTCCTCGTCCTCCCAAAACCGAGCGATTCCACCCCAAACCCAACCGGGGCTGCCGAGGGGAGCTGGGCACGAGGGAGGGCTGGTGGCAGGGACCTCCTTGTGGGTTTGCTGAGGGATTTTCCTGCCTGCTGTGCCCGTGTCCCCGTGGCTGCAGGGGAATCCTGCTCTCGCCCGCAGATCGGAGCCTCTCTGTTCGCCAGCAGCGAGGGCTCGGGGCTCTTCATCGGGCTGGCCGGGACCGGTGCTGCCGGGGGAATCGCTGTCACCGGCTTTGAGTGGAACGTAAGAAACGCGTTGTGGTACCCAAAACATGAATTTCTCGAGCCACAAAGCAGCACAGCCGATGTCACAGCAGCTTCGTGCCAAGACTGAAGGCCTGGGAGGAGTTGCGTAGGGGCTACGAGCACAATGCTGCTAATTTGGCTTCTCCGCATCATGCCCAGTGCATGCACACTGAATTTGGGGTCACCTCAAGTCCTTGTGCACAGGGGGAAGGCTGTTTCGGGGCAGAGCCTCCCCCTCCAGCCCCTGCCTGCCCCCCGATGAGGGGAATGCCCAAATGGGTCACCAATTCCCTGCTGTCCCATGTGCCACTTCCAAAGCCCTTGGTTCCCGCAGCAAAAGCGCGGCATTTGGGTTGCCTGGTGCTCGGGGAGCTAGCAGGGTGCTCGTGTTTGGGATGCTGCAGGCTCTGCCGTGGCCTTATATACCTGCTGTTTGAGGCCGTTTGGAGACAGAAAGGTGCCTCGGAGGGGAGCTGAGGCTGTTTCAGGTGTGTGCCTCCTGCCTGTGCCGCTGCTTCCTTCCCGACAGGCGACGTACGCCCTGCTGGCGCTGGCCTGGGTCTTCGTTCCCATCTACATCTCAGCTGGGGTACGTGGGACTGCGGTGCCACCGCCGTCCTCCCCAAAATCCGCCCTGGTGACGCTGCCCTGCGCCCATCAGGACAGGGCAGCCAGCGCTCCCTCCCCTCCGCAGATCGTCACGATGCCCGAGTACCTCCAGCGGAGGTTTGGAGGCGAGAGGATCCGCGTGTACCTCTCGGGCCTGTCGCTCCTGCTCTCCATCTTCACCAAAATCTCCGTAAGTCGTCCCCGCGATGAATTTCCACCCAGCAAAGAGTTTGGGGTTTGGAGCTGCTGCAGGAGGGGGGACCCTGAAGGATCTGTGGCTGGCTCTTGGGATCCCCAAAATTCGGGATTTCAGGCAGCAAGGAGCCTTTGTGCACCAACTGGATGGCCCGAGCATGTGTGGAAAGTGCCTGAGTCCCAGGGCTTGTTCCAGGAAAATACTCCCAGGAGTATTTTCACCCCATTTTGGCCTCATTCATGGTTCCCCATGTGCAGCCCCAGCTCCTCTCCTCCCTCTGCTATCCCCTTGGGAAGCAGGGGAATTTTCCACAAGGAAAGGGCAAAGCACCAGTGGCACCGGGCTTGCAGCAAGTGGGACAGAGCAGGGCACAGAGCCCTGGGGCTGGAGGTGCTCTGAGAGCAAATGACTCCCAAACAATCCCGATCCCGAGGAAAAAACTGCTGGAGGGAGCAACCCTGCACCGCCCCGAGCGGGCGAATCCAACCCTGGGGTGTCTGCAGGGGGACGGCTGTAAAAGGTGCTTTTTGCATGGGGTGGCTACAAAAACAAATAATAATAGTAATAAAAATTAAAAAAAAAGTCACCGTGCTCTTTGCATGGGGATGGTCGCAGGAAAAAAAAAAAAAAAAAAAAAAAAAAAAAAAGGTTATTTTTGCATGGGGATGGTTGCAGGAAAAAAAAAAAAAAAAAACGCTTTTTTGCATGGGGAAAGGTCGCAGAAAAAACTGCGCTTTTTGCATAGGTGTGGTTGCAAATGAAAACTAAACCAGCGCTGCTTTTGCATGGGGCTGGCTGCGGGAAGGAGGGCCGGGAGGGAGCGTGGCTCCCCACGCAGCGGCGCTCCCTGCCCGCAGCTCGGGGCTGCGCCCCGCCGTGCTGCCATTTCCCTTCATTTATTGCAACTTGTTTTATGCTCCACGCCTGTGGTGCGAGGGGCTGCACCCGCTGTGGCACTGCGTGGCCTGATGTCCCTGGCTTTTGGGGACCCGTGCGTCCCTCCCGAGAGCTGGGCAGCTCGGTATTGATTTTTAACAGGTGGGTTGCGGGGCTGGGAGCAGCCCTTGCTCTGTTCCTGCTGCTGCAGGGCTTTGAGCGTGGCCGCAGCCTGCGGAAGCGGTGCTGGTGACTCTGTCGGTGCGGCTGCCACCTGTATTTCCCCCTCCCCCCCAAAAAAAAATAAAAAAAAAATCTGGAGCTGGAGCTGCCCAGGTTTGGCTGCTGCTCCCCATGTGCGATGGGTGGCAGCTCCCGGAGCATCAGCCGGGTTTGGCAATGGCACGTTGATTATTCCCTGGTCATCCTGGTGCCCAGGAACGTGTTGTCACTTATTCATCCCCTGTGCTGCCCAGGAGAGGTCCGGTCCCTGCTCCTGTGGGCACAGGGAGGAGCTCGAGGGAGATGCTGCAGCACCTGCGTGAGGCTTGCCGGGCACTGGGAGCCAAGCGAATCCCTGCTGGTGCCTACAGGGAGAGGTTGGAGGCTGGGGTGGGTTTCCTGGTGTTTTTTTTTTTTTTGCCCTTGCTGCTCTGAATTTAAAGAAAGAAATCTAATTTGAGGGCTGCTCATCTTCTAGTCTCTCCGGGTGACCACAGCCAACCCTTCTTACCCAGGCATTGTGCTGCCACCAGCTCGTCCCATATGGGTACCAGCAGGGACAGGCATCCTACAGGTTCCTTCCTAGCCAGGAAACTACTGGGGATCTCATGGTGTGGCCCCTTTCCTAACACCAGGAGAACCTGCAGGTGAACTCTGCGTGGTGCCTGTGCTGCTGGCAACCTCTGCCTCCCTCCCGGCCTTTGTGCACGGAGCCAGGCTGGCGCTGCCGAGCGGCTCTGCCCCTGCCCTTTCTCAGCCTTTTCTGCGCCTTCTTTGGGCTGTTGGGTTTTCTGTCACCTCTGAGTCACGCAGGATCCAACAGAAGAGGAATCGGCCTTGTACGGGGATTATCGTGGCTTCCAGCTCGGCTCAGGGTGAATCTGCCCAAACACGGGGCGCTTCCAGCAGCGCGCGGGGCGTTGGCACCATGCGTGGCCAAACCAGCCCCAAATCCTCTCCCCAGGGAGCCTGGAAGGAAGATGCGAGACTCAGGGCAATGGGTCAGCGTGGCCACTTGGCTGGGGCTTCCTCTTGTCCCCTCTGGGGCCACCCTTCCCTGCGGGTGCTGGGTTTACTCACGGATCTCCTCTCCCCCTTCTTCTGGGCATCGCTGCTGCTCTGGTGGCTCTTCCATGGGCAGGGGATGCATCCATCTCTCCTCTGCGGGCATTTTACATTTGCTGGTCCCCAACCCTCAACATTTCATGGCAGGGCAGCCCAAAACCTTGCTGAAAGATCACATCCCCCATGGCTAGGAGCATGCAAGGATTTGACCGGGCAGCTCAAAACCCTGCAGAGATATCGTGTCCCCCCTAGCTAGGAACACGTGAGGATTTGCACAAATGTCCCAGCTTTGGCAGAGAGCCCCTGGAGACTTTTCTGGAGCCTGGGCAACTCGTTCTGCCCGGGTTCTGGCTTTGCCAGCTGTTAAAGCCAAGCTCCTTGGGAAGGCATCGATGGCCTTGGGTAAGAACGAATTCCCAAGTGAGGTCAGCGGTGGAGGCAGGGATCTCGCTGGATTACGAGGCCTGACTTCAAAGGCTTCTGCTCCCCTTTTACAGTTGAAAGGACTTGTTTTATGAATAGGTCATGCCTGGATTTAATTAGCTTGTTTTTGTATTCGGGGTGTCTTATTAACAACTCAGTCACATGCGCTTTTATTTTTCTCCCACCGTAGCAGAATTACGAGGAAGGGAGGTGGAGACACCTCCTGCTTCCTCATAGCGAAGGATTAGACTCATTTGCAGACGACTGCAAAAATGCTTAAGCGTTGAGAAAGCCCGGAGAAGGGGGTTATGAAATGCCTTTTCCCGGGCTGAGGCTCTGGGGAAGGAGCAGGCAGGCAGGGGATGGCGAGCTCCACGGGGCACCGAGGGTGCTGGCCTAGCACGGTGCTGGGGAGGCTCAAAAATTTTGGGATTCTCTCTTCTTGTTGTGCTGAGGGATGGCTGAGGGCATTCTCCTGGGGTTTTTGGGCCTCGTAGCTTCAGCATGGTGCTGACTTGGCTTGGTTGTTGCCTCGTAGGGCTGCTCGGTGGTGCCAGGCTGCGCTTGGGGGGTGTTTGCGGTGGCAAGGCAGCTATCGACGGGGAGCTGCTCTGTGGTTGCTGCTGAGCTGGTTCCTCTCCAGCAGGACCTTTATGGGGTGAATTGTCTTTTGGGAATGGTGAGGGCTCCCCCGAAGACGTGGCCAAGCTCGAGTGCAGCTGGGGCACGCAGCATCTCCCTTGGGATGTCTGTGCTGGTGTCAGGACCAGTCCCTGAACTGGGATCCTCAGGCTCAAGTGCTTTTCTGGCTGGCTCAGTTTGGGATTTATTCGACATTAAGCCTGCCCGCGTGGGCTCACCTGCTAGGGAAAAGGCTCTCATACCATGCTGAAGCTGGACATGTGCTACCTACTGACCTTCGTGTCCCTGTGCCCAGCTTTGGGAGCGTTTGGGAGAGGGCAGAGCTGGGGCAGGAGCTGCCGTGCGGGATGCACCACCAGGCCTGCACAGCACTCATCCTGCACGGCTGCTCCCGCGTGATGGGGCAGGAAAGCCTTGCTGCTCGGGGTGGTTTTTGGGACGTACGTGAAGACGGACGTCAGATCAGGGCTGAAGTGTTGGCTGCGGGGAGCAGGCACAGCTCCGGGCGAGGGTGTGGAGCTGCTGCAGTGTGCACTTAGCTCATCCTGCCTCTTCCTGCCCCATTTCCTCCTCCGAATGAGGTTTTTCTGACAATATCCCAGCCCAGTGCTGGAGACTGATGGGTCTTGGCCATGGATTGAGGTGTGGTGGTGGCTCGGGGTCCTCCTGTCCCACAGCAGTGATGGGGGAAATGATGTGGGCGCAGGAGCTGCTGTGGTGGTTTTTTGGGCACTACAGTTTGTCCTTTTTGGCCAAGCAGAAGCCCAGAGCCTCCTCTCGGGGCTTTGCAAGGGGAGCTGCAATGGGGAAGGCAAGCACAGGAGCACGTTCCTCGTGGCAGCACCCGTTGACGTGTTGGAGGATCCTTTTGCACTGGTCCATACTGGGGTGCAGGACCCCTGGGCTCTGGTCCTGGTCACTTGGGACCAAAATCAGCTTCTGCCATTGCCTGTGCCTCGGTTTCCCCAACTGAAAAACCAGGAGGCAAGGCTCAGGCAGTGCTGGGGTTCCTGCTCTCAGTTTTGGGGTTCCTGCTCTCCATGCTGGGGCTGCCCACGTGTGCACCCAAGGGCTGGTGGCAGCACCAATGCCCCGAGACGTTGCCGGTCCTTGTGTCCCTCTGTCCTCACCCAGCTGGGCCCAGTTGCAGACTGGGCTGCCTCCTGGTGCCCCCAGGAGGGAGCTGGCCGTGCGTGGCCGCGAGGATGCTGCCTGTTACAGCCTCTGTCCCCGCACAGACCGACCTGTACTCGGGGGCCCTGTTCGTGCACGTCTGCCTGGGCTGGAACCTCTACCTCTCCACCGTCCTGATGCTGCTGGTCACGGGGCTCTACACCATCGCAGGTAGGCTGCTCGGCCTCTGCTGCCCTCAGTCCATCATCTTTGGTTTTATTCTTATTTTTTTTCTGTAGTTCTTTGGGATTTATACAGCTTTAAGCTCAGACCATGGGGTTCCCATCCCCAGTCCTACCCAGCTGGTGTTTGTGCATCCCTCCTGAGCGTCAGCTCGGGCAGTGACTCAACGCGGGAGCTCTCCTTTGTCATTACAGCTTTTCTTTTGCAATAACTCGCTCCTCCTCCGTCTCATAGCTAAGTGCTTTCTTGTGTGTGCACCTATTTGTAATCAGTGCCTCTCCTATTACAGGGCCATTACTGCAGCATCTCAGATCTGCGAGCCCTTTACCTAACTCACTTCCTTCCCACCTGCCCTGCCTGCAGTGCAACTTGCTGCCCGAAATTCCTGCCTCCCCGTGGGGATCAGGATCATTTGGTACCTCTCCTCTGTGATCTAGGGTGATGACAGCTTGGAGATGGAGAAGGATACTGTGAATTTTCCTGGCTTGCAGTCCCACTCCTGGGCTGCGGGACCGTTTATCCTCGCCAGGAGATTATTTCATTCTTTATTGCAGCCGGGACGTTCCCTTCCCTGGTAGCTCCCGAGGAGACGCCTGGCGAGAAATTCTCCCTCGCTATCTCGTCCCAGCCATCAGAACGGGAAACAGCATAATAATTAGATCCGAAACGCGCTGCATTTTGCAAGACCTCGGTTTGAAGCAAATCCCACGTTGCCTTTTTCCTGCCCACGAGGCTCGTTGTGCAGCACGGCGCTCCGGTGTGAGCCCAGGCACAGGGTGTGCTCGCTGCCTCACCCCGCTCCCGAGCACATCCCCGAGGATCCCAGGCACGGCTGGGGCAGGGCAGAGCCCGGAGCTGCCTGGATGTGAATGAATCAGGGATTTGGGTTGAAACGGGTTCAGATTATGACCCATTTTCTGCAGGCCCGCTACTTCTTGGTGCCTTTTTTTTGGCCTGGTGATCGCTTGCTTTCTGGCTGGGTGAATGAGCCCCGGGTTTGCAGTGGGAACTGATGGGGAGCCTGGGATGGGAAGGGAGAAATACCATGGGCTGGGTGGAGAAGGGGACCCCAAAAAACATTACGTGCTGGAAAAATTAAATTAAAGGATTGGGGGAAAGAGCTGAGGGGCATGCCATGGAGGCAGCATTAAGGAGAAGTGGGATGAGTGATGGAGGGGTGTCCTGAGTGTGCCCTGCTGCCCTAACACCCAAAGGATGGGGGGGCTGGGGCTGTCCTGTGTCCTCCCAGCTGTGTGGGGACGTGGAGCCGTGTCCCCTGGCCGCCCTCCCCTGCTCCCCAGGGGCCACAGCCCCATCACTGCGGTGCTGGAGGGGCCAAGGCAGATCCAGGTGTGTGTGGGTGCCTTTATTGGGGCTGCACGGCTGAGCCGAGCCCAAGGGGTGCTGACAGAGCTGTGCCTTGCTCCTTGCAGGGGGGCTGGCGGCCGTCATCTACACCGACACGCTGCAGACCCTCATCATGGTCCTCGGAGCCATCGTGCTGGCCGTGAGAGGTAAGAGCTGGCTGGGTTAGGTCCCAGCTCGGTGTTTGAAGAGGACGATCCCCAGAGGTGCTCCTGAGATGGTTCTGACCCAGAGGAGTCTGTCCGGGCTGTGAAATGTCACCGTGGTGGGGACAGCAGCAGGGCACTGCCGCCAGCACGGCCACAGCTGCTGGCAGGGCGCTGTTCACGTACAAAAACCAAGTGAAAGGACAGTTATTTGGAGGCTTCTGCTTTCCCAAAGGGGAGGAAAGCGAGGGAAGGTTCTCCCCTTCCCAGAGAAGCACCGATAACAGCAACCACCCCAGCAGGAGCGGGGGCCCGTGCCAGGCAGGGGAGCTGCCCAAACAGCTCGGCACCGCGGCCGCAGCCCACGTCAGATGAGGTGCTTGGATGTTGCTGATCGTTGTCTGAAGCTCTCTAATTGCCCGGGAGCTTCTCCGAGGCTTTTGTCTTGTGCTCTTGGCTGGCTGCGAGGCGGCAGAGCGGGAGGAGGAGGGCAGGCAGGCAGGCATGGCCTGGAAAATGCCCCGCGGCCGCCGCACGGCTGAGCTGTTTCGAGATGCGCCAACCTGCTCGGCACGGCGAGGTGTGTGCGCAGGGGGGGTGGTGTTTGGGAGAGTCACTGATCCGGGGGATCAAACAGGCAGGCTGCTGGCCACGCAGCTCCTTCCTTGGTGTCGGGAGAGCCCACTCGAAGGTGGTCGGTCCATCAGGGATGCCAATAAAGGATGCTCTCCGTGATTTTGCCCTGTTTGAATCTTTAGGTCGTGACAACTGTGCCAGAGCTGCTGCTGCTCGCCTGTTAGCCTGTGACAGCTCTGGGTTGCTGCTGCCCAGGCTCACGTTTCCCCAGGGAGGACAGCACGGGGTGTGTGGATGCTCCTGGGTGTGCTTCACAGAACGTGTGGGCACGGACAGAGGGGGTCACAGACCACTGAGGGCCTGGGGACAGATGTGGCTGTCCTGGTGGTGGCTCTGCTCAGCTCCAGCACCATCCCGCAGCCCTCACCGTGTCCGCTTGGCACTGACCACAGGGCCCCTTCTCCTGGTGGAGCACACGGGCAGGATCCCTGCGTCTGCAGGCTGCCTTCTCGCTGCCCCGGCTTCCTCGCCCTGCTCCTTCCGTGTGAGCAGGCGTAGGTGTTGCGACTTGCCTCCTGACACCTTTTGGAAAGGGAGCAGGTCCGCACCCCCGGGCGCGAATCTCTGCTTTCAGCACTCAGCCTCTGCCTCTGGAGAGGCCTTTGTTGGTGCCCAACGCCCATGCAAAGCTTGGGAGTAGCCGGTGCCTGGATAAACCACGCGCTGGAGAGGCGCCAGGTCTGCTTGCACAAGAGCAGAAGCGGTTTGCAAATGCTCCCTCCTTGTGAGATACCGGGAGGGGTGGCTTGCAAAGGGGGCTGGGGGGTGTGATGCCCCTTTCCAAGCACCCCAAAAGTCTTGGGTCATGGGGAAGGGGTCAGGGCTGCGGGTCGGTGCTGGAAGCAAGAGTTCTGCAGGGGGTGCTGCCCTCGGACAGGGGAGCGGGGAGGGAATATTGGAAATGGGGAATTGCTGGGCACTGCCTGTGGCTGGGAGGGGTGTGGGGATGCTGGACCTGGGGGGAACCACCCAGGGATGCTCTGGGCCTTGCTTGGAGCCTGAGCTGTGTCTCCGAGTGGTAAAGCAAAGGGATTCCTCCTCCCAGCACCCAAACCAAGTCTGAGCGCAGAGCCTTGCTCTCCACAAGCAGCCCCCAGTTGGTGCTGGGACCTTCTGCAGCCCTTAGTGAAGCCCCTTCCTCGCCCCCCAGCCTGGCTCCTCACCAGAGGGAGCTGTACAATGCCCCCTCCATGAGCCCCACATGGTTCTGGGGTCCCCTCTCCTCTCCCAAGCATGAGCAGCCACCGTGGGTGCAGGGTGCCAGCGCGCCCACCCACTCGCTCGCCCCCTCCAGGGTGCTGCGTGGGTGGCAGGGGGAGCAAGGTGGGTGCCTCCCAACCCTCCCTCCTCCAAAAAGCGATGCTGCTGGCTCCCAAATCCTACTTCTGGCAGAGGGGGGTGAAGCAGGGCTCATCCTGTGCCCCCCAGAGTGGGGAGATGGTGGTGGGGGGAGCACGGAGAGCCCAGGGCAGGAGGAGCGCCAAGGCAGCTGCGCAGGGCTCGGGGGTGAGCTTGCTGGGGCTTGCTCCTGGCACGTAATCCTGAGCAGTGCTCAGGCTAAAGATCCTGTTTCCTAGGAAGAACGCAGTGAAAAGGGACTTTTCTGTTCTGTTGGACTTCAAGCTGAAGGCTTAAGGGTGGAGGGAGGAGCTGGGGAGTGCTCAGAGGGGAAGAAAGTGCTTGGCCAGACGCTTGTGCCAAGGCACCTTGAGCCGCAGCGAGTCAAAGCAAAGGCTAGCTAATTTTCAATTTTAATAGTCCTAGGTGAGTTTCCTGTGCTTCGGGACCGGGGTGCTTTAATAACAGGTTGCTTTTACAGTACGAAGTCAAAAGAGGTGGGTCCCTTGAGGAGCCTTTGTCCCGGGATGTGGGTCACCCTCGCGAGGGAGGGCAGCCCGCCGCGGGACCTGCTGTGCAAAATGGTAGAAGAGTCTCTTAAATAACTAGAATAAAATACGATTGCGAGCCTTCCCTCGGTGGGAAGGGGGCCAGGAGGGGCAGCAGTTCTCAACAACGAGTCCTCGAGCGTGTTTTGTCAGCTCAGCTCGGAGGCGAGCGGGTTTTGCCGGGCTCTAACCAGCCTCCCCCGATGATGCCTTCCAGCTTTTAATGAGATCGGAGGCTACCCCAACCTGGAAGAGGCCTACTTAAGAGCCGTGCCGTCCAAGATTGTGCCCAACACGACCTGCCACCTGCCCCGAGCGGATGCCATGCACCTCTTCCGAGACCCAGTCTCTGGAGATCTGCCGTGGACTGGGATGACGTTCGGGCTGTCTATCATGGCCGCGTGGTACTGGTGCACCGACCAGGTAAATGTAAACGCTATTCCCCCGCCCCGAGTCGCAGCGCGTCCACCCGTGGCTTCACCTACTGCTCCTTCTGGCTGGTGGGCTCGGGGGGCTTCTTTTTGGAGTCACTGGGAGCACCCGGCGCTGCCACGACCTTGTTCTTGAGGTGCTTGGACTGGGAGAGCTTGGAGAGCGGGATGCCGAGGGGCGTCCTCATCTCCTCGGCTGCCTTCTGGATTTCTGGCAGGGAGGTCAGGGGCTTGCCGGCCACCCTGGGCTTGCTGGGCGAGAGGTGGCTGGGCCGTGCCGGCTTGCTGGGGCTGAAGGCTTTGCTCTGCCAGTAGGGCTGGCTGCCCGCAATGGTCTTTTTGGGCTCGGCTCCGTCCCCTCTGTACTTGCCGGCCCCCAGGGGTTTCTCGCACGGTGGGGAGCAGGAGACCTCCTTGCCTTGCTCTCTGCCCGCAGGGTTCCTGGGTAGGTAGCGGTAGATGTGCGTCCCCTGTTTGTTAAAGGGCAGAAAAAGAGAAAAAAAAATGACCTGTGGTTGCTGTAAGGACACCGGTCCCCTGGATGGACACCCCTTTACGCTTGGGTGCCATGAAATTGGTCCTCATGGATGAGTCCCTTGGCTGCTGGCTGCCCAAGACCCGTGCCCAAATCCTCCTGAGGCTGGTGACAGCTCATTACTCCTGTGGTGTCCCACTGTCTGGGGAAGGTCTCCCCCCACGATTTAAGGTTTTGAGTGCCCAGTACATGGTAGGGCTAGGAGGTTCCTGCGCCCTGGTGGCGAGGCAGCATTTTAAGGACAGCTGCACTGCCCTGCTCGGACACCCTGGGGCTGTCCCCAACCACAGCAATGCCCCCAAGACCTGGGTCTCCATTCCCAGCAGAACCCGTGTTCATCACCAAAGTGCTGCCTTCATGCCCAGCAGCCCCCAAAACCCAGACCGAGGCGGCCACCGAGGTGAGAGGGAAATTTGGGGGGGCTGGGAGAGAGGGAGGTGGGCGAGGAGGCGAGGGTGCACAGCGTTGGGTGACCCTGGGCTGGGAGAGAGGCTCAGAAGGGCTCCCAGCACCGTTCATCCCAGTGCTGGTCTCAGCACACGGCTGTGGTCACCAGATCCTTGTCTCTGGGCATGTTGGTGCTGCAGTCCGGGGGTGGACCAGCGCCCTGTGCAGATGTACCGGGGCAAAATCCCATCCAGCAGGAGCCGATGGCCAGGCTGGAGCCGCAGAGCCGGCCGTGCAGGATGCCTTGTGCCCCCGTGGTGCTGCTGGCATCACCCCGGTGGTTGGGGTGGGCACCCCGGCGACCTCTGCACCCGCGCTGTGGTCGTTTTGGCCAGGAGGGTTGCACCGAAGCAGTTAGTGCTGGGTTGGAAGGGGTTTGTTACGTTAGACTGGTTAAAATCAATGCTTAGAACAAAGTGGGGTCCTCGTGTGGGCTGAGATGTTCGCAGGTGGGTAGGTTACAGGTGATCCAGCTCCTCTCCCTCCTCAAGCACCATGTGCCCAACGTGGTGCAAGTGTCTCCTGCAGCTCCTGGCATTCTCTGGCTCTCAGAGGCATTAAATGATGCCTTCACCAGCTCCCCAACCCGGTGCTGGTTCCTCCTGACTGCACAGGAGCAGCCAAATCCTGCTGGGTGCTGAGTTCATCCCTGGGGAGAGCCCGAGCCCTCTTATTATCAGCATTTCTATGGAGCTGAGCTGGGAGGAGAGCAGACGGGCACTTTTTTGGGGAGGCATTGGAGGGGTTTGGCAGGGAGGGGGACGCTTGGTGGGGGTTCAGCCGTGCCCCTGCCTCCCCGCAGGTCATCGTCCAGCGGTCGCTCTCTGCCAAGAGCCTGAGCCACGCCAAGGCTGGCTCCATCCTGGCCAGCTACCTGAAGATGCTGCCCCTGTTCATCATCATCATGCCGGGGATGATCAGCAGGGTCCTGTACCCAGGTAAGGACCCGGAGCTGCAGGAGCCGAGCAAACGTGTGCGTGAGGGATGGGAGCGGGGCGCTGGGGATTTTCTGGGGGTCTCTGGTGTGCCAGACCCAGGGGGCTGGAGAGGGGCATGGCGGGATGTGAGTGTGCCCGGTGCTGTGCTTGGGGTCACCGTGCACCAGCCTGTGCCACTCTCCTCAGCATCCAGGTGTGTATTTGGGCGCTGAAATGCTCCAGGGATAACCTGGTGCTGCCTTTTCAACGGGATGAAAAATGTGTTCATCCTGAGTGAGCCTGGTAGTGTCTGCATCGTGCTATAGGACAGCGCTTGAGAGCTGAATATGAGAAATATGGACCCAAAATAAGAAGCTTTGGTGGGGTTGATGGTGGGAGATACCTAACGCTGTCCAAAATGGGAGCAAAAAGAGCAATTTGCAGTGTGTTGTATGGTTTTACTCCAAGCTCTAGGGGAGGCCAGGAGCTGGAGAAGGATGATTTCAGGTGGAGAGCTGCAGAATTTTCTAGGAAAGCTCTTGTTGGGACCCATCTGTGGACCTTCTTGTGTTGTTGCTGTTCTGACCTCACCTCAGATTAGAGGTTTCTACAGCGTTAACCCAGGACTATTTGGGTTTTTGTCATTACACACGGGATAAACTACCCTCTGCACGCTTCCATCAGCTGAGCACTCGCTCTCCCAGCCATTACAAGACCTCAATTACCTTCCATAAGGAGCCCAGGACAAATTCCTGCAGGAGCCGTGCAGCGAGGGCTCAGCTCCGCGGGGAGGTCAGGCGCTGAAGCAAAGCCCTGCTCTGAGCCCAGGCTGGGGCAGGGAGTGGCGGGCGGACTCTGGACTAATTCGGTTAATTCCCCGTAAACACAGATTAGCTGGGACCTGGTGGCTCAGCTGGGGCCACACGGGTGGCATCAGTGCCTTGGGTGACACTTGCTGTGGGGGCTGTCCCTGTGCTCCCCCTGCCCGCCCGGCGGACACCGCGTGCCCAGCAGCTCAGGGAGCAGCTGGTGGCATTGCTCCGTGCTCAGATCACTCAGATGGCCCCTGCTGCACTGCTCCGCCTAATTACATGTCCGAGCGCCGTGCTTTGATGCTAATCACCTGTGCGAGGAGCCAGAAAACAAGACGGAGAGGGACACGCCTGCACGCACAGCCTGTCCCTGGTTGGGCACGGTGCCGCCGCTAGTGGGTGATAGGATGGGGCCGTGTGGCTCAGGGCACAGCCTGTGCCATGGGATTTCTTTTTAATCCCCAAAATCCTCCTCTCTGCACTCCTGGATACCCAGGGGGCTGTGGCATGGCCACCATCTCCCCGGCCACCAGCACCTCTTGGGTGGTGGTAAAAGGGGACGATGCTCCCCTGCACGGGGAGCGTGACCTCCGCACGCGGGATCTGGCACCAAAACCAGCCTCCCCCTGGACGAAGCAGCCTCTGGGATGGGGACACACAGCGAGAAGGTTGTGGCAGAGCATCCTACCTGTGCAGAGCTGGTCGGATAGGAGCTGTTGCCGTCCAGGATGGCGCGGGGCAGCACACACCTGATCTCCACCGCGTTGCTCCTCCGCTTGGCCGCGTCCTCCGCGCGGACGTGCTTCAGGGACGGGAGGCTCCCCAGCGGGCTGAGGAAGGTGCCCCGGCTGATGTGGGGGTCGCTGAGCTTCCTCTGCACGGGCAGGAACTCCCCGTTGTGGGTGACGTCCGAGTTGGTTCGCCGGAGGGGCCCGTAGCGGTCCCTCACCTCGAAGTACTCGTCGGAGATGGAGGAGGCGTTGGAGCGGCGGTAGCTGTGATCAGCAGAGCTGCTGGAGTAGCTCTCCTGGTCGCTCAGGGTTATGTACTCCTCCTCCTCCTCCTCTTCCTCTTCCCCCAGCCCATTGTGGGCACAGGGCGGCCCTCTGTCCTCTTGCCCCGCTGCCGGAGGGGGACGGCAGCTCTCTGGTGAGGCCCCGTTGGGGTTCTCCTTCGGTTCCTGCCTTGAAACCATGGGGTCGGCTGGTGGTGGCTGTGTGTCCCCATCGGGGACAGCACTGCTGTCACAGGGCACGATGGTTTTGGTCACCAGGTTTCCAGCAGGGATGGTCCTCGGCTTCGGAACTGGGGGCTTGGCTTCTTCGGGTGTCTCCTCGGGTGGCTTCAAGCGGTGGCTGAGCGGCGGAGCGGCCGATGTCCCCCCTTGATTCATCACCCAGCTGCTGCCTTCAATGGGGCTGGGCACCACAGGAGCTTCTGCAGGGACCTGCGGGGTCTGCCTGGGGCAGGGGGACACCGGGGGTGGCTCTTGGTCTGAGTTCCTCTTGGCCTCCAGCTCCCTGAACTTCAGCATCTGCCGGTGCTGCGCGCTGGCCTGGGAGACGTCACAGACTTTGATGCGGTTCATCTGCGAGAGCTTCACGTTCTTTATCTTGGGGTCGATGATGTTGATGTAACCCAAGACCTCGCTCCCGGGCTCGGGGTCGGGCTCCACCCAGGTGGGCAGGTAGTCGAACATGTTGGCTTTCTCCAGATTCAGGAGGCCGGGGTGGATGAGCAGGGAGAGGTCAGCCGCTTCGCCGTGCCGGTCTCCTGCCTGGCCCTCGGGCAGGGCTTTGCCCTTGTTGTCCGTCTTCTGGTTTTTGTCCTGGTTCTCGGAGGAAGTCTTGCTGATCTGGTCCGCGCTCTTGGCCTTCACCAAGGCGTATTTGGGGTTTATCAGCTTCTTCACCACGGCGTTGGCCGGGGTCACCGGCACGACGGAGGGCAGCGTTACGGGCTCGGGTTCGGGCTCCTGGCCCATGGAGATGGACTTGAGGCTCACGCCCTTGGACATGAGGTACAGCTCCTGGAACTGCTTGTCGAACGCCTCCACCACTTGGCCCGAGAGCACCGTGATGACGTTTCGGTCCGTCCGCGCTGCCGACCAGGTGAAGCTGGAAAGGAAAATGTTGGAAACTCTGAGCGCTCGCTGGTAAATAACACGGCTCTTCCCTGGGGGAGTTAACAGGGCGAGGAAGGACATGGTCTTGCTATAAAAATTAATATTGATGAGGTTGAAAAGAAGCTCCCATCCCAGATGGGAATGAAAGCCTGGAGTCTTGAGCTCACTGGGACTTGAAATGAAAATAGAAGGTAATTGGTGTGGGTCAGTTGCCTTCTTGCTTTAGGGTTGGCCACTTTTCCTTTTTCAAATTAGGTTAGTCAAGAAAAGGGATTTGTGTTTTTGTTTTGTTCTGGCCAGAAAGCAGCAAATGCCTCATTTTCACGTTTATGAAATTTGTCCCATAGAGCTGAAAACCGACCTATTTCTACCAAAACAAGATTTTGTTCAGACAAACTGTAAAAACGCTTCAGGTTGTAAATATTTAACAGGAAAATCTGAGGTCAGTGCGAGTGCTGGTGCTGGCTGTGGCTTGGAATTTGTCCCTCCCCATGCTCGGTGCCACGTGTTACCATCACTGTGTCTGCTGGCAGCAGCACTCGGTGCACCCACCGACCCCACGGGGTGCCCAAGTCCTGGCCACGGGCTGGTGGGGACCCTCGGGTCCTGCTCCAGCGCCGAGTGCCCTTGGTTAGGTGGGGGAACAAGCCTGGGACAGGGACTGGGGGTTGGACCACGCAGGTCCCTCTTGGTGCTCTGGCAATGCCTCTGCAGGGTGGGCAGGAGGAGACGCCGCCGGTTACCTGTAGGATCCGCACATGGCCCGGTCTCCATCCACGAACATGAACTTCTGGGCCAAAGCCCCCTTGAACTTGGTGGCCGAGCGCGTGAAGAACTCCGTCCCCCCCGTGCTGCGGACCCGCAGGTTCTGCAAAGCAAAAGGCAGGGCCGTGAGTGGGGCCGGGAGGTGGTGGGGTAAGACCAGAAGGGGTGTCCCCATGCTCGCTCCGGCCCCACACCGAGCCGACTTTCAGAGCAGCATTCGGCCCCCGCTTCCATTTCACAACCCCGCCGAGCAGTGGGAAATGCTCTTCACGGTCTGCTCACAGACCTCAGTGATGGAGAGATAAAATAACTTGCCCAGGGCCACGCGCTGAACCAGAGACCCGGCGTCAAGAATTTCCTGCTTTCCCCGTGCGCCCGACCGTGTTTTCTACCTCTTGAACCCAGCTCTGCCCACGACTGCGGGTAAGCAGCGTGTGATAATGCTGCCGAGCACTTTCCATCTGCCATCTATGCAAATGCCACCGTGGAAGAGGTGATTCCTGCCCTCCTCCCCCCCTGGGGCTTGCAGGTGTTTGCAGGGGATGGTGCCGGCCCTGGCACGGTGCACGTGGACCCGATGGCAGTGGGATCGCTGTCCTCTGCCTGGGGATTCCCCTTGGGTCTGCTCTGTGCCTAAATCCAAGCATCTCGCCCTGGTTTTTAGGGGTGAGTGGGAAAAAACAGTGGGGCAGCATCTTTATACCATTGGGAAAGGAAATGTAGGGACTTGCACCCACAGGGACCCCACGCAGGCAGCCGAGAGCTGGGTGTCCCCAGCTCTGCAAGCACCGTGCTGCTCTCCCATCCCTCTGCTGCCTCAGTGATTTTCCTTCAACACCGAGGGACAAGAAAACTTTTGCAGCTGAGCAGACAGCGTCATTCACAGCGAACAGCAGAGCGGGCTCCCTTGGGTGTGGAGAAAACATTTTTTTTAGGAAAGCGCCCTCATTCCTCCCGTTCTGCTGGGATGTTGCTAAGGCTGTTGCTAAAGGCACTGTGTCAGCATTAGGTCATGCCCTTAGATCTTCTGTTTTTTTAAAGACTAAAAACAAAAAAAGCAATGAAAGTATTTCTTCCCTCCCCCCCCCAAAAAAAATTCCTCCCCACCTGGAGCCTTCCTCAGCTGCTTCCCCGGGCTCTCCTCTCTCCTTTCTCCCAGCAGAAGGGACAGTGATTGGAAGCTGTTTGCAGCGTGGTGCAAAAGCTAAGGAGTTCCTGACCAGGTTTCAGGGAAATTGTGCATGCTGAGTGGCAAAGTTTGTTTTTTTTTGGTGATTTGATTTTTATTTTTGTTGTTGTTTTTGTTGTTGAGCTTTGGCATTTTTACCTGGTGGCTGGCAGCTGGTGCCCTTCGGATTGCTGTGCCCAGGGGATTCCCATGGCTTTTGTGGGGATGGGGATGGGGGGGACACGCCGAGGCAATGCCCATTCCTGCTCGTGGGGCTGCTGATAGCACTGCAGCGGTGACGCTGCACCCAAACAAGTGCTCGCTGGGACCTCTGCCCACCGCCAGCATCCCCGCGGCGCCGACCTCTCCCTCTCTCGCTCTCCGCCAAATCTGCGCACCAAGGCATGAAGCAGCCTGGGTTTTTCTTGGGTAACACCCAGGGGAACAAAGCTCCCTGGCAGCAGGGTGCCGGCTGCCTTCGCCTTCCCCTCGCCGCAGTTGGGTAAGATCTGTTTATTTAATCTCTTCCCCCCAAAAAAAGGGGGGGGAACAAGCGTGCGCCCGGCTGCCGAGCCGGAGAGGTGCTGCGCGGCGGGGCTGAATCACACCCCAAACACCTGCCCTTGCTCAACGAAGCGGTTGCCTTGCCCAAGCTGGCTCGCTAATTGCAAAGCGCAGAAGGCACCGAGATAACGACGTTCATCTCGTTAGCATCTCCTGGCTTACGCAGCAGCTCCCAGCCACTGCCCTAGTTTCCTCACAGCCTCCTTGCCCTGCCGAACGCCGTTCCAGCAAGCTGGCTGCAACGAGCGGTGTGTGGCGAGTCACAACTTTGAGACATTTGCCGAGCTCTGCAGATGTTCTCCTGCTTTTCCAGTCCTGCCAGCAGGCTGCGAATGCATGAACAGCCCGGCGTGCGTCAGCGCTGGCTTTTCTGGTCTGGGAGCGGAGGCAGGCTGGAGGAGACCGGCCTCTCCGGGGAGCCTGGACGTGGGTAAAAGCCCAGGGAAGCTCAGCTGTGGCTGCGTTAATTGTCCCGAGCAGCAATTAAGTGGAGCCACCAGGCCTGTTGGATGGGGACGGTGCGAGGCTGGGCCAGCCTGTGAGTGCCACCGCCGTGTCCCCTCCCTTGGGCACGGGTCCCCAAGCTCACGCAGCATCACGGCCCCGCTCCAGCCTAGCTCACGCTGGCATTACGTGGCTCCTGCATGTTCCTGCTCAGCCCGCTGTTTGCCTTCACCGTGGGGAAAATTTGGAGAGAGCTTGCCCAGGCAGGGGCCTCCCCGTGAGCCATTTGGCACCCTGATCCGTGCAGCCGGCTGACGTCAGGCGAGGAAGCACAACCTCCGTGCCCAGCTGCGGGCACGGCGCCCAGTGCCCGCGGGTGTTTGCCAGCCCCAAAGTGAAACTGTGGGGTGCTGCGGTGGGTGCCTGGGCACCCGGGGATGGGGACAACTGGGCCAGGCGTCCCCTCAGCACTGAAGGAACCGCTTCTCTGCCCCTTTCTCTGCCTCTGCTTTGGCAGAGCACGGTGCTGGGTTGTTTTCTTTACAGCACAGAGCATGCGTGCCATGCCGCGAGTTTTCCTGCAAGCTCTTGCAAGGTGCTACCCGTGATCTGGGTTAAAACGTAATCCCAATCTTGTCACATCTTGTGCACAGCATCACTGTCTTCTTGCTCTGCTCATTGAGCCCCAGCACGGTGTGTACAGGGGGAGTCTGTGCAAAGCTAAACCTCGTGCCTGAGCCATCGGTTCAGCTGTGCTTCATGTTGTGGCCCCATCCTGCTGCTGGGGCAGGAATTTGGGGCACTTGGGGCCAGGGGATGAGCCCTGCGCTTCCAGACGTTCCCTGCGCCGCTCCATCTTCCAAATTTCCCAACAGGACTCGTGCACAGGAGCAAAGTCAGGCGCTGGTGCCTCTGGGGCTGGGCGACCGCGGCGTGCGCGGTGCCGCTGCCAGCCGGGGCCGGCGTCGTGCCGCCCGCTGAGAGCATCCCGGGCAGGCGCCGGGGCGCGGGTGGCGTGGGCGCCTCCCTGCTCCGCTCCCGGCCCCGCGCTGGGGCGGAGGCCCCGGGAAAGGGGAAAGTCTCGTTTTTTAATTCCAGCCTCCGACTTGCGGGAAGGCCCGAAAGCGAGAGAACCAGCTGGTGGTTGCTCCTGCTGGTCCTGTCCCCAGGGCAGGAGCAGGATGGGGCTGGCGACGGCACGGATCCAGCCCTGGCGCGGCATCCTGCCTCTTGCTGGGTGATTTGGCAGCAGGAGCTGAGCTCGCGGGCTCGTCCCTGTGCTTTGCAACACCCTGTGTCTACCCTGCATGAGCAGGGCACCACGGGCACCCTGGGGATGTGCAGCCGTGGTGGTGGGACATGGATGGAAATCCACGTACTCATCTCTCCACCATTCCCCCCCATGCTGTTGTTGTTGGATTTGGGCATCGGCTATGGGATAAATGGACTTAGCTCGTCTGGCACTGCCTTGGAGCTGCAGCATGGGTCAAGAAGAGCTCTTTGGGAGCTCTTGGAGGGCTTTCAGCAGGAATCGCACAAATTCACCCCTTGCTTTTCAGCCCCACAAGCTGCAGCTGGAGGCGGGTTTGTCCCAGTCTCCTGCACATCACCCCGGAGCCCAGAGGTGGAGAGGCTCCTGAGACAAAGGCCCCCCTTACCTTCAAGTGTCCCGCGTGCATCTGCGCTCGCTCGCACATCTGCAGGAAGTGTTTGACGTTGGTCTCATCCAAAATGATGTAGACGCCGACCTTCCTCTTGAAACCCGCGTCCAGGAGGTCCTTGAAGATGTCTACGTCGGTGAACATGTCCATGACCACTGCGATGACCTGCAGAGAAGAGAAGAGAGATGAGTCCAGGCTGCACATCCAACCCCTCTATGAGAGCCAAAGCACCTCCCTCACTCCCTGGGAGCCTGGGATTAAGTCCTAATGTCTTTGGCACCGAAGCCAGGAGGTGCTACATCCCCATGCAGCCAGAGCTGTTTCTGCCCCAAAGCTGCTCCCACGGCAGTGGGGTTTTCCCCATGGGCTGTAAGGAGCTGAGCAGCGGCCAGCCCAGGATTGAAGAGCAAAAGGCCCAAATCCCATCCCTCTGCTGGCACCAAACACCTCTGGTAACAGCATGTAGTGTGAAGTGTTTGTGAGAATACATCAGGGGTAAGGGGTAAAGGTAATGTTCCTATTGACAAGGCTTTAACAAGCACCAGAGGCTTCAGCCCTATTTGCTGATAGAGAAGTTTCCCAGAGGTGAAAGCCCTGATGCAGCGAGCCTGTCTGTCTGTCTGTCTGTCCGAGGGCATGGTACATGGGGCAAGGTCCTGTGCGCTCCAGGGTGCCTGCTGTCTCTGGGGATCTGATATGTGCTTGTATGGAGAGAAAAGGGACAAAACCAGCTGAAAGTGGCTCTGAGACTGGTAGGAAGTATCCAGACACCCCTGGGGTACATTCAGGAGCTGAAGCAGCTTGTGGTACCCTTAGGACTGGCCTGTTTGCGCGCTGATGAGGTTGCTCAAAAGTCGCTGGCTGTGCGCAGCTCCCAGCTGCTGTTTCAGATCCTTGCTGTTGATTTTTGGGAGTGTGCTCTGGCCATTCCAGCCCCCCCCAAACCTCCCGGGCTGTGCAAAGGCAGAGCTGGGATGACAGCACCCGTCCAAGCCAGCAGCTTGGTTCAGCACAAGCAACGTCACCGTCCCCTGAAAGCCGGAGCTGCCTTTGTACCCTGGGCGTCTGCTGCCGTGGCCAGGGCGAGTCCCACACGTGATGTGGAGATGCATCAGTGGGACGCGCTGCGCTTCTTCTGGGAATGCCTCTGCGGGCACCAAAGTCCGCTCCACGCCCACGGGTCCTTTCTTCTTGACAATGGCATCGGATGTGACAGCACGGGGCGGCGCAGGGCAGGGTGGTGATGGCCCTGCAGCCGCGTGTGCCTCCTCCTGCTCGGAGTGGCTGTGACCATATGGGACACCCCCAGGAGGTGCCCTGTGTTGGGGCAGCCGGGGTTTGCTCCTGGAGGGCTCTGGTGGCACGGGAACAGGTACCCCGTGGGGTGACACGAGGGGACCCCGAGACGCTGCTTGCTCAGGAGGGAAGGGAGCGGGTGCTTGCGCACTCAGGCACGTCCAGTCTGGGCTTCTCAAAGCGCCGAGCTGCCTTTTAATTAGTTGTGTGCCACAGGAGGCGGAGAGCTCTAATTAGGAGGAGAATTGTGCGTTGTGACACTGCTGGCTCTTCCTTTCCTCTGCAGCAGGGCGAGCAGTGAGGCCGTGCACCCCGTCCCCAGTCTGGGCCACCAGCGGTGCCACCCTGGCCACCTCGGTTCCCTCTGCTGTGCTCAGGTGTTTTGGGAGGTGCCAGAGGGGACCTGGTGGCTCTGCCAGTCCTCACCCTGCTGTTAACTTCCCATTTTTAGCTGAATTCCCATTTATCCTCCCCAAGCACTTGACAGCTTTTGCCATGGAAGGACGCGTCCTCGTTCCTCAGCGCACCCGGAGTTCTGCACATCCTCTCTGTCCCAGTGGGGGAACTGAGGCAGAAGGCCAGGTGTCTCACCGATGTCATGAGCAGCTTTGATGGCACTCAGGCCCTGGCTCTCCTCATTGCCCCCAGCACCCCAGAGGAGCTGCTGAGCCCTGGGTGCAGGCACCCAACCCCACACATCGTGTCCCTGCCTGGGTGCTTTGGATGGGCCGGTTTGGGGGCAGATGCCGTGCTCCTGCCACTGACACCAGCACTCTTTGGCCATGTCGCTGTGCGCCTCGTTTTCTCCAGGAGAACTTGGGTCTGGCCCTTATTTTGGAGGAAAGTGCCATCTTCCTTTTGTGGTTGATGCCCTGCGGGCAGGACGGTGCTGTGCAGGGTGCGGTGATGTCCCCACATCCCATCGCTGCTCCTGCTGGGGATGGTGAGCAGGGACACCTGCCCTGGGCAGGCTCTTGGTGCGTGCCCACACGTTCAGCACAATTCCTCCTGCTGGGCTGGCGCGTCCCATCAGCGCTCGGTGCCTCTGCTGCCCTCAGCTGTGTCTTGCCTGCAGGACACGCTTGGCCTGGCTTTGTCACCAGGATGCCAGGCCAGCGTGCCAAGGCACTGCCTGGGCGCAAAATGGGCCAGCAGGACATGGCCAGCCCTGGCCACGCTCTCCGTGCTGTGACCATCCAGGGACCCCAAGGGTGAAATCTGCTCCTGGGCTGCCCGTGCTTGTTCCTTGCTTGGAATCGGCTGGGTCGGGGCCAAGCCCAGGCGCAGGATGTAACCTGCAGAGAACAGAGGTCTGCGTGCTCTGGAGCAGCACCATCCCGTGCCGTTCCCTTCGATCCCTGCATCCAGCTGCCCTCCTGTGCTCGCAGCCTGCCAGCCCTCATCCCGTGCCCTCTCCTGGTGCAGAGCCTGGTACCAATGCTGGGTACCAGGAGAAGGCGGCTGCGGGAAGCCCCGGCAGTGGAACAGCAGCACCTCTTCCCAAAGCCCTTACTGCATCATCCCAGGAAGATTTCCCATCCCTTTGCCATTCATCCAGACGAAGAAGAGGAGACAGGCCCCGGATCCATGGTTGGATGCTCTCCTTCCTGGGCTCCCAGAGCTGCCAAGATCTGCTGCTGGTACCCCGAGCACCGCATCGCCTGGGACGCAGGGAGGTGATGTTGGGTCCTTCTGAGCTGCTTTGATGAGCGCACAAACTGCAGGATCATGTTTTATAGAGGAAATTGCAGCTCTTTATTAAGTCACTCTGAATCATCAGATAATAACTTTTGGGGTGCCCCACGTGGGCATTTAATAAATTAGGCAGGCACCAACGCACAATTAGAGGAAGCGCGTTGGGAAGAGGGAGAGGTGGGACAAGTAACATTAATAATTGCTCTCCCCTGTCGACCCTTTCATCCAGGAATGGCAGAAGGTTTTGTAAACAGTAATTAATAGGGCCTCCCAACCTTCGCTGGAAGTTGCTGAGGGTAATTAAATCACCACAATCCCAACCGGGAACCTCCGGAGCGGAGAGGTCAGGCTCGCCGGTGTCTCCGGCGGTGTTTAGCCGAGGATGGTGTTTTCAGCCTGGTCTGGTTTCTGGTCAGAGCGAGCCAAAATCTAGCGAAGAAGAGGAGAGGAGGCAGACCTTTCTCCCCAGCAGTCCCGTGAGCTGTGCAGCCACCGGAGCCTTGTATTGAGGGCACTGGCCGTGCCGGGGCAGACCCAGGGGAGCTCTCCATCGGGGTGCTTGGTGCTGTGCTGCATCCCTGCCCACAGACCCGAGGATTTGCTGTGAGAGCGCGGCCGTGGCAGCAGGATCCTGCCTCTCTGCTCACCCTTTTCTTCCCACAGTGAGGAGGAGATCATTTGCATCCCCTGCTCCAGCTCGCCTGGATTTGCCTCTTTGCAGAATAAAGCCAAGGCTCTGAACTCGGCGGCGCTTGGCTTTGTTCCTGCACACAAATGGGCTCGTCCTCCCCATCAAAGCGGCCTTGCATCCCGGCTCCCTCAGCTGGGCTCTGAGCTGCCAGGAGGCTGCCCGGTGCCAGCGATGCTTGCGTGGGCTCTGGACTTTCCTTGGCTCTCCTGGCACCTTCTGCCTCTCTGCTGTGCGAGCGCAGCCTGCGTGGTGGCCAAACATCTCCACCAGCGGCCGGCACCAAGGGACCTCCTCGGGGAGGTGATACCCGACCCAAGAGGTGTGTGGCCAACCTCTGTGACAACTGCCAGGGTGGCAGCTGGACCCTCCCTGTGCCTGCTCCTGGCTTCCTCAGCCGAACCCTCTCACCTCCATGGCCCGCCAGCCTCAGCTGAAGTCTCGGGGTGCCCAGGAGTGCCTAAGCCAGTGGTCACCAGGGCTCAGCACCAAACCCGCAGGTTCAGCCACCCCATCCGTGGCTAGGAGGCTCAGAGGAGCCCCATCTGCCAAACCCCAGAGCTCCTGCTCTGCTCGGACCCTGCAGACAGCAGGCTCGAAGCTTGTGCTCATCCCTGCATCTCCTGGGGGGCTGTAGGCAAGGTGAGGACTTGCTCAAGCCTCTGAAGTTCAACCCATTTGTGGCAGGGCTATCTCTTGTGTTTCTTGGCTTTCCAGGCTCCTCTTTATCTGCTGTACCACATTTTCTGTCCTGGAGGATTCCTCCCCTGTCTGTGACCCCACATCTCCCCCCTGCCTACCCGGGCAGCCAGCACTGCTGAGGGAGCAGCCACCAGCTCCTGCGTGCCACCGCCGGTGTCCCCAGCTCCCATCCCACCGGGAGACAGAGCCTGGCGCCGTGGGGACGGTGCCAAGAGCAGCCACGGCCACGTCCCTGCAGCCTGGAGATGCTCCCAGGGGAGGTGGGGACGGTGCCGGGGGCAGAGCCTGACTCAGCCGTGCAGGAGGAGGGAGGCAGGCGTGACTCAGGAGGTGCTGCTGGCGTGGGGGAAGCAGTGAGCAAGCAAAACCGGGCAGGAGCTGGCAAAGCTGGGGCAGAGGCAGCTGGAAAGACCCGGAGATGAGACATTGTTTGTGATGGGGGAGGTCTCTTCCTCCTCCATCCTACACGCACGAGGCTTGACGAGGCTTCAGCCCTGCCCTTCCCATACAGACGGGATGCAGCTCACCGCAAAGTCCTTCCAGTGGGGAAAATGTCACCCAGCTGGGACCGGGTCATTGGGGGGCACCAGGATCCTCTGCCCAGCACTGCTGGCCTTCAAGGCACGCCACCACCTTCTTCTCTTGTCCTCCTGCCCGTGCCACCAGCCTGACCCCATTGCTCATCCACCCCAAATCTCTGCTCCTTGGTTTGCTGCCACGGGCAGGACAGGTCTCAACCAAAAGCCCACCCCGAAAAGGGGCTTTGCTTCCCTTCAGCATCTCCCGGGGCTTGTCCTGCACGCCAGCTTTTCTCCTAAAGCCCAGATGAGGCCACCATGGAGCAACGTGGCACTCGCCAGCCAGCCTCGACCCTCGCATACGTGCTGCTGTGAGACCGGTGCCTGTCGCTGCTTTGCCCCAGGGCTGAGCTCAGCTCCTCCAGATCCTGCGTGTTGCTGCGTGTGTTGGCACCGTGCTCTGGGAATAAGGATCGTGGGGTGGCCAGGACCGTGGGCTCGGAGCTGGGAACCACCTCAACCCTTTTTACCGCCCTGCGGTTCTCCCTGTGGGGACCCTGGGACGAGCAAAGCTGCCGCAGTGGCTATAGAAAGAATTATTTTGCTCCTGGGGTGCATCAGACCAGACCAACAGCATCGTCTTCAGCGAAACCTAATCCCTAAATATCAGTTATTCTGACCGAACGTGGAAAAAAAACCACAAAGACTGACCCCGATGCCTCGGCTTGGGCAGAGGACGGGACCGCCTGGCTGAGCAGGACCTGGGGATCCGGGCTCAAGCAGGACAGCCCGGGGCAGATCCCAACCCGGTCCCCGGGCGCACCTCACCTTCTGAGCCTGGCAGATCATCTTGCGCACCACCTCCTTGATGTGCGCCTGCCCCTCGATGGGCGGCTGCATGTAGACGGTGGCGCGGGTCACCCCGCGGTAGGCGATGGTCTCGGGCCAGCCGAGGTCCAGCTGGGGGATGGAGCGGTCGGACCTCTGCGGCCAGTACTCCAGGGACGGGGCCACCCCCTGCTCGTCCCCTTGGCTGTCGCCGTCGCCCTCGCTCTCCCCGGTGCTGCTGCCGTGGCGCGGGATGTACTCGGAGCCGGGGTCGTAGGTCTCGAGGGTGTCCAGGATCTTCTTGAGCTCCAGCTCGGAGAGGAAGTCCCTGATGTTCTCCTTCTTCAGGACCTCGTAGAAAGCGTCGGGGCCGCGGGAGGCCAGCGCCTCCAGGGCCAGGCGCTGCTCCTCGCTGTAGAAGAACTCAGGCTTGGACTCGCTGGACCTCCAGTTGACATGGCTGTCGTCCAGGCACTGCACCTGGGAGAAAGCCATGGTGCCCCGACACGCCGCTTCCTTCTCCGGAGGGAGCTCGGTCCGTTGGGCAAGTGCCGGGTGTCGGCAATAAAGAAGGAATTAATTACTCCCCAGTCTTTGCATAAGCGACTCTCTCTGCTTCGCCCTCCCCGCTTCAGCTCGCAGCCCTGGGGACGCTGCTCCCTTCTCGGCCGGCTCCTGCCCCGCTGAGGCTCTGTTCTCTCAGGGATTTGGGTTCTGGTTTGCTGCTGGGTCTGGGGGGAGCGGGATGAAGCCGGGGGGCACCGCGGTCCCCACCTGGGTGGATCTGTGCCCTGCGCACACGCGGCTCCGCAGCCTCGCCTACCTCCGGCTCCACGCGCCTCTCATCCTCCGAGAGAGCCAAAAAAAAAAAAAAGGAAAACAAAACAAACAAACAAACAAAACGGCCTCACAGGGGTCACCAGAAGGCTGGGATTCTTGGCCTGGCTTCTCTCTTTGGCTATCGGTGCTGGAGAAGTGGGTCGGTGGTGGGCTTGGTGGCAGCCGGCGTCTCCGCCAGCCTCCCGTGCATCTCCCCGGCCGGCAGCGGGGCTGTTCCGGCTCCTGCCCGCGCGCGGTGCCGGGTGGACGGCGGGACAGGTAAGAGCAAGAAGTGAAAAGAGGAAAAGCAAAGGAGTGATTCATCGCTCCGCCCTGCCCCACCTGCAGTCACATGCTGCTTCACACATTCCCAGCCTTGTTCGGGCATTAACTCTTTCGGATGGTGCTGTGCTCGCCTCTCCGCTCCATGCTGGGGTCCCCGAGTGGTTGTGGGGGGTCTGCTGGGGGGTGTCCCCAAAAATCAGCAGCTCTGCCCTGTGATAACCCCGTGCGTGTGTTGGAAGGGTGCTGCTTTCCAGCAAAGTGTCCCTGCCCTGTGTTTAACCCCTCCTGCCTCAGGCACGGCAGCCCCCAGAGCAGGGAGCAGCTCAGAGCCGCGGGGAAACCTCCTCAGCTCGGGGCAGGGTGTGCAGCAGGGACACGGTCACACACCAGACCTTGCTGCGGCAGCCAGCGACAAGAGCCATGAGGCAGATGATGAAACCACCCCTGCATTCGTCAGCCGCTGAGCACAAACCAGGAACGTGGAGCTTCTGACTCGGAAACCCGGGCAAAGATGAATTTCAGGAATCGGGGTCAGAGCCTCGCGCCGATGCGAGAAAGGAAAAACGCCACGGGCTGCGTCTCGCTCCGCCGCTTCGGTGCAGTTGATCTGGATTCGCAGCCGTGTAAATGAGAGCCCCGCTTGAGTCAGCATCCTAAGGCAAAGCCTCCTGCTCGCCCGTCACAGGGCTCCCCTCTGGAGCCCAGCGTCACCCCGGCTGCCCCGACCCCACGGCACCGCTGCCCCGATGCTGTGCCTGGCACGGAGCCTGGGGAGGGCCTGGAAAGGTGAAAGGGAAACACGCAGAAAGGGGGAAAATTCCAGCGTGGCTTCCTCAGAAATAGATCGTGGCAAGCTGTTCGTCTTCAGGCTGTAATAATGGACCTGGGGGAAATGGGGGATTTTGTCCCCTTACATGGGAAATGGGCAAAATCAGCCTTGTGCCTGTGGTAAGAAGCCACATGCTGGGTTTGTGGCTTGTTTGGGAAGGGGGAGTGGTGGCACAGGGCATTGATCCGGGGCGACACCATGGCCCTGTGTCAGGACAGGACATGAGGAGAAGGGAAACGTGGGTCCCACTGGGTTCTGGCTCAGGAGGCATCAGGAGGGAGCTGGGGGTTTATGGAGAGCCTCTGGATGCCGTGGGGAATTCCCTCTGGTGGGATGTGGGCTGGGGAACGAGGCGTGCAGGGTGCTGGGGACAAACCCGAGCCTTTTTTCCCATTCTGCCCATTCCTTGCTTCCTCTCCTGCTGTCCTGGGAGGGCACTTTCACCCCTAAACCCTTCTCGTTGCTGGGGTGCCCGGGCGGAGACACGCGATGGAGATGCTTGGACCGGGGCTGGGAGCGTGCTGGGGACGGACCCAGCTCCTCCACCCCGTCTGCCCCGTGCCTCATTGTATGGCAGCCATTGTGCAGGGAGATTTGCGGTCTCTTTAGCGGGGTGTGTGCGCGATTATGATTTATTGCACGGCAGAATTAATGCACGAGGGGAACGGCGTCGCATCGGTGCCGCGCCGTGATGGCTCATACGGTGCTGGCCGCGGGTTTGGGACCGCGGAGCCCCACGGCCTGGAGCTTCACCAGATCCAGCTCCTGCTTGGGGACACGATGTAGGGGGACAGCGGGAGCTCACAGGGGGGTGGGTAACAGCCTGAACTGGTGGCAGAGCTGCTTACGGGTGGGCGTCCCACAGCACATGGCCTGGCTGAGCTGCAGGGCCAAGGGACTGGCACCGCGGTGTGACGCCGTGGCTGCGCTTTCTCTCCTCTTTCCCTTAAAATCCCCTGCGGGCCACCCTTAATGACTGCGTCGCGCTGAGCTCAGCGCTAGCCGGGCTCGTTATTTTGGTGTTTTCCTGCATATCCTGATTTACCCTGGTGTGGGTAAGGAGCCTTCAGCTCCTTTTGAACCCCCTGCAGGGACAGGGCGCTGCGGCCGAACAGGTCGGTCCCCATCCTCACCCTGTCCCTGCTCCCCTGGCCGGGCAGCGCCTTCCCCGTGCCCCAGCTCCCCCAGCCTGGCTCTGCCCCGCAGCTGGCACCGTGCTCCTCCCAGCTGCAGAGGGAAGCGTTAATTACAAGCTCCTAATTAATTTCCCATCTCTAGCAGAGGGCCTCATGATGCAGCAGGGTGCGACGCTGGGCTCTGCCAGGCTGGGCTCCGCTGCCCGCGCTGTTGGGGCTCACCGAGGGGTTTTTGGCAGCAGCACCCAGCCCCGGCGGGTGTCTGCTCGGGGCTGCAGCACCCAGACGCTGCTTTGCCTTCGGGAGCAGCTTCCACCCGCAGCTCTGGCGGCATTTGCATGGAGCCGGGCGCAAGGTGGTGTTTTGGCGAGGGGGGAAACCGAGGCACGGAGCGGTGACGGCAGCTTTACTCACAGCTGCTGGATGACAGGGGCCCGGCGCTGATCTAAGCCCCGGGAAAGGTGGAAAACCAGCTTGCAGCCTGCTCCTGCTCTGCCGGGGTGAGTCCGTGCCCTGCTCAGCGTTGCAGAGCTTGGGGGAGAAGCCCGGGTCCTGCTCCCTTTGTAGGGTTTGCAGCTCAGACACCGCTGTGTGGTGCCCACAGGGTCTGCAAGGGTGTGAGTGCAGGAAGGGGGCACCCAAAGGAAAAGAGTGGGGAGAAACGGGGTGCACATATCCCCTTCTCCTTCCTATCACATCCTTCCTGCACACCCTCTCCTTCCTATGAACCCCGCAGCCAGGCTCGTGCCGGGGTTGCTCGTGCACGTCCCCGTGCTCCTCGGGGAGAGGAGGCTGACCCGAGAGCCAGCCGGGCCATTAATATTTATGCCCGACGTTCATTTCCATCCATTTCAATATTTTATGAGCCTAACAATAAAAAAAGGCCTCAACACCCACTGAGGCACATAAGTAATTGGGCGTTGACGGTCCTGGCGCGCTGCCGAGAGCGTTGCGGGGAGCTGTGGGTGCTGCCCAGCTGGAGGTAATTGCCCCAACGGTGCACAAACCCGCCTGCCCTGTGCTCCTCCAGCCACGGCCAAGGATCCCGGCAGGGTTTTGGGGCCACCCTAGGGTGCCTGTTATGGGATTCGATGCGGGCAGGGCTCTGCGTGGTGAGATCCAGCCTGGGCACTGTGCTCGGGGCTGGGATGGGCGCAGGAGGAGAGGGAGGTTGGGGGATGCTGGAGGGTGCTGGCTCGCTCTGGGAGCTTCACCTGCCTCCATCCTCACCTTTTTCTGTCCCCCAGATGCCGTGGCCTGCGTGGACCCCGAGGAATGCACCCGTGTGTGCGGGGCCGCCGTGGGCTGCTCCAACATCGCCTACCCCAAGCTGGTGGTGGAGCTGATGCCCAGCGGTAGGTCGTGACCTTGTTCCCAAGGGTTTTTGCCCACGCAGCCCCTTCCCCAGTGACCCCAACAGCAAAGCCAGGGGATGGGGGTGGTCCCGGTGCCGCTGGGTGTCCCCAAACCCCATCCGTGCCCCCGTGGATGCGCAGAGGGGATGGTTGGGGCCATCCATCCTGCTGTCCCCAGCCACAGGCTGATGTTCCCTCCTTCCACAGGGCTGCGGGGTCTGATGATCGCGGTGATGATGGCCGCGCTCATGTCCTCCCTCACCTCCATATTCAACAGCAGCAGCACCCTCTTCACCATGGACATCTGGAGGAGGCTGAGGCCGGGGGCCGGCGAGAAGGAGCTGCTCTTGGTGGGCAGGTAGGGACAGAGGGTTTTGGGGACACCAAGGGTTTTGGGGACACCGAAGGTTTCGGGGAGACCGGCAGGGCCAGTCCAGCCCTCTGTGATCTGCCTTTGTGTCTGGGAGGCTGCGCTCAGCCCGGCTGCGAGGCGCTGTGGCGGCGGAAGGGAAACAAAACCCTCACATTATTTTATGGATGGAAGCGCTGGAGACGCAGCTGGGGCTCAGGGAGCGTTTGGAAAGGCTGAGTTGTGCCCTCAAAACGAGCTCAGAGGGGCCAGGCTCAGCCACTGCCCCACGTCACCGGGTGGCACTGGGTGGCACAAGCCTGGGGTGCCCCTGGGGGGTGTCAGGTCCTGGCCCCCAGCCTGGTGCCAGGGGGTGCCCGGGGCCGTGCAGCCGCCCGCGGTGCCGTGCTCGGGGCAGCACACTCAGCGCCGGGGCATGCCCAGCACGGGGCCTGCTGAGCAGGAGGCAATGACAAGGAGGAAATCTGGGTCAGGGCTTCGGCTGGGCTGGGGCTTTGGGGAGGGTTTTCCGGCCCTGATTGTGCGGTGATGCGAGGCAGGAGGCTGTGGGAGGGTGATTTTTGGCGCCCCCCCCCCCCCAACATCTCCGGGGGTGGGAAGGTGTCAAGCTGCCTGCAGTGAGTGGGCACAGGAACTGGCGGTTGTGCCCATGAAGGTGGGTAAAATAAGGCGGGGGCTTTGGGGAGGGTGGCTGATGGATGTCTGCAATGGGCTTCGCCCACCCTGGGCAGGAGCCAAGGGTTCTCCCAGGATTGCTCCAAATTTCTCCAGCCGTTTTCTCAGGCTAATTCCCTGCAGTTTGGAACAACACGTCTATAAGCAGTGCCCGTACTTCCACAGGAGCCTGGAAATAATTTCACAGGTGCTCAAGAAACAGCTGAGCACTGGCTGTGGATACAGCAAACGAGAAATCTTCCGGGGAGGAAAAAATGCTGCTTGAGCTCCAAGGGCCAGCGCGGGGACACAAAGCTTGGGGTGGTTCCCGAGCAGCCCCGGTCCAACCCCTCAGCATCCTCATGCCGGGCATGTCCTGTCCAGCTCCACGCAGAAGAAAAAGGGATTTGCTCATCCTCTGCTTGCTCAGCAGCGAGGCGAGGCCGGGGAAACAATGCCCCGCGTCCTGCGAGCCGAGGGGCGGCCGCCCAGCACCACGCCGGGGCCGCTGCCTGCGCCGTGATTCATCGCGGGCATTCGGCTCTTTCACAACGGGTTTGCCGTAAGCACGGCACCCATGGGTGCCCTGTCACCTCCCCGGGGAAGAGCTGCCCCTGTTCAGGGCTGATCTTGAGCTCAAAGGGGCTTTTCTCAGCCGGGGAAGGCTCCGGTGCAGGGAGCAGGGTGCCTGTGGTGTTCCCAGCGGGGCAGGGAGCTCTGAGCCATCCCTCCCCTGCGGTGTGGCCTGAGGGGCTGGGAGGGCTCCCTGCTCCCTGGATCTGGGGATTTTTGCTCACACACAGCAGTGTCACCCGGCTGGAAATCCCCACTCACGTTTTCTGCTCGCTCTGTGGCTGGGAGATGGCACGGTGGCGAGGATGGAGATAAGGCAGGGGGAGGTGGGATGGAGAAACCCTACAAGGGCACCCTGCTGTGGGTCAGCCCTCGAGCTCCCACACCTGCATCTTTCCCATGACCTCCCAGCATCATCTGTGGGTTAGAGAAACCCCAAACACGATTTTTTTTTCTTCCACCCCGTGGGTCAGGGAGGGTGTTTTGCACTCGGGCTGCTTCCTCTTTCCGGAGAGGCAGATGGGCAGTAGCAGAGAGAGGCTGTGTCTAGAGAGATGCATTCATTGCTTTCTTTTTCTTTCTTTGTATTTTTATTTTTGAATACTTCTGCTTTTTGAGCTGAGCAGATGGAGCTTTAGGTAATGCCGTGAAGCTGTGCACCGTAAACAAGCGGGGCTGAGCTATAAATACAGCGGCACTGAGCTGTGCCACGGAGCTGCTCTCCAGCCTGCTCCGGGTACCAAGGGCTCGGTGCAGCTCCTGGCTCCCCCTGTCCTTTGCTGAGCTGCCTGAGCCGTGTATGGTTGGTTTTGGGGCTTTTTCCTGCTCAGACCAGGCCCAAAAATCTGGGGTTTGGCCAATGCCTCCGTGTTTCTGATTACAGCGAGGCAGCGGGGTGCAGCTGGGACCGGGGTGAGGATGGGGACGCTTGGGGACACCTCAGCTTTGCCTGGGTGTGGAGGTGATGAGAGCATCACCTGCAGAGCCCAAATCTGGCCAAAGCACCCACGGCTGGGGGCTTTTCAGAGCAAAAGTGCCTTTTACCTGGTGTTTCCCCACGGGGGGTGCAAATTACCAACCCCCCAGGCTTGGGGCGAGGGGCGTTGGGAGCAGTCGCCTGCCCGGTGCTGCGGGACGGAGCCGGCGCTGGTGCAATTACTGCGGCGCCTTGTGCAACTTTCATGAGCTTGGGGACTGCAGGATTAGGCTCTGCATTCGAGGTGACATTTCCAGAAGTGCCTGCGGGATGTGCAAGGCTCCATCCGGAGCCCCAGGGGCCAGCTGGCCCCGTGGCTGGGGTCGTCCCCAGCGGGACCGTGCCCAAATGGTGGCACCCTGCCCTCGTCCCCCCCCGCCTCCGGGGAAGGCTGCGGCACCCGGCTCCTCCTGCAGCCGGTGGGCAGGGAGGGAAGGAGTCGGGGAGGGCTCCAGGAGCACGGCAGTGACATGAAACAGCCTCAGCCCCGGGCACGTCTGACCTGAGCCCAGACAAAGCCTCGCAGCGTCTGGCAGCGGCGTTCTCGCCGCGACGGGTGAGAAACCACACGGGGCAGGAGCATCCTGGGGATGTCAGCGTGTGATGGGCATCCTCCCGCTGCCCTCGGGGGCGTAAAACCTGCCCGCATCCCCCAGCCAGCTCTTCTGCACCACCCTCTGCTGCGGGGCACCCCAAGGGAGATATCCCATTGCCTGGGGTGTCCGGTGGTGGCACGGGTGTCACCGCTGTCCCTCGCAGGGTGGTCACGGTGGTGCTGGTGGTCCTCAGCGTGGTCTGGCTCCCCATCCTGCAGAGCTCCAGCGGCGGCCAGCTCTACGTCTACATCCAGGCTGTCACCAGCTCCCTGGCCCCTCCTGTCACCGCGGTGTTCGTCCTGGCCGTCTTCTGGCCCCGCGCTAACGAGCAGGTTGGGGACAGCCTGGGGACAAGGGGGGGTGACATGGGGAAACGCCTCCCTGCCCGGGAACTGGGGAGGTGGTGCTGGAGGGGAGGGAGAGGAACGTGCAAAAGCCCCGAGGTGGCATTTCTGGGGGCTGTGGTGAGGAGGAGGAGGAGGAGGGTCATCCCCACCACGGTTTTTGTCCCCTGTTGGGGTGATTGTCCCCCTCCTGCTGTCCCCCTGTGACCTTCGCTTCGCAGGGAGCTTTCTGGGGCTTGATGGCGGGGCTGGCGCTGGGGCTGGCCAGGATGGGGCTGGAGCTGGCGTACCCCACACCCCGCTGTGGGGTCCCCGACCCCCGGCCCTGGCTGCTGGCCGACCTGCACTACCTGCACTTCGCCGTGCTGCTGTGTGCTGCCACGGGAGCCGTCGTGGTGGGGGGCAGCCTGCTGACCCCCCCGCCGCCCCCAAACAGGGTGAGCAGCGCGCGCGCGGGCACCCAGGACCCTTCACCCCAAACCCCCTTTGGCTGGAGACACCGGCGGCACCTGGGGCTGTGCCCTGAGCTCGCTTTGGGGGGGGTCCTGGGGTTTTTTTCTCACCGAATTTCCCCCGGTTCCAGCTGCGGGATCTCACCTGGTGGAGCCTGCCGTGGAAGCGCCCCCAGCCCTCTGTGGGTGGCACACCCCAGGGACCCCGGGATGGTGAGTTTGCCCTCGGGGGTATCCCACACGGGTGGCATCCCCGGTGCCCCCACGGCACCGTGCCTCAGTTTCCCCGTGGTCCCCTGTCCCCACGCTCCCCATCTCTCCGTGCCAGGCCCCTGCTCAGCCACCCCGGCCCTGAGGGACGCCACGGAGCCCCCCGTCTGGGCCCGGGTCTGCAACGTCAACGCCGTTGTCCTGATGTGCATCAATATTTTCTGCTACGCCTATTTCGCCTAGCAGCCCCCCAGGAGGGAGGGGAATGGGGGGAGAAAAGGGGGATTTGGGTGATATTTTTTGTCAGGGGTGGGATGTGGGAGGATTAAATCCACTGGTGCCACGAGCTGGGTGTTCTCAGCACCGTGTGTCCCAGGGGACCGTGAGGTTTGGGGGCAGGAGAGTGGGGGGCTGCTGTGCATGGGGGCAGAGAGACCCCGAGGAGAGGTTTTGGGGTGGGCAAATGGGCAGAAAAAAAAAAAAAAAGCAGGAGAAGCACAACCTCCACGAAGCAGCAGCTGCGAGAAGGAGGCCGCACAGGAGGGTTTCATCCAAACACACTTTACTAGCTCTAAATAAAATATTAAAAAGCCACACTTTGCAGCTACAAACGGCACCAGCAGGACTGAATTCCTCCGGGGCAGCCAGTCCTGGCACCCTGCACAGCGTTACCGAGCCTGGCCACATCCCGGGCATTTTTCAGCTGCCTGCAGCTCTCCGGGGAGCAGGGGCTTCGAAAGGTCCTGGCGAGGAGCTGCCAAACACCACGGCCCCAGCAAGAAACCAGCCCGGGCTGGGCCTGCCGTGGGGTTTCCCATTTACTGGGCACGGGACTGCGGTGGTGGAGGCTGCGAGCTGGGCTCCTGCTGCTCCCCTCGGCCGCTCCGGAGAAGTTTTTAAGCCCTTTTGATTTCAAAATGATTTTTTTTTTGGCCCTACACTTCCTCCCGCCGGGTTATTCATCGGCACCGGGAGCTGGGCAGCCTCGGGGTGGAAGCTTGGCCAGCCTGGCCTCCACCCCGGCACGGCCTCCGTGGGAGGACCCTCGCCGGGATCTGCAGTCCACGCGGCACGGGGACAGTGTGGGGACAACGTGGGGACATGGGGGGACCACGTGCACGGTGCAGAGCGGGGCTTTTGGGCAGCTCACTTGCGCAGGGGGTGGACGTAGTTGCGGGGGAAGAGGCCGACGCGCCCGTAAATCTTCCCCTGCCACCAGTTGGGGTCGGGGCAGTCCAGCACCTCGATGATGTCCCCGCGGTAGAAGGGCAGCTGGGAGCTGTCGTGGGCCGAGAAGTCGAACTGGGCTTGCACGAATTTGGGTCTCTTCACCTGGAGGGAAGGAAGTCCAAGGCAGGTCAGTGGTGGGGATGGGAGGCCCCCGGCTGCCGGCAGCTCCCCTGGCCCCAAAGCGGGGGGGACACCGCGGCACTGTGCAGTGAGGACTGGATTACGAGGGGGCTTGGGCACCTGCTTTGAAGATTAGGGTTGGGAACGGAGCAAATCCTGCCACAAGGAGAGGCAGGGAGACCCGGGGTGCAGAGGAGGACCCCAGGGTGCAGGGGAGGACCCCCGGGTGCAGTGCCCCTGTTCCCGCTGTCAGCAGAGCCCCCTGGGCACCCTGCCCCTCGGAGGCACCCATCTCCCCCCTAACCCAGCTCCCAGCACCTCATTTCATCTCCACAATCACTGCCCCAGGGCACGGCTTTGCGGGTACCGGGCTCTCCTGGGTGTCACCTCCATCCTGAGGGACTGTCCAGTGCCCCCTGCCCCGCTCCACGCCACCCCTCTTGGCCCCACGGCCCCCCCAGTGGCACCTCTGGGCTCTGGTCGTCGTCCCGCAGGAAGATCTGCTGCTTCTTGGCGATGGTGGTGGTCCTGTAGAAGTCCACCAGCTCGTTGAGGGAGTTGAACTTCTCCTCCCAGAGGAAATACTTGCCGTTGCGCTCCCGGAGCACCTTGAAATGCTGGACGTGCTGCCCGTAGCTGCGGATGGAGCACGGATGTGACCCCAGGCACCCAAAACCCTTCCAAAATGCAGAGCCCAGGGGCTGCCTGGGGGGCTTGCCACCCCCATCCTGTCCTGGCTGGGGGTGGCGGTGGTATTTGGGGCCTGAACACCCACAGAGGACAGGTAGGATAGTGGGGTGGCCATAGGTTTGGGTGCTGGTGAGCCTCGAGAGACCCCAAATCCCCGGAGGATGGAGCAGGCTGGATTTTCCCCCGTTGTCCCCATGTGCTGGCACCTCCTCGGGGTGTCCCTGGGGGTGGCAGCTTGGGGTCCCTGTGCTGTGGGGCTGGCACGGGGCTGCTCCATGTCCCCACTGCTGCCAGCGCCCCGGGCAGGGGCAGGGACTGGGCCACGCTGGTGACGCAGGGCAGAGCGCGGCTCCCTTTCATTATGGGCAAGAACCTCCTTAAATGCTTAATTAGAGATTAGCAGCGTGAGAAAGTGCCTGGCTGGCCTGGGGCCGGCTCCTGCACCCTGGCCCTGGGCAGGGAAGGGGCAGCAATGGGGCGAGAGCCCCCGGGGCAGGCTCTGCCTGTTGGCACACCTCCTTGCAGCCCTGGTTGCCGATGCCAAAAATCCTCGGCCCCGCGGCACCGGGATGCTGGGGCACTGGATGTGTCCCCTGGGTGATGCTCTGGGCGAGTTGTTCCCGCAGGCCGTGCGCTCGCAGCTTGGACCCAGCCCCATAGCTACCTGCCTGGCTGTTTTTGGGGGCACCCCAACCTGCAGACGGGGGCGAAGCAGCGCCGTGGCCCATCGCAGGAAACCGCAAGGGACGGAGGCGGAGCGGCGGCGCTGCGGGTGGGAGGAAGGGGAGGAAGGGGAGGAAGGCTTGTGCTCAGCACCCTGCTGCCTAACGCATCCCCTTCTGCACCAGGGCGGCCTCCCACCTTCAGCTCCTGGTCCCCAAAATGGGGCTGGGGGCTCCCCACACCCCTGCACCCCGCGGGCACTCACTTGACAGAGACGGAGAACTCCCCCGGGGCGCTCTCGCTCTCGCGGATGAGGAAGGCGCCCAGGTATTTGCGTTTGAGGAGCAGCTCCTCCGCCAGGTGCCGGGAGATCCTGCCCGCGTACCACCTGTAAAAAGCACCCGGCTCAGCACCACCGACCCCATAAATGCCCCGGGGCCGAATCCCCACCCCGCAGGATGGGGGCACCGAGAGCTTTGTGCCCCGGGGGGAGCTCAAGTGGGAGCTCCCCATCCCGTTCCTGGGCTCCCCGCGGGGCTGCACCCACCCGCTGAGGTTTTCCCCTTCCCTTTCACCACCCTGATGTGATCGGGGACCACGCTGCTTTGGCAGGGAGGACCTCAGGGTGCTGCAAGCACCAGAGTGCCCTCGTGTCCTGCATTGGCCTTGCAAGGACACCGCTGCAGCCACCACATCCTGTCCCTGCCTCGTCCCCCGCCGTGCCACGGGCCCCCCTTTCCCCCTCCACAACTCACAGCCCGGGGTAGGAACAGCCCTGCGGGGTGTTCAGGGGGGATCTGCAGAGCAGAAACCCCTACCTTGAGGGGTGAAGCCACCAAAACGAGCCGGAGGAGCAGGGGAGATGGGAGAATCCCCCGGCTCCATCACCGCCGAGGCTGCCCCCGAATATTCGGGGGCAGCAGGCAGCGGGCAGAGCCTCTGCTGCGTGTTAAAACCACCGGGGAGCTGACAGCCTTTGGGCTTTAGCACCAAGCATCACCCAGCCCCAGCCTGCAGGAGGCCAGGTCCCACCCAGCCCGGCTCGTTCCCCGAGCACCCAGCGCCCGCCCCGGGGTGCCCCCAGCCCACGCTCCTGCTCCCCAGCCGCAGCCCCGAGCAGATTTCGCTACGGCATTTAAATGTGATTTACCAGGGGATAATGATACATAAAACACAGGTTAAAACAGGGATAAATTATGCCGGGCTTTAATAAGACGGTAATAGGATTGTGTCTAATGCAGTTGTAATCCCATAATACTTTGTTGTTCCCCGATTATCATTTATTTAGCGGGCAGCCCGGCGCGAGGACGAATTTCTGTGTGTCTGGGGTACGGGGGTGTGCCACCACCTTTGGTGGCGAGGGCAAAAGGATCACCCAGCATTGCCACCCATCGCTCCGTGGCTCAGTTTCCCCACGTGCGGGGCTACCCCGGCTTGTGGCCAAAATTTGGGCACCGGGACCCACGGCTGGGATCGGTGCCGGGGTGGTACTTACGGGTGGGGCTTGATTTTGATGTAGTTTTTGGGGACAAAGCCCTCGCAGCCGTACAGCTCGGCCTTGTACCAGTTCTGGTCATCTTCCATGTTGAGGATCTGGGGAGGGAGAGGAGCAGAGAGGCATCAGCCTGGCCAAAATCCCTATATCCTGGCCCCCCCATGGGTCAGCTGACACCCCCAAAATCCGGGGCTCTGACCAAAGCTCAGATATTTTGCCCAAGACACGGCGTGGGGTTTGGGGTTTGGCTCATCCCTGGGCTGCCTGGCATCACCCCAAACCCCCGGCCAGGGAAAGGGGATAAAACCCACCCCCAGAGGAGCCGGGCTGCAGCCAGCCCCGTGTCCCCCGGGGGCTATGGCAGTGTGGGAGGACGCGTCCCGGTGCGAGCAGGAGGGCTGTGACACCCGTTTGAGCGCGACACCATTTTCCAGCCTCCCACGCAGGGGCCCGGGGCGGCTGCACAGCTGTGCAAACAGGATCCGAAACCCTACAGGGCTGCGGGGAAAACACGCCGGGGAGGCAGGGCCGGGGGATGCGTGCGGCAGCTTCGGGGCCCCGGGTGATGGCTGTGCCCTCGTTGTCCCCGAGGGTTGGTGCCACTGCGTGGCCAGGGGTGCTGCAGGGTGCTGGGGGCCAGGAGCAGCCCCCGGTGCTGTGGCATCAGCCCCGTGGAGAGGGGTCGGTGGTGTGGTGCGGGAATCCTTGTTCCCACAAGTGGGGCTGCGGTGTCTGGGGGTGTTTTGTGGCTCCCCGAAGGTTTTTTGGCAGCTGAGCCCACCCCAAAGAGAAGCACCCGAGTGTTTGGGGCTCTTGGTGTTGTTGTGGAGCAGGGGAAAAATGTGTTTCAGCCCCAAAACAGAGCTCGGATGGTGTGCCACCGATGCCCCAATGGCCGGGGAAGCCGTGTGCCACATCCCAGCCAGGATCTCTCTGGAGATGTCCCCGGTGGCACGGACGAGCAGTACCCTCCGCTGCTGGGGATGCTGCTCTGCACCCCAAAACCCCAAAGAACAGCTCCATCTCCCCATGTAAACCCCGAAAGAGGCGACAAAGCACCGGCGTTATCCTACGTACCCTCTCCTTTCCCCCCCCAGCCACCAAACCCCCGGTACCTTCAGCGTGTCCCCTTTCCGGAATGGCAGCTCATCCTTCTCCGTCGCCTGGAAGTTGTACAGGGCCACCGACTCCATCCCGCTGGCTGCCGTGGGGTGCGAGCGGGGGGCCCCCCGGGGCTGCGTGGGGCTCGCTGCCCCACGGCACGGGGCTGTGGGGCACGGGGCAGGCGCACGGCGCTGCCGGCGGGCAGGAAACCGCGCTGATGTCAGCGCCCCACCGGGGCGAAACGGCGAGCACCACGAGGGGTGCTGCCTGCCGGCGGGCACGGCCGCCCAGATGTGCCACCCAGAGGTGCTGCCCAGAGGTGGAGGGTCCTGCTCGGGCCGTTTATTGGCACCTGTGGGATTTTGGAAGGAAATCGGATGGCGACGGGCCGGGCGCGTGGGTCGAGGATGTGGGTGAAGCGTGTGAGAGCGGCTGGGGGAGGCTTTGATGTCTCGTAGGGGCTGAGCGCCCCGGGGCAGCCTGAGGAAGGTGGCTCAGTGGGAACGGTTCTGAGCAGACGTGGGGATGCAATCGCAGAGGGATGGGCAGAGGAGGAGATAAAGGGGGTGGATGCACACACCTGGTTTCTCTGGAAATCAGACCGAAAACAACGTGCCAGGTGCCAGCCTCCAAGCGGAGAGGTTTCCGCGTGGCTGTTCCTGGCTTTTTGGGGCTGTTTTGGGGGCTGTTTTTTTCCAGCTTCCCTTTTGCAGGAAAAAAAAAAAATAAATCTATCCCTTTTAGACCAAAATGACTTCCTGCCACTCTCGTGGGCTGCAGACACCGTGTGTGCAGGGCTCACACTCAGGGCACCGCCGGCGAGGTCGCCGCAACCACAAAAACTTCCCGGCGCATGCGTGGGCCGTGGCACGAAGCACACAGAAAATCCACCGGGCTCTGGCTTTGCTGTGCAGGGAGGAATTAACCCGGGGACAGCTGTGGCTCAGTCCCTCCTGACGGGTTTGGGCATTTTCCAGCAGGAAGCTGCTGCCATCTGCTCGGGGAGGGACGCGCCGTGGTGCTCGGTGTCCATGGGAAGGGGACAGGGATGAGCGGGGTGGCCCTGGGTGTCCCCGCAGCCGGTGGTGCCCCGGTCCCTGGCCATTATCCCCAGCATGGTCCCAGGGGAAGAGGAGAGGCTGGAAAGGCTGGGGGGGCCGTGGGAACTGTGTGTGTGTGCTCGCTGTCACGAGGAGGACGGGATGTGGCGAGGCCCCGCGGTCACCGCAGCCCAGCCGGACCCAGGGGACGGGGCTGGGGCTCAGCTGTGGGGCGAGAGTCCCGACCCTACAGCCCCGAGGGAGCAGGGCTGGGTGGTGTCTGGAGAAACCGCCCCATAGAGGCAGCCAGAGGGGCTTTGAGCCCACGTGCAGGAGGATTTGGACCTTGCCCCTTCTGCCTCTGCTCGCAAAGGGCACGGGATGGAGGGGTCAGGGAGAGGTGGGCGCGGAGGCGTTGGAGAGTTGGGTGGGTTCCCAGTGGGTTTGGGGGCAGAGCGGAGCAGGATGATGGCCCCGATGTGGACATTTTGGGGCCCGGCTTCCTTGGGGTCATGGCTTGGGGCGCTTTGGGGTGTTGGGCACGGGGCTGCGCCACTCTGCGGGGTGACAGAGGGCACCCATGGCCTCGGCGCAGCAGGGACCTCAGGACCGGAGCAGGATTGGGTCCTGCCAGCAGATGGCAGCAATATCCAGGGTGACACTGGGGACACTGGGGACACTGGGGACACTGGGGAGCATCCCGGTACAGCAGAATTGGAGGTGCCTGCTGCCTCCCAGCCTCCAGCTGCCTCCTTCCCTGGGGAAACCCTTCTGCCTTGCCATGGGCACCCCCAAACCTCCCCCACCCCACTCTTGCCCCATCCCAGAGCCCCCCTGGAGGGATCCTGGACCCCGCAGCACCCTGAGCCCCACAGCGCTCAGCTCCCGGAGCCAACATCTGACTAACCACGGGCCTGAGCCATCCAAAAAACCTCAAACCAAGTTTTTTTTTTTTTTATATATATATTTTTTCCCTCCCTCTAGTGTTTTGCCAAGGATCCATACCAGTACAGCACACGCCGTGCTGGCACAGGGAGGAGCCCGTCCCTGCGGCTCCATCCGCAGGCGGTGGGTGCTGAGCCCTGGGTCTGCACCCCCCTGGGGCTTGGGGGGGTCCCAGGGGTGCTGGGTGGTCACTGTAGGTGGGTGTCAGGGTCTGCAGCATGGAGCAAGGGGCTGCGAGCATCAGCCTGGCTTGTGAGGAGACCCCGAGGGCTGAGGATGAGCTCCATGGGTGCCACCTCTGCCTGCAAATGGGGGAATTTTGTGGCCCTGGGGACAGGCAGAGGAGGGTGCTGTGGGTGCTGGCATTGCCCCTTCCCCTTGGCATGAGGTTTGGGAGTTGGCTTTTCCCACAGAGCGCATCCCGGTGTAAGTGGGATGGGAAACGGGAACCCCACGGGTGGGCGCCTGGGTGTGGGGTCTCATTTTTGGGACTGGTTTTGGGCTGATGGGTGCAAGCAGTGCCCGTGCCTGGCTCTGGGGACAGGCAATGCCTCGTTTTGTTTTAGGGACATGGCTGCGGTGGACACTCGGTGATGATCACTTGTGGAGAGGGTAGATGTTAACGAGTTAACCAGCAGCAGCTGGGGGCTGGGCACCCCCTGCGCCCTACAAAAGGAGGTGGAGAGCCCCCAACTGGGTTTGGGCTGGTCAATGGGGGGTGCTCTGCACCATGGGGGCAACTTTGGGACCTGCTGCTTTCTTTCTCCTTCACAACCAACCCCGCTCTGCTTTTGGCTGCCTGAGCAGTGTCTCGTCGTGCCAGCTCCAAAAGCTTAAAAAAAGCTTTCTGCTGAACCTGCTGGGTGCTGCTCTGCAAATATCTGATGGAGGCTTCTGAGGTGAGAAACCACCGCAGCACCCAGCCCTCCTGCTTGGTGAGCTTCCCATAACCATGCTTACTGGTTAGACTGGTGCCACGGTGTGTGCAGGGGCTGGAGTTTCTCTGCTGTGTTTCTGTGGCTCTCCTTGGGAGCACCCCTGGGTTTTGGGGGTTGAGAGCCCAGGATGCTGCTCACTGGGCCAGCACGGTGATGGAGGGCTCCTGCTGCTCAATTCTAGGGGAGAGAAATCAGAAGGATCCCTTTAGTGTGGGGCTGGGTGTGGGGGGTGTTTGCCCTGGAGGAAGGCTCCTGGAGGGGGCAGGAGGGCTCCGCGGCACGTGAAGGGCTTGTGCCAGGGAAGCTGTGTGCGTGCTCGCATCCTGACACAACCCGCTGCAGGAACAGCTTCTGAGAAGCTCCCCCTCAACGGTGACATCTGTTATTTTTCTGGGATTTAAAAGGATTAAAAAAAAAAAAAAAGCATAAAAAAATGAGAAGCCTTGTGCGTAGGTGAGGGGATGCTGCTGCTGCGGTGACTCAGTGGGGACGTCTGGGCAGCTCTTGTGAATGATGGCTGGCAGAGGGGTGGCTGCGCTCTCGCTGGGAGAAGCAGCCCAATTTTGGTTCCTCCTTAGGGCTGGCTTGTTAACAAAGAAGTTATTAATAACCAATTAAGCCCGAGCTCGCGTCACGCCTTCCTCTGGAAGCACGGCAAGAGCCTCTGCGGTTCCTCCTTCGGCACCGTACCCACTGCACGCGTGGGGGCTGGATTTGGGGGGGTTCCCGTGGGGCTGTGCAGGGGGAACAGGTTCAGGGGGTGTCCTCTGGGTGCAGGAGGCAGGGGTGGGGGTGACCTCTGCTGCTGGGGTGGCTCGGGGATCATTTTGGGTGGGTGCTTTCTGAGGACATCCTGCAGAGGGTAGTGCTGCTTGGAGAGGGGTTTGGTCAACCCCAGGGGCAAAAATGGGGGTGCTGGGGCCATTTGGGATGCCCTGAGGGAGGAGGATGTGTGTGTGGCCGTGTCCCTGGGCAGCGGGGAGGCTGCTGGAGCGGCGCCCACCGGGATAATTCACCGGGTGCCGGATGCGCCGTAAAAACCAGAGAATCCAGGCTCTGTGCTCCTCCTGAAACCGGCTATTCAGGAGAGGGATGAGGAAGACAAGAGGGAGGAAGCGGAGGGGAGATGCAGCACTGAGGCCTTCTGTCTGGCCGGGGCGGATGCAGGTGCAGCTGCGGATTCCCTGGATGCTCCGGCTGCTCCGCGCCGCCCTTTCCTGCAGGGACAGAGGAGATGCAGGCAGGAGTTGTCGTCCCCCCCCTCTGGCTCGCATTTTCCTCTGATTTATTTTCGCTGCTGCGGCGTCTGGGGCAGCTCCTCCTGTAGTCTGGGCCTCGAGGTGGCAGGTTTGTGGGGGCTCTCTGGGGTCTGATGAAGGGGTGAGCTGTCTCAGGAGGGTTTGTGACCTCTCTCCCCTCGCCAGCTGCCTCTCTTCAGGAAATGTTGAGAGATGAAGTAGTTCTGAAATCTCTGCCCAGCCCATCAGCAGCTTGCTCTGAGATGAGCCAACAGCATCGGAGGCTGTGAGGAGGAGTCCACGCACATGGCAGTGTCAGTCCCCAGCCACACAGGGCCACATAACCACCTTCATTTTTGTAGCAAATCCAGCTAAATAAGGACACCATCGCTGCCTCGTGCCATTTTCCCAAGCGGTGTTTTCTCCTGTACAAGGCGGGAGGAAAGAGTGAGCAAAGACTGGAGGAGGCCACAATAAAACTGATGGATCCTTCCCTGGGGCTGTGTCAGATGGTGATTTCTGACACATCGGCTGTGGAAATCCAGGGTAATTTCACTGAAGCCTCGCCAGATAGCTGCCTGTGTAAATGAGGCAGGATCTGGCCTGTTTTAAAGGAACACTGCCCAGTGGTTAGCCCTGGGATGCATGCTTTTGCTGTCTGCTTCTTAGCAAAAGCCATGTGCAGTGCTCACACAGGGCAATGCCTCACTTTTAATGGGAAGTTGGGGCACTGTTCTCCCTAAAAATGCTCCTGCAGTGCTGCAAATGACAGCGTTTGCTCCAAAGGAAGAGTTGGTGGGATATCCAGGGTGCTGGACCACCCCCAGTGAAGGCGATGGCCCAGGAGCGGTGCAGCTCCAGGGCTTCAGCTCGAGTGCCGTAAGGCATGAGCATCAGCACAGCTGTAAAAACCTTTCCCATGTAGGTGTACGTACAGCATGTGCATACATTGAGATGCGCCTGCAGTACCCAGCAAAGTATATGCAAAATAATCTGAGTCTGTGTTTATATAAAGCATTCCCTCCAGCTGGGTGTTCCTTCCAGCTCACCAGGCAGCAAGCTTCTGAAACGCAGCTTTGCTATCTTCCTTCCTTTCTTTTCCCCTCTCGGTCTGAAAGAGGAACTGGTTTTGCTTTCTGCTGGCTTTGGGGTTTTGCTGGGGAGCCCTGGCTCGCTGACAGTCCTGGTCCTCGTGGGCTTTGTGTGTCCTGTTGGCTCGGAGCTTGCCATGAGGCAGCGGAGGATGTGGCGGGCATTGTGTCTGCACGTTATCTCGGTGCATTAGTGTTGCATGCCGCTCTCCCGCTGTGCTGGAGGAAGGTTTGGGAGGTTTCTGGCGAGTGCATCACACCAGGCAGCCCTGTTGGTCCCACCAGCTGCAGGACTGGGATTTCAGCTGCTCCAGACTTCCTTGGAGGAACTGCGGAAGGTCAGGACCAAGCGCACCAGGCACAGAGCTGGTGTCTCTCCTGGGAGACCCTCAAAACCAGCCCAGGCAAGGACTCCAGCCCCAGTGCCTGCTTTTTTTTTCCCCTCTGGGGATTAACCCAAGGTCTGCAGCTCAAGCTGGTGTTTGTTTGCTGCTCCCTCAGCCAGGCTCAGCAATGCAGCCTCCAGTGGCTTGCAGCTGCACTATTCCCGGCTCCCCAGGGCAGTGACATTTACTGCTTCACTAAATCATTTTAGCATGTGTTTAAATCTACCGTGTAGGACAGGCTCTGAACACCCCGGGTGCTGAAGGCTGGAAAAGCATGCCACCTGCCTACAAGGCTTAGATGGCCTTGAGGATGTAAAACATGCCAGTTAATGGAGAGTCTGGGGAAAGGCATATGGAGACGGAGCTTTTGGGAGCAGCCCAGGACAGCCCTGCTCAGGAGAGCTGAGAGACAGCATGTGAAAACTGTGCTTTATCCCTGCTTTCAAGCAGGACATATGGGCAGGTCTGATGTGCAGAGCTGTGGGGCAGCATATGGGAAGGTAGGAACATCTCTCCTGCTTGCAATTAATGATGTCCAGCACTGGTAGTGATCATTAGTTGAATGATGGAGGAAAAATATTGGAAATGGGTGAACAAATATTTCCTTCTGTTCTCCTAAGACCCAGTGGTGTGGAGCTTGGATGTGTCTGAACCAGCTGTGACTTTGTGTATAAGATGAATCTTGAAAGAGGCACCCGAGAACGGCAGCCTCTCAGTCTTTCACCTCCCCCAGGCTCTGATTGTGGTGCAAAATGGGATGTGGTGCCCTGCCCAGAGGGAAGATGCGAGTCTCATATTTCTGTCTCGTGATAACGGAGTGCAAGCAGGAAAAGCTGATGCAGACCCACTCCTTGCAAATGTCTGTAATGAAAAATTGCAAGTGGAACAATAGAGAGCAATGCACAAGCAGTGCTCACAGGGAAGCATCTGCCCATTTTTCTCTTGGGAGCCAGACTGGTGGCTTCAGCAGAGGAAATCATTTGTAAAACACAGCCCTTCCTTTCCAAGTGGTTAAGACCCTTCCAAGTATAAGTCGCTTTTAGGCCTTGCTGTGCAGGTGTCAGAGTTGTTCTTCCAGCCCACTGGTGACCCACGGGGGATTTTCAGTAGTGAGGCAGTTCAGGCTTATTTGGCTTTCACTCTTACCAAGCAGGTTATTCAGTTCACGCATCTCTACAAAGGCCATTTTCAGTATTGCTAAAATCTGCTGTGGTTGTAACAGCTTGCACCCCCCTCCAGGCTCATGAAGTGACATGCAAGCGCTGAAAGAGGCTTCTTGAAGGACAGAGGAAGCCCATGGTCTGTAGCAACTTGCTTTGCAGTTATTTTTGCTTGAGGTTGAGCTTGTGGTTTGTGCCCCAGAAGAAACGGGGCTGTGCACAGCCAGTTCCCAGCAGCGCTGGTACTTGCTTCATCCCTTCTCTGATAAGAAATGCTTGACTTCAGAAGGGAGCGGGGTTCCTTTGACTTCCCCTACTGTTCACAAAGTCAGGGAGCACTCTTGTATTTTCTCCACCTCACTCAGGCCTTAAGAATGTGGAAGCTCGTAGGAGTGTTAATTACAGACAATTATAACCTGCTTGGCCAGCTGTCATGCTCAAATGGCTACTGAAACTATCGTAGAAGATGCAGGTTGTACTTACAGGCTCGTCTCAACCAAAGGAGCCTTCTGGTTCAGGGGCTGGCAGAGCAGTTGTCCAGCACGACTGATCCATGGAGCAGCTCAGCCAAATAGTGTTAGGATTGAGTGTGCTCGGAGCATTTCTTGCCTGCAGTATTTGTGCTATGAAGCCCTCATGGCTTGTCACGAATCTCTCCCAGCCCAGCTGGTGGATTTTTAATCTGCTTGTTGATTACACAGGGACCATGTATTTACAGATCTGCGCTGGTGTTTATTTTTTGCGTTAGGAAATCACCTGGGAAGACCTGTTGGGGATGAGATGCTCTGTGACCGGCTGACAGTGACAAGCCAGGAGTTGTGACTGTGAATGCAGATGTGAAAGTGGCAACTGGATTTGTGAGCATGGGAACTGAGGAAGTTCAGTTGCAGAAGTGGGAATCAGAAACCTCGAAATGGGGCCAAGTAATTAAGCAACTGCCGGGGTGCTGGGCAAACACAAACCCAAGGGACAGCCCTCAGTTTTCATCTGTCAAGGGAAAAGCCACCAGCTTTTCAGCTGTGATAATTGGTGATGGGCATCCAGCTACTGTAATCCAGAGGCTCAGTAGCTCCATGTTACCAATCCCCTGGTTTAAAAGAGGAAGCTCAAAATGCCTGTGGCTTCCAGTATTCAGCCTGCTCCAGGGGTCCTGTCTTCGCTACTGAGAGCGATGGCATGAAATTTCTGCACTACAAATGGCTGTAGATATAAAGCTTATTTCTCAGGGCTATAGGCAGATGTGGCTTGCCAGATGTGATTTACAGGACAAGAGCACACATGCAGGAAGCTCCCTGGACCAGCCGATGCCTCAGGTCCATGTCTGAGCACCCCCTTGGTGTGATAACACCGATTTCAATCTTTTTTCCCCCTGATTCACCCCAGGTAAGTGGCAGATGAATCACTGTGCTTGTCCTCTGGTGGGCAGGACAGTGCTTTGCTCACAGGCCCTGAATTTTTGTGCTTGAATATGAAACTTTTGGACTCCAGTCTTTCTGCCATGGCTATGGTAGCTGCTGAGAGCTGACACCGCTCTCACGGGCCGCCTGCTTGGTTGTATGTTTTATTTGTCAGAGAAATGCTCTTCTCCCCACTTCCCTTGTAGCATATGAAGCTTTTTTTCCTATCCATCGAGGTAGGAGCAGCCTAGCTCGCTGTCCCAGCCCACCAGGAGAGGAGACCACCGCCAGGGAAGCGCTGGGAGCCAGCAGCACAGCTCCTGGCAGGGTGTTTTCCCTCAAGGTGAGGAAGATCTGGGAGGAGGGAGGGTAATCTCTTGCCACGTGAGGTCCTTGCACAACACCACCACTCATCCTGCAGTCGGCCTGCTATTACGAGGCCCAGATGGGTCTGAGGATGGGCCTGGGGCGAAAGGGAGGGCCCGACTCTTCGGGTGACATTCTTTGGGTGGCTGCTGCGGTGATAAAGAGGAACTCTGGCGGGTGACGTTGCCGATCAGGCCCTTCCTGGCAGGAAGTCCTCTCGTCACGACGAGGAGGAAACCAAAAGAGGGACAGCACGGGCTGTACTGACCGCAAGCAAATCCTTGTCCTCCAGCACGGGGCTAAAGGCTCGTGGTGACCCGCTCTGTGGAAACACTCGGTAGCAAAATGAGGCCGTCTTCATGGAAAAATGCTCTGGAAAAATGCAGAATTGTGCAGGCAGCCCCAGATGTACCAGTGCTCCCAGTCTGGGAACAGGCAGCAAAGCCACGCTGGCTGTATCCGACTGAAGAAACACACGTCCTCTATGGACAGAGTCCTGGCCCCGGCTTTCTGCTGACACGAGCACTCATCTGACCTTCTGCTGAGCTGGTTCAGGGAGCTAAACTGGCTGAAATGTGACCCTCCCCCCCAAAAAAGTGATTAGTTCTGACCACAGCTGGTGTTAACCAGCGCTGGTGGTAGGGAGGGAATGGACTGGGTGCTGGGGGTGGTGGAGGAAGGGCAGAAACCACAGCAGCCTGACTTGGGTCAATTAAAACTTGTGGAATTTCACCCTAAGGCTCCAGTGGGTTTTAGTGTAAGCAGTGCAGTGGCCTTGGCTTCTCGATGTGGCACGGGGAGAAATTGCACCTACGGAGCAGTAAGGGGAAAGGAATGAGGGAAGGTGCCCGCAGATGAGAAGGGCCTAAACTTCTAAAGAAACACACCACTTGGTAATTACTAGAACTAAGCACATTTCAAATGTCACTGCCTCTTGCACTGTCACTGTGTATTCATTTTGAGAAAAAACAATGTGCTGGGCTTGCATTCTCTCCCCTCTTTTCATGAATCTGCTAACGTATTCAGAAAAGGTCTGTTTTGAAAGCCCATATTAGAGGTGTATTAATTTTGAACATGTCAGAATGAATGCTTAGTAGTGGAAACAGTTCTACAAGTTTGTCTGCGTCACAAATGAAACTAAAACCATCATGCTGGCCGTAAATGTGCTCTATTTTGATTAAACTTGGGTTGTTTCCAGCTGAACTCAGGCATGGGTTTATTGGGGCACACTCTTCCCTATTCATCTTCCTGATTTCGCTCTTTGTAACTATACATTTTTAAAATGTAGATGATGTTTAAAGAAAATAATCTAATCCAGACTATACCTGATATGAAATAAATTTATTTTGGTCTTCCTCAGCTTCAGACAAACCCTATAGATGTGGTCTGGCTGCCGACCCTGTGGATCCCTGCATCCATTTAAAGCAGACACCCCTATCACTCAGAGTTTGCATATTTCAGCTAAAGATTCATGACTCCAGGAGGGAATAATCTGAGGTGAACATCATTTCGTATAAATCTGAATATATTCCATATCACTGTCAGCAATATGCAGATGGCTCAGAAAATTTAGAAGAGAGACTGTGCTTGCTGAGAAATGTCTTGCTTCTTTGGCTCTGAGGCCAATAATGACTGCATTTGCCCATATTCTCATTTAGTTAGATTTCCAAAATTGGGTCCTCAAGGATTCGAGTCCTTATTTTACCCCATGCAGGAGCCTTTGACTTCCTATGGATGCTGAGAAATGCAGGCTCCCACTGGAATCTGTGTGAGCAGAGGGTGCCCAACCTCCTGATACATCAAGCAGGTTCTTGCTTGGCTGCTTAATAACGAGTTAAATGCCGAGCATTAAACACCTTCATTAGATGATGCTAGTCTATTTTTGAATTGATTCCTTTGAAGACCTATAGGTTAGGAGTGGGAAGGGAAATTGGTAATGGAGCAAAAATGACTGTGATTTAGAGATTGAATTGCATGCAGCTAGAGCCATGCATCAGGATAATGAGATTCAGTCTTGTTTGGTTACAAGCACTGGAGACAGAAGCAGAAAATGTGATCCTCCAAGCCAGCTCTCAGGAAATGAGAAACAATAGAGTGAGGAAATCAAATTTCAAACTGCAGGGATATATTTATCGAGTTTTCCTTAGAATTTTTTTTGCAGAGCTTTTTGGCATTCTCCGTGCAGCTTTTTTTTTCTGTATTTTTTTTTTCGGTCAGCCGACATATGGCTGGAGGATTAGATCACTGTAAAGCACTGTTGTTTGTGACCTATTTGTTAATGCGGGGCTGGGGTCACCGAGAAGAGACGAATGTACTTGTCATTGTTCAGTGCTTCTCAAGTGCTGTTCCTGTTGTCAGTCACACTGTGGCCAGACATTTGGAACAAACTCATTAGCTAATTAGTGGTGTGCTCAGCCCCACGTGGCGGCAGTTGCTGTGTGGGCGATATTCACATTATGGCTGTGGAACAGGCCCTCCTGGGGCTTCCTGGCAGCCGCTTTTTGCTAGGTTAGCTAGGAGGGCAGCTGTGGCCGGGCAGAGCTGGGAGAGGCTGTGCCTGTCTCGTCTCTGCTTGAAGAGTCTCCTGCATACCGGGCATCACACTGCAGCCCCTCACATTATCCTTGTGCTCCTTGTGGTGTGGAGGCCCCTTTACTCCCACTTGTTGGGTTCGCTGCCTCCATCTGCCTTCTCCACGTGGGCTGCTCTGCTGCCAAAGCAGTTACTGGGGAGAAGCCATGGTTATCAGCTTCTGATGCTGAAGTCATGTTGCAATAATGGCCTTGAACTCTGGCTCTGCCAACACAACTGAAATGTGCTGTGAACAACCTGATAGAGTGTCATGGGTCAACATCCAAGGCGTGGTACAGCCTGTTCGGAGGACAAAACTGGGGAGGAAAGTTTGCTACACTAGCACCTGGGTTTAAACTCACAGGACAAGTGGCAGTGACCTGCTGTGGCTGATATGCAAGAAGGGCCCCATATCCACTGCAGCAAGTCTGTGCCCGCTGTGGGTGTCCTCAGGAGACCGCCAGAAGGGATGGTCCTATTGCAGCCTGGGCAAATCTCTCCTGGTGCAGCTGTATTGATTTGGGCAACATGGCCAGCCTAGCACAAACACTGTGATTTAAGGTGTTAACACAAGTGTAATAAAAAAGAGCTTAGTTTTACTTGGGTGGCTTGTTTTGCCCATGCTGAGTGACTTGATCTGGTTGATAGAAAATAGTTTTGTTGATACAGGTGTGCCAGCTGTAGGAGTTCTTTGCTGGGTTCGTTTATTTGTACACTTGCTCTGTAGACAGAACACAAGAAATGTCTGGGATGGAGCTGGAAGCGGAGAAGAAACTCCCACCTGTTTTTGAGAGTTGTCTGTCCACAGGAGAGCAGGTAGGCAGGAGAGAAGGCAGCAGGAATACTTTTATTCTGCACATGTTATTTTAAACAAGAGCTTTTTTCTTGTTCTTTAGAGCTGTCAGCACCTAATCATTAGGATTAATGAACATGCACTGAAACATTAGTTTTCCACCATTGCCATTTCTTCTAAAGACAAAAAGAGGGAAGTATTCTTTCAGCTCCTGCTGATAGTGTCAGATGCTTGCAGATGCTTTATTTTTTCACCCAGAATCTCATTCTGCTTAGCTCTCCTAGCTCAAGGTTAACAGCTAAGCCACTATTGCAGCTAGCTGCAGAAGACTTGGCTTCCCAGCTACCAGATGGTATTCAAAGCACTTGGACTCGCAGCATTTCTAAAACAAGTTCCTTTTAATGCAGCTTACTCTGCTTTGCTGCAGTCCATGTTCTTCAGTATTTAAACCTCGATCCTTCTCAGATTGAGGTCAGGGGGAATTTTGCTACCAGCTCTGAGGACAGAAGGGCTGGGCTCTAAGTTTGGAGTGTGCGGCCTGGCTTTTTTTCATTTGAAAAGCACAGCCTTACACACTGGGTTTTGCTCTGATTCCCTTTGTTTTATTGTGTTTTAATAAGGCAAGATTCCTCAGGAATTTGGGTTTTAAATGACCCGTAGTGCTACCTGGAGCCAGCTGTGCTAATATGAGCCGAGCCCTGCTAGCCAGCTTCCCTCCTGACCCGCACTGACCCTCGCTGTCTCCAGAACAGCCACGTCCCGTTTCCTCGAATTGTCTCACGGTTTTATGATGGGAACAAACACTCAGAACCGCGAGGAGACCTCTCCCAACCTATGATCTGGGGCACTGCTTTGGTCATTGCTCCGAAAACAGAAGAACGCAAGCTGCAGACTGCCCGGCTCCTCCTGCCACACTCCCACTGCCGCAGCGCAGGTCCCCTTGGCGTGACCACCAAGGTCTGCCTGCAGCTCCCTTAACACATGCTCCCCACTGCCACCCAGAATCATCCCTAAATGCCAAAATGCAATTTTATTTTGCAATTTTATTTTGCATGTGAGGGGGACAACCCAGAAGTGTCCCTAAATGCCGAAGTGCCATCCTTTTGCATCCCATGAGGGGGGATGACCCAGAAGCGTCCCTAAATGCCAAATTGCCATCCTTTTGCATCCCAAGCTGAGGGGGGATGACCCAGAAGTGTCCCTAAATGCCAAAGTGCCATCCTTTTGCATCCCATGAGGGGGGTCGACCCAGAAGTGCCCCTAAATGCCATAATACCATCATTTTGCATCCCATTGTGAGGGGGGATTGTGAGGGGGGATGACCCAGGAGTGCCCCTAAATGCCAAAACGCCATCCTTTTGCACCTCATCGTGAGGGGGGAACGACCCTGAACCATCCCTAAACGCCCAAATGCCATCACACTGCACCCCATCCTGAGGGGGCACGAGGGGAAGGGGGTGCCCCAGGGGCTGCTTGTGGGCAGCAGTGACGGTCCTTTGGGGGCTCGGCCGCCTCCTGAGGAGAAGGAAATGTCCGCCCTCGGGGCAGGGGGGTCGCGGCCTGAGGGCGGGCCGGGCCGTGAGGAGAGGGCCGTGAGGCGAGCCCGCCATGGCCGGCTGAGGGGGCGAGGAGGAAGAGGAGGGCGAGGAGGAAGAGGAGAGCGAGGAAAGAGAGGGGCGTGCGGAAGGAGAGCGCCTTTTTGATTTTCACTTCATTTTTGATTTTTATTTTTCCTCCTTTTCTCCTTCCCGAACTCCACTCCCCGCCGCGCCCGACGACCGGGGGCCGCGCCTCGGGGCCGCGCTCGGCCGCCGGTTCCGCCTCCTCCTCCCCCCCCCTCCCTCCCTCCCTCCCGGCCGCCGCCATGTTGGATGGTGCGTGTGGGTGTCAAACCCAGCCAGAGGCGGCGGCGGCGGCTGGGCACCGGGACATCGCGACACCGCCACATCGCGACACCCCCCCCCGCAGCCCCTTCCCCGCTCCCCCCTCAGCACGCAGCGCCAGGTGAGTGCGGGAAAAGCGGGTTGTTCTCGGGGTGGAGGGGGGTGGTGGTGGTGGTGAAGGAAGCCGCTTTATTTTCTTTCCCTTTCTCCCTCCGGTGCTCCCCCCCCCCCCCCCTTCACCCATCCCCGGGGCCTGCTCCCCCCCTTCAGGGGGTCGGGGTACGGGCAAGGCCCCTCCGTGAGGGGCTGCGAGGCCTCCCCGTGGTGGGGAGCGGGGCCCGGTGGTGGGGTTAGGGCCGGGCCGGGCCTTGGAGGGGGGGGTGGGCGGCTGGGGAGGGGCCCGTCTGTCTGTCCGTCCGTCCTGGGGTCCCCTGTGAGGGGGTGGTGGCGACGGTGGAAGCCCCCAGCGGGGTCTGGGCGGCCTTTTGTTGTCTCCCATTAGGTCGCTAGCAACAGTTCCTGGCCATCATGGCAGCCCCGGCTGCGAGCAGGAGGCACTGCCAGGAGCTGCCGGGAAAGGTGACTGCGCCCCGGGGCCGCCCCCGGGCTGGGAACGGTGGGGGGAAACCGGCCCTAAAATCCTCACACCCCAAAACCCTCAGACCCTAAAACCCCCAGACCCCCAAACCTTCGACCTCAAGACCCTTCAGACCCAACCCTCGGCCCCGCATCCCCCTGAGGGGCGCGGAGCCCGGGTTCCCCAACGCATGCGGAATGCTGCTCTCATCTATTTATTTTTTTAAATCCATTTGAGATCTTCCTTTTTTATTTTATTTTCTTCCCTTTCTTAACGCCCTGCCCGCGCTAGATCTGATGCTACGGATCGGTCTCGAGCAGTTAGCGTTGCCGTATTAATCGGTATCACAGCTGTGAATTGTGTTTGCACGGGGATTATTACGGGCTGCCAACAATGAGCCTTGCCGATTTTCAAGCTGCGGGGCGTATCGATAGCAGATATTTGGTCTCGATTTTATTTGGCTAAGGGGCGTGTAACGCTTCCTTCCCCCCTTCCCCTTCCTTATCGCCGATCTGGAAAGCTGAGTTGTGTTTTAAATCCCCGCAAATTGGACATGCTGCTTTTTGGTAATTTTTCTAAGCAAATTCCCCGAATCCTGCGTTTTCACCGGGAGATACAGACTGGTTCTGATTGCTAAGCCGTGTTGCGGGTGTTGCAGACTGTGGAGACTGACTTTAGGAGTTCAAAATGCAAATCAGGCCACAAGGTTCAGTTTTATTATTCTCTCCACTGTAATACATATTTTATGGTAATATGGAACTCTTGCATAATTCGATATTGCTGTGTTTTATGCAAGACAAGGTCAGAGAAAACTGGATTGCTGAGGTTTGAAATATAAGATGTTAGAATGATTTTTAATTAAAATACAAATATATCTTGACAATATCTTCAGCAAAATAGGGCCTGTTTAGGAAGTGCTTCTAAATCTGTTTGTCTTGGCAGATTCCCAGATACATTATTTCCAAACAGGCTCACGTATAGTGTTTCATTGTGAAGAATCAAAACTTCTGATAAATTTTCTCTTGCAAACTTGGGGTCACGGTAAACCAGCTAGACAGAGTTTTAAAGATAATCTGCCGTATATTAAATATTTAACCGCGTTATCGAAAATTACCGAGTACAAATTAACCATGAGTATGCATTCCTGAAGACGGATTCTGATAAGGCTGAGCTGACGGCGAGTTATACTTCAGGAAGTTTGACTTGCTGCTGCTGATTGCAACTTCCTTGATGTCATAAAACAACTATGCGGCATCATCCTGCCGTGACGATGGTTCTCCTACGCGGCAGCCTAGGGTAGCAGACTTCTCCCTGTGCTGACAGCTGAAAAATAACGCCCGCTGTTAAGAAATGAAGATTCTTGCAGGTTGGACCTCTCTGTTTAGGAAGAAGAAAAAAAAAAGAGGAAAAAAAAAAGACCTGTTCCTTAGGTAGGAGGTAGATAGCTTTGGGTGATGATTGGGGAAGAAAAGGGTTATTTAGAAGTTGCCTTGTTGTTCCGTGCTAGTAGGAGAGCCCTGATCTGAGCCCTGGGCTGTCAGGTGCCGTGGCTGGTAGTGCTCGTGGTGTTTTTCACGTCCATTATTCTTACCGTCACTTTTAATGAATAGTTGACAAACATCTGATGTCCAGTGCAAGCTGTATAATGCAATGAGCATAAATGAATTGTGCTTGTACCGACCGCATCATTATTTACATAACTGGTTAATCATGCTAATTTCATTCCAGCTGTCAGACATTTGATTGCTTTAAAACTTGGAGCTTTTGAGAAGCCTCAAATCTTGGATCGCTGCTGCAAAACGCCAAAGGCCTAATTTGTTACTTCATAAAAATGCTGATAGTCTTGCTGGGTAGAGAAATTGGTGCTTCTTTTTTTTAAGGAACCATTAAATTTTAATCTGTCTTAGGAGAAATCTGTTACCGAATAGCTATGATACTCGTGATGTTGCTCTTCATGGGTCTCATGTGTAGGAAGGGGGAAGTGGCTGTTGGTTTTGCCTGGCCCTGAAGACTGTGAGTTCTTCTGAAATCTTTGTGTAATGACTGGTGCTCAGGAAGCAACTTCCCAGTCTTCCAGTGCCATATTTGCAGAGTGCTAAATTGTCTCTTGGGATTCTTGCTAATAGAAAATGAAAGGTGTCTGGTTTGTATGAATGCCTGTAATGTGCTTTTTTCCCCCTCTGCCTTGCTCTGATCTGTGCAGGGAAAGTATCGAAACGTACCAGTATCCTGCTGTCTTAAGTGCTTCAAAGAGCAGCGGTTTTTTGTGTATTTCAGTAGCCTAGCTGCTCATTAAACAAGCATGAGACACCGTGGAGGAGAACAACATGTGAGCTGTCCTTTAGAATAAAACCTCCTAGTTCTAATTGTAGGTCCGCTAGCACTGCCATACGCCAGTTCGGTTGCATACTGCTACGTGCTGAATAGCAGACCTTACAGAAAATCGCAGCATTAATCACTCTTGATGGCTGGGATAGGATTGCTTTCCTATTCTATGGGGTGAAAAATAAATTTAGAATGCTTGTATAACAGAATAGGTGGACTCCGAGGCTGTAGGCTTTAGGATGAATCTAGAACTACATGGCTGTAGCAGTTCAGCCTCTTGGGGAGTGGTGCAGGAGGCAGAAAGTTGTAGAAAGTTGGTACTGGCTTATTTGACATCTTGCAAAGAACGTTTTGGCTCGGGTTTTCAAATGTGGGGTTTGATTTTATGAAGGTGGTCTAAACTGTTGATGAGGGAAAATAGTTTGCAAGTGCTTGGAAGTTGTAGGTAGTTGCTAAGGAGAGGGAAAATGAAATTACTGAGGCTGAGTTCCCTCAAACTGTGCTGCACAGGTTCAGAGTTAGCACGTGAAGTTAAATGCCTGCAAATATCTCAGACTGGAGTTTGTGTGAATGATTATACTAATCAGAAAACTAATATTAAAGTATTTTTGTGTTTTCTAACCCCAATACCATTGCATTTTTATATGGAAATGTTAAATTTTTTTTCATTTTGGTAAGACTATATTTAGTGCAATGCTTTTCTTCAGCATAGGTAATTATGAGCCCAAATATTTTGGTGTAGCTGCCAAAACCGAACTTAAAAATGGATCCTAGCCCCAACACCCTGCATGGCATTAATTGTTAATAGTGTGTCTATCTGTTCTCATGTCACCCAGGGCTGTTAACATAAATGCCTCTATCTCAGTCCTCGCCTAGCTCACATTCAAGGTCAGACGTGGTCCGTTCACGCTGCTTATGCCTTGGCTGCACAGCGACTTGAAAAAGCCGGCTCTGTCCAGGTGGGGAAACATGAGCAGGGCACGGAGCAGAGCCCAGCACCAGCAGGTCCCCGCTGGCAGCACGAGCACAGCTGGCTCCGGCCAGGGGGAGACCAGTCCCGGCCCAGGGCTGGCGGCATCTCGGCCTCGCAGGCTCTCCTTATCTTGGCTTTATGGTGGAGGTGGCTGGGTAAAGTTCTCAAAAACCTCAGACTCAGGAGTTTTGTTGTCCTGATGCGTGCGGTTTGTTTTCATTTCATTTCATAATTTTCCTTCCACGGCCAGGAACATAGCTCCCTGAACTGCCTCAAGTAATTAGTGGAAATTCTTGCCTGAGCCCTCTTCTGATATATGCGCTTCTCTTCCACGGCGTTGGCTGCTCCTGTCGTTCCTCCAAGTGCTGTTTTATTAATGTAGTCTACAGTTGCTGAGTCTTCAGTCATGTAACTGGGTAATAAATACCAAATTTACAAGGCATGAAAAGCGGAATGGTTTCGGAGGGTGGCCTAGACAGGAGAACGCTTGAATGCAATCTGCTTCTCTAGAAATGGTACAAACCTGTCTTTTGTCTTCCAGACCTCTCTCTATCTCCACATGCTTCCTTGCCACCATAATTACCTTGCACTTTGCACACATATGCATCTATTTTAGTGCCTGTTTAAATAGCAGTCCCAGTTCCTGTCTCCAGTAGGGTCATATACACGTTTCCCATGGCTCAGATTTGATCACCTTTAGACCCAGCGTTTTCGTGTGTGTTTCTTTTCCAATGGAAATTTCTGTTCTTATTCCTTACGGTAAAACATTAATCTGTGAATCACTTGCTTTTTTTGGTTTTACAATGCATCATTTAACATTTTTTTTAAATTCAACAATACCAATCCTTTTTTTTGAATCTTCAAGCTGCTTAAAAATGTGCTGGGAACCTTACCTGGAGATGTTTCACATCTGTTCCACAAGACAACTCAGAAGACCAGCCTGGTGGTTGTTCCTTGTAGCCATAGCTAAACTCACAGCCACTTTCTTGGCCTGTTTTTTCCTGAAGTGACTACTTAGGACAGGCAGTGCAGGCTGAGGGTCGTGCACAAAATGCCACATCTGCTTCCTTGGAGAAATTCAACAGCCAAACTTTGAGTTCACCTCGCTTGTGGAGATGTTCCCGCAGTTTTGAAGATGTCACTTCTGTAACGTAACACCTCCTAAAATCAGGCTGGTGGCTTCCATTATTTAAGAAGCAGAGACACTAGTAGAGCGAGCTCTCTACTCTCTGTGCTGGTCTCTTTGGTCTGGTTGAGTTCTGCCACAGTGAAATCCCCCAACGTACGTCGTGCCCATGCTACTTAGAACTAAGAGCATGGACGACAGAGGTGCTAATGATGCTAGAGATGCTCTTTTTTTTTCCTTTTTCTCCTTTACTTGGTTTGAAATCACATTCATTTCTAGCTTTAACATCAATTTGATAGTTTCTGAACCTTTACAAGGGCAACCGTCTTTTCATAGCTTTGCTAGAACAAAGACATTTTAAGAATCTTAATAGAGAATCGTATAAGCTTATTACAACTGCTCCTGACTGTTTAAATCACTTCCTTGTACTTAAATAACAATCTGTCACCAGCTATTTCTTGATTGTATTTTTTGTCAGATGCAATTTATCCCCCTCTGTGTTTTTGTTATATTTTTTTTTTCTTCTGATTGTGCAACCCTTAGGTTGGCAAGCAATTTCTTTCTCAAACAGTTCTTCTGACTTCATTGGGACTAATCGCATGAGTAATTGCTCACTGGTGTAAGGGCTGTGCAGTTCACAAACAAGACCTTTGTTTGTTGGACCTCTCGGACAACAAAAACACTAAAATAATTGGTATATGGTTCTGATATTCCTTAGGGAAAGGCAAAACAAAGTATTTTTAAAAGCAACTTCCTCCCCTGAGACAGAGGCACGAAAGATTCCCTTAAACGTCCCTGCTTGCAGATGGGAAATCTGTACTCGAGTGGCCAGTTGTGTGCTGCTAACTGGGTGAACTGACCCAAGTCATGGTTTGGCCATTCTCCTGATGATTGTTACCTTTTTTTTTTTTTTTTTTTTTTTTTTTTGAGCAGAGCAGTGAGGATTTTGTCAGCCAATTCTGTTGACCCAGTTGCTGGTGCTCCTTTCTGTTAAGATTCAGCTCTGGACAAGGGAGGAGGCTTGTGACAATAGCTTTTAGACATAGATTTTCGATCAAGCCTAATCCCTAACCCTATAAAATCAGCAAAAAAATAAAATCTTTAATGAATCCTCATCTCTCACTTCTAAGCAGAACTGTTGTAACGTGCCTGCCCATCCTCTGATTGATGGCCAAGCAGAACGTACTCTGTCATGTGCTATATGTAAAGGAAGGCACTCAAATTATTATTTGAAAAACAGAACTTCAATGTTTTTAATTATTCAGTTAGTTAATTAATCAACGAAACACTTTTCCATTTTGGGACATTGCTGGAGAGTGACCAGTAACATCAGTTTAGAGAGAAATCCTGAATCATGCGTTTCCAGCAGCATGCAGATCCAGGGAAGATCTGGTCACTCTTTAAAACACTTGTACCCAATTATTTATTTTATCATTTGATAAAAACCTTTTTGTATAGTAACCATTTGAAAGCATAAGACTTGCATCTGTTATCTCATGAAATATTTGCTTTCCAAGCAAATACTGGCATATTGCATGGTTTTATTGTAGTGATTGTTTCTTGCAGTGTTTTTATTTTTAATTTTAAAGGGCTTGAAATGATTGTTAGCGATGAGCAGTGTTACTATTCTCTTGCTGCTGTTGCTGAGCAGACTTTGTGCAAGTTAAACTTTGTCTACTGATTTGGGAGAGCGTTTCTCAGAAAGTAAAGATAATGCCTCGGCTGGAATGCTTTTAGATAAACAGCGTAGGTAACACCAAGTACTTTTCTTGTTCGAAATATGCAAATAGAGTTCAGAAATCAATATTTAATATTGCAGTTGTTGTTTTTGAGAATCTCTACAATATTCCCCTGTATATTCCTAAAGCTGAAATTTTTATGTGCTACTCAGAAGAACAGGAAGATTGTTATTGCATTGGATTATAATGATGCAGCCCATTTCTTAGTACATTTTCAGCAAGACGACTGCTTTCTGGAGATTTTTTTTTTGTAAAGATTGTTAGCTGGGTGACCCGTCTGAAAAATATTTGTGTTTGTATGTTTACTGGCTCTCTGGGGAAGATTTAATAAGAAAGTAAAGTACAGGAGTGTTTATAAAAGTTTTGTTGTTGTTGTTGTTTTCAAAATCCTTAAATTTCAGGGAAACCGAAGAATGGATGCTTTTGTGACAGCAAAATCACTTCAAACTTTTCTTGCAGAGAAGCGCTGAGGTGTATCCTCAAAGGATGTGAGGGTTTTTTTTTAGTCTGCAGAACTGCTTAAGTGTTGCATTTAAGATTTACAAATCGCTGACCCCTTTGTGAAACACGGAGACAGTCTGCAACAGTCTGGCTTTGGTACGTTTGACTACCTAGTGAGTAATCTCCTGTTGCCTGGCCTGCTGGTTTGAGCACCCTGCATAGTATAATTGACATTTCTTTGTCTATCTTCCAATTAATAGAGTGCATATATTTAATTTCACAATAACACGAATATGTGATGCCTCCGAGAGGGTACGTACGTGTGCTTTAAGAGGCACAACGTGGCCCGTGTCTACCTGCAGCTGCGTAACGCTGAGAGGTGCTCGTGGTGGTAATTCTGCGCTTACGTTGCAGGCTGCTGAGCTGCTGAAGATGTGAGGAATGGCAGGACAGTTCTGTGGGCTGTCCTCAGCAGCCTGGTTTTAGTACGCTTCCCGAGGGTTTTTTTTTCTGCAGTTTATGGCTCAGAGCAAGCAGAGGATGTAAGCGTGTGCTTTGCTTGGAACATACGAGGGGGCTCTTGATGTGGGGTTGGTCGCTTACTGGCTGACTGTGGCCCGTTGGTTTTTCATAGGGTGAGCTTTCCAGGTGTACATGAAAGAAGCAGGCTTGCACATCCTGAATTCAGAAGTTTCTTTGCTACGTACGTGCCAGCATGAAATTGTGTCTGGGTGCCTTGGGACAGAGCCAAATTTTTTTCATGGCTTGGGTTGTTGTTGTTTTTTTTTTTCGTTCAGCTTGGATAGCGTATATCATACAGTGCCTTTCCTGTCTCTGGGAATGCTGATTTTTAGCTTTACTTTACAAAGGGATTTCTTTTTTTTCCAATTCAGAAGAAGAATTAACTGTAACAGAGGAGGGCCGGTGCTTGATTGTCCTTTCCCTTAGCTTGTGCTTTATAGAGAGGCTTAAATTCACCACCAGGACTGACTTTGTTGTCCCTTCGGTGGCAGGCAGGTGGGACCAGGAGGCAGGGCTGTGACCCTGGGGATGCTGCGCTCCGGGTAAGGGCAGGAGGGAAGCACGCTGCTGTCACCTGCCTCCGGGTTAGCTCACGGGGAGCTTTCACCACGTAGCAAACTGGTAAATTCCATCTATTTCTATATAGGTGTGCATCTGCAGACTTGTGTATAGACCAGACCTCTCGCTGGTCGAATTTATAATGGTGATGCTGCTGCACAAGCAAAGCCTTACAATTAAGAACACCTCCAGTGCCCATCAGATGTGCTATATGGACCTGTCTTTAAATGCCTTGAGCCTCGTGCTCGCTGAAACCCGGCTTGTGTTTTGTCACAACTGCTGTTTTAGCTGTTTTAATAAAATCCGGTGACTTTCCCGTTTTCCCCTTTCATGGGAAACCAGAGTAAAAGAGAATTAAGCACCGCCTGCTGCTTGCATGCTAAACAGATGCAAATGAGAGTCCCCTCCCTCGCCATTACGCCCTCCCTCCTTACGGGTTGCCACATTGTTTTGATGAACGCAGTCCCATTGCCAACTCCCAGCCCAGAGGGCAGGTGAGAGAAAAAAATCCCTGATTGCAGCGCCGTGATTAACATATCTTTTGGAGTTTGTAATGTCATCATTTTGCAGAAAACAAGGTTCCAGGAGCTTCAGAGAGCGGAGGGTTGTCAGAAAGGCAAACATCAAAGTGGAAAGAAGAGAGTTTATTTAAAATACAGTAGAAAGACTTAGAGCATTCATGCTAACCTATGAGAGCTATTAAAAATTTAAAAAAAAAAAAAAAGCCTTTGAAGCTAAGCATTAAAGATTTAATAGTATTAATTGAATTAAGCCGTGGGAGTTAAGGATATGTAGACACATGTGTGAGTGTATGTATTCGAAGACAGTATCTATGTTAAGGAAGCTGAGTTACTGAGTGTTGAATTAACTGTACTTGGTTTATAAAGGCTACCTTAACAAAACACTTTTTATTCTTGGGCTTAATTAGAGTAGATACCATTATAACTGAAAGTGTAAACAACAGTGCAATGTACTCACTATCATTTTAAAACCTGCTGTGAGGCAGAGGCGACCAGACTTGGCATACCTGAACAAGGCAAAACAAGCAAGGTAGTTTCTAATCCACAGCTTGAATGTCATTTTGTTCCTTTATATTATTAAGTCTGTTTTTTTTTTGTTTTTTTTTTTTTTTTTTTTTTTTTTCCTTTTTTAAAACAGAATAAATATCTTTTATTTTTCAATGAGAAATAATAATAGGGTTCCTCGTACCCCCATGATACCCTACCTGTAGTCCCAGCCACAGGAATGGGCTTTTTGTTGGTGGTAGTTGTGCTTTCATGTGTGTCAGTAATGCATTTTCTCCAAAGATTAACTGATCCTGGGACCTGGTACCTGTCTGATGTTCAGAACTTACCACTGTTGGGAAAAGTTCTTGCTGCAGGGAGAAGGTGATCCCTCCATGGCTTTGTAAACAGATAAAGAAAAACCTGAGTCAAGTCTGGCACTCTAACAATTGCAGTAGCCTGGTGTTGAGGGAACAATACATGTTTTGGTTTTAATTATTATTTTTTTATTTACAAACTGAAAACTCAGTTTCAGACTTCTGACTTCAGTGTTAACGAGCAGGGGAAAGCCAGGTCTGCGTGTCGTTTGCAGAAAAATTAGCACTGAAAGCTTCTCCCAAGAGTACAGGTGGCCTGGCCGAGGAAGCTGATGTCTGGAGGGGAACACCAGCAGCAGCAGCAGACAGGATTTGATTGGCACGCAAATACCGTTGTGTAGAGACACTACCAACCTCGTCAAGAGGGGTAACGAAATCGAGGGTGATCTTAATACATTCATTTTGCCTCCTTCAGGAAGATGGTTGCTGACAGTGTAAGGCGGGTTGTTTGAGCTCTTCTTGCTGCAGATGTAGTTACTAAATGATTCAGCATGATGCTGTACCCACGCCTTTTAGCAGTATTGATGAATTCATTACCCTTCTGTTAGCTGATGGATGTTAATGGGCTAGAATTTCTGTGCATTTGGACTAGATGGAATGCGCTTGGAAAAAAAAAAAAAAAAAGAGAAAATGGAGTGGGTGAGTTTTTAAGTCGCTTTCTTGTTCTGTTTATAAATCTAAAGGGAGAGAATGCTTTTAATAATTTGCATTAAAACAGTGGGTAAAAGAATAATCCACAGGGTGATGCAGGCACTGTGGGCTATACAGCCAGTAGTATTACACAGATTTGCTTTACAAAAAAAGTCTCAGGCTATAATCAGCTGTGTCAGAAGTATCAGAGGCTTGACTTTTGGATTACACGCTATAGGTGTTGTCCTCTGCCTTTTGGACTCCTTGCAGGGTCTGCGGAGTCCTGCTGACACGTACAGAATTGCTGGATGCAGACTATCAAAGCTAAGAGCCTTTAACATGTTCTCTGCAAGAGCTAACGGCAAGAAAGTGACCTTTAATAATGAAACAGGCACAGATGCTTTTTAGTAACAAGTCTTTGTCATCCTCTTTGAGAAGAGCAAGCTAATTCCCACTCAAATAATTTTCCATCTAAATGTCCAGAGCAGAGAGGAGAGTAGGTAGAATATTGATGCTGAAGGATGGATTCAGAAACCTAGAGCAGTCGTTACAGCAACAGCTGAAAATTGGGACATGTCTGCATGGGAGAATGTGGGATTCACATCTTCAAGCCAGATTATTTTTTCCTAATTCCACAATAATAATATAAAAATAATAATGAAGGTAATATTTGCATTTGGGAATAGGATGATCCTTAATAATGTATGAACGAAGCAAGTAGGAAGTAGCATACCAAGGAAAATTCAAGTGAGTTGATTTTATTTTTTGCCTTTAAGTGATTCACTTCCATCAAAGATGCACTTAGAGCTCAAAGTCAGGAACAGGGGTAGCACAAAAGTAGAGCAGAGTGACCAGCAGTGCTTGTGAGTGCTGTTTCCTGGAAAACCCAGCCCAGCTAAACCCAGGCTGCTGCTGCTGGGCTCGCTGTGCCGCTCTCTGGCTGCACGTGCTCTCTGCCAGGCAGGGCTCCTTGGGGTGGGATTGCTTTTCCTGCTCTGGTGGTGATGCTAGGAACGTTAGTCAGCTCCGGGAGGAAGACAGGGAGGAGGCAGGGTTATTTGAAACGTATTTTGGCAACTTGAGTGGTGAGTACAGCATGAAAATATAAGGGGAATAATAGGGAATTAATAGGGAATAATAGGGAAAGATGGACTAGTGTTATGGGACAGATAGCTGAAATCAGTCTGTAAGAAGGGTAGGACCCAGATTTTAAGATCTTAACCAGTTTTGAAAAACTAGAGGACAATTTTCTGTGGCTGTCTTCAGCTCTAAGCAAAATGAGTCTCGCTGTTAGGAGCAGCTGGGTGGTAAAGGAGATTTCCCAGAAAACCCACTCCTTGCAGTTCTTACGGTTGTTACCTGTTGAAGGCAAGTCCCAGGATTAAACTCGTTGCTGCCAGCAATTTGGGCTTCAAGGCGCAGCTTTACATTTTGCCTCGTGAAATGTGACCATAGATTGCTGTCGAAATTAATGTTACTTCCCTTATTTGTACTTCAAAGGCATTAGAGCGACCTTGGCATTAATCGGTTGGGTGACCTGATCTGCCAGAAAGCCCAGCTGGGCCGATGCGCTCCCTGAGCCCATTCACACTGTCCCCAGAAGTGCTGCGAGGGGCAGAGGTGGCTTGGGGCAGGACAGCAGCTTCCAGGAGCCGTGCTCAGCCTGCACCACGTCCTCAGTTCTCCGTGAGCACGGCTGCTGACAGCAGAGCCCAACCCAAACCCCCAGTTTTGACCAGGAAGCTCCTACAGCAGCACGCACGGAGGATTTTAGGATGCAAGTTTCCCACTTCAGAATTTTCTACCAGCTTGGTTAGTGGTGAGCATACACCTGCGTTAAGATATTAAAGATATTTAAGAAATTAAATCCGCCACCTGTTTCTTTACAGGCTTGTAGTTTGTGTTAGCAGCCCGTGCAGTTAACAATCTGAACTGAAAAAGAATAAGAGTGTCTTGGCCATACAGACAGTTAGGGCTTTGCATCTTTTGCTCTTCTTTGAACAGTTTTTTCCATTAGAAATTCATGTTGCAAGGTAAAAGTACTAATTAGTCTCTCGGCTTTGAGCAGTGGTAAGATGGGGAGTTAAACCGATGTTTTTCCCTGCTCTGTGTCATGATGAGCGTTTGCCTTTGGCCTATTGAATTTATTAATGTGGTTGCATGGCTGTGGTGTGTGGGTGGATAGGAGAAACTGCTCATGGTGACGTCTGCTTCGTAGTAATAAAGTGCAAGCTGAATTGAGTTAATGAAATCTTGGTGTAATTGTAAGCAGCAAGTACCTTCTGAAAATACCAGGGCTGCTGGATGAGCACGGATACGTAAGATCGTAGTTGTTCTTGTCAGTTGAATCCTAAAATTGCACGACTACAAAATGTTGGCTGCGTGCTCAGTTCTCAAACACCTGCGAGCGTTCAGATTGGAGCTGATCTGTCAGGGCCCTGAGCTGCTGGAGGAGAAGATAGGATGGCTTCCCTTTGGCAGTCCCCTGTCACCCACTAAGCAGCCTAAGAGTCGAGGCTGGACTTTTCTAATCAGTAATAGTCTACGCACAGCCTCTGGCAAGAATATCAGATTTCTTACTCCTCTGTTCCAAAAGGAAAATGTGAAAAGAGAGAAACGTCTCCCACCGTCTTTAATCCAGTTGAAAATGTGACTCGACGTACCTGGTGGTGCACTGAATTTATTTCAAATCGTTACTTTTTATTTTAAGGCAGGCATTGGGTGATTTTTATTTTTTCTCCTCTATTAGCGAGAATAAAAGATGAAGTGCTTTCATTCAAGTAGGTAATCCCCAGAGAACAAATTCCTTTGGAGAGTTCGGGGAGGTATTTTCGCTGCTGTGTTGGATTAATTTGCATTTAGAATTTCTGGTTCAGCGCGCAGTGGCTTGACCTTGTGCTGTTCTGTAATTCCGCAATATTCTCGTACTGATTACACACCCGGCGCTTGCTGTATCACTACCGAAAAATAAACTGCGATGTGCTGCATAAAATGCAGCTAGCACTGTCGGTGACACTTGACCTAGCCGGAGAAGGAGGAATGTGTTATTTTTAAAGAGCTGTTGTCGAAGCTTGTAATCCTAAAATTAGACCTCCAGCGCAGGTCGGATTTGGATCGTTTGCCCGGATTTGCACAACTCTCGCCGAGGCTCTCCCTGCTTGCAGCACTTTGGAGTATCTCCCACGCTGCCAGCAATTCCAGCTGTGGTAATTCCAGCTGTGCCACGGGCTGCCAAGGCACCTGGAGCTGCCAGAGTCACAGCACCGGCAGCCACCTGGGTACCAGCTTCTGGTAGTGCTGCTGTGCTCAGCTAGGTGGTGAGTCGCTGGATTTCTGCCCTGTGCCCCCTTTCTGTAGGCTGGGTAAGGAGCTGAGCTCCCCGCTGAGCTCTAATACTGCCCTCCTGGTTTAAATAGAAAGGTGTTAGGGAGAAAAGGCAAATTTGTGTCTGTAAATCTGCTGTATGGCCGTGCAGGCAGGACTGAGTTTCTCCATGGGACTGAGGCACGGCTGTAAAACCAGCGCAGAATCGAACCTTGGCGTTCATGGCTGTGCCCAGATTTGAAGGAGGGCATCTCTCAGCATTAACTCTTCATCTAAAGGAATCATTGGGCCACCTGCTGTCTGTGAAAGCTGACCTTGTTCTCTCATTTGTAAAAGAGGGTGGAAAGCTTCCAAAACTTTTAATTTTGAGCCATTTCCTCTTCTCAGAAATTAACCGAGGAGGACAAACCATTAAACTGTGTAAAATGGAAATTAAACCTTTCTTCTGGAGTTAACCCCGTTCTCCAAACCCTTTGCCAGTCTGTGTTTGTAATTCATTTCCTAAATAATTTTGAAGGTTAAGGAAGGGCATTGATGGTAATTTCAGCGTCTTCATTTTACTGTCTTATTCACATGAATTGCTGTTTTCTCTGCTGCACAATAGCAAGAGGGAGCTAATAAGTGTGCTGCTTGTTGGCTTTTCTGCGTAGTGCCAAGCTCCTTTGCTTCTCCTCGCGCTCTTCTCCAAGGCATCACAAAATCCAGTCGCCTCTCTTCCTGTCTGGTGCGGGGAACAATGTTTGCACTACAGTAGGATATTATACCGCAGGCAGTGTAACGATAGCCCTGTGGTCTGCAGCTCTTCTGTAAGAATTATTTATGACTAAGGAAAAAAAAAAAAAGGCGTGTGAAAGAATTAACTGAATTTGAAAATTTCTCGAGCACTGCGGGATCCGGCATAGAAAAAGTGCCAGCGAAGACATTTTTCCTGTTGTTGTATTCCTGAATTTTAAATAAAGCCTTACGCTTCGTTTGTCAAAATTCCTGGTTCCTCTTTGTGGAAAATATGGCTTTGTAAAAGCATTTGGGATCTGTACGTGTAACAAGCTCCCGTAAGAAACCTGGGGTAGGAATTCAGAGCGCCAGGCGGTGCGAACCCTTTCTCCTTGCCAGAAGTAGAAGTTGACTTAGTGTGACGGTTGGGGATGTGTTTGCGTGCGTGCTGTTTGCTCTTTGCAGGTGTGGTGTGAGTTTCTGTCTGTCTGGGGGAACTTCTCCCTGAGTCAGCACTTTCCTTTAGCCCAGTTCCTTGCAGGCTGGCAAGAAGCACTCTCCAGGCCCTGGCTTCTCCGACTAACCCGAGACCACAGGAGCGGGCTGGATCTTGGAGATAAAGCATCAAGAGCACAAAGTGTAGAGGTAGAGCTTGAAATACATTGGAGCTTCAAAATACGTTGGAGCTTCCCTTAGCTGCTTCAGCACATCTTGGGCAGCAGAGGCTCTTGGTGGCTTTGTGGGATTCCTGTTTCACGTGCAGTCCCTTGAAATTGTAGGTGGATGTGGATATCCCATGCGGTGCTTGCCTCCTGCAGACCTGTTGGCACAGGGGGCTTGAGATAATTAAAATTTTCAACAAATTTCTGGCAAGCTTCTTACATCTAGTGTCAATTTTCACCCTTTCTCTTGCCCACTTGATGTGAAAGGCTTTTCATGTGTTTCTGGTCCATATCTAGCTGGCCTGTGTGTATACTTACCTTCAGGCTTGAAGTGAAGGGCATTTTATCAGTGCAGACAAACCCCGGGTTGAGTTTTGCATTCCTGAGATCGGAATGGGTTCTGCTGGAAGTCTGTATATAGGTGGATTTGTACGGCTGCAGCTTTGAACTAAGTTTATTAAGGACTTTGTGGCTTGGCCTCATTTCTGAGTTAGTCTCAGCAAATTAAATATGGTTTCCTCATGTAGATTGCGTTTAGTGAATTTAATCTCTTGTGAGAGAGCTGTTGAGAAGAAGTTCAGTCAAGAATTCCTCCTGTCTGTGCACCGAATCTAAAAGAGCACCGCGAGAATTCACTGGGATTATTCATGGAGGGCAAAGGAAATTAGGTATTCCCTTCCAGATAACCCTTGATAGCACGGGGAAGCTTCGGCTTGTGGTCTAGAGTGTTGTGCATTTCCTTTTCTATCTATTTAAAGATGACAAGTTATAAAACAGAGAAAACATCTGACCAGGGACCGGGAAGAGATGGCTTGGAAGGCTTGCCAAAGCTGAGCAGAAGAGATCTCCACCTTCCCCTCTCTGCTTCATCTTTCAAAGAAACCTCCCCGAGCTGATGGGGCTTTTCCTGCCGTCGGCCAGGGATGGTGGTGACAATCAGCGGGTCTTGCTTTCTGCTGTCTTTGCAACTCCAGCGTTAAAACTGCAAACCCAGCTTTCTGCTGAAGCTGCAGGAGCATTGTGCTTCCTTGTGGTTTGTTGTGAGATGGTAATGCACCGAGGTCTCTGAAAAAGCCCCGACTTTCTGTGGATGGTTTTGATCGTGCATTCAGAATGGTTTCTCGCTTTTATGTCGTGAGGGGTAGTTGGCTTTTTGATCTCTTCAACCATAATATGGGCTGGCGGACCTGATTGTGTGAGGGTTTGTGTTGTGATTGTGATGGTTCTTTGGTTGTATTTATTCCCTTGGCTGAAGTTGGTGTCATTTAGGACTGGCACGTGTTCCCATGTACTGTAAAATTCACCTTTCCTATATGGTTTCTGGTATTAAAGTGATATTTTCAAAAGCTTATGAAGTTACAGCAAGTAATGAGGCACACTTTGCTTTTTCTCTGGTCACGGGTGCACACATAGCTGAGGCACTTGACAGCATAGTGCACTTTTAAAGGTATTTTGTAAGGCCTCTCATCCCTGGCCTTTAAAGAAAAATAATTCTCGTAAGATAAAAGCGTTTTTCATAAATTCACAGTTGGTTAAAAGACAGGAAGCAGGGTGAGAGATGAACACTCAGTTCTCCCAGCAAAGGGCTATTTCCAGTGACGTGTCCTGCCAGAGCTCAGTGCCCTTGCAAGTGCTCCCTTTTCCAGTTAATTTCTAAATACTGACGTGACCAAATCAAAGCCAAGCAGCTACATTTCAGAAGAATCCTGAATCACTGGAAAGAAGGAAGAAAGACCGAGATCTGTTTGAGTGATAAAATACACGAATGGAAGTGTAAGGGAGACATGGGAAGGTGGCAGGGTTGGTTGGAGACCTGCAACAGCTTCCAAAAATTAAACTCAGAGCTCAGGAGATGTCCAGTTTCCATAAAACCACGAGTGGCATAAAGAAACGGAAGGTGACTTGTTCTTAAAAAGCGTGCCCCCTGTCTACAACACGGGGAACAAATATCCAGGTTCACAGCAAGGTGATGGGAGCTCTGCTTTGGGCTGGCTGAGTGTGCTGGGGGATTTAAAGCAACTCCAAGAGGGCTTGGCAGGGCCTTGTAGGTTAGTTACAAGTCCAGGCAACATTGATATTCTTTTCTCGTACTCTTTACATGAGGATTTGTGTCTGAGGGCCTGATAAGACTTTATTTTATTTTATTTATTTGCCTGGTTCAGGAGGTACCCTAACTTCAGTAGAAGAATGAACTCCCATAGCTCAGCTCGCTCGGTCGCTTTCCAGGAAAGATGCGTGCGTGCCTTTGGACCGAAAAAGCCTTTGTAGAGCTGCGTGTTGTCCAACACTTCTGCTTTCATTTTAAATGGCATGTTAATAATCTGAGGAATGATAACAGTGGTGGAATGAAATCCGTGCTTTAATGCTCCCCGTGTCTGTTGTCAGTGATCGGGTTGTGTCTTTGGGGCATTGGGAGAAGTTGTTAGAGGACGTGTTACGCATGCCATCTATTAATGGGGCAAATACTGTTAGAGTTCAAACAAGTGGTGAATGTCAAAGACGTCTGATGATGTTAATGTAATACCAAAATCTGCTGGTTTGCTCGAGTAATGTATTCTAAAGCTTAATAGGCCTCTGTTTACTCAAAACAGTGACCTTACATAAATAACTGAAGCAAGTTTCCAGCTTCAGAGCTCGTCCTTGGGTTTTCTTGCCAGTCATTTCAATTTTACAATTCCATTTTCATATAATTAAAAATTCTTCCGTGCTGCCTGAAAGACATACAGCGCAGAAATTGGGGATCTGGTGAGCGCTGTCAAATGCACAAAGGAAATGCATTTGGAAAAAAAAAACAAAATTCCCCTCTAATCTGCTTAGCATTAAAGGTCACCTTGAGCCGGAGTGCATCGTTCTGGTGCTCCTTTCTCCTCTCTGGGCCTCGGGTTAAGGCACGGCAGGGTTCAAGTTAAGGGCCTCAAGTTAAGGCACGGCAGGGTTCAAACTGAGTGCTCGTTGCCTTTATCTGGGGCCTCGGAAATGCCTTGGTCAACGTGGAGGAAATCCACTTGGTGTCGGTACGCAGACTCCTGCAGCAACGGTAGCAGACCGCAGCTGCCAGCTGTAATGCAGCTTCCTATAAACTCTGCAAGCTAGCGCCGAGCTTTCTGTAATTAAAACTTCTAGATGGGTTTTACCTTGTCGGAAATTAAATCCGTAACTTGTTTCTCGGACTTCGTTTCTGGTTTGCTTTTCAAGTTTTCCATTTGCATCAGCGCAGATAATTTCTTGCTTTCTGTCTTTTTTGGCAGCTCAGGTATTTCTAAGCTTTGACATTTGACGTTACCTGTTTATAGCTGGCACTTCCCAGCAGTTGGTCTATCCATTCTTCTTGAGGTGAGAAGAGTAAGGGTTTTTTGTCTTTTTTTTCAAACTCGAATCTTCTGAAGAAATTTAGAGAGCAAACGCATCACTACCAGAATTTCTCAAAAGCGTACGTAATTGCTTTCCGTGTAGGGATAACGAAAGACTCCACTAACGTGCTTTGTTTTGTTTTTTTTTTTTTCTTTCTTACTTAGGTCATGATTTTCATTTTCTCGTGTCGTTTTCTTGAAGAGAGGAAATGATTGTAGTGGAACTTCTTGCAAATAAGCCACAGATACGGAGTCTTCGTAGCTCAGAAACGTTCATAGAAGAGCAGATATAGCCCTTTTTTTGTTTGTGTCCTAGCACCGCGCTGACTAAAAAGGGAAATAAAAATGACGACTTCGTCTATTAGACGGCAGATGAAGAACATTGTGAACAATTACTCAGAGGCCGAAATAAAAGTTCGGGAAGCGACCTCTAACGACCCGTGGGGCCCCTCCAGCTCGCTGATGACTGAGATAGCAGATCTGACTTACAACGTTGTGGCCTTCTCTGAAATTATGAGCATGATCTGGAAGCGACTCAACGACCACGGCAAGAACTGGCGACACGTGTACAAGGCCCTTACGCTCTTAGATTACCTGATCAAAACTGGCTCGGAGAGAGTGGCGCAGCAGTGTAAAGAGAATATTTTTGCTATCCAGACGTTGAAAGATTTTCAGTATATCGATCGCGATGGGAAAGACCAGGGCATCAACGTCAGGGAGAAATCCAAGCAGCTGGTGTCTCTGCTGAAGGACGACGAGCGACTTAAGACAGAGAGGGCCCAGGCCCTGAAGACCAAAGAACGCATGGCTCAGGTGGCCACCGGGGTGGGCAGCAACCAGATCACCTTCGGTCGAGGTTCCAGTCAGCCAAACCTCTCCACCAGCTACTCGGAGCAAGAATACGGAAAGTCTGGAGGCTCCCCGGCATCCTACCATGGCTGTAAGTACAAGCAAACACACACAAGATTTTTTTTCCCCACCCTTTTTTCTTTCTTTCCCACTCTTCTGAGGTATTTCGCGTTCTGATTTGCCATTAGAAGTGAGAGGAAATGGTGCCCTCCAGGACCACAAGGGGCTTTTTGCAGTGGCTGCATCTGTGCAGGTCTGCTCTCTTGAAATGACTGGCTGCATGTTTGCTTTGGAGAGGATGTGAGCGGTGACGTAAATCAATTTAAAAAGCACTTGTTTACTGTCAGCTCCCAGAGGTAGCATTGTGGAGCTGCTTTTGTGAACATGTTCCAACGTTTGATGTGATATGTCCTCGGTCTAGGAGGGAGACAGTTAATAATTTCTTTTTTATTTCTAGTTTTAAAAGGATTGCTTGAAATTTTCTTTTGTGTTGAGATTTTTTGTTTTTTTCTTAAAGTATAATTGAAGCAGAAACTAGGAATAAAGAGTAATTCCTGGATCATTTTGCTAGATACTTTATGTTGCTGCTCTCATGTTTTAGGAAGAGTATTGGTAATTAACTTCCTTTATTGCTTACTCAGCAGTTCTTAGACTAGTAACACTTGGATTATGTCAGTGATTAAATATTTACACAATCAGCGTTTGGTGTGCAAATATCAGTACCAAATCCTGCATTTCATTCTAAGGAAAAAAAAAGTACAATGTGTGGGAAGAATGGATTCTTTATAGCAGTGCTTGGGGGAACTCCCTGTCATGTTAGGAGGAGGCCTGAGCTGGCACTAAATCCTTCTTAATATAAGTAATGATCTGATGAAAGCTGCTTTGGCTGAAATGTCAGTGGTTGTGGTCTAATTCTGAAGGAAAATCTTTTCTTTAACTGAATGCTTATAGTGTGTGGAGGACTGTAACAGAGCCAGTGTGGTGAATTGATTGAGCACCAGTTTTCAGAATCTCAAGTTTGTCATGTCCTGTATCCCAAAGCGCCTCTCAGATTATAAATATGGGAGTGGTGTCAGTACCCCTGTCATACGCCGATGTTTTTTGTGGAAGGCAGTAGGAAGCCAGCAGGATGAATCAAGCTAGCATGAAGAAAATCACAGTGAAAATAAAAGCTAGAGAGAAAAGCAGGATTATTTTTCCCCCAAATGAAATGCTTTTAGGATGCACGATTTAAAAAAAAAAAGTACATGAAGGTTTCCAGGTATGAGAATTTGTTATTTTAACAGTGGATTAACAAACATTTTAGTTGTTTAATAACCATATTTGGATTGATTCAATATGAATTTTTAATTGATAAGTAGACTTTTATCACTGCAATAACATTATTTTTCTTCTGAGGTCTGTAGGGCTCATTTGTTTATCTTAAAAATCCCCTAATTAAGGAGATAGCTTGAAATATTGTTTTGTCATCAGCCGATGGACTGCAGTAATAGCCACCGAAGCATGCCGAGCACACCTTTGGTTTGTTGCACCCTGATTTCTTCACCAGCTCTTGCCTGACTTGGTGCGTGTAACTGCTGTTTGCCGTGTTAAATGCTGCCAGAGGCCTCCAACTCTTTCTCACAGCCAGGATTGAGCAATGCAGGGCGTGTTTCTGAGTCGTTATTCCTTGGACATTTTAGGAATTTTGATGGGGGACTAGATGTCAAGAAGCGAGTTTGGTCATCCCGTCAGTGCGGAGGGTTAGGTTACTTGGAATTCGCACTTGTGTCCTGCTTTGCTGCCTATCTCTGTAGGATTGTCTCTGAGGTAATGGTTTCTTAACCTTTTTTTCCTCTTCCCCCTTAAGCATGTGCCTAAGAAGCTTTAGAAATCTCAGGCTTTTCTTCCTGTAGGTGGTTCTTCTGTTACAGACTCGTATTTAATTATCTGTTAGCGAAAACACAGATGGCTGTTAATTGTTCAGACCTGTATCTTCTGAAATTTGAATGCATTTCTGGTACAGATGGTTTATTTGAGTGTAGCAAAGCAAACCAGCACCTTGCAAAAGGTGTGCAGAGCTTTGTCCTTTGTTGTAGGACGAGGAGTTTCATCTAAACCAGACATTTAATCTGTTACATAAATGTAGGGGTTCCTTACACCTTTTAATGGAAAAGTCGCTTTTCAGAAGTTAGAGATTGTATCCATCGTGATTTCTTTTATTCTCCAATGATATCCTTGTTTTGTTCTGAAGGCAGGGACTCAGCAGGCTGTATAGAAGGAATTACATTATGGTTGGTTCCTGGGAAGTCCTCTCCTTATTGCGATTTCAGATGCAGTTGCTGTACTGTGTGTTCTGGTAGAATTGTGCTGTAGGAGAGGAGATCAGAGGCATCTAGACTTACGTCTTTTGCAATCTATAGGAGGAGATTTGCCTCTAAGAAAATGTATACCCAGTCTACTCCTAAAAGTATTTAGTGTGTTTTGTTGGCATTTGAACATAAATGAAGTTGGGGCGAGCGTAACAACCTTCCCACCAACAAAGCTAGAGGAAATGTTTCATCTCTGTGCTTTGGTATGAGCAGACTACGTTTGATTCTTGTTGGGCACAATGCATGGGGAGTGCAGATTTTGAGGATTCGTAGCTGATTGCATTCTCCTTGTTTGAAGAGATTGTTTGTGGCTACTAAAACCTCCTAATGTTTAGTACTGTCTTGCAGAAGAAGAAAAAAAAATATCTGAGCTGTCTGAATGTGCTTAATAGCTTCTCCAGGACAGATCTTGAGGGGAACAAGTGACTTCTACTGGATAAAGTGTCAGATTTGAGCAAGGGACATCTTCCCCCCTGTCAGTTACTAAATGAGCAGTGTCAGATAAGTCCATGGACCACTTTTCATTTGCTTTCTTCAAAAATATTGAGTTAGCTGCAGCACACAGCATTGGCTGTAAATATTGCAGTGCTGTAGCAGCTCTTCTTCTCCAGCTTCTCCCAGCATACGTGTAGGCTTGTATCTACAGTGCGTATATGATTGGTTTTGTATTTGATGTTGAGCTAGAGGGTTTTGTCTTGGTGGGGTTGCTTGTCTTTGTATTCCAAACGATCCTTTCTGGAAAAATAAAAGCAGCACTGATAGCCTGAACAGCGTGAGAGAATTCAAGGTGGAAAAAGGTCTCGAGTGATTTACCGTCGGCCTGTACTGCTCTGACAAATAGGGATGTTTTCCTTGCAAATAATTTCATCTCACCTCTAACAGTCCTGTGGAAAGTGAAATGGTGAAGCGTGAGAGTTTTTAATAAAATCCTTCCCCCCAAAGCTTCATCTTTAATGACTCTGTTGGCCCTGCAGATATCTGCGCTGTAAAGCTTGTGAGATTCTGGGAATACATCATGGCATGTGATCATTACTGACTATTGATGTTGTCATTTGTAAAAATATTGGTATGTTTTAGCTACGATCTGTAGCTTTACGATCTGTAAATGGAAGCCAAGAGAGATACTGTACAGCTAAAAGCAAAAAGCTTCCTCCTCCCAACCTCATCTTGGCAGCACTTTGTGATGTGCTGGGGACTGTTGGTTGTCTTCTGGTCCATAGCTAGGGGCAATTAATGCTCGGGTTAAGATTTATTAGATATCCAATGACAAAATTTGTTAAAGTTTTGTATATTATTTTGGAAAAAGTGCAAACTCTGTGGAGTTTCCTTTCAAGTTAAAGGAATACATTTGTGTGGTGCCGAAACTAACTTCACTGGGGAGGGGAAGGAACAGAAGGTCAATATTTGAAATGTTTGGGAGCAGTAGTGCCCCACCTCTGATCTGGCTTTGTGTCTAAATATTGTCTTTATGCTCAGCGTTAGTCACCCAGGTTGGAAATCTGCAGCCTCTTGCTTCCAGCCCTCTTCCACCCGTGGCTGCCGAGATCACTTAAATAGGATTCAGCTTCTTAATATAGAGCTCTATGTCTGCGCCGCGAGGCTGTGGCAGTCCTGGGAGCACCTCTGTGAGATCTGCTGCTCGTGATCCAGTCCTCCAGCCAGTAACTCCTGCTTTTTGGTGCTCTTTCAGCAGAAGCTCACTGCCAAGGTGCTGGAGTCAGCAGTGTGGCAGGAGCATCGCCTGCGGTCACATCTGAGGGGGATTGGTTTGGGTACTGGGCTTCAACACCTGCAGAAGCCCCTAGATATGAGCACCTGGACTTTGATCACCCTGTCTTTTTCAAGCATCCTTGGAGCAGTTGGGTTGTGCTGCCTGTAGGAGGCTGCAGCAGCTCCTCGTGGCTGGGGGCTGCTTAGGGGAGGCAGCAAAATGTCAGCAAAGTCCTCTACCGGGGGGGAAGAGCCTGACACAGCCAGTTCCTCAGCACCCCTTCCCCCAGAATGAGTTTGTGTGGATGTGTTTAAACTTCGAAGGATCCCTGGAAACCGCTGGTCCTCTCCTTACACCGTTTTTTGTGCTTTAAAACCACGTTTTAAAAGCCCTGCTGCTCTTTTGAGAGGTTCTGTCCCTCCAGGCCCAGCTGTGTTACTTCAGGCTGTGCACATCCTTTCCTCAAGGCCGTCTGCTGCTCTGGGTTTGGGCTGCATCTAGAAATGGGTATCGGGGCAAGATGGGTGCATGTTCTCCTGTCCTGGTCTCCTGCACACAGACGTGGCAGCCGGAGCCAGGCACAGCTCGGTGTGACCCAATTTTATGGGAGCACTTTGCCTGGAGGTAGGCTGCTTGCCCGAGAAATCGGGTTCATTGTACAGACAGCTGATTTGATAAAAGGTTGCTTAAAGACGCACTGAAAGGGGCTTTTACGGACCTTGTGAAGTGCCAAGTCTGTTAACCTTGCGTGTAAAGATTTTGGGAGCAGTCTTTTAACTGAAATGATGAGTTTTAATATTTCCAGTGATGGCTCGCATGAAGTTGACTCGTTATTTAAAAGCAGCTCTGTGAAGCATCACCGAGTTCCTGTTCGCTCGACTGTTTCGGCTCTGTCTCCCTTTTTGTTCGGAGTAGAAAATAATTGAGAGGAGTTGGTAATTCAGGTGTGACATTACAGAAAGCTCGGAGCGCTGGGCTCTTCGTTCCCTTGCAATCCATTCTGCAGCTCTACAGGTTGGGATCTGCCTCTGGCCTTCCATCCGAGACGGGGAACATCTGGCATAACATGGAGCAACCAACCTGGGTGAGCTGCTTGGCCGATTTCTGCAGTTTGAGGTGTTGCAGGAGGCTGGCAGACTCCTGTGTTTGCTGCCAGGTGTCGCCTGACAACTTGATTTAATCCTCTCATTGTACTTCACTTTTCTTGGTGCTCTGAGTAAAGGTGGGAGGTGGCCTTGGCGTAACCAGGCTCCGGTAGTTGGAATAAATGACCTGGATTTATTTAGATGAGTCTATTAAGATACGTGTAGCGATCATCTGAGAGAAGAAATAGTCCTCAACTAAAAGAAGCCCCAAGGATCTGTTCAGTATTAAATGAAATGTGAAAGTGCTCCGCCTGCCTCAGTGCAACTGGAAATGGTGCAGCAAGGCTGGTCAGCTCCACCGTGACACGTTGATGGGTGCTGTTAATTCCCAGCCTGTACTGGAAGGATCTCTTTAATTTCCAGTGGGAACCTGGAAATTCACACAACTCCTTCTAGATCAGGCAGTTTGCAGGTGCCAGTTCATAATTTGCGAGCTAAGACTGCCTTTTGGAAAATAGCCCATCAATATTTGAACAGGCTTTCATTTGAAGACCGACACGTGGGATCTCTGCTTGGATCCAGAGTGGGTTCCTCTTGGTTTCTAAGATCTTACCCAGGTGGTATTCTGATTTTTCAAGTCACACTTTGTTTTTTTCTACCTGTTTAGAAGGACCAGTGGTGTGATGAAGCCGAATAAATGTGACTAAGAACACCCTCCTGCAGGTGGTAAAGCTGGGGCTTGCTTTCTGTGGCATCACTTGGTGTGGAGTGGCAACAAAAAACCCACAACCAACAAGCACGGGCTTCTGAACAGAAATACCTGCTCTCATCTTCATGCTGGGACCGACTTTATCACTAATACAGACAATGACTCTGCTTTTTAGCTGCATACTGTATACATCCTTTAATTAACCGAACCTTCGGGCGTCTCCAGAGGGCTTTTAATATAGCCAAAATACAGCAAATTACCAATAAATACGTACGAAAGACGTCATAGCCCGTGCTGGAGACAGATGGTGGAGCAGAATCCTGCCTCGGTGATTATCTGGGGTTGGAAATGACTTCCCTGTGCCTCCGCTCGATCCAGGCAGGGAAGCAGCCCGGTGGCAGCCCCTGGCAGAAGCAGACGCCTCTGGGCAGCCTCGGGGGGAGCCCGGACCTCCAAAATCCCCAAGCAGCAACAAAGCGGGGCTTAGCAGGTCAGAATTGATCTATTGAGTCCCATCTTACATAAACATCTGAGTTAACTGTCATGTGCTGGGGGATAAGGGGTTCTTTGTGTGGCAGCGGTGCTGTTACTACGGCAATAACCTTTATGCCAGATCCTCCGAAACGGTAAGGCCGGGACGTGGCCACTACGGAGGGGCAGTGACAGCACCGAGGGACTCGAGAGGTGGCCTTGCTGGATAAAACGTGCCAGATTGCTGCCAAGAACAGCACGCTGAATGTCCTTTAATCCTATTTTCGAAAAAAACCATGCTGTCTGCTAATGCAGACGGCTTTACAACCTCTGCGGAATTTTTAGTGTAAAATGACAACGCTTTTATCGATGTTTTTCTTTTTATTAATGTAAGGCCCAAGGATGAATTTCAACCAACAATTTTTGCCCTCGTTTTTTTTTTTTTTTTTGCATGAAGAACTCCAGAGTGCCACAGTGGAGTTAATAAAACCAAGCAGAATTGCTGAAAAGCCTGAAAGTGAAAAGAAACAAGCGATGCCTGCGAGCCCCCTTATTACCTGTGCTCAGCCCCTGGATGCTGGTCTCTGCTGGGAGCCCAGAGGTCGCACAGTGCCCTGCCAGGCCAGGCAGCTGAGGACACACCAGGGAGGACGAGTGCAGGGCTTCGAGTGGGCTGCAGCCGCCCGTTCTTGCAGCTACCTGGCACAAAATGGTGTGTGCTGCTGCAGGCTGGAGCTGCTGAGCGCTTCCAGCCCTTCATGTGGGCTTGGGTGGGAAAACAAAGGGCTGAAGTGAAGGAATCCATCTCGCATGCTTTTAAAGTCATCCTACCATCAGCTGCTTAGTTGTTATGGAGTTTAATTAGCATCAACAGAGATGAAAAACCCCTGTGCAGAAGGTCCAGGAAATCACCATCTCGCCCCCAGCTGCGGTTCAAGAAGCAGGAGGCACCTTCCTCATCATGCTCCAGATGCTGTCTGCTCTCAGGTGACCCTGGTGGTGTCCTTTCAGTGTGTCCAGCCTTGTTTTGAAACCATTATGAATCTGGCCTTCTGTAATTCCTGCTGGAAAGCTGCTGCTTGGAGGTGATCCGCTTGTAATTCTCTCTCAGTTTTATTCAGTTATTTTTTATCGTTAGTTTTTGTCCCTTTATCTTAAATAGCTTTTCTCATTCTGTAGTATTTGCAAACCTGATGTATTTAGCATCTGTAATCTGCTCGATCTTCTTTTTATGAAGATAAACGTATAAAATATCCCCTGTGCTCAGAAGGGAAGCATCTTCACATCCACTCTGTTCTCAAAATCATTTGTTGAGGGTTTGTATGACTGGAACTGCATTTGGTGTGTCAGATTAATTCTGAGTACTGCTTTGATGCACGGGGCTGCTGTCAGTGACAGCCGTAGGAAGCCAGTGGCTGGCAGATCCTGCCTGGGTTGGTACCAAACAAAGTTCTTTAAACCTGTTGTTTCCAGTCGATGCCCCCAGTTTGCGGAAGGTTGTCATCAAATCCTTTTTCTTTCCCCATGTCTTCCCATTTCTCTTGTTCCCTTCTCAGCCAGCAGCTTTATATGTTCTGGCTCCTCCTTGTAGTGCGACAGTGTTTCATAGCATTGTCTTGGCATTTTCCTGTAAGCTGCATTTTTTTGTTAACAAACAAAAGGTTCTTAAGGTTGGTCTTCAAGCTAGTTGTTGAGAAGCTGCTGGTAAGCTTCCTTGGCGATGGGCTTCTTCGCCTGTTTTGGTTCTCACACTGAGCTCTGTTTCACAGCACCATCCCGTTGAGCATCACGAAAAGCTCTGCTTTTCCTTTTGGTAGAAAAACTTAGAAAAAGATCTTGTTTTTTCTGTCGTGTGCTACTGTTGGTAACCTCCTGTTGAGTTCTATCCTCTTCCCTCTTGAATTCGGTTTATTTTTGTATTTAAGAACATCCAAGCTTTTTACAAACACTTTAAGGTCGTGCTATGCCTTACTGCCAGACATCCTGTTCTCTGATGTCCTTTTTATTCCTGTAATCATCCAAATAATGGATTGGAGAGCCTGTCTGTGACTGCTGGAGCAAGAAGTACTCGCGAAGCAGGCTAAATATAGATACTTCATGTGAGAGAGAGTTTGGAGAAGTGATCGGATTGATGGATGAGTAACACCTTCCTAAACGTGCAGCGAGGAGCGAGTCTGCTTGGCCTGAAAGCTTTGGGACCAGCACAACGTGGATGGCTTGGGGTGATAAAGTTGTCCCTGTAGGAACAGAACAGGATGGGGTGGCACAGCGAGTGTAGGGTGGGAAGGAGCAGGCATACCCATCAGCTGGAGCCAGCTTTTCGGATGAAAGAGGAACGGGCAGTTTTTATTTCATAGTGCCATTTTGGCCTAGAAGGTAAGGGGAGACAAGATTGGGAAATGTTTGGGGTATTAAAGCAGGAACTGAAAAAGTGCTTCTAAAATTACTGTTTGGCAATCAAATTTCTATCTACCCAACTTCGTAAAGGACTGATTTCTTGAGCTTGACATTCTAGTTCAGAAACATGGTTCCTGTTTGTTAAATCTTAACATGTATTTTGCACAACTGTAATTACCATTCCAGCCATTGCATCCAAACTTCCTTGTCCACCAAGATAAAATTTCAGTTTAAATAATCTGGGTGCTAGAGAATTACCCCAAAAGTTGCTTAATGACTCTGTAGTGATAACTAGAGTTGTCCCATTGGGATGGGAGTTTCTGTATGCTACTGCAGTGAAAACATCACTAACAGATGATTTATGCATTGAGAAATTGTATATTTTAGCTGCCCAGCTTGATTGTTTTTCTGAGGGGCGGGGAGACGTTGCCAGCAGTTATTAGCTAACAGAGACCTCATCCGAAGAAAGAGCAGCCAGCAACAAAAAATAAACAATGCCCCCAACATATATACCGAACCTTTTTTTTTTAGCAGAGAATGATAAAGTATTTTTGTGAATTTGGAGTCTGAATAGCTGGTTTGTTTGCCTCTGAGCCTGCTTAGCAGTTAAGAATAGTTCTTTATCTGTCCCGTTTAAGACTGTATTATTTTACAGAAAAGTGGGTGGTGTCCAGTTTTACCCTGGCATTGGCCAGCTCCCAGCAAATTCTTACTGACGTTAGATGTAAGAAATATTGACAAACGTTTAAGTGATTTAATTCCGAGCTTCAAGGCAGCGACCTGTCTCCCCGAAGCTCTGCTGAGCAGGGTCTGCAGCCTTTGTCGGGGCCGGCTTGTTGACATGTCGTGATACTACAAAAAGCCTTTGTTCCCCGGAAACATGTCTCCTTTAAAGCAAGCAGAGAGCCTTGCAAATTTCTCCCTTCTAAATTTCTCTGGCTCGCTGCCCTGGGCCGAGAGCTGGAGGTTCAGCTCTCGGAAGGAGCTTTACCCCGACGGCTCAGGGCATGGCCACTGGCCCTGCGCCCCTCAAGACACCCACTGCTGCCTTCAGGACCTCGGGCCTGGCACGGGAAGGCATCAGACCTCTTCTGTCTTTTTGGTATATTTATAATCTGCTGCTTTGTTTCTGACAGCTACATCCCCTCGAGTTTCCTCTGAGCTGGAGCAGGCCCGGCCTCAGACGAGCGGAGAAGAAGAGCTCCAGCTGCAGCTGGCGCTGGCGATGAGCAGGGAGGTGGCGGAGCAGGTCAGTGCCCGTGTAGGTTTTCCAACCTGTCCAATTTCCTAGCCGGGGTCTGTCTGCTCTCTGCGGTGTTAGCTTGGCTTTGCTCCAGGTGGAGATGGGGGGGAGAGGCCATTCTGGGAGATGTTGCTCTTTCTTTTTTTTTTTTTTAAATCTCTTTTTAAAGTAGCTATGGGCTTCGTGCTGTTGAGACTAGCGGGAGATGACAGTCGCTTTGCGAGAAGACTTGGTTGTGTGGGAGGATGTTAATCATCGCACTGCTGAAGGTGCTTTCTGTAAGGAAGAACTGGAAACATGACTAGTCCTGAAAGCTTTCATTAATGGGGCCAGCGTATGAAATGTCACTGAATTCCGGTTATAATGAAATTTTGAGTGATTGGCCCATTTGGCGAGCTTGTCTGGAACACAAGGGCGATGTAACACAAAGTGCTTCAATAGCTAAGTAACCTTTTTTGAAATAACGTAGCTCTTAAACCATCACTTTGGGTATGTTACTATGTTAATTCTTAAGAGGTTCATTCTGATTTGGGAGTAAATGCTGTAATTGTGGATAAAGCCTGCTGCATGTCAACATAACATGTAACAAAGGTGTTGAATCTCAGCTAGGAGTGAAAATTCAAGTCAGCCATGCAGAGTGTCCATAATATTCTTAAAGGCTTCCTGGGACAAGTGTAGCATCCTGCCGTATGTTAAGCGTTAGAATCTCTGTGCTTTGAAAGGGCAACTGTCACCCAGTAAACCCTGTCGTTATTAAGCAATCAAGTTAAAGAAAATAAGTATCAGAATATATCAGTTGAAATAGCTTGAAAATTGCAGGGGAGATGCCAGTTGGGGAATTAGTCAACTTCTGAAAGACCTGGTGCAAGCAAAATATTTTCAAGAGTCAAATCTGCCACAAACATGGTAGTTGACAGATGCTAAAACCTACAAAATACTCATGGAGTTGGCTAGGTTAATTCATTGAGATTTCTTCATAGATGCAACAGTTGCCCCAGATGTGGAAGGAAGCTGACAAAAGCCAGGAAAAGTAGAGTTTAAATCACCAAGTCCTTCAGTGCAGATTTGACTAACCAAAACCCACGATAACTTAAAGATGGAATATTTACTTTGTCTTTAAATTCAGCGGGGTTTCTAGCAATGTAAGTGAATTGTTGGAAATGAAGTTTTGTGTGTAGCTTTCCCATCAGGCGTAAAACAACAGGAGGGGAAATTTCAGTCGGCAAAATGGATGTTGTAAGGATTGCTCTGTTGGCTGGTGTTACGGGGTCGGCTTGCTCCTGACCTCTGCCCGAGCGAGGTGAGAATCCCAGGAGGAATTTGTTCTCCCTGGTGTGTTAAGTACAAGTCACAGCAAATAATCCCGGCCATCCCACCGCGCCTGCCTGCGGCGCACACCGCTCCCGGGGGGCCGGCGGTGCTGCTCGGTGCTGCTTGGGCTTCCCCTGGCAGCGTCCTGCGGGGTTGGACACCCGAGGGAGCAGGCAGCACAGTCTAGGCTCGTGGTCTATATCAACAGTGTTGATTTCCTTTGCAGGAGGAGCGCCTCAGACGCGGAGATGATCTGAGATTACAGATGGCTCTGGAGGAGAGTCGCAGAGACACAATTAAAATTCCCAAAAAGAAGGAGGTAGTGCCTTCAACTAAGAAATTCCCGGTTACGCTGCCAAAAGCTGAAATACAGTAACACGAAATAGCTTAATTCTGAGCTCTTTTATGCTTTTGGGATTGCTTTGTTGTATAGCTTAAAGCTTCTTCCATGCGGGTTAAATTTCAAAGTACTAGTTGATGCAGGTGTGTAAAAGGAAAAAAAAAAATGCTTCTTCACTCTCATGGGTTTGTACTTCAGACTGGTAATGCTCTTGATTAAAGCTCAGATTGTTCCTGCCCTCAGCATACAACTCTCTTGGACCTAATGGATGCCCTGCCCTCATCGGCACCGGCCCCACAGAAAACAGAGCCTTGGGGACCTCCTGCTGTTGCAAACCAAACAGATCCCTGGGGAGGATCCACAGCTGCAGCTACTGCCTCTGACCCATGGCAATCATTTGGTAAGATTAAACTCTGCCAGAAGGGAATGCTTATCTTAAAAGGGCTCGCTTTTTAACGTTGAGCTTTTCCAGGTTTCTCAATAGCAGTGCACAATGTCACGCTTGATAACAACAGCGTATTAGTCCCTTTTGGTTGTTTCCTGTGCTCCAGAATTAACATTCCCTTAACATTTTCAAGCAGAAACAAATGGAAGTTGTGATCCTTTCCTGCTTTTTAAGCAGCTGAGATTTTTGTGTGCGCGTTTTGAATCTTAAAAAAGAGGAGTAGAGTGAAGCTTCTGTCTTCTCCTTAGGCTGCAAAAACAACTTGTCTCATCCTGGGGGGATGCTCCTGCTTTGACTGCTAGCTGTGTCCAGTGGCATGGGCTTAGACTCTTGCCAATATTTAATTAATGTAGTACTCGAGCAGGATGCTGTGGGTAGGAAGGCCGCAGCTCTGAATTGCTGTGTCTCGCTCCTAGCGAGATGGGCTGTGTATGCCATCAGAATGAGAAGGATGAAATTGCTTCGATGGAGATTTTTTTTATACTAAACAAAAATTGAAGTTACTATTTTAAATAGTCTCAGCGTTTCATAAGCATTTGGCGCTAAATTCATGGAATTTCTTTCTGAAGTCAAAGATCTGGTGCTTCACATGTTCAAGGGTAATAGTTGAAGTTTTTTTGCATGATTATTTTTATATGTGCTCATTTTACCACCCGTGCAGCGTGCTGTTTTGTAGGCTAGCCAAAATCTGCCCAAGGCTTTACTCCTTTCCTTCAGAAAGCTGATAGCTCCTCACAGTAGATGTTAAACTCTCTGTGCCTGTGGAATCAGCGTTAGATCTATTTTTTTGTTGGCTTTACATTTGGTTTGTTTGTTTTATTTTTGAGGATTCAGCATGTTCTGTGCAGGGGGCCCTTTCTTCCTGAAGACCAGCAGCTTAGCTCTGTCAGTTTTGCTGCCGGCTGGTGTTTCTAGGCTGACCTCTGCTGTAACGTGCTGCGGAGTTGTCTCATTAGGAGTCAGCGTGCTACCCTCTGGAAACCTGATGACAATTTTGAAGTTTAATACTAAAGTGCATTATTATTTTTATTTATTTTTTCCTTTTGGTGGCATTAAAAGCACCCACTTAGCTGCTGGGACAGCTGCAGTTCATTGTTTAACTGTAACCTGTGGCTTTTTTGGGTGGTAAACTTCAAGCACAAAATTAGAACAATTCAAAGTTTTAGGCCCTAGTGCAGTGGACATTCAATGTACTTTTTACCCTGGTTAAAAAACAAACAAAACCCACCTCCTTCAAATCTCCTGCTTGATATATCATCCACTGACAACCTTTTCCATGCATCAGCTGCAGCTGTAGCGTTTCCTCCCAGTGGCTCCAAACTTTATTAATGCCATATAACAACCCCTTGTTCCAGCTTGCTGGTTACTTGGCTCCCAAGGGTAGGCTCGAAGATGTGAGATTTATGAATTTGACTGCTGCTAAAAGAGTGACTCATTAAACTGTAATTCTCAAATCCTGCTCGTGCTTTGGCATTTCAGGAGAGATAATGGAAGCTAAGGGAAGGTATCTTCCTGAGTGCTCTTAATTTTGTGAGCTCTCTTTATGAAAGAAAAGACTTTTTTTGAAAGCTTCCGTTTCTGGGAAGCTCTGTCATTAGCATTTCTTGTGTGGCGTTGCTTGTAACTCAGCACTAAGGACAGATAAAGGGAATCTAAGTGCTGGAGTGGGAACGGTTGGATTTATTTGGAGCATTTCAGCATTTCCTGGTCTGAAGCTGCTGCAAGACCGTGCCACCTGTTGATGAAACAAAGGCCAACACTGCAAATGGGAATCAGTGCCAGGGTGTGTAGTGCTGAATTGTTTTTTCAAGAATATCGGGCTGCCAAGAGGTTTTGTGTGTACCTTTAAAAAATAGAACACTGTTCAGTTGTAATTTGAAGCCCACAAAGTGGTTAAAGGTTTTAGCTGTGCACTGCGTAGGTAATCCTGTGCTACCATTGCTTACACTGTCTGATTTGATCACCTGAGAGTGGCACAAGAAGTGCATCTGAAGTACTAGCTTTGCCTTCCCTTGTTTCAGTGGCCGGGGAGGGGCAATGGGGCTGGACAACATTGGGAACAAAGCCCCAGTGATGCCTTCCAGCCGCTTCCTGGCCCGCTACAGATATGAAATGTGATTTGCTTTGGTGGTTTTAGGGTTTGATAAATCCAAATAGTGTCATGTAGTGAAAGGTGAGGTCACCTAAACTGAAGAGCAATAAATTATTAGGCTTAAAAGGAAGAATAAAAGGAAATAGGCAGGAAATTACATGTAGTGAGGCAAGTTTTTTTTTTTTTTTTCCCCCCTCCCTCTTTCATTCTACTGTTACTGCCTTCATTTTTCATTTTACACAAGGAAGCCCCTTCACTTACAGACAGTTTGGTGATCGGAATTTGTGCAAGCGAAAAGTTAGAACCTTCAAATAAAAACGGGCATCCTGAACGTACAGGCATTGAGTTTACAAAAAAAAAAAAAGGTAGAAAGGGATGTCACAGGACATCTTAAATTTATGTCAGGAGGCATGCTTACAAATGAGGATAAAACAAACAAACAAACAAAACAACCAGCTAGGGAAGCTGATTATATTTTTATGAAATACCAGTATGGTGGAAAAGAATTGGAAAACTGTTCTTTCTCCATATCTTGCAGATTCCTTTGTCTGAGTCCTACTGTTGTATATTTCATCTGTTTTACATAAAGGCTTTTTAGACACCTTCTGTGAGTTCATAAATATACCATACCCTGTGTTTGAGATCACCTTGAGTCAGATACCATGAAGTCATTGGCAGGGTCTGTAGCGAAACCATATTTATTTTCATGTTGGAACTGCTGATTTTTTAAAATTCAGTTTCAAACAGGAACTTAGTATTATTCATTCATCTTCCACAGAATTTAGCTGTTCTTGTTTTTCTGCCCGTATAACGTAAATCAGCGTTCCTAATACTGAACTGCTTCACCTTTTTATGTTTAGTGTTAATAGGCAGTAATGGCTCATAACAGAGCTTCACCTCCTGTGAGAGCTTTCCAAAGTGAAACTGTACTGACTTGAGTTCCTGCTGGCTCTTCTTGCAGGTGCCAAACCAGCTGCTTCCGTTGACCCTTGGGCAGCACCAGCAGGATCTGCAACTCAGTCTCTGTCCAAAAATGTTGACCCTTGGGCTCCTGCTCAGCCATCTTCTACTGCAGCGAAGTCTTCTGTGGATCCATGGGGACCAGCACCTGCAAACAAACCTCTCTCTACATCTGGTGAGAAATCATCTAATTCCATATCCATTTCATTTGAGTAATTTAAGGTGAAATTTGATTATTATTTTTTTTTCATTGCTTGGTTAAAAGAAATGTGCTGGACAATTAGCAGAATTGGTCAGTTGAGATAAATGGGAGATGCAATAGCTAGCAGCAAGAAGAACTTAATATGTGATTACTCAGAGTTCTGAATTTGTGCTGCTCCTTTCTTTGTGCTCTTTCTTCTGCATTATTCTATTAGTATGTGTGGATGCATGCCGAGCTCTTATGGCTGCTGCTGCTCTTGCATTTTTAACTGAGTTTTATTTTTAATTAGATGAGGACTTAATTTCTGGAAATGAATGTTGCTATAATTTTACCTTTCATCATGATAAATAGCTGTGCAGACGGATGCCTCTGCAGACATAGATTGACAGGTTATGCAGCTTCACATTCTGAAGAAATAAGGGTTTGTTATTTGAAATTGAGGGTGCCGAATCTATCCCTAAACTTCATTGTAGCAAGATGCAGAAGATGCTGATGTGATTGTCTATTCATCCTCTGTAACTAATGCAGCCTTAGTACCTGGCATTTTCATACTGGCACCACGGCTAAATGCATCCTAAATGCATTTTCTGCTGGTCATTCATCACAGCGTGTAATAAACAAAGGAGTCACAAAGTGGGTACTGCAAGCTGTGGTCTAATCTACTTTTCTCCGAGCAAAAGGCAATAACTGGATTGTTCTGAGAATGGTTGTTAAGCTGTGGTGGTCTTTGTTCTTGATAAGTATTATTATTATACAGAATCTTCACTCATTCTCTTCTTTTTATGGAGCTACGTCTGTACCTTTGCTTGCTTGGAATGCGTTGAAGCTTAAAACTAAATTAGAAAAAAAAAAAAAGCATTTCTGTACATACAAAAAAAACCTTCAAAGCTTTTCAATATTGTGATTGCTGTTCATGTAGGTGTGGTTTTTCTTCCTCCATTTTGAGGCAAGGGTGTGTCCACGTTTTCAAAATGTTTTGTTTTCATTCGTTGCAAGCTATGGCCAAGTTTTGGGTTTTCAGCCAGCAGAGCCTTCCCATCTCTACGTGGGGTAGATAACATTTTCTACTGCATTCCTATGCCTTTTAACTTAGGAAGCATAAGTCAAATCTTTAGTTAAGTTACAGTGGTGCTACTTTAGGAGCATATTCAGAAGAATATGGAGAAGTCCCTGGTTAAGGCTGTAAAATTGTTGCTGCTCTCTTTTTCCGTGGCAATGTATGCCTGCCTGGGCCTCTCTAGTGCAGGCACTCCATAAAATCCCAGCATGCTGAGGTGTGCCTTACATTGTGATTTACAAGCACGTCGCTCTGAATCACTCAGCTAATGCTGTAAGGACAGTTCTGTGGCATTATCCTTCTCGCTCCTGTGCAAGAGTAGGAGCTCTCAAGCTGATCTGCACTGCCCTCCTGGGACCTGACAGTGGCTTCCTGGTAATGTGCAGGGGTTAGAAATTGCTTTCAGTAGGATCAGGTGTGTGATGCAACCAAAGATCTGCTAATGACAGGGCTCTCTTGTTGTTTTGAACAGGAAGTACATCTTTTGACCTCTTCAGTAATTTGAATGGTACAGTTAAAGATGATTTTTCTGAATTTGACACACTTCGAACTTCCAAAAAGCCAGGTATGAATCCAATTTTTAGCACGTTTCTTTAAAAAGAAATCAAAACCACCACCACCAAATGTCTTCACAAAGGAAAAAGTTAAAGATGATGATAATGCAGCAATAAAAATTTGTTAACATTTTGGCCTGTGTATGAACTCATGGGGAACTGGCTTCTGGCGTGGTGAGCCACAGAATTTTACTCTGCAACCTTTTGCTGTGTTGACCCAGAAATTTATTTGACCTCTATTCATGACATCCAGCATGTGTTCGGAGTATAGCTCATGCTTGGAGAGTCAAACCGAAAGATGTTGGCTGAATTTCTCAGGTATGTCAGTTTTAGTGGGTAACAATAGTAGGAAAATGTGAAAATAGGCCCCTGTGAATGCTTTAACTTATTTTTTATGTGGTCGTTACTCACAAAACAAAAGCTGACAGACCATAACATAGGAGTGCTTTGGTACCATATACTTTCAGGACAATTCTGCCTGGAAGGTTGGTGACTAATTCAAGGCTGGGTAGGCTTCTTGAATACAAAATAGAAAATCTGGGTGGAATCTAGTTAGGGAGGGCACAACAATGGTGCAGTGCAAGGGCAGAAGCCAAGGCTTTTGAATTTCTTTCTCTTGGAAACTCTTAGTCAGTTGCAACAATATTAACCAACGCAAATCAGGTGGTGCCTTCTGAAGAGCTCTGCAACTCTTGCTGCAGCTTCTTGATACTTTCTTCTAAGCAATATTCGAGGTGTATGCTTGCATGTGGAGGGTGTCATGTGTACTGGGACATTGGAATGTGACTTATACAAACATTAGATTTTAAAATATTTCCTTTGCCAGAGATGGAGGGACTTTCTTTGCTTGCTTGTATGGACCAATGAGTTAAGTTTTGTTTTTCTCTTTGTGTTGTTACAGCTGAATCAGGTTCCACTTTGCCATCCCAGCATAGCGGTACCACAAGCCCTGATCTCTTTGATTCCCAGCACTCGAGCATGACATCAGGCAAACAAAGTGCAGCTCGGAAAACCCCCGAGTCTTTTCTGGGCCCCAATGCTGCTCTGGTGAACCTGGATTCACTGGTGTCTAAGCCACCGCAACCCGTAACTTCACTGAATCCATTCTTAGCACCAGGTCTGTTCTTTCACATTCCTTCAGTTTTTTTATTTTACCTTTCCCTTCCTATAGGAAAACTCTGCATTAACTCAATCCCATTTGATTTAACATTAGCCGGTTTTGGCTTGTTTTTCTGGATTACTTCAGCCAGCAGATCATGACTGAGAGCAGGAGAGTGAGACAGCATGGTTTCTAGGCATGCTGCCGGACCTTGAAAGCCTGGAGTTTCTACTCTTGTGTCTGCAGCTGATCTGCTGGGTTAGCTTTGGTCAAGCAGTTTTCCTTCCACTTTTGCACTTGCTTGCTCAGAAGGATCTGGGTTAGAAGGTGGCTTTTGGTTATTAAGGATGATTGAACTAAAACTGATTTATTGTCAGAACAGGTAAGGGGTGAACACGTGCCACCAGGGAATCCCTTGGGAGGGTGTAATAGGTTCTTGTGGCAAGCATGTAGGGAATAGCCCTTTCCCTTGTGCTACTGCAGGCAAATTAGCAACTCTGGCTCCAACCTGAGGTTCCAAGTAGCAAACTCTGCAGTATATTTTAATGGCTTGCTGGTCAGGCTATCTTTAGGCTAGCATGATAACCCAGTTTTGATTGAAACACACACACTCAGTGTATTTGGGGAAAAAATACTGTCACAGTTCTCCTGTAAATTGGCTCCTGTTATAAATGAGCCTGTACTTAGAGCAGACTTAGGAGGTGGCGGTAAACACTTGGAAGATGTATGCATCTTTAAAAGCTATTCATATGCACTGAAATTACTGTGTGACACCGGTCCAGTGAAATACTTCAGTGGTATTTCAGTATTTATTTTCTTCGCTTTTCCAATGAGGAAAAAAGAAAAGAGTTTAAACTCCTTGGGTAGGAGAAAAGCAGTGATTGTGAAGAGCCTTGGCAGTGCTTAACCAGAGGAAATCTGTGTATCTGCCATTACCGGTTACTACAAAAAGTTTATAAGGGGTCACTGGGCCATCCAAATAGCACTATGCATATACGGCAAAAGGAATTTGTAGTGTTGGCAGCAGCCCAAAAAACCTCAAACGCTGGGAAAGTTATTCTCTGCTTTTTCTAGCACCGCTGTAATTCGGAAACAACTTGTTTACTTTATGAATTCTTGTCAAAACTCGGTGCCAGAATCATGTACAGCTTCTAAATGGAGTTGACTGGAAGAGATCCTGAAGAAAATGCACGCATCTGCAGTAGCTAGATTGCAGTAAGGGAGTGCGAATAGCCTTTTTCAGGGAAGTTTTTAGTAGTATTAAATAAAAATAAAAATCAGATGTTGTAGGTAGGCATGTTCTAGGTTATCAAATTTAGAAGTCGTCATTCCCGTAGCTGTCAACAAAAGTGGAAGATGTTGGTCAGTGAGTGAATACTTCCAACAAAATGGACTGTAGTTGTGCACCAGTGCAGCCCCAGTCTGCTGAATGGCACCCACACTGGTTTCCCCACAGGGTGATTTGGGGTTGGGAGCATGCGGGGATGTACAGACGGTGCTTTCTTTGCTGGAAAGGATGATTTCCAAAACCTCAACGTTTATAGAGGTGCGATCTCCTTCCCTCTTCCCCCTTCTCTCAAAACTAGGCGCAGCTACAGCACCAACTCCAATCAACCCCTTCCAAGTGAATCAGCCTCAGCCACTCACTCTAAATCAGATGAGAGCGAGTCCTGTGATGGGAACCAGCCCTTCTTTCAGTGCTGTGCCACCAATAAGCATGGAGCCAATACCTCTGTCTTCCATGGCCCCAGTGCCTGTGGGAATGGCACCGATACCAGCTATGGGCACTGTGGCTTCTCTAACAAGGATGGGCCAGGGGCTGAACGTGAGCATTGCAGGATCAATGACCCAACCTCTTCACAGTACAGGAATCCCGCCGTCAGCGTCCCAGTCTACAAATACAACTAACCCTTTTCTCCTATAAAGACCCAATTAAAGGAACTTTCTTTTCATAGTGTTTCCAGGCTGAAGTCTTTACAGCGAAATGAACGTGGCCTGTGTGGACTGAACGGTGTGTAAGAGACTTGGAAGTAGATTTGCAGTTTACAGTTATGATCTTTGAAGAGTTGTCTCTACTTACCAGTTAATCTAAATCTAGTCTTTGCTACAGATGGTACCTTACTTTGGCTTGTTGAGCATTATGTGAAATGTTCAGACTTTTCACCAAAGTTAGATTCTGCCCATTTTGTTACTTTGTTAATCATTTCAATACACTTTCTAGGGAGAACCTGCCATTTTAAACTCCGTTGGCTATTTTGTAGATGTCAGATGATGTGCTGGATCCTGAAATTACTATTTACCTGCATCTGTCACTTCCTATGCCCATACGATAGACCTGAGATTCAGAGTGCTAGTGAATGTTTTGCACATAACTATACACAGTTCTAGACTGTTGGTTCACCCATAGTCCTTACTCTTAGAGGAGAACGATTCGGAGGGCCCAGGTGGCTGGTTTTTATGCATTAAACATTGCAACGCAAAATCGCACTGCTTTCGTATCAGAGGTTTGACCGAGAAAGCAAGCTTGTCTCGAAAGGAAAAAGCAGACAAAAAAAAAACAAAACAAGAACATTCTCAAGTTGTCAAGTATAACGTGTGCTGTTGTATGCAGTGTTGAATTTGTACACTACTCTAAGGACTCCTGAGGAACTCTCTGTGAGTGGCATGCTGCACTCGTGCTGAGTGAGTGTCCTGCTCTGTGCTTGTCCAGTACCAGCTTCGTTTGGAAGTTATCATGTGTATTTTGTTTTTATTTGACTTACAATGTGAGTTGAAAGAAAAAAAAAGAAATACAGTGGGACAACTTTGAATTCAATTTCACCGGGGCAAGCTTTAAAACTAATTCAGGCTTAACCTTGCTATATGCAGTTACTCTTGTATACTTTTGCACATATTTTGTTTAGTACAGTTTCATATTTGAGTTTGCAGAGTTACCTGATAGTCCTTTTTTTGCTAATTTTTATAATGTGGTTCTTATTTAACTGTCTGGTTTTGATAGATTTATCAAGTCTGGCTGAAAAATTAAGATATTGGCAAATGTCATTTTTATGGTTTTAATGCCCTCTTATTTATGGTTTTAGCTCTTTGTTTCTGTAAAGAGAGTTTAAAAGGGAAGATTAACACTAAAATATTTTACTTTTAAATGAAGTATTCATAATGCGAATCAAAACAAATTCTCGTGACTAATTATTTTTAGATGAATTGAATTTGAACATAACGTGATTTAAGACTACATTAAAAAGAAAAAACACTAAAGTCGCCTTTCCCTTGATTTGTTCCCGTTTTCCGATTACCAGAACGGACAGACGTTTAGCCTTTTTGAGGATCGGAAGAGAGGCTATTTTTTCTTGTAATACTTCTTGAGATGTTAAAAAATCCTAACGTACAAACGTGACTCATTAATTTTATCGACTAATATTTCTTAATGAAAGGTGCACTCCATCTTAATAACCGGTTCCATTTGCAGTTATTAATTGTAAGCTGAACTATCCGTTTTTAACTTGCATGTCTGGACTCATCGGCACTAAACCACGCTCAGGTTTCAGCCAGTGCTACTGGTGCAAACCTGGCCTTCTCAGAGCCGGCAGCGTTTCTGAGCTCTGCTTTCACAAATGTGCGCGGAGTACGTGGAAAGGGATGTCCCAGCGCTTGCTACTGCCTCGAGGGCATCTCTGAATGAACTGATGCATCTTGGTGGCCTTTCCCTAATAAGAAGGAGAAAAAAAAAGAAAAAGAAAAAAAAAAAAAAGAAAAAGAAAAAAAAAAAAAGCTGAAAGAAATTGCCAGAGTTCTGTGTCTTGGTGTAATGATGCTGTGTGGGACCGTGCCAGTCTAGGGCCGCGTGCCGCAGGAGGGAAGGGCTGGCTAACATGAAAGGGACTGGGTTGTATCTTCTGGTGGGTAGGGGAGGCTGAACGACTATCAAATCTAGGGTACAATCACAGATTTTAGCTGTGTAGGTCAGTGTAGCTCTATTAGTATATGGAATGCTAAATGTGTGGATGTTTCTATGCAGATTGTTCTATCCTCTTGATACTATTGAATTGCAAGTAGGATTCAGAATATTCATCTGCTTTTGTTTTTATATAGGAGGAAAAAAGAATTACTGTCCACACCCAGTATGTCTTTTAAAAAAAAGAAAAGAAAACAAAAAACCATTCATGTTGCCTTTCAGAATAAGGAAAAAATACTTTACTTTTTTGTTGTTGTTGAAGTTATTGAAAAGTGTAGACCAGGAAGGGTGTGATTCTTGCAGATGGGGGGGGGAAAGTGCTTTCCAATTGATCTGTGGCAAGATTTATCCTGTATTATTTTTCCAATTTAATTTTATCAACGGTGGAATTGAGGTCACTCAATGTTTTTTCCCTTAGTCACTTGAATGCATTTGCAACAGTTAGATGGGGCATTATCTATTCAGCCAAGCAGTTCTAATCACATCCTCTCGTCAAACACTCGGTTGCTGTTTTCCAAGGCACGACGGGGTTGATAGTAAGCATTTAAAATTATCAAGTCATCTCTAGCTCAGAGTAATGATCTGTCACCGTGAATTGGGAAAAACGCGATGGTCTGGTAGGGAGCCCTGGCTTCAGGAAACTGCTGACTGGCAAATTGGTGCTTTTACCAAGCCGCTTCTGCAGGAGCCGTCTACGTTACGTAGACAGATGCGTATCGCGCAATAAACCATGGCAGGACACTGAACGGCCATCAGCGCTGCGAAGCCTTAGGCTGAGGACTCCAGCTGTGCCCACCTTCCCAGCCCGACCTGGGCGTTGTAGGGCAGGGGGATGAGCGGCTGCGGTGCTAAATCTGCTGGGCTGGAGCCGTGCCCGGACCGCGCGGGCGCCGGGCAGGCGCGGGGTGCGCCGCCGGGGACGCTGCAAGGCGGCTTCTGCCCTAGCCAGGTGAAGCTTCAGCTGTGCCCAGAATGGTAACTCTATTTCACGGCGATTTAACTGCTATCCGGAATAATTCTCCCCCCTCCCCGCCCTCCCACCTCTTCTTGCATGGGGGACGTACGCGTATCCGATCGCGTCTGCTCTGGCGTCTCTCTCTCTCCAAATGCATTTCCCTCTTCCCCTTCTTTTTCTCACTTGCGGATATTAAAAAAGTGCTTTTGATTTTTAAAAATGTTAGTATCCCAAAATAGCCTTACTGGTCAAATTGACCAAAGAGAAAGTGTTAATTATTTTGTAAAAAATAAAAATAAACAAAAATATCTTGGCATAATTTTAAACCCAAAATAAGCTCAGTTATTTATTCAGTTTTATACTATATAGAAACTAAACTACATTGAGGGGACAGGGAAGGAAAACCATGGTGGGTTGTGGTGTTTACAGTCTTTTTGAAGTCCCGTAGCTAAGACAACTATTGTTATCCATCTTCCCTTTTGCTGTTACAGTTTCTAATGTGTACTGTATGTATTAATATTGCACAAATTGTGGAGAAATATATGGTTTATTTTTCACAGCAGAATCTCACAAGACTCGCTTCCTTTACAAGTGTTACAATTTAAATATTTACCAAACTGTTTTCATAATACTGGGAGCCGGCTGCTTTTTATGAATTTGTGCTGACTATTGACATTATTTACTGTATAAATAATTTATCATTTGTACTATTGTATCATAATGTCTGTATCTTTGTGTCATTTTTCCCGAGCGATGTCACAAATGTGATATTTAATAATGCCATCAGAACAGTGGAAAGACAAGGGGTTTGTAGGTGACTGGTCAGAATTAAAATTGTATTGCTTATATTCCAGACGTGTTGCTTTTTCGAGACTCTGCGTAGTGTTTATATCCTGTTCAAAACTGTTGCTCTCATGCTTGATTTAGTTCTCAAGAAAGCTGATGGATTGGTTGAGATTATTAAGGTGTGTGCTAAAAGTCCTAGGCTCTAGGAGAAATCTAACGGTTATTGAGAGTAATGCTTCTTGTACGTTGTCAATGTGATTTCTACGATGAATTCATCACTTTCCTGGGGCAGGCCTGCTCTTACTATGAGAAAGAAGGGTTTCTTATAGATCACTTAAATCAGAATCAGTTGAGACCTTACTAACTCAATAAAAATGAAGACTTGTGTTGCAGGTGGCTGGATTGCTTCTTTAAACCACGTTATTGTTCAAACAGTGTTTTTGGAGGGATGATCAACTACCTTTCTCTGCAGAGGCTTCAGTATCTCTGTCAAGACGGAATCTGGGGAGCACTTGACTTTTAAAGCCAGGCAGTCGTGGAATAAGGGTTGGGGGAACTGTGACAAAACTGAATTTTTGGACTCCGTGTTTCCTGTTGTTGCAGTCGTTGCCGTACCGCTCCTGCAGCCTTGGCTCTGCCCCATCCATCGAGTGGCCCTGCAGGTTGGGTAGCAGCGAGCCTGCCTCCAGCTGGGAGGTGATTTCGGCTTCTCATTCAGGCTGGTTTAAATGGAAGGTACTTCATTATCGGGCTATTTCAAGAGCTGCCTCTCCAGAGCCCCTCCAGGTTTCCTGGAGCTGCGCTTTGCTGCCAATCAGACCGATCAGTAATCAAACACTTCATTTTCTAGTGCTGCGACTGCAGTGGGGCTAGAGACCTGATGATCGGGAAGGCAGGCATGGAAAAAAAAGCATCAGTTCTGTCTTTAATGGTTTGATTTCAGATTTGTGGCACAGAGCTTGCTGTGGGTGTTACACAAACCCACCGCTTCAGGAACGCTCCAGGTTCCCTGGGGAGCGAGTTCGCCTCTGGTCAGGTCTTTAATTCATTTTGCTTCTGTGTCGGGGCATGAAAGGAAAAAAGAAAAACCTCTGTTGCCACAGATGACTGCCCAGACACCTTTTTGTTTTTTGTACCTCTCCTTTTTACAGAAGGATGTTCTGTGACTCACGTTCTGCTCCTCTGCAGGACGGCTCTTCTCTGCCGGTGTGGTTTTTATTGCTCCTCTGGGCCTTCTCTCTTCTCGTGATCAGTGCTGCTTCGCTCTTGTACTCTGTTTTCCTCTGGCCTCTCAAAATTGCATGTTTTTTTGGAATAAAGGTGCTTGTTACAGGAAAGGTTTAGGAAAAGCTTGAAGTGGAAATTTTTGTGATGAGTGTAGTCCCTTAAAAAGGAACTTAATACCACAGGCTTGCAAACCAGAGGGGCTACTGAAGCTGTTGGGAGAGATTCTTGCTGTGCCTGCGCCTTCCTCTGACCTTGGGCAAGCGCCTTTCTCCCTGCCCCGGGTTTCCTCTTCCTTTCTGCGAAGCGAGATGGTATTTGCCTGCTTCGGGGGAGGAAGAGAGCTATCTGGATAAAGTATTATCTAGAGGCTTGCCCTCATCCAGTGTTGCCAAGTATTTTTGCTGAGTACGAACATTGCTGCTACCTCTTGTTTGTCCTGGGTTGTGAGCGGTGCAAGCTGTGGTCTTCCGCTCGTTTTCATCGAGCTGGGGGGAAATGCTTTGAGCCAGTTTGTGCTCTGGCTTTGGCAAGATTTCTGCAACTGCCTGCAGTCCGCTTTCCGGAGAAGCAAGCTTGATTTACACAGACCCCCACACTAAAAACTTCCGCTTTTTTTCTTTTTTAAAGCTGTCATCTGCCTTCCAGGTAATCAGCTCCCCTCCGTACTGTGAAGTGGACACAAAATGAACATTGATTTTGTAAGGACGGCAGTTTGTTTGGGAGCTCAGGATTATAAATAGCTAAGAGCCAGTGTTGTACAGCGCGGTAGCGATCCTGCCTCTCAGTGTCTTGCTGTCAATCGATTTTACCCTCTAATTGGTGAAGACTTTGGGTTTCAATGATTGGAAATGCCCCCTCCCTGTTCCCTTCGGTGCCTTAAACATCCCTGCCAATTCCCCATTAGGGTGGTTAATTGGTAGCAGCGTGGCGATCGATAGGGGATTGGCAGCCTCCCAGCATAACACAACCGAGGGGTTCGCGAGGGCTGAAATAGGAAATTGTAAATGTTGGGAGCGCAGCAATAGCTCGGGTGGCTGGGGGAGCCCTGTTTGGACACAGCATGCTGCAGCACTGGCACTGCTGCAGGTGCCATTGGAGCTCCGTCCAGCCCAGCAGAGCTTTCCTTGGGCTGTTGCATTTAACAGTCACCGATGCAGCTTCGTGACCCGTTGGAAACCACAGCGTGCTCCGGGGCTGGATCAGGCAGGGCTTTGTGCCCCGGAGCAGCACAGAGCTGGGGGCTGATCGCAGGATGCTGGCTTGGTGCAGGATTGTTCCCCAGCCACGGTACCAGCGAGACGCCTGGGGATCCCCTCGTGCTGTGCCTCGACCACCCGCAGTGTTTTCCTCCACAGGTAATCATCCAACACGTTCCTTGGGTCACAGCGGGGTGGGAATGTGGAATCTGGGAAAATCAGACAAAGTGGGGCTCTGGTTGGTGTAACAGCGTTCGGCCTGGGAGCCCTCGGTCTGGTCAGGTTGGTGTTGTGCTGGGTGGTGGTGGAGGTAGGTTTTCTTCCCTTTTTTTTTTTTTAAATGTGTTCAGCAAGCCTGGCACTAACTGTAGTGATATTCTCGGAGGTGAATTTGGGTACTTAAATATCTTGGCCTGAATAGAGGTATAAAAATAGAAGCCTACAACAGTTAGGTGCTTCTGCTAATCTTCCTGCTGAAGGACAGGAGACCAAATTGTTTGCACCCAGCCAGGAAAGCCGCCTGCTCTCACCATACCCTTGCACCACAGCCCCCATCCTGGGGTGCTCAGGCCTGGTTTCAGTGGCCAAAGGATGCTTCCTATCAGGATTTGTGCTCCCAGGACATGCTCAGCCCAGTGGTGGGAGCCTGTGGCAGGGGCTGCAGTGGGGTCTCCAGCCTGGCTGGACTGGGGGGGTGCTCAGGAGGGCTTCACGGTGCTCCTGCAGGGGCTGGGATCCTTTGTGATGGGCTGAGAAGCTGCTGGTGATGAGACCAAGTAGAGTCGGAGCTGAAGCTCTGACTTTCTTCAGATCTGGCTGGTTTGTTCCTCTGTGGTTTTCTTCATTCTTTTTCCTTCCCTTTTTGGAGCGTTTCACAGGAGACTCCTGCTCCTTAACTGCCGGGGAGCAGTTGTCAGCTTGAATTCGTCTGCAAGACTCTAATTCTCAGATGGAGATAATTTCTGGCTGCTGCAATACTCCCGTTGCAAAGTAACCTCGGCAGCCTGAGGACAAAGGCAGCTTCTTGAATGCTCGCAGATGCCCAGATTTCTGGCTCAATCCTGCTCCCTGCAAGGCAGCTCAGGTGGTTCCTCGCACTGGCAGGTGTTTGCCCCGGGGTGAGGAGCAGCAGCAGGACAGCTGGCACCGTTGTGCTGAGCAATTTTCCACGTAGGAACAGGAGGGATTTGGGTGTCCTTCACAAAATCTTGTTAGCTAATTGTTATTAGCAGTCACCAACATCCTCCTAAGGGCTGGAAACTGCCACGAGAGGGCAGAAGCTGTTGCTGCTGTTCCCAGTTTTGGTAGCAAAGGCTGCAAATACCAGTTCCTAAGGGTTTCCAAACAATTTTCCTTTTCCTGACAGGAAGAGGACACTGTTCAGATCACGTCCTTTGCTGCTTCTTCCCAGGTTGGCTCCCACCCCCATGGCAGGAAGGCTCTCTCACAAGGTCTGTCTTGAGCCCCTTCCACCTCAGCCACAGGAGCTTGTTTCCAGGTGAGATTTCTGCCCATCATGGCCTCTGCTCTGCATGGAGCAGCAAGAAGGACTTTGGAGAAGCTCCATCCTCCCTTTTTTTTGGCATTGTTTGCCCGGCAGGCACAGTGGGAGCTGTGTTGTGATCTGCACCATCACCCCAAATCCCTGATACTGCTGTGTGAAGTGACAAAAGCCAGTGTGCTAGCACTCACAGCCCTCCCACGATGGCCACGGCCTGTTTGCTCTGCTCTCTGGAGCACTCCCTGCAGTGACATGATGATCCTGCTCCTCTGTCACCTCTGTCCCCGTGCTCTTGTACACAAGGCCACCTGCTGCACGGCCACCAGCTGGGGTGACACCAGCAGCTGGCTGCATCAGCCCCTTTGTGTGTGTCCTGCGAGGTGGCACTGCCAAAGCTCCTTGAGACCACGCTGGCAGAGGAGGGAAGGCTGCTGCAATGTCCTCAACTATCTCAGAGGCTTCGTTTACCCCTAACAGGTCTCACCCGTTGCGGTGGTGGTGATGTGTCTCCTGACACACCCTATGGCAGCAGAGCAGCAGGGTGCAAGTCCCAGATGAAGAGTTTTTCCTGGTGAGTTAGGAGGTTCACAGCCAATTTCACTGTCTGGGAGAGACTTAAGCGTAACAAACGGGAGCTGCCGTGCCAGCTGACAGCCCCGTGCCACCATCTGTGTTACAGGAGGTGGGGAACTCAGTCCAGTTGTGAAGTAAAAAGGAGAATGATGAACTAGTAGATGAGTAGGGCGGTAACAGCTGCTGTTACTTTGGGATTGCACTATGGTAAGACTTTATTTTCCCTGGGTCTTCACTGTTCTTTAAGTATGGGCTCTTTAACCTTTCATATATTAACAGTAACTGCAACAAGCGCTTACAGATCGTTAATCCCTTCTTTCTTAATGTCACTCACCACAGCACAGCATCGTGTCTGTCTTTATTCCTTTGTCATGAGAGCAGAGATTCTCTCCAGTGTGAAACAGCTGCAAACCCTCTGCCATGCCCGAGTTCCAAGACTTAAAGCTGAGACAGTTGTCCAGAATATTGTAAAGGCAGCAGCAGCAAGCCTGTCTCTGGGAGAAGAGCATGTTTATTAGCTCTATCAACAGTTGCCTTGCTGAACAAACGAACGGCATTGAACTCGGGAAACAGTTATTGAAAACATCACCCCCACACCTGCCACTGTATGAGGAGCAAATTGTGTCAGGTTGAAAAGCTCCTGCAGCAAAACACCCAGAAGCCAAACACGTTTCAAGGCCTTGAAGAAGGTATGGGAGATTCTTAACAAATGTGCTCAAAACGCTTACGAGTCGAGAAAAAACAGACAATAGGCAAAATGCCCCAGTAATACAGGCAGCAGCGTGGGGTCAGCTTGGAATCAGATGGTCTTTACTGCAATATTGTTTGTGATTTCTTTGAGCACTGCTTTTCACTAGCTTTTTTTTTTTTTTTTAACCAGTTTTTCTGAGGGTCCTTGCACCTTGGCTCTGAATAATGAAGCTATGCACACACACGTGTTGGTTTTGATCAGGCTCGGTGTGGTAAGCATCCAACTACTCATTTCAAACAGGCAGCAATTCAGATTGGCAGCAGGAGCACACTGTAAAGCTGTACGTGAATAAATTCACTGCATCCCTCTGGGCATGAAGTTTGGACTTTATCTGGGTTTAACAGGTTTTTCATGACTAGAATCTCTGTTGTGCAGTTTTGCTCTAATTAGAATGGGGGCAGGTAAATGTGCTCAAGGGAAAAAAGATATTTAACCAATGGCAGGTTTAATGTCTGGGTGTTTCAGGTTTTTCAAATACAGATATCTATCCCGCTACTGTAGCTAACTGCTTCTCAAATACTTTTAAAAAGGAAACAAAATTCCTTGCATCTCTTCTGAGCCAACAGGAAATACTTATTAATTTGGATTCCAACATGACTCAGTTGAGAGATTACAGCAGTTGCCAAAACAACTGGTGGAGCAGCTTACTGGAAGTGTAAAACCAATAAAAACCATGACAGGATAAAAGCAGAGATGAAAAAAATCTGTAACCATGTTTGGGAAAGTATTTATAAATACTACAAAAGATGCTAATGCACAGTGATCACAATATCTTTTTAGAAATTACATTTATTTATTCACACTGCTCAGTACAAAATAACTGTACCTACTGGATACTTTACATCTGTACTGGAGGCTCTGCAGTTCAATACTGTGGTCATTATTCTTTATCTTTATAGTTTCAAGGTCTTGGTAGTTTACTTGCAGGGTGGTATCATGTTAAGTCTGTCTCACAGTTCTCTCTTGGTATTTGCAGTCAAAACACATGAGATTACATGCCCAAATTTAAATATGAAAATGACTAAGCAACTAGTTATTTCACGGTAGTATATGCTTTGTTCTTTTGTACCTGTAAGAACAGCATATCTTGGATGATTCAGGACTTAGAAACATCCATGCTGGCACAAACAAATAAAAACCCTGGGCAGCAGAAAGACAAAAACAAAAATATTTAGACAATTGGGTTTATTCATCCTAAAGGAAGAGCGCTAATGTTAACTTAGGGGGGTATTCAGTGAAAGGCCATGATAAGACAGCAGAAAAGATGTTTAGACCGGGGGCCAGCTTTGGGTCATCGTGCTGAAGACATCTGAGAATAGCAAATTAGCTTCAGAGCCTGTGTTACACTAATAACAAACAACATTGTTTCGGTCATTCTCTGAGGTTATGCAATGGGAAAACCTAATTATAGCTGACATGAACATCAATATGTTGCTTTTTTAATGCCTTTCTTCTGATAAGAAAACCAGCTAAGGAAAGCCACGGTACATTATCTCCGTAAACAACCATTTTCCTTGCACGACATTCTCTCTTCTTTGAACCCGTACTACCACACATGATCTGATTATATTGGCAGAAGCCTGCTAAAATTGTTGCAAGTTAAAACCTCGGCTACCCAAAGCATCAACCATCAGGCTCTGCTGGGCTGGAGCGACCTACTTAAAGGAAGAGATGAGGTCGTTGCTGCTGCTCCTGACTGTTGTGTACAGCTCTGGTAACATGACTTGAAGCTAACTACAGTATATGAGTTGGTTTACTGAGACTCTGTGTACTTTCATTTCAGCTCCTTCTCTAAGGCTTATTTTTTTAGTCAACAGCTGCACTTAAAAGTCAAGTTGTTCTATCAAAAGTTAAAAGCACACAGCATGCATATACCTAACACTACGGTCTCTCAAACTCCTGTAAAATAAACTGCTGTCCTTTTTCTTTCTCCTGAAGCTGGATGTAGAATAAAATCTACACAGAGTCACAGTCTTGTTCTTAAATGCAAAAGCCTCGGTTGCTTCACTTAAAAATGGGGAAGGGTTTGTTTCTACAGTGCATAAACTATTTTATTTAGTTGCACAAACTCTAGAGGACCATGGGGGACAGTAACAGATACCTGCTGTGATTTTGCAGAGTGAAGCTGGTAGCACAGAGAAGGGTGTGTGTGTTTCTAATGTCTCCTTTTCGGAAGGTGCAATAATTTCAATTTCCCATTTCTGTCACAAAAACATCAGTACAAATCCAGTCCTTTTTTTTTACTAATGTTTTAAACAAAGGAAAACTACTACAACTATAAGTTGAAGTATATAACATATAAAAAAAGAAGCTGTTATAAAAATTCTTTGTAGGTCTTCTCTTGAGAAGTCCAATATTACACATAAAAATGCAAAATAGAACTGATGATATAAATTTACAATTTTTAAGCTGTGTACTTACTGAAAGAATTATACTCTAGAAAATTACTCCAAAGCCCCAGGGGCTTGAGTTTCTTTTTCAATAAAGGTTTCACATGAAATTTTCTTAGTTCAGTCAGATGCTCGTTCTCCGTTTGAAGAAACAAACAGTAAAAGCCTGTTAAACATTTAACTTCTATGTGAGCCTTTGCAAGTCTCACTTCTGAGTTCAATACTTATGAATCCCCTCTGTAATAGGCACGCAGGAGGTCTGCATGTCAGTCGGGCTCACATCATAGCCCAGCTTCTTTATATCTTTGGTCACTACGTTGAAGGAAATGGTCACAAAGCCTTGAGATCGCACCCTCGTTACTAGAAGAAAGAAGACCAGAATAACACTGGTTAAGACAGGATTTTGAGTTACTGTTGAACTCTTCACATACCTGGGTAGGACTGCCTTGTTGCCAACAGGAGAAATGGGTGGCCAAGCCACGGTCTGCTGCCATGCAAGGGCTGCATTCGGGAGTCTTTGGGGCCTTACCTTCTCTTCCTTCCCCCTGTGCTACCACTTTGGGGTCAGTAAATTCTGGACGTCTCCCTGTGAACCAACTTGAAGAAGAAAATAGAAAATAAATAACTGGATACACATGGTTGCATTTAGATTTGACACAATTTATTATATGCGATTTTTTTTAAAGAGGGGTAATAAGTCTCCCAGCTTTTGTTCACAGCATAGAGTTTTGGACACTTATTCACTTTCTTTATTGCTATTCTACTTTGATCAAAGATAAATTTTCCTCTCTCTGAGGGAGAAAAACAAAGAAACAACTTTCATACACGTTATATTACATTCAAGCTATATCTGAGCTAGACAAACTCTCTCTACAGCAAAGCAGTTTCAAGACCAGTCTGATTCAAGGCCTGATTACCCAAAGTAACAGAGAGGCTTGGATACTTCAGGTACATCAGAAATGCACTTAATACAAAGGTAGATAAACTAGCATGCAGATTCTATGAGAAGGAGATCATAAGCGAAGAGATGGACATCAGCTGAATCCTGTCTGTGGGGCACAGATTCCCACACCAGCTCTGACCCAAACCAGGCTCAGCTGGTATATGCAATCCACAACCTGATAATCAGCTCACAGGTCAGCAGCCCTTCAGTACAAGAATTCAGGTCTGCTGTTAAAATTTGTTCTTTTTCAAACATGAAGATGACAAGAAGACAAAGCATTGCGGCAAGCAGAGAGTTAACACGTTCTGAGAAAGCACTTCAAAAAACCCAGACACCTGAAAATGTGTCTTTGCCTTCAAAACCACCTGGTTATGATAGAAAGTGTACACAGATATGCATCAGTGAGTAGCTGGATGGACATCTGCAAGTAAGAGCAAAACTTTAAAAATAAGAAGCCTTTAATCATTACCTTGTAAACTTTTGCAGCCTCGATGTGGACTCTGGAACAAACATAGCAATGGTTCTCTTATGCCTAAAACAAACACGAGAGGTACAGACCTTCAGAAATGAAGCAAACAGCACTGGCAAGTCTTATATTTGTGCAAGCAGCGGAATTTCAGACACGTCAGACCACTGAACACCTCAAAGTAAAACAATACTTTCCCTTTCACAAAGAAAGTGTTTGCTTGCACAGGAAGAGCATAATTTCAAGCGGCAGGAATGAAAGCTTAGCGTGTGCTGAGAGAGATGGGGAGAGAGTGATGAGAGCTAACATACTGCACTTCATACTTGGGTGGTCTTTATAACAGTTCTAACTTTAAGGAGTAGCTTACGGGATTGCCAATAATAATAATAACAACCAGAGACTGCTGCTAGAAAATCCACACCCTTTGTACCAAACGGACAAGTCATGATAAGCAGATATAGGGACAGTTTTGTCCCTGCAATAAAACTGCAACTTGGAAATTAATCTTTTAGCCCTGAAAGATGGCAGGGCTGTCTGCTCACCTTCCAGGTGTGAAGGGCACGTGAACAGCTCCGTAACCTCTCACCACGTCGTTTCCAAAAAAATCAGGTCCGTAGACGCTCACGACAATCTGCGGCCCTGCCAAAGAAGCGGGGATGAGGGAGGCACCTCGGTGTTGAGCATCCCCCCCTCCCCAGGCACTCACAGCCGGACGGGTTGGTGCTCTTGAAGGTAATTTCGATGGGGAAGTTCCAGATGAGCGTGGTGGGCGAGACATCGCTCTTGGAGGTGATCTGCGAGATGCCCTCCTCCAGGCCCTGTGGGGGGGAGAAAACCACATAAATGGGGCCCTGCCCTACGGCTGCCACACACGCTCAGCTGCCCGGGCAGTGCTTCAGGGGCAGGCAGGGAACCCTTACAGCGGTGGGAACCCAGTCCTGGCCGTAGACGAAGCAGAACTTGCAGTAGAGATCATCAAACCCGGGGAACTGCGGGGAGACGGGCGGCGTCAGCGGGACGGGCCCACGGGGACCGAGGGCCGGGGCGAGGCCGCGCTGCCGGGGCTGGAGCCGAGGCCGGGCCGGGGTTGAAGCCGGGTCCGGGCCGCCCCTCGCCGCGGGTCCCCCCTCACCTCCCCGCTCTCGATCTGGCCGTTAACGGCCACCAAGAAGACCCCGGGGCCGCCAGCACCGGCCGTCATGGCGCCCGCCTCGCCGCTAGGCCCCACGCCCCGGCCAGTTGCCATGGAGACGGACGGAGCGGCGCGGGGGACAAAAAGCCGCAGCGGGCGGCGCTTCGCGGGGGTGCCCAGGGTTGCCAAAAAGCAAGGGAATCGCCCCAAAACGCCGGCAGTGACGTTCCCCTCGTTCAGCACAGCGCGTTCTCGTCACCCCCACGGTCACTGGGCTGAGGGGCTGGGGCTGAGTCCTACAGGAACCTGCCTTCCGCTGCCCATCTCCCCCTTAATCCTTAAGCCGCGTTGTGTTGTGAATTTTATACATTTTTGTTTTACAACGTTTCCATAAATCACTCCTGGTGAGCTCTTTATAAGGCATTCCCAGCCCGTGGGAGGGAGCAGCACACACCGAGGAAATGGCCACTAGATGCTGCTGCCGGCCGGGCTGTGGCGGCTGCACCCGCAGGGAGCCCCAGGACTGGGGTGCCCATGGGGGAACATTTGGGATCGGCAAGGATGGGGGCACCCGGCAGCTCTGGTGTCCCCATGGGGTCACAGTCACAGCTACACGAGGCCTGTTACAGGCCATGAGGTGTCAAGTTTTAAGGCTTTGTAATTAGCGTCGTGTAATGACATATTTGTTTCCCTGGCCTGGCGGGAGCAAGCTGCGCCCCGATAAGTGCTGATACCTGGATGCGACTGCACGTCCCGTGGGAAGGTGAGGATATGGGATTGTGCTCGTCTGATTAGCCTGCTCTAATTAAAAGGGGAGTGAATTCTGTCTGTCTTTTTCAGAGTTGAAGCTGCTGACTCTGGCCGTGCTGCCTCCCTACAGAGGCCATGAGGTGATGGTGCCGGGAAGCTTTGCCACTGCCACAGCCGCTCACCCCACAATGTCATTCTCCATCTCAGACCCTGCTGCCCTGCCTGAGCTGTCCTGGGGCATTCAGTCAGCACTGGGCTCTGGGGAAGGACGTGAGGAACAAACAAAGCTCTGGCCACCAACTGTTTGGTTTTCCCTTGCTGCGACAGCAAGGAGTTGGAGGCAGCCTCGGTCCCCATCAGCTCCATTTTGCCTCCTTTTTGGCAGCCACCCTGCGAAGGCTCGCGTTGCTGTTCTGGCTCTCTGCAGTGCCACACTGTGGACTCTTTGTTTCGAGTGTTTTTCCTGAGGGTAAAGGGGCATCCTGAGATACTGCCTCTTGCCTTGTGAGGGGTGCTGTGTGTGTTTGGGCTGGACTGAGAATAAACTACTAAATCACTACTAGCTGAAAAATGCCTTTAATGTTCCTGTGGATATATTCTCTGCCAATCTTTATTTCAATTAGATTTGTCGAGTTTTCTTTGAGTTTACTTTTTTTCTTTTTTAAACATTCAGCAGACAAAACTTGGCCAACAGGGGAATGGGAGAAAGGCTCCTGGGATGGGAGGGAACGACTGAAATTTTATCCTTTCTCCCCTGCCCCTCAGAAATGCTTCAAAGCAAATCACTTATTTCAACTGAAAATTATCCAGGGGAAAAATAAAGCAGCTCTCAAACAACTGCCCTTTGCAGCTAGCAAGGCCATTTAATTAACACTTTTTTTTTTCTTTTTTTTTTTTTTTCTTTTTCTTTTTTTTTTTTTTTCTTTCCATTTCCTTGGCTACCAGCTAACTCAGATCTAGCTAAGAGCCAATTTAAGTGTTGTTTTTTTCATGCCTGGCAAGTGATATACAGCTGCTGGAGGAGTTAATACCGGCACCAAGAGATTTTTCCCCGTGACAGAGAAAAGGCAGCGGGGTTATTCTACAGCAATGAGTCATCTGTACCTGCCTGTGGAAGGCCTCTGTCCCCTTCCAGTTGTAAGGAGACCTTTCTCCCCCCCGCCCCCTTACATGCCAATCTTGTTCTAATTAGCTGCATTTCTGCTCTTTATGATTAGAATGAAATCCCAAGCAACGAAGCAAAGAAAACTTAATTAACGGTCCATCAGAGATTTCAATTTTCAAGCGTAATGAAAACTCACAGATCAGGGCTATTCTGTGGGTGTTATTTAATGATGTTGGCATCTCTCTTGGCCAAGTAAAACATTAGTTTTTTCTTCCAGCCCTGTCCTGGTCCTGTTGTTTGGTGTTCCCTGCGTGAGGCACTTTCTGGGAACCTCCCCGGGGCATTTGGGGCACCCAGGGAAGGAAAGTGCTCACCTGATGCTCGCTGGCTTGCCATTGTGTGCGGGACAGGTCCCATCTCTGAAAGAACATCTCCTGCTCTAGCAAGCACTGACCTCTGTGCACAAGGCATTAAACAGCTAAGGGAATTGCATTTTTTTTTTCACTTCCAGGAAGAGCCAAGGCTGAGAAAAATCTGTGCCAACTCTCCCAGGCTCATGTAAAGGACATTTTTTTTAGGCTCCAAGCTTCCAGGAAAGTGCTTTGGGAGTTGCTGCCACTTGTGATCCAGCACTCAGTGCGCGTAGGTGGATGTTCTCACCTGTGGCAAAGAGCATCCTTGTGGGAGTGCGGTGGAAGAAAGAGGCTGGCTAAGAGAAAATGGGGTTGCACGGGGCGAGATTACAGTGAGAAAAAGGAACGTCTAAGGCAAAAGGAGCCTGTGCAGTCCTTCGCCTCTGCCAGACACAAAGTTCCTCCCTGGGGGAGCCTGCTTTTTGGGAGAGGCACAGGAGAAGGGCTCCTTTGCAGAACTGCATAATTGCAATAGTGAGATGGAGCCCTTGGTGCGAGCAGCAGGCCCAGGTGCTGCTGCTTGCTGCTACCCAGGTGAGAGAGTGCTTTAAAATCTGCGCTGGAGGCTGGTTTTTTGTCACCATTACATTTTCAAGTATGATTAAACCAACCCCGAGGCTGATTCATCGCTTCCAAAAGGCACTCAGGGAGGGTGGGTGAGAGAGGAACGACAATACAGTGGCACAACAGAAAAGTTTATTTTTAATCCCAAATATTTACGATCAACACCTGCTAAATGGCCAGTGAAATACATTTTATGGTGTCATTAATCTGCAATAAACCAGCTTTATTTTTAGAGTGTTTGCACAAAGTTGCCAGTCTGACTCATCCCTGCCTGCATTTTATCTCTGCGAGGAGGCTACAGAGAGCTTCCCTGCCCTTTGTCTTAGCAGCCTTTTTCTTCTGTTCGTAGCGCTCTTCCCACCCGCTGTTCAAATCGAAGAACGTGGAAGTACACGGAAAAGCCTGAGCCCAGACAGCGATATTCTTGCTGTAATTCTTGCTGAATGTATTTACCCAGAGATTTAGTTTGGTGGGAAAGTAATTGGGCGGCGACTGGTGGGGTGAACTGTTCTGTTACGTGCTGACTTGCTGTGAGCCAGCCAGGAAACCAGTGCGAGGGGCTGCAGCTGCCCCAGGAGGGTCCCCAGCACCCCGGGCACTGCGGAGCAGTGGCTTTGCAGGGACTGGGGGGGACACACTCCAAAAACCTAGGCCATGTGTGACTGCAAGGAGACTTGCATCATCCTCAGCCCAAGCACAATTTGGCCTAATCCCCCTGGAATAAAAGAGCACAGCAAAAAGACAAAGCAGGGGTGTCAGTACCCAGTGTTCTGCCCCTCACCATTACACTGGGTGATTTATCAGGTTGGGATCCAGCCCTGAGGCCAGTTGCAGAGCATCACTGCGTGCACGAGGTGCTATTGCCAGTGGGCTGTGAGATGTCTGGTCTTCTATGAAAAATTAATTTGTTTTGGAACTTGTTACCATTTGTTAGATTTTTTTTTTTAATTTTTATTTATTTATTTATTTATTTTTGGTTAATGAGGAAAATTAATTAGTGCCTTGATCTGAGCCAGTCGGAATAAATTAACATGCAGGCAGGAAGGGGGAGAGGGCGAGGAGGGCTGGAGGAGCTGTGTCACAGCAGGGCCATCAGGTTTGGGAAGGGCACGAGGAACTGGAGGCTCTGTGGGTAGAGGGGGAGGGAAGGCGAGCTCCTGCCTTTTCCAGACACGAAGCCCTCCTGCTTGTCGGCCACCGTGGCTGTATTTTGGGGGAAGACAGGCTCAGGTGGGAGAGCCTCTGCTTGGGCATCTGCAGCAAACCCGGGCAACATCGCAACAGCCCTTCAGCAGTTTGTGCCTCTGAGCGGGCAAAGCTGAAGCAAGAAACATAAGTTGCTCTTTTTTTATTTTTTCTTTTTTAATCAAATAGTTTAATAATTAATCTGGTTTCTTTCCTGCGGTGTTAGATAATGAGGGTTGCTGGCGCTTTTCCCTGCAAACAGATGTTTTCCCTGTCTAATCCAATGGCCACAGCTGGAAAACCCAACCCCTGGCTGGCAAGTGCATGAGGGCAAGTCGAGGGGTCCTGGCACGAGGCGCAGCCCCGGCTCAGCCCAGCGGGGCCACGGACCCAAACCAGGGCTGAAACCCCCCTGGTGACATCTCTGTGAGCAGAGATATCGATCAGGGGTGTGCTTATGCCACCGCATGTCCTGCAGTCACTGCAGAGAGCCCACACTAGGGCTGCACACACAAAAATAAAAGGGTTGAAAAAGAAATCATCATCAAGCGGGGCTGCCTCTGTTAACACCATTTTGTACGAGGACTGAGCACCCACCCGGTGCGAGCTTGAGTTATCACGGGGCCTGAGTGGGGTTGCAGCAGATAGCCACGCTGAGCTGCTTGGAAAAAAAGAACGTTTGGAGATTTCAGCCCCTTGGCCCCCACTGCTGATGGCTGAGGTGCTGGTGGGAGGCAGTAAAATTTCTAATTAAGGCCCCATAAGGAAGAGGCGATGGCCCCAGACATTAAAACAGCCATGTATTTAATGCTTAATTGGGAATGTTTAATGGATAAAATCAATTTAATTATTCAACCTAAGAAAGCTTGTACAAATATCAGTCCTTATTAGTATTCATGCCACCTGTATGATCTCACAACATTGGCAGATTAAAGGTTGTATCTAATTGCGCTGAGGATGGATTCAGATTAGAGACTTTTTTTTTTTTAAAGCTTTTTTTTTTTTTTTTTCTCCCCAGCCTAACAAAGACAATTTCACATTGATGCCATCTGCGATTCGACCTTGAAGCAGAGACCAGCTGAAGATGCTTTGAGGTGGTTTCCTCTGCCCCTTCCTCCACGCGCTGCTGGCAGTTCTCCTTTATCCCCACTCTCCAGGGCTGCCCGCAGCAAGGCCAGGCTGATGTTCCTGCAGGCTCTGCTGCAGTGGGGAGAGCTGGGGCAGCGTTGGGCTGAGAAATGCATGTGAATGAATCGTCATTTAAAGTGCAAAACAGAAATAAATCTGGTTAAATGATTTGCGTTTGTCTGGTGCTTTCCACTTCTAACCTCGAGCGATGCCACCCTTGCAGGCAGCCTGGTGGAAATTGCTTAGCATGATAAGGGCTCAATCAGCAGGAAAATGAACACGGCTTAACGAAGTTCGGCTGTTTCTCCATGCCGTTGTTAATGGCCAGGTTGGGGGCCTAAGACCCAGCTCTCCTCCATGTAACGTGTGGGTTTTAACAAATTGCTGCATTATAAAGGAGCTGGTTCATAACACAACCCCAACCCCCAGCACTCGCTGCGTATTTTGGGTGATTTCCATCGCTTTGTCCTGTTTCTCCAGCTGCAGCTGTGCTGGGTTTCTGGCTGCAGTGGAGCACGAGACGCCCGTCGTGTCCCATCCTGCTCCTACTCCTGGCCGGGTGGCAGGCAGAGGCACTGTCACCTGCACGGCTTCTTTTTATTCCCTTCACATCTTTGCTAACATAAAACCAAGTAACCCCTGGGCTGCTTTTTGGCCTCCTGGAGGCTCACTTCATGTGCTCCAAGCTCTGCTTCCTGCTTCAAAATTAAGGCTTTGGTACTGGGATCCTGATACCCTGAATATTCAGCCGTCTCCTATGGATGCCTGACCCTGGCCCACAGCTCAGAGCCCCTTTGGACGCTGCCTTCCCAGCAAAGCTCAGTAACAACCGCAGCAATCATTACCTTTATGGTGTTTTTCTGGAATTCCCCACTATCCCACCGAGGCGGAATAATTACAATAATCCTGAACGACTTCATTGTGGCGGCACAGGTGCTCGGAGGCAGCTGGCACCAAGCCACTCGACACAGAGAGGCTCTGGGGCAAGGACTCAGCGGGCAGCACCTCGGGGGCCAAACACGCAGTGTCCCCGAGCCCCCCAGGGCAGGGGACATCTGGAGCCGGGGCTGTGGCAGCGGCGTCCCCGTGCCGCGGCACAAAGTCAGGCCACGCTTCCAGTTTATACAGTTTAATACATGTGAAACAAGATACATTTCCTTTTGAGTAATGGATGCATAAATAACAGAAGATATATGTGAATGCATAAATATGAGGCGGCATGGAACGAACCAAACAAAAACGGTTGTTTTTTAATTATTATTTTTTTTTCCTGCATGTCTTTTTTGCTGCTGTTGCCCGGCGCTCGGGTTGACGTCGGCTTTCCGTGGTGAAGCTGTCCCGCGGGGAGGGCCTGGATGAAGAGTGGGGAAGGGGCAGGGAACGGAGGCTAAAAACGAAAAATCAACCCCAAAACTGAAAAATAAAATAATTAAAGTGGTGTTGACAGGTGCCTCGAATGCCTCGAGAGGCTTCTGGGTCTGCGACGGCAGCAGAGGGGCCTTCGGAGGGCAGCGGGTCCACGTGGGTGCGGGTGTGCGGAGGAAGACGAACAGAAAGAGTGCAAAGGGGAGGTTTCGGCTATCACCGAGCTCTCAGAGGCATTCTGCGATGAGAACAAATCATTAGCTTAAATGCTCACAAAGAACATCACCTAAGACAGCTCTTTATACCTTTACAGACTGTATCAATAATTTACTCTGAACTGCAGTAAACAAAATACATTTCTTAAATAACTTACTATTTATTTGTTTTTCTATCTCTCTGTAAATTTAACTTTTTCTTTTTTTTTTAGTCTTTTTTTTTTTTTTTGCAATGCAAGAAACCTTGTTTGTGCACGTTAGTTCAGATTATTGCGACATTTAACCTGAATATCCATTAAAAAAGGAAAAAAAAAAAAAAAAGCAAAAGGACAATTGTACAGACAAGAAGAATGAATAACTTATTATTGCACTGGCTACAATTCAGTAGTGATTTGTTTTTTTTTTTTTTTCTGTAGTTAGGACAACCTCTAAAGTACAAAAGAAAAATGAGAGAGACGGCTAAAGCATCAGCTGTGAAAAGAAGCTGCTAGGATGATGGTGGAGGAAGAGAGGGAGGGGAGAGGGGAAAAAAAGGAGAGCAAAGAAAGAGGAGAAACATTTGGAAAACGCATGGCCGTAATAATTAGATCCACATAAAACCCAAGGAAACACCACCCAGTTGCGGAGTCACATGTAATGCAAAAAACAGTATCGTTTCTGTATAAAAATATGTGCATTATGAAGAGAGAGTTTTCGTGGGTATATATTTTTTTTTGTCTTTTTCCTTGTTTTGTATCTCACAAATACATTATTTCTATTTATATAACTGCTGATATACAGACAATGTACAGCTCCCATCTCCTGGGCACTCCCACGTAATGTGACATCTCCAAAAGGTGCCTTTTTAAAAGTTGAGCGTCTTTTTTTTTTAAAAAAAAAAGAAAAAACAACAACAAAACAACAAAACCCAAAGAGAATCCCCCAAACCCCAACCGCCACCACCTCGCACCCGAATCAATGTGATCGAGGCCACGGAGGGCGGCGGGGGGACCGAAGCCACCCCCCGGCCAGCTCCACCTCCCCTTTAGAAAAGAAACCCCCCAAACCCCTCGCAAAGCCGCTCCCCCCGCCCCGAAACACCCGTCACCGTTTCGTCCAGCCGTTTGTTTGGTTTCTTTTTAATTTTTTTTTACGTTTTTTTTTTTTTTTTGTTTGTTTTTTTGCAAACCTCCACAGCGCTTAAGAACAAGTGACTGCGAGAAAGGAGAAAAAAAAAAAAAAACAACAAAAAACGAGAGAAGAGCGGCCGCGCACCCGCCGCCGCTCAGTCCCTTCGGTTTCAAAACCCACATTGGTGTCAAGCCCTTAAGACCCCCCCCGTTCCCCCCTCCCAGAAAGCTATACTGGCTCGTCGATGTCTTCTTCTGTTGCGACAGTCACGGGCCCCAAGTCCTGCTTGCGGAGGGGGCTCTTGGCGGGGCCGAGGAGCTCTTTGCTTTTCTCAGCGCTGCCCCACTGAGTTTTTAAGTGATCCGCTTTTTTCAGTTCGGGGGCCGCGGGGTCCGGCCGGGAATCCGGCGTGGATTGCCCGCTGTCCAGGAGATCCGAGAGGCTGCTCAAGGAGCTGCCGTCTGACTGCTCGAAGGAGAAGTTGGGGATGGCCAGGTGCTCCCCGCGGCACGGGGGCTGGCCCCGGCGCTCCGTTTTGGAGGCCGGTTCCCCCCCGGGCTGGCTCTCCGCGAGCTCCAGGGACTCTCTGTAAGCCGGGAACTCGCAGGACGGGGTCCTTCGGCGCAGCATGCTGTTCTCGGAGGGTTTGGTGCGCGAGGCCGCCCCGCCGTCGTCCTCCATGGGAGGATCTATAGAAATGCAGGGCGGGCTCATCTTCTTCTTCCTCCGGGCTCCGTGGATGTACTCGGACTCCGGCTGGATGTGGGCAGGGGACCGCTGCTTCTCCTCGGCAGGGTCCTCAAAGCTACAGTCTCCGTCGCTGACGGAGGGGCAGATCTCGATGGAGTGCCGCCTTTGGTCGTCTGCCCAGCTGGGCTTGTTGAGGAAGCCCTTTGTGTCGATGCTGTAAAACTTCTTCAAGTCCTTCTCCTTGCCGCCTCCCCCGGAGAGGCTGCTTGTGCTGCAATTCTTGAGGGGCACCGGCGACGGGGCCGGGGAGATGAACGGCGAAGTCGAGCGGCTCCCGGCCTCCGAGTGCTCCCCCCAGTCTTTGGCTGAGCTGTTGATGTGGCGAACCTCCTCGTCGGCCAGGTCGGAGGGCTCCACGAGGCAGCCCTCGGGGCTGGGGGGGCTGTCAGCGGGGCTGCCCGGCCGGCTGGGGACCCCACGCTGGCCGCAGCCGTGCTTCCGAGCCAGCGTGCCGGGGTGCCGATGTGGGGAGGATGGAGGGGAACACGGAGGGGTGGCCGGCAAGGATGAGGCTGTGGGGTGGAGAGGGCTGGGGGTGAAGGTGCTCTGGGGCTGCTTCGCTGATGGTAGAGTCTCTCCCGGCTCCGCTTGCAGGCTGTCCTTGGGATCCGGCGTCTGCACGTCCACGGAGTCCGTCCGAACGGCCTCCTGGAAGGGGAGGAGAGAGAGATGGGAGCGAGAGCCTGGGGATCTGCCAGGCTGGTGGCACTTTTAGGGTGAAAGCTGGCCCGTGGCAGAACAGTTGGTGGGTGTAATGATTCCCTCACCGTCCCGTCTCCACCCCGCAGTGCCAGCCCCCATAGGACCGCCTCCAGACAAGTTTTGCAACCAGACCTGGGACCTTTTTGTCCTAAAAAGGGGAATTCTGCTCTCAACTCCAAAAAAACAAACCCAGGAGAGGACTGGAAAAGAAGAGAAGGGCTGAGGTGACCACAAGGGAGTTTGCCTCTGCAGGCTCTTGGCCTCTTACCTGCCTGCACAGCAGCTTGTTGAGAGTAGGAGATCGAGGAACGACGTGGGGGGGAAGGATCTTCCAGCGGTGCCGGCCGTCGTGGTTGGGAGAGCGCACGGCCAGCTGGAGGGACTCTGTGGGGACTCTCAGAGAGGAGGAACACGCTCCCACGGGCTGGGAGCGGATGGAGGTGATGGACCCTAGGAAACAGAGAGGGAACAGTCACCACCATGGGGCTGAGAAGTCTGGAGGCTGGGTTGGTGCCTGCAGGCTCCAGTGTAAATGCTGGAGAGGAAAGGAAAAGCCTGTCAAGTCCAGCTGAGATCCCAAACCTCACCACAAGCCTTGGGCAGTGCCAGGATTAGAAACCAGGTGCCCCTTGTCCTGTCTCCTGCCCTAAATACCTGGCCACACCTCATCAGGAGACGAAAGAAGCCTCCTCTGCAATCCACCTGCATCGCATGCAGCTCTGCCCTCCCTGGAATACCACCCATTACAAACTTCATGCTCACAGCGTCTGTTTTCTGTTCCAGGCAATAGAAATTTTCTCTCTCAGTGGCCGTGACGCTCAGGGTGTATGGCAGCCACCAGCCCCACACAGCAGCAAGTGAAGGGCAGGACCAGGGTTGCATTGGAAGCCTGGCCATTGCCACTTTCCCAGCAGCACTGCCTCAGAGGGGTTTATAAAAGGACTTGGAGAAGGTGGCTGAGGGGAAATCTGGTGGCTGGGCTGTTTTTTCCTGAGTCCACCTGCAGGGCTCACAGCCCTGTGCTGCTTTGCCAGGGGAAGGCGAGAGCAGCGCTGTGCCACCGCCTCAGAGCCTCCGGAGCTCGCCTCGCCTTGTGCAGCCACTTCGCCAGGAGGAGACACTGCTGGCATGCACAGGGCAGTTTTTCCATTTCCTACAACGCAAATCCTACCCCCGATATCTATCCACGAGGCAGCCTCTGGCTGATCCACAGCACAGAGGCAGCTTCAAGTGCTTTGAGAGTCCCTGAGCTCATGTATCAGGCAGGGAGTGCGCTCTTCCTGAAGGCTCCCAGTCCCTCTGTGGTGCTGCTTTACTGCATTTCTGTGTTGTTTGAAAGATCTTTTGCTTTTTTTTATTTTTTTTTTTTTTGGCTGCAGGATTTATTGTCCTCATTAGCTTGAAACCCAACGTCTGTTTCTACATTGCTGCTCCATGTTAAAAACACAGCTATCCATCACTTCAAGAGATCTCGCCCAAAGGTCAGGGAACTTGAACCTATGACAAAAGCCATCCAGACAGTTTGCAGTTTCATTTCAGAAAGAGATTTGTTGTTGGGGAGAAAGAAAACTTAGCGTTTAATCATTTTTCTTTTGGAGCTTTTCTCCAGAAAGCTGCGGAAGCAGCAGAGCAGTGAGGTTCCCACCCCACAACCTGCCCCACTTCTCCCTCTTTTGTTTTTGGGCTCTCCTACAGGCAGAGTTTCAGGCTGAGTCTGTGCTATTCATTGTGATAATCCAGGCTTTACGAAATGTTTTTTATGATGCAGAAAAATGTTGTCATAAAATCTTTTACAAACACAGTCATAAAATCAAAACCTTACGCTTTCCTCCCCATCCGTAGCTGGAATTTCCTTCTGTTGGAAACTTTCCATCTAGCTGTCCTATAGGAAACCAAAAAACCCTCTTAACTGCATGGTCAGGAACCCTGAAGGGAGCCAAATATCCCTGGATTTGTATGTTTTTTTCTTGTTTTTCTAACAAATCAGGAAACTGCACCTAAGACCAAAATAATACAAGACCTGGTCATCTCACATTTTCAGTGTGTAGACACCAAAATGTTGGGAGAAGAGCAGACATCCTTAACTGACATCGAAAAGTCAATGACAGCACAAATGCTAATGCAAATCTGTGTGTGTAACTTGTGGGACTGTCACAAATCGGAGTTTGGTCAGCTCAGGAGCAGCACAGCTCTGGGTGATGCTCCTTGGATGGATGCACCAGCTCAGAGAGAAGGTAAGCACCTGTCATATCCATTACTCGACTGTTCCTGGAGAGAAATTTGGGAAAGATGAAAAATCCTTGGCCAGTTCTACCCACCTCTGCCAACATCACAGCAGTTTTATACTAGCATAAATCCTGATTTACACCCACTACAGAGATGAAAATCATCCCCAGTAGTCCAGCCATGAAACTCAACCTCTGTTTTCTTTGCTTAGCAAAGAATTTGCAGGTGAAATAATAATAAATACTGAGCAGAGAACATTAACGGGTATCCAGACAGCTTAAGCAAATAGAGAGTTACTTCACCCAAGGAAATCAGAGCAGATCTTGCCAGCCCCACCAGGGTCTGCAAACCCACCACTCCTCTGTCCAAGCAGTTCTTGCATTTCAAACAGCGTTGCATCAAAGGAAACCATACTGGTAAGTTCTTGGGAGCCACTCAAGAAGCACATGTGCTTTTAGGGAGGCAGGTATTTTCTTTCTTATTGATTTCCCCTTCAAACCAATTTGCGCAACAAAGGAGAAAGAAAGGCATTTTAGGGGAAATGTATTTGGATGCAGTTGGGTAAATGTATACTCCAAGGCTCTGTGTAGCTCGTGATTCCCTGGCTGCGGGGTCTCTCCACAAGATTCATTATAAGGCCAGGCTACAGAGGCACTGGAGAGCGTTTTCTAATCTTTATGCTCCCAAAGAAACTCCTCCATCTGTGAACTCAATGTACTATGCTAAAACGATAGTGCTCTGAGACTGAAGACTGCCTGAAACAAGAGCTGTACAGGAGCTCTGTCAGGAAGCAACGCCGACGCCAGCTTTTATTCATGTTGACTTTATTGATTTGTATTCCTGATGTCAGGGCCGACCATTTCAGAAGAAATGTGCAGCTAATACCCTTTTCCTTGGCTACCCGCCTGTGCTCTGTGCCTCTCGCACTGCTCGGGAGCCCCACTTCTCCCCAGTCAAACACCCAAACCGCCCACTTGCTCCTGACAAAACGCAGTGACGTGATGAAAACACAACACTGCAGCCCGTGGGATGGTATCAAACCAAACAAAGCAAGCCCTAGCTCAACCCACACGCGGCGCTGGCTGCGTATTCCCCATCTAACCACACGTGTGCAGGCAGGAGTTACTCTGCTCGGTTTTGGCTGGCTGTGCGAGGAGGAAGGGAAATCTCCATGAGTGGTAGGTACCTCGCTGGGATTTGCAGGGATACGTCTCCATCTCCACCTCGTGGAGGGGGAAGGGGGCTTTGGCTGGCATGACGGGCCGGAACATGTAGCTGTCGTTGGGCAAGGAGTGCATGCGGGACACGGAGATCTTGCGCACCGTCAGGAGGTTTTGAGAGTCCTGTGGCCGTAGACTGGCCGTGCCAACCTGCAAAGCAAGGAGACAGGGAAAGGGGTCACTCAGCATCTTGGTGAATTTACAGTGGTCTCCTTCACGTCTGTTTTTTTGTTTTAAAACCCGGGCAGATGTTCCTCTTGGCATCTTACAGGGAGTCAGCAGCCCCGGTGACTGCAACAGAACACCAAAGCCGCAGAAAGAGCTCAAATTGCGGCTCGAGTAAAACGAGGCATCAATGAGCCACCGCTAAGCTGATTCTTGGACACAGCAGCTAAGGAGTAAGGTCCAGGAAAATGGGGCCCACCCTCCGAACACAGGAGAAAGCCAGCATTTCTCACACTGTTCTGATTTTCCCAGGGATGTTTTCAGCCCAGCCTGGGTGGTGATGGGACAGACGGACAAAATCAGACAGTCCCTGGCCACGTGGACCTAGGGTACCAAGAGCTTCTGGAAATTCATGGATTGTCCCCCCAAACACACACACACACACACACACACACACAAAGGCAGACGTTTAAACACACACCCACGTTAAGACCACTGCAGACCCTGGGCCTCTCCCTTACAGCATGGGGCCTGTTGGGCACCGCTGGCCCCGACAGGTGGCAGCCCCACCACAGGGGGCAGAGGGAAGGAGAGGACATCGTGGTGTGGCACTGCCTGGGTGTGGAGCCTGTTCTGGGGAAGAAAAGGGATTTTTCTGTGTTTGTATGGCCTCTCTGTCAAACAGGGCTCTGGTTGGAAGTGCCCAGACAGAGCATCTCCCATCACAACCCTTAAACCGGAGCCCTCACTGCTTCTCTGGGGCTCTCTTCACTTCATCCACCTTACAGTGAATTCATCCCAGGGTCTCAGGAAGCTTTATGTCCCCAACAATGTCCCCGTGGTGCTGATGGAGCAGCGGTGAGAGGTGGTGCTGTGACCAGGCCAACCGGGCTGCGGGACCCCTGCACCTGCAGCCTGGCTCCCGGCCCCAAGGTTTTGGTCCTCAACACCTTCCCCTTACAATTTACCACATTATCTAAGGTACAACTAATTGCCCTGCTTTGCCTTTAATGTCAGCCTCTCAGTGACTGATTGAAAGCATTTTCCCAGCTGCATGTCTTAAATTAAACGTATTTTGCTTCACTCCACTGGACTGTTTTCCCTCTGTGCTAGCAAAAGCTGGGCCCGAGATCCCTTGCTGGATAATTTGGAAGTCACCAAGGATCTGTTTGAAACTGTTTTTTCCATACGTTCCTTGCTCATGAATTTCTTTCCTCAGATCCAACAGAGATACATCCTGAGACGAATTACTCAAGGCTTTTACCCTCTTGAACTTGGCTGAGAAGCCGAGGGGAGCAGCCTCGGGTATTTACAGGTAGCTGGCATCCCGAGCATCCCTCCGGGTCTACCCAGGCCTCTCTCCTGCTATATTGATGCAGCGGCAAGGCGGCTGTGCCAGTTGGCCTTTGGCCATTGCAGCTAATGAGCTACCAGCATCCCGGCACCTGGAGCAGAAGGTGGGCAGGCAGTTGTTGAAATCCTGTGCCACACGGAGAAAAAAAGGCCTCACCCTGCTGTCTCAGCAGACTAACAGAAGGAGCACGGCATTTTTCTATTAAATCCCTGTTCGTCGCTGAGGGATCTCATATCAATCTGCTCCGGCTGGGACAAATGGACAGAAATCCCCTCTTGACACAAACAACGGTGATTTTGAAGGTTTCAGCTATTGAGACCCAATTGACTGAGGGACTTGGGTAAGTTCCAGATGGCTCAACGCCACCGTAAGAAGTACTTGAAATATGAAACGTGTGCAAGAAGTTTGCTGGCTCACACCTGGCGAGCTGCTCCTGACAGCTAGGAAGGCTTGGAGACACAACACCGTGCTGCTCCTCCTCTGTGCTGGGAAATGCACTCAGGAACCAGACCCCAGGCCTTGGAAATCAGTGAAATCCTTCTAAACCCATGAAAACCCAACCTGAACAGCACTGCCAAGGCTGTGCGTGGTGACCACTGCCTGCACCAAAGCTCTCCGACAGCAATAAAATGACCCCAGAGGGCTTTGGGGATGCAGCTCAGAGGCTTGGTTAAACATCTTTAATGAGTGAGCACAGCTATCTCCTCTCGTGTCTGGGAACTGGTAACCTGCTGGAGCTCTGATTTTGTTCTGGTCCAAAGGGAGCTCGAGAAGAAACAATCCTGCAAATACCTCCACAGTGCATGACCCTTCCTGGGTGATTAAACCAAGCCTAAAGCAGATTCATTCTGGATGGCTGCTGCAAGTTGTCTGATGGCAGAGGATGTGCTCCCCTGTGCAGCACGCACAGCTTCGTGGCACTGCACCTCCTCATTTGTGCCAAATGCCTGCAGCCCATCCAGCAGCACATTGATTTAGGAGGGCACATTCCAGGTTTGGGCCCGAGAGCTCCTGCCAGCTGAGATCTGGGGCAGGGTCACTCCTGCGGGCACATTTGGTTCTGTGTGGTCTCAGTAGGAGCAAGGTGGAGAGGTACAGCACCTGCAGCTGGAAGAAGGGGTCTCTAGGAGGCAGGATGAGTGAAGGAAGAGATGGAAAGATGCTCACCAGCTTGCTCCATCATGCTTCTAACTGGGGACTGAATTTCAGGGCAGATGACGTGCAGCAGTGCATAGAGCATCTCCCGAATCCACAGCTCTGGTGCTTGCTGAATGCCCAACAGGTAAATGTGCTGATCTATGCACACCTTTCTGTTTTCTCAATACTAGATCATGAACAAGGCCTTACAGTAACAGTAAGAAAACCAAGCTGGGCCATGTTCTCTCCATAAACCAAGAAAAGAATCTGCCTGTCTCCAGCTCTCGATATATGATTCGAAGACAGACAGCTTACACATCACATTGTACATTAAATATGAGACTCCTTTTTGGCTAAAAAGAATATTTCTCTTGTGTTCCAGACAAGACTGCAGGCAAAATCAGCTGGGACACATTCCCTGCCCAGCTCCTGCACAGGCAGAGGCAGTACAGAGGACAGAGGATGGAAACGACTGTGGCTGTGAAGCGACAGGCTTAGGACGACCCGGACACCACCGCCAGCTGCACAGCACTAAAGCACAATGCCACAACGCAGAAGCAACGGCGCGGCGTCATTCACCTCAGCCTCGTGGCCTGGGGGGTGGTGGGAAGGAGTCAGGACATGGTGGGAAACAGAGCAGGAGGACGGGATTTCCATCACGGGAGTCTCTGCCCCCTCCAGCGTGTCTGGGATGGCTAAAGAGACATTCTCACAGCTCAGCGCTTCCTTAAAATCAGGGAGATAAAAAGCATCAGTAGCAGAGCAAGGTGGTTTTAGTGCTCCACACAGACCAGGGCAATATAGAGCATCCTGTAACACCTTCCTGGGTGCCTGTGCCACCATCAGAGGCAGGATTTGTTGCACGGAGCCCTGTGTATTTAAGCCCCTCAGTGCTGGCAGGTTTCTAGGGCTAAGAAGAGGCTCTGCACATGAAGTGAGCAACCTCCCGAGGAACCTGTGGCTCCTGATCTGCTCAGGAGCTACTCATGGATCAGGAAAACTCAAGGAGAGAGAGCTCAGTTTGCAATCAGAGCCTGTGTAAAAGGATGTGCCCTCTCGTCTCCAGCTGAAAAAAGCAACCTGGGTGTTTATGGTGCACTTTCCTGCAGAAATCTCTATTAGAAGCTCTATTTAAATAGTGAATTCCCCATCGCTATGTAACCAAATTCCTTTTTACTTGATTTAATAGAGTCTGATGGATTTCACAAAAATCTAATTTAATGTAATTTAATCGGAACCCCTCTCATTGATTTTGCAGTAGATTTATTTGCAATCAGAGTGACAAAGGTACTCCATCTTCACTCTTAATCATACTCTGCTGACATGGGATGAGACAATTATCTCATGCCCTTCCTTTATTTCCCCCTACTTCTGATTGCCCTCATTTTCTAGAGGACTAGTAAAACTCAGATAGAAGGTAGCTTCTGGAAAATCAGCCCCAGAAGCACCACTTTCTTGACAGGGGACCTTGACAATTCCCAGGGCCGTGCCCTGAGCAGAGTGTGAGCCAGCAGAAAGCTGCATGTTTACAGACAAGCCCTTCTGAGCTGCATGCTACAATTTGCTTGAGGCTTCTCCGGAAATCCCCAAATGGGGCTAAAAAGAACCTGAGCAGGATTTCTGTGTCTGTGTGAAGGGAATTTGTGCCATCCCTTTCGTACGTGTCAGGGTTGTCAGGGCCAGAGAGCCCAAGGCTTTAGGAGATTGCTCCCTGGTGCTGCTGCTTATGCTAAAATGACAAGGACCAATGTGCTGCCTGGGGAACAGGACAGGGACATGTGGCTCTATGCTTCTGAACTTAAAATTCATGATCTTTGACCTTCAACTCTTCCCTACAACAACAATCAGGACAGTGTTAGCCCTGGAGAATGTTTCTAGTGGCCTTCCTCCTCGGGGAACCCTCCTGAGATGACTCAAGGTGTGGAAGTAGTGGTGACATCTCTGCTGGAGGGGGGTGCAGGAAAGCTGCCTTCCTCCCACTCTGCCTCATCTCCCGCCTGCTTGGCTCGGTGTCACTCGGGATCAAACAGCAGTGGCTGGCAGGAATTGTCCCCTCCCTACCCCAAGCACAGGAATAGCAGACACCTCGTGTGAACCATTACCAGGGCTTGGTGCTTCGCCTGCACTGCTGACTCCGACTTCACAGCCTCCTGACTTCTGTAGGGTGCCCTGCTGTCCGGGGCCACCCCTCCTCCCCTGCTCCCAGCAGTGGCCGAGGTGGTTGCTCCTCTGGACATCTCCAGCTCGATCTCTGCATCCATCTCAGCATCCTCCTTGGCCTCCTTGTTGCTCTCCTCCAGGTGCTTCATCAGCACTGCCACCACCACGTTGACCAGGACGAACTGTGCGATGAGGACGAAGGTGACGAAGTAGACGGGAGAGATGACGGGCAGGTAACTGAGGCAGTGCTTGTCTTCCCGGGTGCACTCCCGGAGGGTATCCTGAAACAGGGAGCCAGCGGTGAGGGATTAATGAAGTCTGGGGCTCCAAATACAGAAACAACCAAAGACGACCAGAAAAACATATAATTACATAACCCAGACACAATGACTTGTGTGTACAATCTAAATGAATGGAAGGAAACATGGACACCATGAATTACAGCATCTACAAAGAGGAGGATCATGTTATGTCCCAAAGGCACAGGGCAGAGTCCATGGCTACTTCTCCCAGCTACAAGAACAGGCACAATTTGCCTGAAGTATAATAAATCTTAAAAAAACTAAGCTTCAGGTTGAGCAAGACTTAGGCCAAATGATTATTTGAAAATATTTGACTTTTAAATGGAAAAGTTTAATTTTTATGTTTTAAAAGGAAGCTTTTTTTTTTTTCCCCACACAAGAGGTACCTCAATTTGTTTGAAGTTTGTAACTATATATCTAGAGAGAAAAGAAAGAACCCGGAGAGAGCTTGCACACACCTTCATGATGCCATTCCAGTTGTCCCCCGTTGACACCCTGAAGAGGGTGAGGAAGGCCATGCCGAAGTTGGTGAAAGTTGCATGCCGGCTCAGACCTTCGCACGGATTTTCTTCACTGCAGTCTGCAGGAGAAAGAAGTGGAAGCACGTCAGTAAAGCCAAGTTTGGCAGCGCTCCTTCAGAACTGTACCCATGGTCTGCAGCAGCAGGGAGGATGGCTGCGTGGTGATCCCACGGTGGTCTCGTGCAGCCACACTCGTCCTGGTGCAGGCAGATGAGAAAATGGGTGGTAACACAGTGTGGCTTAAGAGGTCCAGGCTGACATTAGGCAAGGTGTTTTTACATGGAGGGAGGCAGGGGAGCTCCATCCTTGGTGTTCAGGATCTGGCTAGACAGATGAGGCTAGATGGAGCCTCAAGGAGAGGATGGCTGGGGGCCTCCAGAGGTCCACCAACATTTTCCTGATTCTCTTGACTTAGCCTGAACAGGCAGAGCCAACACAAGGTGATCTAACAGGAGGTGGAAGCAAGAAGGCTTTTGCTGGGGTGTCTCAACAAACACTGCCCTATGGTACACTTTGTCTGCTATCCTCTTGATTGCATTCCTCGCCTTGATTATTTTTTAAAGGGCACATCTACGGCAAGGGATATTTCTCTGCAATAAAGTAGAGCAATTTTGTATTTTTTTTCCTGAGAGTTAATATACTAATGAATGTAAATTGAACACATGAAATATCCCTCTTTCCATAAACCACAGGTTCATTATATTTTCATGATGACAGGCAGCAATGGCTCCTGCAAGGGAGTTTCACTACTGAGCGTTTATTTCAGAAGCAAAAAAGGAAGGAAAATGAAAAAAGCAAATAGGAAAATCCCCCAAAAGACCAGTCCTGGAGGAGTGAGTGCTGATGGTTCTTGCAGCTGACATGCACCAGCAGTGATTGGGGAAAAAAAAAAAGAAGCAAAAGTATTTCTCATTTGAAGTCCGGGTGGGAAGCAGTGTGCTGACTGCCTGCTGTTTGCCCCAGACACAATCAGGGCTTTCCCAGTCTCTGACCACGTGCTGTGGTTACCCGGGGGCTGGCACTAGCAAGGTGTGTGCGTGGAAACACAAAGACAAAGAGGACTCAGAGCAGCAGAAGGTGCCTCTGTGAATAAGACATTTTTTCAGCTCTGTGGCTGAATAAATACATGCCCATATATCTAGACACGCAATATAAAACATACAATATTTCATTTGGGGTGGATGCTGAACTAATTTTTTTTCCAGAACCTGTGGAGACTTAAAAATAATTTGTCTTGGGTTGAAAGAAATATTCTGCTTTCAGGCATTTGTAATCTGAGCATAGGGCTGGACTCATAAAGGGGATTAATGACAGCCATAAAATCACCGCGGAGGACGGGCCCTTCTGATGCTACCAGGGATGTAAGCATTGAGGAGGCTGCAAGACGGCAGGCATGTCTCCTCTGAACAGCACGTTTAAAGGCAGTGGCTGCCTTGCCCAGCTCATCCAGGTTCGTAGTGTTTTCTCTCTGCCTCTGCCTGATGTTTGGAGTGGTGGACACACGCACAAGTGGCTCTGCAGCATCCTTGAGCTGGAGGAATAAATGATGCCGGACAATCAGGAACCAGGGGATGCTTCCTGATTTATGCAGAAAAAGGAAGGTGATGCTGAGAAGAACAATGGACAGACAAGACTTGGGCAGCTGGAAGAGCAACGTCAGCCAAGTGCAGAAAACTAATAGAGTGTAGTGGAAGCTCTGAGGAGGGACATGTTTATGGTGGCATCCCTCCAACATGAATCTGACTACCATCCAGCTCTGCAGGCTCATGTGCTGTCTTAAGTAGCAAACTTCCATCTTTGTGAACATAACCATGCTAGACAATTATATTTAAACAGTAAATAGTTCCTCTACAGCCAAGAGTGGTGTTGGACAAACCTCTAAATGTGTGTGCACATTAGGCAGGTTCTGTATTACATCCTTATGTGTCATCTGCGACCCTGAGATCAAGAGAAAGCTTTAATCTTCAGAGTCCGAGCTGTGAAGCTAAGTAAGACCCAAGAATAAGAGAGAAGAAAGGAAACAGCTAGATATCAAATAAATATCAACCGGATGAAATAAATCGTGTCAGGCACATTACTCACCTAGCTTGCCAAACAATTCCACTCCCAGGGCAGCATAGATAAAAAACAGGAGCATAAAAAGTAGGCCAAGGTTCCCTACCTACACAAGGAGAAAGCAGAAGAAGGGTCAGGCAAGTTGAGGTCACAAATTAAATTGCTCCATCACATATTAAATATAAGCAAAAGAGGGACACTGGTAGCCAGAGGCTAATCGTTGTCTCCCCTGGCTTCCAACACCCTGGTCTCCTTCCACGAGTCTGCTTTAAGAGACCCAGAGAAGCCTCCTGAGTGGGGAAAGGAGCAGAAGCAAAGCTGTTTCTGTGCCTCTCCATCCTGCTTGCACTTACCTGGGATGCTGCATGCAGTTGTACCGTGGCCAGCCTCAGCGGCACTCAGCACCGCACGTCAGGACGTGGCAGTTTAAGTGTCCTGGTGCTCTGGTCTGAGCTTTAAGGCCTCACCCTTCTGCTTGCCAGGACTGATTCTGAGCACGAAGGCAGAGGGTTTCAGTACCGTGACATTAATGAGACACGTCTCAAGCCACAGGAGGAGCTGCCTGGTTTTCTAAGGTTTTGCTGGCCTGGAGGGCTTTTGGAAAAGGAATACGTGCAAGAAATTTACATCTTACTCTAGAGTAAGATGCCTTGCAGAGACATTTACAGCTTTTTCTCGACAACTACCTGAATTTTAGCTTTTGGTGTCTCAAAAGAAAAACCTCATTCCACATGCTACCACTCAGGCACCTTGCAGTCTGAGCGCTGCGTGGTGTGCTGCCATTAGGTATCCACATGCATTTGCAAAGTGGCTGAAGGGGATGGTAATAGAAGTGCAATGATACTAAAGGGAACACAAAGGTTATTAATAACAATGGCATTACAGTTATCTGCACTGGAGTCTAAGCCTTTAAAACATCTCAAAGAGCAGATTAGGAGTGATTCAGGCAGAGAATGTGAGGGGCAGAGTGGCCTGACCAGCTAACTACCTGCATTTTACCTGCAACTAACTCTGCCCCCATTTACCTTTCCTGTCCCTTTTAAGTGTCGTGTGTCTATTGACTCGTAATGGAGGTAGAGTGATTGCTCTCCCATTAGACAGGGTGTCATGAGCTTCATTTTATCTCTAAGGAAAAATGATCAAGGTGGTGATTCAAGTAGAGAGGCCAAGGGATGGATGATCTCTAAGGTATCTTCTAGTGAACTCTTCAGTCAGAGAGAGCTTTCTTCTCTAGGGCAGCACAGCCACAGCACTGATGGTTATTTTGACCGTGTTGCTTAATTTCATTATTGTGGTTATCAATACGATATCAGTTATTATCAAATTAACACAGCTATCACTTTTATTTTTTATTTTTCTTGTATTAAAGAAGTGGCAATAGTGAAATTATCCAGCGGAGACTGTAATTGCTATAAAGTCTAAACTGTCTACTACACATAGAGCTTTGCAATTCCACTAACATTATTACCATACTCCAGGGAATAATAGAGATAATACAGTGATGTGGATGGCTGGTCTGGATTATTTCTTTGCATGTACTGCCTTCTGGAATAACGCTTTTTAGCTCAAGCCTGCTGGACCACTGATGGTTTGTACGACATTAGGAGGCAGTCTGCAAAATGACTGCAAATCAGAAAATATGGGAAAACAGGCAGAGGCACAAGTGTACACACACCCTGCCAGGGAGGCAAATGAGCAAATAATTAAAGGGAAGGAAATTAAAAGTGATAAACAAGTTTTCTAGGTTGAGCGTAAATTAAAGCCTGATGTTGTAGCACTGCAGAAGAGGGTCTTGGATTTTTTTCAAAGCAGCCTATAAGCTGAATATTTTACTGCTATTTTAATGTTTAATAAATCAGCCTGCAAACTTTTGGCATTGATGAAATTCCAAGGAATTTAGACTAACATCAAAGTTATTACCAGGTTATCAGTCAAAACTATTGCCTACCTCCCCACATTCAAAGCATGACTGCCTTGCACGCATAAGTACTGATAACTGGTAATTCTGAACTAAGCCAACATTTGCTCATAAACAATTTGCCTTGTGTGCATTTGGAAAACATTCTGTATTTAAGACTGTGACTACGTACTTTAGTGAACCAACATGTCTCATAACTAGTCCTTCAAAGACCAGTTTACACTCATGGGGCTGCTGTACAGGCTGCTCAAGGCAGCTCAACCACAGGCATGCTCTAGAAATGCTTAGCAGTGTGTCTGTAAGTGTGGTGTTTGCTGCTGCTTGAGGTTGCTTCTGCCCTTGGCTGAGAGCAGCCCCAGGGGCAGTTTCAAAGCTTGGCTGATGCACAGGATCTCCTGGGAAGTGACTGAAGTCTGACACTGAGGTGGAAACGTGGCCACGTGGAAGAGAAAGGTGGGAGGTAGAGGCAAGTGAAAGGCTGGTGGCACCACGTGTACTGTCATTAAACTCCATCCCACCTTGCACCAGACATCTGGAGCTGCTCTGTGGTGTAAGGCAAGAAGCAGGTTGTTCCCTTGTGCCCAGGAACACCCTGCTGCCCTGACCACCCCTGCAGATGTAACAGCCACAGGGATGTGTGGGCAGCTCGTGCCTCCTGCAGCTGGACAGGGCACGAGCTTCTCCGCAGCACAAGAACACCTGATGCTCAAGAGAAAGAGGCTGAGCAAATGGCTTACCTCTCAGGCACCCCAGCAAAACCATTTGGTCTGTTTGTGCAGCTCCTGGCTGTGCTGAACCAGCACAAGTCAGTGCCAGATTTAATATTTTGTCTGTCTTAGCCTGTGCCTTTCTGGTACTTGTCCCTCAGGATGGGAAGGGAAAGGAAGGTTCTCTTCAGCCCGTGGCCTTCACCAAAGCATGAGCATGGAGAAGGACCCAAGGCTTGCTCCCAGAGATGGGCTGAGGCAGAGGCAGCGAGGTCAGCCAGCGGCTGCTGAGCCGCCGAGAAAGCAGACTGCATGTGTGTCTGTGACCTTGAGTGAGTCATTCCCCTCCTGTAACTCGACGTACCCATTTGTAATACCCTTGCGGATAGGTAATTAATGCCTGTAAAGCACTTTGAGATCTACTGAGACCAGACAAGAAAAAGATTGCGTGTGAATCATGTTGCTGTGAGGAACGGGAGGGAGCAGGAGCGCATCCAGGCTCTCTTCCCCAGCATCCAAAGGCTGGGATGCCTGTGCTGGACTCTCCATCGGGGACAGAGATCCAGCTCTGGTCAGCAACCTCAGCTTTGGCAGCCAGGCAGGCTCTGAAAAGTGGTTCTGCTCTAGCAGCTCCGAACAGGTCAGCCCATGCTCTGTTTATCCATCAAACTCCCCCTGACTTGGGCTGGTGCCTTTGGCTGGGCAGAGAAAACTACAAATAACCCCTCTCCCTGTCAGCCAGGGGCTATCCATCATCTGCCATGGCTCCAGTGCTGGGGGGAGGCTGGGGCCCATAGGGAGTGAAGCAGAGATGAAGAACGTCTTGGAGATGTTGTTGGTGCCCTGAAGTACCCCAGAGAAGCCACTGCTGCAAAAGACTTGGAGTAACCCTGCTTAGCAGTAAGGAAAGCAACTCCATTCTCCACACATCCAGCAAAACCCTTTTCCCACTGCTCCTGCATGGTCTAGGAGGCTGTCTCTGCCTTAGCTATTGCAGACTTCACTGCCATTAGCTTTTTGCCTCTCCCTAAGGACGGCTGCAGTAGCGAAGCACCACCACATGTCCCATCAGAGCCCAGCCTCGGACCTATGCCAGTAAAAAACTGGTATCTGCAGACACAGGAATGCAGAGAAACTACAGCAGGTTGTGTTAGCTTGATATGTAAAGTGTTGTGCCTCCCAAGTGATAAAAAACTGATGCCAAGCTACAGGAGGTGTGATGTACGTTCCCTCTGGGCACAGGCTGGTCCTGCTGTCAGTGGGATGTATAAAGGATGAGATCTGCATGATTCTCCCATTTCTCAGCTTCCCTCTGTATTAGATCACACCGCTGTGAGCAAGGCCGTTTCCCTTGTGGATCACCGTGCCCCTGCTCCTCATTGGAGCATCACACGAGGCCAGTGGATCTCACCCGCTGTGGGAAGCCTCTCGGGATGCTGAGATGCCAAGGGCTAGAGGCAAGTTACTGCACTTGTTATTAATGTGCTGATCACGTACAACAGGACGCCAGCCACCTGGGCACCATCACTCCTCTGTCGCACTGTCAGCTGGGCGATCCTGCCCAAATCCCTCAAGAGCCTGCTGTCCTCTGCTCTCCCTGCTCTTGGAGAGGCATTGATGAAATACAGGTCTGCTGCTGTCCTGCTCCTGCAATGGCTGGCTGAGGCACACTACAGTTCTTCTTGTGCCTCTTCCTGCTCTGACATCAATTATTTCTGCATCGCTGGCCCACACCTTGGCATTTCAGTTGTCCATGCAGGCAAAGCACACACAGCTCCCTGGGATGCCTGTCAAGAACAATTTCTCATAAAACTAAGCCTCTGCCAATCCTTTCCAAGGACATGAGTCCTCCTCATCTTCCTTCCAGCACTCTTGAGCCAAAGCAATAATCTTGGAAGCAAGAAAACACAGGGTAATTTATGCATTAAACCCAAGAGAAAATGGGCACGTTTGTCTGCTTGGAAAACAGAGGCCATCTGTGTGAATCCCAGGACTAGGGGAAAGGGCCAGACAGACACCCTTGAGGCTCAGATCACCTTGTTGGTGCAAACACAAGGCCACTAGCTGACCTGAACCAGCTCCCCTTTCTGTGTATCCCTTCAGCCCCACAGAGACCAGTGCTAAGAGCCAGCAGAACAGTGGTTTCTTAGTGATTTCTGTTTCCCTTCTCTGCTGACATCTTGCAGACAGCTCTGCAAAGCTCTCTGGTGTGCAGCACAGCACACACCTACCCCTCTTCCAGAATCAGTCGCACCTGAAACACTTACTGGTAAGACATTTCTATTCTTGTTCTCTGAGCTTTGCAGTCATTGTGGGTTTTCAGCATCTGGCAAAAGCAGGCTATTGTTTGTGTCCCATAACTGCTGTTAGACAATGCCAGAATATGTCTTCAAGAGCTGGAGATAAGCACAGGAACTGCACCACCAAGAAGAGCTAAACTCCTGGCTAGGAGCAGATGAGAGACTGTCCTTCAAGGGACTAATAGGACGAGGAGTTCTTCACTTTTTTTCTTGGCACAGACTGTATGTGGGGGGAGTTCCAAGCTTTGAAGACAAGGAGGAGGTATACTGTACAGTCCTGCATTTAATTAATGTGCTGTCCACAGACCAAGTGAGAAAAAAGAAGAAGAACCCAGATGGTTTAAATAGATGGGCTGGATTTCACTCTTAGTCACAGGGGTGCAAAGCAGGAGTCACTTTAACAGAACTGGAGTGGTGCAAATGAGCATCAGGAAAAAGAGGATAAAAAACTGCGCAGACCACCCTGCAAAACAGGCTCTCTTCAGCTGTCAGATTGTGTTTTGTCTTTGTAAATGTCTCATTTACTTTAGAATTAAAACCTCCTTTATTTGCTGAAGTGAAATCATAGCATCAAAAAGGCTGATGGAAAACCAACACGCTTTGCTCACTCTGTGTTTGCTGCTATTCCTGCTAATATGACTTGATGGGAAAAGTCCACATTTTACTATGGTTGGCCCTGCACAGTGAGGGTGGCAATTGGCCTGGATTCCTCTTAGTCCTCGCTGTCAGGAGCAGCACTGGCAGCTCAGCACTGGCTGTAGGCTTTCTTACTGGCAATCGATACCAGAAGTGCTGTGCAGAGCGAGCGAGGCTGCTCAGTACAGAGGATTCACTTACACAAGGAGCATTTTAATCCAACCAAACGCGAAGTTGCAAATCCAAGAGTCAAGTGTGGGCCATGCTACAGAAAAGGTGAATTGTACTTTGGAAAGTAGGGGATGTGAAAGAGACTAAAGGATTACTGTCGAATAGGAGTCCTCTGGAGCAGACATTGCTTACAGAACTGATGTAACCACCAGATGTATAAGCAAGTGAACAGACAGCTGAAGCATAAGGGTGGTATAACTCATTACACAGCCTTAAAGGAGCCAGAGATCATAAAGAGGAGGAAAAAACTTGAAACAGATCTTGAAAACCTGCTTGATACTGAGAGATTAAAAGATTTCAATGTTCTTCTATTTGTGAGAGTGCAAGAGATTATTTTTTCTCTTTATTACCTCCACAAAGGAGAAGTTCTAAAAGAAAAAAGCGAAGTGACATCCAAGGAAAAAATAAACTTGGCTAATTCAGACCAAAAACACCACATTTTTTTTTACCAGAAGGAATAAACACCTACTGGAAGAATGTATTTCATCAGCAGGGGATGGTTGATTCCTTAACACTTCCCCTACTTAAAAGAAGATGGGGTGGCTTTTAAGATGTGTTGGAGTTCAACCCAGAGCTCTGGGGCTTGTGTTATGCTAGGAGCAGGCCTCTGTGGTCACAGGGGAGATTTTGATCTGTGAACAGCAGGACTGAACTGGCTGAACTGGGCCTGGCAATTTCTAAGCGATGAAGTCAGAGCTGGTCACGCTAGCCCAGCTCTGTTTTTAGCTGCTATGTTTAAATCAGAGGATCTATTTCAAGTTTACACCAGTGCAACAGATTTTAGCACTTCATGCTTTAGAGCCCCTGACAGGTTTCTTTCATCCTCCAGAAGGGAACACCGTGGTTCAGAGTTGAGGCTGATGGTGCCTTTCTGGGTGACCCTGGCCCCACTACCAGGTCAACCAGCTGTGAAATTAGAAAACTTGTGTTCCTGTTTGAAAAGGAGATACTGCCTCAAGACCTTACAGTAGGGGGTAAAAGAACCCACACAGCACAAGCGCAGATGGTCTATGGCAGGAATGTGATGATTCCTTCAAACTATCCCAAATGCTTGCTCGGTCTAAGAGGGCATGGAGATAGTGGACAAAGACGGTGCCATTTTGAGACCTTTCCCTGACTGTTCTTTCTATCTCTCTTGCTTCTCCTTTTTTTGTACTCCTTTATTCCATTTCCTGATTTTCAGATACCTGGTGAAGGAGAAGATCACTGTGAAGGGGCAGACACCAGGTTACTAGACAAGAAGGCTACAGTAGGGTAGGAAGTCCTCCTGCACTGAAAACAGAAGCTTAAGGTCAGCCTGTATTCCAAGAGAGGGGGCTTAGCCTGTACTGTGACATCCTCAATATTGGATCAAAATGCTAACATTCCCCAAGGCTGGCGATAGTTGGTTCTCTAGGTGTTACTCAAACTCTCCCTGCTGCTGAATAGAAACAAGTAAGAAGCTGATGAAGATCACCCAAAAGAAAAAGAAAAATATGTGCACTGTAATGACTATCTTATTATGGTAAGCCCATAAATGGACATTCTACAAACACCAGAGAATGTTTTTCTTTTTTTTTCTCCCCAAAAGTTAATGAATAAACATGGAATTCAATTCTGTCACTTAGACACATTCAAGGAGGATTTTCCAGCTGTGGCTCTAGGCCGCTAAATTAATTGCAGTAGGAACTCTTCCCCTCCCTTTGAAATGAAAACTGTAGCTTTATGAAAAGTGATCATTGTGGGAGAGGTGTCCCCAAGCTTCCCTTCTTATCTTCTGAATTACATTGAGGGGCAAAGTGGCATTTTTATCAGCACAAGATCTGTTTGGAATATCCCTCAGGATTTCCCTTTAAAAGAGACTTTAGTTTGAATGTTAACTGAAAAAACACCCCAAGGAAACAAAAAGCCTGGCCTGCAGCCACCCTATTGTTTTTGGATGAAAAAAACAAGGCAAAAGAGAAAATATGCTCTATAATCACAATGCTTTCGAAAGAAAAATAATAGACACAAATCAAATGCTTTTTTGAAATGCCAAAACAGGGGTCAAGTTGGTAAATTCCATACTTTAGTCTCAGCCAAGATCCTTCACTGAAAAGGAGATATGAATACCAAAGGGCAAATGTCTCAGATTAGAAACATCTTTATGGCAGTGATGAAAAGTAGATAGGCCTTTCCAAGAAAAAGAAATTCCCCTTGTTTCCCAGTTCATTTTCAATAGATCATGGGCTTCTTGTACTCAGCAACTAGCTCACAGAGGTATATTTGGGTAATTACATACACTAGTTCTACTAATTCTCATGTGGCCTCTCATATTCTGGAAGAGATGTCTACACGGTGTGTGCTTTTGGCCAAGCCTTTGAGATGTGATCCCTCTGCAGACAGCTGAAGCTCATCAAGATGTGACCACCCACCATGGTGTGCTGCCATCTCCTCTGTGCTGATGGGGCTGTGCTGGGGAGAGGGGAGGCCTGACTCTCCCAGTCCATCCCAGGGCACACCACGCTGGCTTTTACACCAAACAGAGCAGGTCCACTCATACATTTCCTTCCAGAACTTCCAGCTGTGAGATGTTCTGGATGGGTTGAAAACTTAGAACTTGTCTGCCCATGCTTCTTGAAGTGTTGCATCTGAACTGCCAGCTCACAGAAGAACACCGCAGAGTTCCCCTGCCTGACCCTCAGTGGTCTGGCACCTCATGTTGCCAGCCTCTTCTGGGCAAAGCAGAGAAGTATTTCCTTTCTAATCTCAGAGCATCTTGTACAGGGGTGAGTGAGTCCACAAGAATCTACAGTCCCCAACTCCAGTGCTGTCTGGTTCTATGTGAAATAGGAAAGTGTAGGCAGCTGAGCTGACTCTGAAGACTGAAAGATTAAGAATCAGATCGCAAAACCACAAACTAGCAGAACAAAACTTAAATAGCACAAGATTTTAAAAACAAAGGGGCCCTAAACTTGGAATTCTTCTATGTGCTTTAGATTCTTTTGGGGTAAGGGTACAAGTCAGCAAAATTTCTATCCTTCTCTTTTCAAATAAATTGACCCACATAAAAGTGGTCCCAGGAACTGAACACTTGAAGTATCCTATTAATTATCATTAAGATTGGCAGAATCTTTCTTCCTCTTGCACCACATGAGAATACAGTGATTTGAGACCCCACTTCAAGCTTTTAACACTCAGAAACGTCTCTCCTATTTGGCTTTTAAAGTCTGCAGCTCCCCTGTCAATGCATGTCAATAACTGTGGCTGCTCGTCTCTCACAAAGAGAACTGCTGAGCTGGAAGCTATCTACTTCCCGTGCTTTCACTAACAGTTTTCTCATTCTGTTCTGGTGTTTCCCAAACTCTCCAGTGAATTCTGCATTTTAAAAGAGCTCTATCTACAGCAATATACTCTCTGTTAACTCTTTTTCCATCATCCTGGTTCTCCCATCTAACACAGGCTATGTGGGCAGGATGTACCGTGCAAAACTTCTCTACCAAAGCACTGGTGGCAGTGGAGAAAGCTGATATCCTCCCCAGGTGGCTTCCAGTGCCCACCAAACACCATGGCACAGAGCTATCCCCAGGCCCAAAAGGTGCAGTCCACCAAGAGGAACAAGCTGGGCATGGATAAAGTCTGGAGGCTTACCTGGGGAAGCGCTTGTACCACTGTGTCCAGGAGAGCTCGCATTCCGGTGGCCATTTTAAGCAGTTTCAGCACTACAACGAAAACCAAATCCCGGTCAGCAGGGCTGGGAAATATCTCAAGCAAAACCCATAAAGGAAAAATACAGCTTCACATCTTGTAAGAGAGGGCTCACATCTCTCTTGCATTCGTTCACACAGATGGCAAGCTCACTGCACCCTGGTAGGGCCCACAGAACATCCAAACATCCTGACTACATCCCACACCAACTAATGTTAATGACGTAAGTAAAAGAGATTAAAAGCCACAGAACTCCAGCATGCCCTAGCAAGAAACTAGGCGACTGATGGGGAGACACTTCCTCAGGGAAAAGCATCGTTTTTAACTCTGATCCTCCCTTCTCCACCAATTCTGATCTCGTCTAGTGTCAGTACAAAAGGGCTGTGATCCTGGGTATGAATCAGAGACCAATTTGAGACACTTCAAACACCCACAGTACCCCACCTAGCTGGTTTCTGGTTTGACATTCTGCAGGCTTATCTGCTAACTGTTCTCAAATCAAACTGAAACAGCAGGACTAGAAGAACAAATGGCCAAACCGTTTCCTGACGTGTCTGGAGGGATGGCTGAAGACCTATGGAGCAGGCCGTACCTCTTGCTATTCTCAGCACCCGCATGATGCGTATTATTGTGGGATTGATAGGCAGTGCAGCATTCATCTCAATTTCCTCCAGTGTGATTCCCACAATTGATAAGAGAACTATGGCCAAATCCAGCTGATTCCACCTAACAAAGAGAGGAAGGACAATAAAAAAAGAATTGTATATTGACAGACATCCAAGAGCAGAGAATTAACTGTTAAAAATGATCACAAGCAAATTCCAAATTCCCCTCTTCTGTCAGATCTTGTGTGTGGGATAAAATCAACTCACTGAAGCTGGCACAGCCAGTCCTTAGCTACAAGCTGCTGCTGGCTCGGATTGTACTCTGGGATGTTCCACTTCCCAGTCCCTATTGTTCCCCCATATCCAGTTGGAGCCACTTTCAGGGACAAGATACTAGCAGAGGAACCTTTGATGCGATGCAATACAGCTGCTTGCATGTTATGTCACCTGCCCCTTCGATCATTCCACTGGAATAACTTCACTGATTTATAGCCTAACAATCGTAGAGGTCCTTCTACAGCAACACTGAAAGACAGTGCGATGTAGAGAAACCGAGTGACTTTCCTACACAATTTCCCCATTAAACAATCCTGCTCATAGCAGCTTCCAACTGTTCAGTCAGGGTAAATGAGGCAAACATGCTGGTTTTCTGGAAAAGCATCTGATCTCACCCTGCTCCCCAGCAAGTTGCCAGACCGCAATGTGCTCTCACATGCAACCGCTTCTGGCTAACTGCGTGGCAGAATACGATCTGTAGGTCTCTGAAGCTGGGATCTGAAGGCAGTGGGGCTTAACACAACTACCTGTACCTTTGCCAAGGGCCTTTACAAATGCAGCAGTCTGTCAATGGACTGGTTTGGTCCACTGGCAAAACAGATTTGCTTTTGGGACTAAGTTTGTGAGGTTAGGTTGCCAAAACTAATCTTCTGAGGACTACATTGATATCCAACAGGAGAGCTCTAGGCTGAGCTAGTCAGATCTGGCAGAGAGACAGATACTGCCAGAAGGAAAGTATCTAGAATTTTTAAACATTTCCTGAATTCCCTCTGCAAAGCAGTACCAGCAGTTCTTAGGATTTTTAGTTCCTACACAATAAAGTTTGCACCTATGGAGAGACAGCCTTTTGCTCTCTCCTGCACACAGTATGTGGTACTACTGTAGTGATGCTACATTTACTCAGCATCTGGCTTTGAAACTGGGTCAATACAGCTCTATCCCAAATGCACAGGAGTTTAAAATACTCTTACCTGTCCTTAAAGAACCTTCGAAAACCAAATGCCACCAACTTCAGAACTGCCTCAAACACAAAAACTATGGTGAACACGTAGTTGCAGTACTTCAGGGCTTCATCCAGGGACTGAAAAGAGAGGCACCAGTTAGACCAACCACACTGTCCTTTCCAAGAATCAGTGTAGAGGGACTGGCAGAAATAAGGGTGACATAAGCACAGAGATGTAAGAAGTAAAGTCATAATAGATTGCAGAGCTTTGTAACAAAATTGCACTAAATCACACAGCAAAACTCAAATAAAAGATTAGAAACTGATGTAAACAAAAACTTCATAAGCACTAATAGTTGTTGTGCTAAAAACAATGAGAGCCATCTATTCTCCAACTTCACCACATAAATTGTTCAGGGTCTGGGGCAGAAAGAAGGCTTTACCCTTTCCCCATCTAATCAAGTTTACTTTTTCTGAACTGTGTAGCCTTGGGTAGAATAAAAGACTTGATGGATGATTTCTTCATTCCAACATGGCAATCCTGAGGACAATGGCTTTGATTAAAACACTCAGAAAAATAAATAATGTTGGGAATGGATTAAGTCTTGCCTTCTTGAAAAATGTTACATCTCTAGAGCTAGGCAAAGTATATCCATATTTGGTGCAATGTTCACTCTCTCTATAGAGCTGCTCTCGGAAGTCAGGAATCCACAGTGTTTATACTTTAAGATGATGAGTGTTTATAATGGATTTTGTTGGAACTGGAGGCCAACAATAGCAAAAGAATCTTGCTTGGACCTTAAAATAGATAGTTGCAGAGTAAAACAGCTCGTTGGTTGAGTAGGGATTTGGAGACAGAGAGGGAAGGGAAGGGAAATTTAGTTAAATGTTGGATAGGTGTATTACAATAAAAAATGACAACAATAAACTTCAAAATAGACACTGGAAGAAAAAGCTTTTCTGCTTTGTTGACAGAAGAAGCCTCAGGCCATAGGAAAGCTCTCCTTTTCACATTTGTGGGTCAGTCCTAGTAAAATTTTAGTTCATACTCCATTAGCCTTATTCATTTGTTGTTGTAGTTCTGTTTTGTTTTCATACAAGAGCAAGGGAATCAAGCTTTTGGCTGTGGCAAGTGACTGAATGGCAGAGCTGGCCTGTTGGAAGATGGATGTGTGACACTGAACCTGGAGCCTGCTGAGGGTCTCAAACAACAGGCAACGGTGCCAGGGAAGTGGGGTTGGCTGCAGACCCCCACGCTGCTGTGTTTCACAGCCCACATTTTGCTGGACGGCTCTTACCTTTGGCTGGTTGTAGTGCTCCATTGACATGGTGATGACGTTGACGCCGATAATGAACGTGATGAAGAGGTCGAGGTAGTGGCTGGTGCAGAGGCTGTGGATGTACTTCCGTGCTGGAGAATAGTCTGCATAGTAAGGCCTGCGCTGGGCTTCTGCAGGAAAAGACAAAAAGGCAACGCAATGAGCGCAGGCCCTGCTGCTCGGTTGGCAGCCGTCACAACCACACCGTGGCCTTGCCACGTCTTATACACACACGGATGCAGGGCAAAGTCCCTGGGAGAACTGCTTCAAGCAGGCCATGTGCAATGGCCAAGTGCTTCTACCCAGCAGCAAAGTCTTCAAGAACCATGGGGGGGTTATCAGGCTGAGCCAAACCTCTTGTGCCTGCAGAAGGGACCTCCACACCTTTGACAACCAGGTCCTCTTCTCTCTCAAGTGTTCTCTGTTCTTACCACTGTCTCAGGCTAGAGGACAGCCTTTTCACATAATGGGCCTCTGCCACAAACCAGGAAGGGTGAGAAGTGGGATGGAAATGAGAGACCCAAAGCTCCAAACCCAGCAAAGCTTCAACTCCAGTTTTGAGAAAAGGCCCAGAGTAGGTCTTGTCAGGCTGGACTCTGCCACATCTCTTCTAACCCAGCTGATGTCAGGTATGTTACATATAAGTAGAACATAACCTGAGCTCAGCATCTGCAAGAGAAGGCTTTTGGTGTGTTACAGAGGTCTAGAGAAAACACAGCGATGCCTGTGGCAAAGTAGGGCACATGCGTGAGGGTTACGAGCACACGGGGTAGCATCAACGGCGATGGAGCGGGGTGCTCAGCACTTGGCTCTACAAAGACTATCAGCACAAGCTCCTCTGCAAATATAAGGGCATGATTGCATCTAAAAAATATGTGGGCTATGACCACATGAATTTTGTATCTCTGCCTCTGGGCATGACTCCTCTTTTCTTCTCTTTGAAATAGGGAAATTTCTGCACATGACCAATTTTCCTGGGCTGTTCCAAGGCGAGTGTTTGGACACTGCCCTGTGATTCAATTGTATTTATTGCATGTGTCTCTCTTAAATTAGACTGACCACAAGATAGCCAAGGGCACTCTGATGGAGTCTAATTCTTTTCAAACTTAAGAAATATAAATATTCAAAGAGGGTACTTAAGGCCAAACTGAGCATTACTGTAGATTTTGCAAGTGCAAGAGACAGGTCACACTAAGCCAGGGTAGGATTGTTCTGTATAAAGAGTGTTTTTTTTTTTTTTTTTTTTTTTTGAGCAAATTCAGCTTTAAATGCATTAGGAGTTGGGAAAAAGTAGTTGTTTCACCTTAAAAATAAGGAGGAAAATAAGTTCAGAAGTACTCAGTGCCCTCCTGAAATACATCTTCCACTCCTCTCATCTTGTTAATATCTTTCAGATGGAGTGACTCTTTTAATGTTTTTTTCTTTTTTTTTTTTTTTTTTTTTTCTTTTCGGTAGTGCAACTAAATGCCAGATTAGAGTCCAAGACACTAAGACACTAAAATAAATTGGATAAAAGGAAACTGAATCTGCTGCTCTCTTTCAATGGCTATTTTTTTTTTCCTGGTAGTTAAAAGTGGAGTGAAGGCATTTTGAAAACATTTCCTTCTGATTGGGGTCACCTGGCCTTATTTTTTTTCTGCTAGTGGGTGTGGAAAAACAAGATGAAAGGAAACGCAATTGTCTTTGAATTCATTTCCATGTTGCTTATGTGCCTAAGTCCTACCAGTCATCTTGGACTGATAATGCTGTCTTTGCTACTGAGCTCGGCTCATCTTCTGGTATGTCTAAAAAAAACAATAATAAAAATGTTGCAGTAAATATTACTAAAGTCTGTACAATGTGCTTTCATGTGTATTCAGGATTATGACATGCTCTTCTCTTTTTGCTGGAAATGTCTTCTTGGGAATGCAAAAGAAAGCTTCTGGGAAGGTCTGAGAATACCCTAAATGGCCAAACTTTAATATAAAGGCCTATTTATTACGGACTAATGATCGATTAACAGATCTCAGAACATTAGCAGTGACGGGCAGTGTGTGAAACCTGGCTGCACAGTCAGTGACTGCAGCTACTCTCTAACCTGTACAAAGGCAGCCAGTGATTAACTATTGAGTAGCAGATAGATGTTTATTGCCTTTTGTAGGCTATATAAAATTCTAAAGAAAAATCCCAAGAAGACATCTTCCACGTAAAGCTGCTGAGCAGAAATCCTTCTGCACTGCCTGTCAGCAGCACAGCTCCCTTTTTACTTGGACTGGACATTCAAACAGTAAAGAGGAGCCACCCAGCCATATCAGAGTGCGTGCTTTATTGCATTAAAGTGTCTCGGAGGTCCGTATCTCTACTCTGTCAGGGCTTAGTGCTGGCTATGTCTGGTCATTGGGTCACTCAGAAAGCTTGTGACAGGTTTAGCTTGAGCCAGGATGAGGGAGCTCTAGGAAATTTCTTTCTTGGTTAGTACGCCCTACACCCCTGAAGCCAGATTAACAGATGAAGAACAGGTCTCCTTGGGGGACACATACAAGGACAGTCTGGGATAAAGTTGACAACGCTTGGAAACACATGCAACAACATGCGGAGTGCAGCAACCCATGCAATGTCCATTAGAGGAGATGCTGCTCATGCGAGGCTAACGGTAATGAGCAGGGGTGTGCAGGAAGGACGGGTGAGCTTCTGCTCTGGGTGATGCTGGTGTTAGGCTGGGGCCATCCCATGAAGGCACAGGGTTTGCAGCAGGGTGAAAGCAGTGAGAGACCAGCCACACAGCTTCACTGCAGCTCTGACCTCCTCTGAGAAGGAAGGGGGGCTGCATTTCAGAGCTCCAAGGTTCCCCAGCTCGGCTGGGTCACTTCATTCCTGGTCCCCTTAGGATCAGGAGCTTCACTTCAGTTGACAGCACAGCAAGTAGCTCTGGCCTTCTCTCAGTTCAGACACAAATTTGCACCACTTATGAGATTATACCATCTTATTCTCACCAGTTTGGGTGTAAGTGTTCACTGCACACACCTACTGCTATAGCCTGCTCAGCCAGAGACCTGGGCTTGGCAGGAGAACTGTATGAGGAGAACACCGGACCGTGGGGACAGCAAACGAGGGAGATAGAATGCATCCTTAATTACAGTAGGCAGAATGCAACCTGTGCCTGGTTGCTCCAGGGAAATGGTTCCTGGGATGAGACTCCAGTCAGCCAACTGGCAGACATATATCAAACACAGACGAGCATCCTCTCAGCTGCAGCTGACAGTTTGAGTTGGTGGAAACACGGGAGGCAAAGGAGACACCATCAAACACAGACAAAAGGAAAACCACAGTCCTGTCTCGCCCCCACTTCTGGATGCTGGCTAATGCTTGGATCTCACCTCTCTGAAGAATATTTAGACTTCTTTGCTTGTGATTTTGCTGACATGAAAATGAATGAAGCACTGTCTCCTAGCTAAAAAGCATTTAGGTTGGCATTACAATTGCTAGCTAAAGCTCCTCCATTATTCTCCTCTGCATGAAACATTAGAAAGCCCTAATGGGTTTATAAGCATGCTTGGCACAGAGTAGCTCTGTACCTGCAGCTGCCTGGAAAAATAAGCAAGATGGTTTGATAATTCCCTAGTTGGAAATATTAAACACTAAGATATGCAGCGCCTGAATTTTTAGTTACAGCTCAAATGTTTCTGCTGGCTACAGAGATGGCTGTGGCATTGAGAGGATGGGCTAATTTAAATACCACTGTGTGCTGCCCATGATTGCTCATCCCCAGAGAGAAAGGCTTACAGTCAGTGCTCTGACAGGCAGCTCTGCTGGGTCTTAAAACAAAACCAGCCTCTTCCTTCTACAGTGCCCAGATGCTCAGCTCTGTGTTGGGAAATGCCACGGTTGGAGGAACATGGCTGTGGCCACACTCTTATATGGAGTGGAAATCAGGAACTTTCTCAATTCTCAGCTTTTGGGGTCTTCCCATGAACCCATGACCCACTGTCAGTCCTGCAAGACACTCTCTTCTCCCCAGTTGGGGCCCCTCTGGGCTGTGACAGATGTCTGGAGTTTCCAGCACTGTTTTCAGCATGCAGTGTCACCCAGACCCCACTCACAGCCCTTGAAGCCCAGGGTACTGCCTGCATCTGACCTGACATCAGCGACTGCTGGCTTCCCAGCAGATACAGGCGGGTTGGGTTTGGCCCCGTGTCCTGAAGGCAGAGAAGATCAAGCTGATCCACGTGGTTTTAATCAAAAACTTTAATCTGGGGAGGCTGCTTTCAGTCTGTGTCTTCTGAGACCTTCATTAAAAGGTTAGGAGCTGCAGGATGATTAAATTACAGTTCACTTATTTATGCGGTAGATTTAACTGATGGCGGTAGTGACTGTGTCAGAAAAATATTCTACTTTATCTTCAATTTTTACCTTCACAAGAAAAACTATGCCATGCAGTTCTGCCTTTAAAAACACATCAAATACATTTGTACAGCATATCCTACACCCTGCCCTCCTTTTTCATGTGATCACAGTTAACCTGACAAACCCACTGCCTCACTGCAGTGCTGGAGTGCTATTTTATGTTCCTTGCACACCAATGGTGCCTGCAGTGCGTGGACTGCAAAAGCAAATTGTGCTAACAAAGATCACTTGATGCTCTCCTTGCCACATCACTGCAAGAGGAGGGTGGGACAGGGACTGAGACACCCACGTCACCAAGGAGCACTAAAAGGGCACTGCCAGGACACAGGTAACAAGCAGTGGGGCAAGCCAAGGGCACCAAAAACTGAGAGTGTGACTTTTTGACTGGCCAAACCCATGCAGTGCGGGGCTGTTTGGCCATGCCTTGCTGCTGCCTGCTCTTATCACTGGCCTTGGCTGCTCTCAGCTGGGTTTATCACGGCCAGGCCATGAAAGCTGGGCCACGCAGCCCAAACCAGACACAGATATAAGGGACTTTTGATTTTTGAGCTCCACAGGCCTGCTGCCTCTGGCTGAGGATAGACTGAGCACTGTCTGCTCTCTGACCCTGGACCAGACCTTCACAGCCTATGATTCCTACCTTGGATGGGGCTCTCAGGGCACTGACAAGCTGAGGTTTAAATCATTTCCAGGCCTGAGCTGCAATCTACTTTGCCTAAATGATGCATTTCTCTGTGTGGAGGTACCTATAGATGCCCAAAGACCTAAAATACAGAAATGGACGGGGTTGCTACACACACAGGACATCATTACAGATAGGTGAGAGGACAAAACGACAAGGTGCCAGGCAGACAGAGAAGTCCAGATGGGTGGATGCTGCTCAGATGGTAAATTTGCTAGCTATGCTGGATTTTACTCCTGTTAACACCCTTATTTCTTCCTTTCCCTATGGTTTCTTCAGGCTAAATGCTAGAAATGATAGCTGAAGGAAAAGCACGGCTTTCTACTAGGCTTCCAACTGCAGTTTCCTTGCTCCTCCGAAAACCACTTGTCTCCTGTGCATCATCCTGTCCCACAGGATGGTGCACCCATCCCTCTCGCCCACTCCTCCATGTGGGTGATGAACACAGCGCTGGGGCACATGAAAGGCTGCCCAGCATGCCCTGTGTCACCACAGCAGCACGCACACACCAACACTCCAGCAGAGACTCACTACCACACATGGCACCAACCATACCTCCCATCTTTCTGAGTCTGCCGCATTATTTTATTTTATTTTTTTTTTTTTACCAAATCCAATCGTTTTCTACACCACCCAGGAGGTGAAACACCCATTTAAACAAACAAAAACATTAAAATGTAAATAATAATCCTCAAATATGTGTATCTGATATTTGATTTTGCCCTGCTAACAACTCAGGTTTGGATGCCAAGCTATCCATGGTGAACAGAGGCAGGTAGGAGACAGATGCTCTGAGGTAACCTCCTGGAAGCCCTGCACTTGACCAAATGTTTAGACTCTCATTTGCTGAACAGGACTTGATCACCTTCCAGAAAGCTGTCCTCCTCCCTGTGTGCTCTCAGTGAATTCCTACAACCCACATCTGTGTAGTGCCTGGGTCTGCAGCCTGAAACACGTCCTTGACTTGATCCTATCTTTATCTAGCTGGATAAAGAGGGACAATGTAACCACGTCCATCACTTCAAGAGGGACTGGCTCTGTTCGGTGTCTGAGCAGTGAGCCACAGACAGGCTTGTAATAAGATTTACTCACTAATCAGGAACAGCAATGAGCTGTGGTTAAACTACCCCTCTATACCTGTGCTTCAATCTATTTCTTCTAAGGATGCTTCATGTTCTCTGTTTGCATATAAGTTATTTCTTTGCATATAATGTTTGAGTTTATCTGAGCATCTTCTCAGGTCAGCACACTGGGGTAGAAATACTACACAAGCAGGAGAACTCCTGAGAGCCTGAAACTGATTTCTCTTATTGTGCTTGAAATGCTGCCTTCAGGGTTTCCACTTCTAATCCTAGCTGGGACTTCAAACTCAAAAAATGAAACGGGAAAAAGGAAATTAAATTGCATTTCAACTCTTCTAAATCTCTGAAGAGATTCAATGTCTGTTTGCAGCTGGATAGTTTGATCTAGGCTTCATTTTAACCCACCTACTTAACTCACAACTAGCTAAAATGAAGTGGGCTCGGCCTTTAGTCTGGTGTCAGGTCAGTCAGTCATTAAGGCCCTCTGAAGACCAGGGTGCCGACATTGGTGCTGAGGTCTCCCATGACTCTAATAAAAAGGAGCACAAGAGCAGAAGTGGAGCTGCAGGGGACACAGCTGCCTGCCTTCTGATTCGAGTGTGGATGGATGGAGGAAATTGGCTGGGGATGAGGTTTCTACCAACAAAACCTCTGATTGCTATGTCTTTACAGCCAGACAAAAGACTATTCAAGCTAACTGCAGTTTTCCCTGCTCAGAATGGATACCTAAGGCCTGATGTCTGGGAGACAACCAGCCATTTATCACAAGGAGATATTAGGTCCTTACAACAGATTACACAGAGCAGCACAGTGCTAGGCAAAGAGCCACAGGGCTTATGTGGCAAGTGGGGCCAGAAGTACTCAGGCCCCCATCCCTGACTAAGCTCAGCTTTGATCACAGTGGCTAGGCTGTGTTCTCTTACTTACTTCTGCAAAATACTTGCCAGCATCTAACACCAGCCATCCCTGTTTGCTAAAATGGTCTGGGAAGTTACAGTGGCTGTTTTCCTGGCAGTTCCCCTGGGAATACCCATGAGAGGTTATAGGCCTGTTCTTGGTGAAGCCCACCATGGAGCAGTGGAGGTGAGAATCAATACATGAGAAACTCTGCAAAGGTTTGGGTCAGGAAAGGAGCATATGCTCCAGTGTTTCTCTGGTCTGGCTTGAGCATCCTACTGGGTCGGTCCCAGCACACTGAAGGGCTCCCCCCAGCCCGTGATGGGGCAAGCATCTCTTGTAATGGACATCTTCCGAAGAAGGCTTTTCTGGACAGCCCCATCTCAGGGCTCAGTTCCTTTCCCCAGGGCTGCTGGTATGTTCATGCCCTCATGCATCATGTTTGTGGCATGCGGGGCCATGCGCTAGGACTCTAAAAGGCATCGCAACTACTTGGGCTAAGAAAAGAATAAATCAAACCACCACCATCCTCAGATGCAAGCGGCACATTAAGCCTCAGGGCTACCCTCAGGACTGGCCTTCACGTGCACGGCAAGCATTGCAGCTGTTTACTCACTGCATCCCTGAGCCGCACCATGAGCTCCTGCTTGGTGCTGGGGAACCTTAGGGACACCTTTGCCTTGCAGAGCGCGTTAGTTCCTGCTACAGGACTCTGCTACAGGAGAGGATTTGCTCTCCAGCCAAGTAAACAGGTAATGCTTTACGTCAGGCTTGTAGAGGACAATTCCAGGGTGTTGGCAACCCGAGACTTAAGGTACCGCCAACAAGGTAACGAAGCAAAACAGCCTCTTGAATCCCATGGAAACAAAACCAAAGGAAAATGAAAGTCTTGCTTTGGGAGCAGGCAGGGCTCAGAAAGATTTTGGTTTGTAACACAGTCTACCGACCAGACAGGTATATCTCCTTACTCCTGCGCTTTTTCTCCAAGCGTCTCAGACGCTTCTCCTCCCGACGCCGGGCCTCCTCTGCCTCCTGGTGCTGTCGGCACTTGTGGAAGTTCTCCACCACCACCCCCACAAACATGTTGAGCACGAAGAAGCTGACGATGAGCAGGAAGGAGATGAAGTAGAGAAGCATCCAAGGGTTATGGTTCTGGATGGGCTGGTGAGGTGGAGAAGAAAATAATGAGAGAGAGAAGTGGCACAGATAAGATGTGTATACATCAGGATATTTGGCACTGTGTAACAAGACAGCACTCTACACTCATGTGGAGAGGAGGAGAGGGCTGGGAGGAGTTAGGAGATTTTTCTCAAAACAGTTTCCTCTCATTCATTTTCTCACTAGCTACATTTTACTTTTGTTGTGAAACCTGCTGTAGTCCCCATAATTTGGCTTATGGGATTTAATTATTTCAGCATTTATTTCATAGCTTAAAATAAATCTCAGTGGATCTGTATCATCCCACCTGGGTTTTAGGTAAGGAAAGGCTCCAGCTTATTTTTTTTTTGAGATGAGCATTCATTGTTTCTCACTTGTTATGAGATCTTGAGAAGCAGAAGAAAATTAAGCGCAAAGTGTTACTATAGCTACAATGGGGTAACTACTACTCATTTAAGACTCTTGATTTACCTTTGCATGTCTCACAGCACACAACCTTAATGTCTTTTTCATAACAACCCTGATTGTTTCCCTTCTCATGTGGGTTTGCTCGTATTCATCATGCCTTCCACGGAGTTACAGTGCAATGGCACACATGGGCCAACTCAAGTGCCATTATTTTGAGTAAAGTCCCCATCAGTAGCTGTGTACTACAAGGGGTGCAGCCACTGTAAAAGCTACTCAGTGGAGGATGGAAACACTTGGCAGTCTGGTGGGCAGTCAGGACCTCAAGTAGGCCCCATAACTCTGCTTCTCCCTGGGACTTCAAACACCGATCAAGTATGGGATTACTGACAGCAACACTTCTAGACTCTGCAGTACATTACCTGTTGGTCAATACCCACAGCATCCAGACCATCATACATGATGTTCACCCAACCGTCTTTGGAGGAGAGGACAAACAAAGACATGAGGGCCTGTAAATGAAAAGCAGAGAAGACTGGTCTTGCATTTTCCCAGAGAAGAAACTACTAACAGGCAATGCTCAGCAAAACCGATCCACAGCTCATAACACATCATCTGCCCTGGAGTTGGTGAAGAAACACAACATGTGGTTTGATTTACTTGTTTGCCTGTGGCTTAAAACTAGAGCTGAGCAACCTATGGTCATTAACAGTCATTTTCCCTCGCATATAGGCTCATTTTTGCTCAGCCACATCAGGCTGTCTGGTCACCTAAGCATGATTAAAAATCAATATGCCAGGCTGGACAAATGTCATGAGGTTTAATAAAGTTTAACAGATCCCAGCTCCTACTATGGACTGTCTCACTTTTCAGCCAGTATAAAACACCTCTTTTTTTTTTTTTTTCTTTTTTCTTTTTTTGGCAAACCTAACAGCTAGCAGCCAAGAGATTCAAAGTGACAGTTGAGCTCCATACACAAGGGATCACATGCAAAAGCAGTGTTTTTAAGACAAAATTCTCCTACAAACAAGGAATTGTATAACCCTAGGAAGTCTGTTTGCAAGACACATTGAGAGGTGACCTGATACATTCTTACCCTAAATCAGAGTTGTTTCTGATAGATGAGTACCTATGTTCTTGGATGCTTCCTCTGATGGAGGTTCTACACCCGCTTCAAAGAATATGTTTCAAATGCTCATTCATTAAAAACTGGTAAAGAAAATTCCTGCAACGAGGACTTTACCTGTCCCAAATTGTCAAAATTGTACTTCCGTCGAACCCATTTGTAGCGTGCGTTAGTACAGTCAGTCTTCGTAGTGATGTTTTTCACATCAGGGCCATCACAGTAGTAGAATTTGCCTTTAAAAAGCTGTATTTGAGAAGCAACAACAACAAAAGAAAAAAACAAAAAAGGAGCAGCTATGGAAAGTCTGTTCCTCTGATTTATCTTTCTGTCCCTTGGTAGAGTTTTTTTCCATGTTCAAATTCCTTTTCTTTCCTCCCAGCTTAGATACCTGTCTTAACACACACAGCAGGAAACCACCTCTGGTGAAAATTCAGGTACTGAGACATACGTGCTTATTGCCTCAGATACAACAGAAGAAAGGCGATCCTGCAGGCCTGCTCTGTCTTGATGGGAGGATGAGAATCTCCCCTATAGAGGAAGAGCTAACATAGAAATCCCAGCACACAGAGACATGAGACTCAGAATTTGGCTTTTCCTTCCCCTTCCCAGGGAGGTCTGTTATTCTAAACTTGTGGATCTTCTATTGAGAAGATGTCAACCCCACCCCAGAGCATCTCTTCTAGAGCCTGACTCTTCTTTCCTAACAACTAACTGAAATGTTCCCCTGGGGAGACTTAAGCTCATTATTTCCACCTTAACACCAGGCGGTGAGAAAAACCTCTCTTTTGCAGCAGTTGCTTATATAAGGCAGTGGTGAGGGAAATACTCTACCTGCACCCCTAAAATCCCAAAGATAATGAAGAAAGCACAGCAGATGAGAACGATATTCCCAATAGGCCTCAAGGAAGAGATCAAGGTTTCTACCACCAGCTTCAGACCTGGGGCTCTACTGATGACTCTGAAAAAAGCCAAACAATAAAGCTTTTAATTTTTATTAAAATTTCCTGTTACTATATGGTTGCTTTTTCACCTCTGCTTGAGCTTCAGTGAAGATACCAAAATCCCCCTCTACCTGCAGACAGCATTCAGAAATGATTACTGACTTATTTAGACAATCAGAACATCCACAGTTAGATGGAATTAAACATTTTAAGACATCCTGTTGGTAGGCTGTTGGGCAACTGCTTACTAGCAACAGTGAGGAGGGAATACTCTGTATGGGTAGAGGGTCATGGAGGTTCCCGCTATAGGGCTGTTTGCTCCTCAGCCAAGAGGGCTGGGCCCCTCTGAGGTCTCTGTGATCCAAGCAGAGGGACACACTCCATGCAGGAGCCTGCTTTCTAACACAATGAGTGAACAGCTTTGCAGTGGCACTAGAGAGCATGTTCTCTTGGTGTAGAGGTAGAAACGGAGGCACAACTGATGTCCCTGAGAAGGGCTCCTTGGAAAGGCAGGTGAATCGCAGGAGCCGCGGCCCTCAGGGAAACAAAGCCCTAAAGCACGTGTCTGTCTGCCTTGCCATCAGTGGGATTACACAATCCCACTCAAAAAGTAAGGTGTAAGTGCTCACCTGCCCTGCTGGCCTGCGCCCTGTAACATTTCAAACAAAGTAATTTCAGTTTGTTTCCTAATTAGTTCCTGAACTGACTCTTTGCCAACAGGGACTTGCGACCAACAGCTCCACAGCCAAAGGGTCATCCCATTAAAGAGCAGTGGTGCTTGCTTGCTGTAAGGCGATGAGAGGCCAGGCATGCTCTGAGCACAGCCTGAAGCAGGTTTTGGGTATTATGGAGAGCAAGTGTTTCCCTTTTCTGTTCAAGTGCTTGGAGAACAGCTCTCCCATGGGTGTCTGAAAAATGTGTTTGCACACAGAAGTGTAACTAGCATGAGCAAGCTTTTCTGGGAAGCTGTGTGTTTTGACTGAAAAACATCAATTTTTTTTTTTTTTTTTTTTTTTTTTTTTTAGGAGGGGCCTGTAGAGGGGAGAGAGTACAAATCCTTGCAGATAGTCTGAACTTGCATGGCTAATGAGGCTTTAATGCCTGCCAAACAGAGAAAATAGCAGAGACGTATGCTGCAGGGACAAAAGGTTTCAACAGGGTCTCATTTGGCAGTACGTAACGTGGCAGTCTGAACTGCACCTACGAAGTGTTAGGAATGGTCCCTGGAGGAATCCTAGGAGAGGCTGTGATAAGTGAAGCCAATGTGAGGGGTGATGAATTCCCCTCTATTAATAGGTTCTGCCCTAGTTATTCTGAGACCAATTCCCCTTTTTTCCCTTACGTATGCTTATGAGCTGCCCGTGCCCTGATTTCTGTTCCCAGTTATGTGTGTCAGACAGATGCCCCGAAGCCCTGCCAAGCCATGGCTTGTCCAGGGTGACCCAGAGCAGCTCCATTGAGCCAGCACTGCAAGGGAACCCCCATGCCACCAGCAGAACAGTGTGGGAACAAGAAAGAGGACAAACACTCACAAAGCTACTTGTCAGCAAGGAAATGCAGAGCAGCAGACAAATAGCTCTTGCTCTGGCAGTCATAGGCCTAAATAAGATTGCCTCTTCCTATTACTCTCATAAGCAAGCAGCAAGTAGCTTTTCATCAGAAAGCCTACAGGCCTCTGGAGGTGCCTATCTTATTTCCACTGAAATTTCATGAAAACAGGCTTGTGTTTCTTGCTGAGCGGGATAGAAATAGAACAGGAGCCGTGAGCTGATAAGAATCCCCCAAGCATTAACATTCTTTGTTACTGCATCATTGTAAACAAAATACAAATTCCTTTTCTTTTTCTCAAATAATGAAAGCATCTTCCCATCCTCTTCCTAACTGAGAGCTAAATTGTTTTGCAATGATCTTAGATATGCAGGCACGGGAGAGCGGGTATAGACGCTGGAGCTTATCAAATTATCATCAGCACCTGTTCAATTGCAAATTCTTTCTCAGCCAATACGACCTCCTTGCTCGGGAACGACTATGAGGTTGCACAGCTTAACAAGGAGCCAGACTGATTTGTAAAACGGTGATAAAAATGCAGCGTGGAGGAGGCATTCAGTGCACTAACTGCCTGAGTGTGATAACACCACTCGCTCCAAACTCCATCCGCTCTTCTCCACACCGGAGAAGACAAATTATATTAGAACTAATTTCACTCTTTTCAAACAGTTTCACTAGATAAAAGCTCCCCAAAGATGATTCTACCCATACCGTGTTTCAGCTTTTTGTGTTATTAAGCAAAGTCTTGAGGGATCATATGCATTTTTTCAAATTCCTTGATTTATCAACACAAAATAAAATTAGTCACCCCATCCATGAACATACCGGAGAGGTCTCAAGGTCCGCAGAAGTCTCAAAACACGAAGGACACCCAGGATCTTAGCTCCGCCTGCTGATGCCATGGAGACAATAATGTCAATGATAGATACGAAGACCAGGACTCCATCCAGAACGTTCCAGCTGCTCTGTAGATAGGTGTTCTCCCCAGAGAAAAAGCCAAGAGCTACTACCTACAGCCGGGAGAAGAAGGATATTTAAATCTGCACCCAGACTGTAACTATGTCAGATTTTCAATCTTTGTCAGGCCTCACCGTGTGTCATAGGATGGAGATATAATTACCTTAACCATCATTTCAGCCACGAAGATTGCAGTGAAGATATAATTAGAAACACTCAGGAATATCCTTTCCTTTAAAACATAAGCAACAAAAAGCAGCATGTTATGTAAAGAGGTTAGAAAACAAACATCTTTTATTTTACAGGGTCTTGCACTGACAAGACTAAGATGTGCTTATGAGATCAAGGAAGCAAATGACTCAGGTGCTCACCGTGCTGTGTGGGTCTATGTCTGGTCTCTCCAGCGCTATAGTGATGCAGTTGAGAAATATGAAGACCAGCACCACATGATCAAACATTTTGTGGGCAATGACCTTCTGGCACATCACTCGGAACCTGTAGATATGGTGGAGAGAGATGCTTGGATTGGCAAGAGACTCCCACCTTAATGGCACGTCCTTGAAAGCCACCAGCATCAGCCCAGGTAGTGAACAAGTCTCTCTCTACAAGCACAGGCTTCAAGCATTACTACCAATGGCTAATGTAAAAAAGATGTAATAATGGCTATTATTAATGATGGTTAAACCATCCTACTTCCCAGACAGGCATAGAGTGACCCTTGCAACAATTCTGCCCACAACTTACAGAAATGTTACTTAAAAATCAGGAGTTAAGATTTCTAAAGCTCTCAGTGCTTCTGCATCAGAGGGATCTTTCCCAAGGGAAGGTCAACTAAAAATGTAATATTCCTTTACTGCAAAACACAGTGGGCTGGCCTTTCCCTAGAATTTCTTACCGATTCTGTGGGGAAAACAAGTAGAGGGACCAATCTTCATGAGTCTTGCACCACTCTGGTTTGTAGGGCTCGAGGACTTTACGAATCCGGTAGCAGTAACTCTGGATAGAAAACAAGAAACACCTTTTCTTCCTCTTTTATTTTCCTGCCTCTTCAGCTTCCACAGTTTTTCTGTGAAAGGGGGCAGTACCTGGCATTTCATAGTCACAGCATTTGGGACAGAGACAGAGCAGGCATGGTAAAGGGTTGTCGTATTTTTAGTGAAACAGGGAGAAAAGGAGTGGAAGAAAGGGGCTGTTTTTACAGCGAGATAGATATGAACATGAGAAATCAAGACTTCTAGCAAGGTATCATTTTGAGATCTAAAGTTTTGTCAAAACCAAAAAGGCCTCAAGCAGTCAAAAAGTTAATAGTGTAGATAACACTCTTTCTATACTTTCAAGCTTTCAAGATACCAGTTAGCTCCTGTGAGCAAAGACATTAGCTAGCTTTTGTGACCTACAGCTAATTTTTGTAGGCATCCTGACAAAGAAGACAACCTCAGCCAGTCAAAAAAAAACAACAGGCAAATGACTGCACAGCCCCTTGCAGTTTTACTTTGTTAGAGACCAATGCAATGTAACAGACCACACCATTAGCTTGAAAGCCTTTTGGGAACCAGAGGCCCTTCCCTCAGGTTTAGATTCATTTTGTTTATACCAGCCATTGGGCACAAAGACATCTGAGTCTGAGCTGGATTTTTAATCCGCCTTACTGGAGTGGAAAAGCCACTTAATGCATGAGCACCCAATTTCCCCTCAACTCACATCCTCCATGTCATCCTCATAGTCCATGGCCTCCTCCTTATGGCCATCGATGCGCAGGAAGAACTCGCTGGGGACGTGCACCATCTTGCCGTTGCAGTCCTGGTACTCAGCAGGCAGAACAGCCATGGGGCTGATACTGAGCGAGTGGCGCATGGTGGGCAACTGCAGCAGCTCAGGCAGGTCCAAGGAGCTGCGGTAATCCAGGGACTCTGCCCGGCGATGCAGGGAGGGTCTGCTGACCGTGCTGGACTTGGCGTCGTCCGAGTCATCGTCTGTGCTGCCTTTGCCCTCCCCGGAGAGCAGGGACTCTCTTTCTCCCGACTGGTTCTTCTTCTTGAGGCTCGGGGCTCTGCCCAGGCTGTTCCAGCTTGAGCGTCGGCTGCCCCAGTTGCTGCTGGTGCCCCAGTTGGCACAAGGGGAACTGCGGAGGCTGGACTGAGAGAGGAGAAAGACATTTGAGGGTGTGCTTGCAGGAGGAAGTCACAGAGTATGGCATTTTGCCCAGACTGGAAGACCCTTCTTGTTGCAAGGCATGTCTTCCCCTTCCAATTTTACTGCTCCAATTTTACCATGCCAATGCCTTGAGATGGGAGCCAAGCACCCAGCTGTGCCCACACTGAAGGCACTCTTTGAACTACACCCGTAGCACAGATACCAATCCTCTGTGCTGCCTGATTTCCTGTTGTCCTGTCAACATCAATTTTGCATAAAAACCGAACCCAAAGACACTAAACACCAAAGCAGCATTTTCTTTCCTCGGGTCCAAGTTGTTTCAGGACACAACTTCCCTGGCTTCCAAAAGGGTGCTGGCACCTGAGTCACCCAAGTGTCTGTTGGAAACTGTGCCCAAATTCACATTACTTTCTCTTCAATTTGCTGCACAAGGAGGTGGAATGAATGTCTTTCTCACAGCAAATTTCTGGCAACGATCAGTGTGTCAATGCACTTTGGTTGGCAGGTGGTTGCCACGATAACAGCACTTAAGGTCAGAGCAGAAAAACTAGAAGGAACACTCTTTTTCCCTCCATGGCTTCCTCCTAGCACAGAAACAAGGCAAACTGCCTTCCCACTCCCCAGTGCTGGCCAGCTTTCCTTTGATTGCTTCATCTTCCTTTGGCTGGTGGCACTGACGTGCTCTCAAAGAAAGAATTCAAACCATGAACCGCCCTCTCTAGCAACTCACAATACCATTAAACCCCAAGGCAAATAACAGTCATCTCTATTTTCTTTTCAAAAGCATTACCTTGACTAAGCAGCTTACCAAAGGGGATAGTGGCTCTGTCTCTGTGTGAAGTACCTTCACGGTCCACTGCCTTGATTTGAACATGATATTGCAGTTACAGAGCAGAGGAATAGGATAGATAAGCAGCAGCAAAAATCCACTTTGTCTATTAAGTCTGCTCCCTCTGTTTTCACAGAGCTGCCCTCCCGCTCCCCTGTTGCAGGCAAAATGCAATCAGTTGCCAAAGCAGGCAGTTGCAGCCAGATCTCTGCTCCGTGAGCTATGCCTAGTGGCAATCAGTCTGAGTAGTACCAGAAGCACCAGCAAACATCAAAAATCACTATGTATATATGTATATAAATGTATACACACGTCACTTGTGCTGCTTGCAGGCACTCGAGAGAGAGTTGTTAGCCATGAACACCTACCAAGGACTTCTGATCGTAGCTCATGGGATCTATTGAAGCGTTACTCCCTCTCCTTGAGTCCACGAAAGTGTGCACTGAATCCATGTGTGGGGAACACTTTGGCGTGGGCATTGGTGTGGCAGCAGTGCGCATGATGATAGGAGGTGGCATGCTTCCCCTGCCCTCCAGGTGCCCATTCGGGGTGACGGCAAGTGAGTACATCTTCATCTCTGGACAGAAAACACATGGCGAATGTAAAGCTAGAGCTACAGAAACCACTCTTCAAAACAGACATTACTCCTTGGGACATTACTCCAGACATTACTCCTAGGAACTCTGCCAAATGGGGATTAAATTTTGTGGGCAATACTAAGATTAGCCCATCACTTTGAAAGGCATAAAGCAAATGTCACAAACTTTCAAGAGGCTTTCAGCCCTGCCTTCTTTTGCTCAGTCTTTCTGGGGATTAGGAGATTGGAGTTGCATTTTTTGGGGTCTGGGAAAGAGTTTCCAAGGAAAGGACACTGAGGACTGGCTAAATTCACCTTATGAAGTTAATCTCTTCTCCTTGACATAGCCTATTGGAAGGAGATTTTTATGTAGTTCTGATGTGCTCTGAGTTCTGTCATGTGTCAGGCACTAAGCAAACATCAGTCACTGTCTTTAGTCATCTGTTCAGAGGATGGGAAATGGAAATGGCTTCTAAACTTCTACATGCCTAAAGGAGTAAATCTGTAACAGAAAAATGTGATGACACAGCTCTGTGGCAACTGGAGAAAGCATCTATTTTAGCTGTATGGCAAGTATGGACCACAGCAACTGCATTCTAACTGAAGACAAACCAGATGTAATGCCTGTAGCTCTATGGATTGCAGTACCACCCCAAACCAAAAGCCTAGTTTCATACACATAAGTTAAGCTGAACTATCCTCAGTGTTACCGGGCTTAGTGGATTCTAGTTTAATAACTGCAGAATCACAGTCCTAGGGAGGGGAAAGGATGGGACCATCTGTGATCAGCAGGAAAGATGAAAGTCTGCAGTGAGAAATCCAAGTAAGCACATTACCCCTGCTATTTTTCCTCCACAGGCTGCTTTTGTAATGCAGCGTGCTTCTATTGTATCATCTGTTTAGTTGCTGGCTTGGGCACAGATATCTGAGCTGCACCACAGAAGTCCCTGGGAACATTGCCACTCACTTCGAGGGGTGGAAGATCCAGCTCAAAATTTGCTAATCTGCAGTACACGTTCCTCTTGCCAGTGTATCTGTTTACAGACCAGTGGCAACGTAATAGAATTGTTAATGTCCGTATGCTCTCCAGTCACCGGTTGGCACCTAGGAGGCTTATGGAGACACAAAATTATTCAGAGACATTGACTGACAGCGAGCTCAGCCCTGTTTTCTATTCTTGTACTATCTGAGAAGGTGAAAATATTTCCTTCCCCTAGAACTCTGTTATTAGTTGAAATTGTCCAGCATATAGTTGGTGCAGAGGAAATTTAAGCTGTGGATTTTCTTGCCAACTATTTGCAATGGATATTTATCTTGTCATTTGGTGCTTGGGATTTGTTGCTTGATCTGCAGATCCAGCAGCTCCGTCACCTTCCTGTGATCTAGCTCTGTCTCATCTTCCTCACCAAATCACTTCTGCCCCTTCCTCAGCTGAATTCCATCTGCTCACCACAATCAATATAATTTCCTTAGCTGAAATGAACCCTAGTTGGGAAGCATTTAAAGTAATCCTAACAAAAGCCCAAGATGAGAATAAAAATACAGAGGAACTAAACTGGCTCTTGTTTACCATTGTGCCATTCACTCTGTTTAAATATCCAATCCCTTCCTTTCCCCTACCTAACTGCAAACTCTACAGAGTGTACAGCTTGTCACCTACTATTCCATGCTTATAATGCAGTAGTACAACGTGGACTTATATACTATCAATCATCAGGCTCGCCTGTAACACAAATAAACTGCAACACTTCCATCAATCAAACCTCACCTAAGTGCATTTGTGTGAAACCAAAAGAACAGATGAGAAAATGACTGATTTGAGAAGGAGACTTTCTGAGAAGTCGTGTGAGAATATTGCTGTCAGCAAACCATTCTGTGGTAACGATGATACAGAAGAAACGATGAGACATAACTAAATATTGTACTATAGCTGAAATTAGAAGAACATCTGTTTAAAGGAAATATCAGTGCTCATTTAGCTTCCCAACACATTTTGCGTAGTGACTCTGTTAACATAGCTATCAGATGAATTCTGAAATGAAAGGTATTCTTCTGATTTCTCCCATAAATTTCCAGGAAAGGATGATTGCAGAGGCCAAGTGGTAGCAAAACTCAAATTAATGAGAAAACACAGGACCAAAATCCTACCAGTTGCTCGGAGGTCTTTCAGCTTCTCAAAATCATCATCGAAGTTGGCAGATGTCTTATCCTCATCTGTGTCTGACCTATTGGCATCCCCCTGCAGAGAGGAGAAAGGAAATTAACAGATCTGATTCATTTACACTTCAGCACAAAAGCGTTTTGGATTATTTAGCAGCTCAGATATACCTCTGCTTCTCATGGGTAATTAGAGCATGGCCCAAGACCCAGGAGAGCAGAATGCAAAATTCCCTCTACATTGCCCTGGGGAATGACCCCAGGTAAGTTCTTCTACTTGTTTAGTTTTGTTTTCACACTTAGACGGAAAGGATGATGTTGTGATTGCAACTACTGTTCCTGCAGTGTTGTTGCACTTCCTTCCCTGTGCCCAGCCTCACCAGACAGTGTGTCCCAGGGGAGAACATGAAAGTGCAGATGCAATCAGAAGAGTGACGAAGCAAAATGGCATTGTGGGGTTCCATATCTACTCTCTCCATGATTCCAGATGGAAGCACCTAGGTTTTAATGTCAAAGGATGAGAAACAATTTCTCTTCTTTATCACGTCTTTGTCATCACTGTAAATTTGACTGAGATGTGAAAACCCAGCCCTAATTTGCTTCCTTCTCACTGGCCAGTAATTGAGATTATATTGGGAAATCTCTTGGCAACGTTGAAGCTGGGGTAGAAGGGAATGAGGCCAGTTTGCCTGGAAGCACAGCATCATCTCAGGACAGACAACAGCCAATAGCCCAGCTAGACTGGCTTTCCTCCTGGAAGCTCAATTATGTTTCTCTTTTACAAGTATCTGCTACCAAAAATGACCTAAATAATGTACAAGCCTGGGACAGAGGACCTATTGTCAGGTTCTCCTCTGCTGATGAGTCTGCAGAGAGAAGGGATTCCAGCAAGGCTATTTGCATGACTGGCTTGAGCCATCAAGACTGCAGAAAAGCTGTGCAAACTGGTAGCAAACGGTTGGACTAAAGCAACTGGTCCTAGAAGAAGCAGAGTTCCTTAACTGATGCCTGAACAAATCACCACTGTTTCTAGAGATACAGTGCTCAAGTGTCAGCGAACTTAATTTCATCTGTGATGTATTGCTGCCTGGTGCAGCCAAACAGACAGGATGACTGAAAGGCTTGAGCTCCCTTATCCATCTTCTCTGTTTTGGAGCAGAAGCACTAGCACTGAGTAGCTGAAAGATTTGCATAATTTTGGAAGGTTTGTTTGCTTCTCCGGAGCAGCTCTGGGGTAGATTTCAAAATGACATGGGAACAATGTAAACACAAATATGCAATTATAGTCCCCTTTGAAGTCTGGCTGCTTGTTGTCCTAAGCACAAATGAGGAATAGTCTGTACTAAAAATGGTTCTGTGGCCATTTATGCCTTTTCTTTTAGGGATATGCCTGCCAAACTTGCTCCACAGGCAGCTTGGAACCTGAGATCCAGCTGAGACTGTGTACCATGATTCACAGGATAATTTTTACTGTCCTTGCTGAAATACTGCTGATGGTTCAGAGCTTCAAGCAGCTCTAATATACACCCTCTTAGCTGCACAAGTTTCCCACGAGTTGCTCTCCATCTAAATGGAATGAGCACCTGAGCAAAGGAAGGAGTAGTGCACACCAGTGCCTGCTCTACCCACTAACAGCATCATCTTGCAGGAGGGAGAAGTCAAAGAGGTTGAAACATGAATTTCTGCCATATTCCCAACATACAAACAGAACCAGGGATGACAAAAGAAAACCCAGCTCCATCAAGCTTCAACTTCTTCCTGGGAGTTCTCCAAGAAGATTGTAACAGTCCTTTGTTTACAACCAGAGCTAAGTTAGGCATTTATAAGTGCAAGACTTGAACCAAGACCTCGTAGCTGAAATACAGCCCCGAAAAGGGTTTTCTGTGGCACAGCTGATACCTCACTATGAGACATTTGACAAGCCCATAGGCTTGATGTCAAAATATAAAATAAATGGTAGTGGAGAGCAAAATGTGCTCTGCAAATGTCATGCCTGTGGTTGCTGGCCTTTTCTGAGGCAGCGCCGAGTGAATAATACAAGCTTTTGAAAAGTACTGCTTACACATATTTAAATCATGCTCCATAACAGCTCCAAAAGGAGCCATCAAGCCTAAGCAAGAAAGTGAGAGCTAGCTCTGTAATCACGCACTCAGAGAATATTGCACGAGGCTGCCAGTTTCTGGCTTCACATCAGCATGTGATTCAGCCTCCAAGAGGGCAGGCAAGGAATGGGTCTGTGCTACGGAAATGTACCTGCAGGCTGCCAGGTCGCTGGATGGAGAGAACTTTTTTCTGCCCTAAAGCACTCAGTGACAAACTGCTCCTGCGTGTAACACAGCAGCAGGGCACTCTGCAAGGGTTCTCTGTGCCTAAATGCAGATTGCTTGAGCTCCAAAAGAAGTCTCCATGCACTAAAGAGGCACAGCCAGACATGGGAATGGATGGTAAATAAGAGAACTCAGATCCCAGATGTCTCCCCTCCGCTAAAAGCACCAGTGGTACCGGCAACAAGAGGAGCAGGAGCAGTTTCCAGTCATTCAAGTTGCACTCGATGGTTATCTGTTTGGGTTTCCCTGGCATGTCCTCTTTTTCCACCCAGGTTTGGTGGAATCAAAGGATATCTGACACGTCTGGCCACTGAAAAGCCTCCTCCCTTAACAGCCAACTGCATCATTTGCTTCTGCCTTCAGTGGAGGAAAATCTACTACTGTAGCACAGACTTTGTACAGTCAATGTATTTACAAAAACAATATATTTACAACCAATTCTGCCATGGCCTGTGCTGTTTACCGAGGTCAAGCACAACCACTTGGCACACAGCTAACAAGTCTCTTGGAGGAAAACCTCTTCTGGTTGGGAAGGCAGCCACTACTACAGAGCCTGCAGGAATACTGGTAATTCCTTGAATTGGTCTTACTACGTTAGGGGCTAAAATGTCCACCTCCATCTGCCACGGGCTGCACCAGCACAGGAATATGGCAAAGGGGTGAGGGTACCCAGAGGAGAGCCAGCAGATGCTGAGATTGATGAGACTGAGAAAAGTACCCAAGTTTGGAAATAAACAGCATCAGCTCAAGGCACTGCCACATCGAGTGTAGCTTGGAGAAGGACCTCCCTGCTCTTTGTGGTGGATCTTCAGGGCATTGGCACCACTGGACAAGACATCAGGATGTCCCTAATGCAGGGCAGAGCCATTCATTTTGAAAGTGGAAAGCTGGACTACTCCTATCTTCTCTGTGTGGGCAGGTGGCACTCACTGCCCCCAGGATCCATGAAACAGCCCCAGGCAACGTACATCAGGGTTGTTTTTCTCCAAACTGGGCCTTGGCTCCTGTTGTTTCAATTAATTTTCCTCTACTAGTGCTGTGAGGAAGCTAGGAGGGATGTTTTAATAATGAATCTATGCAGACATCCTTGAAGGACATAATGTGGCTGTGCTGGCTTGAGAGAAGGGAATTGTTGGTCCATGAATATTTCAATTATATTCCATGGTCTGTGATGGTTTGTCCAAGTCTGATACAAACATAGCAAATAAGAGCATGATGCCATTTCTGGGGAAAAAATGAAAAGTGAAAAAAAAACAACAAAAAACAAAACAGTATAAAAATAAAGTGTTTCTTTCTCCTCTTTCCCTTGGGAGCTAAGGCGGTGAAAACTGAAACCATTTTCTCATTTTGTTTCTTAGTCTCTGTGTCTCTGAAGCCAATCCAGCACTAAGCAAATTTTCCCCTTCTTGATGGTTGCAGAAATAAGAAGTAATAATTAAAAAATTCCAAAGCGTGACATAAGCCTTTTTGATACCACTACTCCTAGCTTCAACTAAGTCTGGATGATTTTTGTTAAATCTCAAATTCATTTCCATTTCCATTTGCACTGGGACTTTGAAAAAAGTCCCCCCCTTTTTTTTTTTTTTTTCCTTCCTGGATAATATGTATGTGCATATATATCAACGTATTTACAACCAAAATGGATCGTCCTTATTTAAAATAAATCTCCCCCAGATGGATCTGCTGTGATGAAAGGAAGATGGTGAAGAGCAGGATAGGACAGGGGATGGTGGGTTTCAGCTACTCTGAGGATACTGAAAGCAGATCTGGAATGGACTGGAGGGAGAGGGAAACTTAGGGGCAAATTCCTTGCTCACTGACCTATTACAGACATTAATTTCAGGTGTGGGCAAAAATCTCTTTAGCATTTATATGCCCTGTATCATCCTAAGTTCCTCCAAATTTAATTTTTGTAACCTTGCAGTACAGTTTTTCTAACAGCTGTGCTACCAGCCTCAAATAGCACGTAAGGGGCAGTCTCCAGGAAAGGCTTGGATTGAGCCAGCTCACGTCCTACCAGCTCCGCATGACAAGTGTTGACCAGACATATGGTCTTTATGTGGTGGGCCCTCCATAAAGAAACAAAACACAGGACATAAGTGAGATTTAGGCAAGTGAAATCCATCCTAAGTGATTTCCTCAAAGTCACACTACACACTCTGCAGCAGATCATTCCAAGTGCTGATCACCCAAGTCCCAAAGAGTCCAGGGGACCTTATGTGCAAGGACAGAGCTTCACATGCCCAACCCAGCTCATCTGCACCTCTTAAAGTCAAATTTAGGGCTGCCTGCATGGCTGGATGTTTGCACTGCTGCAGACTGGTCTGTACAATCTTACCTACACATCACAATTTTTTCCCTCCCCCTGCTCAGATCTCTTACCTCTGCCTGGAAGCCTTCTACCAGAATGGCAACCAGAAGGTTGAAGAGCACGTAATTGCCAAAGGTCATCAGGGCCACGAAGTAGAGGGCTGCCCATGAGGATGTAGATGCCATCCCATTGTACAGGACCACGTTCCAGTCCTCTTGAGTGAGGATCTGCAGAGAGGTGAAGGGCGAGACTCTGATTACTCCACTCCTCTCATGCATGGCAGCTGCATTCAAATCCTCACTGACATACTCATTTCTTCCTCTCCTTTTGACCTTTTCTAAGCATAATCATTAGCAGGTCTCATGAGATAAGACATCAAAACATTCCTTTATTCTGAGCTTTGCACATGAGAGCTCTCTCCTGGCCAAACCTCCCCTCCCTGCAGGAGGATCTAGCGCACTGCTGCCAATAAAAATGACTAGTTCAGATCCTAGATATGGCAATGTAAAGGGTGTGCTGGACTAGGTCCTATTATTTGGTGTGTGGGGGGTATTGTCTCCTTTGATAACCATCAGTAGATAACAGACCTGAGGCCAGGGCTGTTGTCCCCTGTGGAGCTGCTCTTTATAAGGCATCTGGACCTGAAGAAAAGGGTAGGATACATTATATTTGACATGATAAATGCCATAGGGTGGCTTAAGAAACTCAGGGAAGCAAAACGGTTTCCATTGGGTAAAAGTACTGACAAACTGGGCAAAAAAAAATACACTTCTTCGCAAAGCCTTACTCTAAGGGACCTTCCTAAGGGATTTGCACTCTTCTAGCTTCACTGGAGCTCAAAAACCTAGGGGCCTATGAAAAACAGATGACAGATGCATGCTCCACATTAATTCAGGCTTACAACGAAAGTGGCTTCTAACCCTCCTGAAAACAAGGTAGCTTTGGGGATAGGAATGCGGTCGGCGGCACCGAGCCGTGTCTCTCATTAACCTTCATGGGATGCAGGGCTGAGCATTTGTGCTCTGTGCCAACTCTATTTCCCGCGGGACTGTTAGAATAAATGCAGAAGTCTGTATTTATGTTGGAAAAAAACCATATGAACCTGTGAGACTAATGCTGATTTCTCCTTGCTTCTTTGTAAGAAGGAAAACTTTGCAAGAAGTTATATTCGTCCCACTGAAGACTCTGGACTGCTTTGTACCTTGAACAATACTGTGGTGAACACCTACTCTGCGCTGAGAAACTTCCCTTAACATTGTTTACACTGTGCTCCATTTGGTGCACTTAGGCTGTAAGGACTGAGCTTTTAAACAGAAAAGCCTAATCTTTATATTTAGAATGTCCTGGAAATAGCAGCTTATTGCTCCATTATGGAATAGCCAGTAATTTAAAATATATAACAGACCTTGCCTGCAGAGGAAACGTAACTTTTTACATAAAGACTTTCCCAGCATATAGAGCCAGCAACTCCTGCTTTGATTTGTGAAACTATTTTGTCACTCCCCGTTAAATAAAATTGTTTGGAAGTGCATTTTTGGGGCAGTAAAAGCAGGAAAGGAGATAGAGACTCACAGAATAGGAACAGAATGGACAGTAGACCGTGGGTCTTGATCTTAATGACTATATGAAAGGAAAGTAAGAGCGAATTTCCAAGTCTTCCCAGACTTTACTTTTGCTAACAACAGATAGGTATAGGGATGGTTTTGAGTAGATTTCTCCATCAGTGTTTGTAGAGACCAACTAACTGACAAACACAATCACTTTGCCCTAATAACTCTGTGGTGTGGTTTCAGTCCAAATTTGACACCTATTGGAATGTTTTTTTTTTTTTTTTTTTTTTTTTAATAAAAGTGAAATAACTTGTCCAGGTGCTCTATTTTAAAACTTCACGGAGGACTCAGAGCTTACCTGAAACACTGTCACAATGGCCCAAAGCAAGGAATCAAAATTCTTTCTATCTGGAACTGTGTCTCCTGTATCAGTTTTCAAGCTGAACTTGCATCCAAAAAGATGCATGCCGAGAATACTAGAGTAGGAAAAAAGGGAGATGGAAGAAATATATTATTGCATGAAATACGGTTGCAGTGAGGACTGCAGTGATATTTGGGATACTTTTTTTTTACCCCAGTGTTTTGTGTGCCAGTGGTATCTCTCAAGAAGATGGGCTCTGCACTACCATTGATGTGACCACTGATCAAATCCTGCCATTTAGTTCTTGTGTGTCATGTTTCGTAATAATTGTCTACACTGAAGTCAAATCAGGGATCTCATTTTTCTAGAAAACATCAAACTACATTGCCAGCTGCCTAATCCATCTGGTTTCCAAGATCAGGATCCCAAGGAGCATTATAAGGTCAAGCAGACAGAGGTCTTGGAAATCTGTATAACCTCCCTCTCAAATATGAGACCGGTAGAGTCCTGTTTCTGACAGCTTACTGAGACACAGCTAAATGAGCCTCCCAGGAACTCCAGAACAATTGTTTGACTGTTGTTGCCTGTCTGTGTTTTTCATTCACCTACAGAATTACAGTATCGCATGAAAAACTGAGGCCGCAAAGAAGTAAATCATCTGTTGAGCGTCTGCTTGTCAGTCTATTGTGAGAACTTCTGTCATGTAGGCAGCCTAGCAAACACGCTGCATTGTTATTCTGATCTATGGATTATTTAAGCGAGCCGAACGATTAATTAAAGGAGAGAAGCCGCAGAAGCCTCTGGTACCTGAAGATAAAGATGAAGAGCATGAGCAACATGCAGAAGGTGGCTACGTTGTCCATTGTCTTCATCAGGACCACCAGCTGGCGGCGGAGGGCAGGCATGAAACGCACCAGTTTCAGCACCCGGAGCAGCCGAAAAGTTCGCAGCACGGACAGGCCTCCGTCTGACTGGCCGATGATCTCCCAGACGCTGCAGGATGCAAGAAAAAAGCTATTAACAGCAGCGCTGCACTGTGAAAGCCCAGAGCAGGCAGGCTTCTTACAGGATATCACACCATTTAAGCCCTAAAAGGGTTATTTGCTGCTGCTTTTGAAAAACACCTCCGCTTCCCAGTTGTGCAGGGCCATATGCTCGTGCCTAACCTCTAGCCTTTACAGCTGGTTTCCTAATTCTTTAATTCCCTTACTTTCTGTGGCTCTTCATAACACACCATGTCTCCTGCTAGGCTGCTTTCACTATAGGCACAAGCCTAGCCACAAAAAGTGGATCGCAATTTTGTACCGGGCTAATATCCAGAGGGATTTACATTTGTGGGGATGGGCTGGTTTGATCAGTGTTTAATATTTAACAAGCCACAGACTGGCCTTTGTTTCCGGACCTTTTCCCTGTTTCTCCTCACTTGTCTGCGGCAAAAGGATGGGCCAAGTGAAGCCAAGAGAGCTTCTGTGTCTGCCCCAAATTACTGACCAAGGGCTGAATGGTGTTGCTAGAAAGAATCCCAGCCTAGAGAGGAGCTGCATGAGCTGCTGCCATGCACGTTGTGACATTCCCAGCGTAGGCTGGGATGGTGGTGCCTTGGGAAGGGACAGCAGAACACGGCCCTCTCTTCCCCTCCAGCTTGCCCTGTTCCATGTTAATCTGGGAGAGGAAGGGCACGCTGCTGGGATATGGACACTCACAGTACTCTTTTCCCAGGACCAGCCGTTCTGCACTTCAGTGGAAAATTGTCCACCGTGCCAGACATGTGGCGTAAATAGACCTTGCTCTCCATCTGCCAGGTCCATTTACTTTGGACGGCCCTTCTACTGGGGGGAATCTAAAAGGCCGGCGTAATTATAGCCCATGATAACCAGCGAGCCCTGGATTAACGCATGCCACGTCATTCCTGCTCCCCATCCCACTCCCCAGCAGGCCTAAGCCCTTGGCAGAAAAGCCACAGCGGAGAAAAAACTGGCAGTGACCTGATGACAACTATGATCCCATCAAAGATGTTGTACGGGTTCTTGATGTAGCCGAAGAGGCCAAAGGCAAGGAGTTTCAGGAGCATCTCCAGGGCAAACATGCTTGTGAAGACGATGTTACTGATCTCCAAGGCGTTGGTCAACTCATCCGGCTATGGGGCAAAAAAGGAACATGGTCAAATAGATGTGCAGAGGAAATAGCCATGGGCTGGTGTGTTCCTCCCCCTCTGGGATTTGTGCTAACAATGCACAAATGCTGTGGCTTCCTGCATTCCTCCTGAGAGCCACAGAGGCAGGTAAGTGTCTGAGGGGGACAGCAAACAACCATCACAGGCAGTCCCCTAGGAGGCTTACTGGAAATACAGAATCCCAGCCCATTTCTGGAGCAGCTGCAGAACAACTACACCAAATATGTGCGCCCAACAAATTGAAGCTACACAAAGAAGAGCACTTGTGCATTTTTGCAACAGCAACTACCAGGGGTAGCATGGCTTGTAAGTCTTGTGTTTAGACTTGCATTGGTCAGGCTGTTTTTATTGCAGAGCTTTATGTGTCCTGCTATATCCAAAGCAGGAGCACTGTCAACACAGCGTAGCTTTATTCACATACAACGAAAGCACTTTTCCTGCAGACATCTCTTAAAAGAATTAAGAAAACAAATATCTGTGAAAGTCAATCTGATCAATAGTTTTATCTCCCTTGAGTGCCTTTGGAAATCACCCCTGAAAACAAAACAAGATGATTTCTCCTCCTGGAATCCTGGTCAGTGACTTACAGCAAATCTTGTTAGAGTGACAGCAGTACGGCTCCAGGTGTCAGGACTCCCTCCGGGATGGGAGTGGGTTTCTCTGGTTGAACCTGTCTGCGCGCAGCTTACCTCTAAGATCTGATCTTTCCATTCCTCTCCTCCATCAGCAGCACCAAATTACCTTGGGCTACAACCCTGTGTTTCAGACACAGCCCCTGAAGTTCCTTTCCTGGGGAGCACAGCGATGTCTGCCCAGCACCTGGGCTCGATTCATGCAAAACTGTGGCACAGCAGGACACGCACAAAAGGTGGGCTGGGGTTTGCTACTTACTCGAGCTACTCCCTCCGACACCACCGAGCTCTGCAATGCGCATTTCTAATGCTCACGACCCATTCCTTTGTAAAAGAAAATGAGTCTTTTTCATTTCCTTGGTGTAATAATATTGTCTAGAAAAAAAGGTGTTATTTTCATATCTGACTCATCTCCTGACTGATAATAGCTTCCTTTATTCCCCATCCGTCATTAGACGCTATGTTAATAGATGGCAGTTTCTTGGGGCTGTTGCTGCATTATTTGTGGCTCTGAAGGGACAAGACCATTGTAACGCTATGGCACAGCCACGTTTAACTCCACACCCTGCAAAGCAAATCCCCAGCAATTGAAGGAGAGGGGGAAAGAGTTAACTTGAAGCCAGGAAGAGCCTGCACATCCCCTACTCGGCAGGGACAGTCTGTGGGCTGCTAATGAACCATCATTCATAGGCTAAATTACTTTATGCAATAGACTGTCTTGTGCTCAACCATTTATCCTAGAGAAAGAGCACTAAGAGCCTCAGTCCTCATGATTATAATCCATATACACTAATTACTAAGGGACACCAGGGGAAGGACTGTGCAATTCGCAGTTCTTTAGTCGCTAGCAAAGGGTGGCCCAGACGGCTGCAGGCCCCTGGGCTGCTCTCCTTCCACCTTCCTGGCTGCAGGGACAGCAATTCCCTCTCCAGCAGGGATCAGCCCATGCCCGTTCCCTGACAGTGCCAAAACATCCCAGGCAGAGGGCTTTCCTTCGCAAGGGAAACCCAGCTGAAGGAGAGGACTGCTCAAAGATGGCATCTCCCCAGCTCCCCAGCGGAGACAGCTCCTGAAATAGCCCCGCTGGCTGCCAGCCGCCGGCCCCGCTGCAAGTGATGGCGGTGACGGGACACCGCGCTGGCGGCATCCTCCAGCCGTTTGTCAGCATCATTATTTTTGTCAGACGTGGCTGGCACGTTCGGTTTCCCCTCGGCTGGGGTTATGCAAGAGCATTCTCGACAAGAGGCAAAATAACTTGCTAAATTCCTGCGTCCCTCCCGGCAGCAGAAGGAGCCTCCCTGGGACGGGATGTGCACGGCAGGCCAAGGATGGCTCGTTAGAGGGCTGAGGCTGGGAAATTAATGACAATCCACAGCAAGGAAGATGCAGCTGGGGCAGCTTTGATGGGACAGAGCGGTTCTGTAGCCCTGATTCTATCCAGAAACACAGGGAACCTGCCCACTGCTCCCTATGGTACCTTGCAGCCTGCAGTACGGTGGTTGTCTCATCTGCTAGAGCCAAACCTGATTCTGTATTCTCCCAGTTCTCCTCGCTGCTGCCAGATGTGCTGCCAAGAGGCACAATTTTATCATGAAAACTGGGATACTTTGGGATCTTTTCAAAATCCCTAATCCTGGAGTTATATGAGTACAATGAGACAATTTTGGGAGGCCTTACAAAAAAAGTTCAGTGTCCAGCCTGAAAAGCCCAAGTTGGACAAACCAAAAAAACACCCTCAGGCAAATAAAAAGAATTTGCAAGCTGTTATGCTCTAAACCATCCTGTTCTGTAATCCAACCCCAACATTTTTGTGGCCTGTTGAAATACTGGATTGCGACCGGTTAATGTATTGATAACTGCGTAATTGCTAGAACTGATTTGCCAATTTCCTTCAACAACTCGGTGTCCTTACTGCTTCCTCCCCAGCACCATGACTTTCGCTTCATATACGAGTTCAGGGAGTGCAGAAGAAAAGCTGCAGCGATCTCTCATGGGCAGTGAGAGAGGGCACGAGGAAGAGGGAGAGGAGAGGACACGGAGGAGATCATCCATAGCCGTGATGAGAGGCTGATCCCACGGATCAAGAAGGATGACAGGGCAAAGCCTGATGCTGCAAAGCCTCTCGTGCTTCAGGCGAGATCTTCATCATCCTTTAGTGCTCCCATTTGGGGTAAGGCAGAACTAATTTGGTGACAAGGACTGCTGTAACGTGGGATGTTTGGAGTGCAATCCCGCCGTGACCTGGAGGCAGGACTCACTGGGCAGAGACAAGGATGGATAGCCCTGCACGCTGGGCGAGCTGCTGATGTGAGCTTTTGTGTTATTAGAGTGGAAGCTGAACAGCAGACGAGCCAAACATCCAGTGATGCTGCCTTCAAATGTAATTACCTTCTTTCAACACCAACTGGAGCCTAGAAAACAGCCTGCCATGGATATTTTTATAGCTTATGAAACGGTTTGTTGCTCAGAGCACAATTCATTTCCCACTTTTCTCACTCCCCGATGAGCGAAGATCGAGGAGGAGGGTTAAGGAAGAGACACTTGGAAGCCAAGATGGATTTGGCCATTCCCCTGGAGTCAGCCACTAGGAGACACTGTTGTTTTGTTCAAATTCAAGCCAACCCCAGAGCACAATTTTTTCCAGGAGCCTTTTTCTCTGGGAAAAACAAAATGTTGATTTGCTGAAAACAAAACTTTTCACGGCAAGGTTTATTTTCTGTCAAACTTCCTGGCTGGAAGAAAATGAAGTTGCAACAAAGCTTTAGAAATGCTGTGATGTCTTGTTTTGACCTTCTCAGAAAAGGAAATTTCAGGTTTTCTGCTTGAGATGTGGTTGTGTTGTGAAATGCAACTTCCTTCCTTCCAAGGCATGGCTAACAAAGGTTGACATCAAAATGATGCACATCCAACAGAGTATTTCTAAAGCGGGGTTTTTTGCTTTTTACCAAACACTTTCTAAGCCTTAACAACTCTGACAAGGAAACTACTTCCCCACCTTAGGGCTCCAAGCTGTGTTAGTGAAATGTTCCTTTTTCAACAGCCAGTGAGGGAGCATGACCCCTTGTCAGCTTAGGATTTCTCCACATTTTTTGCTGCTGCAATGTCTGACCTTTACAACGGTCCAGGTTTCCAGAGACAGGCCAGGCCAAAGCATAGCCAGAGAGAACCCAGATGGCATTGCACGATGCCACAAAACGCCCAGGAACCCCTGCAATGGATGTGATGCAGGAGATGGTGGGCAGTGAGGGACATGAGGGACCACAGCACCAGTCCGAGAGGCTGGGATGGGAACTCGCTGGGGACATTCAGCAGAAATGAGCCCAGAGGAGGGTTTAACCTGCCCCTGCCACCATCAGGTCCCAGGCAACATTCATACAGGGTTCAGATCTGAATAGAAAACTTACAGATTTAAGATGCAAATGAAAACTCACACTGCAGGAGTAAGGTTCCCACCATTAAAGAGGACAGAAACTCTATGGGATCAATTCGCAAGATTTCAGCATCTTTGAATCGAGTTTAAAGTAACAGCCTTGACTCCAAGCAAAACACGTCCCAGGAAAGCACGACCACCTCTGCTCACTTTTAGGCCCTAGTTATGCTGCAGAATATTTCAGTGATTCAAAACCGTGTTTTTATTAAGGAGAAACCTCAAACATTTCAGCAGTTCACTCCAAGTTCAGATAAACAGACAAAAAAATCCTTTTCTAAATAGTTTGGGTCTAAAAACCTCGGAAGACTAGTGTCTTTCTGAGAATCTGATACTTCTGGTTTTAGCGAGATGCAGCACAACCCCAGAGCCTTCCTGGAATCAGGAGAAAAATCAATAAAAGAGAAACCCATAATGGTCAAATTATTGATGGCCCCTACAAAGAGAGGATGAAGAAGAACAGGAGTAGGGCTTTGCAGCCTTAGATTGTCGTAGTGCAGCTGAATTACCGCATTTCTTCAAGCAAGTCACTCTATCTCTTTGTGCCTTTCCTTATCCTCTTGCCCATATCCTACCTTATCTCTCTCGACTGCAGCATCCACAAAGACCTTATTCCACGTCGCTGAGGTTCAGCCACCAGCAGGATGGCACCGTGCCGTGGCACCTTGGAGCACCTTTTTGCTCTGATACTGAGAATAAAACAATCATGCCTGCACCACGCTGGAGAAAAGGGCTGTTAGACACCTGGTCCCTCCTGGTGAACGAACAGGGAAGGAAGTTTCTGGAGTAAAGGATGTGCTTTGCTTCAGAAATCCCCCCCCCGCCCCGAGCCCAAAGCAGCCGTTTGACTCCTGAACAGGGAGAGCTGGGGCTGGCAGAGACGCAGAGGAGTGGTAAACAAATCCAGAACATTTAGTCTCATAAACATCCTTTGCGCTTGTGTTGTTTTTTCTCTAGTCCTGGGCCTAAAGCTGTCAATGGGATTTTGAACACGTGCTTATCTTCGCTTTTCTGCTCTGTATTTTTAAGCTCAGTCTGCAGAGACTCCAACAGGAAGAGGAGACATCATAAACTGTCAATTTACCTTTTGCTTCTGGACACGCTACATTTTCTTTCTTCACCCCATTTTCAAGGGGCTGTCATTTTCCATCTACCAGCTACTGCACTGCAATGGATCTCACCTGCCTGCAGGCTTTGGCATCATCCTCATTTCATGGAATTAAAAACCAAAGGGAATGCAAGAAAGAGACAGAGAGCAAGGGAGAGGAGGATTTCAGGCTAACTATGACGAGGTGGTAGAGAAAGGGAAAATCCCACCCACAACTTTTTGCATTAATAAACCCAACCCAAGGCAATCAGTGCAATCCGGGATAACCCAAGCAGCACTAAGCACCGTTCCTTTTTTTTAACACGTCTGCAAGTTGCAAAAGCACAGTCTCTGCCACAATGTGACCAGCTGCAAAAAGGCAAGAGTCCCAGGAAAACCATGCAAAGGGACAACAACCCAGTCCCAGGCTCCTCTCACTGCCTGGCCTCTGGCTCCAGCCTCCAACCTCCACCACGAGGAGCACTGCGACCCTCCAGGCTTCATCCCTGCCACGAGAGCTGTGAGGAGGAAGGAAGCTCTTTGCATCCCATCGATCGCATGCCACAGAGCCATACTTGAGCCAGCTTTTCCTCTACGGGGGAGATTAAAGCCTGTCTGCTTTACGCACAGAGCCACGCAGCCTCCTACATAACTAATCTGTTTAACTGATGGATTACTGGGCTCCATATTACATTCGTACAGTTTATGTGCCACTGTGAAAGCAATCACGAGATGAAAGTCAGTTTGCTGGGACAGATTAAAGCGATGGTTGGGAAGGAATTAGTATTTTTTTAAATACGAAATAATGTTCAAAAATGGTGGAAAACAGCTTAAATGAGTTTGAAGCACAGACACCGCAGGAGGGGAGCAAATCAATGAAATTGCTAAAGAGAGCTCAAGATTACAATATATTCCTCTAACTTTTTCTGAGAAAGCAGAACATGTGGGAAACGTCTGTACAACACTAGTATTATGGGTGGACTCCCACAGTCAGCACCAGCCTGGACCCATACGCCTTCCAAATATATAGGGAGAGGGGTTGGGTAAAACCTTGCGTGGTGCTGCTGGAGGCTGGGTGTAACCCACGGAGCGGTGCTGGGATCTGTGAGCTGCAGCCTGGCTCCTTTCTTTCCTCTGCTCGGAGTTTGCTGCTGATCCCAGCACCCAGCGCTCCCCATCCTCCCCGTGCACCACAGCTCCCTGCACCCAGCATCATCCCCACATCCTCGCACTCCCACGAGCTCAGGTTTTATGTCTGGGACCCTCAATTGCATTTCTTGCACTCTCAATGCTTCGAAAACTTGCATCAAACACCAGTTTCTTGCCCAAAACCTTTTCCTACAGCAGGTTCAACCAAGGAAGAGCCCCAGCCTCCTCAGACAGGCTCTGCTCATGGACCAGGAGCTATAATAAACAGCCACGTCACAGGCATTTTGACATGATACAGAGCAAATTTTGGCCAAAGGACACACAGACAGCGGCAGCATCCTGCATGAGGGCTAAGCACTGGCAACACCTTCACTGAAAATCAGGGCATGTACCCAAGAGGCTGGCAGGATTAGGAATAAGAGCAAGAGTGATCGGGCCCATGCACCGAGAGCAGATGTGGGTGCTGCTAAAAGGCAGCCCTGGCTGGGCTGGGCTGGGGAAGGTGCTTCACACACCAGTGATAAGATGTAAGGGTGTAGCATGGCCGAAACGCAAAAACCCTAGCACCAGAAATGGGTGAGGGAGGGATGCTGAGACATCTCGCATGCCAGGAACCCATTCTGCAGCAGAAGAGACGAGGTTGCCCTAAGCTCCGCAAGCTGTGCGTGTGTTTTTAGTTACAGCTTTCACTCCAGTGTCTATAAAACACTTTGGGAAAAGGACCTCTTGGAGGGGGTTTGAAGAGTGAGGAGCTCGCAGCTGAAGCAGAGAGCTGTCAGGGAATGTAAGTGACATCTCAGAAAGCTCCCAGCAAGTGTGAAGGCTACGTTTTGACCTTTTCTCCCCTTTATTTTTTTTTTGCTTGTCAAAGACCAAAGTGGATAGTACTGATATTTCTAAGGTTTAAAAAAAAAAAAAAAAAAAAAAGGAAAGCACTTCAAGACTTGGCTTCTTTCCTCCTCTCCATTCCCTGCCCTTAATTTGACCTTAAAAAAATAGGAAGAATAATGCAAGTAGCAATTGAATTTCTGCATTTGAAAATATTTCTTTTATAAACTGTTCTGATGTAGTTTATTGACCACAGCATAGGACTCTTATTGTATTACCATCAACTTCAAACCAGCTTAATTGATCTAGACTATGGCACAAACCACGGAAATTGCCTTACCTTCGTATGACATAGCTTCACTTAGTAGCAAAAATGGTTCGGTTGGTGCTTTCCCATGCACACAAGTGCAGATGCAAGCTATTTACGCTCTCTGGCCTTGGAAAGAGACCAGGGACTTGAACCAGGATGCCCCAGCTCCAGAAGTCTGCGCTGGTCACCAGGATGTTTGCTATTCTGGTGTGCCTTCTGCCCTGCGTTTGACAGCCAGACATCACCACCTCGCTGAGCCAAAAGCCCTTCTCTGGGAGGGCTGCACTGTTGTTAATGTCTCTACTAGAAGCTGGGACTTCAGTGAACTTGTGCTTTCTGATGAAAAAAAATGTTTTGCTGAGAGATTCCCAAATCTACTACTTAATCCCTACTTAAAAGTAGGCTGGAAGGAGAAGGAGAGAGAGATTTCTCCTCCTTGTGTGTCCTGATGAATGTTCCCTCTCTGGCTTTGGAATTAGAAATGGCGAATTTATTCTCTTAGTCACCTCCACTCTCAGGTTTTATGCCTTCCCCTAAATGGGATCCTTCATGTGGAGCGATAACAGTTTAATTGAAGGTAGCTGATGGTAATTTTTCTTCCTTTCAATTGACCTACTTGATCTCCTAATGCTCCATGGAATTGCTTTTACCTCTCTGCTCTGTGGCATGAAAGTCACTGCTAATAATTACTTACCCAACTGCATATGGTCAGACATGCAAAATGCACTGCTCCTTTCTGGGGCTGCGCATGGGGCATCAGTGGAGGAGCGAAGAAAGCTGCACGCGCACCTGACGTACTCCAGTATTCCAAAAAAAATGCCATTAGAGCCAATGTTATCCAGCAATAACCACAGACTGAAGTCATAGACACTGGGCCATTTGTGTGAATCCTTCATGGTCACTGGGTACTGACCCCTGGGCATGCTTTCTACAGAAGAAACCTCGGCTGCCATACTTCTGTCTCTTGCAACAAGAGCTTTGGATCAGGGTGGTTTTGTTCTCTGGGATAATCAGCTCCTCTCTGTGACCTCCTTATGAAGCTTCCCAGGCCCAAGGTCCCACATGGCACAACAAATTTGCTGTATTACTTTCCCGTTTCTCACTTTCATCCAGCAAAATGCAATTTCACTTCAAGTGGCATAAACGCCAAGCTGGATTAGATCAATTGCTGTCTTCTCCACCCTCAGGAGGAAAGGACCTGGGCGATCTGAAACGCTATCAGCAGCCGCATGCAAAACCACTGCTATTATCACCGAAAAGTAGGCCAATCAGCTGGATTATGTCTTGATGGAGGATCACTTGGTCTGACAGATGGCTGAAAAGATAAGACTTAAATGAACTAAATAAATAAATACGCCCCCCCCCCCCCCCCCGCAACAAGGCCAGAAGCGTCTAGGTTTAGTTATTAAAGGAGAAGCCTCAAGTGGTGATGCGTGAGTCCCACCACACATCAGGAGATGGCTCTAGCAACTTCCCGACATGTCAGAAGCAAACCTGCTACTTCTGCCCCTTCCTTCTTCCCTTAAGCAGCCGTTGAATATCCGCAGGGTTCTCTCCAGGAGCAGGCTGCCATCCCACCCCACGTCGGCTTCGCTTCTCAATGAGCGTCTGGCGAAAATCCAGGGAAGTTGTACGGACTGAATCATCCCCATCCATATGCTGGTGGAGACCTTCAAAGAGCCAGCAGATCTGCGAGGCGTGACATCGCTTTGCAAGCCCTGTGTTGACTCTCATCCAATATATCTGGCTTATCCCTCGCCATAAAAAAAATTATAGCCGCACAAGGAATTATATTCACACAGTTCTTGCCCGTTGCAAAGCTTTGTGGTCTTGACCACTGTCTGTGCTGAAGGCAACAAAAAATGGCCCAAATTCATCAGCCTAATGCCCCAAATTGACTTCGCTGGATAATCACAAAGCATACATTTAAAAAAAGATAATGCATCATGGATACCGATTAATTTATTAATATGTAGGCATTCCAAACCCTTAATTAGAAAGAAGAGCTGCATTCTACAGTTTCCTTCTGGATATAAACTGAGTCACAGGATTTCAGGAACTAGAGAATTTAAGAAAAAAAACACATGACATTGTAGGACATGCTGTAAAAGGATAGACGTGAAGAACATGGAAATAAGCTACAACCCCTCAGAGACAAAAATGGACATATAGGCTCTGCCTCAAGGAGTCTGCATAAGAGATCAAGGTTGATTTTATTTGCTAAAGTCTTGCAGCCAAACTGGAATTGTGCGTTTTTGACTGTGCACAGAGACTCTGGTTATAGAGTGTTCATCAGGGAGGCTCTGCCCATGTCCATTAAAGGTGGTAGAAACATGAAGATTGAGAGAATAAAGAACCGCTTCCAAACAATTTGACTGTACTGCAAGAGGCACCTTTCGCAATGATTATATGATCTTTTCCCACATCCCAGCAACAGGCTTGCTCTCTGATAACAGAGAGATCAAAGGCCTTTGGGTTGTCATTAGCAGGCAAACTCAATAGAAGTTGTTTACTTCACCCAAGCTAATGGCACTGGAAATATTTAATCAAAAAATGGACACACTCTCTCTATTACTGCCAAGATGATTCAGAAGGGGCCACTTAAATCTATTTTGTCAAGCCATTACTCATCCCCTGCTAATAGACCTTTATGGAGAGTCCCTTTGAATAATGCACATTCGTGATTTGCGGGCTGTGTACTGGTATTAGGAGACGAGAAAACACGACAGAGGACTGCTGATGGGAAGAACAGGACGGGGAGTATGTTTAGTCTACAGCTGACACAGACCTTGTCGCTGTCATCTCTTAAGCCCAAGGAGAGGAAACTGAAGTGGACTGATGGGGAAATATGCTCAAGGAGAGGATGGTTCTCCAGAAAAGTTTGAGCAATCTGCTGTAATTGACCTCTGGCAGCTGAGTGGAGAAAGGAAGGATGAAGGAGATGAGGAGAGCTTTTCTACAGAGGTTCAATGATCTTCATATAGAAAAAGAAAACAAAAATGTTGGGTGGTAATCAGGAGAAAATGCGGTGGTGTGGCTCCCACTACAGCAGGGATTCCTACTTGAACCTTGATTCTTGGGGTCACAAAGAGAAGGTTCAATGTCTCCAAGATGCCAAATGTTAGGACTCCCAAGCTCTTCTCCTAACTCCTAGCTTTGTAACTGTCCTGTTCCTCACATGGTCCTCAGCATGTATCGGACATTGGGGCACAGGCAGTTTGTTCCTCAGTTTGTTAGGATCCAGGCCACCGATATTGTGGGAGCTACATCTTACTGCTCGTTTTGTATGCTAATAAAGGTCTATCCTCAGGGACATTTTATAGGGGCAAGAGAGTTAGGGGAACCTCCATCCTTTTTGTTTTCCAAAGCAGAACTGTGCTTGGTACAGACTCAGTTTTGGTATAATTTCTCTGCAGCTTCCAGAAACACTCATGAAGAGCTTAAGATTCAAAACCTTCATCAGCATGGAAATGATTATCTGCAAATCCACATCTGTAACACAGGCAGCAACTCCTCTCCTCTCTGCATCAAAGACATATGCTGGGAGCTAGCAGAACAAATTCAGGGAAAATCCACCTTTCCTCCCTTCTAGCAAACCTAAAGCAACCCAGGCAATTGTTACAAGCTTATTTTTGTCCCTGAGAACACAATGCTGCAAGCAGCCCAGGGTGTTCTCGCCTGCAGCCAAAGCAGGCAGATGGGAACTTTCGAGCTGCCACACTGTTCTTGCAAGTGAATTATTGATACATTCTTCTTAGCCATGAGCATCACGCTAAAGTGGCAATTAAAACCATCTACGATGATCAAAACGAAAAAGCAAAGATGGGAAGGTACAAAACCAGAGCCTGTATTTGCCAGCAGTCTGCAGTGTGCTATTCCAGCTAGCAAGGGAGGCTTTGGGTCCTGCTCTTTCTGATAAGTTTTCAGTAACAGCCCACATCAGGACCAGTGAGCAACACAACACTGCCATTCCTGCTGGAGGCAAGGGCATGAGCTGCTCCCGGGAGCTCACTGCCCCCTTTTAGCTTACACTTGTGTGCAATACGGACCTTCAAACTCATACATTTAAAAATAACAATGACAATCACCTTCATCCCTCTTGCTCCCTGACACAGCAGCCCTTTGTTTTACAAAGGCAAGAAAGGACACACGAGGTCAGAAAGGAACTACGAGATGGAGCTGCCCTTCAGCATAGCAGCATCCCTTGGACATGGGATGAAGAAAAGCTGGGAATTACTGAATACAAGCACAAGCCAGCTGGAGAGCTCAGAAACTCTCAACCCTCTTCACATTCACTGTTTCTATATTATAGATAACTATCAGATTTTCACGTGTTGGAATTGCTCGACTTCAGTGGAACCACCATGGAGTTTAAAGTTTGTCCATGTTTTCACCTTATTGACAAAAAACAACAAACAAACACACCACAAAACAATAACTGTAATTATATTAAGCCATTACTGATTTTCAGAGATGTCCAAAGAAAAAAATTCACTTAAATTAACCGTGCTGGCTTTACAATGTGTAGCAATATTTCTATTTAATACTGGGGGAAGAACACTCAAATCTGGAAAACAAGACTTTGAAAACAAGGAGGTGACTTTCCATTGAATTTTTCTCTTTCCTTTTACATGAAGTATGTCTTACACGCTGTCATGCCCCAGATAAACAGTATGTTCTAGATGATCTTAGAGATCGTTTCCAACCTGAATGATTCTATGTTTCTATCTTGATGGGAAGAAAATGATGCGGAAAAAAAAATTAGTCATTCTGATAGAATATAATGGAATAAAATCATTGCTAAAATAGAGAAATAACAATTATATTAGCCCTAATAGCAGAAGCACTAATTAAAATTATTGTAACTCACTAGTTTTACAAGACTGCTGTGCCAAGCTGCAGATGTAGGGCTGCTGAGCACCTGAGAGCAGAGGCTCTCCCCCCAGGCTGGTGGAGTGGATGCATTTGGTTTTGGAGGTCGTTAGTTCAGCCTTGATGCGTCGGGCAAAGGGAACTGTCACGCTAACGCTAATTACAGCGCTAATAGCAACAACAACAACACCTCTCCAATCATCAGCACTGATGCGAACGCCGAAGCGATGCAATTATGCACGGCTGTTGTTTCAAGTGGAGCTGCGAGGCAGAGAAAGCAAAGGTGGAAGAGGCAGCAGACGCCTCCTGATTTACCATCTCGCAGCACTTGCTCTGTGGAAGATGCTTGGTCGGGGTGAAGAGCCAGGCAACGCTTTCCCTTCCTCCCTCCCCGTGATGCCACGGCCGTGCCTGGCCCTCAAGCTCTGCGCAGACCAGGCTCTGTGCTGCTTTGCCCCCAGATTGATTCCTTTGCTGTGTGCAGGAACAGAGTCAGGAGAAACCCTCCAGGCGCAGGAGATGAGGTGCAGCTCAGTGACCTCCTGCTCCTGAGAGCACTGGGGCAGCACCAACCAACCTCACAGCTCTACCGAGCTCCTGCCCACCACCACGTTCACCTGGGGGAGATCTGTCAGACCGAGCGACAGCTCAGACGAAGCAAAACCAAAATGGATTTCGTTTGCAACCTGCCTGCGTGCCACATGCAAGCTTTCCTCCTGGCAGTGTTTGGCATCCTGCCGTGGCTCTGATGAGCAGGAGCGACGTTCCTCCTGTAGTGAGAGCCCTGAGGAGCGGGTGGATGAAGTCTGCCCTGACCTGCTGCCATAGCTGGGGTTTCATGGCCACACCGCTGCACAAGGGCTTGCACCCACTGCCTGCCCTGGGAGGATGGCCGAGCACCCCCTGCTGAAAAAACAACCCCAGGAAAAAGCCAAACTGATCCGTATCCTCTGAACAGCTACGTCAGCTGTCATCTGAAGCAGGCAACGCAAGGCTTTATTTGCAGAGAGTGGGAGTGAAAGAGAATTTAGATGCAATCTCCAGCGTGGTGGCTTTAATAAACGAGCAAAGCTAAAACAACCATGTGCAAGCGGAGAGCCCTTGAGAAAGCAACGGAGCTTGCAAACATTTCAGCCCCAGTGGAAATCCTCCTCCGGCGTTTCCAAAGCGGATAGACCATGGCGAAAGCTGTCAAATTATTTTATTGCTTAGCCCCCCAAAGAGTCCAGGGGTGAGATACACAGTGGATCTCAAGCAATTATTTGCTAAACATCAGGACTTGCTCAAATGCTCTCGCTGGAGAAGGTGGCGAGTGTTTCCATGGCAATCAGCTATTGCCTTGGTGACCGCAGACCCGGACGGGTGCTGCTAAACCACCGCGACCTTTGGACATCTGAGCACAGCGAGGAGTTTCCCCCTTTGCTGTCTAATGATGATTTTTTTTTTCACTTCGGAGTTCAGCCCTGTCTAAAAGCTGCCTGAGGTGGTTGTGCTAGAGACGGAGAAGGTGCTGGGCTCTCCCCGTGCCTGCCTCTCTGCTCCCCAGCCCCGAGCTGCCTTCTCCAGCAGCCGGGTGGACATCACGCCTGGGTGCAGTGCCAGCTGCTCCTGAGCTGGCCCTCTACCTATAAAGTTTAGGATTAAGAAAGCAGAGAGGCTCAGGACTTCGTTAGCCCAGGCATCAGCAGTACACTAATCTATAATGCATTTAAACCTTTTAAGGGAGGTCAAACGGGGAGGCAGCTGGGTTAACACGGGGAAGGAGTGGACCTGCACATAAAAAGACAGCTTTACGCAGAAACTGGTGCTCTCCTAGGCAAGAAGTTCACCTGGATTTTAATGTAAGAGCAAAAAAAATATGCGTGTCTCCCTCTAAATGAACTTCAGGTAAACTTCACGCTATCATAAAACGTTAGGTTGGGCTGAAAAGCAGAAAATTGTTGCATCTATGCCTTTGAGAATTTCCACTGGTTTTCTTCCCGTTTATCACTGAAATGCACACTCCTTCCTAGCGACTGGCAGCCCCAAACCCGACTGACCTGAACGATTACATTAGTTTCTTGTTAAATTTCTATAAACCCCGCACCTTGCAACTCCAAAGTGGTTTCTATGGTGACGCTAAAAAAAAAAAACAACACAAAAAAACCACACCACAGAATGACACCTTCTGGGTGCTGAATTTGGCACAGCAAAAACTTGGGTGAGCAGTGAACGTGGGGTGAGAGGAGTGGGTTAGAGCCCCGGGACCGCAGGTTAGGGGGTGGGTTACTGCTCTGGCTGGCAGGCATTAACCAAACCGACACGCGGCACTCGGCATCACGCAGAGTTTAATTAACTGCAGGCAATGGGGCATCAGCACGGGGGAGGACAGCCTGCCCAGCCTCCTTACGGTGTGGACGTGATGGGGAGAGGCAGGGACGTGAGCATTTGCAAGGCAGAAGCGATTCTCCTGCGTTCAGAGGTTTCTGGGAAGCGCACCGAAGCCGCGTCTGGCTGCCTCGCAGAGCAGCTCCATCCCCTTCATCTGCAGAACTGGGCAGAGGAGTCCAAAGCCTGCAACTTCCTACACAGTCTATTTTAGAGCCTTAAAAACAAAAACAACGCACAACAGGAAGGATGTGATTACTAGAAATGTCTGAACTCTCCCACACCCTGGCCCCATCAATCTTGACAGCTCCATTTGCTCCGTTAGAGCTTTCCCATCCCACCCAGCTGGTCCTGCAGGAGCAGCGCGCTCTGCTCGGCGGCGATGCCCAGCTCCCCCAGCACCCATGCGAGCTCCCAGTTTGGCTCTGCCCCGCTTTTCCCAGGCAGGCAGACACGGAGAGGCAAGCAGCATAGCTGAAACATCCCTTCCTGTGCTGGCACAGCTGCCCTGAGCCACGCTGAGCCCAAACCTGAGCGCAGAGACCCTAGAGAGAAACAACCGCGAGCCCTACGGCTCTAACAAGACCTTCTACACCTAGCACACTATGCCAAGCACATTTAAGACACCCAAAGTGCTGCTTAAAATGCCAAAAGCCATTCTTTAAGCAGATCTCTGTTAGAATCGAGCAAAGTTCAGACTTCAGCCCGTGGACACGCAGCAGTACGGAGCATGCGGCGGGCAGGGCACCGAGCAGCGTGGCGTGCCCTTGCTCCTCGGAAGAGAGGCAGAGCACCTCCAGCCACGGTAATTGGGACATCTGTTTTGAAATGAGCACAGAAGAGATGGCATGTAGCACTGTCTACCTCCCGGTGAGCGCTCACCCCTGGGATTTGAACATATGGCTGCACAGAGTCTGGCTAGTGCCAACCTGAGTCTTAAACTATTAAGCCATCCCCTCAGGCTCTGTATCCTGTGCTGTCTGTGTACATTGTACAAGGGAAAAAGAATTTGATTTGGGGTTTCGAGAATTTCAAACAAGGACATACAATTAGAAAAGTATTTGCTTCGGATGATGATAAATAACCCAGGACTGGAGAAACTCAGAAAATGTCTGTTCTTTGCTCTGGTGTGATGACATGAAGCCCTCTGCACTGCTGTTTTACATGCTTTCCCAAGAGCCCAAGCTTGTTAACCTTCATTCTACTGCATGTTGTCAGAGGAGTGACAGCTGCAACAATAAATATGGTATTCAGATTTCATGCTATAGTTAAAAAATCAAATATGTATGAACCCCTCTGCTATCACACACTGCCTAGCAAGGGAGAAAAAGGAACAGGAGGAAATCTATAGCATTAAATCATTTCTGAAACACAAAAGGACTTCTGCAAGCTCAGGTGGGAAGCGTCTGCTGCAGGGTCAGTATCTGTTGGTCTCAGCATGCCCATCCATCACTCACTCACAGGTTAAACAGCCTCAGGAACAGGGAGAGTGTGTGAATGAGTAAGGATGGAGCAGAGGCAGGTCCTCAGCCATCCAATTCCCTACACTAGAGCACGGGAGTGATTCCTGCTACTTTGGGAGGTACCTGTGTGTGCTGGCACTCTGGCAGCGGGAAGGAAGGCTAATATGAAATAACCTAAGTCCAGCCTGAAGCTTTGGAGATCCCAGTGACACCCTAAAGAGGGGACAGAGCTAGGGAAAGAAGAAAGGAGGACAAGAGGAGGAAAGGGAATGCTCTTTCGGTTACCTTTGCAAAGTGTCGTGCCAGTGAGCTGTCCCTGCTCCCACCTTTGGCTCTAGGGGCTTTCAGAGGCATTTGCAGCTCCCATTTGTCCTCGGCATAAACTGGGATTTCTGGCATTTTATCCCCCTGCACTTCCATGCTCTGCAGCCCAGTCCCTCGTACCTTGACAACAGTAGCAGCTGGTACCTGCCAGCATTCCGCCATACCACATTAGTAGTTCTGTTACAAGACATTTAAGATGCTGATCTCTCATCCTGGCAGCTTCAAGAGACCTTAGCACAAGTGAGAAATACAGCCCCCTTAGCACAGGCCATTGGCGAGAAGATAATTGCCCGGCAACCCACACTGCTTTCAGGCTCTGGCTGAAACGAGTTTACACATATGACTTCAAGCTGTGTGCGCTCCCCGGCAGTAGTGACCAGAGACGAGCAATGGTAACAGGGCTGATGGCTCCGAATCCTTCACCAACAGAAGAAATAAAAAGCCTGATTCTTTCTGACTTACTTCTTATTGATTGGATTTGGGGCAGGTTGGAGCTGGGAATTTTCTGCCTAGCTCTGAGAACAAGGGGCACAAGGGGAACTCCAGGTGGGCACAATCCGACTCCAGAAGAGCATTTGTCACCCAACAAAAAAGCCTTCCCAACGGGGGGAGTCACACCATCTACTGCAGGGAACACCCAACGTCGCTGTGAGTTATGTTTGAGCCAGGTGGTTAAATGCGAAACGTGAGCACAACCCCAAATTTCCATAGGTAGAGCTGCTAGGAGCAGCCAGCACACTTTCTTCCCAAACCACCTCAATCCAACCTAATTTTAAAGCGCAGACAAGCCCATGTATAGTCATGCCTAGAGCCAGAGAACTACATGATCCGTCTGTCTGCAGCAACCCCAATTCCCCTCGGAGTACATAAAATAAATAAAAGCCTTTTTCTCTCTGCTGCTTGCTCCCAGAGCACTATGGTAAGAAGTTTTGGATTCATCTGCGCATGGGACAGGAACAGGCTAGGGGGAGAGGATGTGTTCATTTGTACGAGCATCAGGCAGCAGAGACAGCTCCTGAGAAACGAAATGCCTTCATTTCAGGGTGGGGAAAGGAGCCACGGGGTCTTCCTGCCTCTGTCCCCCTCGATGGTAGATCTGTGGCCGTAGCAAGCCCCTCCACCGGTGCTACACGGCCCGTGCACAGCGTTTTTCCCAAATTGGGAGCCAGGCTGTCTTTAAGGCTGTAAACCAGACAGAGCAAACAAAAATAGAGCTCTGAAAGAATGCACGCAGGCATGCCAAATCTCCCTTGTTTTGGAGTAACAGTCTCACTCCTTTCAGATGCAGCTTTCTCCCCCCACCTCTCCAATCCATTTATAAAAAAAAGCCTCCTGATCTTGTAACAAAAAAAAAAATCAGGAGGAGGTTTCAAGGAGACATTTAAAGCTTCATTCATAATTCTGGATAATCTCACTGTCCCAGCTGGAGAACCCTGGTTAAAACCTGAGGAAAATTCATGACTCAAGTTGGCAGCAGCACTAAACATACCTGTTTAGTTCCTCACAGTGATTCTCCTCCGGTGAAAGGAGATAGACTTCTACCCTGGGCATCTCTAATCCTCTGCCCGGGCATCTTTAACCCTCTGCCTGGGAATCCTCAGCCCCGAGGACCCAGGCAGTGTACAGTCCCCTTAGCAATACTACTGGATCATCACCCAGAACTCACAGACTACATTGTCAGCATTTCATATGCACTGCCCAATACTAACCTCACTTTTCTCTTAGGTGTGCACGACTGTCTTCTCTACACCTTCCTAATATTTTCTCAGCTAAATGTATTTTTGAGTCTTTCTCTATTTTCCAGATCTACACAGAAAGCAATCATCCACAAGGAGTGGTTGGCAAGGCACAAAGATATTAAATTAAACAGGACCACTTCTTTTGCCTCCTGACAGTTGGGTACCACCAATCGACACGCACTGCCCACCCTCTTCTCTGCACATCTCCTTGTGCTACACTCCTGTTGTATCTGCTTTGAATCTGGGCTGTAAACTCGGTTTTGCAGGCTCTATCTCCAACTTTCAGGCATAAATCCTGGTGCTGGGAGAGGCACAGCGCTGTGCTCCCATTCCTGCTGTTATTATGACTTGTAATCACATCCAGCAAGCCCTGCCCGGGAGCCCCACGTGGCTGGGCGAGGTACACAGAACAAAAAGCAATCCTTGTCTTGTGGAACAAAAAAATCCAAGAAAAGAAAAGATGGATGCAGGCAGAATGGGGGAGTGGAAGGAAGCAGAGACAGCCTCGGCTGATGTGGGAGGTTCCTGCAGACAGTCGCATCTTCCCCAGAGCTCCTGGGTCAACCCAAGCTGCTCCTTGCTTCCTGCCCTTCTCTGAGCCTGGGAAGTGGTGGCAGAGCCAAAGCAGGTTTCCTGCCCCCATCAAATGTCTTGCTCACTTACATTTTCTCCCCTGCTGCTGTCCCTGCAGCCCGTCTGCCTTTCGTGGAGGCAGCTGGAAGGATGGCAAGCTGCTGCATGCTGTACCAAGACCAGGGGGCTGCTCGGGGGAGCCTGCGCTGGGCTCTGCGTGCTGCCTGCAGGCACCACGACCTCTCCAGAGCCACTGATCACAGCTGCCTCGAACCAGATGCTTGAGCTCATCCTCAAACCTGCCTCTTGCTGTCGCTCAGGCAAAGGACTACCAGGTACGCCTGCTTTGGAGCACAGAGCACTCTCCCCAGGGCTCACTTAGGCGACGAAAGCCAGCCTCCCTCCCACGAAACCCACTCCCAGATGAAAAGCATTCGCTGACAGCCAGCGGGAGGGCACAGGCTCAATGCAGCGCCACGCTCTTTGTTTGTGAAAGCCACCTTCTTCCCTCCAGGCCGTCTCTCGTTGCAGTTTCCCTTTGCAGAAAGCGAGCACCGCACCGTCCAGCTGTGTCAAACCTCCCCGCCTCAGAGCACATTAGGGCCATTGTCAGCCTAACATTTGAAGCCAGCCGCCCAGGGCTGTGATTTACGCGCATTTTTTGTGATGAAACGCAGCTGGCAAGTGCGCTCTGCTTTCATTCTTGGGGCTCCATTACACTTGGTTTATTTTACCTGCCAGTCGAAATGCAAACAAGCTGTCCGCTTGCTATATATAACCACCCGCTGCCATCAGGCGTGCTCGTGAAGCGTGAGGGTTTCATGGGCTCGGCCTGGGAAGCCTCGGAGGGCACCGTGACCGCCTCAGCTGACTCGCTGCGTGACCCAGGTGGAAGAAACACAGCCCCTGGGTCCTGCCTCCTCGTGACAGCTTGTGCTGGGAAGCACGTTACTGTCACCTGCTTACGAAGTTTGTCATCCCGGCAGGGAGCGGAGGGGATTTATACGGCCAGTCCCTCCCCACGCGGAGCAGCTAACGGCGTGAGGGGAAGGAACTGAGCCATTGGTGGTAGTAAAACGTGCCTACAGCTCTGTGGGGAATATCCTAATATTATTCCCCAGGCCAATGAGCACATCCATCGGAACCAGATCAGGCTGCAAGCTCCCCTCGGCATGACTGGCTCTGTTGTTCTCCTGGCTCTCCCCTGGCTGCTCGGCGTGTCAGCACTCCAGTGAGTTATTACACTCAGTTTCTGCACTGGAGAGGTGCTGTTCCTGTCTGGTAGCAGTCAGAGGAATGGAAGGATCTCTAGTATGCTTTCCCTTATATAGTAAAAAAAAATATACCAAGAACATACAATCCAACAGAGGAAAACAGAGCAGCAGAGGAGTCGGTTACATTACAGAACGGGGTAAGTAAAATCCCCGTGAACACCACTCACGGTAGGCTCCCCATGGAGGGATGTGATTTACACCCTTTGCCATGAAGGCTGCCGAGGTCCAGCAGATGGATGTAGCCCTGAGCCAAGACTTTGGGCTGCCAGCATTTGCCATCCGTCACGTTATGAAGTAGCACCTCACTTCTTGCCTCTGGTCCTCAATTCCCTCCAACACGGGAACAAAAAATCCCTTTGCCAGGTGTATGTGCTCACCCAAGAGCTGCTGCTGGCTCTGAGCAGAAGCCTTGCAGCCTGAAGCGTGCAGAGGGGACAACAAAGCTGGTGGCACTTTTGGGAACGTCTTGGCAGAGTGGACCTCAGAGGGGGAGCAGAGACCCCCTGGGCTGGGGGAACCTGCTTACTTCAAGCCCAGCCAGTGCATCAGTTTTTAAAATTGGATCCAAGTTTGAGGAGTGACCAAGCTTTACTAGTTGAAAGTGAGAATCACAGATCAGGATAATATTTTATTGACACACAACTCAAAAGGAATTTAAGCAATTTGCTTCAAACGCTTCTGAAAGATTCACCTCTGCTTTCTGAGTAAGTGCTGAGCTTTCCAGGCCAAAACAATTTTTCAAGACAAAATCGACAAACGCTGAAATAGAGCGTCACTAGAGAAGCCGGTTGCTACCTTAAATCACACAGAATTACTTTTACTCCAGAATAATAAAATGTGCTACTCAAAACCAATACTTCTCATATGCTGATAGGCCACGGACCACTGGGTACCACTAAGGTCAGCTCCAACCTACTCCAAAGACAGCTGCTCTGAACGAAATGTGCCATGGGTGAGAGATCTGAAAACCAATTAAAAGCTCTTTGAACAGCAATAGCTTGGAACAAATACTAATTTGTACTTCTCTTCTGAGAAGTGAATATAAAATAGCATTTCTAGTGCCATTTGATGTAAATTGAGCCTTTTATGTGGAATCATTACAAGTATCAGCAGCTACTTCTGCAAATTCCTCGGGGAAGCCAAGTAGGGGTCTCTCCTCACAATTTAAAAACACCAGAGGTCCCTGGGGATGAATTCAGAGCTCACCCTTCTGCAAGGATATCACCAGCATCTCTCTTGGACAAATGAACAGGACTCTGTCCTTGTGGGACAATTGGGCAGCTGGGAATTGAGCTCTCCTAGCAGGAATAAGCTCGTCTTACTCCTTCATGGCCTTGATGGAAGGATTTGAGTCCACCACCCTCTAGCAGGGCTGAAATAGCCCAGCAGCAGAGGCTGACTGACGACGGGAACAGGACTTGTCTGTGACAGGCACCACTCCAAAGGCATGGCAGAGGTCGTGCTTTTGGAGAGCACTGCTCCTGTGTGGTTGCTGCAGTACCATGGCACATTCTCAGACACTCTGGATCTGTCAGCTGCAATGAATGCACAAGAAAATCATCCATTTCTTGAAACTGCCTGGAAGATTAATGCAAGGATTGCCTTCTTCTTTGTGCTTGGCTTTCCTCATCTGTGGGAGTGCCTATTTGTGCCTCGGATAGACAAATGCATAAAGCATAAGAGGAGGGGAAGAAAAAAAAAGGAACTCCAAAGCAGCCAATTAACCTTTGAAATACAAGTTGTGCTGATGCTAACTAAGAGCATCCTGTAACCTCCTAATTACCAGCCATGTACGACCTGGCAGTTGGAGGCAGTGCTGGCTGGCAAGCCGGCGGATGCGCTGTGCGGGAGGATCCATTCCTGCTGATGACTGAAATCCCAAAGAAACTCGCTTGCCATCATCAGCTGCCTCCTGCTGCGTGATTCTCCAGCCACAAACTGTCTGTGCTGCCATGAAATCCCCAGTCTAGCTCTGAGAAGAGCAGGCCTGCTAAAGGACAGCTCTGTGCAGAGGTGCTCTGGCATCTCCTCTTCCTCCCCGTGAGTCAGCTGCTGCTGCCTCAGCTGTGCCTTTAGCCACGGGACAGGATCCCTGCCTAAAAGAGTGTTATAAATGGGCTGCATGCATTAAATGGGGTGGTGCCAGCCGTGTTAGCCAAGAGCAGTCAGAGTAATTGTGAGAGCAGACTGCTGTGAGCTTCAAATTCCCCTAAAAATGCATATTCAAGCCTTGGGGGGATTTGGATGTGGACAGGTCGCTCTCAGACATCTGGAGGCAGCACCGTGGGCTGCTGCAGTGCAGACAGAGCACAGCTGAAGGATGCTGCCAAAGCACTGCCCAGCACAAGCATCACCTTGCCCCGCAGCTGTGATGAGGGCCAGCAGATAAACGCTGAGAGCCGTCGGGTTTTGCCTCCAGCCTGGCACCTTGCAACCTCGATTCCTCATCCAGAAGTTAGGGACAATAATGCTTGCTTGCCTCAAGAGGGCTCCGTGCGACTTCTCCGCCGAGCCCTGCCATGTCCCGGGATGAAAGGCGAGGTAACACCAGGACTAGTGCCGCTCTCCTCCATGCCATATGTTGCTCAGCACCCTCCTTCCCTCCCACGCACACAGGATTGATGCCTTGGCTTTCAACAGCACCCCGAAATAAAAATGTATACGGTGTGACCATCTATTTGCAAAGCCACCGATGTCCGTATGAAGTCTGAGAAGCCAGAAAAGAAAAGCAAGCAACCGCTAATGATTTTTTTTTAAAGGGGATTGGGCATTTCCTTACAGATGGTGAGGTCTGGGGAGGGCTTCCCTGTGGGCTGTTGCAATGATTGCAGCCCAGTTTAATAAAACCAGTTGATGGCTGTTCAGCAGAACAAGCAGCAAGAATCACGACCAGGGAACTTGCTTGAACTGTTCCATCCAGAGCAAATGTCTCCATGGTCGGTGATTTTTTTGCAGGGCTTCAGAGCCCATACTGCTGTCTGCAGGCACAGAGGGCAGGAGGTGTCCCCATGAACCTCAGGGAGAGAGTAAAGAGGATGAGAGCCAGGAGAAAAACAGAGAGTAGCTAGCAGGCTCCTAAAACCTTGGGGAAAGGCAAAAGGAGACAACAGTAATGCCCGTGCCTGGTTAACAGCCTGGGGAAGGCTCACACCTTCTCGCCTTGTAATGCCTGGTCTGAGCAGAGGTGTGCTGTGACTGAGCAGTGTCTGTCACACGGTAACCAGAAAGCTGTGATTAAACGTTTTTTCCTGGCGTGGAGCATGGCATAACCAAAACGAGCCTGTCTCACCTCCCACCATCCCAAAACCATGCTGTGGGTTCGTGACAGCTTTGCCCAGGCATCTGCTCCTTATCTCCGCACAAGACCAGCCCCCCACCACGAGCCTTGCAGCCAATTCTCACACGAGGGGGTCTGTGGGTTCTGAAATCGCCACGCCTTGCTTGCAGAAGCCCCCAGACTTTCATGCCAAACAGTTTGGGAGCCCAGAGGCTTTTTCTTTTGCTTTCGGATGGTGTCTCAGACTTGGGCAATGCCCGGGAGGTCATTCTGTTGATAGGAGAGTGCTTGCACGAGGTGTTTCGAAGCTGGGCTCTGACAGCTCCATGGCTCGTTATAGCAGAGACACTTTGCAGTCAGGCACGTGGAGGAACTTTTACAAGTTTCACTTCAAAATTCCTCCCTTTTTATTGGGCCCAAGCTGGGCCATGCCTGTGAGCAAAGCTGGCAGGAGTCTGACGTTCCCTAGCCAAAAGCCTTGGGATCTGTATTGCCATTGGCTTTGAGATGGTTTAAAGCAAATCTTTTACAAGGTAAAATTCAATATAAACCTGCTAGCTTGAGTTTTCCTTTGTTAGCAGCAAGGATGCAATTATCACAATTTGCCTTTGTACGAGTGATTGTGGACAGACTCCATGCGATCCCTGGGCTTTCTTGCTGCAGCCTGCCTAAAGTTTTCCCCCAGCACCCATCAACGGCAATATCCAAGGACTGACAAAGCTGTATCCGCCTGACAAAAGAGTATCCATGCAGAAACACAGCCGCTGTGAGGAATGAATGGTCTATTCAAAGGTGACCGACAAGGTGTATTTCCTAATTTTAAAACTTGTTGTGGAACAGCTAACCAGACAGAAAGCTGACAGCGACAGCTCTTTCTTTGTTGGGTTTGGACCCTTTCTGCTGTAAACGTGAACTAATTTATTGTTGTACAGCCGAGGTTCACGTGTTTTAGCTGAGTACTCGCTTTTCTGAAAGAAAATATGCCTCAGACAGCATAGAAGATGGCATATGGCAGTACAAAACACCTAAGTGGGAAGAAAATAGAGGAGTAACACTTTGGAGGATTGTTTGCCATAGTTCTGAGAAGGACTGAATCCTGGGAAATGATGGAGAAGAAAATGCAGAGCTTCTTGTCCTGTCTGCCCTTCCTCCTGAGTAGACAGACTGTGGCACAGAGAGAAGGAGTAGCTTTATAAATACTGTCTTGTTCTTTATTCTGCAGGGGAGATTTGGGGGAACGTTGGTGAACCTTTGGCCAGAAAATCAGTATGAGGATCTCCTGGCCCTTCTAGGAAGCATTTTCCGAACCCAACATAGAGGCAGCATGAGAAACTCCAGAGCACATCTTCAGGAAACGGTTGAAAGTAACCAATTTTTCAGATAAAAAAGCATAGCTTTCCCCAGAGTGACCAACTGGAGCTACCAGATGACTCACCCCTCTCTCCCATCCTACAGCCCCTTGGCTCCCATCAGCCCACAAGGACAAGCTGTCCTCCGCTGCCAGCACTGCTTTCTGCCATCACCACGTTCAGACTAATATTGGGAACAGCATGATTTCTCTTTCCTCCCTCCAAGCACTTAAAAGAAAGACCTACTTGCACCCTAGGAGATCAAATTAAACAGTTTGGAGCCTCCAGGGAGAAACTCAATTTTTTTTTTTTCTATGTTGCTTTTAGCATTGCCTGACAGTTGAAGTTTTTATTTAAAGGTCCAGGATCAAAGGAGAAACTTCGACATGGGTTATCTGCACAACGAGGTGCAGCTCCTGGGGAGGTCAGTTTCATGCCCACATACCACCATGCACCGCCACCATCGGACCAAAGGATCTGACTTCCCCTAGAACAACTCACGCCTGTATGAATAATTCACAGCAAATAACTTACACCGTCGGGCTCTGAGCTGCCAGGTCCTAACACACACATTTAAAACTCTCCACACCTCAGTGGTGCTGACAGCCGCCTTCCAGGCTTTTCACACACAGAACAATGCTTCTGCTCAACACACGCCATCAGGATCAGCCCCTTGATCCCATTTGGTGCTTCCCACCTGTATGAAAACCTCTCACTCCTCCTCTGGCATGGCTTTGCTGGAGCCAGCCCATGCCACCATGCGAACAGGGAGCACCCCAGGCACTGCAGGGAGCCAGCACACAGCGAGCACCCAACACCACAAACCCACAGGGCTCTCGAGGCCATCCCCACAACTCACCTGCTCGTGGTACTCGATGCCCATGCTCAGCGTGTTGATGAGAATGGCGATCATAATCCCCCGGTTGAAGTACTTGCTTTCCACGATCCTCTTCAGCTTGCTGCCGAACGCCTTCCACAGGTGGGTGACCTTGTTCCTCTCCTTGGGCTTCTTCTTCCTCCTCCTCCTCCTGCTGTGCTGCTGCTGGAGCTGGTCCCTGTGGTCGCCGTGCCGCAGGTCCTGGGTGAACTCGTAGACGCCGTTGCTGTCGGAGTCGCAGCTGTCGGACTCGCTGAAGGCGAACTCGGGATCCTCCAGGAGGCTGGCGCAGAAGGGGCAATCCTGCAGCTCGCAGGTCAGCGTCCCCCCCGGCGGGCTGGGCAGCGGGCAGGCCGCACTCAGCCCTGACAGCCGGCTGGATGTCCGCCGCAGACCTGCAAGGGGAGATGTGCACCGTGAGCCCTGCACACCCACGGCCTCCCCTCGACATGGTGGACAACCCTCTGTGTCCCTGCACACCCTTGACATGGCGGACTGCCCTCTATCCCCCCACACAGGTGGTGCTGGTCTCCCAACACATGCTCAATTACACCTAATAAACCCTTCTAGCACTCTATCTAACCAAGCAATTCTCATTTTGCCTCAATTTTCCCTTCCATTCCACTCTGCCCAAGCCCTGCCAGCCACCCTCTAGCCCCCTCCATGGCTGTGGGGCTGAGGGACCTCTCTCCGCGCAGCATGGAGGCCGTTTTGTGCTCTGCTGCTCAGGGAGGACTGACTGGCACACCTCTCATTTCCAATTATTTTTGATTATATCTGACCAGGCTAATGTCATTAGTGGTGATCTGAGCACTATCAAGCTGTTACAAACGATTTAGGTAGAGCTTCCATTTAGATAGTAATGAGGTGGGAGAGGGAGAAATGGACCAAAGGTGGCTACAGACCACGGATCACAGCTCGGAGGGTCACGTAGTCCCTTTAGTCTCCTTCATCCCTCCTTCAGCCTTTAATAAAGCTCAGGTGTATTCGTTGCTTGAGGCACATGACTGAGTGTGCAAGGTATTTTAAAATCAAACAAACACATTACCACATGGTTTGTGGTGTGAGGAGAAACGCTGGCTGCCGTCACAGAGCCAGGGCACACAGACGATGTGGCCAAGTGTAATGAGGATGAGTCAGGTGGAAATGGAACCAGATTTTGTTTCCTCATATTCAGGAACGAAATTCCTGATTTCGTGATATTTAGGAACCAGATACTAATGACAGGGAAAAAAAAAAAACAAAAAAAAAAAAACAGGAATGTAATAAACACCACTTGAATGTGATCCTTCCAACAAAATGCCATCGAACCATTAATGAACATCTTCCTTGATGGAAAATAAGGTGTAGGTGACACTTTTCCCCTGGTACATGCCCCTGCCTGGAGGTTGGATGGAGATACAGACACATTTTGGGGGGGACCAGGCACAAAGGCAGTCAGTGCTCCTGGCTCTGGGCCCAGGAGCTTGGAGCTCACCCAGCAGTAACACTGCTGATTTCAGCCACTCCTGGCTGACACTCGAGGACATCTTTAAAGAGAAGGCAGCAGCAAACAAATAAAGCACCTTGTTAGATTGAAAGCTGGGTTCTGACAGGAGACAAAATATATTTTACTTGCCTGAATGTCACTGAGATATCACTGGCTTTCAAAACAGTCTCGCAGGAGAGAACTGTCCTCCTTCTGGTCTTTACATCAAAGATACCAGGAAAAATATTTGCCCCCTTACTCAACCTGCAAGCAGCAGTGGTCAGCGCTGCACACCAGCTTGGTGTTTCTGATTGGGACCGGTCAGATGAGGAAACACTGGAACATGGACCCAATAGTGCAGATGGCAGAGGCAGTGGGCTTGCCAGATGTCCTGAATGCTATCAAAGTGTTAAAAATTATATGAAAAACACTGGCGCCGCAGATGTCTTCAAAATACCAGAGTCTCCTTGGCTGCCTGCTAAAATAACCTCACAGCATTGCAGGGCACGAGAACGTGGAGGAACAGGCTGTACTTTGTGCTGTTCAATTCCACAACAAAAGAAGGGAAGAGAATACTCTCTCCCACAATTACATCTTTCCCAGCGGACACCAACCTTGCTTCCAGCTGGGCCTGAGAGTGCCCTGGCTGCTAATGCCTGCTTAATGCTCTCAATTATCACTTGTGTGCTCCCCTTGCACAAATCTTGCAGTGAACAGACTCTGCTTGTTGTCTGGTGAGAGTGGAGAGAGAATTAAGCGAAACGGCCCTTTGTTTGCCCAAAGGGGCACAGGAGGGCTGGGGGGTGCTTGTGAACCCACCTCACCTTCCCTGTCTAGCACAGGGTGGAAGGGAAAGGCTGGGCATGGACACATTGAGACAGGATCTCCAGATGGATTTGGCCAACTTGCTTCCCATCCTAGCCCCTGTGCTCCTCAGGGTGCCACATAAAGCTGCTGCTCACCAGCAAAGAGCTGCTGTGTCCACCTACTTCCTCTAGATAAAACCACATTTCTGAGAGAGACAAAAACAGTTTCAGGAGATTTGTTTAAAACATTTTGTTATCCTTTGGGCTGAATTGCCTCTGTGAAAAGAGGATACTATAATTGTGTTATTAACAGCAATTCCATCTAACCTCAAGCTTCTGAAGAACCACCAGAGGCCACGTGAAAATCTCCAAAGTCACTGGAGTGGCCCTGGGGTGTTGCAGGTGTGATTGAGATCTGGGGCTTCCTTTGCTGGGATGAGCCCCAGCAGCAGATCCCCGTGAGCACGGAGAACCAAACCTCTGACTTGAGCGCTGCCTTCCAAGCAACAGCTCTTCTGCTCGTCCTTGGTTTCCCAGTTCCAGACTTCTGTGGAGCCTGGGCTTTTATCTCAAGGTAAATACACAGTCTCATAATAACCTTCATTAACTTGCATAGTTAAAGATGTAGCAGTGATTCATATAAAGCCCTTGCTTAACAACGGAAGAACATTGCAACTAACCTTGCCCCTCCTGCCCTCCTGCTAAGCTTCCAAAAGTACAGAAATGTCTGCCGAAGGCAATTTCTCTATAAACAATCCACTTTACCCTTTTGTATGGTCACTTAAAAAAAAATATTAACAAAGACAAGCCACCCAACCTCTTTGGCAAGCAACCTTTACTGTGACCTCCCTCAAGCTAGGCTTGGTATTTTTTCAGCACATTCATCACTAGGATAAATATTTGTGTCCATGCACACACAGATAAACAGTTTTGGAAAACACAGGCATTGATAAAAACAGATGATGAGTTTGGCTTAAAGAGATTAAAAAAAAAATTGGAAGCTTGATCTTTTTGACTTTTTACTGTTTGAGGGCTTAAAACTATTTTTTAGGTGTTAGCTCCAGCCATGAGGACTGGAAAAAATTTGCAAAATAGAAACCTAAGTGTTGCATGTAATCACTACACCAGCACTGGATGATTTATATGAGAACAGAGATAAAACTGCACTAACTAGCAATGCTGATGTGGCTGCAGTCTGTACAGATAAGAATGGGACAGAGAAACACGAGTCCCTCACATGTTTTTCATTCAGTCAGACTGAAGGGAGATCCAAATCTGCAGTAACACTCAGTTCTACATTTCTTCTGCACATGGTGAAAGAGGAGAGGGGAAGCATCTAATGGGAAAGGAGCCTTCAGCAGTGGCCTAAAGGCACTCATCCTGCATCTTGCTTTACTCAATGACTGCAAATACAAGGCTAGAAGGAGCAGAGCTCTCAGTCCCTCAACCTGTCCTACTTTTGGCTTCTGCGCTTAGCTCAAACATCATTCACAAAACAGCTGCCACCTTCAGCACACTCCTTGGCTATCATTAACCCCTTAACTCTTGAGCTATTTGCCCTATGCCCAGTTCTCCTAAGCAAAAATATCTGCTCATTTGTCCTTACCATGCTCTCCTACCAGTTGCTGCAGCTTCCCATAAGAATCCGTGCCCAAATTTACAGGGCTGTTAACCACCGCCACAGGTGAGTTGCCGTTCTTCTTTCCTTTGGGAACTGGCACAGAACTGCCTTTGCTCGTTGGAGAAGGCAGGATGGTAGGATAGTTGCTGCCATGGTTGGAGAGTCCGGCAGTCAGTTTAATGCTTGCAGGGGCATTGGAAGACTTACAGTTCACCTGTGGTCCTTCAACGTGACAGTCTGCGTGGTAAATGCTGTGCACAGACTCTGAATCTGGAGGAGGTGCGGGGCTCTGCAAGTTGGGTGATGAGGAAGGAAGCATCAGTTTGCCTCCGGGCTTCATGACCTTGAGTTCCAAGTCACAAATCTCAGGGTTGGAGCGCGGCCCCCGAGGGCTCCCGTTGCTGATGTGGTAGTGGTGGTGATGGTGGTGGTGGTGGTGGTGGATGAGGTGATGGATGGAGGTGATGCGCTTTTTGCCTCGGCGGCTCTGCCCATTCGTGGTGCTGTTTGGGTTCACTTTTTTCCTGCGCTTGCTCTGCCAGTTATTGTACAGGCGTATTGTCCGCCGTTTCACCTTCCTGAAGATGTGGCAGATGTACTTGAGCAGCTCCTCGTAGCAGCTACCTGGCTCCGAGAAGCTGGCGATTGTGCTGTCATTGGAGAGATAACGGGCCCGCTGCTCCTGCATCAGCTGGTTCTCCCGCTGCTTTGTTTCAGAAAACTGTGTTGCTATCACAACCAGGCACAAGTTAATCATGAAGAAGGAACCAACCTGGAGAAAACAAAACAAAAGGAGTTAGCAGAGACTCTACGGAGCAACACGTGCGCTTCACCACCACATGCTGTCTGGACTTGAAGCATTGTTCTTAGAAATCCCGAGATTTCCAAATGTGCCAAATCTCAGGGTCTGCTCACCAAATGTTATGTCAACATGAGCCTGAGCTGCTAAATTTGCTCCTAAACCACGTTAAATTGTTCTGGCGATGGTGAAGAAAGCTGTTAACAATAGCCTTCACCACTTTCCTCCCTTCAGCGGTGATGACATTTGCCACTAACGCAGGGTGCATGAAACACAACGTGATCAGTCACCACAGCAAAACAGATTACTAGGAACCACCCGGCCAACCCACAAGGAAAGATGGCCTGCAGTCCTGCTTGTGCTGAACTCAAACTGCCTCCTCCTCCAGCACTTCACGCCCTGGCACAGGCACCCTCATTTTGAGGAGGACAGTCAGGGTCCTTGTGTTGGTACTCTTGTACCAATCTGGCACAGGGAAATACATCTCCAGGAGACTCAGTGCTCCTGCAAGAGGCCTGATTTACTGCCTGGGTGAGCTGACGTGCTCTTGGGTGATATCAGGTTTTCAAAATGAAGTCCCAAGGACAAGAATGCGAAGTGACCTAAGACTACATCCTTCCCTCAGCTGCTGAGTCCACAAACTGGCTTTTCATCACTTGAGTTCATAAATCAGCCAAAGGAAAATGTCAGATATTCCCATCAGAGGATCTCTGTCCTTAGGCGTGAAAGGGACTGACGTCAAGAAAGTGCCACTGCCTACATAGCCAAACCTCTGTGCTGGGCTCAGTAGGAGACGTATGGATTTAATCTGGGCCATTGTCTGGAGAATCCTCGGGGGAAGCTGGTGGGAGATGGTTTGCGGTGTTATTCCCCAATCTGTAATATCAGCCTGGAGAAGGCTTGAGAAGCAGCAATTCCCAGCTCCAAGTGACTTGGGGATTAGTCACCTGGCTTTTCTGCAGGGATCCGCATGCAGACAAGAGCTCAAAGGAGTGGAACGTAAATCTCCACCATGCATGGCAAGTTGCTAAAGGCTCAAAAATCATTGACTTCAGAATGCTATCCATTACTGGGAAACTCTCACACTGCCCTGATTCACACAGTGGTTGGAGCTGTGGTGGTTCGACTTTCCAAGGCCTTCAAAACCACAGAGATGGACAGAATTATATGCAAAAACACCCATCCACAACAGCACTTTGAAGTGCCTCTGTCCCACGTCCTACCTGACATCTGTACAGAATTTTTCTCCCTGCTCTCCTCCTGACTTAAGCATTTCTTTTCCACAGATGTAGACCCCTGGGGAGGGTTGTGCCCTTTTTTTTAAAAAAAAAAAAAGAACCCTGCTAACCTGGGATGACAGCTCCTGAGGGAAACCTCCAGTGAATAATACTTTGTTTCTAGGAACAACAGCACCATTAAGATCTCAGAAAGGTGTGCTGCTATCATTACCATTATTTCAAAGGCTCACGGGAAACTCAGCAACTGTTTGAGTGCCCTTCATTGAAATAAGCTGTATCTTTGCTTTTTGTTCTGATCAGCAGTTGCTTGGCAAGGCACGATAGTTAGGACACACCAAGGTGACAAGACCAAGACTGGGGGACTAAGAGAGAGGGAAGACCATATGGCTTGACAAGCTGTGACTATGCATCACGTGTGACACTAAAAAGTGCAGAGCCTGTTGTAGCCAATAACCTGTCCTACAGCACTAATCACAACCTGCATGATTACCCTTTATGATGGGAGGAAGGTCTCATTCTGAATCCCAGTTAGCTCTGTGAAAAGCCCAGGAAACAACTGTACCCCATAAGGACAAGGAATGGGAGCATTTCACGGTTCATACTTACTATTATAAGTAATATAAAATATATAAAATTGTAAAAAGAATGTGCATCCATCACATAATACATGATGTCAACCCATCCTTCCAGGGTTATAACCTACAGAAAGACAGAGAAAGAAAGCGTGAGAACAGGAGTCAACCAAAAAGTTAGTCAACATCAGTCTTCTGGTACTGGTCACTCCACAGCATCTCTCAGCATCCATCCAGACCCGCTGCGCTTCTTTTCCTAGTTGGCTTAGGATGGCAGCAATGTGCGACCAAAGGACTGGCCTGAGGTTTCCACAGAAATCTGGCACAATTAAAATGAGAAAACAATACAATAAAACACCTGAAACACTGGTTTTGAGCCAATGCAAAGAAATTCTAAGGAAGGTTTATAAACAAAGCAGAGGCCTTCCTGTGCAGTGCGCTGGGCTTTTACCTTAGGATCCTGGTTTTGTAATGCTACCTGCAAAATTCTTAAGTTTTTAAACCCAATTTTGTTTCTGTAAAAACTGATTTCTTTGTGATACTTACTCGCTCACCATTGCAACTACATCACCAACATCATAGCAGGAAAACATCTGAATGGAAGACAGTTACTTTAATTAAACGGAGAACTGATTTCATACTTGTTTTCTCAATCTTCCTTCTACTAAAAAAGAAGCTGAGGATTTAATTAACACCACGCAGGCTGTGTACACAGCAAAGCAAATGATGCCATGTAATTTACACTTTTTATTTAGATAAAACGTACCAAACTTCTAGTGCCATTTTGCTACTGGTTCTAGAGCTGAAGCTCCAGCACAATTTCCAACCAAATCAAAGCTCCTTTCTGAATGAATTTGCACTGATGCATCCTGTTTGCTATGCCTGATGCCAGCCTTAGTGGCCCTAGCACAAAACCCAGAATTGCCTGCTGCCTTCAATTTCAGTGGCATCATTCCCAAGTTTAACCATGCCTGCAGCAATGGAACTGAGTTACTGAGCCTGCCTGAGACTGTCAGAGCTCACGAGTGCTGGAAGAGAGACACTCCTTACTCCTAATTCCTCTCACCCTAAAGTCAAACGTGGCGATAACTTACCGGCAAGTTTTCAAACCCATTTCCCACGTTGAAGCACACTTAACACCCACCACTCAGCAGGGTGAGAGGGAGCCATCGTCAGTGCTCGCACCACCTCTGCAGCAAGGCAGCACATACAGGCCCACACGAAAACCAATAAACCTGATCTGCCATGGAGCGGGTAAAAATTGTCTCTGCAGCTGTTATACTCTGTCTGCATTGCTAAAGACTTGGAGCAATCAGGTCTGATGACGTGCTGAGTGCATTTACACAAACTGCACCCACCTCTCCTGGTCCTCATTACGTGCATTAGGTATTCTTTCACATCACATCCTTGCTGCTGGTTAGGGATATACAGATGCCAGAGAGCAATGCTGTGCTTCCAGTAGCGTGGGTTGAACAAAAATGAAGAGAATGCTTTTGGTCAACGTGAACTCCAGAGACTGATCTCTGGTGGAAAGCATCCAGCAACAGACACGTTCTGTGCTGTTATTCCCCCTCAAGTCTGAGAACGGGTTAAGCTGTCTGGGCAGACACTGGCAGCAATCAGTCTGTTCAGTGGTATGAAATGGACAGGCAATCAAACTCAAACTGCCCTTTTCTGCCTTTCTTTTAACACGGCTGAAACATTTACAGAGAGCACAGTTCCTTCCAGCCCCTTCCCTTGTGTGTGTGAGCAGTCGATGATCCCTCTTTTCTCTGCGGTGCTTTGTAGGTTCACCAGGAAAACGGAGGGATCATATGGGGGGAGGAAAAAGGCTAAACCAAATCACTGCCTAAGAAATTGTCTCCTTTGGGCTGTCCAAAGTCCCATCCTTCCATCCCCTCTGTTTAGACGGGTGTCTCAGAGTGAGGCCACCCCAGCTGCCACGGCAGGTGCTCCATCCATTTACACTCAGGGAGGAAAAATGAGCCCAGGGACTCTGAGCATATCAGCTACACCTCCTCACCAAATAAATGTACGAAACAGATTAAACACAGAGCCCTCTCTACAAAAGGAGTTACCTGACGGCTGCTGTTGGGCTTCTGCAGGCACTGCCAGCCCCCCATCTGGGAAGCAGCTGCTGAGACAAGAGTGAGGGCCAACCAAACATTTAGAGAGGTATTTTTCTTGTATGCTAGACAGCATTTTCAGCAAAAATTAATCAACACACCACATTTCTCCTCTGGAGGGCTGAAAAGGCTCATCCAGCTCGCAGAATATTTAAGATGCAATTAGAATTTGCATTATTTACTACTCACTTGTAAAGCACAGGGACACAGGAGGAATAAACAGACGGCTGGGCTTTTGTTCTCCTGTTTGACATCTTTGTGGGTTCATTCTTGGGCTCATCACCCAGTATAAATGCAGCAGTACCTAGGGGAGGATTCCCGAGCTGCCGAGGATTAGAGAGTACTAACAATCCTGGAAGAGAGCGTGCTCACAGACATCTGTCTTCTTTTTTTAATCAAATAGCTCTGGAGAAATGCAGGACAACACACATGCATGGCCACCTGTCTGGACTGAAACGGTCTCTATGACTTTTATAGCCTGATTCTTGCCATGCTGAGGACTTCTTTCAGGCTGTCCTTTAAAGCACTCCAAATGACTTTACATGTGCATTTTTATCTACTCCAGGATCCCGTTGCATATCCCCAGGAAGGCCTGGGTGTAAATGGGAACCAGACCATTTGAATTTGCCAACAGCTGGTCTATCCACCATGAGCTAAATTCTTTAACTATTTTTGGAACCAAGTCAGAGGCATCTGCACTGGTGCAAGGTTCCCCGCTGCAGTACAGCATCTGATCCTTTACATTTATTCTCAGAGCAGAAGAACTCAGAGGGAAAGCTAACAACTCCTTCTATTCTCCCATGAACACTGATACATTTCTTCAGTACTACATGGACTACTGTTCCTCCCTTGAGGCATCCTGGATGCAATATCACCTACTTTGCTAAGCAGAAATGACTTCTTCCACTCTGCAGTTTCCAATCTGATTAATCTACTTGACTGCAGCGCCAGCATTTGGCCCTCCAAGCTCTTTACAGATGTCTTCCAAGGACCTGGAGCACCTTTCTTGTGCTTTCCAATCTCGGCAATCCATTCTCAGTAATTAAATTCTGTTCAAACCACGATTGTTCACAGACAGACATATTAAACAGCCCCTCCAAATGTACCAGTTCAAAGCTTCCAACAAACGCAACATACAATTATTTATCAACAGAGATAAGATGGCAAGAAACACGTTTTCTAATTCTGCTCTGATAAAAAAGATGCTCGAGATATGTGGCCCACTAAAATCATCAGCTGCAGGGAAGTAGCTGAAAGATTCAATTAAGATGATTGGCTAGCATGCTCTGGAGGATGCTGCCAACTGCATTCACATGCTGCAGACCCAGAAGGAAAGGAGGCATTGCCCCCTTAGCATAGCAAAAGGAGCTTGGCCTCCAGAGGACTGAGGCTCTGGTCAGAGAACAGAGACGTCACCTATCCATGAGAGATCCTGTGTGATGCTCAGTGCAATTCTTGCCTGCTCATTCAGCCCTGTACATCTTACACAGCAAGGAGAGGAGAAATTGTTTTTTCTCCCATTAATACCTTAGAGGCAAGACTGAGTGCCCTGACTCTTGCACCTGATTCACTCTCCCATCAGAGCAAGGATTTAACTGAAAGCTCACCGAGGTGAATGGAAATACAGATTTTGACTTCATCGACCTTTGGCTCAGACACCATTCATGCAGTCTCTTGTCCAGCAGCCCCTGATCAGGTGAGCAGGATGGGAGCAGACAGTCAGGTTTCTTAAGTCTCCTGTTTTGTGATTCTGCTCCTCTGGGTTTGCTCACGCCACAATAATCTCATCAGCTCTAACAACGATGCTCATCTGATTTATGGTAGCGTAATTGGGGACAGAATCAGGTCTTCCAGTCAAGCTAATCAGAATCAATCTAAAACTCCAGAGTGGAAATCACAAGGGAGATGTAGATTAAAGACACTGGCAATTAACTCAGACCTCCTCATTGTTCCCAGGGAGACAGGAGGTTTACATTGTTTTTTTCTGGGGTCACTTGAAAGGTCTCTGCAGAACAATTTCTTTTATTATGTCAAGAAGTTTTCACCATAAAAATCCTTGTCCTTGTACTCTGCCAAAATTTTTGCAAGTTCTTGGCTATACTCCATTCCAGAGCAGGTTATTTTTTGCTTTAGTGTCACTTAAGAAAAAGGAAAAAAAAAATAAAAAAAGAATCATCTGGGAAAGAAAAAAACAAACCCAAACACCACAACACCCAAACTCCAACCCAAACAACTTTACTTAATAAAGTCAAACACTGAATTATTTTCTGTGTATTGAAAAGCACTAATGGTTGGTGCCAGATAGATCCCTGCAGACAAATCAACCTTGAGATGCCACTCCTGTGATTAACTGAACGAACTTCATGTGCAGAGACAACATCCTCAGGTATGGGAACCAAAATTAGTGTCTCACACCTTGACCAAAACCCCTAAAATGCATAGCTCTGGTAATAAAAAAAATCCTTAGCTGTTGATTTCAGAATTGCAGGTGCTTGTTCAGCTCGGCACCTGGCTGAAGCAGGAGGTGATATATAGAGAAACCCAAGCGTTTCCAAACCATTTGAAGTGTTCATTTTAATTGACACATATAATTTGCACTCAGTCTCTTTTGGCCTAACCTGGGTCCTCTGGGGACAAGATGGGCATTATCTGCATCAAAATCAATTACGTTAAACTGAACAGCAACTGAGTACTGCCACAATCATTATTAGTATTATTTTAACCTCTTATCTTATTTCCCTGGCTGTGCTGCACAATTTTTCTTTTTCTTTTTCATAAACTTCATCAAGACAAGATACAGTGATATAAATTGTGAAAGGTATTAATTACTATGATGTTCTCAGTGAATTCTACAAGGCTTTCAGTATTCATTTCAGAAAGCCTTATCTCTGTATTTTGCCCTCTCAGGAACACTGACTTGGCTAGCAAGTGCTGACCAGTGCAAAATGAAGTATGCCTTTTCTGTATGCAATGTGCTTGGCAGCTAATCAAATCACTAACTATTTTTGAAGCCAATTTCATAATTTCAATTATTTTCTCATGACACATGTTGTTAAGTAACCTCCGCAGTCAGAAAAACAGGTTTTATTGTATTCTGAGTAAGGTCCTTTGAAGAGATTCTCCTTTCACTTTGAGGGCCTGCTTTCTTTACACGCCTCTGCTCTGAAAAGCAGCCCTGCAAACCGGAAGATAAAAGGAAATGGTGCAACCTTGCATTTGTCTTGGATTAGAGACAACCTCTCAAGTTTGCCCCATGCAAGTGTGATCCCTGGTTAGCACTACCAATGGTGGATCCTGAAAAGCAGAGTGCAGCCAGCGTGCAATAAGGTTGGAGAGGTCGCTGATGCTGTTACTGGTGGCCCTGAGCATCACGAAACTGAATTTAAGAGCTTAAAATTACATCAAAACTCAACAACTTCTTCTGCAAAAGCAAGGTTAGTCGCTGTCTCCCCATTTTGCACTAAATAAAGCAAGATCTTCATCTGATAGCAAAAACATCACTGATTTCAGATGACTGCTGCTTATAACAAATCACATCTCAGTCCATATTCATGAGGTTTGATTTACGGTGATAATTATCCTGTCTTCATTGTTTGTGTAAAGTATCTTATGCACAGGGAATGTATTTAACTGTTTAACTTCAGCAATAATGAGTCCATTATCACAGAGAGACATCAATCAGTTTTATAGCTGAGCAAAGCTGAAGGATGAAGCATCTGCAGCAAAAAGGGAACCTTATCCAGGCTGAGAGCCCTGTTACAGCTGGGTGTGCCATACAGGGACAAACAACAGCACTCCTCCAAACACTGCTGTCAGGATCTGTATCAGTTTGGGGTACTGGCCCCAACGCAAACAGCAAGGGTTTTTGTTACTATCATTTTACCTTGCTTCAAATTATATTAGAAACTATTAGGGACAAAGGGTGCACAGCTTCAAGTGGAAATAGCCCTCTGCAGGACTATGATGTGAACGTGTTCCAGGTGTCCCAGCTTTACTCATTGATGCTAATCAAAAGGGGGGCTCATTCTGCAGGATGGATTTGCCAGCTCACAGTCTGTAGGCAGTGGTGTGGGGACTGTGGGACAAGAGAACTGAACCCTGGGCTTGGTATATGGGTTTCCCCTCACACTATAGAGTGTGACAGCAACAACTGATGATGGAGCAGCTTTGGGGCAATCAAAGCAAATCAAGATTTCCCTGTAGGAAGCGTTGATGCCCCCTCAGAAGACTAGCAGTTTTTTTTTTTTTTTTTTTTTTTAAATCACCTAACTTGACACCCGTATTACGTGATGCCTTGCTGCAGGCACCTCTCTTTCTACCCTGAATACAGAAGCCTGATTCTTGAGGTAGGATGAAAACACTCCAAAGCTGCAGAGTCTGTAGCAGGTTTCTGTGCAATCCTGGGTCCCTCCAATACCTCCCCCAGGTTAGTAGGCCCAGTCCTGGAATCAGAATGGCCTCTCTGACTTGTGCTATATGGGACAATTCCTTCTGGCCTTCAAAAATTAGAGTTTTTTTTTTCAAAAGCATCTAATCCTCTTGGATGCACACTCTGAGATGCTTTAAAGGGGCTGGATATTTTTAGATTGGGTATTCAGCATGAAAGCTCTTCAACTGCAGCAAGTGATGTTTAGTTGGCTGGCCAAATTTTAAAAAACAAAACCAACAAACACCACCAACAAAATTCAAACCCTATCATTTAGAATGAAATATTTTCAGAGATCTAAAACAAACCCAATTCAAGTCTAGTGACAAAGCATCATCTTGAAGCAGTGGAAATGCAAAGCTTAGATGATCTCTTTTCCCTTTTTCCCTCCAGCCAAAACTTCTTGCCAAATTCAGCACAGATAAGCGTTGTTGACACACATCTCTAGTTTAAAGAATGAACCATTTGACCTAGAAAAGTCCCTTTTTGGCCAAAAAAATTATCTAGTCAAACTCTGAAAACAAGGGCACCCAACATGACAGCTGCTTCTGAAAAGCACGGTCCACAAAACTACGTGTTGCACGCACAGATACAATTGCAGTTGGAAGCCTCAGGCTTTTTCTTCTTCCTTCTGTTTCAGTGTGCCTTTTTGACTGTTCCCAATCATATTTAAAACTGCTGAAAGCAGAAGAACAGAGGTTGCAGCAGACAAGCAAGGAAGCATATCAGTGGCATCTCAGGCACAACAGACTTGAGAGCTTTTTGTAACCATTCCTGAGCTGTCATCTTGTAAGGAAATTGGTTGATGTATTCCAACATGTAACCCAGCATCCCAGCAACAAAATGAGAGAAACAGGCTCAAACAAACAAACAAACAAACAAACAAAAAACAACCACCAAAACCAAAAACAACCAGTCCTAATTAACACTTTTAAGCAAAACCCCAGCTAATAGGAATACGTACAAGTGGGAACCAAAAGGAATTGCCCTGTCAGTAAGTGTCTGGGTGGAGGTTTGTGCTTACTGTAAGGGAAAGCAGCATTAAAGCTTTGGGTCTTGTCTCACTGAATGAGATCTTTTCTTAATTGAGTGACATTAGAATGGATGAGGAACTCCAGCCTCATTCTTGCATTTGGCTGTAGCAGAAGTGCATTGAAATGCCTGTCATTTTTCCTTTCATTTGAATGGAAGATGTGGTTCCCATTATAGATCTGGCTGAACGACTTCCAGGCAAGTGAAAAATCCTTGGGGAAGGCTTTCAATCAATGAACAGAGGCTGAAACAACGTGAAGTGGGCAATGGCTGTGGAGCAGATATGGGCACTGGACAATGGCTTACAAAGAAATAGGGCAGATGAACCTTTCCCCCTTCCAAACCTGAAATCTCACCCCAGGTGTGAACCTCTGTGCCGACACATCCATGGGCACTCTGAGCAAGGGTATGTGTCTTGGCAGAAGCAGAATCAGCAACACAGAGGCAAAGCAAGCTCACCAGCACGCCGTGAAGGGTCAAAATGCCTAAATCCTTGATTAGATGCAGAGAGCTCTAAGGTCCCAGGAGCTTTTCTGACATGCTGGAGCACAGCAAAGGGAACCTCACGTCCAAACAAAAGGGCCATCCCGGCAGGTGGCCTGCAGCGTTTGGCTGTCACTGCCAGCTGTCGTACCTGCTCAGGCAGCCTGCAGCTAGCCGAGGAGTGAAGTATCCGAAGGACAAATGAAGGGGGAAACGGGTGGCATCAATTCCCATTTCCCATCCCAAACTTGTTTTCTTCCTCAGCAGGTCACTGCACCTTGATGGCTGTGACATGCTTCTAGCTTCTGTGAAGCTGGGCGCAATGAAAAGTTTTCCATCTAAGCACACAATCAGGATAACACCTCAAACTCCTGTTGCAGCTGACAATTCCTATAATGCTGCTATATTTCCAGACATCTTTGAGAAGGTGATTCAGCTTTTCCTTTCCTGGGCATTCTCATCATGCTGTGTGCCTGCCGGGCTGTCTTCAGCTCTCATGAACACAACCAGTTTTGTTTTTTTTCCTTCCCTCTGACAGCAGCAAGGGGGATGCTGAATGCAAAAGAGTCTCCTCTGAGAATTCCCTCGCTAGGGCCTTCTGATGATGGGCCAGAGATGTGTTACGTGTTTGACTTGATTAACTTGTTAACAGAGATGTCTTCTTACAGCAAAACCTTGTAGAAGCAATATGCACTCAGAATAACAACGGCAGAAGCAGAGTCATGAATCTGAGAGCTGCATCCAGATATTAATTTCAGGATGGACTTTCATTGGAAGCCTCTTAGAAAATGCAGCTCTTCATATGCTGCATTTGAGAAATAGAAGGCCACGGAAAGGGTAAATCAGCCATCACCAGCATTATGTTAGCCCCTCCTAACTGCCAGACAAACCTGTCTTGTGTTGGATGGATGTTTCCTTGAAGTCCATAAACATCTGCTCTCAAATTTAAGTCCTTCCACCTGCATCCTAAAAGGAGGCATAGAGGAACAGTCTGTTCCCTTGGTCTCTTCTTGGTTCCATCTAGCTGACAGTTATTGTTCCTTGAGCTTTGCCTTGCTGGTTTCACCAAGAGCCCTGCCTCCTGATGCAAAGACTGCTGCAAGTCTCACTCTTCTGCAGGTCAAACCTGCAATGGTCTAGGCAACAGTTTTGTTATGTACAAAGAAGCCTAGGTCATCTTCCTGCCTCCCAAGCTGTGCTTCTGAGAAACCACCCAAAGCCCTTGTGTTATATCAGGGTTTCTGCACTCAAGCCTGGCCACACCAGGACTGGTGGTTGGGGAAGTGGCAGTGTTTTGGTTGTTCCCCTGAAACTGTCAGTAATTCAAATTAAATTGGACTTTGGTTAGGTGGGTAATTCATCATCTGCAGTGTGACAACAATACCTGTAATTACTGCTCTTATTGTTACGGCTGAAATTTGTGAGCAATAAAGGGATCTTAATATCATGCCAAACCTCACAGTTAATTTAGGTTCTATCTCCTTTCATTTATTCTGTAATAAGCTAATTAGTTCACATAATTTGCCATTGAACATGCCTTTGTAACAAATATATACATGAATTAGCTTATTACACAACAAATGAGGGGAATCAAAACATGAATCATTTTCAGGATTACATAAGGAATTATACTTTCTCTAGCCTCCTATATTGGCGTACCACACACAAGTATATTTGGAAGGAGAGACATTCAGACTTCTCTGTCAGTCTGCTTTTGGGTTTGTTTGTTTGCAGGCTGCACAGTGTAAGACTGCCCTTGAAAACTCTTGGGCACAACTTGCAGTCACCATACGTGGAAGATTCCTTCCCAATCTCACCTGTGGGGCTCATTTCACCAATCTGCCTTCTGACAGCTCTTAAACCATGCTAGATTTCAAACTCATTTGGGATAAATCATAAGGGATGCTTCATCCAGCTGGGTCCTAAGACTACCATTATGCAAAGGGAAGGCTTGCCAGACCTTGAGGTTCAATCCTCCGTTACAGCCCTTGCAAAGTACCACATATCCATTAGTCCCCAGAAGGGATCAGGACAATTGGATCTGTCTCATCCAGAACACAGCAGAGTGCTTTCTGCCCAGTAATTCAATACCAATTCACAGGGAAGCTCCCAGGCTACTAAAGCCATCAGTTCTACTTTCTGCACCACTTCCTTTGAGGCCTCATCTAACTGATGACCTGGTGCTACCCAGTTTCAAATATTAAATGTAATGAGAGCACAGCTCAACAGCTTTATTTGTTAAAAGTCCTCTGCTTACAGCAATTGTTTTGATTTAGCATCCAACCTCTTGCAGTAATGATTTACTGTTTCCATACCAAAGTTAAGCAGCCACCTCACTCCCAACAGCTGCTTCTGTACCTGCAGTTACACTGCTTTCAGTTTCAATTCTAAAAATCTAAGAGAATAAAGAAATAATGATGTAAGAAGTCTATTTGTCTGGAAAAGGCTTTTTAGTGTTTGGATGGCCTAAGCAGCGTTATAACCATCTATAAAGCCTAGCATCTGTTAAAGTGATCTATGGATACAATATTCAACTTTGCCAGACCCCCTGCTCTTTCCAAAGAAATCAGCTGAAGCCTCTGCTGTGGCCAGTGTTTTGTGGGTTAAACTTGTACATTTGCAGACCATGCACAGTGAAGAAATGAAATACCAACATGAAATGAAAGCTTGCAGCCTGCAAATATGCTCCGGAGGTAAAAGGGAAGCAGAACCCCTTGACAAGCACCTGTTTGTTTTCAGAGCACTGTCACAGGCACCCCGCAAACACGCTGGCCTCTGCCCTTTCTCTGGAAGGAACATTGCTGCCACGTGGGGGGAGCCAGACAGGAGCTCCTGGGCACATCCATCAAGCCCTGTTGAAGAACTGTGTGAAAAAAGGAGAGTGCAAGTGCAGCCAGAGACCTACCAAACATTCTCACTTTGATTTCCCTCTTTCCTTTGTGCTACTCGCACTACCAGTCATGCTCCTCTCTTGACATACTAATTGCAGGAGAGAACCAAAGCGTTTTAAAAAACATAACCTAGAAGAGGCTTGGGATCTGTCTGAACCCTTCTGGATTTGATTTTAAGCTTCTGACACCAGCGACAGTGCGATTCAAGGTATGCTTACTGCCACAGCATGAGAGAGCAAACAAGATGCTCAGAGCAAACAAATCGCCCCTTTACAGCTCTCAGATGAAAATTATGTTATTACATTCATATTAAAGAAAGAATGAAATTCAGAAATGTGGAGCTGTGAATGGGTAATTACTTGTCATTAACAAAACTAAAAGGAGATTGTTTCTCATTTAGGACTAGATGTCACCTACACTACAGGAAGGCCAAATAGAACAGAGCATCTAGATGAAAGCACAAAGAAGTTTGTATTAAAAAGAAAATGGAAATTAAAGACTGAAAACCACACATGGATCATTACAAATAGACTAGCTCTACGAGACCATTGCCTCATGACTGTGTAGATGAGTTATCTAGTGTTCCAGAGCAACAAACACTGAAAATGCTTTGGATACTAGAGTTTTGTTGTGCTTTTTTTTTTTTTTTTTAATCACCTGTAAAGTCTCCACAGTCTGAGCTAGAAGCACTTTTGTCTCCAGTGAAGAGCTGTAAAGGAGTTAATCAAGAGAGGCTCAAACCCCACACGAACAGGCATCGCTTCACAGGTATTCTAGCCAGCACGGACTGTTTGGGGTATTTATTCCTCTGTGTGGCATACTGTACTAACCAGTATAACCTTGTAATTCTTCATTCAAGCCCAAACCATACCATCAAGCTAGTTGCTGTATTTTAGACAAATAATCATTCTTGCTTAAGGACTTGGACAATGCTCTCCATTTCCTGTACCACAGCAATAAATAAGTATCCCAGCTCTCAAAATGATTTCCTCCCCGGGATTAACCCAGGTCTGATTTCAGTGATAGAACTTGCCATACTTTTGTCTGCCTTCAGCAGTATTTCCTCCATCTTCTATACCACTGAAAAGCAGCTATTTTATTTTCTCCAAATGCTCTCTTAGAGCATTTGTGCAGGTTTTTGTCTGATTCATTTACTTGATGCGTCTTTATTTGCAGTTTCATGCAGGTGCAAGCAAATTCCTTTCTCCACTGATGCATTGATCAAAATCCTCCCAAGCAAGAGAGGACAAAACAAAAAGAAATAGAAAACCTTGAGGAGAATCATACCTGAAATATAGCTATCCAGGCATAGCCAATATTATCAAAATTGATAGCTCCATTGTGTGGGTTTACATCCCCTGCCATGCATACGTTGTAATACTGGTTCCAGTTTATGCAGGCATTCCTGCTGCTGAAGTCAGGGTTGTATAAACTTGGGGTGTAGGAGTCCATGCTCAAGGTGCACTCCACCTTGTACTCCTTCCTGTTTGGGATGTTGGAGCATTTCTGCATGCCGTTTTCACGATGGGATGAGCAGATGAACGGATTCTCCTCCGCTTCGTCTGTCCGGTAGTACGGATGCAGGAAGGTGAGGTTGTACGTCCTGGAGGGGGAAGAAAGAAAGAGGGATGAGAACCAGTGCTACAGCCCTTGTGACATCTGTAGCAAAAGGCACCAGTTCCTGTCCCTGCTTTAGGTGTTATTTCTCTGTTGTCCTTTAAATTGGGCTGAACAGAGCAAGCACATAAAAAGGGGCAGACTGTATTGTGAAGATCTTAGAAATGAGGCGCTTTAAGTGCAGAGCAGGCTGAGTGGAAACAAAAAAAGTGATCTGAGAAATCTGGAACCAAATGGTAGAGGGTGTGTACCTAGAGCTGAGTATAGCACGGTGGCAAAACTGGCCATGACACGGTCACAAAGAGGTCAAAAAATATTAAATAGGAATTTCTGTGTTCAGTGTTTAAGAGCTCTGTCCTAGCCTGCTGCATTCACTGGTGGTTTTGTCGCTGCCTTCCACAGAAAGCAATAAAGTGAGGGAAAAGGGAATTGGCACCCCAAGGAGGGAAACCCAGGCACCTGGGAACACTAAGGAACACTTCACACAAAGCATTTGGAAAATGCCTTTGTTGCATTGCACAAACACCTGAGCAGTTTGGACTTACACGCAGCTAACAACAGGACTAGCAACAAGAAAGGAAACTTAGTAGGACACCTTTAGGAAAAAAGCACTTCTTTCCTGGAAGTCTCCACCTGCTTTACTTTGTTTCCTTCAGAAGATTAGCAAAGAATATTAGTGCCAGTGCTTCTTTCCATGGCCAAAAATAAGACCCTGAATCAAGACCCTTATCTTGATAGCAAGAGAACAAGGTCCCTGCAACCTCCCTGCTCTGAAAGCATCTCTCTTCCACTTGAAAATCCCAAAGCCTAGAAAGTTTGTCTCATTTTTGCCCCTTCAGACTGGGGACAGCAAGTCACAGCTGAGACATCAGCCCCAACCTTTGCCTACAACCCTTTCTGCTTACAGCATCCCGTAATCTCCAGGGATCTTTCAGTTAACAATCAGCCTGAGCTCTCCAAGCGAGCAAATGAGGCAAGACAGTTGGAAGTTGAAATGAGAGAGTAGAGGAAAACACTGTAAAAGCAGCCCAGATGCTTCCCAAAACTTGAGAGCCAGATCCTCTGATGCTCAGAACATGCCTCACACAAGTTGAAGGCAAAGCAGCTTTCCAAGAAATTTGCCCCCCGGCACGTCTCTGGGACGAGTGAGCTGAACTTTAACAAGGAGAGAGGCAGCCGCAGGCCATCTCAAATTCCTTCTGTTCTTGCATAAGAAAAGAAAAGAGCCCACATTAATGGGAACTGTATGCTTACTGCAGATCTGATTTAATTGGCCTGGATAGAGTTTATGGCTCTGTTAGAGCTCCGATAAGCAAGTACTCTAATTGCAGCATGGCAGGGATGTGCCTTTTCCCAGGCTGTGCTCTGAGGCAGATGAAGCAAGCAGATCCCTCGTCTCCTTGCAGCCTTTGATCAGCGTCCGTGGGGCCCACCAGTGCTCGCTGCTGAAGTGCTGCTCAAAACACGAAGGTGCAAAGTCCTAGGGCAGATTGTCTGCTGTGCTCAGAGCTGCAGGGACCTAAGATGCTAAACAATCAGTCGGGAGATGAGGGAAAAGGCAAGACAAATTACACGACCAAGCAAGATGTGGTGGAAGATAAGCAGGTAATTCCTCGAGACAGGACAGATGCATTTTTATCTGTTTCTGAATGTTCCCAACTACCAAATAAATTTGGCTCTAAGGATCGCCGAACAGGTGTTATTCTATATGATTGTTTGAAATTGCTCCCCTAAACCCTTGAGTAACGCAGAAGTCAATCAGCACCTGCCTACTTGAGATAGGTGTTGAGGATTCATCCAGCTACAGGAATAACCAAGAGGAGCACGCCAGAGGAATTGGGCATTTGCTGGTGACTGAACTTATTCACCAGTTATTCCCCTTCCCTCACACAACATCCTCATTCCCCCCAAACACGAATGTAAGATCTCCCTCCTGGTTTCCAATGCCTTATATTCAAAGAGAAGAAACACTTGAAAAACTGTCCTCCAGGACTGCCTAAAAGCCCTCTCCTTCCCCTCCCACCAACTGGCTTCGCTGGGAGGAAATTTCCATATAAAACGAGCTGAAGAAAAGGCTGAGCGCCGTGTTTGCCAGGAGATCAGATACTACAAGCAGCAGAGTTTGTCACACAGAGGGGGGCATTGTGGAGGCTTGCAAAGGATTACAAGGCACAGAGGCACAGGGATGCGCCTGGGAGTGCTACAGACTGTGGGCAAAGACAGCTGAGGGACTTGAGAGAAGAAACAGAGGGAGTAGGAGGAGAAACACGAGGAGCAACTTTTCCTGACTCACAAGCAGCGCACAGAGCCCCTGCAGAGCTGTTTTGGCCTCAGTGGGTATACAGAGGGTATAATCAGCTTGGATGCAAAGGGCTCCTGCACCCTCTGATGTGGTGGGGCTGGAAGGTGCTGAGAGCTCTCCCAAGGGACTAAGCAGCGTGTGCTTGGCACCTCTGAAACCTTTCCAAGGGGACCAGGTCAGGGCTTTCTGCACCTCGTGGTGTTGAGAGGAGCACAGCCCAGAGCCCAGGCACTACGGTGTGCCCTTACCAATTCAGCAGGGTTACAAGCAGCTTCCCCAGGGCTGACTCCACCACTCTTGAAACCAGGACCCGGTGGGTTACAGGCAAAGCCACCCTATGGGTCCCTACCACAATGTCTGGAGAGATGTCTCACGTGTTACCTCTTTGTCAAAGCACACAGACCTCCAGCTTGGGCAGGTTTCCATGACTCGCATCCACTCCTGATGTGATACCTCACATAAACCCATAGCTTTGGCTCCAGCTGGCGGCTCAACACCCAGCCCGGTGCTTGTAGCAGGGAGAGCTGCAGAAAGGGGTCTCACAGAGCATATCCTGCAACACTGAAGCTACACGTTGAACTCCTTGCCATGCAATGAACCCACGTGCTCTCAGAACACCTCTTGCTCTTTCTTGCACCCTCAAAGCAATGCTGGCTGAGGCTCTTTGATCTGGGTGTGCCACTCCAGACAGCATTATTTGAACCTACAACTGGAAAACTTGCTCCAGAGCTGGGTGGAGCAGTGGGACACCTCAAAAACTTATTTTCTTCACTTCCCTGGAGGCAACATCCCAAGAGCAACACCAGCAGCAGGCATTTCCTGATCGCGGAAGGCTTCTGGCAGCGGGCAGGATGGGAAGGCTCAGCACACCGCAGCTCGTGGGCCAGTGTAATTAGGATTCTACCCAGAGCAAAGCTGGACTTGCAGAGGGAGACGGACCATCTGGAGGGATGATTGGGTAATTAGCGGCTATGGCTGCACAAGCTCCTTTTCCCGGGAGCAGTTTTTGCATTCGGATGCAGACTCGCAGCCTGTGCCAAGAACGCTGCCCATGGAAGAAGCGCTCAGACAGAAGGGCTGGTGCGTCAGCGTGATGCTCTGCTCCGAGCTCACACCCGAGCCCCCTGCACGCTGCCTCTCCCACCGCAGCACAATAACACGGCACACAGAGCCACAGCTGCCTGTCCTCCCAGCTGTGGGACTGATATGCATCAACCCACATTAATCATCAAGGTTTCAGCCCCCAGAGGTGATCTCCCATCGCCTGATGTGCCCTCCCCAGCTGGGAAGGCTGGATGGGGACACGGTGAGCTGGAAAGCCACGTGCCAGCCAGTTCTGTGGGAGCCCACGTACCCAGCTTGGTTGGAGGGGGGCACGCAGCCAGGCTGGGGATCTGCAGGACCAGTCCCCTCCGTGCAATGCCTCTCTTCACTACACACTGCAAGTTGAAAGGCTCGTGATGAGCCACCGGCAGATTTCAGAGGCTGTTGCCTGTGAGTCACAGTTTAGGAAGCCTTGGGCTGAAAGAGAAAAAAACTGCCTGCAGACATGCTGCCTTGGGCTGTGATCTGAAGAGCTGCAGAGAGATCTGGGCATGGACCCTCTGGGGGAAACGACACACTTTGGTGGCTGTGGGAAGAAAATAAAGCCAGGAAAATAAAAGCACAGCTTGCGTGCTTTGCGTTGCAAAGCATGGATGAAGCTCAATTTGGTTCTGATGCTAACTGGGGTTTTATCCTACCTTTTCTCTGCCTCGCTCATTTCTGCAACTTCCCCCCCCCAATCATTCACAAACCAAGAGTCCTGCCCTTGACAAGTCAAAATCAACTGCACTGGGTCCAATTCCTGCCCAGCCCTTTTCAAGTCTCCCTTCCATGTGCATGGGATGCCACAAGCACTTGTCTGGCCAGGGCAGCAGGGACGGGACACACCACTGGGCAGCATGCACTGCAGATTTAAAACCTCTTTCTGGTTCCTCTGTTTGAAGGCTGCGTTGGCAGAACCGAAGAGGGGAAGGAAGGAAGGAATGGCAGGAATGAGAAGCCAAGTGTTGCAGAAAGAGAAAATCCTCAATATCCACAAAATAAATGGATGTGCCCTGCCAAGACCACCTACCTCCATGTGCGCAAGAGGTCAGACTTCCCTGTTCCTTACTGACAGGCACAGTCCAAATAACTCATTAATGGTAACGAATCCACTAATCGTGAGACCCTTGTGCTCCAGGGAAAAGTCACGAGAAACTAAGCCCCAGAATGGATCTTGTTATCACATTAGAAAGGATTAACACCCCTCTCTCGGCCAGCTGCCCAGCGCACATCTTTCTCTGGGCTCGCAGCAGCTTTCCTATGTGTTCCTCTCTTTCAGTTTCTGGGCAAGGAGCAGGAAAATCTGCTCTCTCCCATGCCAAGAGAGGCTGAACAATAATTCCCTGCCCCATCTGCCCCCAGGCTCAGCCCTCCCATGCAGGACAGCACCCACAAGGGCTGGAGCACAGTGCATGGTCTGCGCACAATCCTGCTTCAGCTTCCCAAGGAACAGAGAGGGAAAGGGAAAAGGCAGAGACTCGGCACCAAGCAGGATCGGTTCCCTCAGAGAGGAGGCTGTTCTCTGGAAGAAACCCTGCTGACAGCCCAACGTTGCAGCACAGAGTGATGCCAGGAGGAGCAATTAGGCAACACTCAGAAGTACCTTTCAAACTCAGAGCTGTCTGCCTTGGCCGAATGCGCCTTCAAGTAGCTCTGTAAAAGCCAAGGAGCCAAAGGCAGTACAATGCCAAGCAGGTAGAGTTAATTAAGACTGAAGTGCTCACATTATAACTGTCCTGCAGCATTAGACAAATACAGAGTGCTTCACAGCTCTCTCCCCTCTCCTGCTTCCAAACCACTGAGTTCCCTGAAAGGATCTATGGGGAGGAAAACGTTCCTCTGCCTAACACCCCAGCCCCAGCAGCAGCAGCCCAGCTGAGCTGGGGGTGACCCCGTTCCTTATTTACCACGTCAGCAGCTCGTGCTGGCAGCAGGCAGCCAGAAGGGCTGTGTGGCGGAGACACACCACAGGTCTTACGCTCACCCTTCACACACAAGCGTGCCGAGCCCTCCCCTCTCAGGCCAGAGCAACCCAAAAAACCCCACATGAAATTAATTCCCTTTCCAGTTCCTACTGTTGAGGACCTCCTGCACTTGCTCATAAAGCAGCAGAGGCCATCCTGGCGCTGCCATTCCCCACTGCTGTGCAATAACAAGGGAAACAGCCTGGCCACCAAGGTCCCCAGGGGGCTAAAGATGTCTCCAAGCCACCAGAGCCCCCCATGGGACACAGCAGTGCCCCACTCCACTTTATTAGCCTTCAACTCACCGGAGTGCAACAGCACAGAAACTCTCTACAATTCCTTCAAAGTCACTGCTGAAAGAACCCTTAACAAAACCACCCCCTTCCAGCAGGACACTGCGTCAGAACAGTGCAATTCTCAAAGGGGGGGAGGCAGATATTTCCAGCACACCTCAAAGAAGTCCCCGGATTTCAATTTGAAGGTACCATGTTTAAAAATAATTTCTTTACTTGAAGCAGTTGTCTTTCAAAAGGGATTTAAAAGGGTTTTCACAGGAAGAAGAATTATGGCAAAATCAAAGTCCCTCCTGCATCTGATGCCTGCTGTAAAGCCACGCGGCCCAGAAAGCTGCTGGCAGCAAGTGGGCAGAGAAGCACTAAAAACTGCATTTGAAGCACTGGTCTCTGAGCTCACATCTGCTGCACTCCCCAAAAGCTTTGGTGCTGTGACCCTTCCTTGCCTGGCACCTGCACCGTGTTCAGATGCTCGCCCTCGCTTTAAAGCAGTGCTGGTCTCGTCTGGGGGGGTTTGACACCACCACAGTGAGCCCTGCCTAAAAGCCAGGTCTTCCCCTTCTTGGGACTATAAGAAAAACTGGACCAGGACCACCATCTGCTCAGCCCCCAGCCCTACCCCACCCTCCATCTCCTCACAGCCTGCTGAAGCACTGGTGGACATTATTTTGGGCTCAGGACAACAGCACTGGGATTTAGCAGGACTTGGCAGATGAAACTAAATGGCCAGAGTCTCATTCCTCCTTCCCCGCAGAGCTCTCTTCTGTTTACTTCTATCCAAAACCAGAGCTTTACTTTAATCCTACAGCCCCTGCGTGAAGGTTTTGTTGTAGTTTTCATTCTCTGGCAGCTCTCCCTGGAAGGGGACGGTGGGTCAGGGCTCTCCAGCAGCGATGCCAAGCGCAGCAGCTCGGTGCAGGGATGGAGCAAGCGATGGATCCTCTGCAGCCCAGCCCCAGCCACGACCTCGCCTGCAGCTCCACGCTGTCTTGCGAGCAGACAGCATCTCACTGCTGGGCAGGAGGAAATTGCTGTTTTGGGGCCAGCGCTGTAAATTCGGGGCTGTTTGCACAACAGCTTTCCCTGCTGTGCCACAGCCCAGCCAGTCCATGCCTTTTCCCCCACAAAACTTGCTGTTGGGGTGTTAGAGGCTGCTGCAGGGGTGAACCGGTGAACCCTACCTCGATGCCTGGAATGGGGATTTCCTGCTGGGTTTCTCAAGTCTAAAGCTGACTCCGCAAAACACAGACCCAGGCAGCACCTTCAGCCTGGCTGACAGCATCAGAGCACATTCCGAGCCTCTCTGATACCCATGAAGGCCCCAGGAGCCAGCATAAAGCTGCAGCAAGGAGAACACCCCACAAACCCCCCAATTCCTCAAACAGCTCCCAGGGCTTAGCGCAGGTAGCCCAACTTCACTGCAGGACAGGGCTGAGACCCTAATAAGATCCCACGATGCCTTTGATGCTGATAATGGCCATTACATAACGGCCTGATTTCCTCCCCGGCCGCTTAATATCTGTACTTAGCAAACAATCACTCCGTGGTTAATTTAAAAGCTCCATTTTGCAGGAAATCACACAGCATTTTAAAAGCCTGGTCAGCTTTTAAAAGAGCTCAGGCATGTCCCTCTCATCTAAGGACAGCTCCAAGGCTCTGCCCACACGGGGCCAGCCCCCTGATAAAGCAATACGAGCATCCCAGCCCAGCTTTACGATGACAGCCCCTGGATTTCTGCAGGTGACAGAGGGTCCCGGTGAACAGCAGATCCCTGCCACGGATGCAGGAGAGAGCTCGCCAGCTTGGAGCATGGAGATGTGGGAGTGGAGGCACACGCAGATGGCAGGCTCATTGATTTTCTGCCTTTCAGCATCGCTGATGGGATGAGTAAGTGTCATCAGGGATGGTCTGCAGCAGAGAAAGAGGCTTGGAGAGCTGAAAGCCACCAGACTAATCAGGGAGAGGCAGGAACAGGACCCGGGGTAGAGCTGGGGGATAATATCTGCTCATTTTCTAGACACAATGCAAGCACTAGGCAGCAGATGATTACAAACAGACATAATTACAGGTTCTCTCTTCTCCTACAGAACTAGAGCTGCCCTGATTAGCTGGTCTCCGGCACTTCCTCACCTCTGAACCACTGACATCTTCAGCAGCCTCTGACAGGAGACCTTCTAGGAGGATTTTCTCAGGCCCACCTCCACGCCTGCAGGAGCTCGCAGGGACGCTGGCAAGCTGCACTTGGCTTTGATGTTGGTTGTGCTGAGGGTTTTTATGATGATGCGTTTTAAGTTGTGGCCATACAAGGCACTGCTGAAGGGGCACACCAGGAGCCAAGGGTCATCCAGTGCCAGCCCAAACCCTGGTGAGTGCTGAACCAGGTCCAGAAGCCACCCAGGGAGCCCAGGCAGGAGACAAAGGGGCCAGGGATAAAAAAAAAAAAACATGCCCACCTACAGCACTGCTCAAACCAGATCCAAGGCCTCTGGGCTGACTTAAATAGAGCTCCTGGGCCATGGCAAGGGTGGGGATGGGGTCCCACGTGAGGGTCATTGGGGCAAGTAAGGCCTATTAGCACCCTCAGCACCTGGTAGGGGTGTTGGTCCATGCACTTGCCAAGCTTGGAAGAATCCCTGATGCCTGCTCTGACAAAGCAGTGTACAAACATCCCTAATGCCTTTCATATCACACTTTTTACTGCTCCTACAGGGACATATTGGGGTGTTTCAGCTGCACCTCTGTCTGTTCCAGTGGGCAGAGCACTGAATTAACCCTGTTCCAGCAGGTATAATGCACCAGGTGACCTCCCAGACCAACACAACTTCAGGAAGTGGCAATTTTCAGAGGTTTAGTTTGTTCCAGATCCTCAAATTCCCAGAGTAAGGGACCTCAGCTTCCTTGGTCAGAGATAAATCTAACCACTAACCTCCTTGTCCTTTGGGAAAAACACGAGAAAGCCACTGCAAACCCTCAGGAACCTGCCAACAAAAAGCACCTGGGCTTAGAGTCCCAAAACCTCGAGAACTGGGGGCAGGACCACGGTGTCTGAGTGCTGCAGCGCCCACTGGCTGGGGAAACGGAGCTAGAGGTGACGGGGGATAGCTCCAAGCACCCCCTGAGTGACAAAACCCACACCACCAGGGCTCTTCCACCAGGGCAGAGGGAGAAAAGACAACGAGGAGGGGACTTCTGCGTACTTACGTTGCCAAATTCCTGTCTAGGAAACACCTGTTCCTCAGCAGCCCTGCCCAGAGCTGCACACCGACGATCCCAAAGATGAAGAAGACAAAGAAGCACAAGAGGAGGACGTTGCCTAACATAGGCAGAGTATCTAACAGCAGGGTGACCAGTATTCGCATACCTGCGGGGAGAAGGAGAAGATGGGTTAGAGGAGCCCTTCGCTGGGGTGTGCACGAGTGCCCCAAATTCCCATGTGCTGCCAGGCTCCGTCCTGCAGCCAGGGCATCTCAGGCAGAGGATCTGGGATGTATAGATCAGATCCTTGTGAACTTTTCTTTCAAAAGAGCAGGCTCCTGTCCCTTTTGAGAGGTTACCACGTGCTGGCAGAGCGAGGCCAGAGGCACAGCCACGGCTCCTGAGCCCCCACACGCTGATGGCATGGCCATTACAGTGTCTAGCTTTGAATTTTATATTTCCCCCTAAATCTTAAGGCTGAGAAAGAAGGTAAAGAGTACAGAGCAAGGGGACAAATGGCCAATGTAACACAACTCCAAAGGGAGGGCCTAGGGATGGGATTTTCAGATGTTCTCAGTGACACGGCGCTCCGCAGCACGCAGGCACGGGCAGAGCTGCAAGGCAGCCGCTCGCGCAGCAACGCCCCCGCAAACCGTCAGCCTCTTGAGGAATTGTCAAAATATATATTTATAAACATATTGAACGCCTCCCATGAATCACACAGATTGTTCCCCTAAACAATGCGGAGCCTCGTGTAGGATGATAACCGCCGTTACTCTCCACGGGCGATTCCGCTTCCACCACCGGCAGCTGAGAGCAGCTCACGCTCCGAGCAGTGGGGACAGAGCAAATTTGGACTTTTTTTAATGCAAGAAGCAGGATGCAAATGTTTCTTCCCCTAGGAAGTGCTCGCAGCTCTGCTCCCTTCTCCTGCCCAGTGCTGTTGGGACCTGCCTGGACGGTCCCAGACCACTGCAAGGCTCCCTGTGAACCTGCAGGCAAAGCAGGGGCTGCCCCAACCTTTGCTGCCAGGGACACGCTGACTTCTGTGCAAGGACTCCCAGGGCTCCTAAATAAGAAGACAGAGCACTGAGTAAAGCTTGCAGGGCCCCCCTTAAACTTTGTGCCCCCATCCAGCACGCTCCTGGTGCTCCCTGAGGACTGGGCGGGGAGGCAGGGACCAGGCAGAGCACATCAGGACACCTTCAAGGAGAAAACAGGAATAAAAAGGGAACAACGACGCGCTGCTCAGCCGTTCAGCAGAGGTTACATGAATCTCTGAGACACCGACTGGCCATCATTCCGACAGCTGGTAATTGATGAGAGGAGAAATAATGAAAAGAGCAACTGATAAAGGCAAATGCTAAATTACAGAAGGGATAAAATGAAAAACCGAGCCTCGGGAGCGTGGTGCTCTGCAGGGAGCAGGGCTCAAGTTTATGGCACGATGGCAATCAATGCGCCTGCTGGGTAAGGCTGGTGACCCTGCTGCCTTCACAGGCATTTTGTCCTGCTCAGGAGCTGTTTGGCAAACTTCTCTCCCTGCCTGTGCGGGGCTGTTCCCCTCAGCTCCCCCTAGCAGGATGCTGCTCTCCACTAACCGCTGCAGCTCAAGGGAGAGCATCATTCCCACCGCTGCGGTCTCTCTTGCCCTCCACTAATTTCCAGGTTGCTTTTGCCCCCAGCCAGCCCCAGAAACAGGTTCTGGAAGGAACAGTGGCTCCAGGAATGTGGTGACTCCTTTCCCAGTGCCTCCGATGCCGTGGGCAGCAGCACTGGCAGCAGCCGTGGCCCCACGCCGCGCCGCCCCCCTCCTTGCGTGGCTCTGCCAGCGGAAACGCGGAGCAGCCAAGCGGGGCCGGGGCCGGCGTTACCTCGTCAGCACGGCACGAGTCTTTAAAGCGCCTCTGCCAAGAAGTCTGCGCTAATAAATAATTAGGTGTGACTAATGACCTCTGCATCCCGGGGCAAGAGCCTTTCAAGGTCTCCGTGCCCAGCTGCGCCTTGGCTCCGGCGCGGCTCCCCGCTGCTGGCGCCGGCAGCGGATGCCTCTGCCGAGGAGCCGCGGTCCCGGCTGCCAGCCCCGTGCCAGCCCTGCCAGCTCCAACCCAGTGCTGCTGGCACCCTGCAGGGAAGGGACCCAGCTCACATCCCTGCCATCCTCGTGACCGCAATGCCGGTGCTGGCCGTGGGGACGAGGCAACAGCGGTGCCGGAGGCATAAACCCCTGCAAAAAGCACATCAAACAGCACTGCCCTTCAGGCTTCCCTGCAAATCTATCTTTGGGCAAGCAGAAAGGACTCAATTCCCACTGGAAAGAGGATGATGGACTTTTCTTTTTCTTCCTTTTTTCCTTTTTTTTCCCCCTTGCCAATATCCTCACCCACTTTTTCCCAAAAATGGTTAAAATTCATCTTCCCGTGCCAGACAACTTTTTTCCGCTCAGCTACTTGTGGTATTTCGGGTTGTTTAGTGGCACCATCCTCGGGATTGAATCCATCTGTTCGCTATCCGCTCAGGGTGCTCGAGGCTCTCAGCAGAATGTCAAGTGTGCCATGGGAAAAGTTTGTGAGCACCGGTTGGGCTGAAACGAGGATCAGGATTTCTTTTTGTTCCCATTTCATGTGATGCCCAGTTTAAACCACAGAGTAGGAAAATAAAAATAAAACAGTGAAATGGGCTTGAAAAAACACTGACTGCTACTAAAAAAAACCCCAAGCTACAGCCCCAGATAAATGTATAAATTGCAGAAATTATATTTTTTCCAGTCATTTCCAAGGAATAATTTCTAATAGAGATGATGTTTTTGTTGGCCGGGGTTCTCCTTTCTTTTCTTAACAAATAAAATAAAAACGAAATAATCTTGCGGGTGAATTTATTATGCCTGGAAGCGCAACACTAACAGCACTGGCTGGAACCCAGGAAAGTGCCCAGGCATCACGGGGATAAATCGCTGGGCAATTTCTCATGGATTTCTCGTGGGTCTCTGCTTTCCTGTGTTTGTGACTGGATGCCAGGCTCGTCTCTGCTGACCCAGCCCTAATTCATATCTGCTCGATGTCGCCCTGTGGCTGCCACCGAGCTGAAAACCCTGCTCCAGTCAGCATTATCCCGGCACTGGGGATGTGGGGATGGTGCTGAGCAGGAGCTGAGGCTGTGCTGTGGGCTGGGACGCGGGGGATGTCCCAGGTAATCCCCTGCTAAGCTGCCGCATCCCCACGGATGAAACACCGGAGATGTAACTTATCGCTGGGAACTCCAAAAATACAAAAAATAGAGGGTTATCGCTATCCATTCTCTGCAGACCCTGGATTATGTCAGGCATCGGTCTGAAACAGTGCAAGTACCGAAGTGAAAAGCGGATGGAGTTGGCGTCTCATAAACAAGTAAAGTCTGTGATTATCTGCCCTCCAGGAACCGAGATATTTCCAAGAATACTAATCCCAGCCTGGCGCTTGTTCAGGACACCGGTAACGCTGCAGGACCAGCCTAGCCTCACCAAGCCCTGGAAATTCCAAAAATGGGTTTAGCTCTCCGGATTTAATCTCACATATTAGTAAAAAAAAATGAAGATTTCCTATCATAGCCTATCTTCTGACAAAAAGAAAACAATCTAAGCATCAAAAATGGCTTCTGCTCGCAGTCCAGCCGAGTTTTGTGTTGTGCTGCCGGGCTGCTCCAAAGCCCTGTGAACAAAACCTCATTGGGAAACCAAAGATCCAGAGGGTTTCGAGGTCCTTTTTAGCTTCTCATTTCTTTTTTAACTCCTAATGACATCACTGCTGAATTTACAGATTAAATATTTTTTTTTTTTTTAAAGAAAAATCCCAGAGAATTTGAGCTCAGAGAGAAACTTCAAAGATTCCCATGCGTAAACACCCATCTGTTCCCTTGCATGTTCATCTCAAGTACTGGAACCGAAACCGATCTGGGGGAGTTTGTTTTGGTGTCTCTGGATGTGCCGACATAACGGGCAATTAATCTCGGCAGGATGTTCAGCGAGGACTGGTGGGGCTGTGTCATTTGAACACGCTCTTCAAAACACCAAAAATGGACTATTTTTTTGGGTGAGGAACCTATACGATTTCTACACAACGCTGCTGCATTTTGTATTGAGTGGATTTTGGTTAAAAAGTGATGAAAGAGCTATGAAATTAGTACCTTGCAAAGGTCGCTCAGCAGACGGCTGGTACTGGCAGGAAATTATTTCAACTTGTTGGTTCGTCTTTCAAATTGGATTTAGAAGACAAGCAGCTGAAGCCACTTGAAAATGGATTTAGGGGCCACTTGAACTTCCTATTGTGGATGAACCCAATTTTGTTCTACATGACAGCAAACCCTCTGCGGTATTTTACCAACAACAGAGACTGCTGTGCTTCTAATCCTGAACACAAAGAGACTGAAAGACCTTAAATAGCTGAGAGGAAAAAACTAACTTATCCAGGGCAAGAAGATCTTCCTTAGAACCGATCTCTCCCCTTTCTTTATGGGAACTTTGTTATTTACTCGGCCCTCGGAGCTAAGAGTTACCTGCCTGAGAGTTGACAAAAATGTTGGAAAACAGCCACGGAAATTTGCCCCCCAGGTGTACACTCTATTCACCTGCCCTTTACTAGGAATAATAAAAAATCTCTGACTGCCCGTCAAAAAATGAAAATCCACGAACTTGCTCCCGGCAGCAGGAGAAGGGGCTGTGGCAGGGCTTCGGGTGCTTGGAGCCAGCTGGGGGGGTTTTGTCCCCCCTTTTTTCCTGGGGCTGACCCCAAAGCTGGTAGCACGGCACAGATGGAGGCGTTACTTACTTGGGACCCTGTTAATGGCTCGGAGCGGCCGGAGCACGCGGACGGTGCGGATCGCCGACAGGCTCACGTTGTGTCCGTCCAGGGAATACTCCATCATGCTGTGGGGAAAGAGGAGAGGCGTCAGGGTGTGGGGGGATCCGTGCCTGGGTGCCGGGGCTACCTGGGGTTGGGGAGCAGCTCACACTGAGTGATACGGGCTAGCAGGGCTATTTCAGCCTCTGGAAGACTGCAAATCCCCCCCCCCCCAAGCAGCATCAGTGCAGGGATGGCTGGCGGGTGTGCTCTGGGCACACCAGGGAACTGCAAAGCGTGGGCCACAGAAATTGGGGGGTCCCAATAGCTGCTGAGGTCCTGCAGGCACACATCTCACCCTCCCGTTAGCTTATTGTGCATCCGCAGCCTTCCTGGGGGGATGCTGCACAGCTCCAAGGCAATGAGATGCTTCTGCTCTTACACCCCCTGCTAGCACCCCGGCGCATCTTCACGCCAGCTTATCTATCCTCCTGTGACACAAGTTTGAATAACCAAGCCGACAAATGACATTAAAGTAGTGTGGTTTCCATTTTATTATTAAGAATAGGGAACATTTTCTTTTTCATGCTCCGTCTCCGTTTCACATTAACATTTCTCTCCCAGGCTGGGAAGGACGTTAAGTTTAGTCAGTTTTCTTGCTCTTTTATAGCAATGAGTGGCAAATGTGTGTAGTGTTGTTTTTTTAATGGGGTTATGGCTAGTTAGCATGGCTGTAATTACAATTTATGAGCTTGACTACAGGGAAGCACTTGTAAATATGTCACAGATCTCTCACCACGCCTGTTCAAATAACATAACAGCATCAAAAGCAACCCTGCGAGTAAGCTGTTGGATGCCATGGAGTAAGAGCTTTTCCTTATATAAATAAACAAACAGATATGGAAGGAGGAAGGCAAATAGGAGCAGAACTGCTCTCACTGCAAGCTGCAGCAGCTTCAGTGGGGAGATTTTTCAGAATAAGCATCCTCTAGCCAGGATGGACCAACATTATTATGTGCCATGAAACAAAACCAGCCAAATTGGCTGGATTTCAGGCAACAGTGAAGCAGGGGGGAGGCTGGTTTATGGCCATCCTTCCTCAGGCACACCATTGCTTGGGTGCCCGTGCTCTGGGTGCCTCTGAACTTTGTATTTGGTGCCTTGCCCGACTCTGCAAAGTTTACCTGGGAGTTTCCAGGTTCTCTGACGTTTGTTTCTCTGTTGTCTTGTCCTGAGCTTCTTGGTGTAACCCCACCATATCCCTGGTATGGCACCCAGGTGACTTTGCCCCTTGAGCCTTGCCTTGTCCTTCAGAGACCCTGCCTATTTTGAATTGATTTAGTGATAACCTCCCGGAGGTACTTTTTTCTGAAGTGGCTAGCATGGCTTTATAAATCAAACTGAACTTAAAGCTTGTACTGAGCCCAACAGCTTTAAAACTCAGCACGGCACGAGAACAGGTTTTAAATCTGAGGTGTGTTCATGCAGCAGCCGGAGCTGAGCCGTGGGAAGCAGCACGGAGCTGCACAAAAGACCACCCAGCAGGAAAGCCATCGGAAACGCCCGTTCACACCTGCACCGAGGGGCTGGAGCCAGCACCAGGTGCCTGCTCCGAGCAGCCCTTGCAGCAATAGATGTGCCATTGTTTGGGGTCCCTGCAATGAACAGTGCTGGAGCCAGGGTCTGCAGGCTGGCGTGGCCCCAACACAGCACACGCACAATTTATCGGGTGGCTGAGAAAGTGGATTTTACTGGAACCGATGCAGTTTTTGAACTGTGAAAGGAGCATGGACTGCTCCAGTGGGAGCTGCTTTTGTGCTCCAGAGAGCCCACGCAGCCACGTGCGTGTTGCAGGGCCAGCTCCTGAGGCCTCATGTGGAGTTTCAATGGGGCTGAAGACAGATGAGGAGTCCGGGGTATGGCCTAGGAAACAGATCTTCTGACCCTACGTTTTTGGACTTCCATGACACTCCATTTAGGATTTCAAATCAAGCGATGCCTACAACACCCATCAAATCCAATTTTATTTCATCGACTGCAATGGGTTCCGGACTGGACCTGTTAAAAGCACTGAAACCACCTGAAGCCTTCAGGAAAAAAATCAAAGGTTTCCTCAGCATGGAGAAGCTTGGGGTCCTGCTCTCATATCACACGTTTAACCCAAGGACACCCCAGAAATCCCCAATGGAAACGTGCTGGAGCAGGAAATCTGGGGTAAGTGGGGACTGGAGGTTGGGGCAGGCTGGCACTTGGTAGGTGATGCCCCACAGCCTCTGTGCTGGTGGCACAGAGGAGGCTCTGGAGGAACATTGTAGGCACTGGAGGCACACTGGAGGCACTGGAAGTACAAGCCTTTGTGATGTCTCCTGCCACGAGCAGCTTCCATTCCTTCAGCTGTCAAGTTAAAGACATCCAAAGCATATCACATGAGCCCGCAGCGTCTCCAGGGACAGGATGCACAAGGAACCTCTCTGCTTTGAGCTCTTGTGGACAACATTTCTGCTGCCTGGGAAATGCTTTCAGCTTGGCTGCTGGACAGACTGAAAGGTTGTAAGCTGCATTCGGTCTGAAATTTTCCAGGGTACATTTCTCAGGCGAGCAGAACATGAAAGGGCTTTCAGTGCTGGAACAAACTTCAGACACAATCTGTTGCTAGAGGCAGAAGATGTGTTTATTTTGTAGTTTCCCTGCTTACCCTTCTTTCTCTTTGGTATACTTGCTAGTCAGCCAAATCAGCTTATTTAAGGAGACTGAATGGGACAAACAAAGCAGGCAGCGCCGCGTATCACTTGTTTCCCTTCTTATCAGAAAAGCCTCATAATAACTGCATCACGTCCATCCACTTGCTGGAAAAAGCAACTGGGTAATTCTGGCCGTGAGCTCATTGCTAAAACCACCTCCAGTTTTAGGAACAGGAACTGGGTTGAATGGTGGAGGTGGATGAGGAGAAGACCCCCAGCCTCCTCCCTGCCCTCCATCACTGGCCACAGTGTCACAGGAATGGCCCAAATACACCCAAATCAGCTGGAGATGGCCAGGATCAGGCACAGAAGGCATCGTTCCACCTCTCCTCTTCAGCCTGAGTAACACCAGACAGGCAGCAGGGCTTCCCGTTGGGGTCTCGCTGTGTTTCTGCAGTTTTCCTTCTTCTCAAACATATGCCAGCCACGGAGGGTGGGGAAACGGCCTGGAAAGCTTCCAGACTGACTCACCAGACACCTTCCCCCTCGCCCCAGGTCCTGTGTGAGCAGATCCCCGTGCCAAAACCTTGCTCCGAGGTGTGAGCAGAGGGCTCTGCCTTTCCTTCTGCCTTCACGTGTTCCTTTCTCCTCCTGCTCTGCTGTTATGATGTGTCTGATGAAGCAGGATCCTCTGCTCGCCCAGCAGGAGAGCCCATCCTACAGCTGGGGACTGGTTGGGGACATCAGATTTCTGACCCCACGCTCTGCCTTAGCCACAGCCCCCCTCTTCTGCTACTTCTGGCTTAAATGCTGCCGCAGCAGCTTTGGAAAGAAAAAAGCAATTAACAACAACTTTCGTTGTTCTTTCCTAGGCTGCAGCCATGCGCTGGTTCAAAGGAAGCCCTGCTCGGGGAAGTCATGTTTTATTCAAGGCAGTAGGGCCAGTCCTAGTTGTATGCCAGACACACCACATGGAGCAAAACAAAACTCCATAAAAGATTGCACATTACCAACGCAAGGGTAAAAATGCCCCCAACATATTACGGGAATGTTCTAATTAACCCCAGGCTGGTCATTGCAAACGCAGGAATTCAGAAATAAGGCAGAGCTCTGTAATTAAAGCAGTCTATCCCTTCCTAGGGTACACTAAGCAGGTAAGAGAGCCTGGAGATTCTAAAACCCATTTATTTATAGAAGAAAGTTTCAGACTTGCCAAGTTTTCAGTACACTCGCTTATGGGTGTGAATGAGCTGATGTCAAAAGCAGCCAGATCCTCCTTGGGTGATTCCGCAAATAAATTATTTCTATTTATTAACACGTCCTACACAAATAAGCAGCTGTGGGAGTCGGTATTAAAATGTAAACCAACAGAAGTTTACAGGAGACGTGCATGTGCTTGTAATTTGGGAGGATCAGCAACAGCAGCTGCTGGTCAACGTCTGGAAAGCTCCTTGCACTGGGATTTCAACCTTCTGAACCAGATTTTTGGGCTGGATTCTCCCTGTTTGGCTAATTTCTGCCTCTCTGCCTCACTCTAAGGGTGCCACAGAGCAGGAGGGGGCTGAACCTCTGTGTGCTTTTCCCACCCCCTCGTGAGAGGCAGCCTTAATGGTGAGCACTGGGACGTACTGGACACTGCAAGGACGAGGTCAGCATGCACTTGGTTTGACAGATGGCACTGGCTGAAGGATCACTGCTGGAAACCCAAAGGCTTTTGCCCTGACATTGACACCCCTCTCCATAACCTGGTGTGGTTGCCAGAGGTTGAACCAAAGGAGACTCAGGACACTTTGCCTTGGCTGCAGCTTGGCAGCTTTCACCAGACATTACGCAAACCAGCCAGGACAACCTCCAGATTTGGTTCTCCGGGGTGTTCTGGCTTTCACGGCGAAGGCAAGTTTGTGAGGTTGTGTTACTGACCCCGCCATCACGATGAAGAAGTCCAGGCGATTCCACGTGTCTCCAAGGTAACACTTCTGCCCGAAGATCCCCAGAGCCACCATCTTGATGACCATCTCCACCGCAAAGAAAGCGAAAATGAAGTCGTCAAACGCCTGGAGACCAGTAAAAGATTATTACAGTCAGTTCTCTTATCAGGGAGAGGGAAAGCAGAGACACGAGCATGAGACAGAGGCTGCAAGGCCAGGCAGTGGGACCAAAGTAATCTGCTGAGCTCAGAATTAAGCCCTGCAATACCTGAGGGGTGATAGCAAGCCCCGAGTGTAGCTCCTGGGTTGGTTCACTGCCTGGGAAGCATTAGCAGCTTCTGTTAATCTATTGACAAAGACAGGAGGACATCGCCATCATACAGGCTGGGCATTTTTCTTGGCATTCAGAGCTTCTGCGATTCAGCATCAGCTCGTGGTTGGGTTTGGGAGGTCTCAGCAACTTGCAGTGGAAGCTGAGTTTCCAGGCGGGGCAGCTCACACCTCCTAGAAGGATTTTTTCCCATCTAACACAGGGGATATGCTTCACCTGTGATGCTTTCCCTAAGCTGGATGCCTAAAATTTATCTTATTCCACAATGAATGCCTAGTGGCTTCTCACTCAATTCATCAGGTTTACTTGGCTCTCCAATTAACAGATCCTCTTCTAAGGCTGGAAGAGGGTTTGATGACAAACTGCTAGTCCTGGCAGCAGCAGACAGCTCTGGACCAAGCTCTGAAAGGGGCAGGAGGTGTTGCTTGGAAGGATCCCGCTGGCTTCCCTGTACTGCTCAGACACCGAAAAGGAATTAAAGCAGCAGGTCCACGAGGGACTGGGATGCACCGGGCGCGTTATAGCCCCACGTGTCAGCAGTGCCAGCCTCGGCTGGTGGCACGAGCAGCTGCTTCCAAGCCTGCGAGCCGAGCTGCTGCGGGCAGCCCCGCGCCAAGGTGCAGCCCACGCAGCAGATGCTGCCGGGATGCGCTTCCTAAACCAACCCTGCGGGCATATGGCAGTGAGGGGACGGCCAGGACGTGGGGAGGGATGAAGTGAGAACCGAGATGCCCCACAGCAGCCTGGGCACGAGGGCCTAAAAGCTTTAATGGGTATGCATCTCCCAAAGGCCAGGTAGCCCGGCACTTGGCAATGCTGCACTCAAGCTGGTGGGCATGGACCCATCCTGTGCTTTTTAATTCATGAAGAAAGGACCGAGGTGGCCAAGTCCCCAGTGCCACATCGCCCAGGACACGCCACAGTGATCCAAGAGGTGCTAACAGCGACCTGGCTGGGGTGGGAACGGCAGCAAGGGGGTCCCTGTGGCTCCGGCCGTGCTGGAGTGAGAGCTCAGCTTACCTCCAGGATGGTGCAGCGCTCCGACTGGCACTCCACGTCCTCGCAGGGCTGGAACATGCCCAGGGTGACGCAGTTCAGGAGGATGACCAGCATGCTGACGTGCTCGAACCAGGTGAGGGGAGGGCGTTAAGGAGAGCACACGGTGCTTCAGGGGGCAGCGGGAAGGGGGAAGTGAGGGATCCGCACGATTTTCATGCCCAAGGCCCTTCGCTCCTCACGCAAACTGAAAAGAAAACACCTCCAAACATCCCAGATTTGCTGAAGTTTGAAGTTTTTGGCAACTGAGGAAAGGGCCTTGGAAAGGCATTCGTGTTGAGATGAAGGGACAAAGGATGCCTTTCATTTCCTACACAGCAGCAAAGTCGGAGAAGCCCAGCGAGGCACCAGGCCACGTTTTCCATCTGAAGCCCCCCCATCCTCTTCTCTATTTCGTGCATGCCAAGGGGCAGCAGAGAGCACAGACCCCTCTGTCCTCCCACAGCAAATTTCATCTCCAGATCTCAAATGGTTTTACCACCGAATCACCCAAAATGTCTGCTAGCACTGACTCTGTCATTGCCAAGCTACAGAAAGCAAGACGAGGAGAGAGGAGTGAATTCAGGCACCAGCAGCAGCAGAAAACAGGCTCACAGCCTGTTCCTTGCCCCAACCAGTGAGTTGCTCTCCTCGTTCCCATCCTAAAGATGCTGCAGAGTCTGACTTAGCCCTGCATTATGAAGGATGTAAGGAAAACAAAGCCAGCACAACCAGCATAAGCTGCAGGGGCAGCCACAAAGACATGCTGCAATCCCAGGTGCAGACAGGCTGCACAGCACAGACTGAGTAAGGTAAGAAAAGGGTTCAAGGCTGGATGTACCCGCAGTCACCAAAAATAAGAGGCTGTATTGTCTTACAGGCCCCACCAGTGCTCAACTGCGCTGTCATTAATAGCTTCGGTGTAGTAAGTGGTGATTTGCATCAGCACAAAGTAGGCCCAGAGCTTATGATTACTGCTGCTGGTATGACTATTAAAAATAATTAAAAAAAAAAAAAATGGGGGAACTAAACAGGAGTTTCACAAATTACGAATGAATGAGAGAACTGTTCTTGGGAAAATAACTGGAAACATCTGTGTATGAATAAACCTTTATGCTTTCAAACACACAAGTGTATGTGAACAAAGGCTCGTGGAGAAAGAACATTGTCTTGTTTCTGATAACAAAAAAAATAATCTTATTTTGGAAACCCAAACAAAACAAAACAAAAAGCCCACCCTACCTTAGTTACCCTTTCTGCTTTCACAGCATGACAGGATGGTTTAGATTGGAAGACGCCTCTGGATGTCCTCTGGTCCATCCCTGCTTCCAGGAGTACTTCACCTACCTATGCCCTCCTGCACTGGCTTCAGCAAGAGGCACCAGAAGGCAGCAGAGCACGAGGGAGAGGAAGATTTCACTGCCTGGTGCACCACTTGCTGTTTTAGAGAGGGGGTTAATTGGAAAATTCAGAGCCAGGAGCCCCCTGGAGCCCATGCTGGGGACCAGAGACACATCATGCTTGGAAACCCACTTGTCTGCAGTGAAAATGCATGGGATAAACTGAACAAATAACTGAACAAATAAATAAAAACCCAGGTTCCCCTGGTGGTGACGCAGAAGGAGCCAGAGGAGGTGAAGCCCCTGGCCACAACCCCAGAGGACTTTTGTGCTGCTGAAATGCCAGCCTCGGCTCGTTTTCATTTCTCCCTCCCTTCAGCAACTTCCTCCTGATTTTTGACATTTTTAGGGGCTGTCTGGCTCTCCTTCCCTTTCAACTAATTAGAAGCAGAGTGGTAATCCTGCTCCACAGAGAAAACAGCCCACGTCAGACCCAAACAAAACCTAACCCCTGGCCACATCCTCCTTACAATATTTGCATTGCTTGATGGGATTCATGTGGAACTCCCTGTAAACACGGCTCCTGGACTATTCCCAGGGTGCCTGCAATTGCATTCATTTCACTTATTATACTTGAGGATTTTTTTTTCCCTTTAAAGAAAAAAAAAAAAAAAAAAAGCCAACACAGAAGAAAGTGTTGATGGATTGGGTCTGCTTCTCCTAGAGGAGGGGAGCCTGTTGGCCGTGCACTTGTTTGGCTTTGACCCCACTCCTCCACTGCTGTGGCACTGGGGAAAGCATTGCAGCTCATATAACCCAGACTTCTCCCCACTGCAAGGGCGAATGAGGCTTTTGAATCCCCCATCCACCGAGGGTTGTTCGCTCTGTTGCTGTTCTCAGTCCTGCTCTCTGCCACCCCAGCCCTTGTTTCTAGCAGAACCAAACAAGAATTAGATTTCGTCTCCCATTAGAAAACACCGATTTGGCAGAAGTGAGTCATTGGAGGGGACCAGCTTTGACAGCGACGTTCGATCAGCATGGACGTTTGAAGATACAACAAGGAAAAGGAAAAGCCTGTCCCCAGCAAGGCAGAGGCACAGCTGGTACCGAAGGGAGACCTCAGGAGAGCAGGCAGACTGTCTGCTGCTCAGATCTTTCTCATCCTGATGCCAAATCACAAACACTTTAAAAAGAATACAGTCAGAAAATCTGCCTGCCATTTGGACCCAGCATCTGTCTCTGAGTTTTGGTTTCAGAGGATCAGCTGAAACCTGAGGCTGGAGATACTTGCGAAGCAGAGCCCCTCTCCTGCTGAGCCACCCAGGACCTGAAGTGCCTTTGTTCAGGTGCTCTGCTGAACCACAGCCCTCAAAATTTCATTCTTTCTTCTAAATACTCTAATTGTGGCTTTTCACTGCTGTGTGTAAATAATCACCTGCATGACAACTGTCACTGGGGCTGAAACAAGAGCCCTGATTCCATACAGACAGAAATGCCACTGTCACCAGCCCGTCTTAACACCAAAGCTGAATTCGGTGTCTTTCAGGAAGCCAGAAGAGCTGTTTCAGTTTTCTGGAGGAAAAAAGAAAGGCTCTCCCACTACTCCGTGGTCACAGATGTTTAGAGGCTTTCGGAGCTACCAGGCAGGGTCAGCCACAGCCACACGACGGAAAAGAGACATAAGAAAATTCGTTCTGCTTTTGAAGAAAAGTCTGAAGAAGCAGAAGGAAATGCACTGTGGGAACAGCTCTGCTTTCGTTGGAGAATGGGGCAGAGGAGAGAGGAGGAAGCCCCCACTCCTGGCTCAGATGCTTCCCGGATGCTTCCCCGGTCCCTGCTCCCTGTCTCTTCCCGAGGAGCTGGGGCTGGAGGTGCTGAGCTGAAGGGTCCTGCCTGCTACCCAGCTCACCTCCTCATCCTGCAGCTCCTATAAAAGCTTTAAGCCCCTGCCCTATTTATTTTCGTATCAGATTAATGATGGCGATCTGCTCCCTGATTCAAAAGCAGGATTACCCTGAGTGCTCTGCCCTGACGGGACTAATCCTCCCTCCACTATGCAGATATTCAAGGCAACTTCAGTTCAGTCCCCGGTTCCTTGCTGCTGGCTCTGAAGCTGTGCTTTAAGCCCTTGGTGACCACTTTCCCAGAGCCCCCCCTGAAGCCACCCCACCTCTGAGAGGCCCCGGAGCCCAACTCTGAGGAAATGGGTGGATGGAAACAGAAATCCCACAGCACAGAAAGGCCTCCTGGGTGACACCCAATGCTTCTGCCTTTGCTGCAGGTTCCAGGGTGATGGCACCTGAAGTATCTGGGCCAAGCTCAAATCCCCTAAAAGCCCTTCAGGAAGGCGGCTGTGGTGCTCGGGGGCTGCTCTGTGCTGCGGGGTCGAAGCAGTCTCTTGTGCCAAAATCCAGTCCTGAGTTCAGAAGCGGCAATACAGAAAGAGGATCCTGCCTTCAAAGTCTGTTGGTAGCACCTGCTGCTGGCACAGCCTCTGGTGCTGATGCTCTTTGGCAGGTTTTCACAGGGTTTTATGAAAATCCCTCCAGGGGAAGACCAGTGGCTTGAGGATAAAGACCCTCTGCCGTGCCAGTATGGCTGGTCTTTACTGGCTCATCCTTACCAGCTACACCTGATTTACAAAGAGAAGTGGGAATTAAAATGGATGTTCATACAGGCACTCAAGACAGCTTGAATATTTCCAGCAGTAAAAACTGAACTGAAGCAGTCCAGAGCAAAGAGATGGGCCAGTCACTGGCACCACATCACCTACCCATTGCCATTAATGCCAGCACATGTGTGAGGAATAGGCAAACCAAAATAAAACCATGTGGGAGCTGTGCACGTGTCCTGCCCCAGCACCTCCTGCCTCCGACAGCAGCCCTGCAGCAGGGCTCGAGCAGGCTCACCCAGCACAGAGGCAGCTGCACAGCAAGACTTGCTCCTCTCCTAAGGATATTACCAATTAGTTAAGGAATCCAGCTAGCAAACACCGAAACACTTTTTTTGTTTTGGTCTTTAAAGCAGCTCTCTGCTGGTGCAGAGTGGAACAGGACATCAGAGCTGCTTTGCACCTCACGACAGGCAGCCTGAGGTGGTACGGCATCTTATAGTGGGGCACAGACAAGTTGCCTTAATGCAGCAAGAGATACCCGAGAAAAAGTTTGTACTTGGCCTCTGATTTAACATTTCTTCCCCCCTCTCTCACTTCGGAGACCTGCCTGCACGAGCTCGTCACAAGGACGAAATGCAGCCAGAGAACTTCAGCACCCTGGGGGCCTGACCCTCTCATCTCACTTTACAAGAGCCTTAATTCCACCACGTTTATGGCAGCAGCACGAACTTAAGCAGGCACAGAAATAAGCCGTGTCCTTCCCAAGCATTGCACTCGTTTAGCTCAGCCAACTTAGCCACGGATAGAATTCAACTGGAAGCCCAGCCCCAGCTGGGACAGTCGGCTCCAGCTCCTCCGGAGATGGTTTGTGCTATTTCACACCACGGCGTGGAAGGCTGCAGGCAGAAGAAAAGAATGAGTCTGCCTTCATCGAAAAACCCAAATGCAATCCCAACCTCTCCCAGCTCCTTCCCCCCATAAACCTCTGGTTCTTGGCACAAGCAGAAACATGAAATGAGCTCAGTGATGCGGCTCGGATCTCCGCTTCATGCACGTCAGCCAGCAAAACCATGTGGATAGTTCCTGTTTCTGGAAGATTTCAAGATGCTTACACATTTGCCCAATGTTATATGGGGATTTCTTGGCCTGCAGGTGAAAGTCTAATATTTTCTTTAAAAATTTGAAGGCCTTGTTAAATGTAAAAATTAAAGACTTGAGAAGAAACTGCTAGTCTGGCTAGAAAGCAAGGTTTTCAATGCCCAGTTTAAAGCTGCGTGGGTTCACAGTGGATTGCCGTGCCTGCAGTTCTGGTTTGTATCCCGTTGCCTTTGCATCGGGTGTTTCTTCTCCCCAAATAACGAGCACAGACAAACACAGAGGAACGGGCACGGGGAGGGCTCAGACATCTCCTAATGCAATGGTCTGCTCCATGCCGCAGCACCGCCAGCGCCTCACCATCTTCAAGGGGATAATCTCCACCATCCATCACTCTAATTCTGAAAATATTTCTGCAATAAACACAGTAAAAATGCTGGGGCCGTATTTCTGCTGTGTCACAGAGTCTCTTGCTCTCATCCCGTGCCTCATGACGAAGGATGTGCTGATAAAGCCCAGGTCCTGTGGGGGGACCTGCTGCAGCTTCCCAGCAAAGCTGCCCCCGAAAGGCAGGAGCCCAGCGCCCAGCCACTGGAAAGCAGCAAGGCAGGATCATGGTGCTTACCATTTTCACATAATCTTATTATTTTTAAGCCAGTCAGGGGATTTTGGAGACTTAACCCGTTATTTTAAATGCTTGGATTTGGCAGTACTGCGATTATTGCCGTTGCCATATCTGTACGTACCGCGCACGATGCTGAGGAATAACACACAGCAATAAAAGCCAAGTTATAGTTACAAGCAGAACATATGTTTACAGAAGCAGCAGCCAACTGAAGTTTCAGTTTTTATAGCCGAAGATGTGACTAATGCACTAAATATACACACACGCACGTATATATATACACACGCATCTGAGAGACGGGGATTTTCGGAAAGCTCTTGGTGAGCTGGGCATGCACTTCTCGTAGGAAGGCAGCAGGGCTCGGGGATGTAATTCCTGCTGTGCAACATCACAGCCTTATTTTCCATTCAGAAATGAGGCCAGCTGGAAACCCAAGGACCTGCTCGCAAACCGCCCAGCCCAGCATCTGTCCCTGGCAGAGGCAGGGCTGCAGGAGCCCTTGGGAGGCAGGGGAGGGCTTGGGAGGGCTCAGTGGGACCCCGAGCAGCCCAGCAGACCCCGAGGATGCGAGGCTGCCCCTCTGCATGCAAACTCACCCCATGAGATGGCAGCTGGGCTCTGGCACAGCGCTGGAGCACCAAATTGTTTGCAGGGAAGGGTGGCCAGGATGGGGAAGAGCAGGGCCACAGGGTGGGCACCACCACTGCCTCATCCCATTGAGTAAAACCACCACATCCATCTGTCCGTGCCCCCTGACAGACAGACAGGCCACCCCAAAAGGCTCGGGCAAAGGTGGGAAGCAGCTCTGGTGTAAAAATACCTAAGTGAAGGTACCTTGGGGTGCTGTCAACATCTTGGTGAGTTAGGGTAACATTTCCCATCACCTCATGCCAGCAGTGACAAAAATAGCTTTAAAAGCCTGCAATATCCACCTCATCCTTTATGCTAAATGATGGAAAACAGTCCGGACGCGATGATATTTGGTAAATAGGAGCAGGGAAAAAAATAAAAAGGAAGAAGAAGAAAGAACAGAACTACAAGAAAAATGACTCAGAACACAAATCCCGAGAGGCAGCGCTGGCTGGTGCTGGCAGAATTTTAAGGAACATTCTTATTTTTAAAAAGTTGATTGATTAAAGCTATTTTTAGTGCCCATACTGCACTGGATCATTTGGGTTCGTTTGCTTATGAATTGTAAAACAAAATGAGGCAGCTGCACTTCAGAAATATATACCTCCCCACCAGCACCACAAACACGCAGCCCAGCAGCAATATTTCAGCCCGAAAGACACCAAGTTGGCACATGTCTTTGGAGATCGGGCTGACTGCAGAGAAATCTTGTTTAAGAAAGGATTAGCCTGAGTTACTGGAATAACTGCATCCCGCTTGTTTGTTATAAGATGTAAAATAACCATAACGAGACCCCAAACGGACCCTGGGCAACACGTGTGCAAGCCAAGCGGCTGCTGCAGGATGTGTTTTTCTTTCTCAACGTGGGGATCATGCTTTTTGCCTTGCACAACCAGAGATCGGGAGAGCTGGGCACAGCTCCTGGATCTTGGCCTCGCTGGATGTTGTGTAAAGCAGAGACCTGCTGCAAAGCCTGGGCTGCGCCGTGCCATTTGAACGCCTCCTCTTTGGTTTTGGCACTCTGGGCTAGCTGGAAATGTGTTTGCACCAAAGGTATTTGCTCTGAGCACAGAGAAGCTGGCGTTTGTCCTGTCGGGGACAGTCTCTAGCATCCACTGAGACACACGCAAATGGGCAGCAGTCCTCAGATAACCCCCCTTTGCTGACAAATCTGGGTAATGGCCGTAATGCCGACATCAGAGCTTGTTCACAGATCGTCCAGCGGCAGTAAAGGGAGGATAAATCCAACCCATTATGCACCTTAAATCATTCACCTTGCTCAAGCCAATCTTTTGGAGCCATAATGAATTTAAAAGCGGTTAACTCCAAGTCCTTGTCGCGTGTCATTTGTCAGGCAGCTCCGCTCACCCTGCCTGCTGTAGGAGACGGGCGGTGCACAAGTCACTTCTTTGGGGGATTCAACCTCCAGCTAAAAGGACGACACGGGCAGAAAAGCACCTCGAGGGGTGCAGGGTGCTGCCTTCTCCTCCCCTGTCCCTGGGGCTGTAGGATCAGGATCTCTAACAGCACAAACCTGTCCTGTTGGGGCTCACGTAGGGAAATCAAAGCAATGCGAACCATTGCTGTGCCCAAACCCACTGGGAAACTTCCCCACGCCTGCCAGCACGCATCACCTGGGACAAATCACCTCCGCTGGCTGCATTACTTGAGTGCCTGTTAGTGCCCAGAGTGATGATGGGGAATGCATTTAGCGTGTTGTGAAGGCATCCTGAAATGGCCCGGCAGGAAACGAGGCTGTATCGATTGAAGTGACATCAATGGACGCATTCCATGGGATTCAGCAGTGCATTCAGGAGTGAAGCACAGTCCTGGCAGGAGCCCCAGGAAAGCCTCCAGTCCTGCCATTCCCACACATCATGCCCAAATCCTCGGGAATTCCAAGGCGCAAGTCCTGATTGACCGTGTGCAGAGATCCCAGGGCCAGGGCTGGAGGTAAATCCTCAACCATTCACCCCAAACACACCCAAATGATCCCGAAACACATCACAACCCGTTCAGCCACCGAACCCACTAAATCCACCCAAACGAGAGCATCTCATGTTCACTGAATACCCAGCCATCATTTAAGGAGACAAGGACAGAAATGTTTTGCCTAGTCCCTGCGTGACTCACTTGATTAAAACACATCCAAGCACCTATCTGCGTGGCACCGGGCGAGGGTGAGCAATCAGAGCAGGTAATTGCCTGCGAGCAGCGGGTGCGTGGGTGAGACGCCAAAATCCCCGGGGGGGAAGCGGGGCAGCGAGGGCAGCGAGCCGCAGCCGCATCCCGGGGGCTGCATGGTGTCATAGCAACTCGGGGCTGCAGCTCCACCGCCAAAATGCTGCTGCTGGGGTGAACCCAGAGGGAGGCCGAGCTCTAAACATCTCCTCTGCCCTGCTGGTGGGGCTGGAGGGGGCGTCGCGTTTGGAAGCAAACGTCACCTTTGCTTCCATTCGCCTTTTTCCTACAAGTCCCCAAGGAGAAAGGCCCACGGCTCCTGCCCCGCCAGCTCCCTGCCTCAAAGGCGCAGCCCCGGGGATGGGAACTCAGCGGGAACCCCTGAAAACAAAGAGGAGAGGCTGACTTTGTTTTCCCTGTGTCATCTCTCCAGCCGGCGAAAAAGTGCTTTGTGAGAAAAAGCAAGCAAATAAATTAAACGTTGCTGGAGCACAGCGTGGTGGGTAAGGAGAAGCTCCTTTTACAGATGGGAAACATCAGCGGGAAGAGGCGGGCGGGCTGCGAGGTGCTCCCGCTCGTGATCCTAGCCTGAACCCAAGCAGGGCACTGCAGGCTGCCTCAGGGGGACAAACACAGCCTAGGTCTGAGCCCCGGTGGGTGTCAGAAAGCTCACAGCCTGTCCCGACCCCCCCGGCCACCTCCCAGGCCAGAACAGCCGGCACCGACTGAGTGGGGACGGCCAGACCCTGAGCCACGTTTGTGGTGTTGGGACACGGCCAGGGTTTCTCACCATGACCTCCCCTGTGGGATCATGTTTTGGGGTTACTGGATGAGCTGCTCTAAGTGCTTCTCCTCCGTGCAGGAGCACCCCGAGCTCCTCCTGCCCTCCCCACCTCCAGGTGACTGCACAGGGAAATGCCACGGGGGGGACGACTCGGGGACGCCTCACCCAGGCTGAATCCAACCCCCAGCTTCCTGCAGGTTTCCAAGAGCAAAGGAAAGGCTGAAAGATAAAAGGTGCTGGAAGAGAAACAGCTGCGCTTTTCCTTCCTCTGTCCTTTCCTTCAGCTACAGACGGAGCCGCGTGGGATGGAAACAAGCTGCGGTGCAGCCCAGTAGCTCTGGGGACAGCACGGACTGGTTGTTAAAGGATGAGAGGAGCAGAAAATTTCCCAAAGGACCAGCTATCTTATTCCCTCAGCCCCTTCCTTGCAGCCCCCCCGACCACACAGGCCGCCCCTTGGCTGAGCATTGTGCACCCAACACCCCAGTATGGGATTTTCACCTGCAGTTCCCAGTCCCTCTGTGCGAGGGGGCTGGGATGCCCCACGCTGCAGGAATTTGACTGAGAATTTTTTAATCTGATTCTCAGAAAAGAGAAAAATTGAACGTTTTTGCTCCCGGTGTTAGATGTTCCAGGTGCTTCGCATGCCGTTAGCACCACGGCACTTAGGGTTGGGATTTGCGAAGGCAGAGAACAACCACAGAATTTGTTCTTGTTTCTACGATGATTCAATTGCTTTGTGTCAAGCTGCTCACCTTAAAAAATTGGTCTGCCACGTTTTGGCTTCGTCCCCCTCCATAAAGCAGCCCTGGCCCCCAACTGTTTTTGCCACAGGGGTCACAGCTGAGACCTTGTGAGGGGTTCAGCTTCTTCCCACAGCAGCCCCTGCACCCAGGTCAGGTCCCAGCTTCAGAGTAGCCTGGGGTAATTTCAAAACACTTCAGTATTTCAGTTCTTAGCATCACCGATCCCTGTTTTAATGAGCCGAATAGCACACAGAGCCAGGGACACTTCCGTCAGATCTCCTCACTCTTCACTCAGGAGTTTGACATTAAAATCAGGTCACTCAGATTAAAACTTTGTGGTCTTTTTAAATTCAATGTGCCCTGTGGCTTCTGTGCAGGATTTCCAAGTTTTTACAATCCAGCAAGCTCAGTTCAGAGGATCAGGAGAACATCTTTTTGGAGGGGTTCTTGGTGAGCACCTGGGCTCTGATTTACCCCATCTCTGCCCATTTCCAGCCACACTCATGGCTGATACCCATGTCAGCAGGAGAACCAACATCTATTACACGCAAAAAATCAATTTTGACAACACGGGTACAGGAGGATCTGAAAGGACCAGAGGCACCAAGCCTGACCAGGGGGATCCCAAGTGTTTGCAGCTGGAATCTCCTCCCTGCACATCTCATGAGACCAGCTCATGCTTCCCAGCACTGAGTTTGCTAGAAATCTGGACAACCAAGCTTTTTGGAGCGTATCAGCATTAATAACAGAAGGTGCCCTTCTTGCCTCACACAGTTAATGCTGTGTCATAAACTTGGCTGCCACTATCGATACCAACGTGACGTTGGTGTCCATGTAAATGTCACTCCGTAGCAGTAATGTCAATGCCGCAGTCCCCAGGGTCAATAAACAACAATACCAAATGTCACCCTGCCGGAAAGTATCGAGTAATTGGGAAATGCTAATAGGAAGGTAAAAACCAGGGATGCACGTGGGGCACGGAGTTTGCCTGGAGGAGGAAACTAATTCCACCTTAGCCCCAAGCACTGCCAGCTGCTGGATTTGGCCCTGCTGCTGCTGTCCTTGTTTTTCACCGCTGCTGTGGGCAGGGGCTGCCCAGACACCCTGCAGTTAGTGCATGGGGGTTAAGAAGAGGGTAATAATTCCTTCCAGGAGCTGGCAGACGGCAGCTTGGGGCCTGGAGGATGATGTGGTGAAATGCTCCTGATGCACTGCCTGTCTGTAGCATCTGCTCTCACAGTGGGCTCTGCAAGAGAAGACGAAGAGGTCCAAGAAGCGTGGTTTGTCCACCCAAGAAACACCCTTTAAACCTAACTGGCATTCAGATGTTTTTACCAAAACTCTGCTCGAGCTCAGTGAGCGAAGCTATCTCAGCTCAATCCGCTTCCACATGCAGATTGGACAGATGTACCCGTCCTCAGGAAGGCTTCCAGCTACTGGCAAATGCCTCGAGGCAGCCAGAAGGACCACGGTCAGCCCCAACACCAGCTCCTCGCTCACAATTCCCGTTTAGGACAGCCGCATATTTTTAATTCAGCTGCAGGAAGCTGAGGTTCCCAAAGCGCCAAGCGCTCCTGCAGCTGGGCTGTCGTGATAGACCCATGTAAGCAGCAACATCCATCACGGCCAGATAAAGCTCACCTATCTCAGCACAGAGAATTGACGGATTGACCTACTCAGTTAAAAGAAAGTATTTCTGGCAAAGAGCTTTCTTTTCTACTTTTTTTTTTTTCTTTTCCTGACTGCAATATTGAAAAAAAGGGAGAAAATAAAATAAATTCCCCAATCAAACACTTCATGTTATACTTGGATCCATGGCATGTTCTTCTGATGAATAGAGGCAATTATTTTCCAGAATAATTTCAGCAGCTTTGATTCAAGGGGCAGTTTAGACTGACATTTAAATGGGCTCGAGTTTAAACCAAGCTGTATTATCAGCTAGTGATTTTCTACTCACCGCTTCAAACAACTCCGTGCCCCACATTTGCCATGTAATAACCCCCCAGTTTACAACAACCTCAGGAGGGAAAGGACCTGGGTGACTGAGTGACCTGCTCTGCCACGGGCAATGCTCTGATTTAGGCAGGTGATAAGGATGCCACGCAGCAGTCCTCCCAAAAGCATCTTGCAGCTTTGGGAGGAATGTGGAAGAGGCAAATCCCAGCGCAGAGTGCTGCTGGTCACAGCAGTGTCACAGTGTGGTTTGATGGCCTTTGCCTCTCTAACCCCCCATAAAACCCTTGTATCACGAGGGTTTGCGTATCATCTGGCCTGGCTGGATGCTGCGGTGCTTCCTCTTCGCTTTGCAGTCCTGGATTATCCAGTGAATGCTGGCGTCTCAATACAACCCACTGGCACCTAAACAAGCTTGTACAAACCACAGGGAAATAAATAACTGGGCAGCTGAAACATGAACCTTTGCCCTGACCAGGAGGTGAACACACACTGCTGCTTTTTGGGGGTGCCACGTGGCTCCGATGCCTTGGAGCATTTGCTCCCCTTTGCTGAGCGGCCTACAGACCATCAGCCACAAGCTGCGACAGCACCCAAGAAAGGACTTATTCCCCTAGTTCACAAAGATGTTCCTTGTGTCTTTTCTACCCAGGGTCTTGCCAGCCTTGCTGCTGTGGTATCGGAGAGCCTCGCGATCGTTAATGGCTTCTTTGCACGAGTGGCGCCTTTACAGGCGGCTCACCCCAAATGCTCCTTCATCCTCTCTGTGTGCCTTTCCTCCTTGGCACAGCTCTCCGGCTTTCTTCCCTGCTATCCGAGCTGTAGTCTGTGCCGGGATGACAAATGCAGCCCTTAATGCCAGAGGAAATGAGGCACGATTCAAACGCAGCACTTCAGAGACAACTGATCTGGGCTATGCCTAACTCACAGAGCAGGGAAATGGCCCGGAGAGAGGCTGAAGAAATTGGGGGCACGAAGCCTCGGGCTGCAGGCAGCAGTGGCATGGTTCCAGCTGCTTTTACCACCGCAGATCCCTGCAAAGCTCGTGGGAGCTGAACCAGAGCTTCGGTGGGTTTCAAACGGGTGAATATGATGTTAATTTAATAGAGCTGGGGAGCATGATGGTTTCCTAACAGAGCTCTGGAGGTTAAGGGAGACAGCACTTGCCCACAGACCGGGATGCTCTGGTCCCGGCATCTCCAGCCACGCAGCACAACGATCACATAGGCAGTCAGTAGCTACGTCAACATGAAAATCGGATCGATTTCCCCATTCCTCTGCTCCAGTCTGCTCTTTCACTAAAGGCATTTTGGCAAGGCTCTCTGGGCCTCTCCAAGCTCAATGGGAAAACACCCCTTCCAGCAGCTCCCTGCTGACTCAGCTATCACAGCAGGGATAGCAAAGGCCAACAGGAAGAAATATGGTTATTCTGGTCCCTGGTGACGTACACATTTGCATCACCAGTGGGCAAAACCAAGAGGCAAACAACTGTTATTACCCCCACGGTGATGCCCAGCTCCCTCTCTAGAGGGGTTGCATCCCAGGTCCCCAGGGCTGAGGTCAGACCTGCTCGGCACTCGCTGATGGGTGCCTAAAACCACCAGAGGATGCAGAAATAGAGGTGGTGGGTGTTTTACCAGGTCATACTGACTCTCATTTGGATCATGCTATCACTCTGACTGACGGCAAAATTGCCTTCTCACCTCTGCAGAGCCAGAACCAGATTTTACCAAACCGGAGTGGTCGGTTGGAAATATTTTCCTTCTTTTTTTCCTTGCAGAAAGTGTCTGGCCATGCAAGTGAACCTCACAGTCAGAAGCTGATTTCTGACCGCCTCTGCAACTTATTTCTCTGCCCCCAAGAGAAGCCAGCCCCCAGGATAAGAAAAGCAATGCGGCATCTGAACCCCACCTGCCCTAGAGATGGAGCACGGCGCTCAACAAGCGGCCCATGCTGCAGAAGTGCTGAAAATGGTATTTGTCCTCAAGTAAAAAAGCCTACAAGGCAATTCCTGGTAGTGTTAACGGAACCCGATGCACTGCCCTCCAGATGCTCACTCCTGCCCAGCCAGGGACCAAAATCCTGCAGTGGGACACAGCAAGGTTGCGGTAAGGGGACGCCCAGAGGCTCTGGGATGAGGATGCTGAAATGGGAAGGGGCAAAGGTCCCTGGAGGCGATGTCTGCAGCCATCTGCAACCCACAGTGACCCTCACAGCTGTCCTAGCTGGCCACGCCAGCACGGCTGGGCTTCTGCGAGCCAGGAAAAGCCCCTCACAGCCCTCATTTTTCTCTCCGCTCACCCCTGCTATCTCTTGCTTCTGCCTCCAACTGGAATATTATCAAAATAAATAAACAGTGGATCTCAAGATGCAGCTGACAGAAAAAAGAGCAAGTGCTGGCTGTCCCTTTCGGACAGAGGGAACACAAGCCAATTCTCAGCTGCTTTTCGGGCCACACAAGGATCAGGCATGCACTCCTCAGCCCAGACCCCCACCGCAATTGCCATGTGCAATTTGAGATTGCTTCTCCATCTCTTTGATGGAGAAGCAATCTCAAATAATTACTTTTTTTTTTTTTTTTTTTCTTCCTTTTGTGTAAAACAGCTTCAGTTTTGGGTTTGGGTGCCTTTCTTTTTCACCTGCTGTGCTGACCAGCAAAGCCTCGTATTGTGTTTGCCACTGACCGCTCTGGTGCATGCAGTCTAGGGAGCAAGCGCTCTGCACCCCAGGCTTTTCATCATGATAATGCTGATTAACACCTTCACTGCTAACGATGCAACAGGGTGAGGAGGGATGAAGGCAAAAGGAGGGAGAAGCAGGCCTCAAGGGAATGGGCAGGGTGGGTCTGCACCTGGAAAGCAGCTCCACAAGAGCCCAGATGAGAGCAGCGAGCACAAAGTAATGCTCGCTTTCCTCCCATGGGGTTGCACATCCTACCGAGGGCCTGACCCTTCCCTGCCAGCAGCGTGGTCCAGCTGGCCTTGAGCAGGAGGTCTGGGGAGGCTGTGGAGAGGCTGCCTGCCCTGCAAACCCCAAGCACCTGCCTGGCTGCAGAGACCTTCGGACTGCCGTGGGCAGCACGGCGTGCAAGGAGCGCGGTCTGTGCATCAACCACGTCAGGCCCCAGCGATGCTCTTACTTCCAAATTATTTTTTTTATTTAAAACCCATCAGCAGGCCAGGCCGTCGCCACTAAGCACCACCCAGTGCCAGGGGAAGGAAGCGAAGGCCGGGAGCTGCTCTCTGCTCTCCCTCCTGGGACAGCGAGCGCTCAGGGACCGGTCCCATCCATCTCCTGCTCAGGGCTGACAAGTGAAATTGCTTCATATCCTTCCCAAAATGTGCGGAATGAAACCGAGATCTATTTTAACACATATTCAAAGGGACACTGTCAAGTAGTTTAGATCCAAAATGAGAGATTTTGTAAACAAACCAAGCAAACAAAAGACTTACAAAGCTTTATATTAATAGAAAAGTTATTGGGCTGCTTCTGCTTTTTTTTTTTTTCCTAAACACAGCAATAAAAAAAATAAAGCTTTTTTAAAAATTCCCCCTGCAGTGTTTGCAATCCAAACAAAACAGCTTTATACTGGCACATGAGAAACGAGCCCTGGGGAGGAGCAGGCACTGCAGACAAGGTCCATGGTGGGCAGCTCTGGGAGCATCATCCCCCTGTTCCCCTTTCCTCTTGTCCCTGAGCTCCTCCAGCTCAGCCTGGCCTGGGTTGGCCATGAGGATGCACTGAGGGCTAAAAACCCAGCGGGGCAAGATAAGGCAGGGACAAGCAAGGAATTTTCCACTTTCACTGGCCCAAGGCAGCATCACCTCCACCATAGCCACATCTCCAACCTGTCCCCACCAAACCATTGAATCACTGGGGCTGGAAAAGCCCCCTAAGACCATGAAACTCACCACTGCCAAGCCTACCGCTGGACCACGTCCCTCAGCACCACGTCCTCTGAGCACCTCCAGGGCTGGTGGCTCAGCCACGTCCCTGGGCAGCCTGTCCCAACGCCTTGCAACCCTCTCAGTCCCCTGGTGCTGCCTCATCCCGAAGCATCACTGCCTTTTGGGTGCAGGTAGGAGCACCCAACACCTCTCCCAAAACAGGGAAGCCCCAGCTCTGGTATCGTACAGGCATGGGAAATGCTTGGAGAAGCCACAAACAAAGCTTTGCTTAGCCGGGTCCCAGGCTGCAAAATGAGAAAGCTGTTGCAATTTACACTTTAAATGAGTTAATGTTCATGAAGTGCTCTTGTATCAGTGCAGGCGGTTGTCAGAGCCAACGCAACAAAATGCTAATTCAGCTCTGCAATCAATGGTGCCTTTCTTAGAAGTGGCTGGGTAATTATGTCTAAACAGAAACGAGTTTTTTAAAGAGGTAAACAGCTGAAATTCATTACCTCTCTCTCCAGTTATCTGGAGTAAATTGGCGACATTGGCAGAGGCAGGAGGTTTGTAAGCACTGCAGAATATCCAGAGGTGCTCAAGTGCAACGGGAAGAGGGGCCAGGCTCTTGCCAGGCTGTCTGCAGATCAGGGCTGGGAGCAGAGGCTGTGCCGGGTCTCCAGGACAGTATTTATTTAGCACTGCCTTGCTAATAGTATAAAAAAGGTCAATTAGAAGGATTTGGAAAGATTGCAGCAAACTCAGGTCTTTCCTTCAGAGCATGTTACTCATCTGGCTTCCCTCATCTAATGAACACGCCTCGATGTTAACGAGGCCCCTCCTCAGCACCACTTACAGCTTTAAAAAGGGTGCGTTGGCAAAGCACTGGGAAAAATGATTGCAGCATGGGATGTGCATGGATATTAGCAGAGCTTTGGGGAAAATGCACAGAATTTATTTTTTTTCTAATTTTTTTTTTAAACGTGTGCAGCCAGGTAGATGCCACAACAGGGTGGCAGCACCTGGGATCGGCTCTACCCTGACTGCAGCTGGGATGTGGGGGTCCGGCCCCATCCCATTCCCAAACCCAGCAGCTCTGCAGCGAATGCATAATGCACGCTGAGCTGGATGCTGGAATGGGCTCACAGAGGGGTTTTTGCTGCTAACTACTATCCACTTGGGCTAAACAGTCATTAAACTTGGTGGATGCTTGCAATGCCTGCTGACAGTTCCTGAAAAAAAAAAAAAAAAAAGGACCAAATTGTGAAAGGGATCAGCTGGGTTTGAACTAACAGCTGCCCCCCATTGCATGCAACTCCCGGGGGTGCTGCAGCAACGAGGCATTTTGCTCCGACCACCCGTGCACATTTTAGCCTGAAGCTGCAACAACGCTCTGCAGCATTTAGGGTTTAGTGTTCAGGTCAAGCACGCCTGTAAACTCCACGAGTTTTGGCCCGAATCCAGCAGAGCACTTACACATGCCTTCTCCTGCTGATTTCTCCCAGGCTCAGAGATACTTCAAGTGCCAGATCTGGGCAGTGAAGGGGACCGTGCCCAATGCAGCAGGAGGGGAGGATGCAGAGCTCCCCATGGCTGGGGAGGAGAACGGGGTCAGCAGCGAGCAGTGGGGTGGGAATCCCAGGGGTATCATCTGTGCCTATTTCAGGGGGAAGTCGGGAGCGAGGAAGCGTGTAATGATGCTAATTGGTGGCACACAGATGATTAACCCAAATTGCACAACTTCTGCCAGCATGGTCTTCTTTACCTCGATTTCTTTTCTTCGGCAAAGAAGAAAATGTTTGCCTTGGGTTGGCTTTCCAAGAGCAAATGAGCCCGGGGCTTCCAGCTCTAACAGCAGTTCTGTTGCAGCGAGGAGATGCCAGCACGTGTGGCAGGCAGGACAGCGGGGCTGAGCACGGACCGACCCACATCTGGTGCCTCTCCCCTTCAGCAGCAGAAGGAAGATAAAACACGGTGCTCACATAAAAGCAAAAGGGAGCACACAGATGCAGAGAGGTTTCCAGGCTCAGCGCAGAAGCTGGAAAGCAATAACTAAAAGCAGCAAGCGGTGATTCCCGCCTCAGGTTGGTCCTTGGTGCAGTCCAGGCTGTACGTGCTGACCCCTTTTCTTGTGAGAGGATTGCCCATCGTGACGTGGGTATAAAAACAAGCACAAGGGCAGTAATATTCCACAGGCAGGCTGGAAAAATGAGGCAAGCAACACACACGAAGCAGCACGGGCAATTCTGAGAAGCCTTCGTGGTGCCACCACGCTGTGCCTAAGACCGCAGGTACCCATCCGTGTTTTGCTGGCTGGTGCTGTTTCCACACCGCAGTTCAGCCAGAGTAATGCTGCCTTCTCCAGCCATGTGGTTTTGGTTCCTTCACAGATTTTTGTAACACGAAGGGAAAGCCTCACTGAGCAGCACCAGCTTGTTGCACTCCTGCCAGCCTGATTCTGCAATAAATCCCCTGAGCGAAGTTATCTCGTGGATTTAGTACCGGTGTACTCGATGTGCAAGTCATTAAACTTGCACAGTAATTCCAGGGAAGTTCCTAAAACCATTTCTCTAGGTTAACTCTGGGCCTTTTTAACATTTTCTGTAACTGCAGGCCTAACGGGTACAGACCTTGCACCCGCTGTGGTTTTGACCTGCCTGTTCTCACCGATAGCCTCTGACACGCCCCATGCCCAACAAGAAAACCAAGTATTATTTATTTAAAAAATCGCCTGTATCTGGCCGTAAGCATCAGAAACCCCGGCCTCATAAAATAACTTGCCACCACTTCTATCCAGATCCCATAAAACAGTTTTCTGCACCCAAGATGCTGTACCAGGTTATGGCACTTTTCAGCACCAGACCAGTGCCGGCTGCAGGGGAAACCTGCCGGCTCCTCACTGATGGAAATGAGACCTCTCCAGGGGCAGGGGGACTTATTTTGGTGTTGAGAGCTGTAATTTTTAGTATTGTTCCCTTCTTGGCTGCGCTGGGTAAACAGGGAGCTTTGCTGGGACTTTGCTGTGCTGCGGTGAGAGGGAAATTTTCGGCCGTGCTGAACAGCCCAACAACTCCTCCAGCAAGAACAATATTTTGCTGTCTCCAGACTGCGCTGAGTAAAAATAACTTTCAATGCTCCTCTCAATTAGCTGAGCAGCAGAAGGGCTGAAATGTGCATCTAATTGTGCCCTGCTTGCCTCAGATCAACTCTGGGAAAGGGCTCAGCCCCCGCCGGTCCCCGGTGGCCATGGGGCACCATGCTGGTCCCTGGGATGAGTGGCTGGGAGGGGGACATGGGCAGCCAGCCCTGCAGGGGGAAGGGAGGGAGATTTTGGGGGAAAAGGGGAGAAAAAACTTGCAATGGCAGGGGAAGGGATGGGTCAGGGCCACTGCGGGTGGCGGGGACTGGTGCAGAGTGGGGTTCAGAGCTGTGCCACCCCACAAAGGGTGAGGCTGACAATTTGGAGGCTGCTCTAGCTCTAAGGCACGCGGGGGAATATATTTAACTTCGAAGAAATCCAAGAAGAAATTAACCATTAGCCTGTGGACTAGAATTCATTAATTGCAACCGACAAATTTAGGCTTAGTGCTTCGTTGGCCAACAAACTGCTGGAAAACATTTAATTAAAGGATTGACGGGGAAGTCTTTAACGGCCCAGGAGGACGAGCTCCTGGCTGCCGTGTGTGCCCGCGTGGAGCTGCCCCACACTGCTGCCTCCCTGGGGACCTCATCCCCGCCGGTGGCACAGTGCCCATGCAGGAGGTGGCCCCCGTGCCGCCCCCGGGGAGCCCCACGGCAGCGCTCGCTCCTGCTTTCCCTGGCTGTCACCTCCCTTTTTCTCTCCAGGCAATGAATAATGAGAATAAAACCGAGAAAGAAAGCGCTATGACAGTCAATTACTGCCTCTGTGATTAACCACCCGAAAGCAGCCCCCGCGCAAGGCACCACTCGATGCTCTGTTTAAACAGAACCGTTCCGCTGGATCCCTTGATGGACGTTTAACCAGGAAGATAAAGCACCTGATGATTTATTTTCCTGTTTTCTTATATAATCGCAGCTTCCCAAATGTTAATGGCTGTGCACTGTACAACCAGCAGCAGTATTTGCATACAAGCCTTGCTGTTGTACGGGTGAACGCACTTGGCTCTCGCTGGCAGAGGTGTCAGTGAAGCAGCGAGGCTCTCTGCAGGTAAAGGCAGGATGCTCAGCCCCCGAGGGTCTCAGAGCAGGGTGAGACAAAGCTGGGACAAAACACAAGTTGGACACCACCCTTTCCTAAGGTTTAGGAAGAGAAGCGGCTCCCAGGGTCCACATCTGAGCTGGCACCAGTCTGTCCTTCCCCTGCACAGCCACACAGCATGGCTGGGACAGGGCGTCAATGGCACAGCAGCTATAGTTGAGCTGAGCAAACTATAAAAATTCGAATATTTCACTGTTTCTCCTTCTATTTAATGCATTTCATAAGAAAATCTAATTTCTATCAACCTCATCTTTACCAAATCCACAGAACTCAGCACAGAGCACATGTCCCAGCACAGCACCGCTGCTGCTTTTCTCCGCACAGAATTAGGGGACAGGACACAGCCGACATGCTCTCCTTCACAGTAGTGTTTGCAAAAATCACTGTGCCACTGTGTACCTCAGTTTTCCCATCTCTACCATCAGGAGGAAATGAACAGCCTATTTCTCAAAGTGCTTTGAACTTAATTGATAATAAACAATAAGCAAAGCCTAGGTGTCATTGCTTAAACTTCAGCAATTTACCCACAAAGTTCTGACTTTCTCCTTTGTCCTAACTTTACCAGCTAAGCAGTCTGGGACCAGACCACCAAAGTCGCTTTAGTCCATCTCTTCCCCCTGGATTTGTTCCAAACACGCTAAAATCGCATCACAATGAACTGTGACCATCGCCAGCACCCAGCACTGCCTTGCCCCACACTGCAGCACATTCATTAACCTCATTTAGGGGTTATGTAGGGGCTTCAGACAAGGGAGGGATTCTCTCTCCTGACATTTGGGTTCTCCTTTATCATGCTTCCTTCTAGGGTTTCTCCTCTTGTACAGTCTCAGGGATTCTCACCATAACCTGATTCAGTTCTCAGACATGCAACATTTGTGCTGTACTTGTAGATCCTACTGCATCCACCAACATTTTCACACTCATCAGCAACAAAACCATTTGGACAAATGAGCCACACCTGCCTGAAGGCATTCCAATGCCTGGGGGGATCCAGCCAATGCATTTTCCTCCCAGGTCAGTGGTGCCAGGTCTCAGTGCAAAGCCACGACTGAAGCAGCCTGACTGCCGTGACGCTCAAACACAGCTGTTTTATTTTATTTTATTTTATTTTATTTTATTTTATTTTATTTTATTTTATTTTATTTTATTTTATTTTATTTTATTCTTTTTCCCTGGAGAACTGCTTCTCCGAGGAAGTTAAAGGTTACCTGAAGGTGTGCAGCACCACACCGTGAAATGAGCAAAGAGTTGTTTCCCTCCACCAGACCTTGTGTCGGTCTCACACAGCGCTAATGCTGGAGCAGCTCGGAAGAAGCCTCCAGCCTGCGTGCCACTTCCAATAAAATATTCTGAACGAAGGTACCATTTAGAAATGTTTTATGAATATGTATTAAACGATTATTAGCAGCAATGACTGCGCATTCTTTAAGAGCTTATTGTAAATCACCACGCAATAAAATACATCAAAAATAAATTCCCAACCACTGATGCCCTAATAAGCGCCAATAAAAACACCTATCAGGGCTTGTCGTGCTGCTGAGCAGAGGTACGTGCAGCTTTAATGAACTAATTTAAGTCTGATTGGCACCCCCAGCCTGCAAACGCTCACAGTTTGTAACCTTGCGGGTGTTACGAACGCTGCAGCCCACGAAACCTGCAGCACCCAAAGCACCTGGAAAGGAGAGGTTGTGTCAGGAAGGCCAAGCTCCAGGCCAGTCCATCGGCTGCACAAGAATCCTGCTTCCAGGCAGGGTTTCAGCAGCTTTTGTGCTCAAGGAGCAATTCCCTTGCAATGCAGCAGCTCTGCAGCCAGCACGGGTCGTCCCTCACTGCAAGCACACAGCAGGGCCGCTGGCATCACTCCCCCAGGGCTCTGCTTTTCCTCGTTTCTTATCTGGCAAAATAACTTTCCACAGAAGATGACTCTTTCTGTAATGATAAAAAAAATCTGGCTCTTGACTATAAAAAAAAAATGAGATGAAATTCCAAACATTTTCATCCGTTGGCAACTGGAAATCATGAGATGGCTCAGTGGGAATTTCTGTTCAAATCCAAGACATTTCATTCTGCTGAGCTGTGGGTTGGTTTTTGTTTGTTTATTTGTTTGTTTTTTCCCCTTTGGAAAATTTGCCTATGAAGTCCACTTGTAGGGAAGGAACGAAACCCACTGCCACCGACAGCCCCGTGTCTGCTTATCCCACCCACGGCTCGGGAGCAGCCCTCTCGGGCTGCAGAGCTGGTTACAACGATGCCAAATATGCTGTTTAAAAAAAAAAAAGCTTCTGGCATTTGTCTCCAAGGACTCCACAAACTCTAGGCTGCCCCTGCAACTGTTCACTGGCCATGAGGGCTCAGACAGGCACCCTGTGCCCAAGCCCCCACGCTTGGGCTATTTTCAATTCATTTATCTGCAGAACTGCAGCATCTGCCCTTGGCTGGGGGGAGAGACGAACGTGCCAAATCTCTGGATATTTTGCAATCCTTGTTTTTCCGAGTCCTTACTGCACCCTCCTCTGAAAGCAAACAGTCTGTACGGCAGAGGAGCGGGCTGAAACGCTGCCGGCTGCCTTGGAGGTGAAGGAGGGAGGAGAAATACCTGCAGGCTGCAGGTATAACCTCTCCCAGGTCACCCCGATGAGAGCGGGAGAGGCTCAGCAAAGCGGAGGGGAACGCGATGCAGGTGGCTCATCAGAGTGGCTTTCATGCTGCAAAACTACTTTGCCTCCATCATTTCTCTGAATAGGGAATTTCACCACGCAGGGAGGAGCAGACCGTGTCCGGGCACGGATGCCAAATTGCATTTTGATTATACCTTTAGTTGCCCAAATGAAAGGGACCGAAGCAGCACCTGTAATTTGGCTCCGATCGTGGAGTCCGGCTGCTGGAGAGGGCTGGAGCCGGCTGCTGGGAGCTCGCGGGGATCTGCGCTTTCGAGAGAGTTACTGAGAGAAAACGCAAAAAAGTAAATAAAATACTCTGGTGGGAAATTCTATTCTGTGTTTTTCTTGACTGGGTGGGAGGAGAAGGAGAATACTTCTTAGAGGCTGAGTGTACCTGAGGACAGCTTGATGGAGCTCAGGTTTTTATCGATGGTCTCACTCCAGTGACTCTCATAAGCTCCCTCCTGTTATTTTATCCACACACCTGCATGAGTCTTCTGTGAACCAGGAGGGAAAACATTCATTAAGGCACCAGGTGAATTTTTCCCAGTAACAGGGGGTTTATCCACCACCCACGCATGGACGGACACACGGACACAGCTGCGTGGTGCAGCCGTGTCCTGCCTGGGTGACCAAAGGGCTGAGCAGCTCCTGTGATGGATGTCATGGATGGTCCCAACTCACACGGACAACAGAAGCCACTTCTGCACTTTCTGCCCAACTTGTGCTGTGTGCACTTTGCTAAACCCGGGGCTGGGGACACCTGAAGGCATCAAGTGACCCTGACATTAAAACCAAGCGAAAAACTGAACCCAGAAATCCCTTGTGCACTGAATTTCCCGTCTTTATACAATCTGGCTGGAGTTAAGTCAGGAACCAGCAGAAGGGAGGAGCAGAGGCTCTGTGTGGGATCTCCAGCCCTGCTGAGCATTCCCATTTCAGGGTTTTCATCCACGCACACATCCTAAACCCACTCAGCCGCTCCGATAATGTCACCAAAAGCCACATTTGTCCCTGCACCATGCCTATAAACCTGGCGCATTGCAAGAATCAGATTTCCCAGCTTTCTGAAAGGAAACGCCGTGGGAGGTTGGAAGCCGGTGCCTGGGGAAGCTTGCAGAGCATCTGCTCCCCTCCGACCGCGGCAAAGCCCATCAATCCTGCGGAGCAGCCAGCGCAGAAGTGCCTCCAAATCTGTATTAACCTGAGTTAATGTGGCAGCCCCGGACAGCACCAGCATACAGCTCAATCAAAGTGTCAGGACGTGAATGAAATTAGCATTTGATGAAATTGCGTTTATAGCCCGGCAGTGACAGCAAGGGCATGTGTATATGTATCCTCTTCTCCTCTCCCATGGTCTGTTATAGCAGTCGGAGACCAATTTAAGGAAGGCTCCAGGAGCCGAGCAGTAACAACAGATCTCACTTCTCCATCTTCTGTAAGGACACAGCAATGGCTCGCTCAGGGGACCTTAGGAGATATCTGCTGCCAATTAAACCTAAATATCTGCTCGTGCTTATTTGAAACCTGCAGACAGCAAACAGAAGAGGACAGAAAAAGGACAAACTTCTCACAGCCTGAATCTTCCAGAAACTTTGGTTCTGGCTCCAGAGGTCACGCTGCCCTTTACGCTCACCAGGATGGGGCTGATCTCCATCAGCCCAGAAACTGTGGGGTGGAACTGCTGAGATGTGGCTGCACTACAGCTCACGAGTCTTGGCTTGGGAGCTTTTTGCCCAGAGATGCGTTGCCCTGCACAGGTGTACCTGCATCCTCGGTGCCGAGCTCCAGTTCTCCTTTGTTCTCATTAAAAACCTCCTGTGCAATTTGTCAGCATGCAGGTAGTCACCCCCAGATGGTGCGGAGCTGCAGACAGCGACACCTCAGCTTTTGCACCCTGCAGTTTGCCAACACAAAGCAGAAAAGGCTGCACACTGCAGAGGAAAATACATAGCACAGAACCCTCCACAGCCACCATAAATTCTTTTGAAATATTAATATTAATAATTAACCATGTTCCACTGCATTATCTCTGCTCATCCCCTTCAATGCAACTTTCTTGTCTCACAGATTTGAAAGTGAATGTGAGTGGCATAAAATGTTAATACGTAGGGACAACATAAAAGCATCCTACCCCTTCCTTTATCCGTCTCATGATTTATTCTGTTTTTACATTCTCCCTACAGTTGCTTTGCAACAGCAAAGTTGCATCTTCCACAAAACATGGATATACACGTCCACTTTGAGTCGTGACTAAGCAGTCCATTGAAGGATTAAAAATAAGGGAAAGAAAACTCCGATTCTTTCCCCACTGACAGAACCCAGAATATTAAATTTGAGACCAAGGCCACAGTACAGAAGAACATTTTGAAGCTGCAGAAAGTATATGCCAAAGGAGACAAGGCTGTTTTGGAACACGGGGCAGTGGGAAGAATGTTTTTGTTGCTTTCCTCCAGGCACAGTGGTTGCAGCTCGCTGAAGCCGTTCCTACCCAGTCGTCACATTGTCCTGCTTTGGATGTTTTATCTTCATCATCATCAGAAGGGAATGACTTTGGTCTCTCCCTCTCAGCAGCTCCCTTATCTGCCCTCTGCATTGCTTTAATCTGTTTGCTTGTTTGTTTGCTCTTTCTCCCCAGCTGGAGACAGAGCTTGAACTGAAGAATATTTGCATTCCAGCTCGGAGTGATTACAGAGGCCTTCAGACCTCTTGGTCCCAAATGGAAAATCTTTGCATTTAAGACCTAGGCAGTTCAGAAACCCCTAAGATGTTCCGCAAAACCACTTGTCCGTGGTGCCACGTGGCTCATGAACAGTGCATGAGAACAAGGGCTGGCAAACCCTCAGGGCAAAACAACCCGCCCTGCTGCATGGCAGAGCCTGGTGCTGGGTCTGCTGATCCTGATGCTTTTCTGAGCTCGTCATTTCTTTAATTAAAGTGGGATTGCGCCACTGGGGCGGGAGGGAAGCAAGAGCCTGAACCCCTTTCCAGGAATCCCGGGAATATTTGCAAGGGAGCTCTGTTTTTCGTTGGTTTGCAAGAAGCTCGTGCCTACGGAGGAATTTTACTAAAAATACTGGGAGTGTTTTGACATTGAATGGTGCCAGAAATACACCCGGCCCGCGGCGTAACGGAGGAAGCATATGCTGAGCTCCATTTCAAGGTCTTCTCCTAAAGCTGGGCTGGGAGTTTGGGGGTGGAGAACGCGCTTTAAAATAGCGTTTTGCAAAGTTCTGGGGAGGCTGCTGGCAACGGAACATGTAATTCTGGGAACGTCTTAGCAATTACAAGTGACTAAGTGCAAGAGGAGGATTTCCCCCGTTACCTCGTTGGGGTTGCTGAACGTGGCGGCGCCTCCCGCCTGCCCCGTGCCCACGTCCCTGAGCTCACGACTCCCCACGTGTGCGCCTGCACTTGTGCGGCGCCATCAATCTCGTGCCTAATTGCTTCTGACAGCCTCCCATCGCTACCTAATCACTTGTCACCTTTAAGTGACAGTCTTCGCTTTGAGGTTGTGTGTGTTGTTTTTTTTTCCCCCCTTCTCCGTGGTGCGTCACCCACTCAATTAAAGCTCAGCTGCTCATCCTGTGAAAATTAACACGGAGACGGAGCTGGAGGCAGACAAGGGGCTTCGCTCTCCAGTCTGCTGAGCAAGGCTCAAGTGGACACCTGAGGAGCAATCCTGCCCTCTTGCCATTCCTTGCCACTAAAAGCAGCAGTTTTGTTTTTTCATGAAAACAGAAAGAAAACCCCTCAAAGATGGTTTGTGGCTTTGCACCAAGCTCAGCCTCTCTTCTGCAGCATCCATGGGACCTGGGTGCAGCCCACATGGGCACGAGGACATTTTGCAAGGAGAGACAGCCTGAAGCCCCTGCAGAAGAGGACCTCAGCTCTGTTTGCAAGGATTATTAAGGATTATTACAGCCTGGCACTTGCTATTCCTTTTTTTTTTTTTTTTTTTTTTTTTTTTTTTGATAATTATGGGATGAGGGTCTTAACTTAGTGCAGCACATGGGACGGGAAACAGCAACACTGCAGCCTCCCTGGTCTAATTAGTCTTAAGATTTGGGGAGGAAAAAGGGCAGGAGCATCTGCTCTTTTGTTAGGGAACCAAGCAGAGAAGGGGCGAGGAGACGCAGAGAAGGGGACTTCGATCTCTCCAGCATTTTATCTAAATTGAAGGTTACAGACTGACAGCTCCAAATGAGGACTTGCCAAGTGTTGGCCTCCTCGTTGTCAGAGCCTAAGAAAGCGTGACAGAAGTAGTGGGTGTGAATTTTAATGTTATATTTTGCCTGATCTTGGGAAAGCTTCACTCGTTTGCATTTGAAGTTCCTTAGCAAATTATTCTGACTTGACTTCTTTTTTTTTTTTTCCAAAGAGCAACATCTGGAGTGCTACAACCACCATGCCAATTTTAGGCACCTCTGAAAGATGGGAAGGGGTAGAGAAGAACCTCAGTGGCAGACCTAAATAGCAAAAGCCATCCTTGTGCCCTGCAATCTGCTCTCACCAGCGTTACGGAGCGAAAAACAAGTGCCGTTTATAGGAGCCTGGGGCTTCAGCAGGAGCTCACAAGAGCTCCAAATGCATTAGAAAAACTAAAAAAGCTCTAGAAAAACTTTAAGGCCCCCCCACAAGAGCTGCCTGCTCCCACGGCCAGCTGTCCCATGGGGGGACAAACACGTAGCCAGGGCCAAGAGAGCAAGGTGGGCACAGGGTTTGGGGAAATGCCATTTCTCAAACTAACACCGTCCGCTGCAGGAGCCCTGCAAACCTCGAGCCCCCGCCAGTCCTGCAGCACACAGCCCTCGCTGTGCTACAAGCCCATACATCACAAATAATCACTGTATGTGTCCTCAAGATAAATCTAATAAACTTTTTTTAAAAAAGGAACACCTAGTTTCTGCAAATCACCTGTGGACAGCAAGCTGCTCTGGCTGGGTCTGACAGATCGAGCACATACAAACGTAAATGCAGCAAGCAACCCAGCAGCTTCCAGATGAATCTGGAGGGCCACCCTGCAGGGGCTACTTAATTTTTGAGTTTCCCAAGCCCACTTATAAGATCTGTTGCCATTGTAACTCATCCCAAGGAAGGTCCCAAAAGCATCCTCAGTGCTCACACTGCTTTTGGATGGAGCAAGCAGCTCCGATTCCTCCACTGCATCACCAGGGCTATTTTCTGCCTGGGCCTTTTTCTTCTTTACCTTCTCCACTGTGGTTCCTTTTGCTGGGTTAAGATTCAATGCTACCAAACAAAAAAGCGGTAGCCAGGTCTAATTTATTGAACCAAGTCCTTTCCACGGCTCTCACTGTGCACTCCGCCTCAGATGAACAATGAATAAGCTTAAAGAACAATACTCGCTCTTAATTAAATGGTGCTGCAAAAAATATGCATTGGTGTTGGCCCACGGCCATGCTGCTTAAGATTTATTAAATTTGACAGTTTAATATGCTCTGAATATCCGTGCTCCTTCATAAGTAGTGCTCAGAAAACAGTTTAAATATGCTTTCAATTTAATTATACTTCATGCCTACTTCCCTGGTTGTCAGCCGACTGGCGTGCCGCAAGCTGACCTCGCCTGCAAGGCCGGGACCGGGAGGGAGGCCGGGAAAGCAAAAGGAGTACAAAGCCACGACAATGAGAGCCGGGATGTCCCCAGGGCACGTGTGGCGGTGCTGGCTCGTGTGACCATGGCCACCTCTATGCAGCCTCGGCCCAGCGATGCCAGATCCTGCAGCCCACGGCGCCGTTTTGCTGCCAAGGTGCTGAAAGGAGTGGCTGAGCTGGGCCAGCCTCGGTGCACAGTTGGCAGGCACCGGCGGTTTCTGGCTTAGGGCCACCAGGAGACGTGTGGGTGCAAAAGGCTGTCCACATGGGACTTGCCACGAAGCCTCGCGTTCCCCGTGCCTCGTTCAGAGGGCCTGCAGCGCTGGCACACACGGGAATCCGGCCCCAGGCCTAGCAGCCATGGGGTCTCAGCCTCAATTCACCACACAATGGGGTGTACGTAGGTCCCACTTGGGTGCTGAGCCACCCACCTGGCTGCAGCCAGGCCAAGGCTTCAAAACAAAGCCCTTGGTTAAGCCGTGGGCTGAAAAGAGGCCCTGAGGAGCAGACTCAGCACTCACAAAAACCACGAGTAGAGAGTAACGTCCCCTTTCCCCCATTACTTGGAGATGTCTTGGCATGGTGACGGCGGAGTGACAAGGTTGCCAGCGCTCAAGGCACTGATAGATTAATTATTCCTGCTTTTGGAAGAGGGATATCTAATTTAATCAAACACCCTTCAAAAAGCACTAATTGCTGTGGAAGAGCCTATCATTTACCTAAAGGGCAGCAACACTCAGAGAAGCAGAAGAGGTGCCTTTGCTTTCATTCCACCACCGTCACCTTTCATTACTTCTGACAGCTACTAATGACACCACGGACACGGAGAAGCTGCCCCATAATTACGAACCATCTTTAGGGAGCCAGGAGAAGGCACACAAGAAGCTGACAACACATGGTAGTATTTCCCTTGGGTGTTGCGAGCTGGTGGCAGTCCTAGCAGTGACATGCATTGATCCGAGTCGCGTCCCTCTTTTCAAACCAGCAGTGCCCACATATTAAATTTGGGACCCAGGTCCCACCCTCACCCAACCCACGGCATGAAAAGACAAGCACCATTTGGGAAGAATTGTCAGGACTGCAGGAAAAAAGCCCTGAAAAATTCTGTGCGCACATTCTGACGGATATACAAGGAATTTGGATTTGAAGAGCTTTTAAGATTATATCCAGAGAGACGGGTGAGCTTATGGAAGCAGACATAATAAGCCCAATCCCTAGATTACTTTACACCAGTGGAGGATTTTGGCCTGTGGCTTTCCTTTGTCTGTGAATTGCTACTTACTTTTACAGCACTCTGCTATTACAAGGAGTAGTAATAATAATAATAATAACAACAACAAGTAGGCATTTTATTTTCCTAGCACCTTCTTTTCTACGTTGAATTTGCCATGCTCAGGGCTCACCGCCTGTCTGTGCTGTGGGCTCAGCTGCGGGGCACCAGCGGGGCTGTGAATGGGTTTTCTCCTCCACACCACTGAAAGGAAAGCTCCTCGGGGCAAGATTACCCACCCGCTCTACATGAAGGAAATGGGATGTAATTAGGTTGGGTGGCTGGCACGAGATCACACAGCTCCTGGGTGCTGCCTGGCTGCTGCAGCATCTCTCTGCTACAAACCCACCCGGCAGAGGAGGGCCCCTGCGCCATCCCAAGGGGTCTGGGTGTGGATGCATCCATGACTGCGGCAATCCAAATGTCACCCCGTCCTTCTCCCATCGCTGGTCACCAACAAGCCGAGCTCTCCAGCACGGGAATCCCACGATGTGATGTGCTGATGCATCATGGGCTGACAACGTTGCATGGCTTAGCATGGTAGGTCCAGAGATGGGGCTAGCATCGACTGCAAAAGGCTCTCCTTTCCCACCCTTAGCTATGGAACAGTTGCATTATTGTGACCTCACGACACACCATGGGGGTTGAATTAAGGTCTGCCCAACCCAGGCCACCAAAATTCTTCTTTTTAAGGCCCAGCAGCCTCACCCTGTGCTAAATCCAATACACCATGGGCAACCAAACGGCTCAGTGTCATCACAGCCTGGCCTTATTTAATCATGCTAAAAGCCACAGAGATAGTATTAGTCTGGATTAGAGATGAATAAGGCTTTTAAAAACAAACTCAAACCAAAACAATCTGCTTACAAAAAAAAAAGCATTACAATAAGCAGAAGTCAAATTGTTGCTATCAATTCCACTCTAAACCAATAAAACTTGTAAAGGCTGAACTGCTGGGGCATGGGAAGGCTTGTGGAGGAGATGATCTTCCCCAAGCTGCAGTGTTTCTAATCATTCACAGGGCAGATAACAGGTAATTTGGGTTAATGTTTAAGACATTAAACCATTGCTACAAACCTTCCAATTTAACAAGCTTTGTGACAAGCAAGGGATAAAGCAACTCAAGTTTATAGACTTTAAGGGACATTTGTCTCCCTCCACAGAATGCTATGCTGAGCCTTGTAAGGCAGAATCCTTTGTCCCGTTTGGGAGCTATTCCCTGGTAAAACAGAACTGCATCCCAGGCTCCAGTGCCTAAGGGCATCCTGAAGAAATAGGGCAGGTGACCCACAGAAATTATAACAACTGCACACCCAGCTTATCCTTCTGTCACTGTTCCCAGTTATTCACTATTCATTTGAATAACCAAGAGACAGCAAAAACTTCCCCAGCCCTGAAAAAGGCACCTTGAGGCGATGCCTTTACACCAGGAGCTCACTCACCCTGTACCTCACAGTGCCTATACATCAGTTATTCCAGACACAAAAGCATAATAGGCTTTTGTTTGCATTTGTTATTAGAGGATAATGGAGCTATTAACTCCATATTTTCATAACAATTCTCTTGCACAATCATCCAAAAGCTGAAGCAGAAATATTGGTTCTAATCCTCATTAAGACATTTTGTGCCCTGTACTCCTCAGGCCTCCTCGCGCCCTCCTACATTTGCAGACTTCCTCCTCTCCGGCGCCTTAGGAATTAAAACTGAATCACACATTTTGCTTGCCACGAAGCCGGGCTCATTCTGTCACATCTGCTGACTTTAAGAACACGTTTCCTAATTGGCAATTAGGAATCTCCTATTTTCTTGCTACGGGCTGAGTTTGCAAACGTGAGCTGCTGCCTCCTCCACCCGAACCGAACGTTTTGGTCAAGCTTGGATTTTCACTTCCCTCCTTCCTCATGCCCTGTGTGGCTTACCCTGCCCCAGACAGGCACACAAGCTGCCCAGCACTTCCCAATGCAGGCATATGTGCTTCCCACCTCCCCAGCACCATTGCCAGCACCCCAAATCCCCAACAGCTCCCTCTTCCTGGGGCTGCATCCTGTTCCCAGCCCACCTCGGACTCACAACACCCTTACGGTCTCCCAGCGAGAGGCTGAGGCCAGGCATAGCTAAGCATGTTGCTGAACAAACACGGTAGGGCAAGAAAGAAAAGAAAGTAAACGAAAAAAAGAATTGGAAAATTGGATTTTCTTTTTCCGCTGTGGTTTTGTAGGCTATTTTGGCGAGGCTGCTGTAGTTTCCTGGTGCAGTACTAATAGCAGCATGGAATTGCTCACTACTGACATGTGCTACCGACGCATCAACTCAAGCATTTTCTTATTTACTTTTTTAAAGTCATTATGGGCAGGCGCTACTGGGGACAGAGTGCAACACCCTGGAGCGATGCCTCATCTTTGTGCGCTGATACAGCAGTCGGACTCTGCCCTGACACTTCTGATCCAACGGCACCAGGAAACATGGGGAAGAAACCCTTGACATGAAAATTCCCTATAAAAAGCTCCAAATTCTTGGGTGAAAGTTTAACAAAACCCAATCGAGAAAAGAAAAAGGTGTTCACTTCATGAATCCCCTTCAGGATTTCCCTAACTGACATGTTTTGGAAAGGTATATATACGAAGTGAATGCAAACAAAACTGTTCTGTTCAAAAGAAGTTGATGAAAAAACTCTTACCAGCCCTGCAGTCCCTGAAATTGCCTTTTACTTCAAAATCTTGGCTCAGCCTGTGCCTGAAATACCGCAGAACAGCAGTGGTTTGATTTTACAACCAGCGCTTGCTCTGATGCTCAGATCATCAATTTAAAAGCACTTTAAGACTGTCAGATGATCTGCATCAATATTATATATTACTCTTATCAGCAATGAGCGTAACGACGCTGAAAGCCTAATGCGACGGGAGAAGAAACACACGCGACGCATCGCGGGATGCCTTCTGCAGACAAGTTCCAGAGAAGTTCGCGGCGTCCTTGGCCGTGTGGCTGGGCCAGCAGCCGAGAGCCGAGGCTTGGAGGCGACCCAGCTCCGTCACGACGCGGTGCAGCTCCCCGCGTCCCCGGACCCGCTCCTCTGATCGCTGCTATGGGCTGGGAGCCGGCAGGGAGAGGGTTTTTTAGTTCTTCAGCATAAAAGGAGAAGGTTTGGAATTCCTTCTTGGAAACGCTTTGGGTCTAATGCTCTATCTCCCTGCGCCTCGTGTGGTCCTTGCTCCAACGAGGGGGTGATTACTGGTGCTGCTCTGACTTAAAAGTGCATGCTTCCCCCTCTCCCACGCGCAGAGGGGTGGGTAGGGTGCAAATTACAAAGAGCACAGCTCTCTTCATAAAAGCTCTCAAGCAGTTGTTTGTTCAGCAGCCCAGTCACCCCTGCGCTCCCGAGGAGTCCCCCGGGTTTCAAAAGCTGCCTTCACACCAAAGGAACAAGAAAGCCAGCCAGGAGCCGAGGCCTCTGGCCGGCAGATGTGTGTGTGCCTGCGACCGCTGAGCAGAGCACTCGTGCCACCGCCATGCTCCACGGGTGCTCGCTTTAAAGCAGGTTTGCGAGGGATTCCCACAGCCCCAGCCCCTTTTCTGTTCCTGCAGACAGTGTGTACCACCAGCAAGTCCTTCTGCAGCCCTTCACACATGCCCCAGCCACCCCACCTGGCCCAGTCCAGCCCCATCGGGCGAGCAGAGCCACTCAAAGGACATTTATTCCCACTGAGATGAGCTCAGCATTTGTGATTTCTGCCCCTCACATTTCTGCACTGCTGCACTTGTGCAGGTCCTGCCTCAGGCAGGCACTAAGGCACGTGCACAACGTTCAGCATTTCATGCTGAGATCTGCTGGGCTGGGCACAAGATAAGCTAAGTGCTTTCTGAAACCATAATCCTGCCGTACTATGGCAACAGAGATGCACAGAAGCTTTTCAGTCAAGTGGATACGGTGGTGCCCGGTTACCTCATCCGTGCTCCGTCAATAACTGCTGCGATTGGAGCTGCGAAGATGGGAAATCACATTTGCAAGCCATGAAGTTAGTTATCACGGGGAAGCAGCAGTGTGCACGCAGCTGAGCACACACCTCAACTTCCCAACACCCCCGAAAGCCCCGACGCTGGCTGATGTGTGTTTTGGGGGGCTGGTGAGAAGGGGACCTGCCAGAGCATCCTCAGCTTTTGACCTGCCCAGGCTTCAAGTGCTGGCCGCAAAAGCTGCCCGGTTTTCCTGGTTGCTTTGGCAATGAGCACGCTGAGCACTGCACACCCACGCAGGAGGAAATTCAGGCATTCACGAGACGGCAACGTAGGAGGCAGAGCAACAGCAGATAAATGCAGGAAATACTGCTGAGGAAATGCCTCCTGTGTCTGTCCTTTAGTCTGAAGCTTTGCTTTAAAGCACCGAGGAGCAGCAGAGGAGAAGGAACAATTTGTGGGAGATGCAGGCACAGTTAGGGCTCCCAACTTCAAACAGCCCGAGCTGATGTTCATCTCCTGTTTCACCTGTTATTAACAGATTTCTGTGTTGGTACTGAGTTACTGGGGTGCGTGTGGGAACCCCAGGGTGCTGGCTGCCCTCTGTACCCATGCTCAGGGCTGGCCTGTGCCTGTGCCATGCTAACACGAAATGCAGCACCATCTGATCCCGCACATCCTGCCCTGGGACATCCTGCCCAGTGCCTCTGCCCGTGGCAGTGCTGTGCCTCCCCTCCTGCCATCAACTGCATCCTCACCTGGGCTCCCCCGTCCCCAAATCCATCCCTCCCCAGCCCCAAGCAGGATTCCTGCGCAGCAGAAGGGCCCTTCTGGTGCAGCAGCTCTTCTCACCAGCCCTGTGGAAAACCAGGGAAACAAAGCAACCCAGAAACCAGAAAACAACGACAAAAACTGCCTCTGTCAATGATCAGGGACCTGGATACCGAGGTGCAGATGAGGTTTTGCTTCCTGCTTGGAGAAAACATTTCTGGCTGCTTTAAGGCATAAGCACGAGAGGCACCCAGTGCCCAGGGGATGGAGATGGTGGCCACGTCCCGTGCCCCATCGGACACTGGGGGACAAACCACGAAAGCTCTCTGTGGTGGGCACAGGGACAGGCTGCTGTCAGCCACCCAACGGTGCCTCCTGGGTTGTAAACCACACATCCCAGACTTTATTCTGGCTGCCTTGAAACACGTATAGCCACTGTGCTGAACGTATAGCGAGGAGCCCACTGGTGGACTAGCAATAACACTGCCACCTTGTGAGACCTTGCAGGGATAACAGACATCCTGCGGGAAGGAGGAGGAAATCCAACTCATGGGTTTGAAGAAAGGTGCAGATAGAAAAGGGCGGATTGATGCTGGAGAGGGTGCAGAGCCACACGCTCCTCCCTTTCATTGGGGGAAACCACGAGCAGGTGCTCCTCCCTGCAGCACCCCACACCAGCTGCAGGGACACCTCCGAGCATCCTGCATGCTGTGGGACCAGGGAACCACAAAGTTCGGGGCTATCGATGTGATTAACATGAACTAGAGTAAGCAAGAGGTTGCACGCACCGGTTTCGGGGGCTGCAGGGAACCAGTTTGCATCACAGCAGCAAGTTCAGGGTTGGCAAGCAGCAAAACTCAGTGGAAACTCTTTGAGGGTAAAAAGTCAAGTCAGAGACACTGTCAGCTAAGAAATGCAGGCCAAAAACCCCCACAGGCCTTCAACTTACTGATGATTTTACCCCAAGGGCAGGGATGCTACGGGGCAGTGGTGGGTGCAGGGCCGGATGGGTACAGGTGGGTCACTGGGGTCACGCTGCTCAACCTCTGCAAGCACAAGGTCTCTGCAGAGCACGGGGATAACCAGCGCCCGCCCCAGCCCCTCTCCAGATGCCTTTGAACCACTGCAAATGGAAGCAAAAAAAAAAAAAAAAAAAAGGACAAAACGTGCAGATAAAGCTATTTTATGCGCAAGTTGCTGCTGAAGAACTATTATCAGTGTTCTCCGCTTTCATCTCCCCTCTGTGCCTGCTTGTTCCAGATGACTGAATAAAATAAAACCAAAATAAAATCAAAAGGGTGAGACCAAGAAAGAAATGGCTACTTTCAAATACGCCCAGCTTGATGGTTTCGAGACCCAGATTGTGCCACAATGGGATGGCCTACATTTCCCAGATGATTTTTTTTCCCCTCTAGTTTCCCTGACTGAAAAAAAAAAAAAAAAAAAAAAAAGAGAAAACCCCCAGTCCCACTTCTCTCACTTTCCCTCAAAGCAGATGGACAAATTAATAAAACGAGCGGCTGGTAGAAGGAGAGCAGAGCTGGCAGGGAGCTATAATGAACCCAGATTGCCACGGATTGAACATGAAGTTCATTTTTTTTCCTCCCCCTTGCTTTAAAAGCTTCTGCACAATCATTTTGCATGCTCTGGCAGTCATCCCCTGGCCGGGGAAGGCTGTGCTGAGCAGCCTCATGGCACCCCACGAGCACCTACTTGAGCTCACAGCAAGCACAGAGGGGTCCTGCCAGGGGGTCCCATTGGGAGGGACCCTCCATGGCCAGGCAGGGGCTGAGGCTGCCCTACTCCATCCCAAAACCCCAGAGCAAGCAGCAGCAGCAGCCGGTGGGGATGCCTGGGGAAATCCAGCCTCGTCCTCGGCAGCCGGGGCCGGTCTCGACTTACACGGTAAATCCCAAGGGTTCCCCCACGCGAATTCCCCGGCACCACACAGCGAGCATCCGATCCTGCAGATTACTCGATACTTGCAACGTGTCAGAGCTAAAAATAACGGCTGCCTGAACCCCTCCTGCCTTTGGGAAATAGGAAGAGCCACGCGGCGAGCGCGCCAACGGGACGGCGCTCACCGTGTAATTAAGCGGCTGGCTGTGGAGTTCAATATTTCTCCTCCACACTGGGTGATCCGCATCTCAAAGTGTTACCAAGGGAACGCTGCTGGAGCGTTTTAAAAGTACCTGACAGCAGACAGATGGGGTGGGTGGCCCGGGCACGGGGGCGAGGTGAGGCGGCTGCTGCTGCACGTCTGCCCTGGCGGCGGGTGAGCCCAACCCATGTCCCGGCAGTGGCTGGTTGTGCCATCAGGTCACCCCAGAAACTGCTGCAGGACGTGGTGCCAGCCTTGGAGAGCATCCCGACCTGGCTGCTGCCTCTTGGCTTTGCTGCCGTCCTGCTCTGCTCCACCACGGTGCGGGACAAGCTGTTGACTGCGCAGCAGTGAGCTCCGTGAACATGCCTGGATAGCTGGGGATCATCCTTTTTCCACTCACAGACAGCTCCTGGTTTTATTTCTTAAACATCAGCCCAACTCACCTGCTGTCTCCCATCTCCCCAGTTCTGTTCTCCTCCACTTGGCCCTCTTGGAAAGTCTGGTTAAAGCAGCACTTAGCTGGATCCTCAAATCATGCACTTGATGTTTGGTACTCAAATGCATCTGCTGGGAAAAGTGGAAGCAATAAGGCTCCCTTCCTTTGTAGGGCACTATGGGACCCAAAGCTGGGCTGCAGGACTTGGAGGGAGGCCCTGACCTCACCTCACATCAACAAGCTGTCGGAGGCTGGATATTGCTAGAAAGAACAAACCCAAGCAAGCGAACCCACCTGAGCCAAGCGCTTCCTTCTCCTCCATCGGTGGCCCTTTGGGTGGCCAAGTCCTTTGGCACGCGGGGATGAGAAATTCACCATACCCACAGCCTCATTCATGCTGGAGGGCTCCATAACTCCTCCCAAGATGCCACCAGCAGCAGGGCTGACCCCAGGCTGTGGCAGCCTGCAGCCTCCTTCCCCTCCGTCGTCGGAGCCACAAGTCAGTTCAGTTCTATCGCTCCACACGACGTGTTTTATAGCAGGCTGTGCTCTTCATAATAAGCCGTTCTTCAGGACTTGGCCACACAACTCCTATTAATGTTAAAGTGACTAATGGACAGAAACCTCCCTGGGCATAAAGATAGGAATTATCTGCTCCTCTAAGTATCTCTTTCCATCGCAGGCTGTCAGACGTCGTCTTCACTCATTGCTTTACCTTTCCGCCTCGCTGTCACGTTCTTATTATATTATCTTCTTCTCCCCAGCAGAGTTTCCAAAAGGGTCCCCAGTGTCTGTGCAGATGAAAGCAGCTCCTGCCAGGCCAGTGGCATTCCTTCCACCCGCTGGAAGGAAAACCATAGGTTTTCTGCCAGGATTTGGCCACCTTCATCCACCCATGCACCAGCTTCACCCCAGCCCTTCCTCATGCTGGCACTGGGGGATGGAGTCAGTAGGACAATAGGGTCCCAGGGGCTCCTGCAAACCAGTCACCCTTCTGAGCCTTTCTGCTCTTGGTGGTGTTATCTGACTCAAGGTAAAAGCGATGGACTTTGATTTGTGTCTTTAGGCAGGCACACTCCTAACTTCTGTTGAGCAGGGAGAAGAGGGAAGAAAAGAGCCTGATATTATACCCTTATCTCAGCAACAAGGGTCAGCAATCCTTTATACTTGACTAGTGACATGGCTTTCCCTCAAAGGCTGAGGGAGATATAATTTCATTTTGCTAAACAAGCCCAGAACAGCTTTGTAGTTATCTCTGTGCTCGACACTGAGAATGTGAATGTGCTCGGTGGCAGAAAGCAGCAGCAGTGATGGAGAACTGATTTACCCACCGCTTCCCCTGTGAAATGTTAACCCAGGAGATCCCAGCCCAGGGACAGGGCAAGGACTTTTCTGAAGAACACACAGTTTGGCTAGAGTCGCTCCTATGGGTCATAAAGCTCGTTATACATATAGCCCATATATGCACTTCTTACTTCAGGATAGACTTCTTCCCACTGTCCTAAATTGATAACTGACGTATTGTATTGTTTCCATCCTTATTTCCTCTCTTTCTTTATTACAAGGAGTTTGCCCTTCAGTAGCTCAGCTCTCATCATAGCAAAGGTCATACATTTTCTGAGGCAGCTTTTACCCAAATGAGGGAGAAGCGGGTTTGTCCATGAAACAAAAACCTACGTGATGAGCTTCCTCCTCAGAGAAGAGCATCATTACTCACTTGAAAAATGTGAAACCATTTTCAATTGGTTCTGCGTGATGTTTGGGGGCTCAGGTTTCTTACAGTCAGCATTTTTGCCTGAAAACCTGAAATGTTCACTGCCTAGACTCCTTTCCTTTGGGCTGCGAATTTCCGTGACAAGAAAACCACCGCGACCAACTCCATCCTATCTGGAGTGCTTGTGATGAGGCTGACTGCGAGGTCTCTGAGGAACAGGCTTATTTGAGGAGTTGATACTAGCTTTTTATGCAAACAAATTAAAAACCAGGCTTAAGCAGCTCAGAAAAACAAACAAACATCTCTTTCCTAGCACTGGAGGAGTGCGGTGGGGATGGCAGGAGAAGGAGGCACCTCCTGGGTCATGAAGATGCCCCACCAAAGGCAAATGCACCACGCAATCCCAGAAAACCCCGATCCTCCCAGAAAAGAGCACAACTCTCCCCATAAACTGCAGCAAGAGAAAACTGCAAGGAAGCCCACATCATGATGTGAGCAGCCACTTGTGCTTCTCAGCTGCCTCACAAGGCGCTGCTCATGGTTCCCCTCCCAGCCCAAAGCATGCAGCAGGACTGCAGCTCGCTCTCTTGATAACTGGTCTGTGAGAAGCAAACAGCGCTTGGGAGGCATCAGGCTGGGCTCCCCTCCTTGCACACACACGCACACACACACTTTTGTTTCCCGCAAACATGCACCAAAGTTGAAGCCAAGTCAGGTGGCTCCCCCTGCGCAGCTCAGGTTTGGGAACACGCACGAATACAACGCGTCTGCCTGGATCAATTTGTTACTCTCAAATTAGGTATTTTGTCAGGACTTCCCCCCAGCACCACTTTTTCCTTAAAAAGGGAGTCGGACTGGGACACTGGGCTTGGCAGACCCAAAAGGGACAGCTTTTGCCTTTGCTTGAATCTTGCAGGAGCTCTAGAAACACCAGGGAGCACCTTCAGTACCGGCAGCAGCCTTGGAAGACTGCTGAACTAACGAGAGAAGCAGCTAATAGGAACAGTGGTGGGTACTTAATTAAAACCTCACACACAGCCAGATGACAACAATTATTGGTGCTGCTTTTTTTCCCTCTACTTAAATAAGCCTTTAGCACCTCAAAAATCGAAGTAAGGAAGACCTGCGAGGTACACAGATCAGAAATATGCCCGAGCAGCACAGTCTCCTTCCCACGGCACAGCATCCATCTCCTGTCGTGCCATGGCTTCATGCCCTGTTCCCCCCAGGGAGGTTGAGGAGGCTGCAGGTTTGTGGGATTTGGAGAACTTTGTAGACACAGTAAAGAATCTTCTCAGAACAGCTGAGGTTTGTGTCCCCATCATGAAAAGAAAAGCAGCGGAGCCAGAGGGACACAGCCTGATAAGCAGCAATAACAAGCTGTTAGCGCGCGTGGCTAAGAGCAGGGTGCCCTCGGATACATGGAAAAAAAAAAAGCAGAGCAAGTTAAAAACAAATTTAATAGTCATTGCAAATAGGCCTCCTGGTAGATTAAAGTTCAGGGTGCGAGGAGGAGGGAAGGGGAGGTAAAGGAGGCAGGTCCTTGTTCACCAGCTCAGGCTGAGCTCGGCACAGAAACCAGCAGTGGTGCAGGGAGCACCGGGGCTTGTTAGGGCTTGAGCCTATGGAGATGAGATTGATTCTCCCAGCCTTTCCCTAATTATGCACCTCTGATGAGCTTTGTTTTGTAAACCTTGGAAATCGGTCTCCCGAACACATGAGCAATATCAGGCTCACAAAAGCCAGCCAAGCATCTCGAGCCGTTCGATTCACCACTCCCTCCCGACCTGGGCACTGCTGTGCCTGGCACTCGGCTGTCCCTGACCCACAGCTGATCGAGCAGCTCAGCCCAGCCATAAAAGAGGCAAAAAGGAAGCAATACCTGCAGAGCCCTCCCAACCCAGACAGCAATGTCCAAAAGCTACAAGAAACAGCTAAAACACAGCTGAGGAATTCCCTGGCAAAGGGCGGAGGCTGGGGAGCGCAGGAAAGCCCTAAAAGATAGCAGAGGAGTGGGAACCACATATGGCAGTGATGATGTGAATGCTGCTCCTGGAGAACAGGCCCTTGCCATTAAACCACCCCAAATTACAAGCTGCCAGAACCTGCTTCATGGATGTCGATGGCCTGATTCACACTGAGCAGTTTGTGATTATTCTGAAAGTGGCCATGGAGAAATGAAGTGCTGGGGTGCTGCAAAGCCAGAGCCTGCTGCTCCAATGGTGGTCTCCTGTTTATGAAAGCCAATTTTCTCCCTCCGTGCTTAATACAATTATAGGTTTTAGAGAACCATCTCAATCAGCATCCTGCAGAAGAGACTACCACAGTGCTACAGCCATTGTCCAGAGCTACCCATCAAGCTGGACGCAGGACTTCAGATGCTGGAGAACTCAACATGGATTTACTTAAAGCCTTTCCTCTAACTAAACCATCCCTAAATTCTTCAGGGAATCCCTGAGTCTTCCCCTCTGCCTGTTTACCATGATTTCATGATTTTCCCCCTGTTCATCAGTACCCATCGGTCCCAGAAAGCCCCAGGGTGGATGTGGTAGCTCCTAAAGGAAAACCCCAGGAGCAGCATCAGCTCCCTGCTCCCAGCCTCTGCCCAGATCTTGGAAGTGGCAGGGGCAGCCTGGGAACACCCCGGGTGGTGTCTCCCCAAGTCCATCTCACCAGACAAGCCGTCCAACATGTGATTTCTCTGGGCCGTGCTTGCGCTCTTTGATAACGTATTTTATGTTTAGCCTCCAGCAACAGTGCTCTGCAATAATTACAACTCTTCAGCAAGGCAGCTCCAGTGATGTTTAATGCCAATTACTTCATAAGCGCTGTTTAATTAATGCTCCTTCCATGCTGCTCTTGCCTCTTACCCTCTGAAGAGCTGCAAGGACCACTGCCTCCAGCAGGCTGCGTGTCGGTGTGCCTACATGGGATAATTCTGGTCACTGCTGGCACGGAAAGCTGTTGGCACTAACCTCGGGCACACATACTGGAAGGCAACATCATGGTCCTGATTTTTTTTTCAGGTGCTTTGTTGGGGCTTGTAATTAACAATATAATCATTATCTTCCTGCAAGCTGAATGTTTTTCTATTCCAGGTATTCAGAAGCATCATCTATCTTCATTAGAGGACCTCATAAAGAAGTTCCCAACTGAAGACCATGCTCCCACTGAGCCAAATGAGGTTTCTCATCATTTGATCAATTGTGTAACTGCTTCTGAGAAAAACCCGAAAGTGAGCATATTCGCTCTTCTCTTCAATCAAGGGATGATTAAACATCGCTTCCTGAGCACAGCATCTGCATCAGAACGAAAAGCCCTTCAGGAGAAACACGGAATGGGTTCAAAATGGTGCTCTGCAATCTGCAGCTCAGCCCTGTGAAAACGGGTGAGAAATGGTGGGAAATGGGAAATAGCCCTGGAAATACCTACCAACCCATAAAAACAAGGGCTGGTAGAAACAGAAGGGGAAATATGGCAGGTATCCTAGTATGAGGAGGATTATAGGGTAAGGAAGAACAAAAAAAGCCTCTCACAGGTCAGCCCTGAGCAGCCCTGTGGCACAGACGGGGAGCGCGATGCTGGTGTGGAAACACAGCTCTCTGTGGGAAGTGAGTGGATTTGCAGCCATATACACCTGAGAAAAATTTGGCCCTTCATGTGTTATTCTGTTGTTTAAACTCGGCTTGACATTTACTCTCTCTAATGTCAGATCTTTAAATCTAAACACTTCAACAAGATTATTTCCCAGCCTTTCATTTGCCTTCCTTGATTAAGGTTAACTGGTCCCCCCGGTCTGGGCCAAACAAACGTACGTGAGCGGTGTCGAGCCATAGAGAAATTCAAGGGATGGAAGAGCTCCTGGTACAGCAGGTAGCCGTGACCTCTCCACCGAGAAGCCCTGGACCACGGACACCCAATGGCTGGAAGATGGGAGCTGGAAGAAGAGGTTTGAAGCGAGCTGGGGAGCCAGGAGGCCAGCAGGGAGGAAGGGCTGCGGGAGAAGAAGCTGCACTTCCACTCCCCTGGCGAGGCAGTGGGAACAGATGGCCTTTCCACTGATAACATTTTATCATCTCTGGTTATTTAAAGAAACTGCCCGAATGCATTTACCGAGACTCTGAAAACCATGTTTCACAAGAATACAAATATATAGAAGATAACGGGTTTAACCTTCTGCCAGCCACTGCCAAGGAGATCAGCATCTGAGGCAGCTTTGCTAAGAGATACCGCAGGAACTGCACTTCCAAAATCCCAACTACACAGCAGCTTCCAATTCAGAGCACCCCCAAATTGTCTATACCACAAGAAAGCAAGAAACTTAATCTTGGTGCCTTAGAGAGAGGGAGCACTCACATTCTGGGAGTCAACTGCAGCAGAGGGAAGACCCCAATCCACTGCGATGGAGACCACAACTTTGTTTAGAACAATCCCAAATGTAAAGTACCTGAGTAACGTTTCACATCTGCACTGCACACCCATACAGAAACTGAGTCTTTCACCACAGATAACCTAGAATAAGCAGAATCTATGCCTGTTCTTTCTCCCATTTTTTTTTCTCTGTTTTTAATAAAGACTCAACAACCAAAACACCACCCTGGGAACGCCGGAGCAGGAATCAGCGGTGCTGCTGCAGAAGCCTGAGCTCTTGCAGCAGAGCCCGTTCCCTATGAACTAGTGAGCCCAGCCACACACTGTGAGCATCTTGCATTTCTGATGGCATTTGCCTGCAGCCTTGGTGCCAGGCTTTCCTTCCATGCATCTTCTACACATCCCTGAACCACAGAATTGAGTACTCCTGTCCCAGATTTAGGGCATCCCGATGACTTCTCTCAATACCTTTTCAAGGGATTTTGGTGCCCAAGTCATTTTGCTCTTCATAAAGCTGCATCCAGCTGGGTGCAAGCGGCGGTGGGTGGCCAAGGAGGAGCCACCACGTCCTGAGAGCCACCAGGCAGCTCAATGGGACCAGAAACAGGGCCGTGAGGGTCTCCTGTCTGCCCCCCAGCAGGGGTAGGGATTTCCCGGCAGGAGGTTGAGCAGGCAGGAGAAGCCAAGAGGAGATGCTGGCTGGGTTTGCTCCTGGGAGGCGGCACGGGCAAGGCCAGGAGTGAAACCCGCCACCGGCGGTTTTTAAATAGGCAATTTTGGGAACTGGCTGTGATTTTACCAGCTGGTTCCACCAAACAGGAACAAACTGTCTCCAGCCCAACCCAGAGAAGGAGCCTTCCCATGGCTTACAATGGAGCTTGAATGAGGAACCGCATCCCAGGGCCATTAACATGATTTAAGAATGTGCTTTCAATTTGGGGCCCCAATTCTGTCTGCTGCTAGCAAGTGAGAAGTCTGGTTCTCGGCATTTCTTATTTAGTCTCCTGGTAGAAACAGGGCAGGAATTGCATTCATCCAAGATTCTTTATTACTCGGGTTGCTAAGGCTGCCTTGTAGTTGCATACCCTTGTCAGTTCAAATTTCTCCACAAAAATAATTAAACCGAGTAAAAATTAGTTTGCGCGCTGCAAAAACCCCGTGTGTTTATTTTAAGGGTTCACAAACTCCGGTGCCTCGCTTTGTTCGTCAGTCCTGCGGGCCGCATCCTGCATTCCTTCTGCACCAGCGCATAGGCTAAGTATGGAGCAATATTTGCTCGCTGGATTTATCTCCTTCCTCGCTGCTCCGGCTCTGCCCCGTGCCCATCCACTCGTCAGCATGGGAAACTCGAGCCCGCTAAAAGCGCACTTTTACAAATTCAAAGCCAGGTTTGAGATGCCTGTAATTGTTTACGCATGCCGGCGGGATGGGAAGCAGAGGGCTGGATGCAATTCCCACTTCAGCGGCTGAGTCACCGGCTGAAGCTGCAACACTGACATTCCCCGAGCCGCCCAAACAGCACCTACCGGAGGAATGGGGCATCTCTGAAGTCAGTGTCACCCCCTCCTGCGTGTTTATTATAGAGTTGCACAAGTATTTTTAAAGCACTTTGCCACTTTGGTGCAAATGGGATAGGGAAATGTTGCTTCATAGCATGAAGCAGCAAGTCCCTGCAAGAAAGACCTTGGACCAAGTCCCGCACGCGTCCCCTTGCATACATGGAGCTTTGTGAAAATGCTGCTTTTAAATCGCTTTTAGGACCACCATCTAATTCCCCGAGTAAAATAAAAAATATATAAAAAATAATACATGCATCTCATTTTTCTTCTTCTCTACCATGTGACTTTGAAACTATGCAAAATATTGCAATTTAAATGACAGGCCCAATTTTGTTTAAAAGGGGGAAAAATGAAAAAGCAGGAGTTGAAAAAATAAATATAGCGAAAAATAAATACAGTGATCCCAAATGATTTACCAGGGGAAAAAAAGCCCTACAGGCTAGCTCAATCTCGCTTTTCAGCAGTTTTTCTGTTTGGGGGGTGAAGAAGCACAGTGTATGGTAGGTACTTGTCTGATGTATTGATTTAATCAAGTTTCTGTTTCATCTTTGTGTTGTTACCATAGTTGCAAGCTGCTGACAAGGTATAAAAGCAAAAAAAAAAAAAAGTCACATATGCATAACAATCTATGAAGTTCCCATTTTATTGTTTAGAGCCCAATTAAATATGTTCCCAGAAGGTTTCTAGGGAGGCTGGTTTCTAATCACTCTGCAAGGGAGGTACACACTTGCTCTCAACCTGGCAACACAGGCAGGTGAAGTGCAATCGTTAGAGCACTGCAACAAAAATCAGAGCCTGGCTCAGAAACGCCGCCGCTGCTGCTACCTCTTGATTAACCCAAACCCGCTGCATCTTTGTGTTCAAGCCTGCTCCATGGCAATGATCTACAAGCAAAGCGCAAAAACAAAATCACAGTCCTGGATTGCTTTTAGTATTATTTGTGGCTCCCTGCCTAAAACATCCTGCTGTCTCCAAGAGGAATGCCAAATCCGCTGGGAAAAAAGGCATGGCATTTTGAACTCTGAGGACAATATAGTTTTGACCTAGCTCATGGGTGGGGGAAGTTATAAATCCATCATGTGCATATATACATGCATACGTATGTGTATATATATATCTCCATATATATACATCCCTATGAACGACTGTATTTTTTAAAGTAATTAAGAATTGAAAAGAAAATGCCATATTGGTTCATATTTTTTAGTTACAGCACCTTCCCTCTGCAAATACAAAACCCAAGGCAAGGAAGGGGAACGGCTCATCGCAACCAGACCGAGTTTCACGCAATTTGTGCAAGTCTTACATCGGTGTCCCTCGCTTTGCAATTACTGCAGAGCCTCCCTGCTGTACTTCACCACACACGTCCGGTCCCTCTGAATCCAGTAGGACTATTTATGGGCGTCAATGCAAACAAGAATTAATCTTCAGAGGACGGGGACTGGCTCACATTAAAACAAATCGGGACTCGCTCCGTGCCAATGCGACTCCCATTGGAAAAGGCAACTTAATTCAAACGAAAAGTTTGGTATTTTGATGAAAATCTGGCTCTGGCCAGAGGAAGGAGCCCCCCCAGCGGTGCAGGGGAGGCAAGGCGGGGGCTGGGGGCAGCTCAGGGCTCCCCCTGCACCCAGCAGCCGCGGGCTCAGCAGCCACGAATTCTTGTTCCCCTTCCAGACCCGGATCCGAGCAGCAGCCTGCCTCACTGAAACGAGCCCAAAGAAATTAAGAAAGGGAACTAAAGCAAAGAAGTGGGTTTTTTTGTTTGTTTTTTGTTTTTTTCAGCATGTCAGTTTTTGACGGAGGAGGTATCCTTCAAATAACTGCATGGAGCCAGGCGAGCAATTAGGGAACACGTGGGGCCGGATGAGAGCCAGAAACCACCCCCCCAAAACCACGCTGAATTCAAAGGCGGGCGGCGGTTCCGATCCCGGCATTTCAGTTCCGAGCCCCCCTATTTTTAGGCACCCGGTGGCCACGTGCAGCCCCCGCCAGCACATGTGCGATTCCTTCTGCAACAACCCGGGAGCTTCCTACAGCTGCAGAAGCCCGGGGAGATAAATGCGCACGCGGAAAACCCCCTCCCACGACGGCACCTTCGGAAGTAGCATTTTGGCAACCACCCGACCGAAGCATCTTTCCACGCAAGCACCAGACTGGACGTTCGCTCCCTGAGAAAGTCACTGCGACACCTCCCAGCTGCCTGCAAAACCTCCACGCTGTGCATGGCTGTGTAGGAGCCCCAAAAGCAGCCAGACCAAAAGTGCTGAGGATGGCCCCGGAGAGCCCCTGCCAGCCCCAAAGTTTGGGGCCAGAGCTCGCTTCCCCACCCTGTTTTCAGTCACGCTCCTATTTAGTATTTTGCAGGTCAAATGGGAAGGGTTTCCCCCCTTAAATATATATTAAATAAAAAATATATTAAATTATAAAAAAATATATAATATTATTACAAAGTTATTAAATATATTTAAGCTCAGAAGCCTAAACGTGAACCTGCATTTTGATAAAAAGGGCTTTTGCTATCGTGCATCAGAAATGGAGGCTGTCTCATGCCCTTCTTGCAAAGCTCTTCATTTCACGCAGATCTCAGCAATTGCCTCTGTTTGAGAGCAGGATTTTCCAGGCAGCCTCAGAGCTCAGTGCTAGCACCGAACAATTACCAAGAAACAGCCTGGATGAATACGAAACTACCCCCTTTAAAAGCCAAAATGTTTTTAACTTGAGCATTCAGACACACATATGCATACACATTTCGTTTCATCGTCTCTCTTCTAATTCAATAGATTTTAACTTCAATTTAGGGGAAAACACTGTACTTTAATTTAAAGGATTTATGAGACTATCAAAGAGAAAAAGTTGGCAGCTGGAACCTCTGGATATTGTACTTTTTTGAAATAAATTAGGAAAGAAACACAAATGTGGCAAAAGCAGCAGAGCTTTTATTTCCTCCTTCCCTTTTATACTTTTTTTCTCTTTACTGGGTCTTTTCCAGTGAGCAGAAAAGCACTAACGCTGCTCTCTGGGCCAGGATGCTGAGCGTGCATAGGCAGTTTGTGCAACCTCCCAAAAAACAAGACGTCTGATTTTCTGACTGGCACCCAATGGAGCTGGAAGCCAATGTTATGATCATGAATCACTGGGGACTGCTGCTGGCTGAGCTCTGCAAACCCTAAAAAGGAGTTTTTGAGCTTGAAATTGTTGGGTTTCTAATGAATGGATGAGCTGGGATGGGGAAGAGGCTTCACTTGGATAACGCTGGCTGCATATTGCATGTGCCCAGGGGTGTAACAGATTGACTGTGGGCCTGGGAGCAAGGTTTAGTGACTTATCAAGAAACAAACAGGTCTTGGGAAGTCTGCCCACCACCTGCACCATGACAGGTTTCATCCCTGAGCACCACCACCAAGGTTTAGCTAAGGCAACAGCGCTCTCCTTGCACCGGTGCTCTCTGTGCTCCCCTGCGATGAATTTTCCTAATGCTTCACACATGAGTAAGTTAATTAAGTCCATCGCTGAAGGAGATGCATCTTTGTCACTGGTGGGTTGTCATCATTTCATTTCTCCTTTCTTGGAGAAACAAATAAGGAGTTTTGGGGATGCATTTGACCGATTCGGTCCGCTTTGATGCACCGGAGTTCAGAGATTTGTATCTATCGATTGCCAAAGAAAAGGGGTTTTTGTTGGCTGTAAATTGGAAATGCTCACATCCACATGAGCCTACTTCATTATTGCAACGCTATAATTATATCTTTAAAGTTATCCCTCATCAAACTGCAATTTTGCAGAGCATTAATTAAAGAGCCCAGGCGTCCGGCAGAACAGCCTCCACTGATCTTTATTCTCATCCACCTCCCAAGCCCACTGCCCGCAAGGATTAAAGCCGTAAGTTAAGGTTTACACTTAAATCTGACACAGGGCAAGGAGAGGGAAATGAAGACATCGCGGCCGTGCCTTGGGCCGTGGTTAATGAGCTCCCTTGGGAAAGGTGCCTGTGCCTGGGAGCCAGCAAACCGAGCAGGGTGGCAGCATCCGTCCCTTCCTGCCGTGTCCCCTGTGACACCGCTCCGGGGCCAGCACCAGCCCAGGGCATCATCACTCCTCCTGCCCACAAAGGGAGAAAAATCACAGGATGTGGGGTGGGAAAACGGCAAAATCGGAAAAATGCATCCGGGGGCCGGGGGCGTGCGAGTGGCTGGGCTTTTGTACCCCAAGCCTGAGCGAGGACCCTCCGGTTCCCAAAAGGCAGCGCGGGCTGGTATTTGTGCTGCTCGGGAAGGGATTATGATGAGTCACCCTTCAGCAAAAGTTCATGCCGAGAGGATGGGGGGGGGTGCACCAGGGAGATTTCCAAACATGGCAATGTTTATTTTAAATTCAAGCTGAAGTAGATATTCTGAAAGATCTATAGAAAATATTTTCTTGTGATGAAGCTCGCTGGCTACTGGATGTCACCCGTGGTCCAAGGAAACGGAGCTGCGAGTGCTGCAGAACACGGTGCGCATGGGTGCAAAAATAACCCTGGCAATGGTTTCCCTTTCTCCAAAGCATGTTCTCGCACCAGAGGCAGGTATCTCATGGGCTGTCCACTGACAAGGTGATAATTTGCCCTGCCTAAGCACGCAAGGTGTTGTGCATCACCCAACAGATGCCTCCTGAGCTGAAGCACAGGCTGCGGCCGCTGCCTTTTCGCAGCGGGACCCGTGACCCGAGCTCACTTCATTCACATCCCACCAGCACAAGGCTCCCAGCTCAGCATCCAACCATCGGCTCCAAATCGTGGCACAAACAGGGAGGACAATGATGGAAGATGCCAAACCCCAGCTGCAGACCCAGCAGCGTTTTTCTGGTGGGACGCGGCTCCCGGTGGGCACGAGACTCCTGGGGTGCAGGGAGCAGCCACGGGGCAATGTGCAGCAAAACGTGGCCAAACCCAGAGCCTCAAAGCATGAGGGGTGAAGCACAAGGTGAGCAGCTCCCCCAGGACGGGTGTGAGCCCTGTCATGCTCTTCACAGTGCCTCGACCCCGGCGTGTGTGCACACACGGCTGAGCGGGATCCAGCAATTAGTCATCCTGCAAACAGCAGGTGCGGTGCAATTACGCCGTGATACCTATAATTACTCTTAATTCATTTAACCAGGAAGTTCACTACCTGATGGAGAAAAATTACACGGTGGTGCAGTGTGGTTAGTGTACCTGGACCCTACGTGCAGGTGATGCTCAACAATCTGTTTGTGTGATGAACGGCGATCACAACTGTGGGATGCTCCAGAGCCGCTGCCCACCTGCAGCCCCACGGGGAGGTCTCTGGGATGCCACATGGCCAACAAGGTGCTAACGAGGTGCTTTAGGTCATTTGACCCCCTAACTAAAGATGTAAAAATCTCTAAAGGCCGAACCCCATCTAATTCCTCCCTGACTACAGATCCAGGGCACAGTCATCACTTTGTGCAAAACCTCTGCTTTTAGCCTCAGTCAGCAAACAGCACAAGCCCAGGCAGCAGCATCCAAACGAGCGGTCAAGGCATTTTTCATGGTTTCCAAGGTGGCTGTGGGGTTTCCTACCTGAAACCCCATGTGAGAGGTTTAAGGAAAGTTCTATGGGCTTCAGCAGGACCTCAGAGGTCTACCTCTACGTGCTGCCGAGAGCCAGCACTTCTTGGCACAGCGCTTCCCACCAAAGCTGTCCCGCTGTGTTTGCACTTTCCTACACAGGTCTCTCTGCCTGAGTAGCATTTTGTGACCCTGCCCCATGCACGGTGGCAGGGGGCTGCAAAACACTGCTGCCATCCTCCTGACTGAGGACACTGGTGGGGTTTTTATGGGCTGGGAGCGGGCAAGGAGCCCGCCTGGCATTCCTCCCTAGTGCATTCCTTGCACGAGGGCTGACAGTGACATGCCAAATCCTCCCCCCAGGCAGCTGTCCCAGCACGAGATACCTTCCCACTGCACGGCATGCACTCAGCAAGGAGCAGGGCTGCTTTTCACACTGCTTTTTGTGAGCATCACTGCGCCGGCGCAGCACGGCCCCTCGTCACCGAGCGCTCACGCTTGGCCAGGGCCACGCAGCCGCTGGGGGATCGCTGCCTCGTTTCTGGCCGTGAGCGAACGCAGCTGGAGACCCTGGCACGCAGGAGTCCCCCACAGTCCCAGCCTCGACCAGCCTCTGCACGAGCTTCTGGGCTTTGCAGAGGGGGAGTGGGGAGCCCCAATGCTGCCGGACCCCTGGGCACGTGTCCCTGGGGAGCGGCGATGCCGGGTCCTGAGGCTGGAGGAGGCTGAGCCCCGTCAGCTGGAGGGGAGCCACGCTGCCATGTGTGTCTCGTATAAAAGGAAAGGTTGGAGGAACGCGGGGGGAAAGCGAAACCTTCATGACAGTGCACATTTGACCTTGATATTTTCACTGTCTCAGCCAAGGATTAAAGCGCGCTATCGAGTTCCTCTGCCTGGGAGAGCTTCAGCGTCCCGCGGCGGGGCTGCGGGGGTGTAGGGTGTCTGTGCAGATGTCGAGGCCGCCGAGCTCCTGGCACACAGGGCAAGAGGAGAAAATCCTCTCTGCACCAGGATGCCAACGGAGCCTCGCTGCTCCCACTGTTTTGAGAAGGCATCTCCTGGCTGCACATCTCCCCCCTGCTCTGCTGACCCATCCGTGGGCACAGCTTCTGCTGCCGACTGCTCATTAGCTCCAGTTAATTACCACTTTGCTAACTGCAAACCTAGCAGTTCCGTAAACACCCTGTTTGTCTGGATGAAGGAGAAAGAAACTCAGCAGAGAGTTTCCAGGCAGAACATTACTTGGCACAACTGGAGACACGTTTCCCTGGGCTCCCATCCGGGACCCGGCAGAAGATGAGGTCTTCCTGGGAAGCCCGGAGGCACAGTTACTAAATCCATGCTGGGTTTTGGGTAAGTCATGTGCTGCTCCAGTTCTCCCATGCCTTTGCTCAGGGAGATATTTACGGGTGGCGGGGTCATTCCTGTACTTAACTTGAGGCACACACTGAAGTTTCTTACTTGCCCCATGAGGTTCAATGAATCACTGATAAACACATGCATCCCTGAGAACTTGACACAGACACCAACGAACAACCCTTGTGCTCCTCTCTCCCCTTTTAAGTCCCCGTTTGAAGGCAAATTTGACATTTACAACTGGAAGCAACTGGTAAGACAGCAGCCGGTGCTGCCACCCCCAGGGTTCAGCTCACCCTGGGCTTAGCCCTGACCCTGTGGGATCACCATCGCCGTGACCCCTTGTTTCATGCCTGTCACTTCTTCCCTGCACCCTTGTTATATTACGAGAGAGATGAGGAATGAAAGAAAAGCTGCAGCTTTCAGCAGAGAGATGCTGGCTGCCAAGCCGAGGGTGCTTCACGTAGATCGAGCATGCTCGGCATGCTTTGCTTTTCGCTCCGTTTCACAAAAGGGAAGTTTTCTCCTCTTCCAAATTTATTTCCAAATAGACCCACCCCCCATTAATGCCGCAAGGCTCAAAATGAGATTCTCCCAAGTGTTGCCTTATAAGTCCGGATTTTCAAGAAGTTTATAACTCGGCACCGAACACACGTGCTCCTGACCGACTTTTTCTCCCTTTCCCCCAACTACTCCGTTAACCGCTTCCCAGCTGTGCAGGAGGTGAATGGGGACCTCCTGCTGCCTCCCCCAGCCCCAGGGCCTAAGCCCCCTCCCGGGCACCCCAGCAGCACATGGCACAGACAGCCCTCACCTCCTCTTGCCCCCTGAGTTCTTAAAAAATTCCCTTCATTTATTTGGTTTTAATTGCCCAGGATTGTGGCAGGAGAAGGCTTTTCAATGGCATTTTTCTGGCACTTCCCAGCTTTCCACGGTGCGCTCGCTCTTTTCCCTTTGGAAAGGCAAGACTGAAGACATCAAAATGACAGCCTTGGAAACCCGGGCTGTCCTGTCATGCAATAAATCTGGCTTCAGGGCTTTTTCTATCACATAAATGCTACATCAGGCATTTTTGGTCCTCTACAGTCTGCGAGATGCCAACACAAGAGCACAACGCTGACACAAACGGTATTTCGGGCTCTGGCCAGCCAGCCAGGAACCCCTCCACATGTCCATGCTGGATCCAGCCCCAGTTTGAACAGCCAGGGGAGGTCTGTGGGTCCTGAGGCTGCACCCAACCCTGCCGTGCTCTATCTCGTGTTCACCCCCATCAGTTTTAAAGCCTCTTGAGAGCCCAGATTGTTTTCAACAGCCATCAGGCGGACGCAGGATTTAGATCTGCTGGTGATAGTCGCGGCACGCAGCATCACTTTAAACACTCGTTTCGACATCCATATTCACATCAACACGGAGGGGCCCCCACGTTACTCGCTGACACGATAAATAATATGTAAAAGCACCAGAGGAGACGTTCCTGACCGCTGAGTACCTGCTTTGTCTCCAAAACTGCACAAAGATGTTCTCCTGCAATAAATGCAGCTATCGAGCAATGCCTCGGACCTGGCTAAGGAGTGGCCGTAAGGTCTTTGGCTTCGTGTCTAACACAAAGTGACAAGGCAAATGTGTTTTTCAACACCAGAAAAGTTCCCTGTCTTCTAATGGGTGCTGAGTGGGTTTGTCTGGCCTTGCTGCAATCCGTTTTAAACCTGACTGGGACTAGGTTTGAACTCAAGAGGGTCTACGAGAAGTGGTGCAGGGTGAGAAGGTAAGGAAGAAGAGGAGGAAAGGAAGAAAGGAAAAAGCTGTTTTTTGTTTTGTTTTGTTTTGTTGGGCCCAGATAGATGCAGATTAGGGAAACCACCACAGAAAGTCCCAGCAAGCTCCCAGCTATGCAGAGCTGTGAGTCCTGACCCCAACACACATCATCCCGAAGCACGGGGAGCATCCAAGGCAGGGCATCGCTGCACTGTTGAGGGCTCATCCTTGGTGGCAAGCACCACCTTCCCTCCAGGACTCATCCAGATGCAGCCTCTGAGCACTCACAGCCTGCTCACTGCCATTTATCAGCTTAATCCCTTTGTCTTCCACACCTGAGTTACCCTGGGTAAAAACCACTACCAGCAGGAAGCCCCGAAAACACAAGCTGCAAACCAAACCGTGTCGCTCCTGCTGGTGTGTGGACACCCAGCCTATCCCAGTTACCCCCAGTGCTACCAGTTAGCACTGGTGAGGCACCCACAGTGGCAGGGGTCACACTCCTCCTACCCAAATCGCATGCAGGATGGGAATTTCAGCCCAAACCCTCCTCCCCCAGTGGGCACAGAGGAGGGAACCCAGCTCCTCCGGCACAGCTCGGTGTCATCTCGACAGGGAGGCAGCGCCGGGCTTTTGTTAAGACGTGTACGAGACGATGAGTCAATAGAATTTGATTATAAGATTAATATTGAAGAATGCGCTCATTAACCCTGCTGCTCACAATGACGGGATGTGTTGCCAACTTTCTGACAAAGAAGCGCAGGAATTAATTTAGTGACTAACTACATGGAGAATCGCATTACTCCGGTATTCTCCCTGTGTCACAATGTGTAAACACCCCTAACAACACACACACACAAAAAAAAAAGCAGGCAGGATCAGCCTGAGTTGTGCCATTTGCTTGTTAAAATGTTTTTTTTTTTTTCTGTTTCTTTTCCTTTTTAAAACCAGTTATTAGACAACTCCAAAGAACTCTACCCAAGAAGAAGTACTCCTAGATGAACCAGGGTGCAAATCCCAGGATCAAAAAGCCCAGCAGAGGTTTTTGGTTAATAACCAACACCGGGTCTGTGCCAGGGCCTGCCAACATGGGTGGCTTTTGCCTTGGTGCCATAGGAAATAGAAAAGCAAACCTGGTTACAGTGGAATAGATGGCTCGCATCAGAGCCAGCTTTGAAAGTGCTGCTTTGCTTTTTCTTGACCATATTTTTAATTCTCAGGTACCGTGGCAGTCAATAGTTCAAGGCTGCAAACTGAGTTGCTTCAAGTCAAATATTCAATAGTTATTAGATAACTTGGGCTGCGTTCGGTGCCGCGTGTAGGTGGGTTGCCAGGTTATGTGCTGCACGTAACGCCTGAAATCACATTTCATGGGGTGGGGAAAACTCTGCCATGGATAGCCCGGATCCACGGCCACGGGCTCGGGCAGGCTGCCACCAGCCTCTGAAGGTGGAGCGAGGAGTTTAAATCAAAGAGCACTCATTCTGACCCTTCTCTTTTCATCCTCATCCTCATGATACTAGAAGCAGATGTAAAGAATTGCAAGCACTGGCCCATCCACCATCACATCCCATTCCAGTTGTCATAAATCTGCTCAGCGCCAGAGACCCTGGTACAGACATTTGAGACCAGGCAGTCTTTGCTTTTCCTCTCCTGCTTCTTGGGTCACTGTGACAAGGAGCAACGATTTCTTAATGCTTAATGTGTATGAGAGCCTTGTCCCTGTGATGGCAGAGCCACGTGAGAGGGCTCTGCATGGGAAACACTCACAGACTAAAATACTGACACCGATTTGGTGGGCTTTTCCGTGTTCAGGCAATTTATTGTAGCACATTTTAATAAACTCAGCAAAGAGCAAACTGCTATTGCTGATAGTCCCCTGGCACAAAAGAGGGTGATGAGGAAGTAAGAGCTGGCTGAGGAGCCTGGCCTAGGAAATCATACGCCACACAAATGTTTGCGATAAGCAAAAACCAGGCAGAAATTAATTCTCAGGTGAAGCCAGAGCAATCTGCAAAAACAAAAACGCCGCAGACTTCCCCAAACCCAAACAAAAAATTCCTAAATTATGCACAGTGTAATTCCCATTAGTTTGTTTTACCAACTCAACGCAGAGCAAACAGTGTCCAACCAGCCCTGCTCTCTGTTCCGGAGGCAAAGAAAACAAGATAGCTAAAACCTTCGTGGCCTTGACATGCACTGGAGAGGAACAAACCTTTGGGAAGCCCCAGCAGGGCAGCAGGGTTATTTGTGCTGAGGGCATATCCGATGGCCCTGCTCACCTCCCAAACACACCACAAACCCGAGTTGTTGGGTCTCAAAACCCTTAAAGGCCGTTTAAAATGGTACTTCTCTGCTCGGTGGCGAGAAGCATGGGCAGCAAGATTTGGGGGTTGGATCCCCCAGAAATCACCACCCCTCATGAGCCAGGCCCAGGGGATGCCCCACGTGTCCTCGCTCCTGCCTCGCCTTCACACCTTAGCCTCCCGATGAAGCTGAGGACGAAGGCAGCCTGCCTACCTCCAGCTTTCCTTTTCTTGTGGTTACTTCTGCGTTTATTTTTCCTAACGCATGCTACGCTCTAGATTTTATAGCGCCAGATATCGTAAGCTTTGTTTACCTCCTATGAAAAAGCAGCCAATGAAAATAAGCAGATGAGAGGAGTATCTGCTCGCTCACTGGTAGCTAGAGAAGGTCCATTTGCTTTGCAAAGCAGTTGGCTGCAGAAAAAGCACTCATTTTTAAAAAAAAAGGGAAAAGAAAACTAATTTATCCAAGCTTTGCGGTTATTATTTTAGTTTGTTTTTCCATCTACACAAATCTGATTAATTTTAGAGCGGAAGGAAGTGTAACAAGACGTGCATCAATGCGAGGTAAGGGGCACTTCTTGGCTGGGTGCCCCCGCAACCCCCAGCCCAGCCCCTCCTGCACCGCTCAGCGACTTCACGCAGGAAGAGAGGAAGGGAAGAAAGGGAGCAGCTGCTCTCCGGAGAAATCCTGACACAGTTCAAGCAAAGGATTTCATATCTGCCAGGCACCCCAGCTCAATAAACAGCCAATTCATCTGGCTCGCTGCTGCTGCTGCTGCCTGGCAATATTTGCACTAAGCAGCTGCATCTCCCCCCCCTCCTCCTTACTCCTGCAAGTAATAAAGGTGACAGCTCTTTGCTCCAGTCACGGGGCTGGTTGCCAGCTAAAAAAAACACTCATTTAAAAAACAAACAAACAAACAAACAAAAAAAAACACACAACAAAACACCCTATCAGCCTGAGCATCCTCATTTTTGTCTGTGCCATCAGTTGGAGGCCACCTCCGCCTGGGGCTGCTGCCTTGTGCCTTGAGCTCCCTCCTTCTCTTGGTGCTGCTGCTTAGGGGCAGCCCGAACAGACACAAAAGTTCCCCTTAGCTCCTACAGCTCCTTCACCAGACCAGGTCCCAGCCTCGTCCTGGGCACTGCAGGGGTTTTGCAGGCAGCAGGCAAGCAGTTAGTGCAGGGAGCACCGGGGCAAAGGCCGCCCCTGGGCAATGCTCGTGAATGTGGAGAAGCAAAAAAATCTTAAAGAACAATTTTTTAGATTGCATTATGAATGGGAAGCTCGCAAGCTGGCTGCAAGGGGGAAGGAAAGTTAAAATTAGGATGGGATTTTTTTCCCGCTAGCCCTTATTAGGGAAAAGGGCTATTTGTAAGCACTCCCTGCTCCTCGCCATCTGAACCCAAGGCCTCTGGCGCACGGCCATGACCTTCCTCTGCTGTCATGACACGAACTCTGATGTCACAAGTTCAAGATTACGGCATCACGAGCCAAGCTCATATCCATGCAACAGTTACAACCTCCAGCCAGCCTGGCCTGGCACAGTAACTGACTCTTAACAGCAGGGAGATGAGGGAACAGAACAAACATCATTGTCCCTTCAATGTTTTTTTTCCCCCCCCATTTTTTTGTGCACTTTGGGCTCAAGACACCCTCCCATTCCCAGCACAGCCCTATTTAAGGCTGCTGTCCCCTACACCCCGATGAGAAAGCCAGTGGTGTGTGAGGTTACATGCAGCAGCACCGAGCATCGTGCATTAAATGTGCTGGGGGGTGGATCAGGGCGGGGAGGTGATGCCCCCCAGGCCACAGCTCGGAGGTGACATTTTGCAGCCTCAAAGCTCCGAGGTCACACAGACACACAGCCCCATGGATGGGTCTCCCACCTCACTGCCAAAATACGGGTGGGATTCTCTGAACACCCCAAAAACCCTAAAAATCACGTGTGCTATTAACAACGCAGAGGCACGGATGGCTGAGAAAAACTTGCCCTGCCCTGTGCAATTAGTTTGGCATCAAACACAGCAATAGGGACCTTATTCGAGCCCTTCCAAGCACTTGAATCTGAAACACACCATCCCCAAGGATGCCCCCGACACACTGGCGGCGGGCAGCAGTGATGCCTGCCCGTCCCTTCCCTGTGCTTCAAAGCTTTTGTCTCGCTGCCCTGCGAGGCTTGTGCCACTCAGAGACACGCTGGCAGCTACGGAGCTGATTTAATTGCTGCCATCGACTCATTTCCAGACAAACAGATTCATTCACGATACACATACGCTGTGAACATGTAAAACATCCTCAAGTTCTCACAGTAATGCACAAAGACTCCAGAGCTCCGGAGAAGGGCGGAGGGGGCTGCTGTTTTTTGGATGACGGGATTCGTAGGGCTGAGCACAAATTTCCCACCCAGGGCTTCGACGGTGGGGGTTGCTAAATGAAAGCATTCGTGCAGAGAGCCTCTTTTTCCCTACATCTGGCCGCTTCACCCTAAACGCACAACCCCCGGCGCAAAACAAAAGGATAAAAACAATTTTGATGAAGTCAGAAGATTTTGCAGTAATAAAATCTGCCTCTACATTTCCTTCGATGGATATGAACTGGAGCCCTGCGTTCATCCTATTGTAAAACTGCCACCCGCCTCCAAACACAGTTCCACAGCTTATTCCCGTTACGTGACAGCCCCGTGGTCTGCAGGGACTCTCCTGCCTCTCCTTCCAGCCACAGGTTCACAGAGGGCTACAAACTGCTGTCCCTGGGCTACCACAGACCTGAGTTGCAGCAGGAGAACATTTGCATCTGCAGTGTGTCAGCACAGACAGCATTTTCAGAAACTTCTTTCATCCTTTGTGCAATGATGCCATTGCAGGGAGGTAGCGTGGATAGAGCTGTCCCTTTCACACAGGTGAAAGCACGTGCAAAGAAGCAAGAGTATGGGGAAAAGGAGCAATTCTCCTTCCCCCCCTTCTCCCTATGCCCCCTTAGCAGTCTGATTGCAGACACGCAGTGCGCTCAGGATGCAGCACGGCATCGTTGTGAATGTAAGGGCATAAATGCTAAAACGCAATCTCTGCAGATGCCAGATGCTGGTCGCATCACATCAAACTAGATACGGATAGTTAGCTTCATTTACTGGAGGTGGAAGCAGAGCTTTGTACGGCAAAGGAAGAACGAGAAAACCCTTAACAATGAACGCTCAGCGCCCAAATTCCGCCAGCTCCTGCATCTCAAAACAGGCAGAGGTTTCTTCCTTTCACATTTCCACTAATGGCACGGCTACTTAGCAGCCAACTTCCAGGCGGGTTTTTATATGAAACAGCACCGCTCGGTATTCCTAATAATCTTTTAATTTTAGAAGGAGTCTGTTCCCTGCAGCTGCGAGCAGGAGCCTGTACTTGCACGTTTATGCAAAAGTACTGGGATGCTGCCACTGTTTAGATTAGAGTCCTACTGGGAGGTTTCTTCTGGAAACACCCCATATATGGATTTTGCAAAGGGAACAAAAAGAAAGAAGCGAGTGGTATTTGGGGCTCGGCAGCCACGGGCAGCCCCAGCCCCGCTGCGGGGGTGTCCTGGGGGAGCTCCCCAGGGTGGGAGTGGAGCAGAGCCTGCAGAGAGGGTGCCGGGGCCGGCTGCAGGGAAGGGAGCAGGGGAGGAATGAGGGCAATTCTCTGCCCTTCTCCAACAAATAAATCCCTCCCGTGATGTCTCGGCATCCTGACTGACCGCAGTGTCGGAAGTGAGATCTGGCAGTTGCTGGCAGCAGGGCTGGGAGCAGCCTGGTGAGCGCTACGGGAAGAGCCCAAGGGCTCAAGCAGGGCTCAAAACCTCCCCTTCCTCTCATCCCACCCGGGCACTGGCGCAATGAAACGTGCAAAGACCCGGCAAGGGGTCTCAGCAATCCCGCACTGCTGCCCCAAACCACATCTCCATCACCACGGACAGGCCCACGTCACAAAGGCTCCGGAGCCTCGGCTCAGCCCAGACATCTCCCTCACTGCCCGACATGGCTCGCTTTGGCAGAACATCCTTTAATATCTATTACCCAACTCACCCGGCGACCGAGGCCGTTTCGCATTCCTGCCAAAAGCAGAGTCAACATTGAATTTGACTGATTAGGTCAAATGCTTTCGAGTACTTGGGATTCATGGTGCTTCCTCCTCAGTCCATAAAGAGGCAAACAGAAAAGCCCAAACGATGCCAAGGAAGTCCCACTCTGAGCAGAAATGCAGCACTTTTCCCCTACGACCTCTGTAATCTCCTCTCTACTCTCTGAGTAGGAGAAATATGTCCTAAATGCCACCAGGGCCACTTTGTGCTGGTGACCCTCTTCCTATAGTGGTGAGATATTCTACATTAACAGTAATAGTTTGTGTATGATGAGGGCTAATGAAATCCAGCCCAGCCTTTGCTCTACCACCGCTCACAGCTGACCTGAAACCAGGTGCTCAGCCGTGCTCAGCACCAACAGAAGGCTCCCTCACTTCTTGTGCTGTCCAAGTGGATGCATCCTGACCCTTTTGCACCAACATGGTGCATGTAGACAGGAGGGACAAACCCTCACATGTTCAGCCCCAGGGACGAGGGAGGAGATGCTGGATCAGCAGCCAAGAGGCTCTGCCCTACAGCCTGCCCAAAGCACAGGGCTCTGAAAACGCAGCACCCTGCTCCAGATAAGCCCTATCCTGGCCTGCGTCAGCATTAATGGCTTGTGCCCCGTTACAAATTGCATTCTGATAACAAGCTGCTGAAATACCAAAGTTTTCTAATTCTTTGCTTTATCCCTGCTCTCCGCGTGAGCTATAAATAGCCCTGGCATTTACAGTGGTACAGCCTGCCTTGTTGAAATTTGATTTAAAAGTAAAATTGGCCGGACTCCTTGTTAAATTATCATTGTTATTCATCTTTACAGATGTCCTCCCCTCTAAACACTGTAGCGCCTGAACTTGAAGTCAAGAGCAGAGACGTGGGGTGAAGTCACTAGAACAGACCTCAGGAATGCCGCACGGGTTGGTGCAGTTCCTCCATCCAGCTGAGGAAGCCCTGACATCTCCTTGCAAACCCTTGCCATGGCGTGTCCTGCTCTTCCCTGCAGCTTGGGACCTTGCACAGGGGGAAAGGGCGAAGTCTGCATGAAGGAGTGTGGCTTTGCAAGAAATTCATTAGATTGTGGATGAATTTTACTCAAGTAGGGAAAAAACAAAACTTGAATTTCAGTACTTCTTACCCTGCAAAGCGTGCAGTTTCTCCCTCCTGCTGCCGCAGCCAACAGATAGCTTTAAGCAGTATTTTGGCACCTAACGGAGGCATTCCCAGTGCAGCTCTCACTATTAAACTCTTTTTTGGTCCCTACAAGAAGCCAACGCTGCTCTCCCACTCCCAATGTCCCCCACGGGCAGGCAGTGCTGTGACTCGGTGCTCTGAAATTTCCTCGCAAAGCTATTTAACAGCAGCCACTGACCAGCAAAGCCTCGCGGGGTCAGTGCCGTGACTCAGCTCTGCGGTGGCTTTCCCAGTGTCACCAGCCCTGGCAGCCACATCGGCACCCGGCCAGCAGGCAGCCTGCAGGCGGCCACGGATCGTGTTTCGGTGTCCCCCTCTTCCTAAAATACACGGCCACGAACGAAAGCACCCGTTCATGTGCTTTCCCTGGTAAAGAGTAAACCGCCCTGGTTTCTGGCTGAGGCTTTCAGCAGCATGAACAGCCCCTGTGACACCACAAAGGTCTCCAGGCTCCATCTACACACCAGGTAACCTTCCTGTACAGAAGGACGTGGGGCATGAGCGCTTTCAACCCCCAATAAATCACTTACTCTCAAGCCTCCAACCTGCCAAGGAAGGACGGTCAGACTCCCCCTCCCCAGGCTGCTGGGAAGACAAATACATTAAAAAATTGTGAGATACGGTGTCAGCGGGGATTATGAAAATACCTTCTGGGTTCTTTGCTGCTCCGAACCTGACCTCTGAGGCAGAATAACAGTAGTCAGCGCATGTGGACACTGTGGGAGACAAATGCATTTATTTTAAAGGACTTTCCAGGCTCTAAATTGCAGTCTCTCTTCCTTGCGTACATAAAAGTCACCTCTCTGGTTGGAGGAGTAAGCAGTATCAGCAGTATCACAAAGTACATACGCTCCCTTTCTTGTCTATATGTTGGCACTCGCTGTACCTTTCTCTACACACAAACATACGTGCAGGGATGAGCGTGCATTCAAGCATCACACAAGTGTCTGTATTTGTTCAATAAGAAAAGGTTACGTTTGTGAATTGCCACTCCACCTCCTTGTAGCAGCAGCCTCAGGAACTAAATTATTCTAAAGCATGCATCAAATCTTTGCGGTTCCAGCATGTCCCCGGGAACAAAGCCCACACTGCCCTCCTTCTTCACTGGAAAATGAAGGAGTGCTGGGCACAATCCGGCAGGGTCTCCCCTGAAACATCTCAGAAATGAAGATGGATTTTCCCAGCCCTGATTTTCTCTAACATCTTCCCCACCACTGCCTTTTTCTCAGTGATGTTCTTGAACTCTTGGCACAACAAGTGGGTATTTAATAAACACACACACCATGCACAGTGCTGCTCTTCTTAATGTAGATTTTTAACACGCACAAGAAAAATCCCAGGGTAACAAAATACTCTGTAATTATCAAAGTTTTCTTCCTTCCCTGAAGTCCTGTCAACTCCCAGTATTTTACTGGGATTCGTGTTTGGGTTATTACATTTTGAAGCCCAGTCCCTGACAGTCAGGCAACAACATGAAAATCTTGGTTTTCCTCCTGCTTCTTCCTCTAGAAAACGCCTTCAAGCTCCCATGAGGGCAGAGACCAATGCTCTAAACCCAGAAATCTCATACTTGTAAACTAGGCTGTGATTACTTCTTCTTTTTTTTTTCTTTTAATACCACGGTGCAGCAAGCTTACCCAATTAAGGATTAGCTCCAACAGTTAAAGATTAGCTCCAAGAGAACAACTTTTACATGCATACATATGCCTAATTCCAGACACCCAGCACATGCTCAGTTTTGGGGAGACCGAGGATGCCGTGGGGTCTTGTGGGGCCCTGGGGTGGGCTGGCAGAGCTCCTCCAGCCCGGGCTGCACCGCCTGTGCCGTGCACTCGCAGGGCGCTATCTGGAGGAGAAATCAAATCCAGCTGCAGCCCTGAACAACAGCCTTGTGCCAGGACCATCCTCCTCTCGGCGCTGAATACTTGCCTGCCACCACGTCGTGGGAGACAATGGATGGAAAGGATCAGATAAAAAGTGGTTTAATTTTATAAGGCTCTCCAGCAGCCAATTCACGTTTCAGATCAGGTGTTAATTGCAGCTCTAAGTGTCTGGCGCACGCGGTGCCAGCGCAAATATTGCAAATGTCACATTATTTTTGTTTAGCGGGTGAAACACACCACACTCCTGTTGGAGGAACCCAGCAGAGCTATTCTGCCACCAGACTTGCCGAGAGAAGAGAAAAAAATAAACGCTGCCTTTAGAAACTGTAAAGAGCCGGGGACTAAAACGACGAGCCAGGAAAGCCCGCTCAAAGAACTTCAAGGCAAGATGCTCAGAGATGCACAAAGTGCATCCGAAACAAAATGAAGAAGGTTTTAATGCTAGCATTCCTCTTTCCAGGCATATTTCCTGCTGCTGACTGCGGGCACTGCATGGGAAGGTGGTCAGAGCCCAGCGGAGCAGCAAGAGGTGCAGCCCCAGCTGTGCTCAGCAGCTGAAACTGCAAAGTGGGAACCTGCAGGCAGCCATCAGTCCTGTGTCACAGGGACAGGGCAGTTTGTTTTTCAGTTTTCTGATTTTTTAGTTTCAAATCAAACAAATGTCTTGCTTCCGTTTCATTTAAGCTAAGCCCTGTCCCACCAGGAGCAGCACAGTGACCTGCAGAGTTTTGCTGCTTCCTCCCCCAGCCTGTGGGTATAAATAGATACAGCATGGATATAACGTTGGATCATTTTACAAGCATTTTGGAGAGGAAAGGGGGACCCCTGCCCAATGCTGCAGCGGGTCTCCATGGTGCCTCCCAGAAGCCAAAACTTGGAGGCAACGCAGGGACCAGCGTCCTTTCGTGTTTCATCAACCACCTTAAATCGTGTCAGCCCAAGCTTTTAGGCCCAAAACAGGTACAACCAGACAAAAGACACAGAAGACACCATAGCCAGCATACAGAAGAAAATGACCCCCATTTCTGCATGAATTATGCAACTTCCAGTCCAAGAAATAGGGATAAAAACTACAATTTGGAGAGCTCTTTCACACCTAGGGAGCAGGGGATCCCACACCAGCAGCAGGCTGCTCCTACCAACAGGGAAGCAAAGGAGAGAAACTCTGACCTGCTCCACCTCAACGATTCATTTTTCTTTCTTATTCCTAAGTTAAAAATCCTCAAATTCATCCAAAAGCAGAGAAAAATGGATTTTATGCACACATCCCAAGTTACGACTCAATGAATTGGTAAAAGTTGCAAGGTGGTCCCCCCAGCCCGAAGCTCCGTCAGCAGAGCCCAGGGTGATGGCAGGACCAAAGCAATATCCCAAGCAGATTTCCACTTGGTTTCACAGCCAAGGGGCTTCCCCATGTCTCAGGGAAGCTGATGGGGTTTGCAGTCCACTGAGAGGGAGCCGCGGGGGCTGCCCTGCTCCAAACCGCTTCGCGCTGCACAACTCTCCCCATTGCTTTTAATTAAAAAAGGAAATTGGGATTTAGATGCCTGCTTTCCCACCGGATCAGACCTGGATTTAGAGCTAAAAAGGGTTAAAAATAAATAAATTCAACTGCATACAATCTGTAACACGCCATTTGACAGGATTAAAAAAAGGGCACATTTTAAGTTACATTCACACAATTGGACGTGACCAGGTTGGTGCATTCTGCAAAACTATCGCCCTTTAATTGACAATTAACTGGTATCTTCTCCTAGTGTGGTTCAATTTGAAGAAAACTCAACTCCTTGGTCATTTTTCCTGCTACTCCGCTGAGCAGAGACCACCCTTTGCATCGGTGCTGGGTGAAGGGTCACCTCCAGCGAGCATTTACCTGCGTCCCCCCAACCTTGCAACCTGCCCAGCCTGGCTCAAAACATCCCCAGAAATGAGCTTTCCCCATCTCTTTGCTGGGCTATGGGAAGCTGGTGCTGTGCTCCTCCCAGTACCTCTTTCCGTGCAATTTCGCTTCCATCCATTTCATTCCTCCCCTCTGTTGTCACTGCATTTCTCCTAAATGCTCAGTGGCTCCACAATTCCCTGCTGACAACGTGCCCTGTGCTCAGTCACTCACTGAGGCTCTAGATATCGGTTTCAATTTTTTTCCATTAAAAGACATAAGCGTTTTAATGAGTGCAAAATTTGATTAATTCATATGAAATCATGAAACACCCTGGATCTGCTCCTGGTCGGCAGCCTTTGCTGGGTGATATGGAGAGGCCTGACCCGGTGCCACTGGGACTGAATTCGGTCTGTTGTTTCTCCCATGCCCACGCAGCCACTTTTAATTATCTCCACTGAGCTTAAAAAGAGCAATTTGTGCGGCCACTATATGGATGCCAAGCCGATCCATTTATTCAAACATAAATCTTTCATGCTTGCTACACAAGAGAATGTATCTTCCTATCATAAAAATTCATGAACCAAAAAAAAAACCAAAAAACCACCACCATACAGATCTGTCAATTAAATTAAGACAGTCTAAAAAAATATAAAAATAAAAATAAAGCAAACTATTCCATCACAAAATACAACCAACATGAAAGGCTTTGGATAGCCAAAAATCAACACCCACGCAGGGCTGGAGGCTATCCAAGACATTTTGAGTCGGTACCTATGCGTGAAGAGTGAGCAGCACTTGCCTCGTGCTTTGGCACTCGGAACAATATCAAGTGATCTCAACCCCTGTTAATTTATTGATGGGAATCAGTGATGCTGCAACAGATTACATACCCCAGTCATGCTCGTACGCCGCTGCTGCACCGCAAATGGAGAGCTGCACCCTTGGATGGTCGGAAGCTGATGGAAATATTGTGCCTGTGTTCCTCCCGTTATGTTATTTATTTTTTTTGCCCCCATTCAGGGTGTAAAAGCAACCTTTTCCATGATGCATCGTGCCCCATGCGAGCCTGATGGCTTCTCTCGCTCCCAAATTAGCAGGAGGGGGAAGTCTGAACCCTTTTCAGGCCTTCCCAGGTTTATGGAAGAGTTTCTGTAGAAGCAGGGCCTGTGATGGGAGGAGAAGGTGCTGGGTGATGAGCCAGGAACTGCGCTGAGTCCTCTGTTTTTTTAAGAATTAGTAACTATTGATCCTTAGGTGACAAAGTTGGGAGAAGGACTGGAGGGGGGCAATTTCAAGAAAAAAATATAATTAAAATGAAGTCATGGGGAAAGGACAAATCTAATAAAAATATTCAGCATTATATTCATCTCATTTACGAGCCACTCTTATTTTCAATTCAGAATCAGGGCAACTCTGGGAAACAGCTTTAAAAAAATAACACTCAATGCAATCACCCTAAAAAAGAGAAGGGATTAGAGTCTAGAAGTACACGGATATGGATTATTTCATAGTTTTGCAAATGGAAAATAAATCATCCTATTACCTCAGAGCAAGATAAATGCAACGAGGCACCCAAGCACCCTGCAGCTCCAGCACAGGCACGGATCCACTCTCCAAAAACCCACAGCCAAAGCCTGCAGAACAGCACAAAGTACCACCAGAAAGTTTCAAGAGCACTTTTCTTGCTGGCTTTATTTCCCTAATTAAATGCAAAAATCAAACAACGGGTAATTAGTATGTGGACTAGCAAAGCTTCAATTTAGACGTCTCAAAGGAGGGAGCGCAACAAGCGGCAGTTCCGCCGAGTGCCGGGTGTCTCGGCATGTATTTATTTTTCCTCTCGCTTTGATCTCACTTCCTTGCTCGTTGGGAGGATATCATCGACAAAACTGGAACAACCGATGGCAGCAAAAAAACGATGGGAAGATCAGCTGCTCCGCTTAATGTCTCCCCCTCCAAGCCTCCCCTTCGCTGCCCCCGGAGATTGAGTTAAACAGACAAAACCGAAATTGTGGATCAAAAGGTCTGTTTGACTCTAGCAGCGCTGCACTGACTGCAGGAAGATATTTTACAGAGTAAACGTTGGGGGATAAATAATGAATCAGAGACGGGGCTGGAGTGCGCGGATTCATACCCTCGTCACGCCAAGGAGAAGGCAGGGAGCACTCAGGAATCAGCAATTAGTGTCCAGACACAGCAGGAAACCCCAAACTGGTGAATTCCTCCATAATTCCCGTTAATCCAGCAGAAATCTTTGCCTCTCTTTATCAGATGGGCCATACAAGAGATTTCTGGCTACCCCTTGCTAGGAAACCTCATTTCCCACTTTCAGTGAGGTCTAAAACACCAGCGTCCCCCATGACGTCCCTGGAGGACAGACACTGTACCCCAATGCAAGGGGCTGAGCAAGCCTTAAATCTGTTTCAGGGCACCTGGAGGTTCTCTGGGGAAAGGAAAAAACCAGGCAGAGGTGATGGGATATAAGCTCAGTTCGTGTGGGTTCCTGCCCCTTGGAGAGCACCTCCAAACCTGGCAGGAGATTGAACCTCTTGAGTCTGCAGCTCGGGAAAGAAAGCTCAGAGGAACAGGACTTTTGTCTGAATCTGACGGCAGGGAAAGTCCAGAGAGACGTGACAGCATGGGACAGGCTCCGCAGAGAGCCTGGCACGGCCGCTCCCGAAACGTCAATTAGAGAAATCGATGTCACTATCAATTAAACAGCAGCTGTACAATTCCTCTTGCCTTTCCTCCTCATTAGCTCCTCAGCCCACAGCTCAGCTTAGCGTGGCCCTGGCTGAAGCAGGGGCAGAGCCCCAGTCAGGATGACCCCTGGAAAAGCAGCAGAGCTTCGTGGCAGGTAAAGGGCTGGTGGGAAGCCACGAGCAGCCTTTGCCTGTGCCCAGAGATGTGAGGTGAGCACCAAAGGCACACAGGGACGGAGGAGTTCCCAGCTGGATAGCAGCTATGGCACCCTGCACATCCCGACCTGCTGAGCCTGGCCCAGAGCAAACACATCACAAGATCACTCAATGGAGATCTTAAGGAATAACGTCTCTCTCCTAATTTTCACCTCAGTCCCTTCCCTCGAGCAGCCAGTGCTTGTCTGCACCTCACTCCTCCTCTCTTCCAAAGACCAAGCGGTTTATTTCAGGGCTTCTACCTCCCCACGAGGTTTCATAGCTCCCCATCACCATTAAGGATCCACAACTCTCCTTAGAATGTGAGGATGTGATCAATCCCAAGGTTTAGTGGGGACTGCTAGCGTTAGGTCAGAGGTTGGACTCGATGATCTGGAGGTCTCTTTCAACCTAGAAATTCTGTGATTCTGTGATTCTGTTTGTATTTTTGAAGACCGATGTTCAAATCCACTATTCCTGAATGACTCCTTCATCTATCTACATATTTGCTTCAGAATTAACCACTCGATCCTTAATTACGTCGATTTTAAGGTGGGTCCCTGAGAGACAAAACCATAATAAATCCGTGGCCTCAAAGGCATCCTGTGGCCGACATTAGCCTGGCTGGAATTCAACCCAAGCAATTAGCAATGGCAGGAAGAGACCTGAGTCCAGAGAGCTCTTAAACCTCAGGAAAAAAAAAAAAAAGTCTCAAAGAGAGCTAAGAGCCTCTGACATCCAGGAGGACACGTAATCCTGGAGAAAATGATCTTGGTATGGCCCCCGCACACACCAAGCAGGAACAAGCTCCTCATCTCCATCACAGCCTTCCTGGCCCAAAACCGAGCTTCCAAGCGTTGCACATGCCATTACTGACCAATCAATGCTATTGATTAAGTTATAAGGGCAACTGGCAGGACAAAGAGGCGGCAGGAACTGATAATCTCATTTTGAAGCAAGCTATAAAACATCGCCACCTTTTTCTGTTGCTTCTAAGCATGTTGATGGCTTCCTGTCTCCTCTGCTGGCCAGCCCTGTGCAATCTAATCAGGTAACAGCCTGCTGTCAGAAACAAGGAATACAAAGGATTTTTCTCCCTTAACACAGGGAGATGTCCCTTCAGGACACGAAGGTTGGGGAAGGAGGCAGCAACCACCAGCGCCACGGAGCAGGCAGTGCACTGGGCAAACACCACGGGTCTCCTGGGACTCACAGCAGGACAAACAGTGCTTAGAAATGTCGAAAGTCAACGACTGGCCTCGGGACAAAAGACCACAGCAGGTCAAGAGCATGCAAAAGAGCTTGGCTAAAGAGTTAAGCTAAAAAAAATATATACATAAAAAAATAAAAAGCTGGTTTCACAAGCAGGCTCCCCTTTCGCAGTGTTCTTTTGCTCGTCCCAGGGCTCAACATGCCAGCTCATCCAGCAGTGCTCCTGACAGCTGTGCTGGGGCAGCTGAAGCTGCCAGCTTATTTATTTATTTATCTGCTGTCCCCCTGAGGCAGGGCAGCCCTACCACGGATTGAAACACCACTGTCTCTCTGAAATCCCTGGGACAACGTCAGGAATGCACCAGGAGGACGCACAAGGAGGTTTTCAAGGAATTCTTCGTGCACAGCACAAGCTTTATGGTTCAATTTCAGCCTCAAGCAGCCCAACTCACCGAAAGCAGAGCTAAGTGCACACAGCTCTTTGGGAACTCCCAGGACAGATGCCTTGCATCACCCTCGGGACACCCAGAGCCTCCTCGGGACAGCCAGGTCGAGGTTTCTTGTCTCACCCCTTGCTGCTACTGATGGTGACCTTGAGCTGAGGAGATCTGAGCAGCCCAGGAGCTTGGAATCACACCTGAGCAACACAAAGATTTTCTAACAGAGCGGCACAGCATTTCTTGGCTGCTACGTTTTTCCATTTCTTCTTCCTTTCTCTCTAAACATCAAAGTTAACATTTATTCCCCTCCCTCTGCCTCATGAAAGATGAACTGATGATGCCCGAATGGACTCAGAAGGGATGTGAGCGGCACTCTTTCTGAGGCTGGTGAAGGAAGGGACAAGGAGGGAGGATCGGTGCTTGCGCTCCGGTGCTACGCCGCAGGACCAGGAGGAGCCTGGCACTGGGATTTCAGAAGGTCCCAGCCAATTACTCCCATTTTAATGGGGAATAACCTTTTTTGAAGTTTTCTTTTTCACTGTAACTTCTGGAGCCAGGTGTCTGTCTAGAAATCTTTTTCTTTCTTTTTTTTTTTTTTTTTTTTTCAAAAAGCTCCAGTCTGCACATTTATATTCACCCAAAATGCACAGAGGCCAGGCTAAGGCAGAGATGAAAAGGAACATCTTAATGGCTGGAGGTTAGAAGGGTTTTTTGGCTTTTTTTTTTCTGAAGCTCGTTTCATGATTTTGATCATGAAAGAAAAATATGAGACATTTAACTAGTCTCTTAAAATGGGAAGGCTTTAAATTCAGCATAACATTTACTAGCTTTACTTTTCCCTTTTTTGCCTTCTCCTGATTGTGAGAGATAAAAGCAGACGGCTCCATCGGCCTTGGTCCCAGCCGTGTTCGGTGGCTGGCCCCCATCCCTGGGCACTGCTCTGCAAAGTCTGGGCTGCCCTCAGAGGGCAAACGAACAGCCAAAGTCATTGCTTCAGCGGGGCGAAGGTCTGCACAAAATTAACACTTCAGGAAAATATTTCTATTAACATTGGTTTTATGGTTTCTCTCATTAAACAACAAATGCCAATTCTGTAACACACGAGGATGTGCTGCTAATTCAAACACTGGCTGCACAGAAATTTGTTAAAGGATTTTCTAGTTACTTCTGTTTGATTAGAGAAAGTGCAGCACAAAAAATCAATTTATGAAGTCCATTAACAGGTTCACCCCCATCAAGGAACAAAAAACTCCGCATCCTTCATCTCACCCGTTCAGCACTATTAAATTTGAAATGAAAGACTGAAAAACCCGCAGCATTTAAATGTTCTCTGAAACGCACGGAAAGTCCCTTTTTAATTATATTTTCCACATTTTGGAGACAAGGCTTTGTGCTCCAGCTCACTCGCACATTTTGACAGAAGTCAAAGTGAAAAACTTGTAAAATTGGGATTACGCCAGCAAACATCACTCCTAATAATGCCACTGTCCCACAAACTGTGCGGGATGCATCTGTAGGAGGGTCTTCCTCCCAGGGCAAGGAAAAAAAAGCCCTCCTGATCACGGCCCGATGACCGTGCCTCATAAGCCAGGGTCCCAGCAGAGCACCTCCACTCTCCCAAGGCTCAGCAGGGTTTTAATCCGTCTGTTCTTGCTTTTATCTCCCCGAGCCAAACTTCTGCCCCTCCAACAAGGCAGGTCCGCTTTGGTCTACTTGCAAAGTAGGAGATGGCACAGCATGGCCCACCTGGAGCTCACTTGTGACCCTAGGAAATAACGTTTTGGAGACACCATCAGCTTTTCCTTATAGTATCTCCAAGTTCCTTCAGCCTCTTACAGAAGGTCTCAGCTCCAGGAGTCAGTGATTTGCCCGAGATCATGTAGCATGATTCAAAATCCAAGTCTTCTAGTCCAGTATTTCCAGCACTGAGTCTTGGGAGATCTTTGTAATCAAGGTGGTTGTGTGTTGTTTTTTTTAAATCCCCCTCTGCAGAAGCACCAAGCCGAGGTCGCGGCCTAGGCCCAGCCTTGCCATCTAGGCTTTAAACGTTTCTACCCGTTTCCCTTTTGCAGCTCTATCAGAAATAAAAGCAAATCAAAATTTCAGTTGTTAAACATAACCATATTGTATCGTCAGTGGAGATGATGCAGCTATTGTTATTACTTCAAAACAGGGCAGAAAGGAGTGAGAAGCACACCAGCTCCAACAAGCCTTTCTGCAAGGCAAAGCGGTTTAATCAGGGCAGAAGCAGTACATCATCTGGCAGGAGAGCATCTGGGCTTCCCAAGTACTCCACAAAAAAGGAAACACGATCAGAACCAGTGCCTGATTCCCCATCTTATGCAAAAGCAATAGAAATCACACATCTGGGCTGGTTGCGTGCTGGGGTTTGGGTGACATTGTCTAACGTGGGAACGGCACCAAAACTAATCAGCAAAATTATCTCCCTGCAAATCACTACAGTCCAGCTACAATTCTTTTATATATTCTGTAGCTTCTTCCATTTTCCCCTGGCTGTCTAGGTTGAATAAGAAAAAATATCTTTGTAATCCACAGCTGCTGCTCCACTGGCTGGGGGGAGAGAAGACCTCCACGGCAGCAGAGACCTACCTGAATCTCCCTGCACCACAGCGCTGCATTTCTCTATGGAAATAATACAGTTGGAACATCTCCTTCTGAATTTGTGTGTGCACGCAATTCACATTTAAAAAAAAAAAATTAGCATTGACACCACACCCCGTGAATACTAATGGCGCATCTCCCACCGCCTGCAGCGAGGATGTTTCTGATGCTGCTCCTTTTCCAAGCCCCTGGGGGGGGAACAGGGCCAGCCCCTGAGCTGGGACCTGGCACTCGAGGTGGGCACAGTCACTGTCACTGCTGGAGTGGTGGCAGGCTGCTGTCTGAAAGGCAAGACGAATTTGGGATGTACAAAATCCTGCTGTTGTACTAAAAAATGATGTGCACTTCATCTTGTGACCACAAAGGGAAATCCCTATTGCTGTAGATTAAACAGATTTTTATATTTTTTTTCCACATAAAGGTGTTTCCCCCTGTGCCTTGCCCAGATCCCTGCGTAACGCTGACTATTCACAGTCTCTGAACTTGCTGACCAAAGAAATCATTCTTCCCCTGTTGGCTTAAATCAACCCGTCAGCCTGCCCTGTGCAAACACTCAGCGCTTCACCCCAGCGCCGGCTGCGTCCCGCGAGCTGGATGATGGATAGCCCTCTTCTATAAAACATGTAGGAAAGCTGTGCTGTTGATTCAATGCTTGCTCGAGCAAGGACTGAAAGCAGCTTTCCAGGATTTGACCTGGTTCAGGATGGCAGCACCGAAGATTTTGGATTTGTTGGGATTTTGCTGGGTTTCTTTTCCCAGCCTCAGCAACTGACCCACTCCCAAGGCACGTGCATGGACCACAAATAATTCTTCTGAGGGGCTGAGAAAGTGCTCCACGTGGTATCTAATTGCTGCGAGAGAATTAGTTGGGTTTAATCAGCCTTCATCAGGAAAGGCAAGCTCTGCGTGCATGACTTTTGTTTTTATTTGCTTCTCAAGTAATCAAAAATAAATCACAACCTCAACTTCAGGCGGGGAAGGATGGACAGGAGGGAGAAAAGGGGTTTTCCAAGAGCCTGGCCCCAGTCAGACCGCCTTTCCTCATGTCCCCACAGGCATTTTGCTGCTGGTGCTGTGTTCAGAGGGGCTGTGAGTGCTGCTCAGAGCCTGCGATGCTGCGGCTGTGTCCCATGCCACAGGGCTGAGCCAGGCGGACAGCCCAAGGACAGAGATCTGCAGGAAAGAGGCTTCTGTGGGAAGAGGGGAACCCTCCTCTTGCTCCTTTCTGCTCTGATTTTGCAACATTTTCTGCCCTTGCCGCTGCTGTGCTCTGCTCGCTCCGCTTTGACTTTCCGTAGAGGACGGGCACCAACGCAGAGAGACTCTGCAAGAAGAGCTCCGCAAACTCCATTAGCCTCACAAAACCTGCCTTTCAATCAAAGTAGCCTGAATACCTAAATAATAAAATCTCCTTTCAAGATGATGTGATCAAAAATGACATAAGAGAAATAAAGGGGGGGAGGGAAAAAAAAAAAAAAAGAAAAAAGAAAAAAGGGTTGTCCTGGCAACTGGCATACCTTTCGAGCACTCTCAGATTATTGGATGAAATAAAACAAATGTTTTCTAATCAAATTCATAAAAGGTGGCATCTATCTGACGGTGACCACTTTACATTTTGTTGTAGAAATGGTTATTTCTTGCAACTGAAGGACTGAATAATGGCCTAGCTTTGATCTAAATGAAATACTTAAATTCTCTTTTAATTGAACCGAAGGGTTTGGTTTTGTTTTTTTTAAAACTTTAAATGATAATAGCAGAAATCATGAATAAAACCTAAATCAAAAGGCGGCTCAGCCACAAACAGCCTCTCATGTGCAATGATTTAATTCCACTGGAATTAGCCGGATTTATAACAACCCAGGTGAGATAAAATCACACCCACTAAATTGAAATCCGAACGGCTCTGAAATCATCAGCACTTCCACCAAGTTTGACAGGCCGGGGACTTGATGCGAACAAGCCCACTAGCAACCCACAGTCCTGCCCATCAGACTCCTGTCCAAGGTCAAGGATGGCAGAACTGGGACGACAGCCTTGGAGAAAGGCTGCCAGATTCAATAAATCCTCCTCGAACCTGATCTTTCTTCTCTAGGCACTGCTTGGAAGCGAGCAACGGAGGGGTGGGAGCTGTGCATCAAGGGGAGAGGCAGCGTTGTGCTGGCTGCTGTGCTTTTCCAAGCAAATTTTGGAGTTCCAGAACAAAGAAAGAGCAAGAAAGAAGTATCGGGTTGGGTTATCAGACTGTGAAGAGGAGAGAGTCCTACTGCAGATGGGTTGGGATGCTCTGCTCTGCTCAGGCATCCCAACATGGTCAACCTGCAGCACGCATCTGTGCTACGAAAGGCAGCTGCTGGGAAGAGAGGGAATGGCTTCGGCACATCTCTTCGGCTTTGAACTCCAAGACCTCTTGAGATAAACAGTCTAAATTAAGCAGCAAAACATTCCAGGCTCCCTAGCAAAGCCATCCGTTGCGGAGGAGCCCTTGGAAGGCAAAGCATCTACTGGAAACAACTGCAGGACATCAAAACATTTTAGGTGACTCCAAGAGGCCTTCCACAGATTTAAACACAAAATGACCAGCCTACTCCAAAACTCAACTTTCTTTGGGCAAGCAGACAGCTCCTTTGAGTGCTGTCTAATCTAAATAAAGCTATTTAGATCACTGCATGTGCTGTACTGGAAAGCGCTGAAGGAGGACGCGGACAAGAAAGCAGGCATTTGATGAAATATTTATCATTCCAATCCAACTAAAAACAACAGCAAAGAGGGATTTTTTTTAAAGGCTTCTTTGCAATGTGCAGTTATGAGGAAGAGCATCAGGAACACAACAAAAACATATCCATGAGATGTTAAAAAAAAAATAATAATGGGAGCAGACAGGGAGGCAGATGGAGACCTCAGGACAGTAGTGGGACACAGACCTCTTTCCACGTCTTCGCCTCTCAAAGGCAGATATTGCAAAGCTCTGAGCATCACCGGGCATGTGGGGCAAGGGTGATGCCACCCAGGAGCAGTTTTGTCCCCACGCCCATCCTTCTCCCATCATGTCACAGCACACAAGTACAGTGAAATTACAACTTTTGCCATTTTGGGGAATCCGGGCAGACACCAAGACTTACTCACTGAATTGAACCCCACTTCACCTGCCAACCACTTGGTGGGCTGCATTTAATTTTCCTTCCCCTGCATCGTGGTAATCTCATGCTGCCAAGAGCCTACCCCCTCTTTCAGATAAAAAATATCAACAGCAACATCCTGTATTACAACACGTCCCATTTATTTATGATCTCTCAAAGACTCAATTAGCTTCAGTTTACTCATCTGTGAAATGGGTACAGGATCTCATATCTACTTCAGAGCTACCATCAACCGCTAGATAAATTATTCATCGTTTTACAAGGTATCATTAGCCATGCTCTTTCATACCTCAGAATACACACGCACACGGAAAGCTTCAGATGATCGCTGTTAATGCTTGATAGCTTTCATCCCGGTGACAGCGATCCTGGGAGAAATGCCCTCTGGTATCCTGATTTTATTACGGAGCTGAATTGTGATCATGGAAGAAGGGTTTGGGACTTCTCGGTGCTACTTCTCTCCCTCATAGGACTCTGGCCCTCTCGTACCTCACTACTTCCACCTCGATCACAGCGGTTTGATTTATTCACACCTACAAAGTGCTACCAACAAAAAATATCACTGCGAGAGAGGTGCCACGAGAGGGAAAAATATCATCATGCCCAAAGCCCGCGATGAGAGGTGACTTGGCTTTAACAGATTAGTCAATACTGCCTGGTGAAAAATAGACCTTCTGATGGATTTCGGTGTCTGCTCTGCCTTGAATAGCAAAAGCACTTAAGTGCTTACGCACACCGCTTCGTTGACAATTTACAGCCAGGGCTAGTGGCTGGAAGATAGCTGGCATGAGCAGATAAACTGCCAGGCCCCTAAGACACTAATCATCTATTATATGCCTTTCTACTGCTTGCCAGTGAGACACTGCTGATACAGAAGAGATTTTGGTCCTGTTGCATTCATGCCATCATTTAAAGAAAACCACCTTTTTTTTTTTTTTTTTTTTTGGACGGGGGAGGAGGGATGTACATTATCGGATCTTCTCAATTGCTCCATTTTTGCTTAAACAACTAATTCTCCTGCTGAAAACCACCGTTTAGATGAAAGGAAAAATTTTGGCCAGACTGACTACCGCAAGCAAGGCCACACGTGTGACTCGGAGGACAACCTCTGTTAAGGACTGCCATTACAGCTGTGGTCTCATAACGAATTTCCCATTAATGAAATGCCCCTCATTTACCTGCCTTATGAGAAAGGTGGTACTAAACAAGAACATAAATGTTTTGTTCTTGCCTCAAACTGCCCTTTGCATACGCACAGTTTGCACTGGGACAGGGCTGCCTGAGTACCAGGCCTGGGGCAGATAATCAATCGTGCTCCAAGAAACTTGTTTTTAGCAGAGAACTGCAATCACATAGACAGCACAGAGACCTGGTGCCAGCCTGGCACCCTGACAGCCCACCAGGATCCAGCTCTTGGGGCGAGCTGTCACCAAGGCACCTGCACTTGTCCCCTCTTGTCCCTTATGGAGGAGCCAGCTCCCAGCATCGGTGCTCCCACCGATGCAAGATTGAAACACTTCAAAGCCAAATCTCAAAAAAAATAAAGGAAGGGGGCACAGCTGCACAGACCATGAGAACAAGGACTGTCCCCATCCTGTGACACCAGGCAGTGGGGCCACGTGCCTGCAGGCACGGTGATGTCCATGGAGTAAGCTTGGATCAAAGCTCCTGAGCTGATGCACTTCATCATGTCAGAAACAGAAGTTAAGGTCTAAAGCTGAGCAGCTTCTATGCATCTAGGACAGGTGATGGAAGCTGAGCATCAGGGAAAAAAAAATAAAAAAAATAAATAAAAACTTGTTTTAGGGGAAAAATCACCTCCGGCAGCAGGCAGCCAATTCCCCCGTGCAACTCCTTCAGCTCCTGCCATCTCCTGTTGTCCCATCCCTCTGCCCTGGGATATTTTGGCAGGCAGCAGCCTACAGTGCAGGACTGCAGGTTTGCCAGCCTACCCAAATGGCACAGAGCCCCCCGGCTGGCACAGCCAGGAGCTTTTTCTGCCCTTTTTCTGCCCATCGGCGGCGGTGGCCCGGGAGCCAGCCGGGGTATCGGTGACACTCGTTGCCATGGGAACGCTATTACCAGGAAACTCAAGGTGGAAAGGAAACCCCAGAGATTCATTAGCAACAGGTTCCCATGGTAACCGCTCCAAACTCATTAATAATTCTCCCTTCCCCCACCAAAAAAAAAATTTAAAAAATACCAAAAAAAAATCCTAAACTTTTGGTGCGTGGGAGTGATGGGGAGGCTGATGAGCCAGGGGGGACACACAGGTGGCACAGCCCTGCTGCCCGCCCGCCCCCAGCATTTGCCCAATAACCCATGAAATAAAGGGAAAGCAAGCGGCCAATCCCCCTTTGCAGGGCAGCAGCACGCTAAGGGACATGCCGTGGTCTGAGAGCTGCTGGGGAGGGGAAAATTAAAAGATTTCCCCAGTGAAACGAAGAAAGAGCAGCGAGTGGCCCCGGGGGCTGCCGAGTGTCCATTTCTCCCTCCCACCCACCCCGACGGGTGCTGCCACATCCCCCTCAGCCCCCCCAGCCCTCTCCCACAGCCGAGCCCCGTGTCCTGCTTCCTAAATTTGCTCGCCCCGGATTTGAGACTGCTATTCTCTTCTTGTCCTAAAAACCCAGCTGGGGAGGGAGAATCATGACACGAGGGAGAGAAGCAAGAGGCAGAAAACAGGGGGGAAGCCGGACCCAGACCCCAACCCCTGCGCTGCCCCCCTGATTTTCCCAAAAAACGGCTCCGTGCAGCCACGCTGCCCAGGTGGGGAACTCCCAGCTTGGGCAGCCCTTGCAGGAGACTGCGCAGCATTACACGGTGAGCCCAGGCTGCTCGAAAGATGCCAGGGAAGGAGACACAGGCACTAAGTCCAGGAAACTTCCACGTTCCTTGCTGTAACCCCAAATTCCCTGCGAACAAGGCGACACCTGTAACGGGGAGCAAGCAAACACCGCCTGCCACTCAGCACCTCGCTTTGCAAAGTGCGTTCAGAGGGGATGGGGAAAGGGGAGGCACTGCAGGGCAGTGCCCTGTGTTGATGTGCCCCATCCCAAGCCCAAATGCTGCCATTTAATGGATTCAAGGCACCAGTTTGGGTCTGGGCATGAGCCAAGCACCACAGAGCAGAGGGGCGCTCCCACTGCCCCTCACCAAACACCAGCAGGAGCTGCAAGAGGGCAGAGGCAAAGACCCACACCAAAAAGAGCACCTGCTGTATAGGTACCAGCAGAAGATATGCTAGAGGGTAGAACAACATAGAAGAATCCCCATTTAATTTTAATAAACGTTCATTTTTTTTAATTTTTTTTTCCCAGCTGAGCTGAAGTTTCCCTCCTTTACACCTGCTGTTCTCTTGCATGGAGTAACAACAGTTTCAGGAACAGCAATTTTGGTCCCTAAAGTACAAATACTCGTGGGCCAAGCTATCACCTTCTACACCCTAGTGCATCTTTCAGTTCCCAATCGATTCCCAAAAACCACGGGCAGACTTCCACAAACAGAGCTTGTGCTGGACACAACCCAGCTGAAAAAGAAATGCAAAAAGCATCTGCTTAGCTCTCCTTTGCTGTTATTCTGCATGCCTTCTCCAAATGAGAGCTTTAGCATTTCAAAAACTGTCCAAGAAGTACAGGTCAAACCAGAACTAAGATCAACCCTGCTCCTTTTATTTTTATTTATGGATCTCAGTGAGATTGCTCACAGGACAATTAGGTAGCGTTCGTAGTATTAAGTGTTCTGCAGCACCTCTATAACAAATGCTACTCCTTTCAAAGCCACATAATATTGAATTAACTGTAATAATAGCATAATAACTGAACAAGCCTGGGGAAAGAATATATAGCTTCTACTTTTTCATATTTGTTTGCTTTGTGTAAATGAGATATTAGTTTATCAGAAGAGATTGCATGAATATCAAACAAATCAAGCCATCTCTATGGTTTTTATCCTCTGCAGTGACAATAAAAAGTCTTAGGCAATATTAACCAAATACCTTTCACATGCAAATATTACATCCCAGCCTACTGCTGTCAGACTTTCAAGAGAGGCTTTATTTCCTATAGCTCCAGCCTAATCTCTCATTTAAATGTCAAACAGTAACACTGACGTTTTGGGTGAGAACCTCCCACTCCAGAGAAACTGTCAGATAGTACGGATTAGCACATTTGGGATTTCTATTTATAGTACATAAATTTTAAAAAGTGTTTTGTTTACGTAAATAGCAAAATGTGCTCACCAAACTAGCCTGCTGATATGAGACAGAAATCTGATAAAATCAACAAATATTCAGGTCCACAGCTGTTTCTCTCTGCTTGATAGTGCTAGGACAACACTTCCAAAATTTTCCACCTGCAGCATCACCTCTAGATACAGGGACCCCCTGGGGGAATCTCCAGGTTGTATTGTTGGATGAACATCTAACACATCTGTCAGAAGATTGCTAAGTTTTAAATAAAGTCCTCTAAAACCTTAAAGTCCTTGAAATGGCAACAAGTGTCAGTAAATGCACTGAACAGTAAGATATTCGTAATGCAGAAGTACCCACGAGCCCAAGAGAGAGCAGGATCCCATCACACCAGGCACTGCACAAACAGACTAGAAAGACAGCCCTTCTCCCAGAGAGGCTAGGAAGTCTAAAATTGTTATTTCCATTTTATTAAAGCAAGCCCCAGATATTATAAAACCTGGCATCTTAACTGTTTTCCCATGTAGCAATTAAATGACAATGGCAAGAAGCTCCGTCAGTGCTTCTCTTTAATACAACTGCTCGGGATGCTGTTAAGGTTCATCATAACACAGGGACTGAAAAGAGAGACAGCAGTCAGCAAATTAACAAGCTGCCAACAGGAAAGCCTTCATCTGGATACATTCTTAAAACGGACTTTCTTTTAATTCTGTCGGAATAGGACAGAGTCTTTTTCCCATCATGTGACGGGTCAAAAATACACATACTTGTTAGAATGCAATTTGGATAGAAGGGGCAAAGGTCAGGGAAAATGCTTTCATTATTCACCATAATAAGACTGTGAGACTTGTAGAAGAAGGATATTAATAGCACTCAAGAGGGAGTTGCTTGGCTCGCTGCTGCGGGCAGCCCGGCTGGGCGGCACGGAGGCAGGACCGCAGCAGGAGGCACAGGCTGCGGGCACCCAGGACCACGAGGGGCAGGGATGCTCGTGAGCTGGTTTCTGCCTAACAGCATTGTATATGGCTAATCCACCGCTGGTGGGAGGTAGCTGCCTCATCTTGACTGAAGCCAGTTCTTCAGTTCCTTTGATTTCAGCCAATGTGGCAGAATCAAGCACGCAAAGCTTAATAAAGCTCACGTGCATACATCTTTTTGGGGTGAAATTCTTCTGAAATCTGAGAAAAAATATCCACTGTGTATCCATACATACTTAGTCAGCCACTGAAGATGCAGGTTTGAGGGGACACACGTACATCCTCCTAGCCACCTGAAGCTTAAAAGATGTCCCATCAGGAGCATCTCACCTACAGAACTCACTCAGCATCTCCCTGCTGCTTGAACTTACGAACGGACTCGGGCTGCTGACGTGAAAGGGACTGTGTTTGATAACCACCATGCTGGAGAAGCTGAAGGTTGAAAGGCTAAAGACTCTTGAAACATCATTGTCATAAAGCATTGCCATAGGAAAAAAGAAAAAAACATAACTTTGTGGCTTTCTGACGAAATCCACGCTTAATGACAGTAACATCCTCCCAGGGGACTAGAGCTCAATGATGCTCCTGGCTTCAAGACGGTCAAGATGACAAATGATTGGGATGATGCATTACTGCTCTGCAGATGCCCAAACCACAAAAACACAAAGCACCCCACTGCTACTGGCCCTGGAGACAAGGGAGATGACCACCCCTCTCTCCTTCCACCTCCAGCAACAGGCAGCAATGACCTCTCACGACTCAAGGACAGAAACACACTTTAAAAGATGGCAAAAAAGGCGAAATACTCCTGGCAATCAAGTCACCACACCTCTCTCATCTCCGACATGCCCGTGCTCGAGGCACATCATAAATGCCACCTACAACAATGCGCCCTTCAGAAAAAAAAAATGAGGTGTAGAATTACAAGATGTGTTTAGAAACGTCTACAGCTTTAGCCTAAATTATTACCCTAACAGTGCTGCTTAATTGACTTAACAAGCAGAATTAAAAACAACTTACCCTGGGTAGGATTAGACTAAGGATTTTAAATGCTACTTGTTTTGTCCTATTAAATGCTGCTGTTGGGTTAATGTAGGCCTTTAAAATTGCAATACTGCAATGCTACCATGGCCTTGAAGAGCAAAGCTTTCCACAAAGCCGTTTAATGTACATGATCCTCAGCAGCTCAGAGGGCAGGATGTCACTTTGAAGACGGGCCGCATGGACAGGTTGGACTATTTCAGCGCCTTTTCAGCTCCAAGTTATTCGAGTTATCAAAGTAACGCAGCCTGGGAAGGTCATTAAGGGGGTGAAGGAGGGTTGAGTGACCCGGGACACATTGCAGAAGCGCCTGTTCTGACAGAGCCCTTTCCCCCCGCCATCCTGCAAGCACATGTGCCTCGATGAAGGCACACAGAACCATCTCCAAAGCAATGTCACTGTGTCAAGGTCGGCTGGTAGCAACAGCTCTGTCCCCAGGTTGGTTTTCACACTGTGTGGGGCAGCCATTGGGTAGCCACGGCTGATGCTGAAGAGCTGCAGGTGCTGACACCACGACAGGCAGCACTGGGGGCTTGGCCCGATGAGGGACTTTGCCATTAACTGCTTCCAGGATTAGACCCAAGTGTGCTGCAATTACTTGTCTTCGCTGTCAAACTCACTGACTCCAGGCTGTGGAAGACCCAACCTCTTTAGATGCTCCTTCAAGGGTAGGGGCTGAGACGGGTCAGCAAACTGATCAGACACCTTGCTCCATTTCTTGCCCCATTTTTGCCCAAGCTGTGCTTTTCCGTATAAAACAAAGACTTCATTTCCAGTGCCATCATTCCAGTACCTATCACCATGGCCCAATTTCACATAAGCAGGCTTCTAGAGAAAAGAAGAAACGTAGGTATTTTAAGTCGCATAAAAGAGTGATTTCTTTCCTCAAGGACACTATTTTATCCACTGCATAACAAGATGCAGAAATCCCATCAGACTAAAGCAAGAGTTAAAAGCACTGTGAAAACTGCTCCAGGTTCCCAAAAAAATCACTCTGAATCTCGACAGCATAGCTTCAGGAGATGGTTTCATCTTTCAGCTTACAGAAGGCCTACAGGCCTCTTTCAGTTTATAAATGGCCTAAAAACGTAGGGAAAACCATGTCCCTCTGAGCTCACACACATCTGACTTCGTTAGCCATCTGTACAAGGGAAATTTTTCAGACCCCCAAAACAGCAGCAGGTGAGCAGAGAGGGGGGAAGCCGGTGCCTTCTCCATGAGCTGCTCCAGGGAAGGATAGTCCACCAAAATGTATTACCTTGCAGATTACTTTAAATGTGAAGAATCCAAATGTTCCCACTTCCCTCTAACTTTAAGCAGAGCCACAAATGTTTGCCAAGACCTGAGCTCAGCACTTGGCTGCGTGAGGAAGCAAACCCAAACTGGAGAGCAGTCAGAAGCGGGTTATGGGGACCTTGAAATCCTCTTTCTTCAGTAACAGAAATAACGGCATCCGGAGCCTAAAACTCCCCAGTCTGACACCCTGAGGTATCCAGATGAAGACTCTCTGTACCCAATTTTCAGCAGCCCTGGATTTCTGTAAGACAACTGCTGTGGTCATCCCGGTGTTCAATTACCCCCAGACAACTAGCTCTGGCTGGCCAAAACAGGCACCTGACCATGGTTAACATTAAAACTTGTGGTGTTAATGGTCATCATTCACACAGAGCTTTAGAAAGCCATCAAGTCTGCAACACTGGCACAAACCCAGCCTCCTGCAAGGTCACCACCGTGTCCTCCCTGCAGCAGCACCGCACCTCTGATGCCGAGTTAGGTGTAAACCCCATGTTAAAAACTGTGGCTTTGTGAAAAATACTGGTTCTCCTTCCTGCTACTGCTTTACTACCAGAGTCACCACAGATTACCAGGGGCTGAATTTGGCCCAGGGAAGGGAGCAGCCACACACGAGCCCTGCTCGCTGCAAGCTGCAAAAAGCAACAGTCAGGAGCAGACGCGTTCTCCTTCCCAGGATCTTCATGGGTAATTTGCATGCCAGTACAAAAATCATCAGCTTTTGTATCAAAAGTTGCGCGTTTTCCTCAAGCTATGACTCTGAACCCAAAAAAGCTTGATATGCTTTTCCCCCATACACATTCACTTGCCCCAGAGAGCGCTTCCCGCAGCCTTGCCCTGCTTTCATCCTTCACACCACGACTGCATCCGCACTCCCCTTCAACGCAACAACTCGGCTTTCACAAAGCAAACAAACATTCAGATTGACGTGCTGAAAAAAACAAAACACAAACTGAGAAATTGCAGATGCAGCAGCTGCCCTCAAAGCACCGGAGCAGCAGACCGCACCAGAGCAGCCTGAGCACAGGTCCCGCGGGCTGGCCGACGGCCACCTCGTAACCATCCAAGGAAAATCAATGGTGCATCGTGCTGCTGCTGCAGACACCTCCACCAAAGAGGGAAATGCGAGCTTCCACATTTGGGCCCAGACAGGACTCTCCTTGTGACCCCCAAACCACCGCCAGCTCCTCTAGCTTTGACTCCTGGTCCCACTGCCTTGGCTCAGCCCCATGTCCTGGTGGCTCTGAGGGGCCACGCAGAGACCTGTGAACACCCAGCCCTATATCAAGGTCCCCAGGTGTGGGGTTGTTCCCTCTGCCCCACTCCACAAACCAAACCCATCTGGGGCAAGGACGCAGGGAGCAAGAACGAATGTCTGCTGAGGCTGTGGGTTTGAAAACTCAAGGTGCTTTTGGGGACAGCTCAGGGGAGAGGGACAGATGAGCTCCTATGGGGACAAGAGAGTAAGGGGATAGTCCTGAGAGCATCCTGAAGGCGCTGCGATCTGCAGCAGCTCTCTTCTGCCCACGATACAAGGCTTCTCTTAGCCTGGGTGTTTATTCCTGGTTTAGAAACTTAAAAAGAAAGAAAGAAAGAAAATTCTCCTCATTCTCTTGATGATGCAAAAGCAGCCTGGACCATATCCGAGCTCCATTCTAGCAAGGCAACACATAGACAATGCCTTAGGTCCCTTAGCCCCATGGAAAGCGTGCACACTTTCACACTTTTTCCCCCACACTCTCTAAGCTTCCCCAGAGCGTTCAGGTCTGCTGGAGGATTTACCAGCCCCAAGGATGGAGAAGGTGACAAGGCTTGGCCATGCCTGCTGCTCCCTGCCCACAGTGCTGCAGCCTGGCTACATCCCCACGGCACTGCCCAGCGTTAAATACAGCTACAAAGTTGGTGTTAAAAATAATAGCCCGGAGAGGAAGAGTGAGAGTTATAGGGAAGGAGAAAAACTTCTGCTTTCAGCCGAGATTTAAAGCGAGCTGCTGAGTCAATGAGGCAGAGAGGGAGTGGAGGGAAGCGCTGCGGTGCAACAGCCACTCTGTCTTCAGCCATGAAAGGGAAAGATGAACAAATTGGCTCAAAATTGCCCTCCTTAGTTTTATAGCCTGCTGCACATACCTCATCCGTCTCGCCGCTCTGCTCGCCCTGCCTGCACTGTGCCTGCTGCCAGAACCTCCCTGCCCCACACAGGCGGCCACATCCCCTCCTCAACACCCAGGGAATCTGAAACACCGAGGGGCAACACCAAACTCTGCATGACACCCACACAAACGGCCTCCACTCCGCTCCTCCAACCTTAATCCTCCTGCTTCGCAGAGATATCCATCCTTTTTCTATTAATTTGCTCTCCCAGTGCTCTTATTATTTAAGCTCTGCATTACTTAACTCTCCAACGTGTTTTGAGACGCAGTTTGCAGAAAAGGCACTATGTAAAATAAAATTGTATCTTCTGCTCTAATTTGTTTCAGGGGCTAATTACCAGTTTTATTGGGTTTTTGAACGTGAACGTGTGCTGCATATTATGTACAGCACAGCTGCATATCCGAAAGTGATCCTCCGAGTATTACAAGTTCTGCACTTTGTTTTTAAAACAGTAAGGGAAAGGGAAATAATAGGTGGTCATTAGGCATTAAATAGGTTCCATTTTTCAACGTGGTTTTCTGGTTTTAGTGTCAATACATGAGTTTTCCTCACGGTCCTTCAGCAGAGCAGCTCCCCCAGCAGAGGACTGCTCCTGAGCACATCCCACCAGTGTTAATCCCGGGGTTAAACGGGGATGCAGGAGTTTCAGCAGCACTTTCTGAGGAGCGGCCCCAGGCTGCTGCAGCCTCCCAGGAGGTGAATAAACACCAGCAGGGAATGAGAGGAAACCCCAGCCTGCTGCAGCAGCTTGCTCGCTTCGAAGCCACGTGCAGGTTCCTGCCATAAGCACACTGAAACAAGCTAAGCTTAAAAGAGGACACTATACTATAACTGTTACAACACTTGGGTTAACCTGGAATTAGTCTCAGCACAGCCCTAGGCATCCAAAGTTTCTGAAAGGGTAACTTCTGAAATGATAAATACATAGCAACATGCTGTTTTCCTTGTTAAAAATCTGTTTTGTTGACAAAAAGCAAGAGATGCTCTAAAAGATGTCCACAAAAAGCCTCATTTAAGGAGAAAGTGGAGATAAAGGCCATGTTTTGAGGCAGGCAGAACAATGAAATAGGTCCTGAGGGGAGAAGACGCACACCCGGACACTGCCAGGACCCCCTCTGCCAGCAGACATCCCCCTCCTCGCGCCATCGGGATCAACTCATGGGGCTGGAGACAACAAAAGCCCCGGCGGAGCTCAGGCACCACAGAAAAGCCTTCGTGGAGCCGGCTGAAGGCATCTTGGCACACAGAGTGCCAGGGGAGAAGCGCATCCCGCTGGCAGCTGGCCCTCCAGCTCTCCCTTTCTCCCTCCTGTTAACACACCGGCCCTTCACTGTCCAGAAAGCAGAGGGCAGAGATTTATTTTTACAACACGGGCAGCATTAGCCTTTCACGGGGGAATAAAAAGAATCAGCAAAACAAGTCTGCATATAAAAACGCGATTTATAGCCCCCGAGAAGTTTGGTGCCAGAGACCTGCTACTCTGCAAGAGCCCAGGGTGTGCATGGGATGGCATTGGCCCCAGGGACAGCGAGGGACAGCTCCCCATCTCAGGCACTAGGAAAAGTGACCAGAAGCAAAGGACAAAACCCCAGCCAAGGTCCCATGGTGGCATCAAGCCCTGCTTTCCATTGCTGCGGGTACCTCAGAGTACTTTGGGATGGTCTTTGGGGAGGCAGCTCCTTCTGGGATGATGCCTCCTCCCCAGGCTGCCCTGCAGCTCGTCACCCCCTGTGCGAAGCCCGTCCCTGTGACAGCTCACCCAGACAAACACCATATTCCCGGCAGAATTTATTGCCCAACCCACAACACTCGGCTCTGCCGCTAATTCCGGTTAAACTCCCGTGACAGACGAAGCACGAGCTCCCGCCTGCCCTCCCTGGCTCTCGTCCTTGCCAACCCAAGCTCTGCTGAGGAGCGGGAAGGAAGGAAGGAAGGAAGAATTTGGGATGCAGGGAATCACGGCCAGTCCTGCTGCAGTGGGAGAGGGGACACACTTTCCTCATCAGCCCTGCTCCCACAGATGCTTGCAGAAGGCTGGAGGGCTCCTCCTGAGCAAACTGGGGCTGGCTGGCTCCTGTAACCACGGGCACCGCGATGCAATTACATGGTGTCTAACAACGAGCGCTTTTGTCCCTTGTGGAGCTCCTCAAATTACCAATTTCATGGTTGGTTTTTCTCCCTGCCCGTTTCTGTCTGTAACTCGCTCACGTTGCTCGCTCCCGGTGAGAGCGTGCAGGGCAGTGGGGACGGGCTCAACAAGCTGCCTGGGGCCTTGTGACAGGAGATGGGTCGCTGGTTCTGTGCCTGTCCTGGTACCCGCTCTGTTCCCTTCCAGGCACCCTGGAGATGTACCAATGCCACCCGCACGTGGGGCTGGGGTTTGCAGATGTGGTGCTGGAACCAGGAAATCACCGACTGCAGGTGCCAGGGCCCAAGGACATCAGGTGTCCCTTGTTGCACCACATCCTCACCACACAGCCAGCCCAACACCCAGCTGCAGCTCCTTCCCAAATGCTCCCTGCAGTCCTTCCAGCCCAGATGTCCCTCCAAGTCACTGGGCTTACAGAGAACTCCTTTTCATGCAGGATGCATTAAACTTGAGGGAAAAAGATGAGCCAAATAAGAAGTTTCTAACCTGCCATGCAGCATTTTAATTAGCATTTTACTCTCTAGACCTGCTATCCAGGTATTTTACACCCCTGTAACAAGGGATTGATGCATTTGCATGGTTATTTTTCCACTCATAAGAAGGCCCTTCCGTTCCCATTCCGGTGCCTGCATATAAAATGCCTTGGCGCACGCCAATGAAGCTCTACCCATCCCATCCCCTCACCAGAGCTGTGAGGTTTTACCCTAGCACTGTACATTTCTTTCCCTGCTTGCCACTTCACATTAATTTCTTCAAACACCACACAAGACCCATACGGAGCACAAAGCTGGAATACCAAGGCCTTACCAGGACCCCAGGACACCTAGCCCATGCCCCTCACCTTGTGAGCTCTTTGAACAAGATGTAAAAAAAAATTGGAGTCTCCTTAATCTTAACATCAGACATTCATTTCTGACCAAGAAGCATCTATATGGCCAGTGGGGAATGGGTCTGATCAATCCTGTGCTGATTTCTCACGTCAGGTTAGTTTTTATTTAACACTACGGCTCTCTGAACTCATACATCTCCGGCAGCTTCAGCTTAAGGAAGCGTAGCCTGATGTTTATAGTAACAAATCTAATAATCAAATACAGTCTGGTAAATGACAAACTGTTTATTTTCCCTCACATGAGGAATTCTTATAAAACTGCTGAAACATTCCATTTAAAAGTCATTTACATGGCGATGCGCTGGGTACTGTCATAAATCAGGGAAAGCAGCCTCATGAATAATTTCAGAGACTTAAAATAATCCCAACCAGGAATCTTCTCTTCATGCTTTAACTAAGGAACACACTAGTATAGATGTACTTTTCCTAAGACAAAAGGAGATATGGATTGATGGGAATTTTGAGACAAGTTGAGCAGCATGTGACAGGGGCTGGATGCATCAGGACCCCTGGTGTGGTGGGATCACAGCAGACTTTGGGCTGCTTGGAAATCTGCAGAAGTCGCCATCCTTCCTTCCATCAGGGCACCCAAATGTGGAGCCCAGCCAAGCCTTCAGGGGTCAGACACATGCAGGGGAATGTAAGTGATGCTCCAAACTACAACCATGTCTGCGGGGACGGCTCCATCACAGACAGGCAACCAGGCCAGCCCAGAAGTTCATCTATCTCCCATCTTGTGGGCAGAAACAAACAAGCAGAGGAAGAAAGAGAATAAAAACCAAAGGAAAGTAAAACATCATGATAAACGAAACATCAAATTCCTGCCACAAGTTGTTAAGCACCACCAGAGCAAGCAATGGCACCAGAGACACGCAGCCTGCCTGTGAGCAGCAGTCCTGACTGTGCTCCTTCCCCATCCACTTTGCAACAGCTCGGGGAGACTTCATTTCTGCTCCAAATCACGCTCACGATGATCAGTAGCTGCTCATGTTAAAGCAGGTGTTTCCCATAAAAACAGGCAAGATACAATCACAAGCAGGTCCCCAGGGAAAGCCAGCTGAAATCCCACACGTTGTCCAGTCTGGCAGCAAGGCCATCAGTGGCCATCCGCTCGTGTCAGACCTCAAATCCCATTGTGCTCCTGACACTCTGGCTGTGGTTGTGACCTCCCCTGCGATCTGGAGCACCCTTTCTGCAGCAGAGGTTTGACATCTAGTGGACGGACAGGTCCTGAGAAGCCGTCGTGCTGCAGCCAGGGAACATCTGTGCGGAGCCACCCTTCCTGCTGGAGGGGACCCAAGGAAAACCACATGATGGCTGAGGTATTTCTCCAGACAAAAGACACTGAGCACCACCAGAGCTACAAAGATCCAGCCACGTTGCTAGGAGAGGTTACCCAGACCCAGCCAGGAGATACAAGAGCAAAGTTGGAGATGCCCAGACACTGAGCAAGCACAAGAGCTGTAGGACGCTGTTTTGGACAGCTATGTGATGCCCGAAACACAGTGCTGGAAAAAATGTGGAATCCAAGGGACTGCATGGTCCCACCAAGGGCTGTCAGATGTAGGGTTTTGGGTCCAGAAGTGGCAGCTCAGTGGGGTCACCCATTATCATCCCTTCCAAAGGCTGGTAGGAGGCACTGGGAGCCAATGGGTCCGTCCTGGGAGCTGCAGCATGGCCTGGGCCACCAGCCCATCAACTTGTGTAAATCCAACTGTTTACACCCACCAGGAAGACAAACCAGACTCTTTCCACAGCCAGACAACTTCATTACTTAATTTAGACAATGCTGCTCAGACACAGAGCATTATCCTCCTGAAGTCGCCAGAGTCCTCTGCAAACAATGCCTTGAAATAAACGGATCAATCATACTTGGAACAAATAGGCATGAGATATAAACCCAAGCATTAAGGGCCATCCCAGGCACCCAGACAAACAAAGGACCTTTTTTGGGCTTGAGGAAGTGTGATTCAATTCAGAAGATTTGCATAGCCAACTAGAGATTCAGCATGCCCAATTCCCGTTAAAATCCATGGACTGGAGAGGACAACAACTTCCCCAGGAAGTTTTTGCTCAATCTTTTTGCTCAAACTTTCTAATTTACCAACTAAAAAAGCTTGAGATGGAAGCCTGGACAGGCTCTGAATCAGAAACTGAAGCTTTTGGAAGGCTCTCAAGCTCTCCAGCAAGGGCAGGGTGTCACAGTGTACCAAAGGAAACAATACTGCGGGATGAGAGTCAGGGAGCTCGTTCTTCTTGGCAGCCCAATTAAATGCAACACGGCCGTGCACCTCTTTAAGGATGCTGGTCCGGGTGTTACGGCGCAGAGGGCATCTCGTGGACAGCCAGTTCCCTCCCCACAGCAGGTGAAATGCACCGTGAGCCATCTAAGTCGCTTAAAACCTGGACAGCATCCAACATGAGATTGGATGGGGACATGTCCCTGGGGCCAGACGCATTCCTTGACTCACGGAGGTCTTTGTGGGAGGACATCTCCCTGTTTTATGGTCTGATGACCAGGTGCCCAGCCTGACCCCAGGGCATGCCATGCAAACAAGGAGCAATCGCCCCGGAACCAGACTTTCTTGAGACCTGCAGCATGGAAAAAAAAATGCAAGCCTCGTTTCTCGGGGCTTATTCACTACTAGCTGCTCCCAACCATAGCGCTATGTCAGCCCGCCGCTCCGTTTTGCTGATACCTTATCCTGTTTTGCACGATGTGCTTTTCTGCATCGTGACATTGCTTTGGCTGCCAAGGACGTGCATGGGCGAAAGGAGGACTCGGCGATAAGGGAGCTTCAGAGGCTCTTGCAAGGCGCTTGGAGAAGGAGAAGCGAGCACCACAGGCCAGACTGGGAAGGCGCATGACTGGATTTGTAGAATTACAGACTCAGTCATGTCTACAGACATCACAAGACAATGCAATGTGGAGCTGTATTGTCTGGGGAATGCTTTAGAGGAACCCCAGCATCCAACTGTAGAGTCCCATATGTTTTGATAAGAGACTGTTAAAGGCACACTTCTATAAACACAAGTCACATTTTGTATAGATACGGGCTGTAAATGTTACGCTAAAATACCTCAATTGCCTTGAAGCCGATTCATACTCTGCAACTGCCAAGAAAAAAAAAAAGCGAGCCCGGGATATTTCAGCTTGCTATCTGAAGTTATTTATAATAAACTCTGACTGAACTGAACATAACGGGCCAAAAGAGAACAGGAAGCAGCGATGAAGGGTGGTAAAGCTCACGCTGCAATCCATCACCCCTGCCGCAAAGCCAGCGTTCAGACGAGGCAACGGCTCTGGCTTACATCAGGAAACGCAGGGTTAAGGGCAGCCTGAACACGGTCCTTACGTGACCCCCAGATGGGACATCCAGGGACCCTGTGCAGCACCATCACCCCAAGGGGACAGCCTGGGTCCTGTTTGCCTTGGTTCTGCCCCAAGCATGGTCGTGGAGTGGCTCGAGGGTCCCCTTTGTGTCCCCCTCTTTCCTCGCACCAGGACAGGGTTCAGCCCACACCCAGCTGGCAAACCAAAGCTCCTTTCCACCCAACCTCATCTGCACCTCCAGCTCCTCACCGCCACAACCCGCTATTAGCAGCGGCATTAAACTGCAGGGCTGACTCAGAGGTAGCCGAGGATATTTTATCCGAGCAAATTTCTCTCCAACCTGTGAAAGATCACAGGCTGCCAAGGAATGATGCCTCAGATGTAGCTCCCCTTTCTTGTGACGAGCTGGTGGCTTAAATCCATCCTTCAGCTAATACTGCTGCTGACACTGACCCATCCTGGAGAGCAGCGATGTGCTTTCAAACGCAGCATTTAGAGCTAAACTGACAGCTTATCAGGACAAAGCGATACGGAGCAGGCAGGGGATTGATTTTGCCTACCTGATCCTGCCTGTCTCGCTTAAGGGCAAACTCTACAGCCCTTGCCGAAGCGAGCAGCCCCGCTGGGGTGCAGTGGGACTACAGGAACGCAGGAACACGGCAGGAAAGCATCCTTCCGTGGTGGGAGCTCCCAGCCCATGCGCTGGAACTGGTCTCAGATAAGCAATAGTAAAAAGCAGAGAAGGTCGCAGAAAGACAGGACTGCTGATGCCCATGCAACATCCAAAGCTTTCCATGATTTGGCTGAGGTTATTCCTCCTCCATAGTCCACCTGCCTGCCCTCCTGAAGCCTACACCGGAGGGATCAGAAGTTCTGGAGCATTTGGAGAGCACCAACCACATGCAGCGCACAGCTCCATAAATCAGTACTTATCTCTCTTAACTGCTTCCTAGGTGAAGTTAGTGCTCAGAAGGAAGCAAGCTGCTTTGGAGATGCTTCACAGGAGGAATGGCAGCTCCTAGGGAGACAACATCCATCTCTACCCTGCTGCACAGCTCCTCACAAGTCACCTCATAACTTCTTGGCTTTGGTTCCCTTCCTGCTTTCTGCAGGAAGACAGAAATTCTTCCCTCCCTGAAGCTCCCCAAGCCCCAAATTGCCTCTTACCGTGCCCTCTGCAGCACTCGCAGTGGTGCTGGGCTCAGCCTAAGCACTGCCCTGATTCAAACGTGAATAAGGAGAACAGCAAATGGGCTCCATAATTGATTGCCTGTGCACACGAGAAGCAGCTCTGCGAGCTCCATCCCTTGACAAACACACACAGGAAAGCCTAGTAGGTTCTTGTCAAAAACTCAACGGAGCTACAAGAAAACAGCCATGACTCAGCAGGGCCTGGGAAGTTTCAATGAGACATGTTTAAAAAAATTTTTTGAATGTAAGAACAGAATAAATACAGCCTTAAGAAGACCCTCCATTTTGCTGTGGCTGAGCACTGATTTTTTCCAGTCACAGCACACCCTGCTCCAGCAGGGTGAAGATTTCAGTTCATCCTAACAGGTGCATGGAGCTGGAGGCTGGGGACGGAGGTATCAGAGCAGGGCTGGTACACACGAGACTCCCCAACCCTCGTCTCAATGAATGAGTTGCCCACAGCTTCAGCAGGCCAAGACCCCCTCCTAAAATGTGAAATGATCAATTCAAGAGTATGCTAAGTAGTGGAAGCAAGCTATTGTTATCAGAAAAGTCTCCTCCAAGCCCATATGAAATACTGCATCTTTTCTGCCCAGAGCAGGTAGGCACCAGATCACACCAACACCAAAAATAGGAATTTCCAAAAGCAAGTATTTTACCTATCCTTGTCAGAGAAGCAGGGGAAAGCAACGTGCAGAAACCAAACCAGCTTCTGCCTTGCAGAGCCACATCAGGACTTAACGGGGCACAGAACAAGTGCAGGGCACGAGGTGTAAGACACAGCCCTGGGCGCTCACAAGCCCTGCACGAGGCTCTCTGCATACAAGAATCACGAGTGGGTTTTCCCTGCTGCCCCATAAACCCCACGGGGTCCAGGTTTGCACCAGGGTGTCTGGTAGAGCCCCCGCGGACGTGAGCATGACAGAAGTGTTTATGGCCCAGGCACACGCTTGGAATTGCAGAAATGATGTTTGGGATCACTGGAAAAGGGAAAACTCTGCCTCCATTCCATTGCCAGAGCTGACAGCAGCGAGGTGGAGGAAACCCCAGCGTATTCACAGGCATGGCGTTTACCAGTGCCCTTGGGAGCAGATCCAGGCCTCTTTCCTTGAGAGCCTCTTTCACGGCCCAGCAACCATCCCAGTGTTTGCCCCCCATCCCTCTGCCCCTGCCCAAAAGTCCAAGCCTGTTCGAGAAAAAAAATCATCCTAGAAAAGAAATTCAGGAGAAATGGATGGGGTATTTTTTATTTTCTTCCAAGAGTTGCTCTGTGCGGTTCAATCCCCCAGGCTATGAAATTCAATAAGCCCTAATGTTCCAATCGCTATAAGCCGTCTAGTCCTCACCATGCCAAAGTGGCTCAGATTTAACAACAAAATTACAGTGTACATTATACCATTACAGGCTCTGCACAAACACACTTACAAAAGGGCTTGGTAATAAGAGGCTGGGGATACACTGTGTGTTTAGGGCTAAATCCTGCTCCTGGACCCGTCAGCCTTGCTGGCACTGAAGTTACCTCACCTAGAGCAAGGGGTGAAAGAAGAACAGACTTGGGTTCTTTTCCAAACCATCATCGCTGCTTCTCCACAGGTGGGAACCCAAAGTCAGTGACAAAGCTGTCGTGGATTCATTATTTCACCCCAGGGCTCCAGGCAGCACCCCCAGATCCATCTGACCACATCCTCATGGAGATACAGATACGTATTATGTTGTACACACAGACACACACACTGTATTTGTGTGTTCCTCTGCTTTTCCATCATTTGTTCCTGCAAACTGTGCCCAAAGAGTTTCCCTTTGCAGCACCAAGAGCTGTGGTTTGCTGTCTCCCTGCGAGCTCTTCATCCCTTCCCCTATCTGTCACTGCCAACGAGGGAGGTGTCAGCTTATCCTTCCTCTCCTTAACCACGTCAAGAAGAAACCTGGGCTGCAGCTCCTCTGAGACAGGCGCAGATCTCCGTGCAAATACCTGCGTACCCGCCGCAAACCTCAGAGGGTTTGAGCCCTGCACAGCTCAACAACAGAAAAATCAAAACAACTGCAGGGGCACAGGGGAGAGCAATTGGGATGGAAGAGCTGGGAGCACTGAGCTTCCTGAGGGCCCCAAGGGACAGCCCTTCCTGAGACACCCCTGCTTGTCCCGAGCACCAGGCATCCCAGCCTTCTGGAACACGACAGACGTCCCAGGCACCAAGTACCACGATTTGTGGCTTACTTTCTGCAGGAAGGTTTAATGGGATCTTAGAAATCGAGGCAAATCCTCTTTCCTACTCTGCAGGACAAAGGGGAGGAAACAGGCGCGGAGCAGCACCGCGGCTCGACCTCTCCATCTAAAGGAACCGCGGTCACAGAGCCGTACACACACGCAGGGCTGGCTGATTTCTCCGGATGGCTTCCAGAGGCTCTGCTTCTGAGCAAACTCGCGAGATACTAGTAGCATTGTGAGAGCACACAATTTCTATCTGTCAGTTGAAACAGGCAAAATTAGATCTCGAAGCTGCGCATTTAATCCATTGCCAAAACTAGTCTGCCTGGTACAGCGCTCAGAACAGATTTTTTATTAAGGGAAAGAAAGAGGGAAATTGTCTTTTACAGCTGCATCTTGTCAGGCCCCTCTGGAGTGACCGCTCCAAGGCTCCGCTGCGGCAGGAGGCTGCGAGCAGCCCTGGGAGCCCTGCACAGAGCTCATCAGCCTCTAATTCACTCCCAATTTGTCTCTATGCAGCCTGATGACTCCTAATTGCTAGTTCAGAAATACAGCGCGTACCCTGATGATTTTAAGTTGTTCCCAGTTATCTTAGAATTAACTATTAGGGGGAGATCATGGAATAACTTCCCTCCCATCCCAGGGAGCTAAATATTCACTTAAAAGTATGCCTTATTTAAAATCACAATGCTGCTTCGACGGCGGGATTAATGGATTGGACACGAATGCCAGATGCTACCTTAAGAATTAAGGGCAAAATCCGAGCTCAAGTTCCCTTAAAACATCTGTGCAAATAGAGGTAACATATTTCTTGCACGAGTTTCGATGCCAATAGCAGAGGTTGCTGCGGCACAGTTTGGGGGCCCAAGCGGGTTGAATTTACGGAGGAACGTGGGGCAAGAGCGAAGCCCACCCGCATGCTTCTGGGCATGCAGGCCACAGAGCTGGGGACCCCTCCTGATTTACACCAGCACAAGGAAGGAGCAGATCACGAGCTACGTGCTCGTGAAATCCAGCGGAAAACTAATCGGAGCTCTGTAAGTAGGCAGCTCGCAGTGCTGCTTGTCTGCAGAAGCAATTTAAAAATAAACAACACAGAAACATGATTCAGAGTTCATTCACTGTAAACTAATGCGATCCCAGTCGCTCTAATGGAGTTACTCCAAACATGTCATTTACAGAGAGCATGTCAGATAAATCTCCGATCCTGCTTCCAAGCAAGCTGGGTGGAGGCTGCCAGCCCCAGCCCCAAAACTGTGGTGACAAAAGCCAAGGAGAAGGTAAACAAGGGCTGGCTGTCACAGTCCTGTTGTGGCTCTGCAAAGGTACTGCTCTTTACCTAAACTCAATTATTTGGAAAAAAAAAAAAAAAAAAGAAACACTATTAAAACTACTCTTCTATTTTAAAAAGTGCACTAAAATGCAGTAAAAAAAAATCTTAGAAACAGCTGTATGATTATCAGGAAAAGATCTACATCCAGTCTGGGGCTCCACTGAGTAAAATTCATCTACAACAAAGAAAAAGAGACACCAACTCTGAGCTCTGATCTCCTGCTCCCATTAACCAGCAGAGTGCAACTCCAACAATACTTTACTTCACATTTCTAAGGATCTGGCATCTAGACGTGCTGGAAAAAGGACATATGGTCTCAATACGTAAGGCAAACTTGTAAACAAACTGCAAATTGAAACTGCATTTATTGGTTCCCACCAGATTTGAGAGGTGAGAAATCTGAAGGCAATTGAAAAACTTTACAAAGTGCAGTCTGGGATGCATCTCGTAAATGCCATGAAAAGTAGCAAATTAATGGCTCTGATGTGTTATAAATTACAGCCTGAAAACAAAAAGTGAATTGTAGATATTTCACAGATATTACAAGTAATTTTTACTAAGATGTGATGCAACAAGTTAGCATCTCTCTCAGCAAGAATATCCAATACAGACTGATTAAAAAAATAGCAGAAAAGGAAAAGCACACACAAACACATTCTAAAACTATATTAATGACTACCTTCTGTGAAACTATAGATACTGTAAGTTGCGTGTGGATACAGAGAGTTAATTTTTGAATCAATTGGCTTTTGTAGAAATAGAAGCACTCAGGAAATTCAGGAACAAGGAAGAATTGGGGAGTAAGTGCATTTGCAGATTAAAGCTGCTCTTACACACCTGTTGCTGTTCTGACTTGGGACAATGCTGGGGTAAACTCATACAACCCTGACACAGCGCACACAGCCTGTAAGGAAAACCCAAATCCAAAAGGACAGAGATCAACTGTCCTGGGAGCAGCCCCAGTGGCGCTCAGCAAGGCTGCAGCAGATCTGGGTTGGGGAGGAAAGGTGCAGGGGTAAACACAACTTGCTGAAAGTTATTTTTTAAAGTCTAAAATCTAATTTTCATTATTTATACTCCTGATTTAGTTTGCACACTTTGGCCAGACTTCCCCCCCATCCCCAACAATTTCACGTTTCTCTTCTGGGACACCAACGCCAGATCTCTGTCTGGTTTCCCCACATTCACACCCCTGAGTTCATACAGGTGTCACCACTCACCAATCTTCACTGCAAAGAACCACAGCAAAACCCCACCTGCTCTACAAGCACTCCTCCAATTAGCTCTCTGACCTCTTTTGTTGCAGAAGTTCCTCTGAAAACAGGAGCCAAGCACCCACTAACACCTGCAGCCCACCCCTGGCTCCCCAGCTGCTTCATCACATCCTTCCCAAATCTCAAAGCTTCAGCTCTGCACAGGGAGGGAATTTCCAACCCTTATCCATGAGCTTGGTTAGAAGGTGGGAATAAAAGGCATGTTATGGCAGTACAATGAGCAGTGCTTCAGAAATTAGGGGGTCAGGGCTGAAGGGTTTTGGTGGTGCCAGGGGGAGAGGCCAACTGAGACGCTGTCTGTTGATCCTAAACAGGAAACCCAGGACTAAACTCTTGATTAGATGTATTGAGCCAACACAGAACGCTGAAATGAAAGGAGCTAAAAACACATGTGGACAGCATATTTTTAGACGAGTTACAATTTGCAAGACTCCTCTTACTTGTGTTTCCTAATTGCTTGTCACTCAGTGGGAGCTGCTGCTGGGTGCGCAGCACCTGCGCCTCTCACCACGTTCAGTGGGCGTCGTGGGTGCTCAGCAGCTCCCAGGATGAGGCCAGAAATACAGCTACTCGGTAACGGGTTTTTCCACAGCACGCTAAATATTTTCACTGCAATATTTATATTCAGAGATGACAAATTATGATTTGGTCAAAGCCTCCCAGTGCACTTGTCAGGATACAGCCTGAATAGGGCCAGATTAAAAGCAAAGGCTTCCTGATAAAGCTCCTCAAAACTGAAGCATGCCAGCTACGAAGCAGAATGCAATCAAATGAAGTTGACCAAACTGACGGGAGCCCAGACACTGCCACTTTTATCCACACCTCCACGTGCTTGCAGTACAAAGCCCAAAGCCACAAATTGCAGCACTGCAGCAGAAGCAGGAGCCGGTGCACAAAACTTGTGCAACAAGGGATGGAAACAAGCCAGCCTCGAGTCAGAGCACAACTCACGACAGTGCTGAGCATGCAGCTCAGCCCCGTCCAGACATGGCACAGGCTGGAGCCTTAGATGCAGATCATTTGCACCATTTTGCATTAAATATGTTTTTTTCCACCACCCAAGTGTACTTCCAGACTCCTACACCAAGGAATGGCTGGAAATAACAGGCAGGACGTGAGTGTGAGTGTTAGGGCTGCCCCAAAGTGCTTGTAAAGGCAACCTGCAAGTGCTGCAAGGGGACGTACTTCAGAAAAAAATACATAATAATACAAAAAAAAAAAAAAAAAAAAGTCAGGTTTGATGCATGCAGACACTCTACCCGAATAGGAAAACAGAGCCAAGTCCCACAGAAACCCGCTGGCACCGACGAGCTCTGTAGCCACTTGAGAAAATAAATCACAGGAGGGTGTTTTTTTTTTTTCCCCCGACTAAGGCACACAGAACTGAACCTATTATGAATCACGAAATGTTTTTATGAATCATGAAACAAGCAGCAAAGTTCCTCTGGCCTTATGGATGTCCCGCTGCCCAGCTGCCACTCGGAGCTGTGATGGGAAGCAGGTCTCCGTGCTGCTGCATGCAGCTGGGGTCACAGCACGTGTCCCCTGCCAGCCACACAGCAAAGACCCCCTCAGCCATGTGCTGGCAAGGGCCATGGAGTCAGCATTCGCTCCTCCAGCTGCTTTACCTCCTGCATGCTGATGGTGCTCCTGCCAGCACAGCCCAGCCTTACGCTGCTCGAGCCAGCCCCTGGTACCCGGCCGGATCCATCCCAAGGCACACGGACAGCCAGCGGCCACCTGAATGTCACTTGGCATTGCATGGGACTAAACATCAGCAAGAGCAACAGTCTATGGGAAAGAAAAACCCAAAAAGAGCATCTCCATGCACACGGTGCTTCTGCCGAGCTGCCAGCTGCCTGCTCGTGAACAGCCAGGGAAGGACCCTGTGGGATCTCAACGCCAAAATCCTGCTCTGTGCACCCAACGTGCACAAAAAACCCCACCCACAGGCCTCTATAAATAACCCCACGTAGGAGATCCGGGACTGGAGAAATAAGTAAGTGCACTTCCAATTATATACCTTAAAAAAAAAAAAAAAAAAAAAAAGGCAAATAAAAATGCTGCTCCTAACTGAAGGAAAATACAACATAACTTGACGGTGAAGGATGATTCTACTCCAGCCACTGCCCCTGTCACAAGAACCACATCCAAGCTGTCCATTTGCTCTAAACCAACAAGTGCAAGTGAATTTCTGGTTGAAGCCGGGTTTGGAGATAACCCTGGAGCTTGTAAGGAGATTCCTGTGCCGAAGTCATCGCTTTGGAAAGCCAAATGCAAGAGTGACACAACACAGCAAACAGCTTGACAAAAAATCATCTGTACAGCAACATCGCACGAATCAGACCCAGAGCAAGCCCGAGCGCTTTCTGTTCCTTTGATTAAAGTTTAATGGGCACAACTCTTTGATTACTGCTGCCACGTGTGAAAATCAGCTCCTCGCAGCTCTTTTGCTTTCTGCTGTTTGAGAATTAAGCAGCTTGTCGTTTTTGTTAATACAAAACCATGCAAATGTTTTTTGGGGAGGGCAACGGAGATTTTTACAGGTTCTTCCTCACATTGCCGAACAGCACAGCTATTAAAGCCACAACCTTGCACCTTCCCCATCTGCCAACTCCCCAATTTTCCCCCTTCCCCGCAGACCTCGGGCAGGCACGTGCCTACAGCCAGGCTTTCTCCCAGCCCCGAAAGCTGATCCCCACCCCACCTGTCCCCCCGGGAACCAGGCAGCAGCTTTTTATAGCCATCCCTAAGCCCGGCAGTAACCCCCTCTGCTTAAGCCCCAGAGGCAAACCACACTTTTGGCTGGGAGGCGTAGGACTTCCACCTGCTGCAGGGCACAGGTCTGTGCTATCTCTGCTAACAAGAAATATTCAGAGCGGCTGGGCTGCTTTTGCAATTCCAGCGATCAGGATTGATGACGTTCAGCCCTCCCCGTGCTGTGGCCGCATTTGTTTTTTAGGATGCTCGTGTACCCAGGTCCACAGGGGCCCCACAGTGTGGCTCCCTGCCTCTGCCAGGAGCATCCCGCTGCAAATGGGACTCCAACCACACTGGACGGGACACCCTCTGTACTCCCTGGGGGTACAGAGCCAAAGTCTTTCTGCCTGGTGGCAGGGGGAAGAGTTTTGGAGCAGAGCATCCCATGGGGGATACACAGAGATGTGCTCCCACACCGGGGAACAGTCCACAAGCAGGGGGAAAGGAGGGACGCAGGCATTAGGGGCGCAGAGGGAGAGTTCCCCCAGCTTCCCCCCCACCAGTAAATCCCAAAGGGAGCAAAGGACAGCAAAAAGCACCACTGAAGGAGGGAACTGTACAGAAAGGTTTGGTGCTTCCCAGACGAGCAAGCACCTCAGTGAAGCCCTTCAGACACAGATTTTAAGAGACACCACAGCTACACCCCTCTCTCCAGACAGAGATTGTAATGCAAACAAAGCTCGTTATCATGCTTTATAGATCTCTGCTTTCACATAGGCAGAAAGAATCACCAGAACTGCACGAGTGGCCAGAAGCCACCTTCGTGTCTCCCTCCTCTCTTCCAAGTGACTCTGTCTCTGCGGGACAGGCACTCGGGGAATCTCTGCCCTTACTGCACTGATCCGCCTGCGCTCCTCCTCGAGCTGCCTGCCCAGCTAGCTGCTTTCCAAGCTTCCCAGCCGTCGGCAGCAGCATTCAGCACCGAGATGCCAGCTGCCCGACACACACCAGCACCACCCGGGCACAGCACCGGCTCCCCAGCGAGACCACATCTCGCTTCGGGGTCGCTTGACGCAGCTTCAGAAAACACAAGCAGCAGCAAGACGAGCGCTCTCGCCAAGAAACTTCAGAGCAGCCTCAAGAGATAATTCTCACCGCAGCGTGCGGGACTGCCAGCGACCGGGAGGGGAGAGAAGGGGAAAAATCCCAGCCAGGAGCTCGTCCCTCTCGCTGCGATGCGTCGCGAGCATTGTTCAGCTCCAGCCACAACACGCCAGCTCCAACAGCAATAACGCTCTAAGACGGGGCTTATGCGGTTTTATTAGATTTCTGCCTCCCTCTTAACCAACCGTCACAATTTCCATCTAATATTATGTCATACGGGGAAGTTTTATGAAGGAATCTGGTCTCCCGTGAATTCTTTGGCGAGATGCTGAAACGCAAAGTTCTGCCCGACGATAAAAACAGCCTCACCCTCCAGCGGCACGCGCACACCTGACTCCACTTCTCCAGAAACCTCAGCGGTGAGGCTGCTTTGTTCTCCTCCAGCTGCGGGGTTGCTTTGCGACCAGCTTGTGGGGACACCAAACCCAGGGCACCTCCCGGGGTGACGAATCGCTGCCAAAACCCCAGGCTTCACCCTCCTGCATGCCCCCAAAGTTTGGGAACACAATAACCCACACTGGAAGGAACAGATCAGCCTCAACCCCCACCTCTGACATAAGAGGAGCACAGTGCCCTCCCCCGGGCCCCTCGAGGACCTGGTATTTCACTTTTTTGGTAGGGAACCATCAGCTACATTTAATATTTCTACGGCTGAAGCATCACCGCGGAGAGCCGCTACTTGTTTACTTCTCCCTCCCATTCACACATGGGAGAGCCCAGTTCTCCTCTCGCAAAAGTGGAGAGCAGAAATCTCCCCGTGGAAGCCGATAGTTCACGTAAACCTAGTTTAATCGACGGGAGACTCAAGGCCATAACAATTGGGGGGTTTCTCCCTCCAAGGATTTCTCCTAATAACGGATTAAGGCAGCTTTCTGGGGAGGATTGTGCAATTCCTCCTAATGACAACACTCGGCTTGGTGGTGTTGCTGTGGAAAACAGTGATCTCAAATGCACACAGGTTTCTTTGGTTAACTGAAGGGAGATCAATAATAACCATATTAATAAATAATGCTCTTAACAGCAGCGGCAGGATACAGGCAGCAAGCTGCAGGCAGGTAGCAGGGATAGGTAAAAGCATTAATTATCTGCACAATGTCAATGCTGCCGAGCTGACGTGCGGAGCGCAGCTGAAAGCTCACTTTTTGAAGATCACCAAGACAGACTGACAACTCTGCCTTCGCACGAGCATTTTGGGTAAAATTCAGTTTTCCGCATGTCACAACCGAGAGGAACAGGCTGCTCTTTTTTTTTTTTTTTTTTTTTTCCTTTAACATTAATAAACTAGGTAAAGGACACGGGGGAGGGGGAGATTTCGAGGTCTGGCCGTCCTCCTCCTCCCCCGCCAGCAAGTTGGGAAGGAACAAAAGCCAAGGGGAGTTTTTGGGACGAGGCGAGCGAGGCATGTGCCCTCCAAAGCCAACTCCAAGCCGCTCCATTTCCCTGCGACGAGAAGGCGCACATGCACTCCCGGCTCTTATATAAACAGCAGAAGGGGCAGCGCCTGTCTGAAATTCCCCACCGCGTCTAAAATAAATACGAGGCTGGCTCCAAACTTCGCTCCCTCCGGCCCCACCGAGGGCGATGCGAAGCTGAAGGGTTTCTCCCTGATGTGGGTGCAGGGGGGGGGGTGCGGCTCGGGACACCCCATATCCCCCTGCCCCGGTGCCACCTGGGGGGTGATGCTGGGTCCGTGCCATGCCCCCCCCGAGGCCAGGGGGTAGCAAACGTGGGTGCACACCCCCTGAGCATCCCATAGGGATGACGTGGGGGCAGAACCCCCTGTACCCCCCAGGAGATTGGGACTGGGACAGCACAGAATGGGGATGCTGGGGACACCCTGGGGACTTCAGAGCATCCCAGGGGTGGCGAGCCAGGGGACGCAGACCCCAGGGGAGTGCTCCAGGTACAGAGGGGTGGGGGTCTCCGGGTATGGGAGGGGGTGCTGTCCCCCCGGGGAAAGGATATGGGTTACAGACCAGCCTGAGGCACCAGCTGCGCGGGCGGGTGGTTTGCTTGAGGCAGAAGAAAGCGGTGGGTGCCAGCGCCGGGTACGGCACCTGCTCCTCCTCCTCGGAGGCCAGTTCGGGCGGCGGGTCGCGGCCGGGGGAACCGCCGGGACCGGGGGAACCGCCGGGACCGGAGCCGGCATCCTCCGGCGGCAGCTCGGTGGGGCGGCGGGGCGCCACGGGGATGGGCACCCGCACCTCGCCGCCGGCCGCCCGCGGCTCTCGGCTCTCGCCATCGCTCATGGTAGCGGCCAGGACCTGCGGGGCAAGGGCAGGGGGTCAGGGGGGAGCCGCTGGCCACCCCCTCCCCCAGGCAGCGGGGCGCGGCTCCCACCTGGCCCCGGCGCTCACAGCCGCCACAAAGCAGCCCCCGGTGTGTGGGGGGGGGTCCAGCCGCCACCGGGGCGCGGCCGCTCCCACCCCCCTGAAAAGCCTGATGTGTGTCCCCCCCCTCCTCTTCCCCAATCCATCCATCCTCCCTTCCCTCTCTCCTCCCCGCTCCCAGCTTTTAATTTTCGGGGATGGGTATCGCTAAAGGGGGTGGGGGGTGTTCGCGAGGAGGCGGGGGGGGGGGGTCCTACCTTAGTTCGGCGGAGCGCGGTGCCCCCAGGAGCATAGCCGTGCCTTTGGGTTCACATGGGACCGGGCTGCCGGGGGGTTGTGGGTTTGGGGGGGGCGCAGGGAGGCGGCGGACCCCCCCTCACACACCCCCAGCAAGGCGAAGGCAGCGGGTGGGGGGGGGGGGGGCCGGGACTCGGCGTGCGGCGCCCGCCCGCGGGGATGGAGGCTGGGGAGGAGGAGGAGGAGGAGGAGGAGAAGGAGGAGGAAGAAGAAGAGGAGGAGGAGGCGGAGGAGAGGTGGCGGCGGGGGCGGGGGCCCTTCCCCGAGCCGTGCCCGTGCCGTGCCGTGCCGAGCCGAGCCTCTCCCGACGGTAATCCCAAGGAGCGAGCGGGCAGCCCCGCAGACCGCTTTGCAAAGCTTCGCCCGTGCTTAACAGGAAACTTCGGATTTACCGGGGGAGGAGGGAGACGAGAGGGGAGGAGAGAAGCGGGGGCGGAGGGGGCTGGGAGCCCGCCGGGGGCGGGCAGCCGGGAGGAGCCGGGGCAGCCCCGGAGGGGAGGGAGGGGGGGGGCGCCCGCATCTGCCCGTGCCCCCCCTCCCACCGCTGGCCTCCCCCTGCCTTTGTTCGGGCGATGCAGGGCGCCCACGGCCTCTGGGGAGCCACCCTCACTTGGGGGGGGGGAAGGCGGAACCCCCTTTCCTCCCCCCCCCCCACCCCAGGACTTTACGATGCCGCTGGGGGGGCTCCGGCTTTGTCCCACGCCCCGTGCCGCGAGGCTCCAGCTCCGCCGGGCTCTCCGGGGCCGCGCATCCCAAAGGGGGCAGCTGCGACCCCCCCGGGACCCTAAGGAGGCGGTAGGGCCCTGCTGGCCCTGTGCCCCCCCCCCCCACTATTTCCACCCCCCCACTCAGGCTCTGCCGCGTGGGAACCCGCCCGGCGCTGTTCCCACGGGGATGCGGGGCTGCCCCAGTCCCCCGCCCACCCCCGCTTGCCGCCGGGGCATTAATTCATTAGTTTTAATAAAGAAATGTATAAGCCCGAGGTAGAGGTCGGAGCGTTTTAATAAATAAAGATCGGCTCTGAAAACTGCAGTGATTTTTAGCTGAGTAGCTAATCTTCTCAAGGGCTTAGCTCGGAGGGATCAGAATAAACAGATAATAGAAAGTCGTTACAGGCACCGTCCCCTTAAACTCTGCTTAGGAAGTTTTATTCTTTTAAGTTATTTCAGATTCTGCGAATTCTATCTGTGCGTCGTGCAGGTGGAAGGGGGGAAAAGAGAGATTAAAAATGTTAGCTAGATACATTCCCCTCCACTGGAATCTTTTAAAAGAGTGAGTTCATTATATACCACCACATTCAATTTGCAAATGCAGTTCCCAATGCTATTCTTCATGGTTAATAACTGGGAATTGATTGAAAAGGGAGGTCATGCAGCTTTCAAAGCAGAAAGAGCCGAGCCTAATGGGGCTAGTGAAGAGATGGTTTTACATACACACTTTCAATGGTTGTTTTATTAGATGTTTGCAGGTTGTGATTAACAGTATGTGGCAATTTTATTATTGAACAAACAATGCCTCTGACAAGCAGGACACAGCCTGCAAGGCGAACGTGAACCATGCAAAGAAGAGATTGCACTTGGAGTTTCCACACGTTTATACCAGCTAATTAGGGCAAATCATAAATTACTGTGGGAAGGGAAGATTTGTGTGTGAGTTGGTGTAGTTCTCCTTGAGCGAACCATCTTCCACTCATAAATTATCTCGCGCAAGAAAATGACCTCTGCAGGAACAAAAGGAGCTCTCCTAAACCGGGAAGCGGGAGGAGAGGCCAAGCTTTGAGAGCCACCGGCGCCTCTTGACCCTCTCCCAGCAGCAGAAGCTGCCCAGTCAATAAACTTTCCCCCGTGCCTTCCCTCCAGCTCCGTGTCAGGGGATGCTGCTGCCACGACTGACAAATCCCTCTTCAAAGCCGTTCCCCCGCCAGCTGTCCGTGAGCACCGGCTCCTGTCCTTCGGCGGGCGGAGGCTCGGAGCTGTCGTGGGCTGCAGACATCCTTCCCAGAGCCAGACAGAGCACACGGGGCCTGGCATTTTCCAGGTTTTAACCTGTTGCCTGATGGAGAGAGTATTTAAAGCCAAGAGCCTTATTAATAAGCCCCGTGCAGTGATGGATGCTGAGGACTTCTGTTGTAGAAGGGAGGATTTTGAAAAAGCCTGGCAAAAAGTAGGCCCGATGCTGGCCTCGGAGGGGGTTTTGGCTTGTTCTCCAAAGGATCAGGATTAACTCCAAAGGTGGTCGTGGCAGAAGAGAGACAACATTTTGTTGGCAAAAGCATTCTCTTCCTCCCATAGTTCCTGCCTAACCCATGTGTAGTGGCTGGAAGGAGTAGGGCAGATTCTGCTCCCTTTACTCCAGCAGCTGCGCTGGCAGCAGTAAGGCTTCCTCAGCTTTACACGAGTCAGAAGGATCTGGCCACAGTCTTGCTTTCATTAATAAGCCACCAGAAATTTTAAGATCAATACTGATCTGAGGATACACAGTACACCCTGAATGGGCACTTGGCTTGCAAAGTCACAGCTGACTTAATGGGATGTGTAATGCTCTTAGCTGGCCCTGATAAATTATCCCCCACTGGCATGCACCTGGGTGTATTCCAGACTGCATGCAAGGTGGAAAGGCTGGAGATGTGCACATCTGCCCCAAAATCACACAGATAACCCCTCGCAGACCAAGGAATTGGTTAGCGTTCATTGAGGTGGGAGCTCAGCAGGGCAAACTCCTGGAGCTCCTGAAGTTCCAGCAGCCACAACACCTTCAGCTGCAGGCAAACCAGGTTTGCTCCCACCATCACATCCCACACGTGGGCTGTGGACACCCAGCCTCACCTGCCTAATCTTCCCCATTCCGTGCTCTTCAGGGTGAAGCTGCCATTTGCTGCTACAGAAAGACAAGACAGGATGTTAAGAGAAAATCCTCAAGTTGTCTCAGGTATTCTACATAAAGCCAATGTACTTAATATTCCTCCCCCAAACTTGCCTGCAGCCTCTCAGGGGCTGTAAACCTTCTGGCAACCCCGCTGAAGGAGCATCCCCAGCCCTGCAGCCTCCCTGCTTGGGGGGGACGGCTGGATTCTGCTCCCAGATGCTGCGCCTTGAGCCAGGAGAGATCCAAAGGAGACCCACGGTGGCACCCATCGGGACTGAAAATCAATTTGCTCAAGGTCGTGGGCATGATGAAAGCAGGGCCAGGCATCCCCTGCACGACACACGCCCTGCTCACTAGCGAGGCTCCAAGCGGAGCCCTGCCAGCATCCATGAAATGCGCGGGGCGTGCCATCGCGGGGCACTGTCAGATGAAACCCGGGCAGTAAATCAAACGGCGTAGCACAGCTTAATGCCCTGTCTGTGACTGTACGTGATACACAGCCTCTTCCCACAGAGTTGTAAGGATCAGCTGGAAAAAAAAAAAATCCAGTTTGACTTTTGGTGTTTGATGCTCCAGCGTTTCCCAGGCTAAGATGAGATCAGTAGGTTGGACCCATAGCCAAAAGCTTCTTTGTGTTTTTATGCCTATTAAGCTGACCTCTTATACATGAAGTCTGACAGAGGTGCTGAATAGTTTATGTAATTTTTATTTTTTTTACTGGATCTAATTCTAGCTGACTCAAATCTGGGTTTTCTGATTGCAGAAAAACCTTCAAACAAGGAACAATCTAGCTAATAGTGCTTGCATAAATCATCCTCAAAATAATGAGTATCTGCGGAGTGAATTCATTTAGCTAAATAGATGGAAGACCACTTTAAAGTTATTTAGAAAGATTAACAAAAGAGAAGGGAAATGAAAAACAGATAATAAATTGACGAGAGAAGGGGAAAAATTGTATTAGAAACAATGAATTTGTAATAAATTCAAAATGCCAAGGAGAAATTTCCAAAAAAGGAGATTGGCACGGTGGTAGTTTGGCTGTGCTGGTGCTAAAATGTATTTTTAATTAAAAATACACGGATGTTAAAATGCATTTTAAAATGGATAGATAAATAGGTCCCCAGCCAACATTACATTTTTACTTTTATGACTTTCAAATTCACCAATAATTTGTCATTTCCCCAGCACAAAAAAACCCTTACCTACTGCAGGGCTGTTTCTTCCCTTGCACTCAACATACCTTCACCAGCCCTCCCTGCAGCAAACCACTTATGTCACCCTGGCCGATGGTGGGACTTAGTCCTTTCCACTTGGAGCCTGCTCCATTTTCCATCAAAATCCCCAGAAATCCTTCGATCAGTTTGAATCTGAGCAAGATTAGGACTTTTTTTTTTTTCTTTTTACTGTCTTCAGCTCCTGGAGATCCTCACAGCAGCAGCCCTGAAGCCCACAATCATTCTGCTGTTGCTGAAGTTCATTCAGAAGTTGCTGAAGGAGACATGGAGCCATCCAAAGGTGCCTCATTCACACGCCACCACGTTTGGTGATTCCTTCCAGTGGTTTCAGATGAGGCTGAGGGTGGTGAGGGTGGGAGAAGAGAGAGGAGTTGCATCAAGACCCAAGATAATCGAGCATGAAAACTATTTTTTCATTGATTTTCAAAAAAATCAATTTTTCTTTCTTCACCAACAGCAATTTAGGGAATATTTGCCCCCTCCCCAAGGTCACATGCTAGGTTTTAATGCCTTTATGGTGCAATGTTTAGGTTCTAGGTCACCGAGCCTTAAGAAATCCAACAGGAGGCCCACATGAGGAGTACAAAGTCCCACCTAAATCCTGAGAACAGGGCTGGAGAAAAACTGGTGCAGGACTCCATGCGATGCTTCTGAAGTTGGCTCTGCCATTCATGCTTTGTCTTCCAGAAAAACATCATTTTTCAGAAGAAAATGTCCCCTATCAACTTTCAGCACTGTGTTAGAGAAGCACAAGGCTACCTTCCTTCAAAGCCTTTCGCCCACCTGCACTCTTTCCAGTCTCTCGGCTGAATGTGCAGCATTTTTAAATACATCACCGAGCATATTTCAAACCCACACATTTTGGACAGGCTCAAAACCTGCATTGTGGCTTCTTTCTTTCTTCCGTTGTGTTTGCCGCTTTGATTTATTTACTTCTCATATCATGTTTAGACTTGCTAAATATAAAAACTGTTTAAAATAACTGTGCAAAATATTCTCCAAGTCCTTGAGAAAAAAAAAAATACAGCGCTTAAGACTGCCTTCTCATGTTTTATGGTTTTAGCACATGTTGCAAATAGAATATTTCCACAATAAATGTTTGTTAAAAATAATTTCCACGTGAAGAAGTTAGTTCCAAGCCAACAACCCCAGCGAGGCAGAAGAGGAGCTACCAGGTTGGCAGTGACAGGTGGTGCTTTCCTGAAAAAATTCCCCAAAATCACTGAAAGATACAACTTTGAATGGGAAGACAGGTTTAGTCTCCATATTCCCCCTTTGCTTAATATCTTCATTTTCTCCTTGATGCGGACACCCGCTCAGTGAGAAGGAACCAGTGTCAGAGAGCCCAAGAGCTGCAGATGTGTGTTCCCTGCAGGAGTAGACACCCAAAGGCATGCCAGCATGGCTTGCTTGTTCATTGCCCTGCCTTTGCATAACTTACTGGTCCCTGAGCTCCATTTCCTGACTGCCTTCTGAGTGTTCCTGCTACAAGCAATCACCATGGCCATGATTTCCTCAGCAAGAGTGTTTCCTTTCACAGATCTGGAATTTCACGTCCCTTAATGTCACTGATTGCCCTGTAGCCTTATGCAGTGAGAATGAGGGGAGCTTCACTTTTGCCCAAGCCTGCTGCATTGCCACTTGTTTATTAGATGGGCAAGACAAGACAAAAATAATGACTCTTCAATTTGTTGCCAGTAAAGAAAACACTTTTGGTGCAGTTCTAAAGCCTCAAAGGCTGCAAGAGTCTGATTTCTTGCTGAAAATTTATGCTTCTACTCAGACGACAACAGAAAATTAAAGACAAATAAAACAATTTAACTAAAGACCTACCTGAGTAGTTTTAAAATGAATTAAAATTAATTTGTTCATTTAAGGGGCTTCACTGTAGGTCAGACCCCATCAGAGGTAAAATTATTCTAATTGATTTTATTGTTGGTAAATGCATTTATGGTGCGACAGAATATTTGAAATCACCAAGGCAAACTGCTGATGGTACAGATTCACTAATTTACTGGACAAAATGACCTTTGTTGCACTAAGAACCGAATCTTATGGGACAAAAGTCCTTTAAATAGCTGCTAATATTTTAAACGAATTACCCAAGATGATGATGTTGAAGAGCTGAATATATTAGAGAACTTAACATACATGGGGATATACACAGAATATGTATGGGTTGAATATATTAGAAGATGCTTTGCATGAGAAATAACTTAATTTGGGACTGTTACGTGTCCACAGAGGGGAAGCAAGCAGATGCCTTTTATACACACTAAATGGTTTGACATTTTTCTTCCATCCCTCAAAGACAACTGTTGGATGGCAAGCGCAAGGTAAGGGAGTGAAGCCAAAGGGACCAAACATTGCACTGCTGCAGAGGTTCAGCTATCAGGCAGCAAATCCTTGAGCTGCAGCAGGTGGGATGCATGCAGGTAGTGAGAGGGATACCTGTGTGTGGCATGGCCAGGCTCCTCTGCCTGCCCTGGGTGCTGTGCCCTGCAGAAGGACAGTGATGAGCCAAAGATCTTGTTAAATGCAACAGGAAACAAGAACTAAGCAGTGCTGCATCCTGCTCATGCTATGAAACTCCTATAATGTTCTTTACACAATTTATTGTAAATCACTCATGGCTTGTTTAACGCTCTGCTGATTTTATCTTGATTTATTGTGTTGCCACCCTGCCTGGTGAGGCAGCAGCCGTGGCTTTATGGTCTTTAATCAAAGCCCAAGCACCTGTAGCAGCACGTGTAAAGCCCCTGCATGGTGCTCAGCATCCCACGAGCTCGTCTGCAATCGACTGAGCCCGGAGCCCTCGGCCCTACCTAGGGACATCAGCACTGCTCTGCTCCCCTCTCTCCATGAGCCCACCAAGGTCCAGCATGTCCCAGCTCTGGGATTTCTCCTCCCTGATGCTTTGTGGGGGGCACACAAGCCCACCTGCCCTTCTGCTGGCTCCTGTTATCCTTTACCTTAATTCTGTAGGTGGCTTCTGTAGGTCTTGGGTGAGAGCGTAGACCCACAGCTGTCCACAGCACTGAGAGTCTGTGTTCCTCAGACAGCCTGCTGAGGCAGAGATAAGGAAAACAAAACCTTTAACATCCTCAGAGACAACATTTTACCCCAAACAATTTATCTGGGGTCACACAAGAAGCCTGCAACAGAGGAGCACATCCAGATTTCCCAAAGCTTTAATTACAAAATTAGCTTCCCCTCGTTGGACAACAGTGTGCGTTGGATGACAGCCTAAGCTGGTGACATCTGAGTGGTCTCCAGCTCTAAGGAGGTCAGCAAAGGGAGGCTCTTTTTGAAGGCATAACCCACAGAGAGCATCTGAAGGTCAGGAGAGCATCTTTTCTCCCTTTTCGTGGGGCAGCCGACTTCACAAGATGTAAAGAACAGCTGCCTGAAAGAATCCTTTCATCACTGCAGGCAGCTAACAAAGCCAAAAATAAATATTTCAGCTTCTGCAGTATTTAAAAAGACTTTATTGCTGTAAGGCCCAAACTTCAGTGTGTCAAGGCCTCTTTAAGCAACTCGACTTAAACAAGTAATTGCTTTAGGACTGTTAGAAAGAGTTAGACCAAACGCTCAGCAAAAATAGAAACCGTTCCCATGAAACTCTGCTAACACCCCCCAAAAAAGCTGAAATAACTGCACAACCAGCTCTGAGGGCACAGCTCAGACAGCAGCACTCTGTGGGTCCCCAGTATCGGCCCTGACTGGTAAAGGAGCCACACAGTGCCCTTGGTGTGGGGCTTGCCCACAACAGGGCTGCAGCACAGGGCTCTGCTCTGGGGTTTTGCGCAGGCAAAGCGGAGAGCTGCAGGACACGAGGGGCATGCTGGCTATTTTAATCCCGCGCCGTAGACACCGAACAGCTGCACGTGCCGGGCGCAGGCCGGGCGCAGTCACGTCCTGGTTTGCAAACCTTGCCTGAAACACCTGGCTCTCTGCTCCCCAAAGGGCTGTGGGGCGGCCCTACAACCACACAGTAGGGTGCTGAGCTCACTGTCCCGGTGAAGGACACCCCCTCTTCATCACCTCCAACACTTGGGATTGTTTAGGGAATCCTAAAGGGAAGGAGGGTGCTAAATGTCTTTGCTGGGTAACTAAGAAGCGGAGGCTCCAGCGTCTCTCTTAAGGGACAACCCTGTGATGACACGCTGGAGTTTTCCATCACCATCGTGTATTCCATGTGTTGCAGGTTTCCAACAGACATGGGAAAAATACAAAAAGACATATGCAAGCCTGAAAATACAGTGTATGCTTTTAGAAGTAAGGCTCTTGCTAGCTTGAACGGGAGCCATGCGGCTCAATCAGTATCAAAAATTTAGCAGGAGCACAAGTCTTCCGCAAACTAAAGGCAAATGAATGTTAAAAGTCCAACTCCAGCTCACCTTTGCCCTTCCATTAGCTCTGTATGTGAAAATGTTCTTATTTATAGACCTATAGAGACTGGCAAGTAAATAAAGGAGCAAACAAGCTAGAAGCAATAGGTTAAACTTATCTGCAGGACAAAGAACAGCGCGGTGAAAGCAGCTAAAGAGACATCGAGACGCATAAGAAAGACATATTTCTGAATAATTCAGCCTGGATGCCCGGCAGCACCAAGAGACAGAGGTTGATTTCTGTTGGAAATCCCTGCGGGTGACCACCCCAGGCTGCACTATCAGCTGCCTCTTGTGCTCGTCTGATGGATGCTTTTGGCAAACGTGTCCCAGTCCACAAAGTGCTTGCTGCAGGTGGGTGTCGCTGCACAGCTCAGCACGGGGTGCACCCAGGGTCTCCCCAGCCCCGCTGTCACCCTTCATCCTGCTTTGCTGCTGGATGAAACCAGAGCTGCTCCAGCCTTTGTACAGGGATGTGGGGAAGGAGAAATGGCTCTAGCAGAAGCAAATGTTTTTGCCATCAAGATTTCCCGTTAAGGGAAATCCAGTTTGCTGAAAAATTGAAAATTCAAAAGGGGTGGTGATTTATAGGATAAAAGGTGCAGCGTATATATTGGGAGGGGAAAAAAAGGGCATTTACAAAGCAGCTGAAGTATGTAAAGATTTGCTTTCACATTAGCTACCATCTGGGTAATTCACAAGAATAAAGCCGCTTCTTATCTCGCTTGAATCTGTAAACTTCATTCTCATTCCCAGCATGTCCCATCACACAGGGTACAACAGATTATTCCTCCCCAAGCTCTGCCCATGTGGGGAGAGAAGTGGGCACATCCTGGCTGTGGCCACGCTCCCTCGAGCCCTACCTCAAGCCTGAAAGTGAGCCACTTGGATGAGGCCAAACCCAAGCTACCAGCAGAACAATTTAGAGGAAACAAACAAACAAAAAAAATCAACCACCAACAAGAAAAAACAACCACCCCAAAGCCTTGAAGATTTGCAGACGTTTCTATTAGTTAAGGTTTTCTTACTGCTCTACATGTCAGCATTTCACATCCCTGTGGCCCCATGGAAAACATCAGACCTCTGCTCCTCCAGCTTCGCTTCTGTTCATTATAAGGGGATCTACTGGTGGGTGACCCTTCAATGCTGTTAACTGTTCCCTTGGAGTGAAGCACTCATTGTTTTAAATAACTCGAAAGGATATATTTCAATCAGCTCCTGATTGTTAGGATTTATTAGGCTGAACCCAAGGGCAGGCATGGAAGCTAATTAGAATTATTATTTTCAGGTGACAACTATAAGGAGCTCTCAGGGACATATTCAGCCCTTCATTTTAAGGCTGAGGTACAATTTTCAGGGTTATTTTCTGAGATCATTTAATGGGATGGTTCTTTTTAATAATGCAGAGGGGTTGCGGTGGGAAGAGGAGGAAAACCAGACCCCACTGAGAAATTTGGAGGGATAAACAAACAAAAGGATGGTAATAAGGGGGGTGGTTTATTGCACTGAAAGCTGCCATGGAGCCAATTTCTGGCCCAGCACAGCCACTTCAGTGCACCCAAATTCCTGAGTTGATCACAGAGGTGCAGTACAGGGTTCAGAGCCCATCACAGCTTCATTTGTGTTATTTCTGTGGGTTTTTTATCTGCCAGAGTCACAAGCACCATTCCTCCCCCTCTCTCCTTACACTGCTGTCTTGGTGCATCCAGCCCCAGCCAACGGTGAAGCAGAGGTCCACAACAGGGGTCAGGATAGTGCAAAGCCACTGCCGGGCAGGTGCCATCGCTGGAGCATCCTGTGCAAAGCTGCCACTGTGCTGGGAGGTCTTTGGGTCTCTGGAACCAACCCAGATTTTTCCAGCCATGCAGACAGACCAGGACACATCCCTTGGTGTAGGGGCATCCTCCCTTGGTGTGGGGCTTTGCGGGGTTGCTCCCAGCACCCTGTCTCTCTAGAAACCTTGGTGTATCAGGGGCAGCAGTGTCCTCATGTGCTACTGAGCCATTGGGGCTGGCACCTTCTCTGCTGAGCAGCCACCACTGCCCTCAGCTCAGGGCACGGAGAGGAACCAAGAAGCAAATTATTTACGCAGAAACAACCTACTCAGCGGTTGTTAGCCTGGCTCGGAGGAGCTCACTGCTCCTAATGACGTCTCCAGAGCCTTGCTGGGAGGGAATATTAAAGAGAAGAACAAGAAAACAAGCCGGTTGTCTTTGGTGACTGACTGATGCCAACGGACTGCAACTTGCTAAGCATTTTCAGATAACATTTGCAGTTGACGACTTGACATTTGGAAACCCTGAGGACCTGGAAGTAGGTGGAGGAAATTTCCACTCGCGAAGGCTGAAGTGCATTAAACTGCTTTTGATCGGAGCTGTCTAGAAAGCTCGGGAGGTACGAGCAGACAAACACACGTGGTTCAGGGACGCCTTCACCTCTAAGAGCAAAAAGCAAGTTGGTGTTAACACAGGACATGGAGGCATCCATGCTGCAGCAGGGTTAAGTGCCTATATTTTGGGTATCAAGCTAAGGGCCATATCCTGGCATTACCAAGGGCACTGTGAGGTACTGAGGAGCCCCAAATCCTGGCTGAGGATGGAGGAGGTCAGCAGATCCTCTTGCTCCACCACCTACACTCGCAGCCTCACAAATTTAGCTGGGAGAAGGTGGCTGCTGCAAGGTGACCTCTGTCTCCATCTCTCCCCTGACAGTTCTGGGGCAATGAGCTGAGCACCTGAAACATCCCCACTGGCTTTTGGACATTTAGGCTCTAAATGTCTTGCCATGGGACCTCGCTGTCCTTTGGTCATGCAAAAGGAGAAAACCAAAAAGCTTCCCCAAGCCCTCGAAATAGAGTCTGCGAGGAGGAAATGAAACCAAATCAAAGCTTGCTTGTGAAGAGCAAGCGAATATCTCAGTTCTGCATCACAGGACACATTCTGCTCTGACACTCACCATCTTCTCCCCCTGCCTCAGTTTCTCCTTTCAGAAAAAGGGGCTCAGCATGTGCTGACAAGCGTCAGGAGGCAGCTGCTCTCAGGACCTCTGTAGGATCTACATACCCATCTTTGGGGGCCCTCTGCTGGCAGCCTCTTTTTCCAGGAGCACAGCAGAACCCTGCAGAGATGGGCAGGGGGGACTTGGGTCTTTTTCTTTTTGTAGAAGAATAGTTAAATGCACAGACAGAGCTGCCGAAGGACATCACCTGCTGCAAGCAGTCCTGGTCTTCACCAAAGTAATTTTAGCCATGTACAAAGCCTTAGCTGTGCACTAGGAATATTTGTGTTCTTCTATTTAATTTGCATGAAAACCTGTGCAATTCCAGCAAGCTTTGCATCACTCGACCCTACTAATCCTCCCTTGCCTTCCCTTTCAGCTCAGATATCACATCAGAGGTGCCAGGGGAACGGAGGGACCTCGTGGCTCAGGTCTCCTCAAACCCATCATCCCTCAGCAAAAGCCTCTCTTCCAAATGTTAAGAACCCATTCTCCAGGTTGCATTTTTATTTTATCACCTATTAATACTTACTTCTTCATGCCTCAGCATTGTCTTTTAGCACAGATGATTCATTTCTCTTCATCCACTGAAATATCCCCCAAATGTTACTTAACCAAAAGCCAGCCAAAGAAGAAATGCATTTTTCTTTTGTGGAGGAAACCAGTTCCCCTACCAACAAAAAAAAATATCAAGACAAGCAGGTTCAATGTGCCTTTGTAAGTCTGGATTGGACTCAGTCCTATTTTCATCCCATTATTCTTTCCTTCACAATTTGTCTAAAGCTTTGCAGACTGTGAAAGGCCAGTCGCTGCCTGGATTGCTTTTCCTCCTCCTTTCATATGGAGTACTCTGTTTGCCATTCTTCAGTTATGTGAACCACTCCTGAATGACACATCTGTGAAAAGATTTTGCCAACAGAGATTTGTCTTTTTTTTTTTTTTTGCCAGCTCCAGCCCCTTCAGGATCCCTTTGCAGAGACTCCCCCATTTCCTACACCAAGGTCTGCTTCAGACTTGAGTTATTTTCATACACCTGAGTACTCTTTAGCCACACTGTGCTTCCTGCCCCTCATAGCACCATTCTTGCCATTGAAAACAGAGAAAGTTTTCAAAAACCAGGACTTCTGAAGGTTTCTGCTTGTACAACTTGACATGAGCCCTGAGCACCAGGGGGTCTCTCCCATATTGCTCCCTCCCATGCAGCTCAGAGGATTTTTGACTAAAGCACATAATCCAAAAAGGCTCGGGGCATCCTCATCCCAGGTACGTTCCTTATAAGCCTGGGTTTCCTTACCCTTTTTCCTTGAAGACCCCACTTCCAGCAGCCACACAGCAGAGCTCTAGCCTAGGCTTGCTCACCCTGCCCATCTCTGCTCCCGGTGGCTTTCGGGAGATGACACGACTTCAGTACTGAATACAGGGGAAAAAAATAACAAACCAAGAGACAAGAGTAACGAACACAGCAGAAAGCACTATAAAAAGACCTATGAAGAGACTAATGACACTGTTTAAACAAAGTTGTCTCCTGTGATAGTGCTAAATCCTTTTTATGACCTTTCAGCCTTTCAGAACAGTTTATAAGACAATTTTCTGTTTGCTAGGCTTACTGACAAACAGTCGGTAACTGCTTATGCTGGTACCAGGAGTCCCATTACAGAACAAATAAAGTCTATTTTACTATTTCCCCCCCTCTTATAAAACACGGAACCATTTCCCTCCCAAGCTGGTCCACCAGAGGAGGGGAAAAGCATTTGGAGAAAAGGAAGCGTTCTCCAAGAGCAGCATCACAGGAGGCAGCAAGAGTTGCTGGGGGAGATAAAGCATGCGATCACTGCATAAATGATGCTTTGATCACAAAAAGCAAAGAGCAAGAAGACAGTTTTAATGGTCTGAAAACACATGAAAAGCAAATGTAGGAAGCAGCTTTGATACACAAGACAGTGGCACAGTATTTATTTTGTGACCTTTAACAAGTACGGGCAGTGCAACAACAAGCTAATTTGGTGGAATAAAAAAATAAAATCAAAAGGAGATGGAAAAATTAACCCAAGAGCTTCATGGCAGAGGGAGGAGAGGAGCAGACAGGGCTAGAAGCACCTCTGCTGACTCCTGGCACGCTGGGGACAGAGCCCTGCAAAACACCTTGTGTCCCCACTGGGAACAGCAGGTGCCCAGTAGCTCCCATGGACAGGGAATTTGGGAAATCACTTGGCAGAACCCCAAAATGAAAGCACACTTACAGCAAGTGTTACAGGTTTTATCTGCACACAGCCCAAAGGGAGATTTTCCAGCAGCCAGGTGGGGAGGGTGAGGGGGAGAGAATTTGAAGGGTCGGATGGGAGCAGTGAGAACTAAGTTTTCAAAACAATTTTGAATATTATTTAAGAAAAAAAAAAAGAGCAAGATGTGCATGTGAATCTTTCAAGTCTTCTCAACAAGCTGTTTAAAGTTGACAAATTGAGAGCTATGGAATTAACAAGTTTAATTTTGCACATGTATCAGGCATTAGAGGCCCGAGAACACACACAAGCTCCTGCACTGGGGCATATGCCATTAAGGTGCCTCTCCTCAGGACTCTGTCCTGGCCATTTGCACCACTGTTATGTTCTCACGAGGATAAGGTAGAAAATCTTTCAATCCACAGTACCTATTTCTGCTTTAAACCTGCAGAAAGAGCACTTGCTGCATGCCATTATCTCACCGAGAGCACACAACACCCCATGGGAGAGAGAAAACTTCCCACACAGACCACCAAGGCCAACCCCTACCTTAGACAAATGGTCTGAGCAAGTTGCTGGAAACTGATGGATTTGGCCAAAAATTTCTAAGCAGTGAATGTCCCACATGGAGGAAAAAAAAAAAAAAAAAAAGGCATGATAAACAGTCACAAAAAGACTGTGCCCATCAGCTAATTTATGCCCCATGAATAATTCAGCCACATCTATTAAAAAAGCTTCAGCTGACTGGAAACACAGAAGAGTTGGTCTGGAGGTAGGGAGTGCCGGCCACCCCAGAGGCTTCTCCCTCTTCCTGTGGGCTCCTGAACTGCACCAGCTGGATCTGGAGGCTGAAAGATGAAGAGAAGTGGTGGAGAGGAGCCCAGGAGATAAGACCACAAGGAGCTCCTCCACCTCTAAGCATATCCTCCAGCTGATGCCTCAGGCTTTCTGTAGAAGACCTCAGCACTCACTCATTGACCCATTGCAGCCCAGATGGGGATTAAACCCCATGAGATGCTGGGATGTTACAAAATGCTTTGGGGCAGCAGGGACCTGGCCAGAAGGAATCATCCCCCGTGCTCTGGGCCACAAGCAGCATTTAACTCCCTGCGCTCGGCCTTCAGATTCTTCTCACACCACAGAAGTTGGAGGTGTTTCAAAAGCAAACCTATTTTCCAGCACTTTCTACCCCTATTTTTTCTCTTAAAATCATAACAAACTTCCAGAGACCCTGGGACTGAAGGGGCTCTCTCCTTCCAGCTCTCTTCAGCCACCTTTCAGGGTGCTCAGGCAGCTTTCCGTGGGATGCCAGAGCAGGACCCATGGCCACCCTGCGGGACAGTACAGAGCTGGTACCATGGCAATACGTAAATACTGCAGCAACCTCTTCCTCTGAAGTGCTTTTGTGAGCAGGAAGAAGCCAGAGCCCATCTGAATCATCAGGACCTCTGGAAACTTGTCACAGCCAGCAGAAGTCAAATCCCACTCTTCCTCACAATACGCAGCAAGTGATGGAGACAGTTGCCTTCTCTCATCCAAACTTTGCATTTATGTAACCTTAGAGAAAGCTCTGGGCCTTCACCTTCCTAAGCAAAGCTTCACTTCAATCCACTATAAGCAAGTTTATTTTCATTTTTTTTCTCTTTTCTTCCAGAGAGCTCAGCATTTCTCAAACCAGGGTTTTCAACCTGAAATGGGGTCATAAAACCTTCTTAGTGGGGTTACCAGCCCTTGGCCACTTTGTTTGTTCCAGATAATCTGCAAGGCTGAGTTCACGGAAGAATTTTTGTTGTTGTGGCAGGATGGTAGAGCATAATTTGATTTAAATTTATCTTTGTTAGCCAGCAAATTTATCTGCCTCCTCTGTTGGCCAGCATTATCGTTTCGTCAGGGCCAGTAGGAAATATCTGCAAAGCGTTGTGCTGGCAGCAACAAAAAAAAAATCTGTTCCACAGATAAGCGTGGGATAACAGTAGGAGCAAGAGGGGGGTCAAATGAGACAAAATTGGTTCGTGACCCTAAGAAATAGGGTGAGAGACCTGCAAGGCTGCCCCCCTTCTGGTACGCACTGTGCGGTGCAAGCTCACGTGTTCCAGCCAAAACTTTGTTTTGGCTCAGGTAACAAGGGCACAGGAAAAAGGAGGTGCAGCACCAGCCCCCCTGCAGTAAGACAAGGGACTGCCTGGACCAAAAGAACCCTCATGCTGTTTGCTGGGGGCTTGGAGCTGCCCAGGCTGCTCCCCAGCCCTTTTCCTTGCAACACCTTGGCCCAAGAAACGTCCCATACAGGTGACATTGCCAGGGATGCATTTTTCTCTCCTTTCAGGCTCCTTTCTATTGTCACTGGGGTCTAAAGCAGCGTTAGTAGGGCAGTGACAGAAGCCTCATACATATTAAGTATACGGAGGGTGAAAAGCTTAATAAACCATCACATCTGGAGCCTTCTTTCCCTCTCCACAGTCATGTCTGCCTTGACTTATTCCTGCTCTATAGAGGAAATGGCAGGATTTAATAATCTTTTATTAGTATGTCAGCTTTTTAAATGGCCAAAGCATTATTCATAGGGCAGGTTAAAAAAAAAAAAAAAAAAAAGAGGAAACGCAGCACATTTAGTTGAAATACTACTTGTTCCAGCCAATGAAAGGGTTGAGATAAATACAGCTATGTGTTCCTGGCCCCTTTCTGTCACATCTGGAGAGGAGCCGTCACACTTTCTCTCCCAAACCAGCCTCATTTTTACTTCATTTCCATGCTTCATGCCCCTGTCACTCCGTGAAGCAGCTCTCTGGGAGTTTGGGATCTCATGCCCTCGAGCTGCAGGAGAGGCTCTGGTTCCACCAGCTTTAAGACAAAAGATGGGTTGCACAGATGCAAGATGGAAGTCTCAAGCATTTCTGCTAAGTTAAGGTCTGCTCCACCTTTACCTATTACTGCTTTTACTCCCCATTTCTTTGTTTCACCTATGCCTGTTTTTTATTTTTTAAAGTTACCAAAAGCCTTTGTTTTCTCAGTTCTTTTGCCATCCAACATTGTGACCAGACCTGAAGAGTTGGTTTTCAGGCAGAGGGGGATATTTTCTCTCCACCCAGTGTCTTGCTTCCAACTTCTTTAATTAAAAGCACCAACAAGCTTGTGAAACAAAGCCTCATAGCAAATGCACGAAATTAAGTTGCCTGAAACAGACCTTCCAGAAAAAGGCATTTATATTATATAAAGATAAATGAGTAAATGTTTTTCCTCATGCTTGCTCAGAAGGATTAGAAAATATCACCCTCGTTTTTCCCCATATTTAATTTTCTGATCAACCCCACATCTTTTACTCCACCTTCCAGATTTTGGGGTCCTGCTTTCAGCTGGAAAAGCTGAAAGGCAGCATCTGCTCCCAGGTTCTAGCTTTTCCAATCCGAGCCAGAAAGAAAACCTGTTCCCATCACAGTCCCAGCCCAGACACAAGATGTTCCCTGATGCATCCATGTTTCAAGGGCTCATTAAGAACAGACCTTCTGAAACTTGGAGGCTTACCCTTCATTACTGACTACACTGTCCTGGAAGCCTATTACCTTTAATTGGCACACAGTTGCACCGAAAACACGGAGCTGGCTCCACTCTAATCCATGCAAGCACTGCCTCTAGATTTCGATGGAGGCAGCTTCTTACCCCAGAGCCTCTTAGAAGTAAATCTTATTTAGGTCAGCAGTGACATTTTCCTTTCTGAAATAGTAGGCCAAACGCCAACGAAATTGGAGCACATTAGTTGGAGCAGTCAAGGGATTTACTTTACAATACTATGTATTACACCCATGTGAACACTAAAAAAATGTGACCCTGCTGTATTGAACTTCCAACAACTTATTCATTGGTGCTGGGTGAACATAAGATTTTCCATTCCGGAGGAAACCTAGGTTACTGTTAAAAGAAATCCCCTTTAGCCCCACTTGGAACAAAGACCTACACTAAGGCTGCCCATCAAAGTCTCAATTCAGTAACAGGCATACAAGCTCTTCGGCTATCAGAATATGTCTGAGAAGACTTTATGAATGTCCAAATGGAGAGCTTAGCTGTCAAAAAGTTGCATTTCTGTAAAAATCAGCATGTTTTTATGATGTGCTTTCATGCAAATAAAAGCACCAGCTTGGATGGGGAAAAGCCCTGCCCCGGGAGGGTTTCAGCTGCCAGGACATGCTGCAGCCCTCTGTGAGGGGAGGGTGATGGCACTTTAAAGTTATCAAATCCTCTCAAACCTCATTTTTTATAACCTGATCAACAAGATGAATGAACGATACAACTGACAATGTCTTTTTGCATTAAATTCTAGAGAAACCCCACATCCTTCAAGCTTCTCTGATGGGAATCAGGCCACCCTGGCCTTAATAATAATCAGGAATGATTATCATTAATTCAAGAGATTCTCAACTTGGCCCAGGGAATGCACACCCAAACTGCTTTCTTCCTATCCTTCAGCCCAAAGAATTGAGTAGATAAGCAGGGAGATCTAGGATCAGTTATAACTGAGGGATTCCCAGGATCTCAACACAATTCACACCTACTGTTTCTCCTGTGCTCTTCTCTTTGCCTCTTTCTGCAGCAATGTCACCCACAATCCACAGCAGGACCTTCAGTGACAGGGCCTGTTCCTTCAGTGATTACCTGACAAACCCTCCTTCCAAAAGCCAGTTGACCATGCTAGCCAAGCAGAGCTGCTTGGGAGTGGGAAGATGGTGATCAGACAAGAGCTGGAAGCAGTTAATGATTGCACAGTGCTGGATTTGTGCTGGGAGCCCAATATTTTAGCAACAACTTGAACAAACACCCCTTGACAGGCACAATCCTGATGATATCCCTGCACAAATTCTCACAAGGAAATGTTCCAAAACCAAGTTTGACTTGAATGACAGAAAACAAGCTCCTGCCTAAACCCAAATTACTGACAGCAATTGATCAATCCATGTAGCTTTATTAGCATAGCCTGACTGCAGGCTTCTTCCCAACAGCATCTTGAATCAATAGCTTAATTGCCTTCCTGGCTTGTTTTGCTTCTGGTTAAATTCCCTGATTAATCCTGCAGACTCAGGGAGGATGAATGAGTTAAACCTGGACAGACCAAGCAGGATGGGCCCTTGGATCTCCACCTGGGAGCAAGCAAGAAGGCGATCAGCAGGCAGGATACACCAGGGGAACACCACAGTGCCCAGGGACCTGTCACTGCAGCATTATTGCCTAGGAAAAGAGAGAGGTGGATTTGCACATGCACGTGCCTGAAGACACGCTGACAGGCAGCATGTGCCTCACTGGAGATACTTCCCATGAAACTATCACTGCTTCTCGACTGTCTTTTCTTCCCTATTTAATCCTTGCACCTGGAAACAGCCTGGCACCATCCGATCTATCCTTGCTCTCAAGCAATGGTCTTTAAACATTGATCACTATCACCGATAGCCTGTTCCCTACTTTTCACCTATCTAAAGCACATGTTGCCTGCAACTCAACCGTGGCAGCTTTGAGGGGGCTTTTTAAACCACCCACTGGATCCTTTGTTAAGGCAGCTCTTTCCAGATAAGAAAACTGGCTCAGAAGCATCATTAATCCTGTAAATAAGATGTCCCTGTTAGACAACTTCTGTCACGTCTTAGACATTTGTTAGAAAGTGGCAGTGCTTTTGTGCCTCTCCGTTAAGTATTAATCTCCTAGAAAGGCTAGGGGAGCTATTTTAAGTGTGACCTGCAAAGTAAAGACAGTCATTGAGGGTTTTTATTACTCAGATCCAGAGAACAGGTAAGGAACTGGGCTGTTTGTTTTTCCTACTTGGAGCTAATGGAGGTGAGGATATTTGTGGCCCTTGAGGATACAGCTTTCGATTCCTGAAAGGCTACACAAAGGGTGAGAGATGGTAAATCTATTCTAACTAGTAGACTTCTAGTTACCAAGAAATTGTAACCGATTAGTGGTCAATCATAGAAGGTTAAATTGCAAAAGAGATTTTGGCGGACTAGAGAACATTTGTAAGGTGTTAGGGAAGCGGTGAGTGAAGACACCGACTCACAAAGTTGGATGTGATAAAGCCTAACAGCCGTAATGTCTAACGTTAAAAACAAGACAGAAAAAAGGTGACAAACCAAAGCAATACCTCACCAATCAGCCTTTCCTCAGGTGGCTCAGCAGGGGCCGGGGTTGACAAGCAGGGACACTTTTCATTGATCACACATCCCAACAGCTCCTAATGGCAGTGTGATCTCATCGCTCCCAATAAACCTCAGTGCATTGTGGGCACAGGTCCCAAAAGGCGACCTGAGCATCATGAACGGTCCCCCAGATGCAGATCTGCATCCACAAAGCATCACATAAAGGGTTTTATCCCTGTAATTACTCCACCACAGTCTTAGGGGAACACCTTGTGTTTGCAGCAGCCGCTGCAGTGCTGGTCAGGCTGTGAGCAGCTGGCCGCTGAGCCATGGTGAGATGAAGCCCAGGTCCCTGGTTCTATTAGCACCAAGGACAACCAAGAAAGGACCACAGGTTGCTTTCTTTGGAATACCATCATCAGAGAAATTTCTAGCCATGCCATTTGGGAGCAGAGGAAGGATTTTCAGAATGAAAGCAGCTTAGTTATGCATCTGAGAAAAAGTTCTTCCCAGACAGGAGACATGTACTTGTCTGAATGTCATCTAACTTGTATTTAAACCCTGTTCTGAGGGCATTTTATTTCAAGAGGGTTTAAACTTACAGGCTGCACCGGAGAGTATTTCATCCTTAAAATACTCCTCCAGACAGGAAGGTTTTCTTACCAAAGGTTACAAGAAACCGGCTTCTGACATTTAATCATGGTGATTTGCTTCAGCAGGCTGGTATAAAGTACCACTCAGCATAAATAAAGACATCAATCTGGCTGAAATTTCCCAACTGCTCCAATTTCATAGGGCTAAGGATGAGTAATGCTCCATTCTTGACTCCATTTGGAGCATCTCATGGACAAGGTGGTTCCTATGGTGAATTTGGGGCCCTTCCGTGCACACTGCAAGAGAAGCATCCAATTTCTCCTAAAGCCATTAAGGGGCAAGAGTCTGCTCCAGGGTGTTTGTACCACACTGTATGGGGTCACCACTTGATGCTCCCATGTGTGACAGCAGCAGTGATGGCCATGCCCAGATAGAAGAGGGGATTTAGTTGATTTAGGGCTGCTGCTTACAGTAGGAAAGGCAGTGGGACAGGGGGAGCACAAATACAGCAAGAACAAACCGAGGAGATTCTGGACTAGCAGAGCAAAATGACACATGTAAATCTGTTTCATTGGAAGAGACCTCACTATTTGAATAAGTTTAATATTAAACCGATTCAAACATTGGAACAAACCCAATTATCAAGGCAGTTCACATGCTCAGGCACATAGGGCGTGATGCACCTTCAGCGCTGTTGCCATGGTTTGCTACCAGCTCATCGTGGCTTTGAAAATTGCTCTGAAAGTTTACTGTAAAGAAAATAAAACACCAGGAAAGGTCACTAAAACAGCAGGCAGGAAGATGGTCAGGACACACTTGCTGGCCTCTGAACTTTGATCTTTTCATGAGTAAGGTGCGCCTCTCCACTGACCCCTGCTTCAGCCACTGGAGCCTCCATCCATCCTCATGTTTAAGAATATTCACTATTTCAGAGTTTTTATTGCATAACAAACTGTGAAGATCCCAGTCAGAGAAGCAGGATTACAAAACCATTCACTGTTTGTCATTTTACTGCAAAACCCCTGGTTTTTAGGCCACAGCATTCACAGGCTGCTGCCCACCACCAGACACATTAGCTGGAGGTCACAGGCAATGCTGCTGAGGTCTCAGGAAGCTCTGCAGGGCTTGACTCCAGGCAGACTTCATGTTAGAGATCTGGACTTATTTCTCTGCTGCCCCCAGATAATGGCTTACAAGCCAGAACAACCAAGGGCCCTACAATAAGGCACCTTAAACAACACCAAACAGCTACACAAGGAGCAGGCCCAAAGGATTCAGCCTTTGCCTCATTAAAAGCTGAGCACTGATGTTGCATGCAAGGTTGAAGACTCTCAAAGGGCAGCTTTTGTAGGAGAATTAAGCACTGAGAGGAACATGGAGGACCCACAGAGCCCAGGCTACATTCCAAAAAAGAGTCTTTAGTTGCCCAGAAGACAGATGGCTCTGGCCCTACTATAGAGGAGCTCCTCATGCTGCCATCATTCATTTCACAGAAGGAAGAAAACATCCATGACCAGGTGGGTTTGTCTCTCAGAGAAGCACTATGTACGACACATTAGAGTAAGCCAAGAAGAAGCGGGCAGTCTCCAGAGCATGATACAAGAGGACTGCCCCCAGCCAGCTGTGCAGAGAGGACACATAACAAGGCCAGCCCCACTCCTGGGTCAGGGTGGCTGCTGCAATCACTCCTGCTCACAGACAGAACAACTGGACAACTCCTCTTGCCGAATGATTTCTGCAAGAGGCAGTGGAAGAAGCGTCAAAGCCACCACTAGCTTAGCATGGGAGGGAGAGCAGCAAGGCATAAATACAGATGTCCCAGGAGAGAGCCAGGCAGCTTTGCAGCCCAGCTCCCTGCACAGCTCCTCAGCTGCCTCATTTAGGAGGAGAGACAAAAGGTTGCATTACCCCACTCAGCCCTGGAGCAAGAGATAATTAGTAGCTCATTGTTTTAAATCCTAATAAGTGTTCCCCAAACTAACTAGCCGTGTTGGACATAATGTAAATGACTCTGAAGAAAACACGATTTGTGGAGCAGTCTAATTAGATCGCCATGAGAGCAAGGAGGCTGTGCAGCGCTTGCTGCCGAGGGAGACCTATTTGCACAAACCCCAGAAGATTCCCACGTAATAACAGGAGCCAATGTCTTCATTTCCTAAACATCCACTAGCGAGCAGCCTACAGGCTCCATTTCACCATTTGCGAATGCCATTTAGCTCTCTGGATTTAATCCCTCCTCTTTGAATGAGGCAGGGGAAAGCAGTCATTTTGGAGTTGTGGCACTGCAGCAGCGGACCAGGGAGCACCCACAAACCCCTGGCAGCCAGCTTTTAATTGATGTAACACCTCCTTCCAGATCTTATCTGGCAGTTTGTGGCACTGAATGTGGGTTTAGCTCACTGCTGAGGAACTCAGGCTGCAGACCTTGCCCTCTCCTGTCCTGAAGGCGCAGGACAAGGGGAGTCTGCTTTCCTCAGTTGTCAATGCTTTAAATAAGAGTTCAAACCTATGTTCTTGAGAGCTGCAACAAGCAATTACCACCTGATTGAAGGTTATTGGTGCCCACAGTCTTGGCACAGCTTGTTTTCTGAAGCACCAATGGGCAGCAAATAAGTGTTTTGTCACAAATCAAGGCTGTCCTAGAAAAGCCAAAGGAGGGTCTGCAGCAGCCACAGTGCCATTTGCATTAATGGCAGCAAAGTGCGAGGGGCAGCGTAGGACAGAGATGAGATACATTTCCCCCTCACTATGAAGCTGAGTAACCTCAGGCCAGAACCTAAGCTGCGTGCAGCACCACGCTTATGCTCATGCCAGTTTAGGGACATCTGCATTCCTGCTCAAGACACCGCTTTCAATGCTACTGTGGTCAGGCTGTGCTCCTTGGAGGCAGGTTGCAATCACTGCACAGCCTCTCAGATCTGCTCAAACCATGGATTACAGCTGGGGGAGATCCCACTCCATCCCTGGCTTGATCAGCTCATCTCTGCACAAAATCCCTGAGCATTGGCCCAGCCACAGCATGATCGTTGTAACATGGGCACCTCTGCTGTGCCCTTTCTTCCAGCCACACTGGAAGTAGCCCAGAAGCATGAGATGGCAGCTAGGGGAGGCACAGCAGCATTTCCCCAGTCTGTGCTCCAGTGGCAGCATGGCCAGGACAGTGAAGGAAGACAGAAAAGCATCCTGGAAGGTGACTGAGCAGCAGAAGGTCACAGTTGACTGGATTCAAACTGCTGCAGTTTCCTCATGCTCCCCTACAAGAGGGAAATGAGCTGGAGGGATGGTGCTTTAACCCCTTACAGCAACTAATCATGGTTGTTCAGGATCAGGTGAAACCAAGCGAGCACAGTGAGAGGACAGGAGGATTTCCTGAGCAAGGCCAGCTTTTGTGCTTGGCCAGCCAAGCCAGACAGCAGCTCTCGAGAGACAGACAGTGCTGCAAAGCCAGGGAGCTCCCAGAGCAGCCACCGATCTGAAACAGGAGTCTCCAGCCCAGGCAGGAATAAAGTCACAGCAGATGAGGAGCTCAGGCCCCACAGAAGAGCAGAGCAACAAGACTCTGATACAAGAGTGCTGAACAACTTGCGGGTCTCCTTTCGGAGCCAGATTTCCCCAGGGAGCCTCGATGCCTCCCTCCGACCTTGGACACAGACACCACTGACCTGAGTGCTCCCGAGAGCATCTGGGTGACTTTGCAGCACAGAGTAAATGGGGCTTATGGAAAAGTTACTCAGGCACTTCTGGGCTTATATCCATTTCTGGAACTGGAGGTACCTGGGCTTTGTGCTCACTTCTGCCTAAAATATTTATGTGCTAATAAAGGTGGAACCAGAGGAGCCTCTGAGGTCACTTAGAGAGGTAAAATCCTCACTGCAACTGAAATAGCTGAGACAGCAAGCAAGTCAGAAGCAATCAAGAGCAATTAGAACATGCCTGTACTACATAACATTTACTTGTTATGCTACAAGGGTCCAAAAACCAAAACAAAGGGGTTTTGCTAATTCTTTCCTACTCCATTACCCTTGCAACCAGGAAAGCATATTAAACACCTCTGCTGCGCTCTCTGCTTTCTGTGTGTTCGGTTCAGCTCTCCCTTGTCTCAATAGCTTAAAAGCCTGTTTTTCCCTTTAAAAGCCAACTTGCCTGCCAGGTAGCTTCTCTTAATCTCTCAGTCTTGGCTAGAAGCCTCTCTAGGCTGCTGAAAGAGATAGCTACTTACCCTTTGTTCTTGCGACAAGAAAAGACTCAGCTATCAAATCCTTCCAGATTCCTTTGTAGTCTGAGAGACTCTAAAATGGAAAGAATAAAAACCCATGTATCAGTCTAACAGATTAATTACTACTAAGGCTACCAGTAGGACCAGCTTATATCCATGCCCCTCCTCTCTACAAAGCCAGCCTTTACCAGCCACGATGGCTACGAGACATGATAACAGGGTCATTCACCTCGGGCAACAAGCATCGCATGCTTCTTAATGTCAGTGGTTGGCCTGAAAAAGCAGCCAGAGATGAAGCCAGTGCTTCCAGCTGTGGCTTTCCCCCTAAGGCTGATGGAAGAGGTCCCTAGGAACAGAGCCAGCTGAGGGCTGTGGTACCCAGGCATCCTCCAGAGCAGGCTGGGCAGATGAGGACATCCCACCACAATGGGCAGAAGTGTGCTCCTACTGGTCTGAAAAGTGTGTTCATACTGGTCTAGGGCTGTTGCTTTCTTTCTCAGTGACACAAAGGCAAGGTTCCTTGCACACAGCTCGTCAATTAAAGAAAGCACATGGCTCCCATGGAGGCAGCACTCATTTACACAATCTGAGAGTTAATCCCTAAAGTCGCAGGCAAAAATAACACCCAAGCTAACAGTTACTTCAGTGCACACAAAGATTTTCATTATGTAGTTCTCTGTAGCTTACAGAGAGTTTTTTCAAAATGCATTTTTCAAAGTCATTTGTAGAGAGCATTCAGCATGGTGAGCATGAAGAGCCCCCAGCACCCCACACACCCTTACAATGCTGCTTTGCCCCTGGAAAGCAAACCAGCACCCAGATACTTCTGCACCAGGAGGGTCTCAGCCTCCCAGCACAGACCCCTGCACACCTCTTGCACAGCAAAAGGAAAGGGCATGGAAACTCCTCTCACATATCTAGACAGCAAGAGCCAGAGAGATGTCCCAACAGAAAAGAATAGTCAGTTCGAGTAAGCTTTTCACAGCTCAGTGTTAGATGTACTGGATTTGTGTTCCTCAATAGGGCTGTGAACAACTCAAACTGCTGTCACTTCTCAGAAAAAGCCTTCCCAAGAACAATTCTTCAGGTTCAACCTCAGTTGAGTGCACAGCAATCTCTGAAAGCATCATTCACTTTCCTGCTGCACCATTACTCACCATCAGGACCCATCCCCATGCCATTCTGCCCACAACTGCTCCTTTCCCAGTCACAGGGAAGCTTCTCCTTCCGCCTTAAGCAGCACCTTGCTCTTCTCCAGCAGTCTGAGCATGCTGCCTGGCCACATATATAACCGATCCTTTAACAGCTGCAAAACATTTCTTCTGATTTCTGCAGCAGAATAGCTTTAGAGGGGATTCAAGCAGGGTTAACAAAGTTCTCTCTGCTGAAGAGCAAGCCTAGTTCTGGGCTAAATAGAAGGGTCCCCATTATCATGTGAAAAGACAAATACTACAAGCAAGAGGCTGTTGCAACCAGTAGGGATGCAGCAGAACACAGTACAAAGGTACCAAGCTTTTGGAAGCAATTTCTCCCATCTCAGTCTTATGCAACCCATCACACCAGGTCAGTCAGAGAACCCCAGTGGTTACACTTCATCCAGTCCAGCTAGCTGAAGCAACGGGCAGATGCTAGTGTCACTGCACGCTGTAGTGAGCAACACTGGGCATCTCCACACCGAGATAACAGAGTTCTCTGGTTAACAAACTCTTTGCAATATACATCTGGACCAATGGCTAGAGAGGCTCATGCAGGGTTGGGCTCTGGAGCAGCGGGTTAAATTTCAGCATCATTCTACTCCCCAGCTTGCTGTTAGTCTCTTCTTCTGGTGCTCGGTTGAGATGCCTTTGAAATGCATATGTGGTTGTGGTCCAGGAGAAAGTCTCCAGGGAAGCAATTTGCTGCAAATACTCAGCTACTTAAAAATATTTATATATGCTAGGAAGGGATTAGACTTCATTTACCATTTTCTCCACCTTTAAACCTCATTTAATGCAGCATTAAGCTCCAGCTGCAGTAGATTGGTTCTGAAGTTGTAAAGGAGAAAGACTCATGAAACAGTAAGATGGTTCAGCACGGAGAGAAGAGTGATGGCTCACCATTTTCTAGATGGTGTTAGGGTAATCGAGAACTAAAGGATGTCCAAGATAATCAGCCTAACACTCTTTTACTTACAGGAGAGCGTTCCCAGACTAGGGAGCATCACGAGGAGACACAGAATCTAAGAACAGCTTTACAAATCAAAAGATGAGAACAGCCTGCCTAATGTATGAAGAGGTGAGGGCAGTTCCACGTTTAAGGGAAGAACACTACTTCCAACCTCTCATCAGCCCTCGAGTAACAGCCGGAGGGGCTTTCCCAGGCCACCACGGGGAGGGAAGGAGAGGAGCAGCAGGCCTGCAGCTCGGCTGCTTGCAGACACGGGTGGTCACAGCCAGCTCCGAGGGAGGGTCTTGGCACAGCCAGGGCGAGACAGATGGGATTGCACGAGAGGCTGGGAAAGGCATTAGAGGTGCATGAACTCCGCTCGGGAATGCTGAATCATCTGCTGCCCCCAGTCCTGCCAGCACAGCTCCAGAAAAACATCCTCGAAGAGTTTGGGAGTTCAGGGCACCACTGTCAAGAAGAGAGCCTGATGATGGAAACCTGCTGCTGTGATGCCCACCACATGGCGCCTGCTAGAGCTGTGCCCTACCCAGTCCCTCTGCAGGGACAGCATCTGCAGAGGATGCTGAGCAGGAGCTGCCGGAGCCAGCTAACTGAAATATGGTGTGCAGGCAACTGGAGCTGGTCCTTGGCATTTGAAATGAGATATTCGTAGTTATGGCCAGGCAGCCCGAGTCTCTGGAGACTTCTGTTTTCCCACTTCTGCCATCAGCCTTTTCGACCATTACCGAAACACACCTCCAGAAAGCAGTTAATACACTAATAGTCCGCATGCTTTTAATAAAATTATTTTCGCAGCTAAAACCCAGCATGTGTTTTCGCAGCAGTAGCCACCATCAAATATTTACTCTGCTCAAAGAGCCATCAGTGACCTGAACAAAACCATTTCTCAAATATTGAACAGAAAAATACACTTCAATCTCTTTGAGCCGGTTACATCTGGCTTCAAGTTAGCTGGCAGATGGGAGGAAAACTGGTTGCAAACGCTTAAAAATTTAAGCTTCTTGCAGTTTTGAAGCCTGCAAGCCAAGAAGATACACTCAGAGTGAGGTAAGCAGGAGCTGTTTGTAAAGGCACTCAGTTTTCAAAGGCACTGAGATAGAAACACGGCATGGAGATGCATGCAGTATGCTGACAAACCCAAACCAGGTGAGCATCTCCTCTTCCTCATTTGGCCCAGCCACAGCCTCCAGCACTATTCATTGAAGGGTCTTTAACACATAAGGCATGCCAAGGAGCTTTCTGAAGATGTGAATCACAAAATGGAAAATCAGGGTTCTGCCAGCTGGAGGGAGGAGTTGGGAGACCCTGGAAATAGGTTTATCGTATTTAAACAATTGTTGTTTATGAGCCCTGGGGTGTCAAGTGTGTGCCTCATTGTGGAAAATTGTTTCAACCATTCACTCGGTTCCAGGAAGTAAATTTCTGTGGTTCAGGAGAAACTAACTGTGGCAAATCCCTAATGTAAGGAAAGCCAGAAAGCTTTTTCTACTCCTAATTATGCTGTGTTTCTAAACTTTCCCCTATGGCATGCAATATTAGAGTTCTTTTAGCAGCTTTTCCCGAAGAAAACACTAACAAAGGAGGCATTGTTACAGTGCTGATGAGTGCTGAAATCACAGGCACTACCCTGGCTCGGAGCCCACCATCTACAGCAGATAGGACGGCTTCTTCCCTCGAGATGCACAGGGCCAGATTCAGCCTGGTCTGAGAAAATGAGCAGATTTAGAAGAGTTAAATATCACGTGAGGCTGTGCCAATGGACAGTAAATGCCTCGTGTCCCACAGTGAACGAAAAAAGGTTGCAACAGTGACCTTGGCACTCACCTCTCCTGCTCAACCTACATGAATGACTCCATCCTGTGGCATTAGGTTTTTAAGTGCTTTGTAGCCTAGCAGTCTGGTTATAGGACATGAGTGGGTTACAGCCCTTCCATTGCTCCTGAGGCAGCTGTAAAGGGGGCACCCACCAGCTGAGGGCACTGGCTGTGGGGTGTCCCTGGGCTGTGGCCATGCAGTTGTATGGTCAAGGGCAAGACGGAAGGGGAAGAGCCATGTCTGCCCCATGAAGGGACATGCAAGGGCAAGTATAAGTGCTGGAACTAAGGACCAAAACAGTTAGCTCTTCACTGTGCTGCTGAAATGCCATGATCAATTGGATGTGAATTCTGACCAAAAAAAGGGAAACATTTCAATTGAACAAGAATATATCTGGATGTGTTCTTCAGTGACAAACTCCCCCTGAAGCATTCCTCTGACCTCAGATATTAGCACTGAGGTTGCACATCTATCCCAGTGTGTGCGTAGCATCTTCTGCGCCATAGTCCTTGGCCATCCACAGTACAGAGTCACTCCTGTATTGATTACTTTATTGATAGCGTGTAGCCCCTCCAGGCAGTTTTCTCTCATCAGAAGCAGGATAGCTCTGTTACGTTGGTGGCCTGCTCATCTCCAAACAGAGATTGCTTCCACGTGGAAAATAAAATATTGCCCATGGGAGACATGCTCAAGAAGTTGGAACAAATTCATTCATGCACCACCAGATCCCTGCAAAACACCCTGGCTTTATTCTGCGCTGAGCAGAGGAACCAAGTGTTCCCTCTGTACTACTAATCTGTCACTCAGAACAAAATAATGTTAATGGTGTACTAGTGTAGCTTTGAAAATTTTATTAAATGCAGCCAGATATTCTGTAGATTGCATTTTCTGGGTCATGCACAAATAATAACGTTAACGCAGAGAGCCGTCCTGAAGTGTAGTCGGAGAGAAAGGGAGCGTTTCCTACCGCACAAGGGATGGGAGATGTGTGCACAGCCCAGCCAGCTGTTCCTCCTCCAGGGTATAAGGATGCTCTTTGTAGCTTTGCTCACTGAGTTCCCAACAAATTGTTTTCTTAGGGAACACGAGGAAACTGCAGGAACAGAGAATTGGGTTCGCTGGCTGACTCAGAGCCAGCAGCATGGAGTCTCCAGACCTTGGTTTCTGCTGCTCCCTGGGAAATCTCAGCAGTCCCAGGGACGGTCCAGGGCACCTGAGCACATCCTGAAAGCTGGCAGCTCCTCGATACCCTGTCTGCTAGCCAACCTCCCACTCTCATGGCACAAGCCTGCTTTGAGAGGATTTTTGTTACTAGAAGAGCAAGGAGCAGGATTTTCAAAAGCCAGTTCCAAAATCCAGGACTTCCAAAAGTCCTGGACCCATTTCAGCAGGAGCTTGGTATGCAAAACTCTCCCTTTGGAGCCGCTGCAGACCGGCTCACCCCGGGCAGCTGTCTGCAGGAGAAGAGGCAGATGGAAGGGGATGGTAGAGGAACAGCCACCAAGCTTTGTTCTGGGGTCCCTGTTCAGGCTGAAGCTGTTCTGGTGTTCACCAGAGCAGAGCATCACGCCGTGACCCGGGTGGGTGGAAGGACCATGGTTCTGAGCTGCACACGGGAGTGATCTGCTTTCTAAGGCTTTGCACTGTTCTCTTGCATGGTGAGCACCTGAGCCCTAAAACTGTGGACGGGGACAAGTGGAGAGACTAGAGCCAAACTTTCCACCATAAATTTGTGCTTAAAATACCTTAATGTCAAACAGCGTGATTCAGAGCTCAGGCACTTCCAGGGTTCAGCAGCACTTCGGTAGGGCTGAGAGATGAAAGTCCAGACTTGCTGTCCACCCCCGGCTCAAGCCCTTTATCTGATCTAGCCGTAAGTGTTAAAAGCTTGAAAGCAGAGACCACTTTTCCACTCTTTCTCCCTCCTTTGATTCAGATTTTTGTAAATATCAGCAGGGAAGGGAAATTTGGAATGCTTTCTGAGAGGTTTATCTCCTTTTCAGGCTCATTAGAGTGGGTGAATAAGGTGTTATTGTACATATGTCTCAGGACTGTTTAAATGCATTTATTTTTTGGCAGGAGATAGGTTTGGAAATTTGTATTTAAATGATGATTTGAATGGAGTCTGGGTTGAGGAATTCACTGTTTATGAGCAATTTCTTTTTAGTGTTTGCTTATACCAGTGCTGCTATTGCTTTTACTGGAGTTCAGAGAAGGCACGACTCTTTCTAACAGCCATGGTGGGTGAGAGCTGGGCTGGTGGAGGAGAACTGCTGAATTCTTCAGTGCTGAACGTTTGCTTTCAAAGACCTGAAAGTGGCTTGGTGTTGGTGGAAACTTCTGAATACTGAAAATTAGGAGTCTTTCATAGTGCCTCAGAGTAACCATTTCAAATTAACTATCAAGCTGTGTGAAAAAAAAAAATCCCCAACCATGCTGCCCTATCCGATCCTATCCACTCTGCTGAAATCTCCACTGGGAAATGGCAAGAAAATAAGAAGAGAAAACAAACTCCGGGTCAGCCACAGGCATTTTGTTTTAATTGAAAATATTGAAACAAGATGTTTCAGCCTTGCTCGTAACTCATTTTCATTTCCATTTGTACCTTCATTCTCAGGTGGGATGAACAACTGTTGAAAGAGCAGAAATCCCTACTGGAAGGTGCTTCCTCCACCAGCTCACGACAACCACACAGTGCTGACAGTGGTGGAAACCCTTTCCTGGTGATTAAAATGTCCCTGAGCAGGGTGCCCTCAGTGTGAGCCCTTGGGGATGAAATGGTGCCTGGCTGGAGCTGTGGGAGGGAGATCAGCCCATCACATACCTGCAGTGCTCCAGTCGAACTATTGAAATTCCTCCCTCGTACATAATTCACTTATAATTGTTTATATAAGGGAGGGGGCAGGTGGAAATGTCATTACCCTGCTTAATGACTCAACCACGGAGTCCTTCTGGGCATTTCTCTTTCTTTCTTTCTCTTTTTTTTTCTTTTTTAATAAACAAAAATGTGCTTGATTGTGAAATTTAAATATTTAACAACATTTATTCGCAGAGCATTTAGCAGCTGACTTTTCAACCTCCCTCTCTATTTCCATTTTAATGTTGTTTGCTGTTTCAGAGGAGCACTAATCCTTCCTCGATATCCCTTCCTGACTTCTCACCGTCTCCCTTCCCTCCTGCACTCCTTGGAGAAGGCAGAAACGACACATATGTCTCTGTGTTTCCAAACTCACTTGCTTATACAAGATTCTTCACTGTAATGAAAGGATTTCCATGCACTTTGGTCAGTTAAAATAATCACAGGCTGCCACTGTCCAACTGCATGTAGAAAATGAGAGAAAACCCATTAATGAACTGAGTGTTACTCAGCCCGAATGCAATTAACATCTGGACAGGAGGCTTTTGCAAAGCCCATATATTTTCTTTCTTATATATACTTTCTGCTACAAACCCATTAGCTGGTGCCTGTGTATGGCATAATTTAGACTGGGGGAAGAAGAAGGACACCAGACCAGAGCCCCACTGTCCTACAGTACCCGAGGCAGTGAGCACACATAGTGGCCAGAGATACTGCTGCAGCTCTGGGAAGCCTCACCGGGTGCAGAGAGCTTCCCCCAGGTTTTCTGGTGTGTAACCAAGAGCACTTCTGCTGCCTGTCCTCAGGAGAGAGCAGGTCCTTGGGGACATTGCCACTCCTGGCAGGGTTTGACCCTTGACTTCCAGCCTCAGTCTCTTGGAGAGGCGGATCAAGTTGGGAAAGGTGCTGGAAAAAGGCTGAGAAACTTGGCGGTGTGCATGAACGGGCACCAGAAATGTCTTTCCAATCCACTATGATGATTTCTTTCTTGCTGGATCATTTTTGACCTCTAAAAGGCATATTTTGTACTGCATGGTTCTGCTCTTGCCATGGCCAGGTTTATGCTTGTTCCTGTTTTGCTGAGATGTCCCAGAAGAAAATAAATGTCTGCTCAGCTTGCAGATCTCCTCGACTGAGTTTTACAGGGTGAACGCTGGAAACTCAGCCACTGGGGATGTGAATACAAAATGTGTTAGAAAAGATAACAGAAAGGGAAGCAGTTGAGGGTTTATTTAATTAATACATTAACGCTTACATTTAATAACATTTTTATTAAAAAAGTATCAGTACAATTCATCCAAAGTCCTTGCCTCTTTTTAGCAGGAGGAGGAGGATGTGTAATAATGCTAGAGGACCTTGGAGGTAGCTCTTTTTTTTTTTTTTTAATTTACGCAAAACAAAGAAAGAAGAAAATGAATTTTTGTGCATTATGTTCTTTTCTAATCCCTCCAGTTAATTATATTCGTGGCCAGTCTGGGGGCAGAGCAGCTCTCACAGAATGGGTTTCAAGGCCACTGGAGGTGCTCAGCAGTTGTGTTCGGGAAAGGTTTGCTGCATATAAAAACAAGGCACAACATGCCACCTCTTAAAAATGCAACCCTTTCCTTTCCCCTTGGGATGGGAAACAAGAGAAGTAAAATTACTGTGAGTAATGGAATGGGATTGGGGAAGGAAAGAAATCATACTGAATATCAAGAATAGCTTTTTAACAATGAGATGTATCAGGCTGTGGAACAATTTCCTGGGGGAATAATAAATAATCCACTGTCATCCTAAGTGCACTTAAGCAGTGCTTTTCTACTGTGTGTCTCAGAGGGCTCTAGGAAGGGTAGAAGCACTATTTCTGTTTTACTGGTGGGGAAACTGAGGAATGGAGAGCTGCCCAAGGTCAGAGCAGGAGAGGGGAACCTGAAACTGTGACAGCCTGAGGCCCTGTGACTGAAACAGTGATTGGCAGGCAAAGGAAGGGCAGTGCAAAGGGACTGGGTTGGTGCTCAGAGAGCACGACAATCGCTATTCTCTCCAGGCTGCCAAAATCCTATACTTGCATTAGTATTAGCTTGGGTCTGAGAATGCCCAGGCAGCGAAGGCTGTGAATATTAAAGGACCAGTTCAGCATCACCAAGTGCCTTGTGTCAGCATTAAAGTCATGTAAAGCAGCTGCAAAACCATCCCTCCTAGCAGTGTTTTACCTGCACTGCTTTCTCTTGCTCTGTGTGGGTGTAAATAGCTACACAAGTCACCGGGTTACAAAAGAGGCTATGGAAAATCTGCTTGTAAAGGATTATATGTTAATTTTACATGCAGTCCTCCCACATTGCAGCAGAGGTACGGTGCTCTCCTGGCAAATGAGTGAACGCAGCTCCTGGCCTTATGGGTTTCAGTGAAAATCTTCTACATCAAAGAACTGGGGGCGAGTGAAAGGTGCTTCACCCTGCCAAGGAGGCTAACTCCTCCATGGGAGCCACAACATTCATCAGCCTGGCATCTTTATGGTTGATATTCGTACTGCAAAGGAGCCTTTTCCTACCCTGTCTCTTATCTTAGGCCAAATGCCCTCAGCTGGTGTGAATCGGGCGTGCAACGAGCTGCCTTCTCACGGCACTTGCTGTATGTGGATTTCCACATGGTGAGGACTCAGCCCCAAGTCCCTACAGGAACACAGCCAAGGATCAGGGCCCCTGCTTAATCTCATTTTTGTTGCAATTGCAATATGTCACTCTTTGCATTCAGAAAAGGCTTGGAGCCAGCCCGGGAAGGCAAAGCACCGGCCCTGACATCTGCCCCAGGCGCTGTGGTGACCGTGCAGCTTCCTCAGCAGCCTTCCCAGTGACTCTGGTTTGGACGGCTAGCAAAGGCTCTTTTAAATGTTCATCGTATTTTCATTTGCAGGCTCAGGTTTGGGCTGGGATGTTTCTTTTTCTCTGTGCAATTCGATATTTGCATTGTTGCTATATTGCGAGAAACTTTATCTCCTCACCACAAGCAGGCCCTTGGGACCGGCTCCCCGGGCTGCCAGAGGTATTTTCATTCATTCCTGGCCTTTGTGCTTGTGCTTCAGCCAAGGCTCTGTTCCCCGTCTGCAGGCACTTGCAGTCCCATTGGAGGAAAGTTATTAAACACAAAAATGAATAAAAAAGAAACAACAAACAGAAAAAAAAAAAAAAAAAAACACAAAACTTTCAGTGCTGAATCTACTGGAGTCGTCTTCCCCCTGCAGGCACTGATGGTCTCTGTCTCCAACCTGCGTAAGGTCTGACTGGCCCACGACAGCAGTGCAAAGTCCTGGTGGACTTCTGCATCCTCTTTGGTGCTTCCTTGGGTTCCTCATTGCTTTTCCCGTAATGTCCAAATGGGCAGCTCCATGCTTCAGCTTCACATTTTCCCCTTCCCCTCCAGCTGAGGCAGCTCAAGAATTTATTTCTGATTTGTCCTGCCTGAGCTGGGGCTGTACCTTTGCATGGAGCTGGCAAAGGTTGTGTGTGCAGTGAGAAACGCTTGCGGAAAGCATTTTACCCACAAATTTCTATTGTTTAGGCATGTCATAGGTCCCCAGTGCTTCCTTGGGACTAAAGGAGATTTAAGACCATCTTAGCAACTGTGTCACTCAATATGTTCTTTCTAGTCCTCCAGACATAAAGGTGAAAGGTTCAGATTTAGTGACCTTTTATTTCTCATGGTAGATGTTTTAATCTGGCATCAGGACATTAGTAGCTGAAACACAATTTCAGTTGAAATCGGAAACTTCTTTAAAGGTCAAACATCCTTGAATCGATGCTCAGCGCTGACCCACATTCCTGTGCAATGGGAGCAGAAGCCCCAGATGTCCCATGCCCTGTCCTACAAGCACCTACAAGGACAGGCAGTTGGCTGTGGAAGGGCTGCCAGGTTCCTGGCAAGCTCATGAGAGACAAGATCGGAAAAAAATAATTATGATGGATAGTGACACAGAAGTTTGAAAGATGAGTGGACACATTTCAGATCTGCAGAGCAATTATAGCAATAAAAAATAAAATAAATAATTAAAAAAAAAATGTGGAACATTAAGCGTTTGCTCTGATATCAGCCATAAAAAAGACATGTTCAGGTGCAACAAAGGGAGGGAGATGATTGCTCACTATGAATACATCAGAGAGGTAAACACTGAGAAAGAGCAGTGCTGTGTAAGCTAATGGACAATTTTGGCATGAGAACAAATAAGCATAAACTGTCTAGAGGCTAAATGGATGTTTTCATCCTCCACAGAAGGGAAATTCTAGCCCAGATATTCAGCAGTGGGGATGGGGACAAACAAATGATTCAGAGTGATAATGGGGGATAATATGGGATGCAAAAGGGACTGTTGGAAGGAGTTACATCTCAAGGCCCAGGAGGTTCTTTCCAGTCCCATTCCCATATTACAAGAGCATCAGTGGTTCCTGCCTTTGTCTGCTTTGTACCTCCTTCTCTTCCCCTTGCTCTGGGCCAGCATCCACCCCACGCTCGCTCAGCAGTGAGTTGTTCCCAGGGAGACCTGTGCTCTTGGGAGCTGCATTTTCCAGGATGGGGCACCCTCAGCTTCCCCTGTGCTCACGGTGCTGCCAATGGCTTGTGCCGGGTCCTGCCACTCGTGCACATAAGGCTGTGTTGCAGACAAGTTGAAGGCTGTGTTTAATTCTAGGGTTTATTTTAAGGGAGAGCTGGAGCAGGTTTCCTTTGCCTTGTATTTAATTCCCAGGGTTTCAAGCTGTGCATAATGTTAACTCCGGTTTTATTAGGGCTTTAAAGTGCATTTTTATAACATTTTGGCTCAAACAAATTTACCAGCCATATCGCAAAGTAGATAAAGAATACTAAAGCCCCAATTCACGTGCAGTTTAAAAATTTGTTCTGTTTTATGGCTAAATCAATGGACAGCTTTTTGAAAAACAAGGTTTCCCTTGGGTAGAGACGATCTCTACTTTGTACACCTCAGTGCTGACACCAGTGTCACAATCATGGAAGTCAGATCCTTGGCTGATGCAAATTGGCACAGTCCGACTGGTTTAAATGGAGATTTAGAGATATAAAGATGACCTTTACATCAAGGAACCTCCTCAAGTTCCCTTTGTAATTAAGGGGCGAATTGCTCTTGTCTCCAGCAGAAGCTGGCTCGGGGCATTAGGTGGGAGATGGCAGTGCTGTTGCTGTCTCGCTGCGATGTGGAACAAGGTGTTTGGGAACAAGGATCATTGCCTTACCCCCAGATGTCATATCGTGTGAGCTGCCATCCCTCCTGGCGCAGGGGAGGTGGGATCTGCCAACTGGGCTGCTGGCAGAACAAGGACAAGATGCCCCAGACAGGCACTTCAGGAGGTGATACAAACCCTCAGCTTGTCATCTTGGGACTTTTCGTGATTCAGATGTCATGTAGCGTCAAATCCTGAGGCTTCTGAGCGCGCTTGTAGGGAGCTCTGCTTTACACGTCCGCAGTTGGCATGCATGGGGAGCGGTGACAGAGCCTCTGCAAGCCACAGAAACGCTAACATTTCCCTTTGGGTTTCATCCAGGAGGGTTCCCCAGCGCCTGAAACAGCTCACTGAGGTTGGGGTACCATGGAGTTCTCCACAAGGCCTTCTCTAAAACCTTTTTTCCTGCATCCATCCGTCAGCGAGGCCACATGTGGAAAAACCTCGCTGCACGCCCTGCCACCCCCGCGCTTTCCTGCAGTGGGATTCCTGGGTCACCACGAACTCGTTAGTCTCCATTTCACTGGAGCGATTTGCATACATTGCCCATCTGTTCCTATTCAGCACCGCTCTCTGGCCACATGCACTAGCATAAAATTGCAATATCTCAGCTGCAAGACAAGCAGGAAAATGTTTGCTTAGGAAAAAAACCCACACTATTATTTTTTTTTTTCTATTGTGCTTACATTTTATGGAAACGTTTATTTTTCGGGAGTTCTGTAAAAGCTTGTTTTACAAGAACCTAAATGTGGCTGAATTTGCCCTGCTTGCATTCCTGCAGTGTGTGGGGGAACCTGCCAACCTTGGCTCTGTGTCACAGACCATGTATGTTATTAAATGACGAGCTGCTAACAGCTTCCTGCCACGCAGATGGCAGCTCCCTGTCCTTATTTTGATAGCATCTTCACTCCTGAGACAGACAAGCTGAAAGGAACCTGAAAGTAATGAAACCACTGGCAAAAATCCCAAGTGATGGGAAGGAAGAATGAGTGTATAAACTGCACAGCTATTGAAAATGCCACTAAGTAAAATTAATTAAAATCATTAAAAGAAATTTTGATTATTCATTACCTAATGATATCTGCAACTTTTAGACAATCTGGAGTTGTTTTCCATCTATTAGTCTAAGCCTACAAGTGTGTTATGAAAAAAAAAAAAAAAAAAAGGAAAATAATTAATGCATATGAAAACTGCAGGAGGAAGAGCGTTACCTGCTTGGGCTCATACGGCACCTTGTGCGACAGGCTGTCTGCCTGCAATAAGGATAATAGTGGATTATAATCTTAATAACACTCACGCCAAATAATTGGGATGCTAAATGGCCCAGTTTAGGGAAACAAAGTCTAAAATCACATAAGCTCATTTTGCAAGCTGTTTGGGAGGCAGAGCAGCAGTGCAGGAGCCTGCCCATGGGGTGCAGGCGGGAGGGCACCGAGGCGGCCAGGACATCACTAATGCTCCCAGCTGAGTTTGTAATTCCTCATGTTTTCCCAAGCAAACATCTCCATCAAAGGCCCTTCTGCAAGGTTTTATCATCCGCCGGCCGTACGCAGAGCAGCACAAACAAATCCTCGCTCTCCGCTTTTCGCCTTCGCTCCTTTGTGCGGGGCTGCTTTCTTGGCAGCGCCGCGCCGAGATCACAGCGTGCGTAGCTGTGCCTGCTGCCGAGCCGACGGCGTGACAAGGCTGTGATCAGGCGTGCAAATCGCTTTATTTTGACACCGCCGAGTTCAAAGCCTGCCTCTTCCCGTCGCTCTCCCGCCTGCCTGGCACCCGCGGGTGCAAATTGCATCGTGCGGCCCTGCTGGGCACCCACCCGCCCCGCCGACTGCCCTCCTGCTTGGCAGAGCTGCTGCTCGAGGGAAAAACAGGCCAAAAAGCTCGTGCGAGGCAGGGGGGGCAGTGGTGGGTAGGCTGCTCCGTCTGCACAGAGAGGAAAGGTGGAAGAGCTCCTCATTTCTCTCAGCCTAATTTGCCCGGAGTCCTGCTAATTATCCAGGAAGCTTTCCACAATAATGCAGATATATCTGAGGTTTCTACAGCAGTGTTTTCCTCTTACAGCGTTTGCACAGTTAGACACAGGGTGATTAAGGCATCTGGGCCCTGCAGCTTCCGATTTTGGGTGCTTGGAGGTTGGCTGAGCTGGAGCTGGGCAGGGGAGGAAAGAATTTACCTTCGCTTGAAGACCATGGGAGCTGCAGAGCTCCGAAAGCCTTTGGAAATGGCAGCAGTAAAAAGGGGAGACTCCTCCACACAAAGAGCCCTTGAGAAATGCATCCAACAGCTACGGGCATGGGAAGACCTGTAAGCGCTAGAAATATTATATGATAACACAAATTGTTGGAGATTTTTGCTCGTGGCTATGATTTGCTGTTAGGAAGAAAAGAAATCCTAAGTAAGCAGACTCTGCTGGAGCAGTGTGAAGTTTGGACGACCAGCAGACAGCTGAGATAAGGTGTGGGGAATCTGCAAAACCAAACACATCCCAGCGAAAAGGAGCAGTGGGGCTGCTCCTGCTATTTCTGCCCCCACACCATGCTCTGCTCTCCTTCTGTGGCTTGAAACCCTGTGCATCATGACAGCAGTTATGTGCCTTCTTTCCGTCCCAGCAGGACCAAGCCCTTGGAGGGGAGGATGCAATTAGGATCAGTGACTTGGAGGGCTTTGCCTCATTTCGGCGAACACGGAGGGATTTGTGGTGTTGTTGTTTCCCATTTGTAGGAGGAAGGAAGCCCAGGGCCCGCTGGGGATGTTGCTTAGCAACTGAGCTGGACTCGCACGCTGCTCGATACAAAAGATAAAATGCAAAAATCTCCTTTAAAATAACGCTGCAGGTTGCACCTGACAGAGACGGAGCGGGTCTGCCCGGGCGCATCTGCTTCCCTGCCAGCGAGGGGATGCCTCGCACACGGCCACGCTATGCGAGCAGGGCATCGCCCTCCTCATCAGAGCTTTGTTAACTGCTTGGCTGCCAAGAAAGTGCATCTAAAAATGCCTGCTCTCTGCTGCCTTATTTCTCACTTGGCCCCAGGAAGGGGCTGTGATGAGAGCTTGGCATGCCTTGGAGGACCATGAGCTTCCAACACAACTGACAACAAATTCTTTTTTCCTTAAGAAAAGTGCATGCACCCCAAAGCCAGTTTTGATGGAAAACATCCAGTCAGGCACAGATTTTGGGAAAAAGCTAGCTTCTTCTAAAGATGCGGTCACCAAACACTCCCTCCCCATTAAAATCCCATCTCCTCGTGTTGTTCTCCTGCAGGACACTTGTTTACTCAAGGGGTTTAAGGAGTTGATCCTGTGTCGAGGTTGTTTGCTTCCCAAACCTTACAGGCACACATGTAGCAGGTGGTGTAATGCAGAGGCTGGGTTGGATGGCAGACCCATCAGGGCAGCACTAAAGCAGTGGGAGCTTTGCTGGTTGGCACATCTCACACCAGACAAACTGGGATCATCCCTGGGTTGCATCTGCTGAGAAAACCTGCACATCTTAATAAGCTTTTTCTATCTCTAATTTCCAGGAAGCTTTAGAAAAAGTGATAGCAATAAAAATAACAATTAAAAGAATGTGGAACAGTACGGCATCTGATGAATCTCAATTGATTTCTGTAGTTTAAATGATGCGACCTCTAATCCTGCTCTCCAGATAGATCATTGCTGATGGCTCAGAGTCAGCACGCTGAAAGTGCCTCTCTCTGCAAGAAGATGTACTCAGAGGATTATAAAATAACAATAAGGATAATCCCAGACAAACAAAAGAGGCAGTGAAGCCCCTGGGTTTTGGTGTATAGCTTCAAGTGGGCTGTTGCACTTTCTGTTCTTTTCTGCTAATTGTGATGGTGAACAATCAATTCGGGACGGGAAACGGTGACCAGCAACAAATTCCAAAGGATGCAATTTGCATCTTTCAGACCTGGACAAGTCCTGAGGGACTGAGGAGGAGCACTGGAGTTCGAGCTCCTGCAAGCATCACCTACTCGTAGGGGAGCTCCAGGCTCTGCTTTGAGCCTGGCCTCTGACTTGCCTCCTGCAGGCAGCATGAAGCTACTCTGTGTGGGGTAGTTCTTCCTTTTCTTTTAAACGTGCTGTCCACTTGGGTTGAGGGGCCTCAACCACGAAGTGGAGCACATCTGTACAAAAAGAGTTGCTGTTGTCTTCCTGCCTTCTGGCGAGGAATAGGAGAGATCATTTTGATGACAAGAAGTCCTGGTGAGGGATGTTAATCCCTCTTTGCAAGGGAAGGAGGCGAACTCTGGAGGTGAGGTGCAGAATGACAAACTGAGGTTCTGCACGGGACAGAGCTTCTTTCTGCACATGCTGCCAAAACATGGGAACACAGAGGAGGCACAAATAGTTGAACGGTTTCTTTGGTGAAAATCTAGCACTGTGGAAAACTTGCACTGAAAGGAGACTTTAACACCTACTCTTTCCCCACTGAAAATGTGTAAACCCCCTGGCAGAGGAAAAGCGAATTCCCTTTCCAGTATCTTGGATGAAAACTGACACAGGGAGGCTGACTCCAGCTGTAGAAGGGATATTCTCTTTTCCACTATCCGTTTTCTATCCCCCTTTGCTGAGGCTGCTAACCAGAGTATGAGTTGGTGCAGTGGGAGGGAAGGATTCCCCTCACGGCCCCGCACAGATCCCGCGGGGATCTCTTTTCCACTACGCCCCTGCACAATTCCTGCATTCTATCAGCAGTGGCTCAGCCGTGACTCAAACACTATTGAAAATAAATAATTTCCTGATGGGGAAGATTTCCATACCTGTTTTCCGGGTCTCAGGCTGCAGCGATGGATGCGCTGCCACTCACCTGCCCCCTGGGGCTTCAGCTCAGCTGCCTTCACCTGAAGCCACCAGCCGAGGCTGGCCGGCAAATTGCAGTGTCAAGGCTTTGATTAGCTGCTTCGTTAACAGACCTAATTTCCTGGTGTGTGGCAGTTTCTTTTGCTGTGAAAACAGTCTGTGGAGGAGCACAGCACAGCCCGAGCAGAATGAACATTGAAACTCGTGTTTTGTGCAGTGTGCACACCTTTCTTCAAATAAGAAATGAAGGAACAATGTTTCAAAGCCATAAATATTTTGATTTAATTAACATTTTAAATAAAAAAGTTAATTTATTTGGGATGCTTAAGTTTAATTTGTGTCTAATTGGAATGTTATGGTATTTTAAATGGCAATTGATTATTAAAAATGTATCAATTCTTTTGAGCCCTAATAAGCATGAGACTGATGAATATTTCACTGCAGAGACGCTAAAGCCTCAATAGATGTTTTTAATAATCTCAGTTGGTGTTTAACACAGAGGAATGAGCTGTCATTTTAAATCTAAAGGAGACACATCGATCTGCAAATAATTGTGGTGGTTATCACATAATACTGAAATGCCAGCTGATTTTTTCCAGGTTTGTTCTCAACTATACCCTGACTGATTAATTAGTATTAAACCTGCATAAAGAAGCCACCTTCCCGAATCCCTATTAAATCTTAATTTCCAAGGCGGCGAAGGCTAAGCCTGCGAAGCATCAGTGCTGGAGGTGGGAGAAGCAAGCATCTCTATCGAGACTATGCTGAGAGGTGGCGTTGCTGTCATCTAGAGGGCAACATGCATTGCTGCCTCCCAGCAGAGCTGCTTCACACGACCTTCGTCCAGCGTGGTGCTGAGCGAGGCTGAGTGTGCTGCTGGGCTCCAGGTGGAGGGGAAGCAGCCCTCCTGCCCTTGCACTGCGGCAGCGCTTTGCTCTTTTCTCCCCTGGCCCTGGCTCAGTGAGGCTCAAGGCAGCATCTGCCTTTCTGAATTATGAATGTTTTTCCCAGCTGCACCAGGCAGTAAGGATTTTATCTGATTTTTTTGTAGGAAGTCCTAATTTGGGGAGAGTGCTGGACATATTCCTCCCATTTCCTGCTTTTGCTCTCCCCTAGGACATGCTACTTTATCACTGAATTCTGTGTACAGATTAAAAACTGCTTTTAAATACCCAGTCAGCTCTTTGGGGGTTCTCTGGGTTTTCTTTTTGCCTTTTTTTTTTTCTTTTTTTTTTTTTTCTGAAGACATTACACATCACCTTGAAGTGGATTGTGGTGAGCTTCTTTGTCTGCTCTGCACGCGTAGGTGTGTGTATGTATCAGTGGTGGATGACATCAGGCGATTTAAAAGTTAATGACTTCTTTTCAAAGAAAACCTCCATCTGGGTAACAGAGCACGTTGTTTTCCTTAAAAATGAAACTTGAAACTTTAAATGGTGAGTTCATCTCTAAATGCTGCTAAAGTCGGTGTCTGGCCAACTGCATTTTAAAGCCTGATTCTGGAAGTCTTCCATGCAATCTGTCATTCAGTCAGCTTCCTTGTTATGCTTGGATTTGACGTCAGGTTTGTGTCTATAACACAGCTCCTGATTGACAAGAATGTTATTTTATATATGACTCTGAATTCATATTCATGTATAACAGGATTTTAAGCCTCTTTCTGTGATTGGCAGTCTCTTTCTAGGAGATTTTTTTCTCCTTGTTAAACAATACTATATATTCTGTGAAAATGAGGCATGGAAACGATGTCAGTTTGACACGGTTTTCCCTGTCTCGTTGAAGCCAGGCATCATTCAAGGTATTTCTCATCCAGGTGGTGGCCAGGACTTGCTGCTCTGGGAGAAATGTTCCCTGGGGAAAGCCCAGAGCCCGTTCCCCAGCCCTGCACAGAGCATTTGGCACCGGCTCCACGCCCAGCTCCCAGTTCCTGTGATTATCCAAAACATTGGAGTATCCTGCATCTGCACAGTGATGTCAAGAATCTCATCTGGCAGGATTTCCTCCCAGCTTCCCCCTTCTGAAAGGGATTTCTGTTTCTGCCATCCTCCAGCAGAGCCAACACCTGCCTGCTCCTTCACTGCTCAGAGCTTTGCTTAAGGCATTCCATGGCCCAGGGCAGATTCTTGGCTGCCCTGACATGCTTTGGGTGGAATAAAGGTGGTTTAGTGACTTCTCACCCAACAATTTCACCAAATTTCATCAAAACTGACCCTCTTTGGAAGGCTTGGCTTGCTTTGTTTTGAGTTTGAGAACACGTTTCTGTCTGATTTGCTCCATTTTACATTTCTTTTCCAGTTTGTGGGTGGATCAGAAAATGCTGCAGTGACTCTGGGCTCACTGGGAGGATTGGACCTGTTGGGGGAAGCCATCCTTGAGTGACTTCTGCAATGACAATGATAATAGAAGGTCCATTGCTGTCAGGGCAGTGTGTCCGCACCTCTGTCCCCCTGATGTGTCTGTGTCTCTGTGACTGAAGAGATCTACCAAGAATCAGCAGGAAAAACTGCTGTTGGCCCTTGCAAAACAAGTGCTTTTTAGCTGCCAGATGTCCTCAGGGTTTAGGTTTTTCTCAGCCCCAGACCTCCAGTTCTGGCATGACACACGTCCTCCTGCCAGCCCAGCGCGCTCTCTGTGCTGCCACCCAGGGACGCAGAAGGAAATGGGTCAATGGGTTTGCCAATTAAAATTTCAGGAAACTTCATCCTCCCCGATGCCAGCTGATGAGAAGCAATTAAAAATTAAAGGTACCGATACTTTCACATTCCCATGGTTGAACCTCGCCTGCCTTCCCTGAGCATCCCATTATTGCATTAATCTGTGCACTGAGGTGGAAGGGAAATGGCTCCATGTGACCAGAGGCAGCAGGTTGGTGTCCCCTGCTGCAAAGTGGCCCCAGGGACCCCTGTGAAGCTTCTCAGAGCACAATCAGCTGCCAACCTCCACGAGGTGCTCATAGCAGGAGAGGTGCAGGGAGCAGTGCCGGGAGGTAATCCCCTAATCACCTGCAGGAGATGACTCTGATAAGCAGATACACTGGCTGAGCAAGCAAGCCGAGCTGTTAATCATAACCGTGCTCTGATGCGCTTACAAACAAGCACTTGAGCGATCCAAGACATGCAGAGGAGGAGGTGAAGCAGCCCAGAGAGAAGGCTCTGCTTGGTCTGAGGGCTGCCACAGCAGGATGCCCAGCCTGCTCCCACTGCCAGCCCTGGACAGTGCTGCCCAGCCATCCTCCCGCAGATAATGCCTTTCCATTTAATTTTATGTTACAGACATCACAGCATCAATCAGGCGGCTGTAAACTGGTAGAGCTGCTATTCATTTTGTCTGTAAATCAGGAGTGTGTGGCACGACTGAAGTTACGCTTTTCATGTATGCATAAAATTAAACTCGGAGCCATTGGCAGTCTCGTTAATATGCTGTGTTAAAGACAGATGTCTGGATTGACTAAACTCCGAACATAAATGAATAAACATTGTAATAACGTTTCAGCTCTGACACTCCACTGAAGCCAGTGCAGGTAGAATAATTTATACCTGTTAGAGGTTTTTCAAGAGCTGAGGAGCACACTGGCTATATTATCAAGTGCCTGCTGTTTACTTGCCAGTCTGCCCAAGAAACCCCTTGGAATGACCTTCTCCTCCTTGGTACCATGCCGGCTGGTAGCCTGATTGCATTGTGATTGTCTAGGTATGGACATCACCTAGACCCTGATATGAGAAGTGTTCCCTGTTTGCCTTTGGAAAGGCAGTTACAGTGAAATACAGAGCCAGGTAGGTGCCTTCAGCTGACTTCTGCCAGCCCAAGACTTGACTCACGTGCCCGAGGTTGTAGAGTCTGAGATGTGAGGTAGCAAATTCAGAACAGGCAAAGTGGCAGCTTTCCAGGCAGGCTGGAGCAACAAGGCCATAAGCAGATTGCTCTCGTATGTTTGTGATGCCCTTGGCTGTTCTTGCTCATGGAAAGGGCTGACCCAGCTCCACCCTTCCCGTGCAATTCATTAGAGGGAAGCTCTGGGTGTCTGCTCAGTGCATTGGTGTTGGCGGAGATTAATGGTGGTTGTGACAGAGCAGTGAGAGCGAGCGGGATTGATATAGATGAGTCTGGTATGAGCTTCTGTAACTGTCAGGGCAGAAGGCAAAACCTGCAAATTTTGCTGAGAAATTCCCTTTTCTCTTGCTGAACTGTGTGATTCTCAGCCACGTGTTTCCATTGCCCTGTCAGTGGGGAGAGTGAAACCAAAGGCCCCAACCTGAGCAGCGTCTCTGGCCCTGGCTGCACCCGGCAAGAAGTTCACAAACGGAGCATTGTGTGGTGCTGATAGCATCAAGAAAAATCAGGTTTAAATGAGAGTTGACCGTGGACTCGGGATGGAGCAGGAATCCCAGGTGGGTGATCTGGCTGAACGGCTGTGGCCAGAAATGTGACCAGGATCAATGCCAGGAACTGAACAGAGTCTGCAAGGAAGCTGGGAGCAGCTTCGGGATCCCGTGCCCTGTTGGCAAGGGCAGAGACCTTGGGTAGGCTGAAGGAAAAGCGATGATCAGGGTGTGGGCCTTTCACAAGGTTTGTGGGGTCTAGGCTCGGTCAGAATAAAAGCTGTAACCCTATCGGTGCATGTAGGTGCAGGTGGTTGTTCAGTGATCAACCCACTCACCTGAGGCCACGCTTTGCCAACCATCAGTATTTGTGAGAGTGGCACAGACTGTGAGTCCTCTGGGTGCTGCTGCCTGCTGGCTGCAAGCTCCAGCCACCATCTGTACCTGGCAGAAACTTTGGTGTGCTGCTGGAAAAAGCCTGAAGATGGACCAGTGAGCCTCGGTGCCCTGGTGGGAGGGTGTCACCATCCGTGGGAGATGACTGGAGACACTGGGATCCCGCACTGGACTGGCAGGCCTTCTCCAAATAAAAGCTGTTCCTTCCCTGCAGGTTTCTGAAATGCCTCCCCTGGGCCAGCCCACGCAGAAAGAAGAAATAGAGAGGTAGGATGGCAAATGCATCCTCAGATGTCCACAAGGTAGGCATCTACATCTGAGCTCATCCTTGAAACTCCCTTGCTGGTTTGTAGGAGAAAAAGGCATTTTTAGAGCGTGATTCATTGACCTATTTTAGACAGCTCCATAAGGACAAGATGAATCACCCTCATGGGTGCCTATTTCTCTCCATTCACGGAGGTTTTGGATGGCTGGTGCAGATTAAGGCATTTACACTGTAGACCACGAAAGGGAGGTGTGATGAGCGTCGTGAGGAGGGTCCTGTGGGGTCCCCAAGGCATGGGAGGTTGGAGTAGCCCCAAACCTGTGCCATAGCCTCACCTCATCTGCAGAGAGGGGACAAATAGTGTCCCCTCTGCTATTTGTCTATCTTAATCCTCAGACCAGGGGTGAATCAGGATCTCATTGTCAGCACTGCTGCTGGCATGGGACCTGCTGCTTGTTTCAGTCTGTGTGCCCCCTCCACTGTCCATCTGTCCCTACTCTCTCTTGGTGTGAGCTGTGCACCTGACATGGCCAGGCTGCTCCTTGAATTGTGGTTCTGCCACAGGGATTTGCAAAACCAGGCTGGAAATTAAATGCAGACAGCATTTCTGGTGAGTTCCTCCTGCTCAGTGCATCTGGGCAGGTTGGAGAGGTCTTAAAAACATTTTTCCTTGGGCATTTTGGTGCTTCCAGCCCCTGCCAGTGCACAGAATGAAAGAGGATGAGGTATTTATGGATAGAGCTGCTCTCCCTCCTCCGAGGTTGGGTTCAAGTCCTGCCTGAATGTTCATATTAATCAAGCGCTAGCTGCACACATAACACCTACCACCTTCCACAGGAGAAACACGAATTCATTAGTAGGAAATGTTAACAACTGAGGGAGTATTGTTTTTGTACTGAACAGCGACCAAAACAGAAAATAACGGAGATGTTATAATTTAGCCTTGGCAACAGGGATTATAGTTTTGGCCCTCCTCGTGCCCATGAAGCCATTCCAGCCCAGCCCCATCATCCAGCCCTTTGCCCAGCAGGGTTCCTTTTACTTTTACATTTAAATAATAACCTTTGCTATATCTCCCCAGTTTGGCAGGTCAAGAAAGGATTCTTTTACAACAGCCTTCTTACTGCTACAGCCTTGGCACAAGGAAAAGACAGGAAATTGGTTTTAGAGGCTGGTTTTGATGGACATGTCCTGGACAGGGATTTTTTTTTTTTTTTTTTGTGCAGTCAGTTGCTGGAGCTGAGCCGTGTTTCTGTCACTGCTGTTTCATGCAATATTTTGTCAATCTGAGCAAATAAAAGCAGCACTTCTGTGCGCAGCACTGCTGCCCAGCAGACCCAGTGACCCTGCAGAAAGTCTGGGCCTATTCAGACCCATTTGCAATAAAGTTATGGGGTTTCTTCCATCAAATCAGTGGGTTTTGTTCTCAATGGCAAGGTTGTGAAGAAGGCAGCAGATCAAGAAAGCACCAAGCAAGGCCAACCCAACCCCAGCTAGAGGTCTCCAGCCATTGCGGAGGTGAATCTGGCTTCAGAGCAGTGTGTCGAGGACCAGCCTGTGCCCAGGCTCTCTGCCACCAATTGCAGAGTATAAGGCCATTCCCCAGGCTTAATCAAGGCAAGATTTTAAAAGCTGGTCTCATTGGAGGTACAGAGCCAGCTTGTCTGAGCCAGTTCCACCTCTCGCCCTCCTGCACCCACCCCAGCCCTCGCATTTCCTCCAAGTCCTGAAGCCGGTGGAAACCCTGGATAAGCAGCCCAAGAGCAGAACAGGACACAGTGAAAACTGCCTCCTGCCTTTGATGTGACTATAAAGCAAATATTGCACCCACGAAAGAAACTGAAGCGACAAGGCCTTTTGCTGCACGATTTGGAGAAGTAACACTTAATAAAGCGCTGCCAACTGATGTGCTGGCTGAGGCTGCTCACAGGTGTGAATTTGGAAAACTGGACACATTAGTTCAGTCCTATTTCATTACGTGGGTTTTGCTAAGACAGGGCTTTTCCCTCTGTCTTTCACCAGCAGGTCCCTGTGCAGTGTGGCAGGAGGTGAGTGGGAAGAGTTCTGAGCAGGATGGGGCTGCCTTGGTCGCACGTGCCCAGGGATGCCCCACAAAGACATGGCAGAGGCAAGAGAAAATGAGGGAAAATTGAGCATTTCTGGGCAAAGCAAAGCATGCCAAACTCGCAGCCCTTCTGCTTTTTATTGTTCCCATAACATTTTCATGGAGAACAGTGAAAACTGAAAAAGTTGGGTTATCCAGTTGTGTCTTATTCATGCTGAGATATTTTGATTGAAAACCTTTATTCTTTGTCTTGTGTACAGCTTTTTTTTTCTTTCGCTTGTTTCCTCTGTTTAGCTGATGACATTTTGAAAATGTTTCCTTCTCTCAAACCTATTTCCTTTGGCTGGTCACCCAAACCTCTCCTCCTCTTCACCTCTGCCAAAAAATCAGCTGGAAATATTAATTTTTAATTCTTTAGAGGTTTTCACATTACAGACTTGAGAAAAGGCAAGGAAAAAAAAAAACAAAGATTTTTCCACCCTTCCTACTATGCCCTTCACAGTATCCCAGATGGCAAATACTCTCATTAAATCCCACAGGATAATTAACCTGGCTAACATGAGAGAAAGTGGTCAAGTCCATAAAGGATGGATCTGCCTCATGGCTGGTGCCCACAATTCTGAAACAAACCTTATTCCACTCTTGGAGCAAATTACAACAGATTATCTGCGCTAACAGTAGATTACCAAGAAAAGGATTCCACAATTTGGAATATTGCAGGTAGTTGCATTAGTAAAGAACTGTGTACTAGTCTGATATTTTTCACTTATTCCAGTAAAACTCTGCCCAAATATACTTCAATAAGGCATTGATTTTATTTTTTTTTTAAATATATATTTGCTTTTTAACTAGCAATGAAAGCTACAGTCCATTAGCATGATTGTTGTGTGAGTTCAGTATCTCAAGGGCTATTAATGCTGAAACACAGTATGGGCAAGGGTGTAAACAATCATTGGTGGTATTTTTCTGGCAGAAATCCTAAGAAGCTTATAATAAAAACAAGATTTTAAAAAGCTTTTGAGTAAATCATTTTTCATTCATTTTCAGCATTCCTTACTTAAGTGAAATTAAGCCTAATTTGGGCCAAATCTGTGATGCTAGGCTTGAAACATGCTTTGCAGCTGTGGTCACTGCACCCTGCTCTGCACTTCCTCTGGGTGAACATCAAAGCCTGGGGCTGGAGAGTAGGGGCTGAAGCCAGCTGCTGAGATCAGACTAAGACAAGGCTGTGCCTGCACGAGGAGGGGACATCTCACTGCCCAGCCCCTGCAAACAGCTCTCCAGGCACTGGAGGGTTTCTGCTCCACAAAAGCTCACCCCTCACTTTAAAAGTGCTTCATGTGATAGCAGTGGCTAAATGAAAGGCACTGGTATTTCTACAGCAGAATCCAGGCAATTACCTTTATAAGTGTATATGCTCATATAAATGTATTTTCTCTGCTTAGATACACAGCTAGGGTGTTCATCAGAGACCTTCCTGTAATCAAAAGACTACTTACAGCAGTGATAGGAGGAGCTGAAGATGCTCCCACAGTGGGTCTGGCATTCAGGCCTCCTCACCAGCACGCTGAGCTGCCCTGTCCACCCCTATGAAAATCTTCTCAATAAAGCAAGGGGCAGCTAATAATAAGCTGATTTAGCAATTAGCATAATGTGAAGGGAAATGTGGGTGTCTTTATTCCAGAACAACTCTAAGCAAGGAAAAAAATCCCAGCTTTAATTCCAGTAAGATTAATTTTGCATTTTAATTAGAAAGATGAAGGGGAAAAAAATGGAGCGAGCATGGATTTCATCGGTAGCTTATAAAGCATTGTAGAAATTTGGCTTATAATGGATTTCTTCCTTCTTGTTGGCAACAGCTATGGGGGAAGCATTCAAAAGGAAAGAGTTCAGCATCTTCTCGAGAGACTCATGCATGCTGCACTTCCAGCTCTCCACAGACACATTTTTAAACAGAAAAATTCACCCTAGTAGAGATCAGCCCAAGAAACCTCAGAACAAGTCCAGGCAGGTGTTTTCCCTGCTCCTCTGAGGCCTGTAAAGCCCATTTTGCAAACAGATGGGAAAGGAAATCTCTGGAAATCACGCAACTATACCTTTGACAGCAAATACTTTGTGAGTAAACTCAGACCTTTTGGCTTGTGTTGGGCAGCATCTCCTCCCCCCGGGCTCTGCTCAAGGACAAGCACTTGCAGGCTGTAGAGCAGAAATGATAAAACTCAGCAAGTAAAGGCTTTTCCACTGTCTTGAATTAATTACTACCTTAACTGCTGGCCAAAAGCCTTGCCAGGGATCTCAAGGCTCCTTCTCCCAGTTCCCACTGGTCCTGCATTCTCCCACCCCTTTACTGAATTCTGCTCACTTCCCTCTTGAAGGAAGTCTGGCTCCTTCCTCACTTTCCTTCCCCTTGCTGCTGCTGTTTCCTTTTCCTTTCACCTTCAGGACATCGGTAAGAGGAGCATGGGCAGCAGGGCAGGGCTCCGTGCTGGCCTTCTGCTGCCTGGGTCCATCCCGCAAGCCCGTGGCCGCCTGCAGCCTTCCAGAAGGGCTCACTGCAGAGATGATCCACGGGGATTTCTGTGCAGTGTTCCAGTGAGTCTTTACTGAGTGTATGAAAACAGCAATTTTTCTGGAGACTATAGCTTGGTGAAATATGAGATGATTTTCCCAGGGACAGCACAAAGCACATCCATGACATAAGTGTCATCCCTTGCCAGATTCTAATAAAAAGAATGCAGCTTGCTTTATAGATCTGTCAGAATTCGGTCAACTTCTGAGGATGAACTCAAGTGGAAGAACACATTAATTTCTAAAATATAATGTATTTATTGTAAAGAGATTTATTTGAAGGGATAAGAACCTGATCAAGACTAACTGTTGGAAAGTATTGTTAATAACTCCCTCCTGTAGATTATCACAGTTTAAGTTATGTAGATTAAAAGATTATTATTTGAGTTTAAGTATCAATTATGCCCCTATTCGAATTAATCTGCTGAATTACAATTTCTACTCATTCTGCTGCATTTTAGAAAAACAATTCTTATTCTTCTCATACAAAGAAAGTCATTTATGATTTGCAATTGCTAAAGCTTGGTATTTTAGTCATTCTTCCCCCCACCTTCTGAAGGCAAAGCTCAGCTCAGTTCTTTAATTTTAACTGCTGCTGCCTTCTCATCAAGGTGGTTAGTTAATGGGTAGGGAATCCCTGATCCACTCAGGGAGTCCTGCAATTAATGTTGCCATGTCGAAAGGAGGTTGCCTATGGCAACCTTTTCATTTGCTTGAGTGCTTTTATGTGGGTTAATGATGAAGTATTGTCAAGGTGTATGTAGGATGCAAAAGCACTATCTTTTATAATGCAGCATAATTAAAAGTCATTTCTTCTCTCAAAAATGGCTAGTAATATTGCGTCTGAAGAAGAAAATAGTGATGAAGCTGCCTGGCAGATCCCTGACCTCCTCTTCCTTTATTCATGTCAGTGCCTCGCAGCGGGATCCTCTGTACCAGGTGCTGTGCCAGCACTGACAAGTCTGAAGGAAAAACTATTTCTGATTAAAAACCTGTCTGAATGGAAACCCTGGAAAATAACCCATGGAGTACAACTGTGATCAGTTCCCACATGTACGCTCTGCTCCGAAATATTTACATTGATCTCCTCACTTCATTGACATAAGGGAAAATTAAAGGTCACAAGCTCTTCTCCATGCAGAGCTAAGGAGGTGCCCAGGACCTGAGCAGTCCTGAGGTTTCTGCAGTGCTCTGGTCAGCATGGATTGCAGACCACGTCCTCATGCTGGAGCATTCGTTTTGCACAGCAGGGAGCTGTGTGTGGGGATGCTTTTCTGGCTCAACGTGCATCTTGCTATGATGCAGGTGATGGAAGCTGAGACATTTGGTCCCTTCTGAGCTGCTGGTGATGCCAAAGTCACTGCTGAGCACCCAGGTAAGGGAGAGGGGCTTGGCCAAATCCCACGACTGTGGTTTTGCAGGAACTCTGACATTGAGCAGTGTTAGTCAAGGCTTCAGGCAGTGACAGGTGTTTCCAATAGGCAACCTCCCTTTACATCAGAGACAACAACACTGAAGGGTGAATCCAGAAAAAAAGCATTATTGGCAGAAAAAACATCCCAGCATTCTGATGTGGAAAAAAACACAGAAATGATGCAGGTGTGACTGCTTCCCCTGCCTACAGGGACCATAAGGTAACATTTCCTTTAATTAAAATATACCTGCTTCGCAAAGCTAATCTTCTTTTAATAAACAAAACTCAGCGCCCTCTCCAGCAACCTCTGCATGCAGTATTAATTAAACATGGCATCCCTTTGACAATGCATCAAGCTGGCAGCAGGAGGCAAAGCATGTCTTGGCAGTATTTGAAAAAGGCCAACAGCAAGCCCAGTTTCCCAGTTGCCACCATGTCCAGCATCTTCCCTTTATTTTTCTTCCAGTCATTTTGAAGTTCTGCTGCAATGTCCTTTACAAAACAAACATTCAGAGAAAAAAAAATAACCTGTGGCTGCTACTTTATTTTCTAGTGATGTGGACAAGACAGCAGTGATCGGTTAGCCCTATTTCTTTCCCACCAAGAAAATACCCTTCATCTCTGTGGCTTTCCAGGAAAGAAAGAAATTATTCTTTCTCCTCCAGCTCCCTGTCTCCCCCGAGAAGATCGTTCATCTCCCAGCTTAGAGGAAACCTCCTCCAAAACTCTACTTGCATAAAAATTGTGGAGTTTGTCTCTCTGAAGGCTTTAGCTAAAACTGGCTGAAACCAATGGAAAACTCCCTTGATGCTAACATCTGAACTCTGAACAGGAGGCTGAATAAACAAAGATTTACCACAGGCTGGTTCTCTCATAGTATCTTAGTATACAGACAGCAAATCGCTAACATCCTTCAGCAAAAGCATGCAGAAACAATGGACAAACTTTGGAAATTGATATCAATCAAATATTCATTCCTTTAATAGGTATAAATAAATGTGTCGCTAGCCAGTGTTGGGATTTAATAATATAATACAATGTACTGAAACTGAACAGCTGCCAAGCCCCATGGCATATCTGAGCATTGTACCTACAGCACCTCTTGCACTGGGATCACCATGAGTCTCCAGAGTACTTTTTTTTTTTTTTTAAATACCATGTTGTTACACAGAATTTTGGTACATTTAGGTTGGGAATTTGAAACTCGACATGCTATTCAAATGTACTTTTCACTACAGTAAAAAAAAAAAAAAAAAAAAAGGTATCTCACAGCCTTCTCCACAGTGACATTTGTTTGCAGCAGAACATCATCAGGTGCTGGGAAAGCAGCCTTGCAACACGCAGCTACTAGACAAACCCTTGGGTTGCCTTCCTTTTTTTTTTTTTTTTTTTTTTCTTTTCTTGGCACTGCAGAGAGGCAGAGAAGGACCCAGTGAAGCGGAGCCACCTGTGACACCGCAGGGTTTCATCTCACCCGGTCATGGTCTCATGAAAAGGCCACGCTCTGATGAATGCGAAGCCATGGCTGGTGATCTCAAGTACACTTGGAAAGCAGCACACACACCAAGTCCTCTTTGTTGACACGCTCAAATCTTTTTTTCCCCCCAGTAATATTAAAAACTCTAAAATCCTCAGCTTTATGGAAACCAAAATTAAATTGTTTTCATAATCATTATAGACATCAGCCACACATAAAGATGAAAAAGAACCCATTGAAGCTAGAGGCTGTCAAATAAATACACTGAACCTTTTACAGTACAGAGGCTCTTTGAGTCAGCAAACCTTTAAACACCAGTTGCCACGCAACACCAGTAACATCAGATGATGAACAGCTCAGCAATGCGCACTGAATGTGGTAAATACAGGGTTTCAGTATTTATGTATCACTATTTATTAGGCTATTTCTTTATGCTGTTGACAGTCCCTGATAAAACAAGGACAGGGATGCTATTAAAATCAGGTCTGTTCCTGCAAGGGAAGATTGATTGGGGCTGCTCAGACATAGCATAAGCTATATGGTACGGCATATGGTCCCTATAGGTCTTAAGGTTGCCAGAAAATGAGAAATTGTCCCAGCCAGCAGCCATCTGCCTGGAGTAAAATGTGTTTTCACAGGGTGAATAATTAAGCCAAGATACATCTTCCACATCACAAAACAGAGGGCAGATCCGCATAATTTTACATAAAACTGACAAAAATCCTTGGCTGGGGGTGGGAAAAACATCAGGATCTTTATCAGCAGGCAGGTAAGTGGATTTGGGGTGGGTGGTGCTTATTTCACTTCAAACTTGCTTTTCCAGCAGTGAAGCTGTTCTGGTTTCAGTGAGGTTACCTGGGGGCAGAAATAGGGCCCTTTCCATCTTTTAAAGTCATCCCTGAAGACAGCAGTTGCAGAAATGATGATTAGAGCACAGTAAGGCAACAGCTTTTTCTGCCAAATTTACTTTCCCCTGTAGTCCCTGTTTTAGAAACTGTGATTTTCAGAAACTCAGCTTTTTTGGGGGAAATTCTCATTAACCTGTGGTAGATCTGTCAAAAACCTCGTAAATCAGTAAAGGCAGGAACCTCCCTGGTTATGACACAGTGAGGGCTCTGAGGCATTCAAGTCCTCACACTGAGGAAGCCATACCCCAAAACTGCAGTGTTTTTGGGGTGCGTTGTCTGGAATTTTATGTAATGGAAAATAAGTCCATCCTAATTATAGGAGGAGGAAAATGAAGAGAAGCTTTTAAAGATTTTCTTTGATTAGGAAAGAAATAGTGGAAGGGACCGAAAGAGTTATAGTACAAAGCAAGTATATCTGCATTTGTAGAAAATCTGCACATACGGAGATAACAGCCCAATTTTACATTTGAGAGGCAACAGCATTCTATAAATATTGAAATATGATGATGTTGAGCAACTTGTGCCTGGCAAGTCCTGGTTTCTTCTCCCATTTGGCTTTCTGCTTGTGCTGGATCATCTCCCCTGCCAGCCAAGGGATGCAGCACAGTCCCAGCCCAGAGCCTCCTGCACCAGGGTCCTCTGGCTCCTAACCCAAGGGCATCCCTTGTGCCTCCCTTCTCCTCAGTGAAGAGGTATTTGGTAGAAGGTCAGTTTGGTTTCATGAAATCAAGTGGCATTTGCTTAGAGGAGGAAGAAAATCTATCACCTTTAAATAAGCTGTGAGGCTCAATGCTGCAAGACCAAAACACTAAGAACAGTGATAAAACCCACACCAGGCTGGGCAGAACAGAATGGGAGGACTAATAACTAAGCTCTTTGGGGGATGCCCTCACACAGGCTCAGGCTGCACAGGGAAAGCCAGCTTCATCCACCCTTTCTTGCTGCATCTAGTCCTGCAGGTTGGCTGTCTTTTTCCATTGGGCCTACTGGGGAGATAAATTTCCAGAACAGCTCTTTCTGATCACAGAAAATTGTCCTCTGTGAAGTACAAGCACAGATTTTAGATCCTGAGTTCTGAGCTACCCAGGGATTTTCACAAAAGCAAAAAAAAAAAAAATGCTGGGTGGTGTGATGCAGCCTAATGGACTATTTATGCAAACATTTATTTTTTTGAATATCTACCCTGTTATGCTCAATGGTGTTCTGCACAGGGATTCCAGCAGGTCTGAAATGCAAGGGAAAACTGGCACTAGGCTGGCATATTTTGACACAGCACAGTTGGTGGAATAGGGGCAAAACATATTTGGCTGTTTCTGCCTATTAGTGCTTGTGGTTGGCCTGGTGCATACTGATGAGAGCTTTTCCAAGAGCTTTCATATGCACAGATGTGATAAGATGTTAATTTTTCAGAATTTCCACAGCTGGGTTTGCTGCACAGAGGAACAAGGAAAACAAATCTCTTTTTGAAAACAAAAGCCCAGGGACCTTCAGGTGACATAGTTGGGGCCAAGCTCTGCAGCAGCTGAGCAGGAGGGCAGCAGCTGGGCTTGGATACTTAAAGCCCCCTTAAAAGTCAATTCAGGGACCCTGCTTTTCTACTCTGGGGGTTATGGGGGCTTTGAGAGTGTCATCACAGCTTGCAGCTGAAAGCCAGGACAAAGGAGATGCTCTGTGTTCCTATTCCTCAATAAAAGGACTCCTGCATAGAAAGCCTTTTATTTATGGCTTAGTTATTATGAAGTTGGATTTTCTCCATTTCAGTTTGCTGGTGCCCACAGAGCCACACAGCATGATCCTCACTGTGCAACCAGGAGCAAGACAGCTTTATTACACCAGGCACACACAGCCCCTACTACAGCAGGGCATGATAAGGCAGCCCTAAATCACAGCAAAGGAAGTAGCTTTATTTCCAGTTCACCACTTGATCATTAAGAGCTGCTTCCCCAATTTGTTTACTTTCCATCTCATGGCTGAGGTATTTAAACTCTACTGTTTTGACCCCATTTCTGTCCTTTCTCACAAGGCCAGCTCTTTTTATGCCCTCTTAAATCATCTTTCAGTTTGAAACACCCTTGCTGTTCATCTGAGCCAGGATCTTAGACAAGATGTCTTTCTAAAGCATATATCGCCAATATATTGCCTAGATACACATCCACTCTGTGGGGTGAGTCATATCCCTGTAAGATTCCCCTTCATCCCTTCCATTTCACTTTGTTCCTTCAGCTGTATATAAGGCCACTCATACTTTTTTTCCCCAAACCATTTTTACTATTTTATTCTCTCACAGCAATAATAACTCTTAGCACAATCAAGACAAAGTCTGGTGTACCAACCAGTTCACATTAACTGTCCCTTCTGGTTGGCTTCATCACACATAGTGCTTCTTGATCTGAAAGGTCATTTGAATACCTCCTGGCAGTTACTCAGTTGAATATTGATCTCAGCATCATTCTGCACTTGTGAGCTTGTCCAATGCTGCGTGCTAGCTTCATGTTAGTACATAGCATTGAGAAACAGCAAACAGCTTTCAGTAGCATTTCCTTAACAAGAATGAGGAAATTGGAAAAGACCTTCTTAAACCTTACCTCCTTGCTGCCTTCTAACAATCTGTCTGGAAGCAGACATCACAGCCCAAATCTTCCTGCTGCTATCCTAGAGGACAAAAGGATGCTAATTACTGTTCACATAGACCAAAGAGCAAGACCCCCCTAAGCCTCTTCTTTTATACAAGAGAGACCTGAAGTCACTCAAGCTACTAACCAGGGGCACCTGGCAGGGCAGGAATGTCCTGGGTCTGGTTACAAGTGTGTGGGTTGGGTGAGAAATGGGACAGTCTTGGCTAATTGGGTCAATTAGTTCAAGAATGTGACTTACAGCACAACAAAAGCTTCAAGATAACCCTGGAGATGGGACTGAGAGCTGTTAGCTGATTTGGGGGGATACAGGAACGTATGGATGTTCTGGAGAAAAATGCCATTTTGCATTTGTAAATACATGTATACCTGATTTGTTTCATCTGCTTCACCTGATGGAGGAAAATACCCAGGTAGGCCCCATGCCTGGCTGAGTGTCTGAGCTCAAGTGACAGCGATCCTGTCAGTCAGTTTGGAAGGGGGATGCTGCCCTTTGCTTTGCCCTCTGCAATGATCTTTGGCTAAATAAGTCAGTCTAAAAGAAGCAGCTGAACAGTTTGGAGTGTGAAGAAGGCATCTGGTGAAAGGCAATAATAAAGAGTGACATGGGTCCTGGAAACTGCTGGCCTCTGAGCCGCAGGTTTGGCTGTGCCCCTTTTGCAGAGGACAGGCAGCTCCATGTCCTGCTTCAGCCTGGGGCCTCACCTGATTTACAGCGAGAGATGGGCAGAAGGAAGCAGCCTCCTGTGCACAAAGGCTGGTGAGACTGAGACTTTTGCTCAGTGGGGCAAAACCAGTGCTGCATGCAGGGGACCAGCATGCCGGGTCACAGGACAGTGGGGGAAGATAAATGAAAGGTGTCTGGAGAAGGGGAGATGCTGTGCTGGGTCACACCAGGAGCAGAAGTGTTCTGATTTCTGCAGATGCTCCTTGCCAATTAAGAGGCAGCTCACTTGCAAAATGTGCAGATTTTACACTTGCAAGTCAAACACAGTCGAGGGGATTCTCTTTTTATTGCGCATATAGCGCAAGTACGGGAATCCTCCGGTGGAATATTTAAATGGTAATCCATCCCCAAGCATTGTAAGGGAGTAGCTTTCCTTCAGCATTGAGTAAATGGCAAAGCACTGTCGGAGGAGGAAAGGAAATAAAAATCACTCCTGCAGTGGCGATGGTGTTTTTCTGCACGTGGCAGCCTTGTGAGAGCCCTTTGTGCTAGGGTTTCCCCTCCATCCTCAGACACCCAGGGGCACAGAGGGAGCCGGGGGTGACAGAGGGGATGGGGGGTAAGCAGTGAGAAGAGGGGAGGATGGATCTGGAGCCGTGAGACTGAGACAGCAACGTGACTGTGAGTGGGCGAGACGCCACCGAGGGAGATGCTGATGAGGTCAGCCTGGGAATCCTCGGCTGTAGCCGGCCGGTTTCTATAGAAACACAGAGCCAGGGTTTAACGCATTAAATGGACAAGTTTTAATGTCGGCGTTTAATAAAAAAAAATAAAAAGAAACAATAGAAATACAGTGAGGGAATCCTTATCACATGTGCGCCCCACGGTTTCCCTCTACTGTGTCAGCAGTCTGCTCCAGCACGCTTGCAGGAAAATTATCGAAAATAAAAATCTTCAGCAATGACTCAAAACAGTGACTATGTCTTCTCACTAGGCAGTGGGCTTATTCTTAAAAAGTCAGATCATATTTTTTCTGTATAATTTCACCACAGCATTCTTTTCTAGTCCTGGCAGTATGTGCCCTGCTCAGGGAGCCATCGGTGGCAGCCCCATTTGCACGTCTGGACCAAATCTGCTTCTGAGCTGATGAAATCTGAGCAGGTGGCACCAGCCCTGAGCTGGCCACGGGGATCAGGCACCTCTGCAGGGAGCCTGGTCAGAAAAAAGTCCTTTCATCCACCAACTCCTACCCAGGAAGAGTTGTGCTTTTTCAGCAGGTGGCACCTGGTAATTGGAGGTACCCAGGTAGGAACTAACTCAACAGGCGATGCTGTTGCAGACCCCATTTGGGGGCATATATCAGAACTGCAGGATGGAGGAGCCTGAAAATCTGCCCCTCGACTGCTTGTAATATCTCTATTTCTGCTGACACAGACGGTAAGCCTTCTAAGAGGTCAGCCAGGCACACTTTGCAAGCACTAAAATGACTTAAAAAAAATACAGAGAGTTTGGTTTTGTTTTTCTTTAAACCCCGGTGAGACAGCAGCTGCTCTGATGTAACTGGCCCTATCATCTTCCGCAACGAAGTGAAAATTAGAGATAGAAAGGTATGAAATGCCATTGTCTTGCCTTAGCAATAGGAGGCTGCTTCAGCAGAAGGGAGCAGGTGCCCTCCTTAAGCGTGTCGGTGATGTGAGTGCTGCCAGAGCCCCGCAGCAGGGGCCCAGCTTGGTGTGGCTCCTGGGGACCACTCCTCAGTGCCACCCATCTACCCCCTTTTTTCTCCATCATTCTGGGCCAGCATGGGAGGTTGCAGCCCCAAAATGCTGCTTCCCAGAGGGGGAGAGGAGATGGGACCAGCCAAAGTAGCCATCATCATCACCAAACTCAGCATGCTCCCATCCCACCCACAAAATAAGGGGCTTGTGCATGCATTTACTGTGATTCATCTTGGTGATCAATCCCCTTTGGCCCAGGGTATGTATTCTGCAGTGTTTGCAGAATGCTGAATTTCCCCTGGGCAGTGTTTGATTTTGGGTAATCCTCACAAAAGTGTGCCGTGACCCAGGCCCTCCAACACACATCACCAGCAAAGGGATCTGGGCTCACAGTCGGTGTCACCAAGGTGCTGGGCACTGAGGTCCCCTCCCAGCACTGCACAAGTGTGGGATGGGAAGTCTGAACTCTACCATTAAATCTGTTTCCCATCCACGGAGGGAATAAAAATGGGGCTAAATGGCTTTAAAGCAAGAAATCTCTGCTAAATTACAGCATCTCTGCGATTCTCCAGGAAACAATCGAGGCATGTAACGAGCTGTTGCCAGACAGCAAATCCCATCACCTGGGACTTTGTGGATATTACGAAAATCAAGCCTGGGCGAGTGTCTCTCTTAGAGGTGTCCGTGCTGGGGAGGAGGAAGAGGAGGAGGAGGAGCTGGCTCCTGGGGCTGGGGGGCACCCTCACCACCCTCAGCTCTAGCCACAGTTGGGTGCTCACCTCACCTGGCTGTGCCCTCACAGGGGATGCAAAACCATGGGGGCTTAAAAAAGACCAACAAAGTAAAAACATAGGATTTTTAACCACAGTAAGAGAAAAAGGTGGAGAGTCAAAAATGAAAGTATCCTCAGGAATCAGTTACACAGCCAAACCCCCCAAATACACAGTGGCAGGTAAACACAGGAGCATGAAAGCTGGTTGAAGGAGGCCTCTTTTATTGTACAGATGATAATAAGAGCAAAATAAATCATCTTTCTTTTACCATAAAAGTGTTTTACACCATTCAATTAAAGCCTCTGAGATAAAATCATTTCTCCTGGGTGTTTTCCTTTGCTCTTCTCTTTCTGTCGGAAGTAATTTCAATATTTTACTATCTTAGTAATAAAAAATACATAATGGTTTGCCAGGCAGTGTTATTGCAGCAGCCTGCCTACTATATGAAGGAATTCAGAGCAGCCTTTTGCCTCGCTTTGCACCGCAGATAAATGTCTGCCCAGGTGCCAAGGGGCTGCGATGGGAGCAGGGCATTTACTGGGGGCTGCACAAAGGCTCTGGGTAACCAGGAGGAGCCCAGCCAGGTGTCTGTCCCTGGGGGCTGTGGGTAAGGCAGAGCATTGCCATGCTCCTGTTTCTTCCCCCAAGTACAAAGAGAAAAGAGGAGGTGAGTCAACGCTTCTCTAAATATTAATAAGACGGTGCTGCCCAACTGTATCCTTTAAAACACTCTGTGCCTTAAGTGGTCCCAAGTGGAACAGTGTATCCTTCCCCTCGTGTTGTTTAAGAAGAGCAATAAATCTGCAATTGCTTTATTACTCAATCCTACTAAAAAATGCATTAAGCCCTTCTGGCAAATTCTAGTTTTGTAAAACAATTACTCGATTCCGACGTTCGAAAGAGACAAAGTCAAACAAGACATTGCTGGATACTTTTCAGACCTCATGTGGTTCATTTTGGAACGGATTCTCCATCATTGAACTCTGATGTCACTAGAAAGGAATTCCAAAAGTTAAAAAGAGGAAGGTATATTCAGAGTAAATATCAGGAAAAAGGACTTCCAGGGAACTCTAGGTGCATGCAAGGAAGAATACTCTATGTCTCAGGAATGTGTATATATACACATCTATATCTGTATATCTGAGTATAAAACTATGTAAAAAGACTTTATTTTTTTTTTTCTCCACACCTTCAAAAAAAACCTCTCTTCTGTTAGATTTAATGGTATTTTTCCTTCTTGTGCAAGAACAAAGGGATAAAAAGCCCCTTAGGAAAGAAACATCCCGTTATGTCTTGCAAAGGCCCCATTAATAAAGGATGAGTGAAGAGGAGGGCAGAAGATGCAGGAAACAGAAGCCGAGCTCTGAGCCTAATTAGACTGTTCTCCAAAATTTCTCAGGAGGCGCTTGCGGAGGCTGAGGAGGTAAATATTTTATAAGGGGAGCTCCCTTTCTCTTCACGCTTCTCCTTGTGCCCTCTCTTGAACTAATTACTTGCTTTGTAGAGGGAAACACTGCTAATTTTAGCATTTAAAAGGGGCTAAAAGGGGCTAAAAGGGGCCCTGCGTGGAAAGCAAGGGATGTTCCCTGGATGGTAAAGGCATTTTGTCTGAGAGCAGGTCTGCTGGTGGATGCAAGAGGGGTCTGTGGGGTGACCTCCTGAGGAGGGGCTCTCCTGGGGGTGTGGGAGAATTGGAATTGTTTAGAGGGCAGACAAAGAATAGGAGGGAAAGAAGAGGTGGGAGAAGAAATACCCTAGCCTGTCAAATTATTGGAAATCCTCCTGCTCTGATCCTGAAAGCAAGGTTAATAAGTCCAGCAGGCACTCGCAGCTCTAATAGAGAGCACCTGGAGCAGGCAGGATGCAGGACAGCATCTGTACGTGAGATCACTGGGGGCTTGGGCATCTCCATCCCTGACCTGCTCACTGCCAGTGAGAGGAAGAGAAGGGGCTTACAGGCATCCAACACAAAGAGCTGGCCGTAATTCAGCATTTTGGCATCTTCCCTGGTCCCTCAGCATTCAGCTGCAGCTTCAAGGCCAAGGCCAAGCACGTGTGGGCTCCTGCACGTGGCTGGAAAAAGCCTTTGTTTCCCTGAAAGTAGCTGCCCACAGGGCCCACAATGTGCTGGCTCTGGGGTCAGGAACTTCTCCATCGTCCCAGGGGGCTGAAGGTGTTGAAGCAGGGCTCCAACAACAGCAGAGCAGCTCCCCCCTTCTCAACCTGACCAGCCCAGCCTGACCACGATTGCCCTTCCTTCCTTCCTTTCTTCCTTCCTCCCTCCCAGAAAGACTGTTTCATCCCTGCCTGCATGCCCATGTGCTTGTCTCAGTTCAACAGACTGGGGCTCATCTTCTCCCTGTCTGCACCGTACTTAATCCATCGTTTTTTAGGCTTTTCAGATATTTTATGTTCCTTTGCTGCCTCTCTATTCCAGCACACAAAATCCCAGCCCTGGGGATCCCTAGTGGCAGGCAGTCCCTTCTCACTGGGTTTTTGTCCCTTTGCCAGGGCAGGTGCTTCCCCCCATTAGCAACACGGCACTGCAACATAACTGCAAGGAAAGTAAAAAGCAGCAATTGCAAGGAGCATACAATTTCAGTCCACTAAAAAGGATTTTTTTCCTTCTCTTAGGAAAGTTAAGAAAAGATGAAACTGGGCCAATGAATCAACCGGTGTGTGCCCTCCTTGCCTTTTGTTTGAGATTTTTGCTGTGGCCCTGTTCTGAAGCCTGACCGATCCAAAGCACTCTCCGTCTGAGATGTAACATTTCCCTCGACTCAGAAAATCCGCACTGATCTTTTAACAGGATTTCCCATGGACTGGCTATAATGTGGATTAAATAAAAAAAAAAAAAAAAAAAAAAAAAAAAAAAAATCCACCCTGCTTTTCCCTTTCAGCTACAGGCACTTGCTCAGCACAGTGTGCTTTTATGCTAGGGAGGAGATTTGGAAGCTGTGAGGTTGCAAAGCAGAGAAATGTTTTGATCTGCAAACACATGCTGAATCCTGGTAAACTCTTGTAAGTTTATGGTGCAGCTTTCTGCGCCTGACTGAGGGGCTGCCAGTGGAGGAGAAGACATTGCCCCCGACTGCAAAACACTTCCCTGATACACATATGCACAGATTAGGAAGAGACAGCATCTTAGCAAGCTCTTCATGCTCCTCTTTCCTGATTGCAAATAACAACTCAGCGCTAGTAGGGGGGGCATTTTCTCCTCCATCTTTGTCCCTTGGGTCTCCCCAGGATTTCATCCCCAGCTGCTCGAGGACCCCAGGTCTCTCTGCAGCCCCCACTGTGATAGGGGATGTGGGCAGGGCAGGATGAGGACAGTGGGGCCCTTTCCCAGAGCCCTGAGCTGTCACCCACAACAGCATTGGAGACAGCGTGGCACTGGGACCAAACGCAGCAGCAGAAATGAGCCTGACATCTGGGGGTTCAAAATCCTCCCTCTCCTGCCCCCAAAACCTTAGCTTTGCTTGCTTTCCCCCAAAGCACAGCATGACAAACTTTTGCCTTTACCCCCATGCATCAGTAGCGACAAAAAAAACCGACAGCGACAGCCAAACCTCTCCCCGAAGCGCTAATCCATGCATTACAATTACACTTCGGGCCAGATGAAAAATTCATCACTGTAACGCAGCCATACTCATTATTCCCCCCCCCCCCACAAAAAAAAAAAAAAAGCTTTTCTTTTCTCTGCCCCCTCTTCCCCACCTCTCCTCTCCCCTCCCTCTGTGTGTGTGTAAGAGAGAGAACAAGGAGGGTGAGGGCTTCTCCAGTCGCATTTGCTTCCTTCCCTGCTCGAGACAACTAATGAGATCTGCGTGGGCGAATGTCTCCTGCACCGTGTCAGAGGAACCCTCACATGGATTGAGGCATGTGAGCGAGCACCGGGCTGCGCGTGTGTACGTGTGTGTGCACACGTCTGTGTGCTGGGCACGCTCAGGCCCGAGCATGCCCCCCACCCCCAGCAGCCCATTCACAGCCGCCCTCCCCTCCCAAAAAGGTTAAATCGATCCATTATCCCTTTTATTAGGGTTTTGCACGCTGGATAGCTGAGCAGAGGGAGAGTGGGTTGACTGTCCCCCTTCCTTGAGCTGTCAGAGGAGTGAACTCGAGAGGATTCAGGCTTTAACCCTCTTTGTTCCCCCACCCCAGATCTCTACCGACACATTGCTAGCCCCCCATCCTCCCCCCCTAATAAAATGAGCAGCAGTGAGAAGCTCGTGTAATGCCTGAGCTCACAGAAATCTGTGCCTGATGCTGTTTCTTGCTGCCTCTCAGCCCTCCCCTCCTGCCCCTGGACGGGCTGCCAGGATGAGCTCCAGGCCAAGTGGAAGGAGCTGGGCAGCTCACAGACCTTCCCAGCCCAGAGGGAACAGACACCCACGTTTCTGAACAGGGGAACTCCGAGAGGACGTGTTGGCACGCTAACGATGCTGAATTTATCACATCAGGATAGCTTTCTCCTACTGAACCTGGCAGCTTTAACCCATGAAATTCAGGGGCTCCTGGTTCCCCAGAAGGGAAGGAAAGGTTGAGCCCCCTGGCTGTTCATTTCTACCCACACTTAAATCAATCACGGGCCCAGATTGATGGAGACAAGAGGAGCCGCTTAGGGCTGAGTGGGGTTTTTCTGTTGATGTGATTTTGTTGTGGTTTTGGGGCTGAAAATTCAGCCTCTGCAGAACACAAAATTTCTGTAGAATATTTCTACTTTTCTAGCACTTTTTAAAGTTCTCACCAGAAAAAAAAATATATATTATATATATATATAAATAAAAAGATGGTTTCCACAGGGTCACGTTAAAACTGAATCAAAGCCCTTGTTATTCAGTTTAGCCCAACACTCATTTGCTGTTTGTTGTCTCACAGACATCCTAATGCACCAGTCTCAAGGACTGTTCATGCATCCCTCCCAGCCTTGGGTATTAGCTGGGTATGAAATTTTCTGGATCCAGTCAGTAACTATTTCCTCAAACTACGTTTTAGATTAAAAGCAAGAGTTAAAATTTTATACTCAATTACCTAAGAAACAGGACACCCAGCAAAAAATCCATTTACACAAACCTCCAGCGAATGCATCAGCTAAAAATAAGCTCATTTCCTGCAGTTAAATCTCATACCTGCTGCCGGAAACCTGAATCATGCTGCCAGCAAGATATCAATCTCACAACACAAACAGCACCTTTGACTTTTGAAAACTATTTGGGGATCAGTGGGTGGATCCTAATGGATTACATAGACTATCTTGGACAGGCTGCAAATGAAAACCTAGGCAGCAAATCCAACCCGGCTGGATTACCCATCTGGGGTAAATCGGCAGGAATCCATGGGCTCCATGGAGCAATGTTGATCTGTAGCAGCTGACCGATGTTTTCCCCAAGGAAGCCTTTAATTTCAGACAGTGTGAAAAAAGCAGGCAGGTGTTTGCTGAGATGTGTGGTGCTAAGGGCTCTGCCTGCACCTAGAGCTTGCTGGAGGTGGGATGCTTCTTTCCACCTAGGTTTTTGGTCCATTCAGTTCAAGGAGAAATTAATCACTGAGAAGCCCTGTTGAACCTTTTAAGACACCATTTCTGCTTTCAGTTTCCTTCATTGCCCTGCCACTTCTCCAGTCGCTTGCTTCCTTCTGGGCTGGTAGCATGTAAGGACTTCAGGAGGAGAGAGCTGCTCTCCCCTCTCCCCTCAGCAATGTCTGGTTTGCTGCAGGTTTCCTTTCCTTCCATCACCATCCTGGCTGCAGCCAGCCTCGAGTTTGGAAATGACTGACATCAGGAGGACATTTGTGAGCCAATTAAATCAATACCTTAGGGTGTGCAGAGTCCACAGTGCTTTATTTGCCCTTCCAGAGAACTTACCAGGTCTTCCCCTCTTCCTTGCAAGAGTTATTTTACAGATTTCTTCCCACTTATGCCCTTCTTTTGAAATCTTGATAATTTCCTCCCTTCTCTCACATGGCCAAAGGCAAAGGCTTTTTGGGACTGAAACACAGCAGCAAAATACCGAGACTGTTGGACGTGATGGTTTTGGATCACGTCCTGCAGCTCACAGACCTTAGTCACAAAAGCAACAAGTTCCATCACAAACCTAGGTGGACATCTCACCCCCCTCATGGCTGTGTGAGGGCCACCCACGAGCCTTCCTCTTCCCACAGCTGACAAATTCATCTCATCTCCAGTCTAAACCATGAGAGCAGATTATTAAACACCATTGCTCTCTACGAAGTTCTTCTCCCTTCCCGAGGGTGTTTTTCCTCAGTGTCTTCTGTTACAGCAATTACTCCTCCTGAGAGCTTGTTCAGGTAGGAAAAAGTCTCCTCCTGGCCCCCGCTGCCCCCCGTGCTGCTTCAGCCTGCGGTCCCATCCAGGACTGACACAATTTCCTGCCAAGGTCCCCCGCTCCCTCGTACAACGAAGCAACACCGCAGATATGAAACATTTGAGGAACGCTTTTGCCTTTTATTTATCTCAGCTTGTTTATAAGCTGTCCTCTGCTTTGATCTTGGGTAGTGATTTCTATCGTCCTTTTCTGAGGAAGATGAATTTAAACAGGATCTGTGTGTGTGTGTATGTGTGCGTGTAGCACCGAGATAGCCAAATAAATGATGAAAGGAAAATAAAGAGGCCAGAGCACAGCGTTTGAAGGATTCCCTCCGAGGCAGCTTCACCTCACCACTTGGCAGGCAGCTAGTCATTTTCTTTTTTTTCTCGGTGGGACTAATTACACGGCAGGCGGAATTCAAGGAGTGCGATGTCACAACTTTTACCTGCAGCACAACTCATCCAGGCCAACAAAACCCAGCTGAACATCCGTGTGTGTTGCTCAGCACCTCGCAGCATGCTCCCCAAGCGAGCATCACCCCCGAGCATCACCCCATGTTCATGTTATGCAGACAGCAGGGGCACCGTGATGGAGCAGAGGTGCAGGTGGAGGTTTGCTCCTCTTTTATTGCTCCGTGTTCCCAGTATGCAGGTTGCAGGAGGCTGGATAGACGGGGTCTACCCACCCTGCAGCCCTTTCCAGCACTGTGTTCCTGGCATCCCAGAGGCACTGGGTCATGTTTATGGGGTTCCCCGTGGGAATTACCCGGGTGTCACGCACAGGGTCAGCAGCAGCTACACAAACACAGGGAGCACCCGCAGGTCGCCTGCTCAGCCCCTCGCTACGCAGGGCACTCGCTGTTACCCACAGTTTACTTTCACACATAATTGCCCGCTGGTGAACTTCTCCTCGCCGTGGCAGACTGACTTACGCTGCTATGTGAAGCATTAATTAACAGCAATTTTGCCGTCACTCTAGCTCAAAGAGAGCAGCTCACGAAGCGTTCACACATTCATGCTCAGCTTTTGCAGCCTGCGGAGAGGTGCCTGCCCGCTCCCCGTCTGAAGCTGCAGCCTACTTACGCTGACCTTGCTAGCTCTGGGGACTTCGCTGGTGGCTTTTCTCACGTTCCCCGACTGGAAGGGCTGTTGGTCTGTTTTCACGTCTTTCAGTATGTTTCTGCGGTAGTGCTATTTTTTTTTTTTCTTCGCTTGGTTTCCCAAGGAAACAAGGCTTACGTGATTATCCTGTGTTTGTGTGTGTGTGCCTGAAAGAGAAAGAGGTTTATCTCCTTCTGATAATTTTTAAACCTGTTGGGTAATTGCACCCACATTAGGCAGCAAGGTTACAGACAGTATCTTCTGAATATATTATTTTCATGCAAGCAGCTGCACAGAGAGTAAAAAGTTAGCGTTTGGTTCCCTGCTGAGAGAGAGCCTCAACCAGCGAGAGCTCAGCCCCACTGTAGACATCAGAGAATCCACATAAAATGACCCAGCTACACAAGGGAGGAGACTAATTGTCCTCTTGGCATTGTGTAAAAGGAAATGAAGTGTGTTAAGCATTTATACAGCAACCATGTGCATAAATTATACATAAGAGGGACAGAGCTAGGGAGAGAGCCATGCTGGGAGTCACGCAGTGCGGGGATCTGACCCAGAGTGCCAGACAGGGTCTGCCTATCGAAAAAACAGTCAGAAACCCAGGCTTTGAATCCCTAATTCCACTGAAAGCTAGAGTCCTTTGATAAACACAAAAAATATTTCCCAGGGCTCCTGCAATTTGAAAATGAAAGCCTTCCCAAAGAATTCTTCTTTGTTGCACTCCTGATGCTACCTCAGTGGCTCTCAGAGCATCCTCAGGCAGTCACAGGGCTGCAATGCATTTTTTGAGGAGCTTCCAGGAAATCTGTAAGTCAAGGGATCTTCCCAGTCTGCTGCTTGCTCCTTCTCACACGGGTCCTGGCTTTGATGTTCGTGCAGGCAGGTTGCTGGGATGTGAGGGCAGCAGGCAGCACAGTTTGCTTGCCTGTGTAAAAGGAAAGGAAGAAAGCTCCAAAGCAAGACAAAAAAAGAGGTTTTCCTGCTCTGAGGTGGGAAGCTTCAGCAGACAGCACACAGCACAAGGAGACATTTCTTTGCTGATTTATTCTTGCATTTTTAGGGCGTTTTATATAGGTTATATTTCAATATGCACTGGGCATGCATCACACTGATTTCCCACCCCTGTGTTTATGAGATGGCAAAGGATCAGGGTGCGACTGGCCTGTGCAGAGAGCAGTGGCTCTGCCAAGCACTTTGCTCGCCTGACACACCCCACCGAGTCCAACAAATTCCCTCCAAGGCTGTGCTAATGCTCTCTGCCTAAGAGGGGATTAGGATGTTCTGTCTTGAACTTGACAGCCCCCTCCAGCCCTGCTCTCTCCTCCCTGGGCCATGGCATTTGCAGCGAGGTATAAAATCACTGCCAGGTTCGTCCCTTCTGGCTGCTCTTTTGCGGTAGCAGTGGCTTCTGTTGTTTAGCCATTATGGCCAAAAAGTTTATTTCCAACTATGCTCCTGGAGCTCCAGCAAACCCAGCCCTTAGGTTTGCTGTGTCTCAACACAAGTTCAGGGAGTATCGGCTTCTAAATACTCGCAGCTCTGAGCAGCCTCAGCTTTTAGCCTTAGATGCAGGCAGGGAGAGCTGGGGGTGCTCAGCAGGCAGGCACAGGCTGAGCTCAGGCTTTTGGAGCTGTCTCATCTGCCTGGCTCTCCACCACTGATTTTCCTGTTTTCTCCCTCTGTTTCATGTTCCCACTTGTTAAGACAGATTCTTCTTTAACTTTTTTATTGTACCAGGAGGGAGTATTAATTCTACATCGACCAGCAGGGCAGTGATAACTAGCTAGAGGCCTCTGTTCAAAGAAGCTTTGTGACTTTATTCCTGCCCTTCTCAGATGATCTCCATGTACCAGCACCCTTTACTCTTACATTGTCTAACAGATAAACATCTTTTAACCTCAGAGCGGTTAGTCTCGACCCTTGTTCAGCTTGGCAGATGGTTGCTTTTAGACTAACAAAACCTTCGTGTGGCCAAAAGCTTGTCCTACTTGCCACCATGCAAGCATGTACATGGCCTAACAAATTATACTGCCTCTTTCTAGAAACCTTGCTGCATTTTATCTTCATACATCCAACAATACTGTTTTTGCTGAGCTGGTGTTATCTTTTTTTTTTTCTTTTTTTTTTTTTTTTAGCTCAGATGGCAGGAGTTTGCAATGCTTTGAATTTACCTGCCAGGTGGCTGCTGTGATGGATGGATTTCCACAGAGGTAAAGGCTGAGCCAAGAGGAGGGAGAGGAAAGCCCTGTGCAGCCTTCTCCAGCACACACGGGGATACTGAGCTGTCTCTGCCATTAATCAGAAAGCTGTCAGCACCAACAGCAACTGCTCCAGAGAGCCACTTCTATTACAGAGGGGAATAACAGTGCTGGGGAAGAGTGAGGCACAGATAGGAAAGGCAGCTGCGAGGAACTCTGCAAATGCAGATGCTCCTCAGTTCTTATAAAAGTTAGGGGCTGGCTTCATCTTGTAATGAATAAAGAGGTGATTATAAAAAGACAGTTGCACTGGATTGTGCCGCTAAGGTGCCCTGCACAGGCATGAAGATTTAACTCCAGTTGCAACCCATCCTATTGTCCTAAGCACTGAATTCCTGGGGGGAAAAAATGGAAAACCGGAACTTCAGTGCCCACCTTTCTCAAGGTGATGGTAACAACTTCATGTGACCTGTACACAAAAAGAGCTTCCCTGTGTCAGAATTCAGCCCTGATGCTCACTGGGCTGCAGCAGGAGATGGTGTAAGAGAGCTCTGCACAGACAGCTGAATGTCTTTATTATGTTGGTAACACATCAGGATAAATTCTCCTCTAAGCTATACTAGCCTACCAGTCTGGCAGCAATAAAGTATTTATGCTTGCAAAATGCATAATTTACCCATGCGGAACATTTACAAGCCACACTGATTTCTCAGGAGTATATGCATATGTTCATCTAGGTACCCATGCCTATATATTTAGCTGCATTAAAAACGATGTACTTTGATTGCATCTGATTTGCTGAGTGATCGAGCTCACTCGTATCTATGGCTCATCCTCATTATGTGCCACTCTCCCAATCTGAGTCATCTGCATTCTTTATTAGCAATGATTTTAGCTTTCCTTCCAGGTCATTGATACCAGTATTGACAGGGCTCTGAGATGCAAAGGCATCCCTGCAGCCAGCACTGGGCACACCCTCACTTCGTGCTGCCTCTCTGTTGGTGATAATATCCAGAGATCTATCTGCATCTGCTAATGAGGACCTGCAGATGTTTTGCCAAAGATTTCTGGGGAGGTAAAACTCAGACCCATGTGAGTTGTCACAATCGGTTCCATAAATTGGATTGCGTTGAGCTTTCTCTCAACTGCCAAGATTTTGCACTGGAAGTAAGGCAGAGCAGAAGGAAAGATTTCATCTAGTTTCATGGGAAATTTACTTCTTTCAGTGGGGTCTTTGCTCTGCAGATGCAGTGGAAGAAATGCTTGTGTATAAGGAATGTAGTTCAAGCAATGGGCCTTTGCCCCCTCAGCACTCTCCCAGCTAAGAGCATTACTCGTGCTATTGCCTGGAACATCTATAACCCGATGAGCAGAAAAGTCTTTCCAGATATCATGGAAAATGCATCAAACTATATTTTATATTGTACAGAGGAATAATTAATACAAGAATCAATTTGGCCTTGCATGTGCTTTGTCTTAGTAAATCATAGAGCCATTAACCTCGAGAAGGTCAATGCACTGTACCTTATTGAATTGAAGTGAAGCAACACTTGAAGTAATATTTAGAAGCTCAGTTTATTCACATATTATTAATACAGTATTGGCTCCTGGACCATAATGCCAAATTAGCTTTTTTCTTTCCCTTGCCACCTGCCCAGCATCACCATCCTCCTTTTCTCAAGGACCGTCAGGAACCTGGAAATGAGGTACGGTAAGTGAAAAAGTAGATAGGTTCTTTTATCTAGAGAAAGCCTGAGTGCTGCAGGTAATTGGGGGGCAGATGTACTGTCACAGTCCAGCTCAGAGACAGACACATTTTGGTGGAAAGTACATTTTTTCATCAAGGCTTACAAGCCTTATTGAAATCAATAAATTTTTGGATTAGGCACTCAACATAGGTTAGCATTATTAAGACATAAATTGATAGTCCTTGTTCCCAAGTGATTTCAGTATCAGAAAAATCTTCTCATCTGGTTCACTTTAATCAGCCAGCAGCCCCGGCTAACTCCAAGCTATGCTGAAAGAAAGCAAGTCAGAGGAAATCCGAGACATCTTTGAGGAGAATTTGCTGTGAAACAGAAGGCAAATGCACAAGCTGTCCTTCTCCTCCAAGGATCAAGCACCAATGCCTTCCTCTCCTGTAGGACACAAGTCCCAGAAGGACGGTTTTGGAGTCAGAGCTGGACCCTTCCTCATCCCTGGCCTATTTCCAATCAGCCTTTTCTTGGCCGTAGTCAGATCACCTCCCAGTGTCCTCCTGTAACTGGTGGGATGGCCAGCACCGAATCTTCCAGCTACATTTTGTTATTCCCTGTACTAAGGACCTGTATCTGCATGTCTTCTGTTCCCTGAAAAGGGAAATCAAGAGCAGCTTTTCATTGCCCTTCCCAGATTCAGATGCAGCCATTTCGAGATGCCATGTCCACCTCCAAGGCATCGCATCCTGCCTTCTCTTCAGGACCGTGGTGGAACCAGTGGGTCTCATGGCTTGGGGAGGTGTTGTGGAGAGGTGAAAGCAGCACAGTCCAAACTGCTGCAAAAACTTGGTCATTTTGTATGCACGGGCAAAGTCTCACGAGCTGAGGCTGTAGTTTGGGTTCTCTTACAAAGTAATTGCAGTCGCAGGACAGGAGGGAGACCTGCAGCTGCCTGCTCGCGTTGGCATGGCCTCTCCTGGAGGCTGTCTCACCCACTGAGGCTTTGGTCTCTGCACCCCTGAGGGATTTCTCCCATTTCTGATGGGAAGAGCTGAGTCTGCAAACTGTAAAGCTCTGAACACCAGAGGGGAAGAAATTACTTTAGTGACATGAGGAGCTTTCCAAACTGCACCCCTTAAAAAACAGCCCCTTCCAATTCTGACAAATACCCAAACTAGAGGTTTTTCATGGTCTGAGAATAAAATAAAATGTTAAGTAAATAGTTTGGGGCTATAAAACCATTGTGTCTAAGTGATGTTAAAATGGGGTTCATTTTGATTTAGATGTTCTTGTCATACCATTTTTTTGTCCTACTTATTTTCAACTTATTTTGACCCCTAAATGAAAACATTTTTTGCTTTAAAAATATAGATGTGCTTGTTTCAACAATTTCAATGCTTCCCCCTGAAGGAAATGGTTTTGAACTGAGAAATTTGTCAAATCAGCTCCCATCAACAATTTTGGCTTCAATAAATTGCACTCTCCTAAAGGGAAGGAAACCGCAGCAGCTAACATTTCATGAAAAATAAAAAATAATAATAATAAAAAAATCCTGACCAGTTCTTGATCTGGGGAACTTGAACTATCTTGGGACATGAAAATGAAGGTTTAAGAGTGACCTGGCCAAGGGTTTCACAAAATGCAGTGAAAAGACTAGGTAAAATTAATGTAAAGAGGGATCTGGATGAAGACGCTCAAGTTCAGTGTGCCTTGGTCTCCCCAGGGAGGGCTATAACTCCTAGCAGAGCTGGGCCCAGCTGGGACAGAGTATGTGGAAGACAGAGAATCCTCTGCAGGGGATGCTGTTCATGGGACAGAACTCACAGATGTCCATCAGCTCCCAGGTGGTGGAAGGGAAAGGCTGAAGAAAGCAGGGGCTCAAGACTTCGCTCTAACTCAAAGCTGAGATTTGAGCCTGGGAATTTTACATGCCTCCATGTGCCCCAGCTGCTGGGTTGGAGGCAGAGAGAGTCTTGAAGGGTTTCTTTTTCTCCAGAAAACCCCGAGCTCTCATTTCACTCAAAGCAGAATGAAATCAGTTTGAAAGTCCTGATTTCTTCAGCAATAAATGAGTTGTTCTGTGGCCAGCCCTGCTTCTTACCCCATTTATATTCCACCAGTTGTGTAGAAAACAAATAAATATTCCAAGGCTGTGAGTCCCAGTGCCTAGCTTGCCCCGTAGGGCATGGAGTATTGCCATCCTGCCCTGTCCCAGGGAGCTGCAGAGGAGCTGCCTGCACAGCCCTGGGCTTTGCATCATAAATACTCTGCTGAAGTGAGTCCATCCTTGACAAAGACATGAAAATGTTTTTACTAAGGAAAATCCAACTTGTGTTTGCTGTCACAGAGGAAAACTGCAAGCTAAGACAAGATGTCACTGCTTTGTTATCAGGGCAAAGAGGTGAAGCTGGCAGCAGCCTGTGTAGGGCTGGTCCCTGAGGACCCCCAGGACAAAATCCCTGTGCCTCTCCTTGAGGAGGGGAAGGGACAAATCCGCTTTGCTTGTCACCCAGGCACAGACTGAGGAATGATGGATCTGGTGTGAGGATTATTTAGGCCAAAATGTGGGAATTATGGCTGTCAAGGGGGAAGGTGAGGTGTGACAGAAGCTGCCCCAGGCACTGTGGGGTCACCGCAGGGCTCTTTGTATCATGCTGCTCCTCCCTGGGGATGGCTGATCCTGCCCTGGGGCCATCTACAGACATCTCAGTGTCCCTCCCAGCCCCTTTTCTCTACATCTCTAAAAGGCATCTGCTACAAACAGGGCTATAAAGTCTCTCATTTGCCTGTTCAGCCCACAGAAGGACTCCAAGAGGGAGCACAAGACACCTTCAGCCAGTGTCAGGCAGCCCAGTGATTAAGGACAGGGAGAACTCGTGGGTGGTGAGATTGGCACCGCAGACATTTCCACACTTTGTCACAGCACTGCTTTAACTCTTGCACAGCCTGTTCTGCATCCCCAGCACCCAGCTGCTGCAGTGCCCCTCTGGCATCTTTGTGTCTTCCACAAATGTCACTGTTGGGCTGGGGAAAGCCCAACAGCCAGCAGGGATCCAGGGATCCACATCATGTTGCTCCCCACTGTGAGAAGAGTTGGATCTTTAAGGACAAAAATCAAATAACAACACCATTAACGTCACAAAAATTATTATTGTGAAAGCAGTCTATGCCAGATAGAACCTAGAGCCTTGTGTAAGACTGGAGGTGGGCCCCACTGTATAATTGCTTAATATTTTGCAGAGGAGAGGAATGGAGACATACAAAAAGATTAGGATATTGTGAAGGACAGACTCCTCACAGAACCTATTGACAAACTTGTTTTTGTTTGTAGCTCATGACCAGAAGGGACCCTGCTTGTAAGAGTCAGAGTGCACTCACCACTGAAGGTGAGACATAATTACTTTAAAAGTGCAAAGTAACTAACTAAGATTAAGAAGCAAAACATGGTGCAGCCTTGACAGAAGTCTAGAAATATGTTGCCTTTCATAGAGTTTCATGGATGACCTCTACAGCTGCAAATAGAGTGACAAATAGCAAATGACTCAAGAACATACAAAGGAAAAATAACAGTGAAATGTCATTAAACCTGAAGTAAATAGTTGATGAAGCAACTCAAGCAACCACTTCCTCATCAGAATGCCACAGTCCTGACCTTGGCAAGAACTCAAGTGGACCCATCCAGAATAATATCCCTGCTTCACATGCAGCATAATTTGGAAGCTACAAAGTAGTCACGTCCTCTAGTGCCCTTACTGCGTTTCCATTTATTAAGTGGAGTATTCAGTATTGTTCTCTCCTTTTCATGCCACTACTTCTTGTTAAAATACAGAGGTGGAATAGAAGAAAAGAGCTCCATGTAAAATCCTGGCCGAAAGATCACGACCTCAAGAAAAAATATCCATCAGCAGAGGAGCCACACAGACTGGCCTCAGAGATGGAAAAGTGCCGTGGTAAGGCTGGAAGAGTGCTACAAAAATAAAGGTGGCACATTTAATAACCTGCTTATTAAGAGTACTTCCCTTCCACCTCATTTGAGGCACCGACTTACTCGGTCTTTTGCAGAGGTAAGAAATGCAGGAGTTGGCCATGGAGGTGTGCACGCAGAAGGCAGTGTCCGCCCCGGCTCTGATCCAGGCTGGTTCTTTTCTGACCACAGAGAAGACATTCACATCTTGTGCAAGTGAATTCCTTCGGAGAGACTGCCAAGCTTTTGTTCCATTTGCACGGTATCACTCGTCTCCTAATTTTCTACTGCTCCTCTAATGAACAGGGTTATCGGTATTTCAATACCATGAATTAACAGAATCAGAAAATTAAATGATTCAATATCCACAAATGTTTTTGCAGGTCCATGGTATTCTTGTTCATTCAAGTAAAGCCATTCCTTGAACATATTTGGGCAGTGGCATTACTGCTGTAGCAGAATAATTACAGTAATTGTCACAAATTGTTAACTGCGAGGGCGACACGGTGAAGCACAGTTCACTCCAAACAAAGTAGATGAACCAGGCAGCCCTGGAAAACAATACCCTCCTCCAAATAAATGTCACAGGAAGGTTTACATTTCATCCTGCTCTTAGTGACTTGTGATGCTTTCAATTTATACAGTTTGGCATACAATTAGCAAGAAAGCCACCTGCCTGGGCAGTCAGCCACCCTGTCTGCTACCCTCTGCCGAGATCTGTGCTGGAGCTACTTTCGCTTATGTGCTTTTACTCTACCTGTACCTGGGCTCATTTAAGTACAGGAGCTGCTGAAAATGTCACTCAGGCTTTGCTGTGATCGCTGTCCTCGCCGGTGATGTCTTGATAAGGCCGATAACCTTCCTTCACCCGCTTTGTGTGCGCCTGCAGCTATATAATGGGGGACACCAGCACAGCTGTCGCTACCTGGATTTCTCATTTGGCCAAATCATCGTACACACTTCCCATTTGGTAAAGTCATTTGGTAAAATTAAACGAGGAGAAATCTGGAAACAAAATCTCTGCATCCAAAAACCTTTATTTTATGGAAGGTCAACCCTGAGCCTAAGCAGATTAAGCCCTTTTTTAGCTAACACTTCTGGGTAGCAAGCAGATAAGGGTAACAGTATTTAACTGATTTTACATCTCTGTGCATGTACCTAACAGTGAGCAAAGGATTTCCTGCAAACTCCTTCCTCAGGCAGCAGCTACGGAGGGTTGAAATTTGTCAAGGTGATTTTCCAATTTTAAATGTTATTTCTTTTTCCTCCTAAAGTAAGACATTTCCATTCTGACGGATATTTTCTCATTTTCTGATTTGTTTTTTAGATATTGCCTTTCCCTGCTTCTGGTCTTTTCTGTCTTCACTGTTTCCAGAGGACCAGGGAACTTAAAACAAATGAATATTTGTTTTATCTTGCAATTTACAAAAGGAAAACAATTCTTTGTAACTAAGATTCCCACCCACCCTCAAAAAACATCACACACCTACCTCCCCGCTAAACACAAAGAAAACACCTTTCACCTCTAAAATTTTACCAGCTTTAACTACTTTCATATGGCAAGGAGATCTGCAGAACAAATGTGATGTGTAATGTGATTCACATGGGTAACTGAAGATCACCTTTCCCTGCTTTTTCTCTTATGATGTCTCTAGAGCTGCAGCTCTTTAGCTGCCAGGGGGATTGCATGGGCATCATCTGAGACACGGGTTTAAATGCCCAGTGAGTCTGGTAAGCCTTCTGCAGGGTGCTGAAGCCAGCAGCTGGTCAGAAAAGGGCTGGAGGGAAGGCAGTGTAGGAGCTAGCTGTAAGGCAAGGGAAATTCCTTGTCATGTTGTACTCGTTGTTTATAGCTTTGCTGGAAATAAAGTGGTGTTCTTCCTCCAACAGCAGTCTGCTTGTAAGAAGCCAGACCCATCAGAGCTAATCCCGTGCCAGTGCACATGACAGTGTAAAGGCCAAATTTTCATTCCTCTCGTGCTGGGGTAAGACGGTGGCATGCCACAGCCAGGCACTAATGAGATGGAGCTCGGGGTTTGGGGCTGGCTTCAGGCGTCACCACGTTTCCCATAAGATTCCTACAGACACTCTCTCCGATAATTGTGGGGATGATGTTTTACAGTAATGATGAAATATTGCTTTCGAGAGTGGTGCTTTCACAAATAACAGCAATTGTGTTCAAAAGAGCAATTCGGAGGCCGGCTGTGCAGGTAAATTACCCAGAATACCTGTAAAGACAGTCAGATAAAATAACTGGAACAACACTAGGGCTAGTATGATGCTCTGGAGGCAGCTAAAACACTTTTTCCTATAAATCTTTTGAGTAAGACCAACCTAATAACTTCCTCAGGGAGCTGACAGCCCTCCCCACAAGGACTTTTTCTTTAAATTTCTTAATGTGCAAAAGTAAGCACTTGATATCATTTGACAACAGCAAGACAGATGTTTTGCTTAAGGATGGGAATGAGTCAGGTTCTTCTCTGCCTTCTTTGCAACCTGTTCTTGGCTACTTATTACAGAAGTAATGATCTCTGGAAGTATACACTCGGAGGTCAGCCTGGGGTTGGGGATAAAGTGACTGTGACCAAAGCCTATTTGGGCAGCTCTCCGCTTGGTTAGATCCAGGCATCTTAGTTTATGAAAAGGAATCAACACAGTTTGTCTAAAAGAGAAGGACGAACTGTATTTAAACTGCTGAGAGCTGGTCCTTTTTCTATTGCTTGGAGCTCCATTGTGACTGGCTCTAAGCCTTCAGAGTGGCCCAGCCACCACAAAATAAGTAAGACTCCATTCAGGAAAATCAGTTGGACTGGAACATTTGCTTCCAGTGCTTCAAAGGCGCTACTGCATGGCCAGGGAGTGTGGATGGCCTGTTCTTCAAGAGAAGAAGAAAGGCACTGGAAATGTCAAGAAAAGGGAAAGGTTAGGCAGAATATAACTATTCCCTGTGCCATGGTGAATGCATAGTGAATCTTGTGTAAGAGGACTTAAAAGACAATGTTCACATAAGATCCAGCAGGTACAGACTTAGTCTGTAAATTAGAAGGTTTTTAACCATCAGAGGAGTGGACCTTTGGAGAGCCTCTTCAGGGAAATAATGAGCGCAGGCTGTCAGATGCATTTATGGATAGATTTACGTAACACAGCTGCTTGAACAGCTGGGGCTGGTCACCACAACCCAGGAGGACTCCTTTCGACTTACTGCTTACTGGTGGGGGCAGCCCAGAGAGATGTGTTAAATATGGTCCCTGGGCTCTCAGTGGTGATTTGCTTGGGGAGCAGGCTGACAGTTGCCTCTTTCATCCATGCTTCTGAGGACAGAACAAATCACCAATGCTGTAATAAGGACAGTGAAACAAAGGCAAAACAGCAAGGTAGTAAGCCTTATCAGTCACATTTATTGTCTGTGCACTCTATCTTTTGGTCTGTGTTTTTGAGCCTACTTGAGCTGACACTCAGGACAAGGAGAGGTAACAGTCACTACTGTGCTCATGCTCTACTCCTTTATTTCTGACTTCTGCTCTTTTGTATACAGGAGCAGAAGGAATTTGTGCTCTCTGCACTTTTTCTGGGATCTAAATGCATTGTACACTTCATTCAAGCTGCAACAACCCTCAAATATTGAGGCACCCCCAAATCAGTGCTATTTATTCTGGGAGAGAGTCCATTTTGGTTTGGACTTTGCTTTTGTTTCTCTTGGAGCTGCATGACATTGCACAGCTTTTCTAAGGATAAGATCACAGACTACGCACCGTGAAGATTAAGGGGACTTGTTCATGGGGATACTGTGGTTTTGTTAATGGACAAAAAAGGAGATTTTTGTGAGCTCAACTTACATACAAAATGAATGTACATTACTGCGTTCTAATTGCAAATAGCTTGGCTGGGGCTTTAAAAGCCTTTCATTCCAAGTCCACTGTTTGTCAAATGTCTTTTAAAACTAACCATGGTTATAAAGAGCGCATTATTATTGTTAATACTTACAGGAGCCTTTTCAGCAATTACCCTGCTCCCGCCCAGTCCAGTACAAACACTCTCCCTAACATGGAGGACTGGAAACAACATGAATTAAAAGGGGCCCACATAAGAGGAAAATATCCATTTTCATAAAGACTGTGAACCCTGAAAGAACTCTTAAAAGGCTGAAGCCCTAGAGCTGCCTGTTCTGAGAGTGGAGATCCCCTCCAGCCCCTGTGCCAGCAGTGCCTAGCTTGCAAAATTTCACCCAAAGTTGGGCCTTTCAGTGCTGTCAGGGAAGTTCTGCCTCTCTCATCCTGGCCACGGGCAAGCAGGAGACCCTGGATGAGCATCTCACAGATAGACTTTCCTGCCCACTGCCAGCACAGCTGTGAAGTGGAGAACTGCTCCTAGCTTTACTTGACAAGCCCCCACATGACTTGGACAGAGAGATCCCTATGTCCAGAGATGAAGACAGAAATCTGGATGACAGCATTTAAATTCTCATTGCAATTGGCTCAGTCTGTGAAGGAATAGAGTTTAGGATAACAAATCCACTGATTTCCAATGACACTCCAGTGAACTCTCAAGCACTGACATCACTTTTGAAAGTACTCCCAAATTGCTGCAGGATTTTATAGTTCAAGTGACTTGACCAAGGCCATAAAAGAAAGCCTGTAGCACAGCTAGGCATTAACTCAGGTCCTCTAAATCTCTGTGTAGTCCTTTTGGTCCCAAAGAACTTGGTTAATGCCATGCCTCATGTAATTTTACAACTCCTTTCCTTAAGACCAGGTTAAGCCTCAGCACACTAAGTCCATCCCTTTAAGAAGCATTTTACAGAAACCAAATAGCAATATGTAGAAAAAGATTAAATCCCCTCGTTGTTGTTATGTGGTTTAATTAGCTGTGAAACCGTTGAGTAAGAAGCCTCATTTAGACAAAGAACATTGATTAACAAATATTTACCTGGAGATAGCTGTGAGGACACAAGAGGCACTGGGGAGCTGGGGAGACACAGACAGAGGCAAAGGATGAACTAGAAGCTATTCAGCACAATACAAACATAGCAGACCACAGCCCTGTTTGGTCATGTAACTCCGCCACAGCAAAATTAGAAACGGAGTTGAAATTAAATATAAATCACATGTAATGTTATTCAGTAAGTGAGATACAATGCAGTGTAATAGCCGGATATTGTATATTAGCCCTGGGAATTAGCAATTAAATTGCCCACACTGACAAGCCAACAAATAGCTGGTCTGTAGGGTTGAGAGAAAGAACATTTTTGCTATGCAGAGTCATAATCTGATCTTTCTGTGAGAGACTTTGGTGATAAACAGTCCAGGAGAAAATGTCAGTTCTATTTATGTACATTAAGTGCAATTTACATAAATTATCATCCTGTAAAGGATCAATATAAGATCTTGTTCATGACTCATATGTCATCTCCTGTCACCCTAGAAGTGAAGTTGGGGGTGATCTGGGTGTCAGTGCATGGCCTTGTCTGACCAGGCAGATGCCAGCCACCAGCTCTGCCCCTGCTGAGGACACTTTGAATGTGCACTAATTGGCCAGGCTCCAATCTAGCTTTTTCTCTGGGCATTTAACATCATCTTCTAACCAAATTAAAAAGTATAAATTTCTGCTTACACTACACTCCAACACTGTCCGAAAGCACTGCAGCTGACAATGTCAGCCATGACCTCTTTCCTCAGCTGCACAAGGTCAGCGAGGGCAGACTGAATTTTTTAAGCTGTTTGGTTTGAGTTAACAAAAAACCAATTGTCTGGGAAATGTGAGATGTTGCAAGAGACTGTGTGATAAGATTATGAATGTCAAAAACTATTTACATGTAGCGTTCACAAGAAAATCTATTTTATTGTTTCTCAGTCTGAGAACTCCTCCTAATTGGCCATAGCCTCACCCAGGCTTGTCCAAACTCTAACGAGAAGCAATGAATCCAACAGGAGCAGGGGGAAATCTCCTGGTTTGCAAGTCCAATTCTCTCCCTTCACAGTAGCCTCATTCATAAACGTACCAAACTTTACCTTAAAACATGTGAGGTTGCGGGTCCAGAGGGACTTCAGACTTCCTTCTAGTCCTTAAAATGGATGGCCTCATTTGTCTGAATATTTCTTGGCCTCTAGGGAGATGAATAAAACAGTAACCCCAGATCTGCAGTTCCTGGGCTGTCTACCACTGTGCTTCTGCTGTAGCAGCCATTGGGGAGATTGTGTCTAGCTGTGCCAGAGCCAACCCACCTTTCAGACCTTCAGAGATTTCCCCTCCGTTTTACAAAAGGCTTAAAACCTCCCTTGAAAACCTGGACTCCCCTGGCAAAGTATTTCAGTGCAGGCTCCCCCTTTTCACTTTCTTGACTGCTGGTCTAGAAACACAGACCTCTTGTTTTACCCTGGATCTTTCGACCTCCAGCCCCTTAAAAAAATGCAACCCCCTCTGCCTCCTGCCCCCCAAACTCTCTCAAAAACAAACAAACAAACAAAAAAAAAAAAAAAAAAAAAAAAAAACACACACAGATGGCACAGAAATGCCACTGCTAGTTTAATGGTAAATGTGACAAGTAAAACAGAAGAGGGAAAAGCAAAGAAATTTGTAAGCAGTCCTCCTCCATCCAAAGCAACCCAAGGAAGCAGGTTCTCCAGAGATGTAGTTCTCTTGGAACTGAACATATGGCAAATAGATTTTCTAATTTAAATTCACAAGTGAATGTTGGAACTTTAGAGCCAAAACCAATATATGATTTTTTTTCTTTCCACTCAGTAGTAGTTAGGGGCTCCTACTATGTTTTGCTCCAATAACCAAAAGGGCCAGAAGTAAAAACTGTGGCCTCATTGAAATCAACATCAAAAATCCTTCGAGTTTAACAGAGGCAGGATTTCAGCCCAACCCTGGCAGACTTTCACACGCAGGGTAGCTGCTCAGACTCAACGTAATGGAAGTGGCAGAATCCCCTATAAGCTCCTGATGACAGTCTGACCACACTCCGCAATCCCATGCGCTCTGCTGGCAAACAAGAAGTGAGAAGAGCTTATTTTAATTTTGGAATAAGTTTGCTGAATGGACAGTCTTGGGTTTTGAGCACAGAATCTTCACACTTCTGGCAAACGCACCTCTCCCGAGGCAGCCTGGGGGCCCTGAGCTTTGCATGGCACAGCAGGTGCATGCTCCCGTGTCACCTTCCACGTGCTGCCTCTGTGCAGACATCTCCTCTGCCAGGTAACTGGCGGGATCCCCACCCGAGGCAGGTTCCTCGCTGCTAATTTAACACACTGCTAATTTGCCCGAGGAGCTGAGAGCCAGCAAAGCACGGGGCTCTGCCTGCATCCCAGGAGCCCAGCAGTGGGTCCTGCCCGCTCCTTTCACACGAGGCTTTTCCTTCTGTCAGCCTTTTCCTGAGGCAGCTTCCACTGGCACCAAGCTGCCGTGCTCCAGCCATGTGCAACTCCAGCCTAGGGAGAAGGCAGCAGCCTCAGCCGTCTCGAATCTGGCAGACTTCTTGTTAAATTGCGATCAACCCACCTGCCCTCAGGATTGGGCCGGCAGTTATACCACATTCCTGGGTCATTAGAAAGGAGAGGTACTTTATTTAAATGTCGGATGGTGATATGAGTGATGAGGAAGGCATTATGGTGTACAAATTTAGGCTGCTAGAGCCGTCTACATTCTGCTTTGTACTGAAGGTGACATCCTTAGGTGTCTCTGTACCTACCTACAAAAAACATCACTTCATTACTAAATTGGAATATCTCGGACTCTCCTAATTATTATTTCTTAGAGCTTATTCAATTTAACTTGGATGTTTAAAATTTACACAGTAAAACCCACAGCCGGGTTTTACTAACAGCTCCCTCCCTGTAGCCACGACCTGGTGGGGCCAGAGGAGCTCAGCTTGAGGCACAGCTTGTACATGTGATCGGATCGTTTCTGCAGCCCCCCATTGGTCAGAACAGAGGCAACTGCTGCGAGCTGATTGGTCAGCAGGGAATAGACGGTGCTGATTGGACAAGAGCAGGCAGGACTGGAGTCACTGTTAGCCACATGCTGAAGGGCCGGGTTCCATGTGGGGACAGGCTCCGTGTGAGGCCGGGCGCCATTTTGTGACAGGCTCCAGGGGGGGCCGGCCGCCATTTTGTGACAGGCTCCCTGTTAGGCTGGGCTGGGCTGAGGGGACAGGGTGCTGAGTCTGCTCTGCAGCCTCTCAGCCAGCAGCAGTGAGGTGATTTCCTTGATTTTTTTCAAAGGGGTGAAAAACAGTGACTTTGCAGGTGTTTCCAGAAGTTCAGAGACTGGCCTGACCCCATCTAGGATCACCGTCAGCTTTTGAACAACCAGCAAAGTGACAGGTCCAAATTGTGCCAAAGGAGGTGGAGGTTCCTAATAATTTGTGTTTTCTGCAGAATTAAAAATGAACTGGTGGAGTGAGAGACGGCATTATGTTCCTTTATAAGGTTACGGACGTACAGCACAGGGTTCATTGTTAATGGGGTTAATCCTTCAATTGGGGGGAAAAATCAGATGGTAGCACCTTTAAATTGGCTCTTGGCAAGTACTCAATTATTGCAAGAGACCAATTAAATCAAGTCAGGGTCAGAGTGTCTCAGAACGGGGAGAAACAGTTCTCATGCTCATCAGCTGATGGGGGTTAGGAGTCTACAGGGAATGAAGTTCAAGTCAATAAACTCCCTGTAATTGGATTTACTCTAGTGCTTTGTTTTCCTTAAAATACATATAATTAAATGGAGAAAAAAATGTGAAGAGAAAAGGGAAGCATGAAAGTAGAGATGGGGCAGGGAGGAAGCATGGTATTGTGCCTGGTACCGCGGGGCTCTGGCCTCACTGGTGCTGCTGCTCTCCGCGAGGGCAGGGCTCACCATGGCAGAGCCAGCACCACAATTACCAGGGGATGAAATTGAAGCTCTGTCCAAAGCCTTCTCCACCACCTGAGAACCACTTAAAGCCTTGTGTTAGGGCTTTACAAATGCTTTAAACAGTATGGTGATCTTTGGATTTGCTCTCTGTACTGGGGAATGCAATTGAGTCTTCCCTATGAGACCCATTCAAAGGCTGCCAGTTATTAAAGACTCACTAAAACCCTTAAACGCTTGAGATAAAATGATACCTAAGTGGGATTCTCATTACATGAGAAACACGAATATCTCCCTAGTTGTCTTCAGAGGAATTTAACTGTGGCTCATGGAAGTCTGCACCTGGGTCACTGGTTGGGGGTGACTTGCTGTGACCACCGTGTCGGTGACTCTTGCTCCAGAGGAGGCCAAGGATGGACCTTTGGCCTGTGACCACAGGGCTCTGTGCATTAACATGCTCAGGACCCATCTCATACTTTAAACGCTTGGTTTCATACCCTCCGAGTCAGTCTTGTCTTCCTGACTGCTCTCAGGGAGCTGAAACTACAGGTCACCAATTGACTTGGATTTTATTCTCTAATAGCTCAGAAAGATTTCTCGTGCATTGACTTGACAAGAGGCTCTTCATCATGCCAGTTGGATCAATTGAATCCTGCTGGTAATGCTGCAGACTTTGTTCTCTCTTCTGTTCTTTATATCTTCATATAAAGAAAATGTGCAATAGGATTCTCTCATGATATTGGGGAAAAATAAGACATCCAGTATTAATACGCTTAGACTTTATCACAGCATCCTGGTGGGGATTGTCTCCCCCTGATTCTTCATTTAGTACTTTAATACTTTTCCAGATCAAGTTAAATAATTATATAAATCCTCTGTGTTAGAGAATTTGACTGTGCTAAAGAACATCACATAAAACTCTTCCATTAAAAAAAAAAAAAGGCTCCTCAATAAAAACACCACCCTTCAGCGGAAAAGTGCTACTCACATAACTCGTGCAGGATTGTTAAATATCTGTTGCCTTTCCAAGGTAGTTAAAGTCATTAATGGTGTCTATGCGATCTAAAAGAGTATGGCAAAAGCAAGTAACAACAGACTCTCAATTTTCAGAACACACAGCATATAACTGAATGTTAAACCAAACAGGTAAGGTAAAAACTCTAAGGCTAAGGAAGGCATCAGGCTAGCAGTTTTGGGATAGGAAGGCCCCCATATATTATCAGGATAAGTTAATCAGTAAAGGCAATAGCAGTATTCCATAACAAAGTCAATGTTATTGATGGCAATTGGATGAAACCGAGGCTCAGTTATGCAGAAAGCCAGTGACTGACGTCACATGAGTGACAGCTGAATATTTTTGTTCTCCAGGCAAATATTAGATCCTTTATGTTTTTCTCCATCATGTAGGGACTACTGTCTGCATGGGGGAGGTTTTGTTTCATACATATTTTCATACACTCAGTCAGACTGTTGTTAATAATAAATCTGTGAGAAAGATACCTTCCTCCTCACACAGAAGGAGATCTTTGGTGCTTTGTCTTGGGTCTGCCCTGCAGTCACCAACATGACCAAAGGTTACTTGGGATGGGTTTGAATCCATAACTGGCTTATGGGGCTTTGCAGCACCTAAACATCTGTAACTTCATTAACTGCATCTGGCAACTTTACTGAAAGACACTGTAAAGCTCTTCTTTCCCTCCATCCTTCACCTACACAATGTTTGTTACTTCCTCTCAAAATCTTTAACTTTTATTTTTGTTTTGGCCATCTGCTTTGGTAGTGTTGTATCTATGGATAGCACATGCAAGGTTAAGATGATGAGAACTCTTAAAACAAATAGATAAATATTTGCAAATCATCATGGATTACACAGCAGCAGTGTTATAAACAGTTTATAATATATTATAATATATTAATCAGAGGTGAAGAGGTGTTTTAATAAATAGTTAGTCAGTGATGGCTATCTGTATACATTTATAAAGCTGCATCACTCTATTGCTTTTCACCTTTCTGATGTTTACTGCATCTTTCAGGGTGGTTTGTGATCTTCAGGACTAAGAAGAAATATGTTTTTGTTGTTGTTTTGTTTTTAATTTATAAAATTTATTTACCGTTTATTAAAATACCACTTCCTCCTTATTTACAGTTTATAAAAACTCAGGTATGAGATGGGATCTTCTTTGTTTTCTTGCTCCTGCTCTTTGGAACAGAACTAAAGATGCATGTTGCCTTTCTTGTTTCATTTTCCACTTGCAACAAAAATCGGTGGCTTCTGCTTGTGCATGTGTATCCCCACCTTTCTAAGATGGTCCACTGTGTTAGCAACACTTGAAATGAACTGGCAACTTTTTGCCAAAGATTGATTGGCACCAGTGCACAGTTAATTGGTGAGACAGTAGTCACTCAGCTGATCAATTGCAGCTTGGGCTGCATGCCTTTTTTTAAGAGATAATGGGTTCTTTCGTATACCCAAGGCAGGATGGCTCATCTGTGCATGCTGTACCGAACTCCTGCCGTAATGAGCCACATTTTGAGGCAGTGCCAGAACAGCATAGTGAGGTTACAGCCATGCCCAGTTTTTGAGTATTTGCCTAGTGTGATTATAATCTCAAAAAATTAACTTCAGAGCCAGCATGCTGCAGTGATCGTTTAGTGGACTTGCTGGCCTTTCTGGCCTTTGGAACCAGATACGAAGAGACAATTACTCTTGGCACCAGGTCACCCCGCTGATGGCTGCGATCTTCAGCCTCCCAGATGTACTTGGAGTAACTGAATGGGATTATGATGAAGTTAAATTGGCAAAGACTTGTCCTCTACTTTATTTCATCTGAAGATGAGAATGAAAATAGCCCAGCCTAGCATTGCCCTCCACAATAACCTGAATCTTTCACTAGTTTTCCACCCCTACAGCTTGGAAATGTTTGTTTTGCTCAGACAGAATATCCTGGAAAGCTATCGATGGTGACACTTGACAAACCCAACATGTTTTCTGGTATTATTCCCTGCAGGTAGTGCTTTCACATGTTATCTGTTGTCTGCAGATTTCAGGAGCTATTGTGAGCCTCACAGCTCTTGGGCAGAGACACCATGTCTCATGAGCTCTATGGGTCATCTTTTTGGTGTGGAACATGCCAGCATCTCACCACTGCAGCCACACCTTCCAGTCCCATCAAGGAGGAAGTGTTGATCTGTTTCAATCTCTTCATCCCCATTATCTCCCCCACTTTTTTTTTTTCTTTTTTTTTTTTTTTTTTTTTAAACATGCAAAGCTGTTTCATTTCAGAACCAGAACAATCGGGCATGCTGTAGCTGAGAGCTTTCTTTTTACCTTGGAAAATGCATGTAGCTCTTCTTGGTATCAGTGGGAGGTTTGAATACATATTTAATATCAAAGGCTTACATTAAAAAAAAAAAAAAAAAAAAAAAAAAAAAAGGCTGATGATTCTTGCTGCCCAGCTTTGAGGCATACGAAAGGAACCAGATTTTGAAGCCACGCTGTGCTCTGATGATCAGGCCAGCCAGTTAGACATACAAAACACTCGTTTCTTTTTATAATCCCAGCTGAAAAATGGCAAAAAGATTTTAGGGAAGCAAGTACACAAACTACTTATTATCTATGTAATGTTTGTAATGGCAGTCCTCTGCTTTCCTTAATTTCTTCACAATTTACATATAAACGAGACATCGTATCACTGGGTAGTTTTATTTCTTCAAAACACTGTCAAGTATGTTGACAAAGTTTTAAGAGACTTAAACTAAATATTTGCTCTAGACCCAAAATTTATCATTCAGTTTAAGAAGGAACTGATTTCAAGACAAGGTGAGTGCTCTGAGAGCCGGCAGCCCTGCAGAGCTGAAGTCCAGGAGATTCCCACTCTGGCTACTGTCCTGCCTGAGAAAGCAGCAGTCACTTTTCTCCATAGCTTCCCTAAATATGACACGGGGAGAGCAGAGCCACCCCTGTGATCCAGTAATCTGTACAGAAGTGCTGCTGAACGAACCGTAAAACTATTGCAGAGTCATTCAAAGTTTGAAGGAAGCCCACCCCAGGGCCCAGTTCTGCCCACATCCGATAAAACTTGCAGCAGATCACATTCAGCAAATGAGAGGTCCACAAGAAGGCAACTTTGTCAGCTGCAGTAATAGTGCAGGCTAATTTAAAGCCATTTAACATCTCTTGCTTAGTGTTAGCAATAAATTCTGCCATTTAGGTGCTCCTTAATTAACATGGGAAAAATAAAACAACCCATTGCTGTGTCTAAAGGAAATCTTTGAGGTAACGTAAGTAGACTGAAAGAACTTTTCTAGGACAAAAGATTTTTTAACAGCTACAGATCTAATTAATCCTTTTGTATTATCCTTCTCATTTACTTGTTGCTTGTTGCTAGGGGAATGGGCAGGGAAAAGGCTGGCAAGGGGCTGTGCGTTCATGCTGCTAATGGCCTGGTGTGTCTGTATTGGCTGTGTCCTGCTCAGCGTTACTGCTGGAATCGATCCCCTGCAGCTGATAGAGGTTATTGCTGGTCCTCTCCTCTCTTCTTGAGGTTTCCCTGGGTCCGCCTGGGAGAGGAATACCAGCTCCAGGGACAGTCCTTCTTCATGCAAGACAGAACAGATGGAGACCACATGAAAGAATTACAGTCTGCCTAGGACCCAGCACGTCCTTACACAGACGAGTACAATAAATCCCTGTGTAGTGCCTACATGCACAAGAAAGACTGTCAGATCATGTTTACGCTTTGAAGAGATCCTAAAACCAGCAACCAGCAGAATTTGCATTTTAGGCTTTGTTTTGATGCAGAAAATGTGCATCCAAGCATCTGGTTAGTCACCAGACCTTTCTGCGAGCTCCACAGGATGAAGGAGGGAAAAAGAAGCACGGGATCCATTAAAAGCAAATGATGGGAGAAAAGCAGTCAGTTGCGGTATTAATAAAGCATTGCTTGCCATCAAAGCTGGATTATTTCAACATCTAATCAGCTTCATAGCATAAAGAGACTCTGGAGCAAGCATGATTGATGACTCAGATTCTACTAGAGCTGTTGTAATGAGAGGAGAAATGTGTAATCCTTTCTGTGGCATTACCCTAAAACTCAGAGGCACTGGAACAAGCTTGGGCATAGAATAAGTGTAAGTCTGAGCAACAACTTTCTCTGCAGACATAGGGATCCAGTACCTGTGATGTTCAGAAATCCTGCCCACAAGTCTACCATAATGTCACCTGGCAGTTATCCTGCCTCACTTCAGACAGCTGTGGCTTAAGCATCTCCTCTAAGCCAGCTCTCTAGCAGCCTCCAGCAGCTAATAAAGATCAAAGTCCCCTGGAGGTGACCCAGACCACCAGCCATGGACACCATCTCAGGAGTCAGGGACTTGCAGATCCACGCTGCACAGCACCTGATTTTACTGCATGGGAGTTGGAGCCTGGAGGCAGAGGATAGGGAAAAAATGTGATGGGGAAAGGGAGGCACCAAAAAGTTGGAGTAAAAGCTGTTTCCAAACTTTGGTCCCTCTAAATCATTGCATATCCTAATATATTTTGGTTGACTGTATCTTCTTTGCAGCTTTTAATGCCCGTTTCTTTCTACTTACGAGTTTTTTGTCATATTTGCATTTGAGTCACTTAAATGCTTCCCTTTATCTATTGTGTATAAATTTCCTTATGGATGTCACAGAACGGTAGCTATACTCAAAGTAGAAGGACACAAAAAAAAGCATCAGAAGGCACAGATAAAGCCACTCGCTGATGTATTCAAGCTGATTTATTACCCATTGTCAGATTTAGAGGTTCAAAATTATGTTAAAACAATTTACAGTGACACTTAGAGCTGCAAAAGAGAAATCAAGGATGCTCTGCCAAATCTGTGTGCCATCGTCTATCATTTATCAGTCTGATCCAGTCAATCATCTAACTTAATTCACCATCTTTGTAAAGGCAACTATTATCTTAAGGTCTAAATGCCACATCTGTATAGACTCGAAACCCATATTTCAAAGTTTGTCTGGCATGGATAAGTAATTGCATGCTAGAAGGACTGGCTTCTCCACTGGTTTTACCGGGAGTTTATCATTTTCCATCAGGTTTTCATCTGAACTAACTGTAAATAAATTAGATCAGTATACATAATATTTAGAGAAGGAGTGTGAGGCTGGAAGGCACTGCAAATTAAGCAAAATACATACCAAGCTAGAAAGTGCTTTTATAGGCAGCCTAGCGGGAGATAATGCATACACATATTAATTAATTGTGACTGTAGGCACCGAGCAATAACACAAGTGCTGGAATAGCTCAAGGCATTCACAGTTACGCTTCCTGGGGCACAGAGATTCCACTCCTCACTGAAGTTTTGACAGGGAGGAAAGGGGAAGCATCTAATTTTATACAAACGGGGGCTCTGAAGTATTTCAGTGGTGTTTGTTTTTTCATTACCGTGGATATATAGCAAAGCATTGTCAAATCCAGGCCTCTTAAAATCGAGATTTAAACCGGTCTTCCTTCTTGCACGGTTATGGTTCCTGGGAACCTCATCAAAAAGCAGGACCCTTGTGCTCAGTGCTGGCCAAGCCCTAGCGGTTTGTTGCAGACACAATATCAGATCTCACTGAGATATTAGATTTGATGCACAGATTTCCTGAAGAGATCCAGGTGAGTGCTAGGAATTGAATGCATACATGGCAAATCAATCCTTTCTCTGTCTAAATTAAGAAGAGAAAGAAGAAAACATAGAAAACATGTCCCAAAGGGACAGTGAATTAGCAGAATCAGAAGCAAACCAAACCTAAACAAGTCTACATTCAAAATACACCTGCCCCTTAAAGCACGCCTCTTCCATTCCCTCACATATGTCTCCATCCATAGCGACAAGGCAAGCCTATTTTACCTGACATTTGTAAGAAGTATTTTCTTACATATTTTTTTGCCAAATGCTAGATCTGCTTATAGAGATAAAAATGCCAACTGTTTTCAAAGGACTGGATTTGCTCTTCCCATCCAAAAGCCGAAAAAGCCACGGTGCAAACAAGTATTACCTGGATTTCTTGGCAACCCTGAAGGCAGAATATGACATTCTTAATGAGACTCCTTATGCTCTGCCATCCCACCAAGCCCAAAATGAGGGCTCATGTTTATTCCTTGGGTGTTTGCTGCAAAGGCTCCATTCCAGCTCCTATTACAATCTCAGGAAGGACGAGGAATGCAGAAGGGAATTGTACCAGGTCTTGCAAGAGTAATGCTGCCATTGTACTCCTGCAGAAGAAGAAAATACACAATAGTTCACCAGCGTCTTCCACCTGTTCATTTTATCTTGACTAGCTTTGAGATCTTGCCAGGTATGCATTAACCAACTAGAGGAGGCTACCTTGCAATAGTGTCTTTACATCTCTTTGGATGTTAGAGGAAATAGCTAGAGATGCTGGAGCAAATAGCATGAATTAATTCAAATCTATTTTGCAACAGGCTCTGGCAAGAGCTTTGGGGCACCAAAGGAAAGCTGAGCTCATACACTAACTAGTATTTGTAAAGTGTGTATCTATGACTTTCGCACATGTCCTGTATAGATATACAGCATTCATTTTAAAAGGATTCAGATTTTCTGGAAGATTTCCAAAAATTGCATGTCAGCCAAGTAGGTGTTTCATTGAAGTTAAAGCACAGTCTTGGTAGGTGCATTTTTTTCCCTCCCTCATTGCCCAGAGTGGCCTTGTCTAGTATTTCACCATCCCTGAATGCAAAGACTGGGATGGACTGACTGTGGGATCTTTCAGGAATAAAGGATAAGGAGCAAAAACTTACACTTTAAGATTTCTGGAAAAAGCCATATACAGCAGGGCTATATTACTTAATGTCCAGAAATTAAAAAAAAAAATAAAAATGCAGAAAAAGCCCATAGTGTAATAGAGATAGCTCCGACCAAGCAAAAAAAGAGACCTACCTAAGTAACCAGTCATCCCCTTTTTGTCCCAAGATAGAAAGGGGACCAACATTTGCAGCCTGTAACCTTTGGTTCCTCAGACACAATCCTGTGAACACCTTTCTATCATGATGCTTTAAAAATATGATAATTATTGAGGAATACCTTGCCTATTATTTCCATACATTGTTATTGTCTGTGCATTAATTAGCATGGTTCCACTAGAGCAGTTCTCAAATGTCCAAAAGCCAGCAAAGCTATTATTGAATTTAATGCAAATTAAAACAATTCTATATAATAATAATAATAATATGTTTTATTTACTGAAAATCCTGCATAGCACAGCTGATGTCCAGGTTTTGCATCAAACGACTCCCCTCCATCCTGCTGTAACTGTTAGCATTGCTGAGTATCTGGCAACCATCTTCTTCCGTAGCATCCACTCTTTTGTGTTGTTACTTATTGAATTAGACATCCTGAAGTGAGACTGCTGTGTCAGATGCACCCAGGACGCCGGGTGAGTGCTGGGATGGATGTCATACTCACTAAGATGACTAAATTACCTTGTCGGGGAACATTACGGATAAGGTTGAAGTCACTTCTGAGGGAATGCAGGATGCTTTGTAATGCACTTCTGCAGGGCTAAAATTCCTTGTGTGCATGTCTTCGTGCTCTCAGTTTGCACTTTCCTACAACCCAAAAGCCCTCTGGACAGGCGGATTGCAAGGTGATGGCGAAGCCAGCTGCAAGCTGGAGGCACAGCAGGGCTGTATGTTTGCACAGGTGGTTAAACCCCAGAACCGAGACAGAAGGACTCGGTGTGCTCTCATGGTTGAGCTGATCTAATACTTCATTGCTGCCGCTGGAAGCTCTCATCTTCCTCCTGTGTCTGCCCTGGTGCTCATGAGCCTGTTCATCAAGGTGGTTTAGCTCACTGACCTGGCAGAAAAACTTGGCTGGTGTTTCCAGTGAAGCCTCTGAGTCGTAGGGGAGGCAGGAGCCTGCAGGCAGCACTGGGGAAGGGGAATGGGGGCAGTGGGGGCAGCAGGATCACCCCATTCAACAACGGGGAGTCATGAGACCACTTTGATAGTATAGCTCAGCCAAACCCCAGTTTCTTGGCTGAAGAAACTAGCTCAATGACCTGGAAGCCCTTAAATGCACGTCAGAAACCATGTGAAATAGCTGAGTGTACTTGTCACTGAGTCACATCTGTGCACTTACATATGCAGGAGGGTTTCCCCCCTAATAACGCAGGGAGCTCATTTGCATATGCTGCTGGTTATGTCTCTAAAATATAATGAGGGTAAGAAAAGCAAAAGTCCTGCCTGGAATTTTAAGCAAATAGTTATGTGTCTCTCCTGTAACCTGCATAAGCTTTCCTCATTTGGGCAGGATTAAATCTACACCACTTAAGGAATCTCTGAAGGTAAATGGATCCGAAAGTAATAGTAATAGCCATTTATTTCCCAGCAGATGATAGTTCTCCCCCCAGCAGTGACAGCCGGTGATTTGTGGTAGAGATCACACCCTGCTCCCTGCAAGTGGTGGCGAACAACATGATGTTGTGTTACTGCCCTCCTGCAATAATGCAAGGACATGTCTAAATTGATCTCTGCTCACTCCCATTTGGGAAAGTGCTTGAGCCAGTCCCGCAGCAGCCAGCGAGGCTGTCTGACTGTGGACTGACATGTTCCCAGTAAAAGAATTTATGCTGTAGACATGAATGCATTTTGCTAATGGAGATTATCCTTGGGCATGGGTAAAATCGCAGCAGATCTGAGCGTGGGTCAGCTTGTACAGCCGTCACTGACTGAGCTGTTTGGGGGAATTCACTCATCGTGTGCCTCTTCAGAGCACTTTACCTGGTTACCTCTGTTAGCAGTGGTCTATAGCACTTAATTCGTGAGCAGAATTAGATTTATGAGAGGTGTGCCAGAGACAAATTGGAGACTGTGCTGTCTGGCCAGGCATCGGCGTCCAGCCGGTATCAGACAGCAAAATAGTTGAGAGTGTCTGGACGACGAAAACAGCCTCCCGAAACCCAGCTCGTCAGTCACACAGGCAGAGGAGGGGATGCCCCCGGTGCCGTTCCTCACCAGGGTTCCTCTGGCTGCCCTGTGACCCCCCCAGCACTGCTGCAGCCCAGGGCCCAGCTCCAGTCCCCAACCAGCCGAGCGATTTTTTGTTTTGTTTTGTTTTTATGCGTGTGTGTGCCCTCAGTTACTGCAACATGTGGGCTCTGGGCTTCAGTTGGATAAACAAACATGTGTTTCAGTTTTAGCAGCTTGCAGTGGATAACACTAGCAGGATCAGAAATAGAGGAGCACATAACAACCCAAAGTGCTGCCTCTCCTCTGAGCATGAAGCCTGGGACCAGCACAACGTGTGTGAACTGGCCACAACAGAGCTGGATTTCATAGGTTTCATGAAATTTCTGTGCCAAGGATCAGACAGCGGTAAATTAGACCCAGGCACTGATGTAGTGACATGCAGCAAAATCCAAGATAGCTTACTGTGGGGTCAAAAGAAAGAAAACAAAAGCCAAACTTTGTTTCCTTTCCTACCCATCTCAAGAAACAAGCAAAAAAGGACTTTACATGTCATAAAATTAATCATTTTCAAAATAATAAATTGAGGAACTATTTATGTTTAATTATCCATCCTGGAGGATAGAAAAGATCTGACAAGTTCTTAATGCTTCCACTACATGCTTTGGTAGACAGCGGGTGCTTTGGGGTGTACAGGGAACATCTCTGTGCTTGTTTTGCAATGAGCCTCCCTTCTTGCGTCTGTCCCATCTTGCCAGCATTTCATTCTGCACTTCTCATGGCAGGGGACCTGCTGATTACTCTCCTCTAATTGAGTTTGGGTAATGAAAGTCACTGAAAATGTCTTTCATGTTGTATGTTGTCATATATCTCATTAAACCATTAGATTTGTTCTAGACCCCTTTAAAAAGAGGCCGGAGGGGAAAAAAGAGCAATTTGCTAATATTTTTCACATGTTTCCAGAGAAACTGCACAGCATAATTACAGCTGCTTTTGCATTATTTAACCTGCCTACACACCCTTGGGCTTTGAAGAGAGAAAGTCAGACAAGATACTGAAGAGCTGTTTTGTCACATACAGTTGTGTGAAGGATGAGGTTACTGAGGGGGACAGAGATTTTAGGAGTATTCACAAATGCAAGTTTTCTTGGGTTAGTTGAAGATTGTCTGGATAGAGGAGAGGGCATAATGTGTTAATGCCAAGATCAGACCAGACTGGGACCCCTCCAAAGGAATGCTGTATCTAGCTCTCCCTTAGCACTTCACTGCTTGCTTTCACTAGCTCACCTTTTCATGCACAATTTACATCTTTCTGTGCTTGTATTTCATTTGTAACAATGCTATCTGCTAGAAAAGCTGCTACAGCAGCTGAAAGAACTCCCTGATTTTTAAGGAGAAGACACTACAGCTCCCTGCTGTCCGCAGCCCAGCACAGCCAGCCCTCTGAGGTATTCCCTGCCGCTTGGCACTGCCTTTCCCTCACTGGGGAATGGCTCAGCAGGTGTCTGTCCCTAGCTGGTGAACTGCTTTAGGTGCTGGTGCTCAGCGCCAGTGCTGGGCTCAGCACACCTCACACATCCAGCACCACAGCAAAATTATTAGCAGCTGAGATCGTGCCTGAGACCTGCATCCTGAATCCCTTCTGAGCCTGGCTTTGCTAGCTGCAAAGTAGCGGAGTGATTCATCGCCAGCCAGAAAAGGTTTTCACAAGCTGACGGCCAAGGCTGGCCCTTTGCTTTGCAAAGATCCCATCGACGGGGGTGTTGCGGTGCCCTGCTCCAACAAACCCCAGAGACACGGTGTGAATGCACAGCGATGCTCCTGGCACCCAGAACCCCAGCAGGTAGAAGCAGGAGCTCGAGTGTGTGGAATTTAACTTTCCCTAATATCACCCCATTTGCTTTATGTCAGACTGTGTTTATCTTCCACTGCTCACATTTAAATGTCAGAGTATCGGCATGTCTAAATTCCTCTTCTCACAGATGGAAACTGTCGATTTTTAAACACAAAAGGCACCAGGGAATGTGATATACATATTACCCTGGCACAGAGTTTAACCTTTAAAGCCTGTTCTTTAAGAACCTGCTTTAGGATAAAGCCAATCACTTCAATAAAATGATAATTTGCTCCTATATAGCTCCTGGATCTTAAAGAAACTGTAAGTACTTTGCAAAATATAAAAGCAGCATAAAGCAGGATCTTAATAATATTAATTAATGTGCAAGATAATGGAGGAATAAAAGTTTATGCTTCCTTTGTGCTTTGGGGTCTTCCTGGCAGTGGCACTGCAAGGCAATAAACTGGAGGAGGGCTCAGGCAGCGCCTGGGCAGGTGACCCTTGGCACTCCTGATTTTCTCAAAATATGAAAAATATACATACATATAAAATAAAAATAAAAAATAACTGTGAACCCACTTGCTGGAATTTGAGCTCCTCACTCTGACTCTCTGGCTTGCCGCCCCTTGCATCTGCCATGCACTTGGAGTCTCTCAGGCTGGAAGAACCACCAGAAGTTCCATGTCAGACTCCAACCAATGCAAGAACTAAACTTGACCGCTTATTTTCAGGGTATTTATATTTATTTATTTATTTATTTAACTCCAGCCGGGCACACCATAACTGAAAAATAAAATAAAGCTCAGTAAATGAGCAGATACTTTAGAAAAATCCGTTTGCTTTGGGATTTTTGTGAAAGTTGAAAGCAATTTTGCCATGATTGTCTCCGAAAAGCTCATGTGCCTTTTGGGTGATTGTGGCTGGTTCCTGAAGCAAGCCAATCTGAGTGACTGGGGGGACAAGGGAGCTGAGGGACAGTATTTTAAAAGACAAAATGCATTTAGCTGGATATTCTCTGCTTGTTTGGCTCATCACTTTACAGGGTGTGGGACATAAAAACAGTGCTTGCCACTTCAGTGTGACCTGGGGCAAAGCTAGGTAAGGTGTAAGCAGGATAGCTGGGATGGGGAAATTGTTCCCATGTATTTTTGACCCTTGCTACACATCCGTCCTTGCCAAGAAACAAATACCAGGGATGTTTTACTACCACAATCTCAGGGCCATTAAAAGCCACCACTCAAAGGAACAAGATTTCACTGGCTTGGACATCAGGTAGAAATCTATATGGATTCCTTTAATTTGGGTAATACCTCTCTCTCTTCTTTAGAGAAATACGCCTCTATTTTGTGGTGGGAAAATCTCTCTCTTGCTTTCACTGATGGAGCCCAAGAGATATCTCTACCAATTACCATGTTATTAGCTCTTTTAAAGGACAAAAACAAATGGGCAATTGAGGTTTGATTGCATTACAGAATGGTCTTTTTTCCCTCTGTTTATTTTTGTCAGCTGGGTCTAGGTAATATATTCCAGGAAATGAGACAGTGGTGCTGTCTGGGGGCAAGTTTAGCTCAGATGGGTCTGCACTGGCTTTTTGTCTCAGCTCTGCTGAGACCCTCCAGAGTTTCATCCTCAGCCCTGCCGTGGCTGCCTGACTCGCCCTTGCTTTCATCTCTGCCAGCTTCGTCGTGAAGCTGTATTGAGAAAATGCAATTTCTCAAGGTATGGGAAAAGGGTTGCTCACATGCAGGAGTGGAAAGAAGGTCTGGGATCAGTCCCAAGCGCTCTGCATTATGATGGGCAAGTAGCTTCAGAGACTCTCTGAGCACTGTGGCTCACATGCTGGCTGGTCCTGTACACCTGTGGACCCCAAGCAGCCTAGGGAAAGGGCATTGCATCCCCTTTTGCTGCTCCTCTAGGGGGCTCTGAGATGTTACACAGAGAGGAGGGAGGCAGATTCTGCTAAGGCTCATGCAAACCAGCAGGTATTAAAGGAAGGACCGACATGGTTCATCCCTTGCAGAGTCGGGTGTGAATTCAATGTGCTGCCTTTCCCACTGATCCCTGAAAAGCATTCCTGTAACTGCTCGCTGATGTCTGAGTGGCACAAGTAACCGCTCAATTAAAGCACAATGAAATGCTTCTTTGATACCCTTCATTAGAACAAAGCTATTTGGCAGGAAAAGGTGAAGAACGGGTAAAATAGTCTACTAATTGCATTATATTTCATCCTCCAGCACTGTAGCTTCCTCCTTTATAATTATAGTAACTCCGAGGTAGAGATTTCCTGAGATGAGCGGGACGCGTAGCGGCATGCGGTGCTGCTGAGGAGGCAGGAAGTTTTTGTGCTGGTGCTAGTAGCAGAAGGGCTGGGTGGGACAAATGCCCAGGGTGGCACGGCGTGGCTGAAATGCGGCTGTCAGCACAAGTGCAGAGCTCTGCCGGCACACAGCTGCGGCGGCCAGATGCTATGTAAGCTGATTTGCTGGGTAATTTTATGGATCGTCTCTAAAATATGGCTGTTGGGCAGTGATAAGCCTGCGACTTTATCTGCAAAACAGGGTTGTTATTTATCTAGATTGATTGGATTAGAAAGTCAAGACCTTTAATTAAAGAGTCCCGTAATCCAAAATCAAAATAATACAAGTTGCTGCCCAGCACAGGGACTGGGTCTTCCTTAAAGCAGCTGGGCCCTGTCTGCCCCCATGGGCCCGTTCATGCTCTTAATGCTTTCTGTCCAACTCCACACATGGACTGGATTTTTAATAAAATCTCTGATATCGAATTCACCAGCTCACAACAGCGTACGCTCTGCAGACGGCTTTCTGAAGAGGTGATCACAACTATTGCACGATTTCCAAGCATCCAGGTGGAAGTCACCCCCAAAAATGGATCCCTCCTGCCAAGTGCTTTAATGTACAGTGTGGTGGGAGCTGCATCTGCTCGTGTCCCAGCAATGGCTGCTCTGAAGGGTGCAAGGTAACAGAGCAAAATGGACCTGTGCCTGCAAAGATTGCTCCAGCCCCTCACGGAGCCGTCTGCCAGCACCTCCCTCTCTTCCCCAGCACAGGCAAATTCCACAGGGGAAAAAGAGCAAATCCTTGACCCCCTTAGAGCTAACACCGGGATTCGAAATCTGTCCTGTTAGCGTTCACAGCAAAGCACACTACTGCCTTGCTTTTAAAATGAGGACGGTGATGATTTTTTTACCCTTTCTTCCCTTTCTTTGAGCAGCTGGAATATTTTAGCCTGTCCCTTTATATATATATATATATTCGAGTGTTTTGGAGGAAATTTCAAGCTGATTACTTAGAGTCTGGTAAAGCAATAAAGTGGCTGAGAACAAAGTATGAGAGCAGAATTCCCAGCCCGGCGGCGGCTGTGCGGCTGCTGAAGCGCTCTGAGGTCCCCGGCCGGGCGGGAGCTCGCAGTGCCCTTGGCTGAGCTGGCAGGAAAAGGTCAGGGACTTCGCTGCGGAGGCGGGTTGCAATTCAGGCTGAGGTCACTGCAAGAAGCTTTAGCTTCCCCTGAGCACTGAGCAACGCAAAAAGCCAGCAGTGAGTGCCCACAAAGCCCAGCTGATCCTGGCAGAAGAAATAAAGCCCCAAACCTCTTCTGCAAGACGAAAGCACGATGCAGCCAGGGACTGCAGATGAGCTGCTGCTTTCACTATCTGCAATCCTTCCCTCTCCCCCCATTCTTCTTCGGTTTCAGCCCTCCCCTCCTCAGCCCTGAGATTTGTTTGTTTTTCCTTCTCTTCACTTTTTCGTGGGTCCAGGCCTAGGCGGAGGGTGTGCTGGCTTCCAGATGCAAACACAGATTACTGGATTAACTCCTCCACTGGCTCTTGGGCCTCTCAGAGGCTGGAGGTCGGGGACGTTATTAATTCACAGCCTTCTCCATTTGCTCACCGTGAAGGGGCTGGAGCTATTGACTTAGAAGATTCAGCGGGATCTTGCAGCCATATTACAGAGCGCCGTTCTGTAGGCAATAAATCAATATACATCTTTTGATGTCTCTTGTTATCAAACGAAAAAGAAGCATATGCCACACTTACAGATATGTACATGCGCCAAGGGGAAAAATGCAGTGTGTGTGAGATGCTCCAGCCTTTCCAGCAGCAGTGTGCCAGCTCTGGGACTCCTGCCCATGGGCCAGGTGAGCACGGTGTCAGCAGCGACGGAGATCAGCCCTTGGCCGTGTGGGACACTCTGCTCCCTGCAGGGGATGAGGCCCCGAACCGGGCCCAGGAAGCTCAAATACCAGGGAACACTTTGGATCACACAAGGTGATGGTAGTTTGATTATAACCTAGTGCTGGCAAAGCAAGCAAGCTGTGTGGTTTTACACCGCATTGCCTCCTCTAGAGGAGAGAGAAAAGATACCTGCTCGAATGTGTCTTTGTGCAATACCATTCTCCAGCATTTCTAACTGACAGTACTTATGCCATTGCTAGGAAACACTAACAAATAACTACCTTTTCATAGCTCCACATAGACGTATTCTAGTGGAAGGCAGATCCTTTTGAAGATGAAATACTTTCAGATGTAGTCTTTTGGCTTTCAAGTGATGGGATGGACAATATCTCCTGGAGACGATAGAAAGAGTTTCTGTGCATCTGGAATTTGGCTGTAACATGAACTTATTGTTGTTCAATCCAGAGCAGAGGAGCTGATCTCTATTCTGACAAGAATATGAATAAAAAAGGCTGCACCAGCGACAACGTCTGTCCTCTCAAAGTCAAAGCACTCAGCAGAAAAAGGCCCAGATACCTTTGGATGAAATCAGTGGTTTTCTGATTTCTACTCATACTACAAAGAACAGTGACATGATGGAAATAGGGTGCCTTGCAGCTGTGAGTGCAGGTGACTGTGCTGACCGGGACATGGCTTGGTTTCATAAAGTAACGTCTATATAGGCTGCTCAGCTGCTCTTAAAATGTAAATTCCTATGAACAAAATATGCCATCATATGCTTAGTTAATAATAAGAATATGCATTTTCTACTTGTTCTCTGTCCTCAGTCTAGACAGATTGTTAAATATCATTTTTTATTTTTGTATTTCTAGTATACTTATATGGCAACATGAATCAACTGGCTATAAATAAGTTAAGATGGAAATCAGAAATGTAATTCTAGCAATCAAAGGCGCAAGGTTCAGGAACAGCCTCTCAGTGTGATTAATGAAGCAAAAATCTAACTAGTTTGAACAGGGAAGTTGATAAATACCAAAGAGCTATGTGACACACTTGCATATGGAGTATCCTGGGAGTTTCCTTTTGAGACGGTGCTGCTTTGTAATCAATAAATACAGAAATTGTGTTATATGTTCAGGGAAGCCATTCGTTACAGCTCCTTTTAAGGGAATTCTACACAAACGTATAAAAAAATATGCAGTGGAGAGCAACGCTTGTTCTGGCCCAGGGCTCTGGCAAAACAAATGAGCTTTAGGAGTCAACCAAATGGGTTCGGGGCAACTGGTCATCCCCTGGAAAATGACTGATGCATTTTGTGTGGGTGTTTGTGCTGTTCTGCTTCTTCCTCGCCCTCCTACAACTGAGACATCTCATGAAAATTACTGCTTTAAGGTCTGGCCAAGAATGGACAAAGTCTGGGTAATATGAGCTGGCTTGGGCAGCCCTTGGAGAACTTTGTCTATCAGCAATCCTCACGTAACAGGTTTTGGCCAGCGAGCTAATCCCTAATAAGGATTTAAGATTGCAAACTGAGTTGGTGCATCCCTACAGAACTGGTCTCTTCTTGGTGCTGCTTGTCAGCACAGAGCTTTTTTCCTCAAAGGCACCAAAGGTATAGAAGGATCTAATAACATTTTGGATTCACTATCCAATTTTGCAAAGCTGTACTTTGCCCATGAACATCCATAAACTACGGACCGATTGCAGCCAGGAGCACAACACGTGAAACCTCCAGACCTCTTGCCAACTGTGGGGTTGTTGCAGGAGAAGCAGCCTCCGTGGAGCTGTTGGCAGTGGCAGCAGCAGCAGGAGGAGAAAACAGCTTGTCAGCAGCCCAGCAGAATTGAGAGAGTCCGTGCAAACCCCTCTGTGTGCCAAAGCAGAGATGGACAAAGAAACAGGGAATGCCCGGGTCCCAGATGCTGGCGGAGGCAGCAGGCGGCTTTTAGTTTGCATCTTCAGGTCTAAAGGAATGGTGCTGAGTACCCAATGAAAATGATAAATTGTGTGTCTAAAGAGTTAAAAAAAATGTCTTTTTCACATGCACCTGACAAATAGAATAAAATTTCCAACTCAGAGATGATCCAAGACCATTTTCCAATAAGAAGTAAACCCAGGGCTTAGAAAATGCACACACACAAAGCAGATGAAACTTAAAAGCATTTTCCCAGCACTGCAGTTAAAAAAAAAGGTGACCTTTAAAGAAAGCCAGTGAGAGTTCATTTGCAGTAAAAAATAAATAAAATAAAAAATCTGCTGGGTTAATGCAAAAAGCCCTACCTCACAGACACTCTGGTTTAGTTCTGTTTTTAATAGGTGTTTCAGCATTAGGATTTAATACATATATATATATATTTTGTAAGTGCTGGAATAAATGTCAGTCAAGGGGTAAAACATCCTCTCCCTTTCTATTCTCCCCTCCCAATGAAGCGTAGCCGGAGGTTGCAGCTGCTCTCTGTCCTTTCCTTGCCACCACTTTCACCCAGATGAAGCTTAAGCTCTCATTGGCTTTAAGGTGGTACCAGGGAAGTGGTGGAACATCTCCCTCTCTTCACTCCTCCAAAGGTCAGCTCTGGAGATGAGAAAAGGGACTAAAACTCCCGTGCACTATCTGCTGGCATGTCTGCTGGTAAGGCCTGACAAAGGAACCTGGAATAATCCTGGTGTGGCCCAGGGAATGACTGCAGGGAAACCCAGTACCACTAGACAGGGAGAGCATGTGCTCTGAGCACCACTGGCCACTGCAGCCTGCACATGCTTTAAATGTGATCACCCTTGGTGTCTGTTAGAAGTTTTATTAATTTTAAAAGCCTTCTGATCTCTTCCAGTTAAGCTTTAATTACTGTTCATCATTTCTAGCCCATAGAAAGATCAAACCCAGTTTAGAGGCTTTTTATTCCTTACCAACCCTGCCCCCTGTCTTCGCCGGGGATTACGTTTCTTCACTCTGCACACCCGTGAGATCATTGAGCATGAAGCGGCAGTCAGCTAGCAGCATTGACGGACCCAAGCTCCCAGTGCCCGTGGCAGGGTGCCAAACTCAGGAAATATGACCGCAGGGTTTTGCAGTTGGTCCTGCGAGCTTTCGAGTTCCTAACGGTAGGGAAGAAAAAAAAAAAAAAAAAAGAAAGAAAAAGAGGGAGAGACCAGCTGGTTCAATTACTCTTGTTTTAATTTGCCAGTTATGCAACAGGCAGGTACATGAGTACAATTCTGACCTGTCCTGATTGGTGTGAAGGCCACTGCCACCTTGGGCTCACAACAGCAAGAAATGGCAAAAGGATGGCACAGGCTGGGGAGCTCACGGGTTGCTTTGTTTGAAATGCGGAATTGCTTTTAAGAGCCAGGTTTCTCCCATCAGTGCCCAGTGGCTCTGACACTTTATCACTGCACCTCCTTACAACCATGCGTGTGTTCAGCAGCCCCCCAGAAGCTCTGGAGGTGGGCTGATACCTGGTTTTCTGACCCAACCTGCCAAGCTCAGCTTCAGTTCTGGTCACAGTGGTTAAAGCCAGGGGCCTAAGTACTAAACCTACAACCTCCCAGCTTCCTTCAGAGGCCAATTGCTGACCGAGGGACTGGGGAACTGAGGTGCTGCCACCCTTCTGCAGCACTGGTTCTGAAGGGACTGGCCCACCAGCTCTCCCAGTACTCACCAGTGACTTGCCCACCTCTACCAAAGGGCAACAGTTCCAACTATCTGCACACATAAATCTGGGAAATAGGATTTATAAGTGTAAGAGGCTCAATTTACACTGATTTCCATGAGAGTGAGGTACCTAGCTACTTTTAAGTCAGATTCGTGCTACCTTTATTGGGAACTAACTGGTATTGTCTGTAACGGGATATAGTCAGGGATGCTGGGGGCTCTTACATCGGGTTTCAGACATGAACAGGCCCCTGCTGGAGGACCAGTGGATCTCCATCACTCCTCCTCCTTCCTCACAGAGGTTGGAAAGTAAAATATGCATGGCAAGAGCTGCTGCTCACAAGTGTGATTTCTACAGCGACTTGTCTGGGATGCACAAATCTTCTGCTCTGTTCTACAGCTGCCAGAAGATATCTTGACATGGAGTCACAGCTCTCTCTTCGAGCTTTCACCTCAGTCCAACAACAACTGCAATAAGGGGAAAAACAAATAAGCTGAGAAGTGTGCTGAGCAGCCAGTGAGCGAATGTGGGGGAAATATTTTTTACAGAAAGCCTAAGCAGTTTTGCAGAGCTCTTTTCAAGTGCATTTACTGAAATTTCCCCAGAGCCTTCCTAATGTAAGTACCGTTGGAAAGATCCTAACTAAGAGAAACAGCTCCTGCTGAGTGATAGTCTGTAGCTTTATTAGTGGAGATCAAAGAGAATAAAACAATTACTGTAATTTCCAAGGAACTGTTTTTCCAGGGGCACAGGAGATGAAGGCTATGAAAATGGGTCCTTGTGTGCTTAAGTAATGGGTAGGCATTTTGGTCTGTTATACTTTTACTGTCAGAGGGAGTCACCTCCATCATAAAATTCACTGGTCCAATTTGGGGATGTACTAATGAAAATGTGAGGTAACATTTTGGGCTTTTGTGGAGTGCCCCAGGTTTCAGAGCTGTGTGCATGTGAGCACCGGGTGACCCCGTGGCTCTTACGATGGACCAGAGGATGTGGGACACAGCATCCACAGCCTGGCAGCAGCACTCATGTACCTTACAGCTCCGTGGGGACAGGGCACCTGACATGTCCCTGGATCAGGTCTGCTTCAGTCTTGTGCTCATTTATGGGATCCTTATGGAGACAAATCCTGGGGAATCAAACGCTACCACCGGTCAATTTGCTAGGTGAGAGCTGTGGCTGACACTATAGCTGGTCTGTGCATAGAAGTTTCTCTCCAGCAAAACAATTGTCCTTTATCCTATTATATCGTAACATGTGATTTAGAGATGATTCATCCCTTTTATTTGAGCCTGGACTTTGCTATTATCTCGTGTTTCAGCCAAATATTATTAGGAATGTTGATGTGCCTGCACAGGGACATTTTCTGCAAAATTAATCTAAGAACTTTTAAAATGAATGAGCATACATAAAATATTTCTTTGGAACAAAAATGGCCTTAATTTGGTTTATCTTAATGCATTTTGGAGGCAAATCACAACAAACCAAATAAAGGTTTCTGTAATTCTGTCCACATAGACGCCGAATGCAGCTGAATGAAACCACTTTAAATTCAAGCCTTTAGTTAGGCCAGGGTAATTTTTTCCAATTTTCCATGTAAACAAGCAATAAATTAAAAAATTGAAAAAGGAGAAACAGCCCCCAGCTCAGTTAGGGCAGTATGACTGGCAGCTCTGAAACGTGCAGACCGTGGAGGCTGTGTCCCACGCAGAGATGTTTAGGTTGTTGCTCATGGTGCTGGGCATGTCCAAGGGGCAGGGAGTGCTCCCAGGCACGGCCAGGCTCTCACTTCCACTTCACCCACTTTGGAGCAGCTCAAAACCAAGAGCAGTGGCAAAGCTGGCAGGTCTGTCACACGGAAATCTTCCTGCGGCTCCAGGTGTTGGAAGATGCGAGTATTAAAAGAAATTGGAGAAGGGGCACAGCCTGGAGATGTTAACTGTGTGATGCAATGGTGACATGCACCAGGAGTGAAGCAGGAAACCCCCTTCCTTCCTGGGAGCAAGGGGAGAAAGATGAAACCAATATGACAGCAGCACTGACTAACAGCAACAGCAAATTAACTACCAGTGTTAATGAGGGGAAAAAAATACCAAAGATTCTAGCTATGAAATGGGTCCCCATGTATAGCCGTGGCCACAGGAAAAGTGTTAATTTGGCACATGTCCACTCAATTGAGAAAATCTTGTAATGAAATTCTAGCTAGCGGTCATGGGTGCCACTTAGAGAAGCTCAGCACTGCTGGAACAGGGAAGGCACCTCGGAAAGCTGCTGCTGGCCAGCACAGGGGTGAGTGGATCCAAGGATGCTCCTGACTGGTACGTGTCATCCAGAAAAGCAGCCGTGGTGTCTTTACTCACTAAGCAAAGGATAAAGGATCTCCAAACATGTCAGTCTTCTGTTGCAGAAGGGAAAAATCTCATGGAAAGCACTGGCTGTCCCCCAGATGTCACTTGTTATAGCAGAATCAAGATACAAAGGAAGAATTTGTCTTATGGTTAGCAAAGAAACACTGGTGTTACCAGTAACTGAAGACCTTAAAATCACGTTGTGCAGCATTTTTTAAAGAATTATAATTTACTCGTTTACTTTGTTTGCAATTAATTTCCATTACATTTTAATTTCCTTTGTATTGCCATTTACTGAACCATTCTTGTGCAGTTTGCTATAGGAGTAGGAGTCTCCTTCAGCCATTTCCAGGAAGAACATTCATTATTTGGCTGAATGAACTGAAAAACCAAGACGCCACACCATGGCCATGGCCACGAGGCAGGGCAGGAACCCAGCCGGGAGCAGATCCAAGCTGCGGTCCCGGCGTCTGATCCCGCCGCAGGGACAGGATCTTCCCTTGAAAGCAAAAGGGGAAATGAAAGTGATTGTAGGACACTCTCCAGGGCACAATCACAGGATAAATAGGCTTTGTTTATGTAGACGGCTTTCTAAAAGTCAAACCATTGATAATGGGGGATCTTAATATCACGCTGTTGTCTGGGATAACCACAGCCGACTCGCTGGGGACTGTTCTTGGAGGGCGTACAGCATGCTGTATTTACACGGATACTCCAGCAGTCAAGATCTGAAGCAGTTTTGGACTCAGTCCTAGGAAAGGAGCCAGGTATGATAAATAAGATATATTCTGGGGAATATGTAGGGCCAGTGAATTACAGTGGCAGGCTTGCTATCAGGGCTGTCTTGCACTGGGAGCACAGTCTGCACATCCCTCAGGAGCACACTGGCCTCTCCAGAGCATCCAAGGCTTGGGTCCCTTTTCTCTGCCACCTAAAGCAGCTTTCTAGGCGGGTGAGCCAACTCGAGACAGAGCCGTGTGTCGTTAGCAGAGAGATAGCAAATAGCATCCTTCTGGGTTAGGTCATATATGCATGACTTGCTGTTTGAAAAAGGAGACCTTGAGCTTTGCTGAACCCAATGTACTTGTCTTTAATTTTCACTTTCCCAGCAGAGATACACCCACATTTCTCTGAAGAATTATAGCTAGTTTGGTCCAGGCATTTGATGAATAACCTCACTTCTCACTGCCTTTGCTTTAGAGCGTCTGAGAGAATAAGCCGATCTGGAAACATACCACTTTTTGTTTGCTCTTTCCTAAGGGAACATTATATTATTAATTTTTTGTCATGAGCATTTGGAAGTTACAGAAAATGTTCACTATCTTCTGCATTCAGGGCTTCTAGAACCAAAGTTTTATCACCCCAAACAATGTGCCAGAAAGTCAACTGCTGAGCTGGTGTCCGCCAGGGAACAGGAAGCAGAGACAGTGATGACAATTTACGGGACTGATCAGGCATCAAGAATAAGGAAGATATTATGAACAATGATTCATGCGAAAAGAAATAAGCTGAACTGTCCTGATGTTGTTAAATAAATATTTACCAACGACTAATAGCTTTGCAGATCTTTTAATGTCACATTTGCTAATAGTAAGAACAGGGTAATGTATACCGTGCATATTATTCAAATGTTCAAATTTGACTACATTGCCTCCTAAGACAAGGATATTACTTTTCCATTTTTCCTCACAGTTTATGAAGATTTACTCAATAACTGAGATGAGAAGCTTCTTAGAACAGAACAGAACCACACTCCAGAAATTTTAAGCTGTTGTCATCGAGCCCAAACACACCTCAGCTTCAGCTGTATGTAGTATGCGCTCACCTTCCTCACCTCCCAGACAGTGGTCTGCTGGAGCTGGAGCCTGGCCAGCCAAATATAATTAGCCACCCACAAAAGACAGAAAAAAAAAAATACTGCTGATCACTCAAAAACCTGACATAAATGTCATTTTCATTAAAGCTCTTCCACTTAGTGACTATGAAAGCCCAGCCATATCCCTGTGAATTTCCATACTAAATACCTCCTAGCAAGGGAAGTGCACCCCAAAAGTAACAGACAGCAGTAATTCTCAGCTCCCTAAAAGGAAACCTTTTTTGAGGGTTTTTCTATGTATTTAAGAAAATCACTTTCAGCTTCCCCTTTGTATTCACATTCTGGCTTTTAATTTCTAATTCCCCATCACTCTTCTCTCTGCCTAGGCCTAGCTTTCCAGAGAACGTCTGAGGGTTTCATTCCCCATACTTGTAAATGTTATGGGGCTTTTTTTTTTTTCTTTTCTTTTCAAAAAAGGAGAGTAACATTTAAGAACTCACAAGGCTGAATCATATAGGGCAGCTGTTTTGGTTAGCCTGACTCCTGAATTCTGGAAAAAGCACTGGCCATATCCTACTGAGCCTGTCTGTACAACCCACTAGTTTCCAGTACATCCCCACGACAGTGCCCTGAGCCATGCTCCCGGGTGACCCCAAAGACTCCCTTGCAGGTGCCCAGCTCAGCTCCCCCCTGCTCACAGCTCCCTGTCCATGCAGGATCTGAGTGCTGAACACTTCTGATAGGAAAAAACACCCCGGCAAGGTGCAGCCACGCAGCAAAAGCCATTTGTAGGTGACTCACTGCAGGGCCACGGGAGGCAAGAACTTGTGCGGTGCGGATTATCGCCCTGCTCCCTGCTGCCTAATTCGCTGGTATGATGAGAAATTCTCAGACCACGTTGTGCTTTTGATTAGCACTGTCTGAGCTGTGCAAAGCAGCAACATGTCCAGGCTCTGGTGGGAGATAGCAAAGGCACAAAGCTACAGAAACAACATGCAGCGAGAGTGGTCCTGCCTGCAGTAACAAAATTCATCTTGGGCTTGTCCATCCTTGCTCAGCCACAGCCTTAGCCCTGTCCCAGCAAGGACACTCTCTCTTCACGACATTTTCCCCTAAACATATTTGTGTCCAAACTGAAGCTCTCACTCCTTGTGCAGGTGACCTTCCATGGCTTTGCACAGAAGCTCAGGAAGCCCAGAACACGGGCTGGCTTGCCCAGGTGGGACACTGCTTTAGGATGCTTTTGAGGAGAATGGAACGGAAAAGACCTTCCAAACTGCTGTGTGCTGAAATTCCTACACCAGCCCAAGTCACTGCTTTTGAAGAGTTTTGCTCTTTGTTCCCCCAAACAGAAAACAACGTGAACAGCATGGAGTGCAACCTCAGCTCAAGTTCAAAACAGAAACATTTTTCTACTTACAGTTGCAAAGATCTAGAATCTAGATCTGTCTAGATCAAGACAGAATCCCGAACAGGCCTGAGCTTGCTCAGACAAAATTCCTGCTTTCTGCTTTGCCTTCAGACGTACTTTTCGGCTGCGGAAAGAGAAGGAAGCTGAAGAAGAGACTTTGTTTTCAACTACGGAGTTGGAAAAAGCTGGGAAAATGAAGCTGACTCAAACTGATGGCCTACCATTCCAAACCACAGCAAACCTCCAGGCTCCACACAGGGAAAGCAGCAGCCCTTGGTGATAAATTGATTGTTTTCCTGTTAGCTGTGGAATTTCTTAGTGCTGTAAAACTGCTGTCCATGCTGAGGACTCCTCCTGTTATTCTCTTGAACCAAGAGTACAGCAAAAGGCTTTGCTGGGAATTCTGTACATCTCCATTTTAAACAGATGGCTGCTGAACTCCGTAAGTTCAGCGCTATGTGGTCTGATTATCACCACGTGTTTCCTTTAAGCAGAATAAATTAGAAAAAGGAAAAACAAAACCAAAGACAAACCACCAAAAAGACAGCCCAGAATTTGCTTTCTGCAGAAATGCTTGGATTTCAATCACTCACAGATTTCAATTTTGAAGAATTGCAGGACAGACTTCTTGCACTTCCTGGACTGATAGCAGTGGTTGGAAAGCAAAATAATGCATGTGAGTTGCTGTTTTTTTTTCAGGTTTAGGACATGGAGCACCATATCCCTGATGGAGGATGGCTGTTTGTTGAAGAAGACTCAACAAACTCAGCAGACTTGGTCGTGATTCAGTGCTGTGCTCCCACACCACACACTTACCAAGCAGACCCACACTCACGTACCAGGTGTTTGGTGTGGAAGAAAGCCATGCTCTAAAAACAGATGTCAGGATAGTGTTTGGATGAGCACAAGGGAATCTAATGCAATAGAAAACAGCAAAGTAGAATCTGAAAGTTAAAAGTGGACAAGTTTCTAAAGAATGTCTGGTCTTGCTGTCAGGATGAGATCAGATTTTCTGCTGGTGTAATTTCATTAGTCTACCATAACTAAGCCAGTTTACACCAGTGAAGGTCTGAACAACCAGTCTGCTTTCTCTTTTTAAATAATGCAGGGACTCTCTCCACCTGAGCTAGCAGAGGGATGGGCAGCAGCAGGAGGGACCCAGCGGTGTTGGGTCATGCATGCATGCATGATGTGTCCCCACGATAAGAACTGCCAGTGTGACATCCCTGTCATGGTATATGCAGAAATATCCTCACTTTTCTCAGTCCTGGCTTGCCACCACCAGCAAGACGGTCACGCCAGGGGGCCATGCGGGTGGGACAAACTCTGCTTACCCTTTTAATCAAGCTTTCTGCAGAAGTGCTCTGCATTTGAAATCATTCAAATGATTTGTCTAATGCTGCCCTATCAAGATGGATTTCAAAAAGGAGAAAGTGCAAACTCCCAGAGCTGGTGGAAAATGCAAATAAAAACAGCATTGTTCTGGCGTGGATGGCTGTCACTCAGCCTCTAATCAAACATAGGCTGCCTAAAACATAGAAGGCAGGGAAATGAAACTTTAAATGGCGTTTTCATCCATATAGGAATGGCTCAATTTGTGCTTTTTTTTTTTTTTTTTTTTTTTTTTTTTTTTTTGTGTGTGTGTGTGTGTGTGTGAAATAACTGCATTTTATAAAGAAATGCTACAACTGCTACAAATAATTAATGTTATCTGAAATTATCATATTCTAGGAGAGGGTGATTAGATTCAAAACAGCAGAGACAATTCTAATCTCAGCGATAAGAGATGATATAAAACCAATGCCTATGTTCTTAGATAACCTTTGGTCTCAGCCTTTTGGTGAACATCAGTGCTCCTGAGGCTAGTGCATGTTTATTTCTTAAGTTGAAATGTAACATTTTGCCCATATGTTGATATTAAAACAAAAAATTCACTTCTGAACTCTTTAATCTTTTTATTCATGTGTTCTGTTGCTCTCAGGCAGGGATTGTGAGTACCAGACGCTGCCTTATGTAAAATAATTGACTATATTTTCTCTCCTCTGAACTAATTCACCACGTTTTCTCCCTATCTATCATCTAAATGAATGTACAGTGTTTTCTATCCATCACCCTGCTAAGGTACTCATCACTGGGGGATGCAGCCAGTAGATAAAAAGTATAATGATGCTATATTAAATAAAGAAAATCGATGTTCCACTCACATTCAAGCTGAGTCAAATTGTGACAAGTGGGTTGCCACGAGGAGAATTTGGCCCTCTGTCTCAAGCAGAGGACTCTTCTGAAGCAGTTCTTGCAGCTTATGCTATTTATAGGCCCTGCCTTGCTATGCTGGGAAAGCTTCTCCCATCCTCCCTCTGCCCCAGCCCTCCTCGCTGGTGCCCAGAACTTCTTGTCCTGGTCAGTGTGGACACAGAGAAGCAGGTGCCCGAGATGACTCAAGAAACTGGAGCATTCAAACAGCAGAAAATGTGACAAGACTACATAAATTGAAGAGGTTTTGTGAATGTCTGCCTGATTCACACAGGTAAGAAAAGCAAGCCAGGGTCCTTGGCTGCAGCATTTCTGGTATATAAGGGTCCTCAGCGTGAATTTTGATGCCGTGGCCATACCAATTTACACTGCAGGACTCTGCTCTGGGATCCAACAGGCAGTGAAAGCAATTCCTGGTTGATCTGCAGACAATTCAACATGAGACTGTCCCTTGTGAACAAAAAAAGGGAGGCCAATTTTTAAAGCAAGTCCGGCCTGGGCAGCTCAGGTCAATGCCCCTCTAATGTACCATATAAACTTTAATGTACTACCAGTCCACTTCAGCTATGCTTTATTTATTTATTTATTTATTTTCCCTCATTGCAAAATGCTGAATTACAGTTAAATGCTAGACGGTATTTCCTGGCTGTGTGGCTGATTGCTTGCCTTTTTGCATGGCTGGTTATTTGTTAGTACTGAGTGCTTCAAAGCTGACCAGTCTGTCCATCCTCCCAGGGAAGCAGCTCAGCTCTCTTTGCCCACCCGATTACATTAGCTGAGAGGGAGGAAACATCTTCTGGCACTTCACAACAGAGATACAAAAGTGACGGAACTGCTTTTGATGCAGAGGCACCACATCTCCTTGCCAGCCTGCATATTCAGGTTTTCTCTCCATGGAAATTGGGACAGTGCTGGAAGGGGATCCACAACTCCTCCATGGAGCAAGGCACTGACTCAGCTGGTGCATGCAGTTGGCCTGGGTGCTGTGAACAGAGAGCCCATCCCCAAGACAAAGGATGCACTCGCAGGCAGCACAGTGCCTCTGCTGCCTCCCCAAAGCCTCCAAATGAAGGCTCTGCAACCCAAAAGCTGTTTACCCCACAGCTAGAAAATCACTCTTTTTTGCCTCTGCAGCAATTTCCCTTGAGTTCTTTTATCTGTCCAGGCAGAGCAGCACACACAGCTTTGCAGCAACTCAGGTTTTGGTTCCACATCTCCCAGCAAATTATGATTATGCCATGTGAACAGTCTGTAGCTTATTTGCAGTAGACCTCTTTATACCTGGCAACCTAAAGGTTTGGGATGTACACTCCATGTTAGCGAGATTTCCCTACATTAGACGTGAGAACAAAGCTCCTTCTTCCAAAAAAATATACTTCAAGTACTTCTTTGCTGTGGAGCAGAAATGGTCCTCTCTGCTACCGGGATGTGAGAGGAAACCTTTCCCTTCTCCAAGCACAAGATCTATTCTCCATTTATGCTAATTTAAAAAATCAAAAATCAAACAGAAGACAGGGAAAAGAAACAGCAGCAATGAAAAAACCCATGGGCACCTGACATAAACAGGAGCATTTGATAGGGGAAGGGGAACTAGTTTCTGTAAAAAGGATTCCAGCCAAGAGAAATCTTAATCTATTGCATGTCAAAAGATTTGAGCTGGAAAACATTCGTGTTCTTTTCTTCCAGTATGTTTTGTCATCGTGTACTCTGGAAACATCTTGGATGGCTGTTAATAATTTATGTGGTACAGTGGCATACTAAATCACTTGGCTGTTGGAAGAGCTTTGAAACACAGGGTCCCTGGGTCTGCCCTGGATAATGAAGGGAACTCCTGAATCTGCCAGGTGCCAATAGGTTTTGCTTTTATTTCTTGCAGCAATGTGATGTACAGCCTGTTAAGACAAGATGCATCTGTTAACACTTGAAAGCAGACTTGGACCGACAAAAACAAAGCAAAACAAAACAAAAAACAGCCTGATGGCAAAACTCTCCAAAATCTGTTCCTTGGAAGCAATGTCCAGTTGGGATAACAACAATAAAGCTGCTCATTGAAGTAACACTTGCATTGGTTCAGGAAGAATTTACAAATTTTTCGTGCAGTGTTTCCCTCTTGGAGAAAACTATAATTTATTAGTCACATTTAGGACCAGCGACTCAGCCCAGCCTGCTGCTATGTTTGCAACCTCAGACACATCCCATCGTGGCCCTAACGGACCTTTCTGCAAAACTGCCTGGGTGATACTGACTGGGCTGTGATAAGATGCCACTAATAAGGGCTTTTTGGAACCCCCAAGAGAAAATGCTATTTAATAACAAATCTTTGCTGCTTATTTTCAAAAATGTATTTTCCATACCAAGAACTTTTAGTATCTCAGCAAGGCTTCTCCTGTAGACTTACTGTACTTTAAAAATGCAACATTTGCATAGATCACCATGCTGAGGAGGCTACTAGCAGAGGAAAGATGCAGGCTGAGGGCAACTTAAGGAAAGGAACAGATGGGACAGTTAGAGGAAAGATGCTTGAAAAAAAAGAGAGAGAAACAGAAGTAAGTCCAAAGGGAAAGCAAAGGGCACAGTGACTTCAACAGTGCAAAGAGCTCATCCAGTGGTGCTGTTTAATTAAAGGGCCAGTTATATCACAGTGTTTGCAAAAGGGAAGAGGCAGGATTTCTCATCTCTGCTGGGATTCAGCCTTCTTTTTCAACATTGCCCCTGTGGAAGGGAAATTTTGCTGGGGCCGTGCTGCCAGCCGCGGCACAGTGCATCTTTCGAATGCAAGTGCTCTGTCAGCAGCAACCTCTTGATCTCTCCAAGGAGTGCAAAGCCCTGTAGGACCATTGACTTTCTGTGGGTTTAGAGCGAACTGATCTAAACCAAAGCATTTTAAGCAGCAATTTGGGTGGCACCTCCCAGCAGCCGGGGTGCACACCTGGACACTGCTCCCCTCAGCACCCAAGGAGCCCCTTAGCCTGCACGTTACCGGGCGGGCGGCAGAGCACGTGGCTTCTTCTTCCTATTTTCTACTTAAGAAGGACTTTGAAGAGAGACTGCCGCAGCGCAAGGACGACAGTGCCCTCTGTTGTCCCCGTGCTTGCAGCACCCACCGCTGCGCTCCAGGCCTCGCCTTCCAGCCCAGCACTGGCAACCCCCAAAAAATAACCATAAAGCCCAGCCCACGCTGTCGGTGTCCCCCAGGGGCCAACAAAGGGGTCTCGGCCCCAGCCGGCTGCCACAGGCACACGCAGCGGCCGGGGGGTCGACGTTCAGAACGGGCCCTGTCAGGATCCTCCCCGTTCCCAGACAATGAAGGGCAAATGCGATGGCGGGGGGGGGAAAGGGAAGACGCTGAGCACAAGGAAGAGGCAAAACGCAGTAAGAATTATCTCTTTATTCCTTTATTCCCACCCGCGCACTCGCTCGGGAGAGTCACAACGGTTACAGCGCGAGGGAAACCCGCCCGGCGCCGCCATGACAGAAGCCGCCATGACACCACCACGGCGCCGCCATGACACCGCCAGCCCGCCACGGCCCCCCGCTCCCTCCCCATTGGCTCTCCCCGTTGCCACGGCAACAGCGACCCCACCTCGGGGCGCGCCGGCGCTCTGATTGGTGGCTGCCGTTGCCGCTTTCCCTGCTCCTCGGGGAAGGTTGCGGTTGCTGATTGGCTGCTGCCGTTGCCTAGGCGACGGCAGGACGCGGCGAGGCCTAGCGCAGCCATGGCGGGGCCCGAGGCGCCCGCCCGGCCCCTGCTGACCGCCGAGTCCCCGCCGCCGCCGGTGCCCATCTCCGCGCTGCCCCCCAAGGTGTACGAGGCGGCGCTGAAAACCGGGCCCGACTCCTCCAGCGGCCTGGCCACGGCCGGCTTCCGCAGCGCCAAGTACCTGCCCCCCGAGTGGCACCAGAGCAACTACTGCCAGTACCACCGGGCCTTCGCCAGCTGCCAGGAGGCCGAGCGCAACCGGGATGAGGCCAAGGAGCTGTGCGAGCGCACTGCTGCCGCCGCTCAGCGTGCCCAGCAGGATTCCACAGCCGCCCTGGGCCAGCGGCTGCAGGACATTCACTTCTGGAAGGGTGAGCTCCAGAAGGAGATCGAGGACCTGGATGCGGAGACCGGGCTGCTGGCAGCCCAGAAGCTGCGGCTGGAAAGGGCGCTCGACGCCACCGAGGTGCCCTACAGCATCGCCACCGATAACCTGCAGTGTCGGGAGCGCAGGCAGCCCCCGGACCTGGTCTGTGATGAGGTGGAGAGGGAGCTGCTGAAGGTGAGCGGGGCGGTAGGATGGGCAGGGCTGTTGGCAGCCCTTGCAGAGTGCTACCCCCTCTCCAAAATGCTGAGCGGCTTGGTCAGCAGGTGATAACTGCAGCATAAAGGTACCTTCTGGCAGGATGCAGAGGTTTGTTTGCCCTTCCTGGCAGCCTGGACTCTGTCTGTCGATCCTAAATGCAGGAGGGATTATTTAAAATCCTTCCTTTGTTTAAAAAATGTTTAAAATCACATGAGTACAATCAGAGGAGACCAGATCCATACGAAATCAAAGCAGAGGTTTCCTGTACCAAGCTGAGCATCACACTCTGGCATTAAACACTTTCCAGACTCTGCTTGGATTAAAGTCCCCTCATCTCTGCAGGTTACACTTTAAAAATGCAGTACCCCATGAGCAGACTGTGTAGAGGGACTGAACCTACAGTTAACAACTATTCAGGACATGTGAAACGCTGCCTGTTTCCATGTTCAAGAGAGCAGTCTCTGCCTTTTACTACCAGTTCTGATGCTGCAGTCTTGCCAAGGTTCTCAACAAGGTAATCTAACATGGCACTGTTGTGTCTCAGCCCAAGCCATCATTTTAATTGTACGGCAGGACAGCAGCATGGCTCTCTCCAATCAGTGCAATGTAGCCGTGTGACACCTGCGGGAGATGACAGCTCCAGACACACGGGGGGCCCAGACAGATGGTATTTCTGACAGTGTGACTTCAACAAACCTGATGCTCTCCTGAAATCTGCTCGATCATTTTCCTCCCAAAGAGGACTCTACTCTAGCTGACACTTTGTTATCTGTCACTGTGATCCAGCACAGCATGTAGATTGCCTTCAAAGCTGATGTAATTATTGTGGTTGCATTATGATACAGAGAACAGATTCTGGGTCATCTTTCATTCTTGAATGATACATATCCTACTGTCCCACAGATAAATTAATGAACATTGGCCTGCAGCTTCCAATATAATGGAAAGCTGATTCATGATAAGTTACTGATTAACCCAGATGATTAATATTTGTTGTTAGAAAAATACGTAAGAGAATTACAGAGTTGATGGAGTGCTAGTATTTAGCAATATTTTTAATAGGAGTAATGCTCAATTGTAATCATTACCTAAGAAGCTGTTCTAGTGAAAAATGCAAAAATGGGAGGATTAGTGTATGGAGTATTTCAGTGGTGTGCCAGACTGATTTTTGAATTGTTATAAAATACACAGTACAGAAACTACCTTCATCAGCTGCTGCTGCTTTAGAGAAAGATGTGAAATACAAGATTTACCCCTCAAAAAAATCAATTTTCTGGTATTTCTCTCCTCCTGATCTCTGTTTCAAAGGATAGTTTGTTCATTGCTAAGAAGTCCGTCTGCTGCTGCTAATTCTTCACCTGAAATTGTGATTCTTTGCGTGTGACGACAGACCATCAACAGCCAAGTGGGATGTCATCAAAAAAGAATGATGTGAGTTCAGCTGAGGCGTGTATACCAGCAGCAGATGGACTCCTGAGAAATGAAGATTTTGTTGCCATGCCAATGACCTTTGCAGTACAGAAGGAAGAGGAGTATATAATATGAGAGGAAACCCTTCCCATTTTCACAGAGGGATAGATTTTATGGCATGAATGTTTGCAAATAGATTCTTATAATGTGCCCTCTGTGGCTCTGCCAGCTTTTTAAGCTGCAGCTATACTCTGTACCTCTTTTGCTGCAAGAAATCGAACAGAACCTTGTATTTCTTACTCTCTCTAAAAGTGAGTAATAATTCTTCACACTCAGAGTTGCTCTTCCATGAATTCTGACTGTTCATTGCACAGATTTCAGAGTTAATGGCCCAGTTCCCTGATGGCTGTGTGTTCATTTGCTTACTTGGAGGAGCTATGCACATTTTATTACTAAAGTACTGACATACTTTTTATGAATGCTGCATACTTGTCCAGTCACTTTCTAATCTCAACTCTCCTAAGAAATGGTAACGCAAGGGAGACCAGGAGTAATTTATTCTCTTCAAAAATCTTCATCTCTTCTGCAAAAACTGAGAAATAGAAGAAATATTTTTCCAAAAGTCAGCGGTGTGAGGAAAGGGACATTCTTTTCTTTGCACAAGTAGTTTTAACTGTGTATGCATAGAACTGCATAGCTAATTTATGTTCTGGGAATAAGGGATTAAGGTATTTAAGTGAAAGCTCCTCACACGCATAGTAAAATCAGCTGTTACACAGAACTTCATAGGCTCCACTTAGCAGCATATTAATCTTTTCTTAATGCAGTTGTTAAAAAAAAAAAAAAAAAAAGCTGAAGAACACAATTATTTTCCCTATGAAAATGATCTTTGATGACTAAAAAGATAGTCTCTTAAGTAGAATCATTTTATTTGTTTGGGCTGCTGCACTGTAAACACCTAAATTCAGAAAAAGCAGTGCATGCATCTATCTTCTATGAGTTTTCTTGTTACTTTCATAGCACATATGAAATCTCCTCTGAATCCACCTTGTATCTGTTTAATGACAGTTTAGTATGTTTATGTGCTAGCATTTAATATTGAAGATGTAATCACTAGTACAGGACTTGCCACATAGCAGTATACTGTCAGTTAATCACGTTTCACTTGCGTTTATTCTGCATTTCAAGGTTATTTCTGCATATCCAGTATCCAGATTCATTAACTGAGTGCCAGATCGACTGTGTTCTAAGCAGATGTATTTACATTTAAGTCATTTTTTTAACCCAAGAACTGTATTTGACTCAGAGTGTTGACTTGTTGTGCATTTGCTTCAACAATGATGTCAGCCCCACTATTCCCTGATGCTGGAGACAAAGGCATTAGCCAAGATCCTGTCACCAATATAAAATTAAAAAAGTAGAGAGGGGATACAGTTGTGTGTATTCCTGCCAAATGCAATAATGGGGAGAGGAATCCAGCAGAAAACCCTTTCCAAACACTGATCTGTAGCTTTGCCAAGTGAACCAGTGCACAATAGGACAGTCCTGTACACAGACAACTCTGTTAAAAGCATAGCACCTAGTTCAACATCTTCAGACCATGGATTTTGAAGCAACTTGAGGAGAGCAGATATTTATGCAGTATTGATCTATGGCCCTTCTCCCGCTGCGATCCCATGAGCAAGCCACAGCTCCGCTTTGTCAGCGGCTGGATCGCGCTGCGATGTCTGACAGTGTGGTCAGGACTGTGTGACCTAGATCAGAGGATCTTCATCTTCAGCATGGTGCCACAGCTCCTCCCAGGCACGCACTCTGACTTCTGAACTGTTTTAAAAGCTAGGAGAAATCATTTATTAGATAATTATTGAAAATACATTGCCTTATACATCTACTTATTCACTCTAAGTAGCCTTAGACTGCCATTAATTAGGAGAACTCTATCTTCAGTTTTAAATGTTGTATTTGAATGCCTATCTCCTCAAAAGGGAAACAAGTTTTTAATTTTATTTTAGGTCATTCAACAAGGGAGTTCTTCATTTTTGCACTAGTTCACTTTTTCCACGTGTGACACTTTATCTGCTAAAGGAAGGCTTTTCTCATTTAGGATTGTGCACATTACTCACATGAAAATGATTGCCTCTCTTTTTACATGGAGACTGACTACCCAGCACAAAATAACAACAATTACTATAAAAGTAATTTCAAGTACTGTCTCTTTTTAACACTAAAATTATTTTAATTTTTTGACAACTCAGCCGTTGCAGTATTTCCTTTTTGCAGAAAGTGAATCCTGGTGTTTTCACAGTTTGTAAAGTGATACCTTCAGCTATGTATTTATTTTAATTGTGCTCATTTTAAGCCTTAAAAATAATATTTTTTTTTCCAGTCAAGATTGTCCTTTTCCATTTAGAATAAAATGATATTTTTTTACATTCCCTGATGGTTTCTTATAATGGAGAAACTGACACCGCAGGGATGTATGCGCTCATTTATTTGTCAAGAACAGTTCAAGGATCAGTGAGTGCCAGCAACGTTCTGAGTGTGAAGTCTATTAGTAAGAATATACTCCCTTAGTTGTCATTGGATGACTGTCATTGATGCACAACAGCAAAATTAATTAGAAGCTCTGTGGTTACAAAAGCTCTTTTCAAAATCTGAGCCTCAAATATTAAATTCCTTTAAATAATAAAAAAGAAAATGCATGTTGGGTAGGCCTTTATATAACAGCTTATAATCACCAGGCCAGTAAATCACTTCATAGAGCGTGGATAGTTAATCCCTAAAGCAACTTTATTACAGACAAAAATGAACACCAGGTACTTTTTGTTCAGTAAAAATCTTTTAGAAAGGATGGTCATTTTTTTTTTTGATCACGTTTGTGCTGAAATGGATGTTCCTGCTAAAAACAGATTGAACTGAAACTTCAGACATTGGATCTGTTATCAAGGTGAGGCAAAGCTTTGTGACTGTGAGCAGTCGCATCTTGCAGCCAAGAGGAAATTAACTTCTCAAACAACACTGCATATCTGAGATAATTCTGAAGTCCTTGGTACTAACCATCACCAGAGGCAAAACAAATTCTGGAACAAATGGGTCTGATAAAGTAAAGCTACAAGTGTCGTCAGGTTTATCTTGGGATGGCTGTCCTATACCTGCTGAAGCAGACTGACTGTTTAAATCGTAGAGCAGTAACTTCTATTTTTAGTTAATATAGAGCATTCAAAGGAAGCAGGCCAACCAGAAGTGTGATACTCCTTTATGTTAAGTAGCTCCTTATCACCATACTTCAGACAAACTTTATTTTTGGAGATCTGCAGGAATCTGCTGGCAGCCTTTGCCTTGCATGCAGTTAAAACACTTGTTACAGAGCAAGGCAGCATGCTCTGAAGGTGTCTGCAAGGACTCAGCAGATTCTGACTGCCAGTGTCTTGCCAGAGAAGCTGATCTGCTGCATCACATCCCAGTGCAAGGCAGCAGCCCCTGACATCTGAGTTTGTGCTTGCAGAGGAGAAAGAGTCCTGCCCAGCTTTGTGCAAGGCAGTGACTCTGGTCTCCTGCTGAGGACGGTGCTGTTGCCTTATTTTTTCTCTACTTCAAAGCTGTGCAAGTAATTCAGGTATTCTGTTTAATCTGGCAGAACACACTCTTTTTCATAGAATACACATGCAATATGAAAGTAATGAATCCCCAGGCTTTAGAAGTATTTATGTATTGCTGCCTTCATAGACTTATAGCTGAGTTACCTCAGTATTTGCTAACTCCAGAGAAGATCTTATCTTGTAATAATAAGGTAAGAGTGGGTAATGAGTGGAAGATTTGAGTGTATATCCACAGCGATTGAAATCAAATTGCTCTGCAGGATGGTATGTACTGCACCGAATATCATAGAAGTCTCAATGTTTTTATCTAGGAAGCTGAACTTATAAGAAATATCCAGGAGCTTTTGAAAAGAACTTTGATGCAAGCTAGTAACCAGATGCGGTAAGGTGTTTTTCTCAATACCTCAGTGGTTAATTTATATATAGGCAAATAATTCCTGGCACACCGGGGTACAACACCCAGTCGATAAAGTTCATACCAATGTGTTTATGAGCTGTGTGAATTCCATTTAAACCTGAAAAGATGTACTCACTGATGAAACTTTAGGATTAGCAAGGAAGGTAAGGCAAGGTGGGAGCCATGCCCTTTCATAATTTCCAGTATATTGCTTTATATTTTCAGTCCTAATTTCTAGTATGTGTATTCAGTTGTCCAGTTTTCCAACACTAAACCAGAATTTAATAAAATATTATCTGGATATTACTCTCTCTTTTTGCACCTTGTGATATATTGAAACTGTAAATCTTTTACAATAATTTGTCTGATCAAAGGACCTTTTCAAGATGAGTTTTTTGCCGCCAGATGTCACTATGAACTTACAATGTGGAATTTAACTCAACCTTCCATATCAGCTCATTGCACTTCAAAGGGAATATTTGTTTTTAATTTATATCAAACCCTTTTGAAAAAAGATGTTAGCCAAATCCTCAGGTGCATCAATATGATGGGGTTAACGCTGGAAACGCTGGTATTTTACTTTAAATTTATTTTTTCATCTGGTTCAATTTTTGCTATTCTACCAGATAAAATGAAATTTTATTTTTAAAAATAATGTTTTTAAATGTAGAATAATTTATAGTAGTTCTATTATATCAGTTATGGTATCAAAGTAATCTACTGAGTTTAGGCTTCTCTTTTTATAAATGTTTTAAGATCATTTTTGGATCAGCAGCATCACTGGGCGGCAGAATCTTTTTAATTCCTTAGGTAAGAGTGACATCTGGTGTTAACAGTTGATAAAGACTCACTGTCTTCTGTAATCTGAAGTCATTCTAATTAACTGGTTGATGTTTGACTCATTTAAATGACAACAAAGCAGCAGTTTCAACTCTTAACAAAAAGGAAAGTTTACCTTCTCAATTTTCTGTGACAAAGACACAGCCTATCTTCTTAAACATCTATAGTTATGTTGAATTGTATTGTTTTCTATTAACCATGTGTGATAATAATGATGGCCTTTTCAGATTAAATCGAGACCACAAAGAGATTTGTGAGATGGACTGGTCAGACAAAGTTGAAACGTACAACATTGATGATAAATGTGGAAGATACAATAACCAGAGCACCAACATCCAGTTTCATCCTAGCTCGGTGAAGTTTGAAGAGAGGTAAGCAGTTCTCATCATTATCCTCCACAAAAACCCTGGTAAGATATGATACATCCTTTGCATCAGTGAAAGCTATAATGCTGCTCTGAATTAAAGGTGTTATTGCTGCTTTGCACATGTGATGTCATTGCTTTAAAACAGCTACATGGATAGCAGTGGTAGTGCTACCATTTCAGCATGCCACACCACTTATGACGAAGTAGATTCCTTGTATGCAGACTGGTTTTGTTGAAGTTTTTCTTCGAAACAGTTGGCTTTACCCTATTTTATTTTTCTTCTTGCAGTGCATCAACACCAGAGACATGGGCCAAGTTCAGTCACGACAACATCTATAAGGCAGAACGAGAAAAACAAGCTTCAATTAATCTTCGTGCTTTAATTGATAATATTCTTCATGACGTATCTGAGGACCTGAGGATGCAGTGTGCTGCTGTTAATGAGGCTTTTGCCAAACATCTTGAGGAGCTAGATGATACAAAACATAAACTAGAGCATCATTTGAAAAAAGTAAGTGTTATTTTTGAAATGCGGGTTACAGGCATGATAGCATCGTTTGAGAAGATCATGGTAAAATTATCCTCTAGAAAAAAAAAATCTAAAACACTATTTTGTGTCAGTTTAGTATCTGATAAGAGTCTTCAGTGCTGGATTATGGCTCCAGTTCAGCTTGTTCTGCTGTCTGCTGTGCTGCTTCCGTAGCAGCAGCAGTTCCTGGCAAATTATAAGAGGTGTCTTCAGACTCTGCTCCTTCTCCAGTGTTGAAAAGCTCCTATTTCTGTGTTAGGCTATTGGGAGGTATGGAAAAAACAAGTCATTCCTTAGCACCTGTGCAGTAATGACAGCTGGGCAGACTCTATTTTCTTCATGTGTGTCAGTGGTTATGAAAGAGAAGGAATTCAGAATTTTCTGTCTTTTTCTTCACTAATGCTAGAAAACCATACAATTCCAAGCTGACCAGCAGTTCGTAATCCTATTCAAAATAACTTGAGCTTTTCTTGGATAATTTACAGTTAAAGATTTACAATTAAAAGCAATTCATGGAAGTGGGATGTGTTGTGAGGAGATGTGAAGAGTTTTTGAACAGGTTACAGCATATTTTCCGCTGCTTTTCAGCACAGAGATCAGATTCTCAGTGTAGGAGTAGAAATAAAGATGTCAAAAACACTTTTGTGCTTCTATTTCTTTTATATTCTGGCCAAATAGGAGGTCAAAACTGTAAGTGACTCATTGGGACCATGATGAAATGTATAGCATGCTCAGAGACGAGTTTTTCTAAACAGTTCTTTTTCTTGGGTATCCTTTTCAGACCCTCAAGGAGATTGGAGATCAAGAAGCTAACATTGCTGCTCTCAAGCAAGCTATCAAAGACAAAGAAGCCCCAATGAAAGTTGCCCAAACAAGGCTGTATGACAGATCTTTTAGGCCCAATGTTGAGCTCTGCAGAGATGCAGCACAATTCAGGTAAACACTGTTAAACAAGTTCTCCAAGATGTTCATTCTATCCAGAGGTGATGTTAGATAGCGTTTGCACTTTTTAGTGGCAACATAGGGCCTTTAGCTTTTATCGTGAGGTTTGATCTGATATATGAGAAATAATTCAATTGACTAAAATCACTGCAAAGAAAGCATTATTTTAACCTAATGTATTGACAAACAGAAAATGTATAGACACCACTCTGATGTTTACTTCTATGCTTTTTTCTCTGAACTGTGTAGTTTCTTTTTGATTTAAATGATCCAAAAAATCTGGCTACGTGTGGATAATTTGCCATTCTTTAGCTGTTAGCAAAAGTTCACCACAAGGTGGACCATGTGCTGAAAGAATTATGTTTGAAGTGTTGAGAATGTAAATGGGCTGCGCATATCCACAGTCTGAGACATGTCCTTAGTACTCCAAAGAACTGGGCTGGTGGCATTTGATTTTCAGTAATAATCCGTTTTAAAACTAGAGGTCAATAAATCCTTTCAAATTAAAGGTCTGAACGTCACATTTGTCACTTTTGATCTCATTATAAGCCTTGTAATTGATTCTCATCCTTCACATTTTCCTGCCCTTAGGAAAAGTGGGGGATCAGCTTTTGCAGGCTTACAATTTACTTGTAGCAAAGATGTCTTCCATTCAAAGCCAATATGCTGTTCTTTACACAACAAGGAAGAAGTTATAATTAATCCAAATGCTTTATGCCACTGCAGGCACACTCATTTAGGTCCTGATTCAGCAAATCATTCTTGTGCAAGCTTTACAGTATGTATGTTTTCTTTAATGGGATCTAAGGACATATTCAAGTCCTTTGCTGAATGGGCATGTGTTTAATTGCCATGCTTATTCTGTTTGTATTTACTCAGTTCCCATAGCATACAGGATTTTTGTTTTCCCAGGAAGTAAATATGTGCAGACAGAGATTGCAGTAAAGCACCTAACCTACACTTACTTTCAGCTGAAGTGATGTGCTTTTTAAAAATTGTATTTTTTTTTTTTTTAATGCCGTGCTGCTGCTTCTTAAAAAACCTACATGCATTTTAAGCGAAGACTGTTTTCTGATGCCTGGTACAAATATCATGTTTAATACTTGAGTTTTATACCAGTGAATAGATATCAAAAAACAGGCTTAAAGAAATGCAGATACAGTTAAACTGGGTAACTCACTGAACAATTTCTGTTTTAAAATTATTAATACAAGTGTCCTGCACAGTGGGAGAAGGTAAAGATGAATAGTTCCACTGTTCTTAGTGGCAAAAGGCATGCTTAATGCTATCTAAATCATGGGAGATTTCAGTAAAAAACTGAAAGTGAACTGGTTTTCGCTAGGTGTGTAGGATCTCAAAGAGGTCCTACAGGTCTAAGTCCTGTATCCCAAAGTCTCAGGTACCCTTTGATGCATTGGGATCAATCCCTCCTGTCTTTGTTGATGAGTGTTATGCTTCTGCAGCTGTTGATCTTTATTCCTGTTACAGTTCATATGTCCTTGGGAACACAGACTAGATTCTGCCCATTTTTATATTACTTATGTAATTCTGTTCAGGTTGATCAATGAAGTTGAAGAACTAACGGAGTCCATTGAATCTCTGAAGAAAAAACTGCTAGAAGCTGAACAGTCTCTGAGGAACCTGGAAGACACACGGATGAATTTAGAAAAAGAAATAGCTGTGAAAACAAATAGTATTTTTATTGATAGGCAAAAGTGCCTGGCTCATCGCACACGCTACCCTTTTACTCTTAAATTAGCAGGTTACCAGTAGTAATCTCTGTACTAACTATGCAAAGTCTGGAAGAAAAGTATAATTTAGATTCTTTCATAGAAAACACACGGGTAATATTATACACAGAAGTACTGTTATTTTCCTTATTTGTATTAAAATGCAGTAGTATAACACGTCTGGCTTTGAGTCCTGCCTTTAAAAAATTGGTCTGAGTGCAAATCTGTATAATCAGTTTAAAATACAGTTTAAAGGCAATTCACTGTATCTAGAAATTATCTATACCCTATTTGCATAACTTGCACAGTATGTGGTATTTGGGGTTTTCACCCTAATAAATGAATATGTTGGGTGAGTATTTAATAATGTACACAGGTGTGGACATACAAAGTTTATAGCTTTCTAGCATTTTCAGGCAGACTGAAATGAGAGCAATAAAACTGCTTGCCTGACAGAAGATCACATGAGCAGCAAGGAAATAGAGGATAGACTTTTAAGCTGTTCAAACATTATTAGTAAAAAAAAGTTTGCACAGGTTAGATGACAACATGACTATTGGCAAAAACACTCCCAGTCTGTGACACCTGCTTATCTAATCTGAAAATGAGTTCAAGGATTTTTAACTTTCAAGTCCATTCAATATGGCTTTTTTTTCAGGAAAAGAAAAAAAAAAAAAAAAAAGAAAGAACTAAACAGCTTGTGAATAGCAATCGTGCCTTTCAACTTAACCACTTGGATGTTGAATTGAGCTCTTGATCTTTTCCGCCTTTTCCCTGGAAGCAAGGCATGTGTTTGAACTATTATCCATAATGGAGAACGCATCAGATTCATCTACTCTAGTAGAGCAATGTAACAAATGTCATTCATCCATTAGCTTAGTAGGCCACTTGGTTGAAAATGTGACATGTGTCAAAAAAGGGAAATGATGACACAGAACTGATTTCCATTATGGTTTCCTGTATTACAGGTTTTTACTTTTAAAAAGCAGCTGACCAAAGAGAAAAAAAAAATCAACCTTCCCTTCCCCCCCCCAGCACACATATAAACCTAGCCAATGTACATCTCTGAATAGCCCTGCTCTGTTAACCAGAGCAGGAGAGGCCATTAGCCTATCTGTTTTGCTCACAGACAGCTATTTGTATTATCTTAACTCAGGATGTGCAGAGCAGTATTCAGCAATTGCCCTCCTGCTAAAAGCTACTACCATTTATTTCTTTGAAAACCAGCTGCATCAATGAGGGTGTTTGACCCAAGCCTCTATTTTGCAGGTTTTGTGTTCCAAGAGTTTTGTTTTGCATTTTTTAATAATTTCTTCTTTGTGATTATATTTTCATAGTCGAGACACTGAATCCTTGTTAGACAGAAATGGCATGTGGATTAAAAAGAAGTCAAAAGTCACTCTGCTATGCGTTTCTGGGTTATTCACAGAAACCTTTCAGAAAGTACAGAAAGGAGCAACATTTTCAAATTGACCTTTCTCACCCACTAAAGAAAAACCAAACTTGCTAGAGTTCCTTTCTTCCCACTAAGATTCGGACTCCTGACACCTCAGCTTTCCTCCTTTCCCCCAACACACCCTTTCTCCCCAACTCCTTCCATCTCCAAGTCAGTACAATTTATCTGATGGTTTGCTTTCAGCTGGCAGCACTGGAGCAGAGGTAATCCGAGGTGTATGCCAAGTGGCAAAAAGGTCAATCTCCATTTCCCTTATTTATGATGACCAGATTATCTCAAAAATCTCAATCTTGGAGAAAAAAACTGGAGGTGGGAACCATTTCCATTTCTTCAGTCCAACATCTATTACAGCAAAAGAAAAGTGATCTAAATCTCAGGTAGTAGAAAACTGAAGCAGTTGGGGTCAGAGTGGAATATGGGTTACAGTTATGGCAGATGGGACCATGGGACTATGCAAGGCCCCAGAACTATTATTTTGATTCAAGAGTTTTTCATGAGAGAGAAGAAGAGTGCTGTCATCTTCTCTGAGACTGTGTTGAGTACAAATAACCTTTTGCCCCATACAGGTTTGTAAATGGATCTTTCCCTAATTAAAGCCTATCAGTTTAATTTACCTTTGTGAACTAAATTACTCTGCCCTTGCTTTAGGCCAATCAAGGAAAATTTTGCTCTGGAAAACCTAATACATTGGCAGGGTGTAATCATTGCCCTATTCACATGGTAATAGATGAATACAAGCAAGTTGTAAGGTTTTGAATCAGATACAGGAGCTTCAAGTTTCTGTAATTATTTTTTATTTAATTGCTGATTTTTAAAAATTCATAATTGAAGCCACCACTGTAGCATGTAAACAAGTTTTTATATTATTATTTTTTTTCACAATGCATTTTAAGCTGAGGATTTACCAGGAAGGATTAAAAAGATGTTTTAGCTGGTTCTCACATGAGTTAGTGTCATGGGTGAGCTATAGCTTCCCCATGTATGAAAAGTATGAACATTTTGAACTTCATTAGGATTATATATATATTTTTAAATATATTGTTATAGTTTGTTATCCTGAAAGATTTCTGGTCATGAAGACGAGGTCTAGTTTCTGGAAAGTCTTGGAGTTTCTGCTTACAGATGGAGGAAGAAATTGCTGGTGTGATAAATGATACTTCCACAATGCTTGGTACAGGACCCTTAGAAAACAAAAACAAGAACAAAAACCAGGAGTGAAGACCCACTAAACATATATTTGTTACTTACAAAGAGATGACTCTGCGAGGAGAGGAAAGGTTACAAACAGGAGATAATACTTGCATAGTATTTTTTATCACAGATAGTTGATTTTCTCTAAGACTGAAGCTTAGAACAACTGTCTCATAATTTCAGCCTCGTACCATTTCACAGGTCACTAAAAATTTAATACCAAAGAGGCAGACACCAGCACTGAGATGTTCAGGTAGGATTCTTCAGAAGTATCTTTCTCCTCTTTGGGCCCCTGACACTTGACACAAACAGAGCCTACTTAAAATACTGATTTTTAAGAGTCTGTGTAGTAAAAAGCCACAAGGACAGCCAGTAACACCAGATGTGTCCTAAAGAAATGATCTGAACACAACAAGTTTTCTTCTATTGTTCTCCAAGATTCTGTTTGAGGCAATTTGCGGTGTAATTGCAAAGATAACCTGCAGGGAAGAGGAAATTATTTTAAAATCTTTTCCTGAGCACTTTTTTCCAGTAATTTCTAAGTAGTCTCTTAGATCTGCTGGCCACTCTAAGCAAATTGTGTCCCAACATCAGTCTTGGCAGTAATAAAAGTCACGGTAACGACTTTATGGCCATGCACGGCGCTCATTAGTGCCCTGCGCTGTGCATGGGATGTAGCTGGTAGCCAGGCCGCACTCTGGCTCCACAGGCTCCTTGCTACCTGCCGTGACAGTCTGAAATGCTCTTCTCAGCTGCTGAGCTCTCATGAGGAGGACAAGCAGGACGTGGTGGGCCCTGGGCACAGTGGGCTGGGCAGTGGTCCCAGAGGGGAGCCCACAAAGTCCTGCCCCTGGCCTGGCACAAGCCTTGGCAGGCTCTGGAACACAGCACTCAGCACACCCCAGGCCCTATTCCCATCTGTTACACCCCATATTCCACATCCAGAGTGGCAGCAGGGTCTTTGTATCATTGAGAAACAAATCCCAGGTGAACGAGCATGAGGAGAATTGTCTGAATAGGGAAAGGTCAGTGCAGCTAATAAGTCCATGAACAAACAGCTTGAGCTGGGCTTGACATTAATAGCATCATTGGATATTATTTATTAACTAACTAACATTCAGTGAACTTAATCATCTTGAAATTTTCTTACAATATATTTGGAAAATAGCCACCCTCTATTTGTCATTTGTTCTTCTCCTGTTCATAATCAACATTCATGAAGTTAATGGATGGAAAATACTTCATGTGCCCGGGTACCTATCTAGATTGTGAACAAACTGTACTGTGATGCGTTGTCATTCAAGCTATTAAATCAACACTCGAGACCACAATTAAACAGAGGGGAGCAGCGAGGAAGGCTGCCTTCAGCACACAGCCCTGCAGCGTCTGCTTGCTCCACGCTCTGTTAGTACAGGCTTTGTGCTCTCCCTTCCCTGGGAACACGCTCCTCACCAAACAGATGACTATTACAGTTTCTTATTGAATGATTTTGTGTTGGTTCCTTCGAAGAAAGATTTCCCGAAGAAAGGCTGCCCTGGACCTGCCACGCTTGGCCTGCTCAGAGGAGCAGGCTTCGTGCCTTGTAATGTCTTCACTGAGACCAAAACACTCACAGTGCATGGGAAAAGGAGCTCATCCTCCGAGATGTTGAGTGCCTTTAGTTCCCCAAAGTGCCTGTTGTCTCAAAAGGAGTGGCAGGCCCCTCAGGTTTGCATCCTGCCTGCCTCCATCCCTGAACAGGGACCCCTAGCCTGGTTTTACTGCTTTCTGGTGATGAATGCAGTTGTTTCTATGACAACCTCACTACAGCATCCTTGTTTCGAAAAGTCGTGGGTACTGGGGGTGTTTTGCTTTGTACCACATGCCAGGCACATGCACCTTGGTCCTACAAGACCCTCTTCAGCTTTCTTAGAAGGAAAAAAAAAAAGGAGAATTGGAAGATAGAGCGGGTAGGTACCTCTTGAGAATTTAGGAGGCCTGGACAGTAAAAAAATCCTGTCTGAAGCAAGCCCAAGTTGACAAGTGTATTGGGGCACCTGGCTCCTAGGTCAATATTTGAATCCCAAGGGTTTTGATAGGAATTAGGAAAATTATACTTTATCATCATCCAAGACATTACTGTTATGTCGTGAGCAAAATCAACTGCTGCAGTAATGCCCTGCTGCAGAGGTGGATTTTACCCCAAATGCTTAGGAGGATGACAGCTCCAAACTGGGGTATGGATGGGGGTGGTTTGCTGCAGTGTCAACCGCCTTTTGACTGCAGTGTCACCAAGACTGGGCACTCCAAGTGTGCAACAGCAGCAGGAGAGGATGAAATCCTCAGGAAAAATGCCATTGAGGGTAAAGAAATTGTTTCTCTTTAAAAGCAGTAGGAAGATTAAGTATTTTATTACTGTTTCTTGGAGGATTTATATAAAAATAATGACAGAGGAGAAAAAGTGAATGACCTTTTCACATAGTCATGCAGTTAATCAGGAAAACTGAAATGTTTGCCATGGAGTAATTCAGGAGATTTGTAAAAAAAAAAAAAAAAATCTAGAAAGGAAATAACTCTGAAGATGGGTAGAAATTCCAGACTTATTTCTTAGAAACCTTCATTGTTTTATCCTTTAAAAATTCAAAATTCTGCCAGTGACCTTCCACGCTATGGGACAGAGATCTCTTTCAAATCAAGGGGTTTTATTTTGTTTAAACCAAAGCAGCACCAAGACAACTGAGATATGTCCAGAAAGAGACAGGATGTGGGCTCTCTTCAGCCAGTTCCTGGCATTTTGTGACACCAGCTTTATCCCAAGGATAAAATCAAGCTGCAAAACTGAGGGAGGAATCAGAAAGCTTTGTAGCTCCCCTCCACGTGAATCAGGCACAGGCTATAGCCGTGAAAATGCTCTCAGGCTTCTGTTTTTGTATTTCAAGAGCTGTAAACAAAATGCATTGTGCCAGCAAAACAACCCCGATCTGCAAATCATGCATTGCTCTTGGCTTCATTGCCAAAGGATGGGTTGATGGAGCAGAGAGCAGCAAAGAGGTGGAAAATTGTTACCCTTCAGCTTCCTGGGTGGAAGCCAGGGCCCCCAGAGGACTGGAAGTTGTCAGTGCCTCTGGCAGAAAGTCCCCATTTGCCGGTCTGGGCTTTTTTAGGGGAGAGCAGACAGGCAGGGTGGCAGAGCCACGGAGCAGCCCCAAGCATTGAGAGCAGCTTGTAAAGGGGTTGATGAACTTCCCATTGTTTGTTCTGAGTGTTCAGGATGGTTGAAGATGTCTCCACAAAGCAGGGGGTGCCTCCAGGAGGGTAGTGGCTGCTCCTCTCTGTCTGCCTGCCAGGATGAGGCTTCCTGGCAGCCCAGGGAAAACAACGCAGTTCCTGGCAGTCATGGGGCTGTAATCAGCTCTTACTTAGCTGTAGCTGTGCAGATGTGGGCTGGAGCTTTCCTCGTTGTGTAGACATTTCCCCAAACCCTCCTGGACTTGCAGAGAGCACGGTGCAACCACACGGGGCACTTGAGTCAGCAGGACTCTGGTGGAGCTCAGTGCTGGCTGCCGGTTGTGGCAGCAATGTCTGGACCATGAATAGCTGCCCAAGTGATTCATGTCATGTCCATTTCAGAGAGAAAATGGAAAAGAGGGATAACAGGGTGGTTCTTCTTCAAAATACCATGCAGATTGTTTAAACCATGTTCAGAGATTGAGCAAAAAACAATGGGGTTTGTCCCAGACATGGGATGGCAGAAGGTGACAAAATCGTGGAGACTGAATGTAAGAGCTTCTCTTTATTTTTAAATGTTTGTAGTTTTTCCTCCCTTAACCAGCTCCTTTTGAGAGCCTGTTAACTGGTGAATCATTGCTAGAGGGAATTGACCCAGCCAGCGCTGAGTCAAGGCTGCTCAGCGGCCGGGGGGGAGGCAGGATGGGCAGAGCAACAGGGCGAGGCTGCACATTGCATCCTAGCTGCCTTCCCTGAAGGGGAAGGCTGGGCAGAGGCTTCAGTAAGTGACGCAGGACTCTGGAGGGTTTGTGTTTTGGGGCTGTTTCATTTGCTAGGCAAGAAAATGATCTGCAGCAGCATGAGCCCACCAGTGCACCAAGCTGCCCGCTGCAGCCTCCAGCACGCCCAGGTGGCAGTGTCCACGGGGCTGAGAACTGCAGAGCAGGATCACACAGGGGATAAATTGAAATCCACCCAAGTCCTTGGCTGTATTTCCATTTCATACACTTAGCCTGTAATGATGGAGTGCCTTGCTCAGATACGGGCTCATGATTAAGCATTGCCTTTGGGCCTTGCAAATAGAAGATCATTTTTATGATTGCTGCAGTGTATGAGCTCTTCATAGGAGAGGCTTTTAAAATCCGAATGGGTTCAAGCGTGCAAGAGATTAATGTGGGGCTGCATGCATCTATCTCAGTCTGCAAAGTCCAATTTATTTTTGCGAAGGCCATTTGGGTTGTAAAACGGCGCTGTGCTTTCTGCGAAAGTCTGGGAGACTTTTTCTGCATGGTGGTCACTTGTCTGGAAACCTGGCAGTGGGTGACCATTAAAAGCTGATCCAAGTCTTTTGCCAAAAAACAGAGAGCCGGCAGGTCTGCTGCAGCGCTCACACAGCAAGCAGCTTTTTTACACTTCCAGCAGAGGATGCTTTGCTCGGTGCCTCTGGCACAAGGAGCAGTGCTGGCCCGGTGGAGGTGCAGGGCTGTGGGCTTCACATCAAGTGCTGGACCGAGGCAGCAGTTGCTGAGAATATTCTCAGCGCAACTTAATGAGTGCTTCATAGAAAAACCTATAAAGCCTTGTGTAAGCCTCTACTGGCTTCCATAAACCAGGAAGGAAGAGCTTTGCCTTCGTAGCCCAGCTTACTCTGAGTGATGGTAAAGCTGAGCGAGCGAGCTCATATGTTTAATTAATTTCAGATTATTGCTTCCTGCCTCATGAGTCTAGAATGGAAACTTCTCCAGGATCTGTGCTCCCTCCCCTAAAACCTGTGCTGGGAAGGATTAAACCCCTCCACCCTCCCACACTCTTTGCACCCCTCTGAGGTGGCTGTGCCAACACGATCTGGTCACTGGAGCTGTTACACGCTCAGTTTGCTTTACAGGCAAGAAAGACTTTTACAAGGTCTCCGTGTCTCCAGAGCTGATGATGCAAGCCCATACGCAGCTGTCTCCTTCAATAAAATAAAGACTTAAAGTAGGCAAATCTGACGCTTTCCCCAGCCGATGACTGTGGCAGAGCTGGCAGGCACCCAGCCAACGCAGCGCAAATCCACGCCACTGTTGCTGCTCCCTGATCTCCCAGAACCTTATCCTGGCCAGCCCCAGCACCCAGCACCCCCAGCCCTGGCACCCAGTGCCCCCAGCCCCGGCAGCATCCCCAAGTCAGCACCGACACCATGAGAGCTGGTCTGCCTTGTGTGAGCTCAGTCTTGAAGCATGAGGAGCCAGACTCCTTTCGGTTTGCAATCCCGATAATGTGAGCAAATCTGTGGCATTATGTGGCCTTGTTGCCCGTGTACTTCAAATATGGGCTCATTTCTCCCCAAGTCCCACCAAAATCCCTGGGAAGTGAGTACCTGAATGCTGGATCCAGCGCCAGTTGGCACAGGGAGGTGCAGCCCCAGTGCAGCAATACGGGATTATTTCAGTGTCTTTCTTCTAGTGCTGTTCCTGCAATGTGACAACAGTGGCAATAACCCACATGCACCAAGGAAGTAGAAACACTTGGGAGTAACTTCATTTGGCAATGAAATTACATTTCCCAAGATTTTTTTATTATTATTATTATTTTTAAAGAACTAGCCAGACAGAACGGCCTGATGAGCACAGCCCGGGATGCACAGGCACATCTATGAGGCAGAAAAAGAGAGGATTTTTGTTCTAAATTCACCTTGGTGTGCCACAACTGTCACCTCCTCCCGATACCCTAGCCCTGCCCCATGGCAGTACATGGGTGCTGAAGGAGGGGAAAGCGTTGCAGTGCGTGTGAGGGAGCATCCTGCAGGAACATGAGCATCAAGCCTTTGTGATTATACACGCAGCCTCCTAATTCCCAGTTTGTGTCACAGCACAAGATGTGTGTATGCACCCGGAGGTAAATACATTCCATAGCTTTTCCCCTAAACCAGCATTTAAATAAAAAAAATAGGCCTCCCACCACTAAACAGCCTATGTTTAAATACTTTGCATCTGCTCCAAAATTCCAGCTGACAGTTTAATCAAAGCTCTTACAAATATATTTCCCGCTGCTGGTTGCCAGCTCTGGTTACTGTCATGTTCTTCTTGTAGCTTGTCACACGCTGCAACGAGCTGAAAGTTTGGTGGGAAACATCTGCTTTGGTCCCCGTTCGCTGCCCTGTGATGCTCAGCCTGATGCAGACCCCCTGTGACAGTAAGGGAAGCCGGGCTAATGACGGGAGGGCTCTGGAGCTCAGTATGGAATGAGGCGATAGAGCAAACAAACAGACCACTCATGCTAATGGCCTCATTAGGTGTCTCTTTGGACTAGAAAGATGCTAGGTGTAAGAATGTGTAAGAATGCTTTTTTTTTCTTTTCTTTCTTTTTTTTTTCTTTTTCCTGAAATGTGTGAAAAATCAAGCCAAAAATGCCAAAAGGACCATCTCTTGAATATTGTTCGCATTGCCATAGAACTGCAAATATGTCCTGAAGGTCAGGTACAATAAAAGGATGTTTTACAGCAAAGAAACTGGCTGGCAACCAGGGACTGAGTGCAGGCTGCAATTATTTTAGGTGACCTTGTCTGACCAGCTGCTGTGAGACTGATTGAGCATCTTCCAGCCATGGAGGAAGAAATAAACTGAGGGGGAACCAAAAAAATTAAGGAGAAACATGAAAACACCTGAAAACCTGCGAGGAACATGCTGCCTCCTGCTTGCAGCCCTTTCTGCTCGTCGTGCAGCCCTTTGACCTTCTGCAGGTGCTGGCTGGAGCTGGAGGCACTGCTCGTCCCAAGCTCCTGCAATGCCTGGTGCTGCCCTTGCACCAGCTTCAGCCTCGGGCTGCAGAAATCCCACCTGGAGGGACCTGGCTCCATCATTAACGCTTTGCCCTTTAAAATGGTACTCTATATATATTTAAAAATTTATTTTTAAATGTTTTATTTTTATTTTATTTATATATATATATATATTTAATGATCAGCTCTTGCCACTGTGCAAGACCCTGCCCTGGGGGGGCTGCAGAAGATGAGGAGTCTCATGAGGGATCACCCTGGTGTCCCCCATCTTCTGCGAAAACCCAGGGAAGTGTAATTTACAGTGTAAAAAAGCCATAATCAATAAGCGTGAGACCTTAGCCACAGCAGTGAAGGAAGATCTATTGAGCTGTTGGAGGCTAAAACCTTTTTCTTCTGCCACACATTGTATTTAGTAGATCAAAATGCTCAGTGTGTTGAAAGCAGATTAAGGAAATTAATGAAAAGGGAAAAGCAGCCCAAACCAATCTTTCCCTTTTCAGAGAAAGCAGATAGTCACGGTGCTGCTTTCATTAACATTAATGTCAGTTAATGCTTTTAATTGTTCTCTTCTGACATTTCAATTATATGTTTTACGTAAATAAATGTCAGCTTTGGGATTGTCCAGGATAGGATTTTTGCAGAGGCTGTCTGCAAATCCCCATTAGTTGCCGTGCTGATGTAGCAGCTCTCTTTCCATCTCTGTGCCCTGAGAGTTAGGTTTTACCGGAGGGAGGGAGGCTGTCTTTTCCTTCAAGGTTCAAAACACTCCATTTGAAAGGAAAAAGAAGCCTTTTTTTAAAAATCAAGACCACACTTTTCATAGATTGACATGGTAAGTGCATGAAAGCTAAGAATCATCGTGCTGATGCAAGTGTGTTTTGAATAAACAATATTTTTCCTTGGAAAATGGCTTCATGGGAAACAAAGAAAGCTGGAGCTGGACTGTTACCCCAAGTCTGAACCAAATAATTCTTGCGGCTCTGGGAAATTTAAACTCTAAAATGGGAGCAGTGCTTCCCGAGGTGTTTGACCCTTGCTCCCTGCCCTGCTGCCTAATGGCTGGCTGAAATGAGGGATTCAGAAATCACTTTTTATGGTGATGAATGCTCAGCTCCATTTATGCCTAAAATAATCGCTGTCCCAACTCGGGGAGACGCAGCAGCAGAGATGTGACTTCTCCCCTGTCACTTGGCCTGCTCTTTGGACACCTTTCAGGGCTGGTACCACCCGAGGGCAGTCTCCAGAGGAAGATTTCTGGGCATTTTGCTGAGATTTGAGGCCACTTGGATGTCTGCTGGGGTACCGCCAGCCCTAGCCAGTGCTCCTGTGCAAGCAAGAATTAAACAGGAGCTCAACAAAATCTCCCCATTACTTGCACTCCTGGGATGAGATTGGCCCAAAACTGGGAGTGAGACACCTGCTGCACAAGGCTGTTCGCTCACGTTTCAACAATTCTGCATCGGCATCTCCCTGCTTGTCCTGAGGGGCCGGGTCGGATGAGGGACGCATCCTGCTCTCAGCCCTGCTCGCAGCCCAGCTGGCACACAGGAGGAGCTTTGCTGTGGTCACCCTCACAGAAAGCTCTGCCGAAGCAAAAAATCCACCTGCAAACATAAACCTGTGCACAGTCAAGCCCCAAGGATGTCTTGGTCCTCTGGTGCTCCCTCAAGGGATGCCGAAGAGCTGCAATGTGAACAGCATTCACCCTGCCCAGGACAAAGCTGTTCCTGAATTAGCCCTCCTTAAAAACACCCTGTTTAGCAATAGCTGTTCGGGAGCAGAGAAACCAGCATCCACCGACATGTCCTGTGGCAATGGCTCCAGTTTTCTACTTTAATCCCTGAATTGCCACACTGAAATCCACTCAACTCATCCACAGTGCTTGGGTTAAGAAAAAAAAAAAAAACACTAAACTTGATGAAGGGGAAAGAAAAGCCCACAAGCTGTTTTAATGCAGGAAAAGGAATATGATCTGTCAGAAAGATTATTTTTACAAATTGTTTGTCTGGTTATGACGCTGAACAAGAGTTACATTTTTCTCCCTGACAGCTCATCACGCAGCGAGCGCTGAGCCGAGGAGCTCATCACCGGCACAGAGCAGCTGTGATGCCGTTATCCTGCTTTACCCACTCATGTTGCACACAGTCCTGCTGGATGAAGAGGTGTTAAGTTGAAGGAAAAACAAACCCAAGAACCACTTGCAAGTCCAGCTATGTTTTTTCTTCCTGTGCATTTTTTATACATAAAGAAAAGAGCAACCTTACAGCTTGAAAAGACACCAGGATATTTTGATTATTATTATTTTTGTTATTTTTTTTTTCAATGAGCACTCTCCAATATTTTTCTGGGTTGAAACAGGGAAAACATACAAAATTTTGCCCCACCTGTTCTGGGATATGCAAAGCTCCAGCCCTGTCCCATGTCTCCTGCTGCCAGCAGAGGGATGGTGGGACCATGGAGTGGGAAATTGGGTCCTTTAATTAATAATGAGGAGAGGGGGGAGGAAAAATGGGAAGGGGAAAAAGCCATCCAAGCACATTTATCATCCCTTGCTGTTATGAGACTTTTTTTATGGTGTATTTGCCTAAATGAAATGAAAGTCTGGGGAGGAAATATATTGCTCTACAAGTCAAGTGAGACATACTGTGGGGCCTGCGCTGAAACGCTCAGTTTTGTTTACTGATCCTGATCCTTTCTGACCCCCCTACTTAAAAAATAATGCCTGGTAATTTTCAAGATGGAAATATTTCCTCTGGAAAAAGTCAGACCAAGACCTCCAGACTTCCCTCAGTGTTTCCTCTGCACTCGCTCGCAGCTCTCTGCCTGCCTGGGGAGCTGCAGCCCTCTTCAATTTAGCAGAAATTACTCAACCTCCCTATCTCGGCTCCCCAGACCATCCTTTGGTTCAAGAAACAGGTGGATTTTCTTATCACTGGTTAAAAAGGCCCCTGGGTGCATTAGCAGAGGAATAGCACTGGGAACGTCTCCGCTTTTTTTTCCCCCTGGCTTTTTTACAGGTCTGGCAGTGGCCCTGGAGTGGATCAAATGAAGTCTCCCCCTGGATGTTGATGGGGACTGATGTGAGCGCAGCCTCCAGAGCTGGATTGGGCCCTCAGGACTCAGGCTCTCAGGGATGTTTAGCAGCAGTGAGCGAAGTGATGATGGGTGCTGGCTCCCCACTAGCCCCCAGCTCCCAGGTTCATGCCCCAGGGCCAGCAGTAGCCCCAAAGCCCTGCAGCCCCTGCTCCCATGGGAGTTGGCTTTGACCCCAAGCTCAGAAGTAAGGATTTATCTAAATGTGTTTTTTTTTTTTTTAAAAAAAAAAAAAAAAAAAAAAGAATAAAGAAAAAGAAAAAGACATAGGCTTGCAAACATCTCTGAATGGCATAATGGTATGTAATTTGCCAGAGTTTTCAAAGCAGTGTTACAATGCCTATCTTAATTGTGAAAAATTACTTCAAAATGAGTGGGTGTGAAAGGAATTGATTGAAACAGCACAGCATTGCCACTTTCCAAATCTCTTTTAATCAGGGACTTTTTTCTCTAAAGTTTTGGGTCTTGTGAGGTTTTCCCTCCACAGACTGTCCCCTGGAGTTTCTTTCCTCTTCTGTTCCCATTCACAGGTGAGCAGCCACTCACAGGGCATGGGTTCTTCTGCACATTTCTGGGCTCAGCCCTCCTACTTGGGGCAAAAATCCCCAGAACTACACAGTTCCCCAGGTGATGAAGCCACCTGCCACCCAATTTGCCATCCCACAGTGTTTTTACCGATTTTACTTGAAGATCGTTCCAATCTGTCCCTAAAACCTGAGCCTCTCCTACCGTTCTGCAGCATTTTGAGATGAAACGAAGTGCATCAAAGCACTGACTCCTGCTACCAGCAAACCTCATGGAGCATCTCCCAAGGGCTGTGGGCCAGCAGAGCGTGGCCAGGTTGATCAGGACATCTGATCTGCTCTGGGCAGGTGGCCGAGCAAAGATTGCATCCTGCCCAGCCAAATCTGGCCACGAGAGCTTCCAGGAGACAGGGCAGAGTGGCAGCATCCTTCAAACCGAAACAGCCAGATCCAGTAGGCACCATCTGTAATAAGGTTTTGTCCAGTGACATGCACTAAATGCAGCTATCAGGCCACAGCACTTTGCTTTCTGGAGTAAAGTGGAGAATTGATTTTTCTTAACTGCCCAGGTGCCAGTTTTCACTGAACTTAAGACTTTCCAACCGTGTTTTATGGAATGATTAGGAAGCCAAACCACACACAGGCTTGCAGGCTGTGCTCTTGGAGCCAGTACCAGCACAATGCCTTTGGGACTTGCAGCCCCTGCAGGTGATGGGCACTGCAGCGACTTCCCCATCCCAAGGTTCCTCTCAGCCCTGTTTGCAAGCTTCCAGCCACATATACATAAATATTCTGACTTCTGGAGCCTTGCAATATGCTGGCATTTCTGCAAGCCCGTCAGTGGCAAGAGGTTAACTCCCTGGCTGGAAAGATGCTCATAACAAGGCAGTGATGATCCGAAGGAGCCTAAGGAGCATCACAGTGTTGGTGTGTGGCCCAAAGGGAGGTGTTTGCCTCTTTTCAGCTTTTCTCACCAAACTGTTTCTGTTCCCTCCCTGTCGGAGGTGACAGTTGCTTTCCCAGCCATCCACCCGGGGAGCTGCGGTGTCAAACCCTCTGATTGAATTAGCGTGGGTAATTTATATGGAGGTAAAATGGAATGAAAAGTAAAGTAACCAGAAATGAGATTATTTTTCAAGGTACATTTAACTTACTGTGACATTTGAGAGCATGAACCTTTAACAGAAACAAGCAAGGCCCATTTGTCTGAGAGTTTAAATATTTAATTCCCAGGAAGACAGGCGCAATTTTTCAGATTGTAATAATTATTTTAGACTTGATCAGCAAGAGAGAGAGGCTTTGAGCTGGCATAATAAAAAAGTCTAACAGGACAAGTAATGACAAATTGGCCGTGTGCTGGAAAGCCCTGCACAACCACAGGGCAAGCAGCTCCAGGGGGTGGCCGGGATGGGGCTCTGGGGACCGGGGCTCTCCTGCTCCTTCTGCTGATCACCAGTTTCGCAGCCACAGGCAAATCAGGACATCTGGTTGCTTCCCTTTCCTGCTTTCCTTTCATTCAGGGCATGAATTCTTTGCAGCAAAGTCTGCAAAGCCTGCAGGAGCCCTTTCCCATGCATCAGAGCCATCTTTGAGCCCTTCATTCAACCTCTGGTTTCCCGGTGTAGCAAAGCCAGGCACCCAGGGGCAAAGCATTTAATCAAATTGATTTTAATTGCCCTGTACCGGCCAGCTTAAGTCTGAAGTGGGTGCATGCAGACTTCCCCTTCTAATCCCTAACCCTTTGATGATGCTGCCACAGTGCAACCCAAGGGTGTTCAGCACAGCTCTGTCTTCCTCTTTGTCACCCCCCACGCTTCTTCAAGGGAGATTTATATAGATAATATTACTTTGAGTAATTAGGAATAGGAATTAAGTTTGAATAAATGAACTGTCTGCAGTTATTCTCCCTGCTCTCACACCGAGCCTGAATGCTAATCGGAACACGATTTTTCTTCCTCATAATGAAAAGAAAAAATGTTTTCTTATTGCAATGCCTTAATCCAGATTTCTGGGCCTGCACATTGCTGAGCAGAGCTTGTTGCACAGGGTCCACTGACATGCAGCTTTGTGTCCGAGCATCACAGGGAACAGATCCGAAGTACACAGCAGACACCCAACTGGAGAAAAAGAGAAGGGAAGGAGACAGCAGAACAGAGGAATTTTAGAGCTTCTGAGGAAAGAGGAAGTGCATTAATAAATTAAGGTTAAACACCATGAATGAATGAGTGTGTTTTCTTTGGATAAAAACAGTCATTTTATCTCTACATCTATCACATAGAATCAATTGTTCCTTCCACACTAAATGTGATCCTACTCAACTTCACTTTGTCCTTTGATCGGTTAAACCCAGGAGCTAAATTAAACCACTGAATTGCACAAGGGAAATTTTAGGACTCATTTAAAAAATACTCGGTGTGAGTTTAACTGTGGCCACTACTCCTCCTGGCTTCCCTGGTGTGCTCCTGTGTGAGCACAACTTCAAAATGAGTTGCTCCCTCATATCAGCACCCAACTATGGGGAACACAGAGCCTAAACCCAACAGATCTGCCTGTGGGGTTTTGCACTACAATGTGGAAAACCCAAAGGGGCTGGGGTGGGAGAATCAGCACCACAGGTTGCTGCTGCCCCAGGAAAATATTTTTACCAACCCCCTGGGTTTGCAAGAAGATCTGAACCAAATGGTATTGTCAGGGACCTAAGCAGGACAGCCCTTTGAGGCAGTAATAATTATTATGACCTGCTTAAATAGGGCCATCTCTTATGCATATAGAACAGGACACCTGCAGCAGTTGGAAAGTAATTGTAGCTTTTTTCCTTGACAGGCAGCTAGAATTAATTCCGCTGCAACAGCAACGACAGCAATCTGAATATGTATACAAAATAATCCATTCCATCAGACAAATGATTAGAGCAAAGGCCACCATGTTTTTCACTTTCTAAAATGTTAATAAAACTCACTTAGCAGGAAGATCATCTTTATGTTTTATTAATTGCCACCTCTTAATTATTTTACTTCTAATTTCTTTCTCGAATAGTCCAGAGAAGTGTTATTTAACGCGCTGAGTTTATTTGTGGTTTCTTTGTGAGCATTTCCAGGCAGCTGCTGAAAAACAAGTACACTGAATAGAGTGAACAAAAGGGTCAGTCAAATATAAAGAACAATAGAACAGAGAAGTGAAGAGAATCAAAAATCCAGGGAAATTTTAGTCCATATGCAATAATGAGGGTTTCTCTTTTAACACGATAAAACAACTCTTTTTGGGGGTTAACATTGGGACTTCAGTCCAAAAATCATACATCCAGCAGTAGCTAGCAAGAGCTCTGTGTTGGGAAAGGACAGTTGAAACCAAAACACAGAAGTTTCTGTTGGGAAACATCAGCAGCCCTTGTCAGCAAGGGGATCCCAGCAGATCTGTCTCAGGGTTGAGCTGTTGGTGCTTTGGGCTCAGCCCCTCAGATGCAGGGCACAGACAGGGGTCACAATGCAGAAATAGGGGTGGAAAACCCCAGGAGCTTTCTTTCTGGTGTACAAATCTGGCATCTTCCAGCCCCATACCCCCCAGACCAGACAGCTCAGGTATGGGCTGTGCAGGATACACTGGAAACTGGAAGGGAGACAGAAAATTCATTTCTTGGGCTTTTCTAGGAGTGGAGACAAGCGGTGTCTTTATGACACCCACATGCTTATTGGTACTGCACATCTCCAGCCCCATCACTCCACCACGTACCAGCTATCCGTTACAAGATCGCTCAGTTATTCGCATCCTATTTGATTTATGACCCACTGAAGTCAAGGGAAAGACCTGCCTTCGATTTTAGTGATTTTAGGATAAGCTCCTAATTTCACGCTTTGTCCGAGAAGCAGATAAAATAGATTTGAGAAAGGCTTTTTCCTTTGAAAATTAATCTTCTTTAAACTACTTCAAGACGCAGAATTATTTCTAAAATGTCCCATAATAGAAATAACTGGTATACTTGAAATAAATAGATTTTACAATAATCAAATTCTTCAGCCTGGCTTTTTATCCTGTTTATTGCCCTGTGAACTCCTCCATCATAAACAGCAGCTCTTACAAATACAGAAATAAGTCACTGTCAGCGAGCTCAGAGGAGCTGAAAGATTTGCTGTAATCATACAACCAGTGCTTAGCGTCCCCTGAATATCACTGTATCTTCCATGTATTTATCTGATTCAATTACAAGGTGTACCGAGGAATTGAAAATATCTTCCAAACATATTTGTGTGAGAGTGCCAAAATGCTCAGTAGTCCCCTGTTCTCCTGAAAGGCCGGGGTACAGAGACACCATGGAGGTGGGGTGAGTTCCACATCTGCCAGGTATCCTGTGGCATTTGAATGGGTTTATTTTTAAAAAAAATAAAATGTAATAATAATTAATAGTTCTTTGTCATCACATGCAATTTGCCAAGAGAGAATGCATGGTGGGAAGAAGCAGTGTCCAGACATCCCATCTTGAAAAACTCCCAAGAGAGAAAATGTGACTGACCTGCCAAGCAGCCAGCCTAGTACCTGGGGAAAGAGGCTCTTTGGGTTGTATGTTTTTCTTGCTGAATTCAATTTCCATTGTGAAATAGAAGTAATTTTCTGGGGAAATAAAAATAAAAGTTGATATCAACACAGCATGAGCATGTAAGCCAAAGCCAAACCAAAACTAGAAAGTTTGGTGATTCCATTTCATAAAAACTTAAGATAATTCATGTTTATCCTCTCTCAGGTGTCAGGTAGGAAATCACCTAGAAATACTAAAAGATCCTTGGGGAAATAGGAAATCTACTTTCCTTTCTCTGGTAGCTACAAGCTTTACTCTCTGGTTGAGTTTTACATAGTGAAGATGACAGTGCAGGGCGAAGTAGGCTCTGCAGAATGGTTATAGCCTCGACTAGCTGCAGCGTGGTCTCTTTCCCCATTTTTTGACTCATCCTGATGCAGGATTATAGCTCTGAGCTGTGCTTTGCTGCTGCCATGCCAGTTCCCCACTGCTCTGCCTTTGCACAGGAAGCCACTGCCCTCCTCAGTGTAAAGTCCATCTGGTTTTCACGTCTTCCACCTGAAAATGTCAATGACACTTTATTTTTCTCCACCCACTTTTTTTTTTTTTTTAATTTACTTTTTATTTAATGTATCTATTTTATTACACCCATTCAGGAAACAGAAGTAATATCGCATGATAGGTGTGCTAATGAAAAACTGGAATTCATTAAGTGGACGGCAATACATTCAGCAAACATGTTTGTGAACAACCCAGAGATTGAAGTGTGTTTGCCAAAAAGATCTATCGAACAGTTACGGACAAACAAATGAGTAAAAATCTAAAACCAGATCTCGCATGTTAATGATAGAAGGAAATGCTGTAATCCCATCAATAAGCCATTAGCAGCAGTGACGTGCCCAGTGTCTCAGCTCATTTTTTTTTTTCCTCTGCTGCTCACGTTGTTGCCCCGGGCCAGCCTGTATGCTGGATGGTTTGGGGTCCCCAGGGGATCCCAAAGCCTCGGTGGCCACCAAACTCCTTGTGCTGCCAGGCACTGGGACACCTTCCCCTGGCATTGCCCTGCATAGGAGATGAGGAAACCACCCCACACTGAAACGTCCACATCTCACCCTCCCAGAGGGGAATCAATGAATTTATTTATTTGTGATTGTTTTTAGATGAAATGGTCTTGTTCTATGCACCTATATCTTATGAAGCGTGAAGTTCACATAAAGCTTTGCATTTGAGCCCCAGGATTTCTTTCTGTGTAGTACCTTTCTGCTTCAGAATGAAAAGGAAATGGGGGAAACCTTTCTATGTGGGCGAATCGAACTCCTGGCCAAGTCCAAAGTGTGCAGACAGATACAATGTGATTTGGAGAGGCTTTGACACTTTCATAACGAGAGCTGTATTAATCCCTAAAAATGATTGATTTCAGGAAAAGATTCAAGATATTCACTGGTGTGAATCCATCATCTGTAATGGAGATTTTCTTCAGTTAATAATGTGACCCAAAATGGCACCAGTCTCTCTACTCAGTGTCCTGAGCAACACAGATATAATAAAATCCTGTCCTGGAGTTAGTAAAAGACTAGCTGCACTAATGAGGTAAAGTTCTGTACTCTCTAGGGCAACAGAGAAATTGCATTTAATTACAAGAAAAGAGCATCTCTACTCATTGAATACAGTGCATCGCAGATGAGAATGATTCACTTTGCTCGACTGCCCTGAATACCGAGCAGAGCCGCCCCAGTTGTTATCCCAAGGCGCAGGAGAGAAATGCTCACTCATCCCAAGGCAGGTGCCAGTTACATGCCTCATCCACACACAAAACAGTTTGCGAAGAGATCTGAATACAAAAGGATGTGAAAGGGGTCTTAAATCTCTTTCCAGGAAACCCAGTCATGCCCATGGGCTGAGACGAAAATTCATGAGATGATAGGCTTAAAATAACTTCTGGTTTTCAGTCTTTTACCAGTGGTTCTCTGAGATGCAGCTCAGAAATGTCTCAGAGACTCCTCAGAAGACACAGCAGAGAGTGATGCTCAATTTACCTGGTGCTCAGATGGGTGCATCCCCACCCCTAAGCCAAATGAAGGAGTTTTTATCCCAGCCCTGCCAGGAACCACATCGCCCTGGGCACATCCTGCATCTGCATTTGCTGTGCTCTGACTTCTTGCTCTGAATAAATAAATACACCCCTACCTGTGGTAAGGGGGAGGCTCGGCCCCACTAATAAATCCTCAGCGCCCATTCATCAGTGGTGCACGGGGAGGACGTCGTGATGGGAGTATTAAGCTGCTGAATTGCATGCCTGTGTCATGGAAGGGGAAGAAAACAGAACTGACAGCAGCTCTGCTCTCAGAGAGGCAATGAGGCTACCCTAATTAGAGCTAATTGTAGCTTTCCATCACATTAAATTGCAATGCAGAATGGTTCTGTTTAGTCCATGGGTGAGTTGCACTGGCTGTCTCCAATCTCCCTCCCCAAAACCTTCTATGGCACATTTGTTTTTCTTCCTGTACAATACTCAGAAAGCACTGCTCACAGGTAGCAGCACGGATGGGACACCCTGAGGTCTGAAATGGGCAGCAGCTCGTCATGAGCCCATTGCAGGTGGTGAACAGCCCCGTTAGTGCTGAGCCAGGGCTTCTCCTCCTGTGCAGTGCAGAACAGAAAGGAAGACTCATTCCCCTGCTATCCACCAAAACCTTCCCAGGAAGAGCTGAAGACACCCTACTGCTGGACACACCAAAAGGTTTTCTACTCACAGCCCATCTCCAGCTGGTTCTAACACCTACGTGCTTCATGGTGGGACCTGAATATGCAGGGCCACAGAGCATCAAAGCGCTGCTATTTATAAGACAGTATCTTTTTCAGGCATGCAGGCAATGTAATTTAAGACCAGACAAACATCTGTTTGTTGTCAATTGCTGCTCAGGCCAGCAGGTCTGCTCTGGCTTAGCCTGTGCTGCGTGCTATGCTGCTGGCAGACACTTTGTCCTCTTTGTGCTTCCCCATCAGTGCTCGCTGCCCTGAGACATGAACCCAGCCTACTGCCACTAAGATCAGTTGTAGGATTTGCTTCCTGGCAGGATGGCCAGACGAATGGACAGCTCTGTCTTCATCCTATGCATTTGGTCTGTGGCCAAAAGTGAAATGTCAAAACAGGGAGAGATGATTTTTACTTAACAAAGGAAGATGTAGGCTCAGCACAAAAGCATCTTGCCTTAATTGCCCATTTGATTCATGGTGGCTGTGCAGGAATAGGATTTTAAAATGCACCATCAGTCCTTGGGAGGCCTTTGACTGCAATAACATTGGTGACCGTTGCCAGCAGCTTTGCTCTTATGTTACTGACAAGGAGAAAATGAAATCAACCCCAATGATTGCCATATTGACCCCATTTGAACCAGCCTGGGTGTCATTAACCTGACGGATCCTGAATGGTGGTCCTGGTCACTCCCAAAAACATTTCATGGGACTGATTTCCCACCAAAGGCCAACTTCTCAATGTCAAGATGTCCAAATAAAACCCTTTTCTTTCCTTCTTCTCAGTTCCCCAGCTATTAATAGCCTCCATCAGAGGCCACTGGGAACAGACGAGCTCCAGCTCAGTGCCCTCTGCCAAAAACTTGACAGATTCTGCATTTTGTTCAGACCTCTCTGCAGCATTTCCCTGCCTGCCCCATGGGGATGAAAACCTAGGACTGCTTCTAGGGTTGCTCCATGGGTGTAAATGCAGTGGGGGCTGTCGAGCTCAGGCAGCTTTGCACCCTGGCACTGGGAGGCACCGAAGCCCTCTGCCCATTCTGATCCACAGGGGTGTGCTGAGGCTGCGTTAGCCCAACAGATCTGGACTCTGATGGCCCCAATTCAGTCAAACTTGACCTCTGAGCATTTGTACCTTGGAGACTTGAAGTGCTGCTTAAATGAGTCTTTTCCTGGAAAAAAAAAAAAAAAAAAAAAAAAAAAAAAAAAAAAAAAAAAAAGTGGTGCAGGTTCTGCTCAGCAATGAGGAGAGGTTCAGATTTGGTACATGTGTGTCTCTTGTCTCTTTGAAGTGTCACCTCTTACCTTGGACTGCTCTGAAATTGCTGCTACTGTGCACAGAAGTTATTCCAACTCTCAGACTACAGTGTCTTTTGGAAGTACAGTGCTGAGAGGCATTTGATGATGGATGAGAGCAGCACTGGACAAGCTGGGAAGGGCACTGGGAATGCCACTGCCACCAAGATGATGCATTGCCTGCCTTATTTGCAAAAGTGTCTCCATTCAACCTCCTAAAGAGCAGCAGAAGTGGCAGCAAGCCCTTGAACCAGTGCCGGCCTGCTGTCAGCCTCCGAGGCAGCAGTGGGAGGTGGGGGAGATCCTGAGATTTATTCCCAGATCCGCTGCAGTCATGCTGCGCAGACGGGAAGAAATCATTTAACCTTTCTGTGCCTTCACTCTGCCGTCATAAAACGATTACCCGTAGACTGATGTTGCAGGAGTGGTTTCGGGTGTCACGATGTGGCCAAGAAAAAGTGCGCTCGGATGCTAAAAATACTCCTGATATATGTCAATGTCAAGCACTCCCGCTGATCACTGCTACATGCTGCTCTTCCCCCTCTTTTTGTCTGGATGCTGGAGGAAAAATGATGCTTTTGGCCACTGCCAGCTGTGGATAGAGGGTGCTGTGCTGAGTTCCTTGGTCTGGTAGCCAGCAGGCAAAGCACATCTGTGTGGTTGTCCCTAGGGCTGGCCTGCCTGAGCAGACTGCTCTTGCTCTTCCAGAGCTCTTCTCACCGAGGTCTTACCCTACTGACAACGTTGCATCTGCTTAAAAATGAGACCCAAAACAGCAGGCAAAAGAGTAATCTCCAAGATTATACCAGACCAACCAAAACCACCGCTCCCTGCTGCCAAAATCATGTGCATTGCTGTCTGATGCATTCATGCATTCATTCATGAGTGGTGGGGCTGTGGAGGGGAACAGGCTGTCAGGGTGATCCCTCCTGCCTTGACAAGGAGGAAGGATCATCAGCAATAACCAAAATGCCAGGGAAAGAGATTCAAACCTGTGTACTTTGCAAATGATGTGAGCCAGGAGCATGCAGACATCACTGCAGTATTGGCTGGTGTCTGAGCAGGATGCGTGCGGGGACATCTCGCACTCTGCCTGGCCTGTCCCAGCTTTCTGTGCCCATCTTTGCCACTGTCTGCCTGCAGACTTCCCTTTTTCTGCTTCCTTCGTTTACAAGGCTCTCAAAGCAAAGACTTTCTTCTTGGGATTTGTGGCAAACCAGGAGTGGTGACACGAGGGCAGAGAAAGTTTTGGCCTCAAAGCTGTTTACAAAGCGTATTTTGTATTATTATTTTTTTTAATTTATTTATCAAACTGCCTCATTGCTGCTTTCCACACACAGATGAGTGATTCCTGCTCCCACTTTTAAATCACAGATCCTTGTTCTTGGAAAAATCCCCCAAAATACCCAGGCTGGGTGTTTAAATGTTAAGAGCAGACAGAACCAGCAGATGCCCTACCGTGCATGGGGAGAGGCAGCGTGGTGTCCCACAGCCCAGCAAGCCAACCAGCAAATACCACTTTAAAGGTGAAAACTAGTGACTCCAAAACAAAGCTGGGAAGAAAAACACCGTCCATCATTTCTACTCCGTTGTCCACAGCCTGTCTCTCCCTCAGGAGTTTTAACTTTTTAAAGATTATTCTGCGAACATGCATGCGGGCTCTGTGGAAAATAGCAATTATTATGTGCTACGGGGCTCTACCCATCATTACTTCTGTATAAGTAGGCATGGTAAAGCTATTTCATTCAGCCTAGCAAATTAAATGAGCCCAGTTGCTGGAACGCAGAGCAGCAGCGTGATGAATGACATACCAGGTGAACCCTACCAAGGGATTAAAGCAAACTTCCAAGTCATTTACAAAAAGGTAGAGCACCATTTATTTGCTCGGCACCATATAATTACAAGTAATCTAAAAACTGGGAAAGAAATTAAAGTGAAAAATCAAAAGTCTCTTTTGTTCTGGAAACAAAACAACAAAGAGAAATATTTTCCTTCTCAGCTCGTTTTGGTTTCTGAACAAATACAGTCAGTGTGACGAACCTATCTGAGCACTGAACACTGGTGCTACGTCAAGGACTCCCTTCTGGGCTCAGCTATTTGGATTTGGGTCTGTCACCGGCTCAGGTTTTTAAGTAACACGTCTCTAAGTGTACTCCTAATTTCCTCATCCAGTTTCCAGAACTGCCTAGGAAACGTGGATAATGGAGCAGCCATTTCGTCTCATCAATGTCAACTGCAAAAAAATCTGTCAGTTTTAGCCAGACACCCGACCACCCATATACTTGTGTCGGAGCCTGCCTCAGGCAGCTGGGGAAGGAGATTTGAGCTTTGTGGACATGCACTGCTGCTGGCGAGGCTGGGCACTGGGTGTAATCCAGCCCTCCATTCGGTGGCCAGCAGGTCAGCAGCTAGCCAGACACTCTGGACTTCCAAGGAGATGCTAGCCAGTAACAACCAGTCAGCCTCTTTAAAAACATTCTGTAATGGGAGTAAATATTTTTTCCTCTGCTACCCATGACCACCTGGCCAGAGACAGCCTGGGCAAGGTCTAGGCTCCTGCTCGCAGCTGCTTCCAGTGCAGGAGGCATGGCTTGGTGTTTGAGGCTTGTCCCCTTCCAGCATGGTTTGTGCCGAGGAGTCAAAGGAAATGATTGCACTTCTTGTGTGCAGGTAAAGAGCAGGAGTAGGTGATGGCCTTGCTGATAATAGACAGTTTGTGGTGGTGCTGGTGGGTGCTGTTCTGCCCACAGTGGCATTCACCCTGCCTCCCCACACAACGCCCAGCAGACATGGATGGAGGTTAAGGACAGGAGTGCAACCTGAGTGGAAGCTGCAGGGTCTGAATAGTAGGATTAGGGCTCATTGCCTAATATTACTCAAAATAATCGACTTTTAAAGAAATTTCACAGAACAAGGAAAGCCACCTTCTATGTTCCATGTGGAACTTCCATGGTGTGTGCCACAGACCTGAGCAAACACACTTCCCACCATCAGCCAGAAGCTATGAGAGCAGTCCCCAAACCTGTGCTGCTGTCCTCAAAGGTAAAGCCCATGCAGGGGTTGGGCAGCATTCGTAGCACGTACCTAAAGCCCTGTAAGATTAGCTAATGCTAATCACACTAACACCATGGTTTAAAATGAATCTATGCCCTAAGTCCTGTCTAAGAGGTTATTCAGCCAAACTAAGCTGCTTTTTATGCAAAAGAAAGATGGATGCAAGGGGAGATGGATGTGCTATTTATGACCACTGCGAAGTCCCATTTCTGTTTAACAAAGGCTTGCCTCAAAATTGAGATTCAAACCTTTCAAGCTTTCCAAAGTCGGATTTCAGGCCTGAAATGTCTACAGCTTGACAGCTTGCAGATGAGCTTTAATGATGAATCAATGTCGCAGCTCAGAGCAGCTGTGGTGAATTTTAAGAACATCACTTGGTTATTCAGCAGGTTCCCGGCAAGGCTGACCCGGTTCATCGTGATCAGGCCTCATTATGTCGTGCCTCGTTAGTCCTGGCAGCGGGACAGCTCGTCCCTCCTCATCACCCTGCTGCAAACCTGCTCGCCGGCCTCTCCGTGCCAGCCTGCGTTAGCATCACGTTTGTTTTTTAATTAAAAGGCTACAACCGGTGTTTTTCCAAAGTCTGTGTACCTGCACTGAGTAAACTTGCAATATAGGCAGGCGATGAGGTCTGGGGGCTCTCTTCCCCACCAGTCCTGCCTGATCAGCCTTGGCCGCGTTGCCCTCCGTTAGCTCTTCATTAGAGACTGTCATCAGTCCTGTTCCTTTGACAGGTTCACCTGAAGGCTGATTAACTTGCAGTTCTCCAGGTCATCTTGTTTCCCCTTGGCAAATCCTGCTCTGCGTGAGCAGCTCCGGCAGCCTGGGGCAAGCCACCCACTTCTCCCCAGCACCTATTGTGTTCAGCATTTCTTCCCAGCCAGAAAGCTTTTTGTTCCCCTTAGAAGCGGGCTTTAACTGTAAATATTTTCTCGCTCTGTTGTGAAATCATAGCTTTCATGTTATTTAGCAAATTATTCTTAAGCAGTTCCCAATTATCATTCGCATGCTGCTGTTTAAATTCCAATTTGCTCGTAATTATTTTTGGCTTTGTACAATTGGCCGCTTGAAAGCCCCGCACATCCACGCATGCACATATATGTACTTTATTCTATTAAATCATGTTATTGGTTGGGGACTGCTATATTAGAGGCCTTGAAAACTCTTCCCTGGCTGACACGGCAGGGCACAGAGACCTGCTCTTTACTTTTTCCGCTTCAGTTTCGGAGTTAGCCCAGTCGAGGCATTAATCCCACCTCTGCATGCAGCCTGCTGCCTCCCTCTGTGCTTGTCGCTGGCACTGGGGAGCGCCGTTTTGTGAGGGCCAGGGCACTGCTGGGCTCCAGCATCACACCCCAGCAGAAAGCCAGAAGGAAACGTAGTTTAATATTTAATGTTTCCATAGGAATCAGCTGTGTGTGTCCGCCACGTGATGCAGATGTTGTCATGGCACAGAGCCACAGCCTAGGGCGGGAGGAGAGAGCACACAGCCGTCCCTCTCACTGAGTTCAGCGTTATGGAAAAATCCATATAAAACATGCCTTTTTGTTTAAGGAGCTGGTTACAACTCAAGAACTTGAGCCATTCTATAGTGTGCGTTGGAAAGGTCTCAAAAAAAAAAAAAAAAAAAGAAGCTGTGCCTTCACTTGGAGAACAGTGAGCGGGTCCCCAGTGCCCTCCGGGCTGCTGCTATGTGGGCAGAGCAGCCAGGGCCTGGCAGGTAGGATGGTGTTTGTAGGGCTCGTGGTGGGTTCAGCAAAGGGTCAGGACCATCAGCTACCTGGAGTGAAGGTTGTATGTGCATGTGCCAGAGCTGCATCCTCTCCCAGCCGCTCAGTACAGTGCATTTGCTGGGGTGTGCCTGGAACAGATGGACGACCATGACCCCCAGAGCAACTGAAACACCACAAAACCCAGGGGTCCCGCAGGACCTTTATGAGCTTCCCTGGTGCTCCAACCCTTCCAAGCAGTGTAAAGAGCACTGGCAACATCACTGGGAAGGGCGAAAGGGAGCACCTCAAGCACAGGCAGAGCTCCTGCAGCACAACGCTAGAACCCTCACCGAAACCTCCGCACTTTGTGGGCTAAGTGACTAGAAACATCCACTTCCCTACACACCAGACCTATTTTAACATGCTGAGGCTGCAAAGAAAACCAAGGCTTTGCCAGCTGATGTTTTGAGGCCCTTAAATTCACCGTAGGCACATGCATTTCCATGCAGAGCGTTGTTTCATCTCCTCCTGCACCCCTCACGGCAGGTCCCGTGCTCGCTAGCAGGGAGCAGGAGCTGTGCCCGCTGTGCCCTGACCTCGCTGCTGCATCGCACGCCGACTTTCTTATTAATTTGCTGCAAACTGGCTGGCTGGCTTTTTTCCCTTGCTCCCTGCATGCACAAAAGCCAAGCTTTATAAATCAAGTGTGTAAACAGAAATATCCTTCTTCCTTGAATACGATTACTATTTAGAAAAAGGAGGCTGTTGGTTTAAGAGCAGAAAACCTGTTTAATCTGGAGAGACTGGCTCTGATGCCAGACGCCGGTTACCCTAACAGTTTTCTTCAGTCCAAAGTTTCAAAGTAAAAATTAAAGTATCTCATATAAACTGGTTTTGTACAGTTTTTCCCCAGCTAAAATCATTTTCAGAGCCCCAGACACCCTTTCTATCGAGTGACATCTATAAACTATTTTTATAGCCACGCAAATAAGCTCAGAGGCTGCCTCACACCCTCCTGTGAAAGCAGAGCTCTGCCCAGTTGCACTCCAGTTATACATCTTTTATTTATTTTTTTGTCCTGAAGAAACCTAAAAACAGGAACGAAGCCTGGGAGGTGAGACGTGGCATCTTGGGACCACTGGACCTTCCCAGCACCCTGCAGCAGCAGAGCCAGGAGCCAGGACAACCACCTGCAGGGCTCCGTCCCTCTGCCTGGAGCACCTCACCATGGTCTTTTGCACTTCTCTTTGCACTGGTTCTGGTTGCAATGCTATACCTGATGCAAAGCCGCTCCCACGTTGCAGCAGGGCTAACAGATATTATTTATTAATTACGTACTATTCATAAATACTTGCCAGATGACAAATGAAAGAAAGACGGGGAGGAAACTCGCTGCAGCACGTTTCTGGGAGGCAGATAGACCCAAAGCATGATGAGGCAGCAGTGTCAGCCACGTGGTGCGTCTACACTGACATTGATGGCAAATATTTGCTTCTGGACTCTGTGTGATTCTGTGGGACTAAGCAAGAGGGGAGAGGTCAGCAACCACCCCCAGGTATGGGGCTGTGGGGTGTCACATCGAGGTGCAGACACAAAAAGCAGACCCACTAACACAGCCCAATGGAGCTGTAAGCTCCCTCCTGGGATAATTTCAGAGTCAGTTCCTAAAAGGAAAATAAGGAAAAAGAACCTCTGTGCTACAGTTACCAATCTGCCAAATAAAATAAAATAAATAAATAAATAAAACAAAATTAAAAAAAAATAAAAGTAAGCTCTTGGTTGGTGTTTGTGAGGCAAAGTCATTTATTTTCTTAGAAGCTGTTTAAGGTCCCTCCAAAAAAAAAAGGGTGAGTAAGAATTTTCTTTTCCTGGCTGCTTTTGAAAGTCTGCAGCCACGTGCACGCCTCCGTGTGCCCGTTTCCCATCGGTTTGTGCCCGGCACTGCCTGCTCCTGCCCTGTGTGCAGGGCTGGGCTGGGAAATGCTGTGGGTGGGAGGGGATGGGGATGGGGATGGGGATGGGGATGGGGATGGGGATGGGGATGGGGATGGGGATGGGGACAGGGATGGGGATGGGGATGGACAGGAGGAGGGGGTGCTCCGGGAAGCCTGGGCTGGAGGAGCCCAGCTCTGCAGGGTGACTCATGGAGAGCTGGACGCTGCTCGGGGTCACGCTGGGACAGCAACAAACCTCTGCTAGCAGAGCCTCTGAGCACGGTGCCAGCGGCATGTGTAAATCTTTCCCTTGGTACAGGGGCAGCCCTCGTTCCCCGATAGCCCCTGGCCCTCCCTTGTCAACCCTCTGGCTGCAGATTTTTGAATTACCAAAGAAATCATGCTGCGGTCTGCTTCAATCACCTGTTAGCTTTATTTAACACCACCAATATGAAAACATTCCCAACATATGTCATCTGCAAGCAATTTGCATTCTCCATTATATAATCCAGGTCCACCTACAGATTTAAAGGTTATTGTCTTTTTTTTTTTTTAATTCTGCAAAGCTGTGCAGAAGCCCTTTTCCACCACAATGTCTTTCTCCCTGCCTCTGACCAAGGCTCTGAGCTATCGGGGACAGGTGATGTACCAAATAAAAGGTACAAATTGGCGAGCGCATGGGGTAATGCCCTCGTGGACCACGTGAGGTCCAAGTGCTGTACTCTGGTGCAGGACAGAGCCAGAGGACTGCAGGGGAGGGATATTTAAAGCACCGAGTTGTGACCCGAAGTAGGGAAGGGCACTGCGAGAGGACAAAACACACCTCTCCCCTCCTGATGTTCACAGGACAATCAAAGGCATTGCTTTCCTTTTTGAGCTTTACTGCAGGAGTGATGCTGGAGCTTGCACTGCATAGCACATGGCATACTCACTTTTTTTTTTTATTTTTCTCTTTTACAATTGATGGGATGCAGTTGAAAAAAAAATTAAAGGAAAAAAGAAATAAGAAACCAAGAAGAAGGAAAATCAAACTATGAGGCCAGACCTGACTTTAAATAAAGCCACCGATGTATTTTTTTCCAAGGGCTGGAAATGGCCAAGTTTGCAATTTCTGCTAAGAAAGTGCAGGTGCTGAAATCAGAGCTCGACAGTGCACTGTGGGGCTGGGGGATACCTGATGCTCAGTGCACACTGAACTCCTGTGTCTGCTCCTGCTGTCCCCTGTGCTTCTTTGTCTCAGAAGTCCCTTGGACATAGCAGCCTGTGCCACATCCTCAGTGTCCTCCTGCCCCAGGGCCATGCTGTGCTCTGCCCTGCAGCCTCCTTGCTGCTGTCAGCATGGGAGCCAAGGCTGGCAGCCCCCCCAAGGGACTTGCATGCTGCATAAGGTGCTGCATGCTGCTCTGCAGCTGCACCAGCATGGACAGGACAGGGCTGGCAGCTTCTCTGGGCTCTCCACAGCTCAGCCTCCTTTGGAGATGGCCCCAAAATCTCCCCTGAGTGTGCACCTGAGTGTGCACCTCCCCTGAGTACCTGCACCTACCCCTAAAATCACCATAAAGGCAGTTTCCACTGCTGCACCCCTTCTACAGGCTTTTGCTAGTTCGACAACTCATCAACTCATAAACAAAAGCCAGAGCTTTGATTTTTTTTTCCCTCTCTTTTCTCCTGCCCAAGAAGATGCTGAAATCTCCCAAAGAAAAATTATTTCCATGTGATCCCAGCACTTTCTCTCTTGGCTCAAACACTGAATGTGGTTTTGGGTCTGTGGTTTTTGATTTTTTCTTTTCTTTTTTTTTTTTTTTTTTTTTTTTTTTTTTTCTGTTCGGTTATTCACAAAATTTTTTGGGTTTCATTTCCACCATTGTGAGAGGCACCGTGCAACAAGACAGACTGGTTGCAAGTCCTAGGGAAACGATAGCAGGACAAAAGCACAGAAACCCAGCACAAGTTGATGCAAGCAAAGAAACAAGAAAAAAAAACAGCTTTTGCAAACAACCTAGCTGCTGGGTTTCATAAAGAGACGGACTGACTTTCGGTGTTTCATTTGGACTCCAGCTAGGAAGCTGCAGCAGCTGCCGAGGACTAAAACTCCTGAATGAACAGCAGCTTTCATATTATGCATCCTGCTAAGCAACAGCAAGGGAAGTAAGAGACGGGGTTCTGAGTCACAAGGTAAGTTAAATGGGTCTGAATAAGTTGTGAAAAAAAAAAATACTATTGCTATAGGGAACAACGTGTTCCCACCCTGCAGAAGCAGGTTGTTGGGTGAGTCATACAGAGGTGGTCTCTCGCCCTCGCCGCTTTGTCTGGCTTTTTCTGCTTCGCTGCAGCAGGCAAATAAGTGCAAGGCCAGGTTATTGCTGAACGAGCTTCAGTTTGTTCCTGCTAAGGCTGCTCGTTTCCGTACCCACCCACTAACGCTGCTGCTCGGTCTGGTTGTGCTCGGGACGGGGATGGTGCCGCAGCTGGGGCAGGATGGAGCAGGGAGGTGTGGGGACACCGCAGTGCTCCGGCATGCGGACAGCCCAGTTCCTGGGGCAGCTGAGTTCCCAAGGGACAAGTCCCGGACCCAATGCCTTTTGGCTGGAAATGGCAAGGGAACCTTGGTGCTTCCACCTCATCAGAGCCATTTACTCCATCCAGAAGCTGCCCTGTGAGTGATTTTTAAGCGTGATTTTTGAGTGTGGTAACTGCCCGTGGCAGACCAGGAAAGTGGCACCTTGTGAAGACACCGGTGCCCATGTGCACACAACTATTTCCACACAGGCACACCTTCTTACCATGAAGGGCTTGCAGGGCACCTGCATTAAATCCATGCATCTCCCTGGGGCCAGGTGTGTGCAGCAATAGGAAGGGAGCTGTGCCTGGGGTCCTCATCTCTTCCCAAGCCTGTGAACTGCTGCTGCACGTGGTGGGGGGGCCTGTGTTCCTGTGGGCGTCACAGCAAATGCAGCTCCTCCTGGGCAGAGGGACTGGGGACTTCAGCCAGGCTGAATTCCCTCAGGCACATGCTAAGAAATCACTCCAAAATTAAAAAAAAAAAATACCCAGAAATATTGCAAAGTACCCTAATGTCCCCATTTGCCATTACGAACTGGATGCAGATAACACCCCTGGACCTCCCTGTGGCCAGACCCTGTCCCTGCCTCTGTTCCCAGGCTGCTCACAACCGTCAGGGGTCAAACTGTCCCCAGCAGTGCTCCCGACCCCTCTTCTGCTTCTGCTTCAGCTCATTGTATAAACACTGCAGACAAGAGGGCGTTAACGGAGGTCATCTGCAAACCACTACTGACAGTGGAAATTTTTAAACCATGTTGCATTTTGGGATCCAAATATTCTTGTCTGTGAGCCCTCAAGTCACTCTGTGGCTGCAGAAGGGCTCCTGATGCTCAGCTCGAGCTGAGCATCTCTGCAGCATTGTGTCGGAGCAGAGCAGCCCCGTGGGCAGCGCTGACACAGTGGGCAGAGGAACTGCCAAGTGGTCACAGTGCTGCCTTGGAAAACGTGCAGGCTCCTTCAGTGGTTTGGGCTTTTCTACAATAAATTGCTCATGAAGAACTTTAAAATCCTTCTGGAGAGAAAAAAAAATAAAGAAATAGAAAATATCCAACAAGTTGTTTCCAAGAGGAAGTCCAGTGTCCAGACAAAAGTGGCTCCAGCGCTGCTTCGTTTCCTGCTGCAGGCGATATGAGGCAGTCTGGGGCGACAAGGAGCTCAGGGCGTGCAAGGAGACAAAAGGTAAAAAAGCAGAAGCAGAATAATTTCCGTCTCTGGAATGATGCCGAGGTCCGACGTTGACGCATCCATGTGTTTTCCATCTCGGCGGCACAAGAAGGGTTTTAGTCTTAACTGCCCTCCTGGGTTTTCAGTCCAGATTTATCACTAATTAAAATGGGCAGCGGCTGGCGCTGTCCTGTGCGCCGTGAATTTAGAGCGAAGATAGTCATAGATTGCTTTTCCAAGTGAAGCCATAGCAATAACAGGAAGGAAAACGTTAGCAGAAATTTAAAGTGCAGCTCGGAGATCCAAGAACAATTTCTGCTTCATGAACTCTTGCTATCGCAGCGTGTGAGCTCAGCACTGCTGTGGCTGGGATTTCATCTCCAAGCATCCCCACGAGGTAAGGACACACTTGTACCCGCACACGTACCCAGTGAGAACATGGGCCGGGGTGGATTAATGTAGGTATGCCTTAAGACAAGACCTATACATCCCCGAGGGGCTGTCTGCAGTGCTTGAGGTGACCTGCCACAGTTTGGTTAGGATTAGAGCTCAGCCTGCTAACCAACCCTACACTGGGGGGGGGGGGGGTGGTGGAAAACCCTTTGGTCCAGCTCCCAGGCTAATTTGCTTCCTTTTGCTTTCTCGGTGTGCGGAGCAAGTAAGCTATGATATTTTATATTGTTCTTGCTGCCCAGATGTGTTGGTTTATACAGAAGTGTTAAAATTCTTCAGGTACACAGCATCATTAAAAAGCTTTGCAAGCACAAAAGCGCCTCATACATAAGCTGCCACTTTGAGCTACGAGATTAAACTCAATCATGAACCAAAAAAAAAAATCAATCAAGGTGCTCTCTCTAGCTGTAATAGTGTCAAGAAAATATATTTAAACAGAAGAAGTTGCACACAGGAAGAAAGCATCACATCATTTAACTCCCTGGACTGAAACTAATGGTTTCTGCCCTTCCTTAGCCCAGGTTTGTGGCATCTCCAAAGCCCTGCATGGAAGGAATTTGCCTTTTTTAGCTGGCAGACACCAGAAGGGCCAGGTGTCACTGGAAAGCCATCACTTTCAGCACAGGCTGTCCATAGCACGTAAAAGAAGTGTAAATGAAATGCCTGTTGGATTGCATTTGAGTTGGGGTGCTTCCAAGGTCAGTGCAGAGCACAAATGCATCATTTAATCTGTTTGGGCTCGCACTAAGCATGGCAGTAGCCAGAGAGCAGCATCTTTGGCTTGGGCAGAGCATCCTCATGAATGTAGTGCCCAGGAGCCGCCCTCAAGGGTTTGCATTGGCAGTGTCACCAGGAGGGACAAATCCAGCCTTTCAGGAGGGTCTGAGCAACAGTCGTGCCTGACTTTAATGCAAGGAGGCTGGCATCTGCACTTACTTTTCCTTCTGGCTTTGGGCTAGGTGGAAATACCTGTACACAGACCCTTTGGTAGGATTTTAACCTTGTCTTTATATTCAGATTCAGAGGGGAAGGGGCAGAAAAATCAAAGTATTTTCAAACATTAGCTGAAGTACAGTTCCAGTCAGTATAAAGTACAGTTCCACTGCATCTAAACAGCTCTCCAACAGTAACATATATTCTAATGTCATAATGAACACAACTAATCTCCAGCCATCGTCATCACCACAGATTCACCAAAATTAACTGCTTTTTCGTCAGGTTCAGATGTCTCATTTTATGATCCATAAATGTGCCAAAATATTGGTCAGTATGCCCTTTTATCACATGCAGATTTTTTTCTTTCTTAGTATCTTGGTTGTTGGGTTTCATCCTGGTTCTGCTTGCTGGCCCTGTGTGATAGTTCATGGATTTGGAGTGGGAGGCTTGAGAGCGTTCTGGGAAGAGCAAGTGATTTATCTTGGCATTGCACATCGCACTGAAGCGGCCGGACGCCCGGCCCCGCAGCAAGCTTCCTGCTCCTCGAGCACTTTGCAGGAAGCATCAGAAACATCAAAACATCTTACATTTTTCTGCATGTCCCCACAAGCTTTTCAACAGAAATGCTTCAAACTCACCAATTGTCCATCAACTGTTTCAAGATGAACCCAAGCTCAAAAGCCAAAGAAGCTGAACTGAAAAAGTGGTTCGGGGAGAGGGAGGGCTGAGAACCTCTTCTTGTTCTCAGGTGAAACATTTATGGACTCCAAAGTTTCCAAAGCCAGCAGACCAGCTTCCCCCTAGCCATTAGGATGCCTGTGTGTCTGTCATCTGTTATTTTTTTTTATCATGATGGGAAAAACAAGATTGCTGAACCGAAACTGGTTGTTATTCGCAGGTTCCCAGTGCGGAAGGCGAAGCCAATACTTTACACTTGTAGTTTTAATCTGTTGCTTCCAGGATGCTCCTGTCTGTCTCAGGAGAGGAGCCGTGAAGGATGGCCACGGAGGAGCATGCTCAGCTTTGCAGTCGGGGGTTGCTCACTGCGGTACTAATGCATCATTTCAGGCACTAACGAGCGTGTGGGATGGCGAGGGCAGGAGGATGGATGTCCCTCCAGCACGGGGACCTGTGAGATGCGCGGCAGGGAGCCTCACAGACCTGCAAGCCGGTGAGTCACGGCTGCATCGGAGCAAAGCCGAGTCCGGTGCTTGCTGTCTTCTGAAGATAAACCTGCTCCACTGAAGTCAAATCCATCATCATCACGTTTGACAAAATAAGGTCGCAATAATTATCTTTAGGGGAAAAAAAAAGTCTAAAACCAACTGCTCGCTTTACCTCACAGATCTTAAATTCTGAGCTCCAGATTACTTCTTATAACTTTTTTTTTTTTTTCAAGGTATCAAAGACTTCCCTACCACGAGAGTTATATTTGCTTCCCCCCCTGAAATTTGCCTTAAATCGTTTTTTTCTCCAGATTGGCATAGTCTTGTTACTTTCCTGTTGCATGCTTGATTCCTCTGTTTTGAACTTCTCCTTCACTTGCTCTCTACTTTTATGCTGGATGCCTTTCAGACTGAACCCCATACTGCTGGATTCTTTGTTCTTTCAGCCTTCTCAGTTTCCTCTCTCTCCACTTTCCCTCTTACTTCTTTTGTCCTTTCTGGACTGTTGTGAGCAAGCTGTAAGTCTGTTTATTTGCATATATCATTGAAATTTCAGCTAACCAGAGCTTTTGCAACCGCATATGTGTTTCTGCTGCCTTACTAAACTTTATTCAACAGGGAGGACAGTGACAGATCCACGAACACAAAACTTTGGTTGGTCTCAAATTCACAGGTCTGACACCATTTCTAGAAGATTGTGCTGCTCAGGAATGTAAAACCATGAAGGAAAATGTGGTGTAAGGGGGTGTGTGTGTCAGTTCTAGGCTGCCCTGAGTTGCCTGGATTTGTGCCTGGCTGGCCTCATTTTTCCAAATGCAATTTCTAGCCAAGACCTTGAGTGATTGTTCTTCATGAATCATGCAAGCAGCCATGATTTCCTCAATGGGAGCTTGGATTGCAGCAATGTGAAACGTGCACAACCTGAGCACTGATTTCTCACCCAGACTTTTCTTCCTTAAGTCACTTCTAAAAATAGGAAAGTCATTCATCTTAAAGGGAATAATGGCCTATAAAAATGTCGAATTAATTTCTTCATATTTATGAAGCCTTTGTCTTCCGCCCATTATGAATACCCCTCTTAATGAATGCTCTTTCTCCTTCATGAAGGTATTATGAGCAATTACGTTCTGCAGTTTTAATGTGCAGATAATGTAATCAAATGCCTTATACTTTATCCCCAGGTTATTGACTACCCACCCCCTCAAGGACTAAATAGCTTTTACTCCCATGTAGGATATATTGGCCCCAAGTGCCTGGGACTCTGAGTGAACACATGGTCTTCCTTAGACCATTATGTATATGTACAAGCTTTAATCACTGCAAAGGAGACCCCAGAAACATTACTTGGACCCCAAAAGCTCTCTGCAGTGCAAACTTTCTGTTCTGGTCACGTACAGGCCGGTTATTTATGACCTGCTGTCCATTTAGACTCGCATTGCATTTTTGGTCCTGGTTGGCAGCACAGAGATAGCTTAAAGACTGTATGAAAATTAAAAAGGACTTAATGAAAATTAGAATTCAGGCCCTGAACACTGATATAAAGGAGTATTAATCCCTCCTCAGACTTGTACCTAGAATAAGGTACAATTATGAATAGAAAGATCATTTCAAGTTATGACAGATTTGATGAAAGAACTTTCACTGCTGTCAGAAGGAAAGTTATTATATCTCTGCTAATAAGTATTCATCAGGTTTCCAGGGAGCTGGATTACACCAAGTAATAAAAGGTGTGAATGACAGCTCTTTTGGGGCAAGCAAGAACTAGAAGAAAACATCTCCCAAGAATGCCTGTACAATCCAAGTACCTTGCCCCATACTGATACTTTTTTCCATATTTTCTTGACTGGTCCATTTTGTGCCCTGTGAAGCCTTTGTATAGCTGCAGAGTAGGATCCTCTCCCTCTGCAAAATGCAGATGGGACCTGCGTTCATTGTGCCATTTCTGAAAGCCAGGATATCTAGGTACTACCATCCCTACCTATTCCAGGAATTAAAGCTGGTAGAGGCGGAACTGTGAGAGCTGTTCCCAGCCTGAGGTCAACAAGAGTCCATCTCACTAATTGGACTATGGATAAAGTCCAAAAAGGCATCATTCCAAAATCTGTCTTGTATGAAACACCACTGCAATCAGCAGAATGACACTAATTATGCATGGTATGAGGCAGCATTCACCTGCCTCCAGCTCCACTCCCTCCCTAGGAAGGAGGGTGATGGGGAGCTAGAAGAAAACTCACAATTTACCACCAGAAACATTTTCTGCCTGTTCATTTCATCCAGTATTTATGGCCTTTGGAGCCTTCCATTAGCTCTTGAAAATGCAGTAGACGATCTCAAAAACTAGCAGTTTTGTGCAGAACAAGCCCCAGTTTGGTCTGTGCTTGTTGCATATATTTGGCTCTCCATTATATACAATGGAAAATTAAAATAGGAAACAGAGGAATTCTGCTAGAAAAAGCAAATAGATATGGTCAAAGCCACAAACCACTTGGCGTGATCTTTGTGAAAGAGATTACCAGCAAGAGGCTGAGAGATCATCTAAATGGAGAAATGCTTTTATTCTTTAGTTTATTTTTCCACCAGCTTTTTCATGAAAAAAAAAAAAAAAAAAAAAAAAAGGTTTGGTTTCATCTCTATTTAGTTTTATTTTCTTTATCTAATTCATCAGGACAGCAAAGGAAGAAACTGTTGAGTAAAACTTTTTTTTTTTTTTTTTATCCAGTGCCTTTTGCAAGGACAGTTCTGACAACAGCCAGACAGCAAGCACACCTTGAGCAGAGCTTGCTACAACATCTTTAATTACCTCACCCGTAGTTCCTAATCTCCGCAGGCTTTTTTTCTGTGTTTACCTGGTGTCTCTTGACAGATATTTCAACTGTAGGTAATGTGAGATGAGGATAGTCTTTTCCGTTGCTTGTAAACAGTACACAGTGGGGAACCCTTCCTACCTGGAGTCTCCTGGTGCCACTACAAGATAAGCTAATAATTAATCAGAAATGCACCTTGCGGCAAGATTAACAGATGGCCCATCAGCGGCTCTGACCTGAATTGCCACGTTAATCATTTGTTCCTTTGCTCGGTCCAGCTGGCTCAGCTGAAGATGAGTGCTGTGTTTCTCCTGCTCCTGGTGGCCACCAGCAGCGTCGGTGCTGTGCTGGAGAAGGGCCTGCCGCGACGGGAAGCGCGGCGCCTCTCGTGCGTGCGGTGTTGCGGGCCTTCCGAGCAGCCCGTCTCCATCATCTCCTCACGGTACACGAGGATGAGCAGCGACCCTGCTTTTTCGGTACCCAAAGTCCAGCCCACCATTGATATCACCATCCTCAAAGGTGGGTAGAGGTGACTGCTGTGATAAACATCCTTTTTACATCTTACATGCCTTCATTTTGCAGGCTGTGCTGCTCCTCCTCCCTGCACCAAGAAACTCACCTGATTCATTTGCCTGAGAGGTCAAGGGGTGACATGGCACGGGCTCTAAGTGGGCACAAGTGGGAAGTAGCAAAAGGCTTCAATCTATCAGAAATCTGAACCACTGGAAGCTTGAGTTAGATCACACTAAAACACAGATGCAAATGTTATCACAGAATTACTAAACTAGCATAAGGAATAAAGAACTCATAAAGATGCTCATCCACTTTTTGCATTTCACATGTTATTTGCTTACCTTGTTAAGACAAGAGTTAAGCATATAATACAGAAGATATGCCAGAAGTCCTGTGAGCAGAGACACGCAGACCAGACAAGCCGAACAGCCTCTCCCAGGCCCAAATCGGGCTTCAGAGAAATCTGAAATTTTTCTTACCCTAACCTCTGCACAGAGGGGCTGTGCATTTAGCTGGATTTGTGTAAATGGCCTGATTAGGTGATGGAGTTTTACTACCAGAATTATTTTATGCATCAGCACCATGAACTAAGTGTGGCCAAGCTTCCACTTGGCTTTTTTATCCTCTTGAGAATGAGGAAGGTGCTGGTGTCTGACCTGCACTTCTAGATATTAGTGCTGTGAAAATGTTTTAGCAAGTGCTTTGGTGGCAGTCTCCAACAGGATGACTGCAGCTTGGACTTCACGTGCTTGTGTTTGACAAGGTTTTCCTTTACGCTTACAGGTGAGAAGGGTGAAATGGGAGAAAAAGGGTACCCTGGAGCAGTTGGGAAGGAAGGAGAAAGGGGGCTACGTGGCTTTAATGGACGGAAGGGCCAGAAAGGCCAGCCTGGCCCGCAGGGCCATTCCTGCAAGCAGCTCTACGCTGCTTTCTCAGTGGGTCGGAGAAAGCCCCTTCATAGCTCAGACTACTTCCAGCAAGTCATTTTTGACACTGAGTTTGTGAACCTCTACAAGCACTTCAACATGTTCTCAGGGAAGTTCTTCTGCTACGTGCCAGGGATCTACTACTTCAGCCTCAATGTCCACACGTGGAACTTCAAGGAGACCTACCTGCACCTGATGAAGAACGAGAAGGAGGTGGCCATCCTCTACGCCCAGCCAAGTGACCGCAGCATCATGCAGAGCCAGAGCCTGATGCTGGACCTGCAGGAAGGAGAGGAGGTCTGGGTGCGGATGTTCAAGCGGGAGCGAGAAAACGCTATCTACAGCGAGGAGTCTGATGTTTATATCATCTTCAATGGCCATTTAATCAAGCCAGCTGTAGAGTAGCTGTTCTTCAGCTTTAGGCTCAAAGCTTTGGCAGGGCATTAGAGTCTTCCCTCGTAGAAATGCAAGTCTAGCTCCACTTGGAAGGACTGCAGCAGGCAGCCCCTGGCCTGCTGATGGGGATGGAGCTGTCTGTCCATACCGAGGACATCTGTGTGGATGCAGGTGGTGGTGTTTCAAGGTGATGAAAGCTATGAGAAGGTTTAACCCTTAACATGCCCTGGAGATAAAGCACAGAAGGCCTCAGTTGTACAGCCCTGTATAGATCCCCAGGATCGTCCCTGAAGTCTGCCAAGTTGGAAGCAAAAAATATAGTGTCTGCTCTGCTTTGGAGAAGCCATTTTAAATTGGATGTAATGGTCATCTTCAGACATCTGTAATCTGGGGGCTAGTTAAGGAATGTATCTACTCCTAAAACAATGCTTATATCTTTGCAGTGTGTACTATTGTTAATAAGAGCACCTACACCAGGTCTGCTCCATTCAGGTGGGCAAGAACACACCAGTGTTAAGAACAATATTTTGCACAGTACATTTACCCTAAATTACATTTTTTTGTTCCATTTCATGTAATATTACATTCTGAGAGCATAATGCTAGAATTACATAAATAACAGCATATTGATCTGACAATACTTTGAGGCATAGTTTTAAGTACAACTGCAGCCACATGCCATAACTTTGCTAGGCTGCTGTATTGCTAGCAAAACTTTTTGCACAGGAACATCCAGCACAGGTGGGAGCACACATTTCCATTTTTAAGGAAAACAGGCTCTACCCTGGGATCTGATTTGTGAGTACTCATGGCCAAGCTGGAGCCTGAGGACATCCTGGTGTCTGGAAACTACCATCTTACAGCACTCTCATCTCTGGCAGCTGGAGGAGGAAACTGGGAAGAAAAATGGTGCTTTTCAACCAGCTACAATATTTCAGGGGATTTGGTTTCCTTTCTTCACCCCAAAAGGTATTGATATAACAGTGGAAAGGTGCATGCAACAGCAAGAAGCCTTGTTTCCCTCAGTTCCTCCATCCCCATTTCCCCAGTCTCCTGTCTGCATCCCAAGCCATTTGTATGAAGGATACATGAAAAGCTCTTGCTAGGCAAACTGCTTCACTGCTGTGCCTCACCTACCTACAGCTATTCAGAAAAGTAGCTGAAATAAACATATTGCTTTGAATACACTGGCTTTGTTTATCTTACTTCCATGCGCTTTTCACAGTACAGGGCTAAAAGCACTAGGCTGAACACCCAGCCCCACGTTATTATGTCAGGTGGCAATTTTACTTCAACACCAAAGGGTTCCAGAAACTGAACTCCAGACTGAAACCTTCAATTCCTCTCCTTTGCAGGTCAGTAAACAGCCATCGCTGAGTATCAGGATAGGGAGGCAGAGAAGTTGATGACCCTTTGCTGTAAAATAAATACCAAATCTTTCTAAGCTCTCACGATGTTAGTGAAGATAGGAATTTTTAAGTAGCCTATCTACAAAGTAAATGCATTATGACAAGGGGTCTATCAGCCTTGAAATATCATGTCTGCTCCTACTTTCATTATAGCCTGCTGCAGCCCTCAGAAGGGAAATTGGGAAACTTGCAGAGCTCTAAAATCCCAAGGGCATTTCATGCAGATCCTTCACCGACCTGCTGTCAGATATCCCAGCTGCTTAGATCAGGCCACACTGCACAGCAGCACTTCCTTTTTTTTTTTTTTTTTTTTCTGGCCCTTCTAAAAAAGCCTCCTAATCAGCAGTTTCCATTAGGGTGATGGTAAAAGCCCTAATGGCTGCATTGCTTATTTGCAGCTCGCCACTTAGTGCTGAGAGCACTAGCAGGGAGGTGCCAGCCCTGAGCAAACAGGCACCAGCAGAAGCCTTCCCACAGCACTCTCTGAAGGCATTCGCAGACTGTTTCTCCCCAGCCTTTTCCCTACCTCTGAACCACTCACTCCCCAAGCAGACCCAGATTTTGCAGCTGCGGAGAGCCGTGCCCCACGAGCTGCCTGCGGTGGAGCAGTGATTATTCGCCAGGGCTGCCCAACATTCCTTGCATATCGAGCGGCTCCGCACAGCTTCAGCTCACCCCATCCACAGCTCGCTGCACTGACTATAATTAAAAAGGAAAAAAAAAAAAAAAAAAGATCCAGCCCTCTTAAAATGTCATGCCCAGCTGGATTTATTGACAGTGCCTAATCCAGCTCTGGAAAAAAAACACCCAGCGCATGTTTATGTTCAACCCACACTGATTTTGGAAAAGTTACTTTCTACCAGGAAGCAAGCAAAAATCCATATTTCTATATCTCTGTACCTGTGCATCTCCATAACACCTGGAGACACGGTTAGGGAGACTCTGATAGGACGCGTTCAAAATGCTCTTGACTGATATGCCAGGGTTATAAGCAGGTAAATCGTTAAAGCCACATTGGTTTCTGGTGCAGAATAACCTTTCAAATAATAAAAAAAGGTTATTGGTTTGCACACATTACTCAAATCAGTCACTTATTATCAAAGAACTAGAAGTCTCAGCCTGCTGATTTCTCTGGAGGAAAAAATGAAATATCTAAAAAAGTGTGATGTACAAAAACATCCCTACTGCCACCTTTTGAATGAATCCATCATATTTTTTTTCCAACTTGAAGGGCTGGGACAAGCATCCCTATTTAGAGAAGTTTAATGAGCCAAATCTAAAGCACAAATATTTCAGAACTGCTCATCAACATACAGGCAGCTTGCCAGAGCCTTTTTTATAGGAAGAATTTAAATCCTTTCTTTTTTCCCCAGCAACATGTAACGTGGAGTACCAAACTTCGAAAAAAGCATTTTCAGGTTTTTTTTTTTTTTTTTTTTTTGAAGAAAAATGCAAGGGAATTTAGTGCTTAAATCTAAATGAAAATGAAATAAAACAGTATTTATATTTCTTTTTCTAATAATTTTCCTTAAATAGGTACATTTCACTTTGAAATAAATATCAGGGACCTATTAAAAAATATATATTTTTTTTCAAATCCTTTAATGAATAGCAATACATAGAAATGACAAAACTGCCTCAGCTACCATAAATAACAAGTGCATTTTACTAATAGGCATTAGTTCTCATACAGGTGTCTTTTACCACTGAACTCTTGCAGAACAGGCCCCATGGTACAAGGCACCAATAAATCAAGCTGCCAAAATAATCTTCCTTGCCCCTGGGACAGGACCAGAAATCAGGGAAGCAGAGGAGTCTGTTGAGAGCCTGGACAAGGACCTGTAAAGGCAGAAACAGTTTCTGTAACTGCAGAAATAACAGATTAGGGAAAACATCAAGTGAGAAGCAGCTACTCCCCAAAATTTCCTTTGCTTGGCATAAGAAGATTAAAACAGAGTTTAAGTCAATTTACCTTTCATTTTCTGACCTCAGATCTGTCCTACATTTGCATTTATTAGCCTAAGCCTTGGCAACAGGGAGGAGACAAACCCATCTAGCATCCTCTCCTTCATGTCTGTGGCATCAGAGCCCTAGAGCAGCACCTCACATGGAAGATCGCGCTGGGTCAGCGCCTGTCCTTGTAGTGAAAAGGTGATGAATGGGGAGAGCAAGCAAGTGACCTGCCCACATCCACTGGGGATGGAGCAAGATTTATGTTCAGCATTAGGAAAAAACTCTTCAACTAGGAGAGGTGGACCCTGCAGGTGGCTGTAGCAGGAAAGACTAATGCTCCATCCCAGGAAGCCTTCAAAGGCATCCTAGGATCTGCCAGGAACAATGCAGGCAGCTCTGGCTTAAGGCAGAGGAGCAAACCTGAGAACTGCATCATCCCTTTAGCTTCTTTTCCTGTAGATTTAAGTTTCAGTGTTTTATCCTGACAAAATTCCAAAAAGCCACAAGAAATACTTCTTACTAAAACCTTGTATGAAGAATCTTTAGCTGTAATTTCAAATATCGCAAACCCCCACATAAGAAGCCCTGCAGCACAGCTCAGTAATTACTAGGGATCTATCTGCACCATTGAGTCCCATGTTTGAGTTTATCTTATGACTTCCAAATGTGCTCATTCATTATCCTTCCTTACATGATTGCACCAAATGAAGCTTCACATTACAATTTGTAGGACTTCTGCAGAGCCCTTACTTAGCTGTGCAATTGCTCTGTGACTTGCTTTTCTTCATTTCCTCAGTACCTACCCCCTGTAGGTGTAAGACCAGAGAAAATCCTCACACTTACAGACTTGACAAAAAAAATCTTTTAACTTGAGCACAGAATCATCTGAATTCTAGCAGAACCTAGCCCTTTTTTCTTCATGAGCTGAAAATAGTACAGCCCTTCCTTGAAGCCTTCTTCCCTTCAATACTCTTTTTTTTTTTCTCCTAAAAGCAGCATTAGGGTGGGGTGCTTGAGCTCCCCTTTATATAGAGACACAGCAAATTATTCACAGCACTCCCGAGTCTGCTGTAACAAGCTGAGGGACTATATAAGGCAGTCATAAAGGCTAGGGAGCTGTTTGGTTTTGCTAGGAGAGGTGAACTCTGTGTGGGTTAAATGAGTGAGGTGCTATGAAGGAACTCCAGATGAGAGCCTTGCTTTAGTACTCAGTAGGTACAACACTGTTTCATTTCATTGCTTGTTGTGCCAAGCTCTTTGTGGATTTATCTCTCTGCTGTCCCCCTTGCCTGTGATGAGCTGCAGCAGTGCTGAGCATGAGGGCATTACAAGGACCCTTCCTGGGTCCTACAGCTGGCCCTGCAGCTTCTCTGCTGACCTACAGAAACTCTTGCTCTTTAAGGAATTCAGTGCCTTCTTGTGCAGTCTTTAAATAATGCTGTAGCCACTCAGAAATATTCTCTAGAAAGAGCTTATAAAGGGTTTATAGACCTGGCTGTGACAAACAACTGCTGTATGGGTTAATAGCTCTTACAGTGCTATTAGAGCTCATTATACCTGGCAGAGCTGGTGACTGGGCTGGTACTTAGTGCTCTTGATGCCAAATGGCAGCAAGGAAGCTAAAACCTCTGTGTGCTCCCTGCTTCCTCTCCTAATTATTCATTTTTTGCATGCTTGCTTCTGGCTAGACCCCAGTGCTCTGTACCATCAGGCTCGTCTAAGTTGATTAAACTTCTAGGCCAGTTCATTGACTCCCTGGACTACTTTAGTGAGCTGCAAAGCAAAAATCATCTCCTTCAAGATACCACTTCCTACAGCACTTTCTCATTCTCAACAAATAGAGCAGCAGGTGAGGAGTAGGTCTTCCCCTTGCTGGAGGTTTAGCAGGGAGTCTAAAGCACAGCTAATTGCCTTGCTTGCACCCCTGGGATGGTAAATAGTAAAAACCAGGTGAGAAAAGGGCCTGGGAGGCCTGATTCAGTACCCTGAGATCACCACTGAAGCAATTTAGCTCCTGCCAAGCCCCTGCATGGGCCAGGCTTACTTCTGGTGCTCTCACTGTGAGCTCGTGCTGTCCTGCAGAGAGGATGCGCTGGTCCTGCTGTTGCTCCCTGCTTTACAGCAATTCTCCGAGCTGGAGTCACAGCACCCGAAATCCTGCTCTGTGCTGAAGCCTTTCAACTGTTCTCTTCAAAAGTAACCCCATTCCTTGATTTGATTTCAGCCTGCAGCAATAAGCCATCCCCTAGTAACTGCTGTGATCACAGTTCTCTGCTGGCTGATCGGGAGCTCAGGGAAGGCTGTGAGCTGCTGTGAATCGGGCTTTTTTCCAGCCAAAGGAGGCTGGTAAAATCCCTGTTCTGCCAATTCCCTCCAGATGCTAAGTTCCTCTGAACTCTAGCTCTCTGTATGCTTTTTCTGCCTGAAAGCGTTCAGGATGGGACCTGACAACAAGTGTGCTTCTCCCTGGCAGCAGCTCAGCATTGCACCCCTGTGGGTGTGCTGCGCTGGGCCTGACGAGGCACAAGGCATTGCTCTTGGAGAACAGTGCATACTTTTAGAAGCCTCTTTACCCTCCTGCATCCCATCTTCAGGTAGCGGAGTCTTAAAACGAGTGCTCATGTGAAAACTAAAACCTGAACGCTTCTTTTTGGGCACGTCTGGGGAGGTGTGAGCACATCTGCAGAGCAGGTGAGAGCTGCAGGTGTGCAGCACCTCTGGCACCCAGGGCTTAGCTATCAGCAGACCAAGTAACCTTGCAGACATGTAGTGAATATTGCAGACACGGAGTGCGCCCTGCCTGCTCTGCTCACCTCCCTGTCACTGCGGTGCTCCCATCTGCTGCAGCAGGGGGCTCCCAGCGAGCCTGCCTCTGCCTCTGCTCTTCTCCCAACCTAGTTTTGGGTGCAGAGAGTGTTTTTGGTGAGTTTACATCCCTCTTCGCTTTCTGGAAGGATCCTTCCCTGTGTGTCAGGGTAAGAAAAGGAAGCTCTGCCTCCGGCAAACTGATTTCTTCCTCTCCATAACTTTTGTTTTACAACAGGAATAGCCAGATAACATCAATGCAGATAAGGCAACCAGGCAACAAATAAAGCTAATGGCTTGTGTTTAGATGAGTTGAATGGAACTTAATGATTCTACTAAGAACCTATTCACTTACAAAGATTTAAAGTACTAGATAAAATGCAGCAGGTAAAAGATGAAAGTGTTAGAACAAATAGAAACCACTTACAAGCCAGGCAGCAGCAGGCTGGAGCCTTGGGCTTGCAGATGCTGCGTCTGCAGCCACTTTGCCCTTCGGTGGGGTGGGCAGGAGGCTTGGAAGGGCAAGGCATTGCCTGAGCCCTTGGGGTGCAGCTTCAGAGCACACTAAGGAGTGCCTCAGGGTGGGCTGAGAGCCCTCAGTCTCTTTCTGGGGTCCCTTTGGGGTCCTCAGGGAGGGAGCACATGGCATGTGCCCCTGATGCCCCTTTGCTCATTTTTGTGAGGCTTTACATGCTTCCTCCCTAACCAGGTCTTCAGTTAGAAGTTCCCTGATAAGAGTTCTTTCTTAAAATCCACCCCATGTGAGCATTACAGGGCAGGAGCTGTTGTTTTGTGGGGAGGCCTTGAAGGCAGTTGTGTCCTTGTAGCACTGGACCTGGCCTCAGCATAAGCCTGGGCAGAGCCTGCTGGTGCTGCTGGAGTGGTTCTTCCCCTCTCCAGAACAGGAGGAAGCTTTCTCACCAAAAGCTGCCCTTCACATGCCAGCCAAAAGCTGCTGCAGACGATCTGGGCACCCCGACGATTGCTGCTATACATCAGGCACGACAAGCTAATGCTATTTGCAACTCCTTTCTTCCAGGGCAAAAGGGCAAATTGCATTAAAGCCAACTTGCACAAATTGCTTTGGTTTGGGTTCCTTTTTTTTTTTTTTTTTTTTCTTTTTTTTTTTTTCTTTTTGGTAGTGCAAAATCCCAGTACTGTTGGAACAGCTGCTGTGGGTATCTGGAGGAGTGCACCACCCTGTTTCCAAGCAGGGAAGAATGCAAGTCAACTACCCAACAAAGTCATTCTCCCCTCGGGTTTTCTGTCCCTGCTTTTCCTCCCTTTTCAAGGCAGAATTCTGGCTTTCCCATTGATTGAGAAGACAGCCATGCAGTGATGTGTAAATTGTACCCTGCAGGGTAGGTCTTGGACCTCAGGCCCAGGGAAGGACTAGCACCCAGGGAAGAGAGCAGTGCCTGGTTTCTGGGGGGCCTGCCACTGTTTTTTGTGGTCCCTTCGTCATGCTGATGAGAATTTCTCTGTCAAGGCTGAAGTGGCCTGGCCAGGAGTGGACATCACTTCTGCTTTCAGCCCTGCCTAGAAGCAGGGAGGGGAGAGCTTGGGAAAGGAAAATGTCAGGACTTTCAAACCCCAGTAAAAAGCCCTGAAAAGGCAAAACAGTGAACAGACACAGGACCTGGCCCTGAAACCTGCTCCTCCCTGCAGAAACGCTCCCTCAGACCACATGCTAACATCAGCCATTCACCAGGGAGGAGACACAAGCTGGCAGCAACGTAATGCCGCCACGGTGATGCCCGCTGCGTGCAAGGCTTGCTGTTGGCTGCTTTCAAGATCCAAGAAAATACAAAAGGAACTGCTGGAGTAGGTGATGTGGATGCCAGGTCCTCCTTGCTTCCTCCTGCCATGCAGATGTCTGCAGCTTTCTGTGCCAATTTGGCAACAAAGCTGCATGCCTTGGCTTTATTATATGTTGCAGAGAGCCTTACGGCTCTCCTGGGAATGGAAATACATGGCTGGGAGGAGTATGTAATGCAGGAAACATGGAAAAAACCCTGCCAGGCACACTTACTTTGGGATGCTAGAATAGCCATGTTGAGTCACAGAGGTTCCTCACACAACCTTAGCTCTGTGGATGTTTCTTCAATTGTTCCTTTTGTGCTGAAGCAGGAACACTTAAAATAGACCCGAGCAGCTAATTCACTAAGTTACCTCATTAAGAAATGGCAGAATTTAGTGCTGTCAAGACCCAAAGTGGCAGTGGATTGGAGCTAGGAAAAGGCATTTGTGCATCCAGGATTTTGGCAATGACTCCTGGCCAGCCCTGCTCCTGCTTTTGTGAAGGCTGGAGGAATGGCTCGTGCTGGGTATACAGCTGAAATATTTGGAGAAGTTGTGGCTCCCTCAGATACAATCCCCACTTGTTCCCCTAGCTACAGCCCTGGGACCAGCATGAAGAAAAATCAAGGAAGCAGGAGGAACCTGGGCTGAATTTAGCAGCTCCATGGGTGTAGAGCCAGTGCTGCCTGTACTGAGTCAGGCCTGGTCTGTTACTGGGGATGATTCACGTTCCTGTGTCCTGGGGATTTCAGGCATTTGGAGACAGATCTCCTAAGGGTTTGAGCATTAGCAAATGCTTGGTCATCAGAGCCTCTGGTGTGGCTGCATTTTGAATGCTGCGCTCAGCATCTCCCAGCTCTGGGGTGTTTCACTTCGGATGGTTCTGAAGTGGAGCAAGTAGCATTTATTTGGTATATTAACCTCATCTAATTGAGTCTCTCTGCTCATTAAGAATAGCAGTTATAATTTATCAGCCATAAAACTGCTAACCACATTTGCTTAATTACTGGCAACGTCATTTGTTAGGGGCTTTGGGGAAGAAAGCAGCGGGTGCTCAGAGCTGGCAGACACCGTGAGCTCTGCAAAGCCAAAAAGCTTCTTCCCGACCGAGGCTTTGGGCAGAGCACTTGGCCAGCATCACACAGCCTGCAACACTTTTCTGCCTACACGAAGAGCTTCAGGCTCTCGGCTCCCCCTGATGTCATTGAGCACCGAATAGCTGAAAGACTCTGGAGCATCTCAGGACAACGGGATGGATGAATAATAACTAGGCAGCCTGTCCCCAAAATCTGCAAGCCTGGGTGTCCCTCCTGTTTGCTGAGACCCGTTCACCCACAGCTGGAGCTTGTTGGGTTGTTGCTGAAGAAGTGACGGTGCCACAGGCTGAGCCAGCAGTGCTGAAACAGTCTCTGGATCGCTGCACTGACTCGTGGCCTCTCTCTCTGCCAAACCAGTGTACAGGAAGGCACCAAAAGCTGTTATTATTAGGCAGCATTTGTCAGAAAGCAGAATGGTTTGCGAGTCAAGTATTAGGTCTTTAAAATGCAAAAAGAGCCATGGCACTCAATATAAAATTCCCCAAATGCTTTCAGTTTCACACTGAACAATACCCTCTGGCACTAGATAAAATATTGTTCCCAAGTGATTTATGAGTTGAATATGATCCTGCTATTATTGAAGTTAATTACAGATTTTTTCTCTCTGTGCCAGGGATGTATTTTAGGTCCTGGGGAAGTGTCTGCAATATCTTATCCCCAGCTCCTGGGCTGCAGCCTCGGCCAGTTGCTGAGTAAAGGGACTTTGTTTGTGTGCTGGCGTTTGTAACTAAATTAAATATAATGCCACTTTCTGTGCAAAGTGCCTTGCGCACAATAAGTCCTGATGCAAGGAACTACTTGAAACAGGCACTTGGAGAATTGCAGGTGTGATAGCACGGCACAAACTGCAGAGCGAAGCGGTGCTTTCCGAGCCTTGTACTCTGGTAAGAGTTTCTTTCAGGCTTCTTGAACTTGCTGTGATCATTACTCGCTGCAAATGACACTTGCCAAGTTGTCAAGTGCCACAAATCTGTGTTTTCATTTCCCCGTGAAATTCAGTTTGACTGGAAAAGTATCAGTGGAAGGCTGCATATGCAGCCTCCTTTGTGCTCCTCGCCCTGATGCCTACGCTCACAAGAACCAAGCAATAACAGGTCAGACTTTATCACTATTAACAGGCTCTGCCCTGTGGTGCAGCTAACATGAAGAAATTATCCGAAGTGAAATGATGGCTTTGACTCAAAAGAAGCTAACAGTGAATATACTAGAAATAATGTCCAAACCTCAACATCCACAGGGCAATCCATTCCTTCCTCCCAATTAACTAGGCCCAGTTGAACATGAAGCAGGTCATTCATGATGCTGATCTGAGTCCAGGTGAGAAGTACAGGGCCATGCTGACCTGCCCTGTGCAGCATCAACAAACAAGTTCAGACAAATTCTTATCTACATTTTGCAGAATGTGCATCTTTCCTTTCCATTTGCAACTTTAAAAAGTAATTTGGCTAGGATGTGTCCTGTGAAATACAGATTTTCTGCCCTCCTGCCATGCTCTGAAAGCTCTTGGTTTCTCTGGTCACCATCAACAGCTTCACAAACCCACCCACAGGACCCAATTCTGTCTACAATATGCACTTTGTTCAGTGCTTCTCTGCTCCATCTATAGCATGCACTCACAGAAACACCTGCTCTGCCCCACGCAGCCCAGTGTCACTGCCTCCTTCCCCAGGTTGTGATGCTGAGCTGCAAAGCAAAGGGACTGCCCTTGGCCTGGCCTGGTGACACGGAGACACCCCAAGCCACCAGCCAGGGTCAACTGCGTGCTGTGCTCTGTCCCAGCCAGACTGAATTTAATCATCTCAGCTACATATTGTATGCACCTTGATTTCTTCTTATGACTTTTCATGATCTTTGCAGTCTCAGAGTGCTAGCGATGCCTGGTCAAAAATCTTGAGAATATTGTTTTCTTCTTTTTTTCATCTAGATGTGGAGAATGCATTGTGCTTTTGAAGTTTTTCTGCATTTTAATTAGATGATTAAGAGCAGGCTCAGCTTTCAGGTTGCTGCATTTAAAAGTTGTGAAGGGGGGATGGTTTGAAAGGGGGAAGAAAGGAAGAGAAGCAACGTGGTGTATGGGCTTTTCATACAGTTCCATTTTCCACACTCTCTTTCTGTGCTGTCTGGAAATTGCAAATGCTTTTTGCTAAGTGCATCTCAGACAATGCTGGCTCCTGCTCACTGAACAATATGGAGGTGTTTTAATATCCTATTGGAAAATTTCTCGAGGGATTCACAAAGGGTGAAATCCACCCCCGTGTAGCCAGCCAGCACCAGGTCCCTCATTGTGAGACTTAAGTGGTTCATAGACTTCACTCCAGCCTTTGGCACAGCAGTGAATTTCACCTAAATGAACTGCCTGAAATGATTTGAGGCTAAATTCATGCTGGTTTTAGCTGGTGTCTGTCATGCTGGCTACTGGCTTTGCAGAACCTGGTGGAGGATCCCAGACTGGAGAAGCTGGAAAAGGGCAGGGCTGCAGATGATGATAAATGTGCCTGTTGCAGGGGTACAGAACACCCCCTTCACATTGGCCTGGCCCATACAGCTCAGCTCAGCTCCACATACTTGTCCCAGCTCCATCAGGTCAGAAATACAATGCAGTCAAAAAACTCCCTGACATAGCTTTTACGGGTGTTGGAGGCATCCAAACACAATTTGGTGACATGAATTTATTCTATGTAAATGACAGATTCCTGTCTGGAGCAGGCAGGCACATGCATGCCAGAAAATATTTGCCAGGCTGAGATGTGAGGCCCATCAGACCTCTGTCTGTCACCTGGCATATGGGACTGGATTCACACATGTGGCTGCAGAAAGCGAGCACAGCCTGTGGTGTGAGGCTTCATAGCGGTGCAAACAGCAAAGCAGAACGATCGCATTAATTCTGGAAGCTGCACAATTAATTCCCCCTGCCCATGGGAGCGGCTGTCATCACGTCTCGTCAGCGGCGGCATTTCTCCTGGTGACATGACACCGCTCTGGCGGGCGTTTTGCTGCCTGCCTTTGTTCTGCTTGCTCGAAGCAGCAGTTCTGCAGAGCAGCAGTCGGTGTGTGAGATGCAAAACCCCTCCCGTTGTGCCGAGCTGCTCTGGCCCCGAGTGTTAGCGATGGCCATGACTCATCCGTCTCAATCTACGGCCAGCAAGAAGAGCCGTGTGGTGCATCGTGCTGTTAACTCGAGCAGAGCTCTTTCCGCTGATCCCTCGTCTTATTTTGTGGTGCCAATGGGTTCATGGGGTAGGCAGCATGGCCAAGCACAGACCGTGCTTGGTGCTGCCTGCAGGAGAGGTGGCAAATTCTAATGATGGTCCTGGACTCTGAAAACCTTAGACTTTCTACATGGGGTTTTTGAGAGCCCTTCATCTCCACCCTGGTTTGTTCATGCTCTCTGGGCATGCTGTTAACTCCCAGAACAGAGAGGCGAGACGCCCAGAGCCACATTTTGCTCCTGAGGCTGCCTGGCAGAGAGGCGACCTAATTGTGTAAAGGTAAAGCAAAATGTTTGTCTCTGGTGCTGTGTCTGGGGATCTGCTGTGGTACAGCTGCAGCACTGGGGCTGTGGAGGGAAATTCAGGTACAAACTTACCTAGTGGCCTCACGTCACCTAACCTCACATCACCACAGGACAGGACTGTACATCCCTTGCAGCACCGACTTATTTTAAGGCCTATTGCTTTTCCATTTCCTGTGTTGGAAAAAAAGCAAAGCACTACAGCAACTTTGAAGGTTCACTCTAGTAAACGGAGAGTAGGCTAAGGGAACAGGACACGTCTGATGTTTGGGATGCCTCATTGCTCGAGGTCAGAAACCTGGATCGAGGGCTTAAAGGCTCGAGATATAGATGGTAAGAGAGCTGGTAAGAGAGCAAGTAGAGAAAGGTTTCACCTTCAGTGACTTTTCAGGGAAAGATGAAGAGATACAGAGGATTAAGTGTTACGAGATTACAGCAGGAAAGAGGGAGAGAACACAGAAACCCCAGAGCATCATCCATCTCATAGCAACAGGGCTGGATTTAGATGAAGTTATTCAAAAAATACAAAAAAAAAAAAAAAAAAAAAAAAAAAAAAAGTCCAGGAGTAAATGTGATGTGAAAACAAAGTGCAGGTTGAGGTGACCAGCTGAGACATTTCAGGTAACTGAGCTGGGGAACTGGATGAGCTGTGCTGGGAGCAAGCCACAGCGGGCCGAAATGAGCAACTTTTGCCTTTCTCCTTGTTGTAGAAGGGAACGGGCAGCTGGGAGGAGCTGGGAGAGGCACAGTGTGCACATGCAGGTGATGGTCTCCCAGTTTTTAAGTTTTTAAGGATGATGCTGCATGCCTCAAGGGTGCCAGGCCTGCGGGTAACAGGAAACACTGAGCCAATGTAGAGACTGCCTGCAGCTCAGCACTTGTGGCCTGCCCTCTATTTTGGTCCAGTAAGCCAGCAAAAGTTATTTACTTGTTCCCTTGAGCACCTGGCTTTTGCAGGTTTTCCTAGAGCAGGCTGTCCACCCAGTGAAGGCCACATTCAGACCACAGCGTTGTACAATGCAGTCCTGGGGCTGTCTTGGGGAAAGCCTCATGAAATGGAAGAAAAAGTGGTATATTTAAAAAAGGTGCTCCTTTACCCTAGCTATGTGTGTTTTCCTTTTGCACACACGCTCCAGCAAAAGTCTTTAGTACCCAGCAGTTGAAAATCTGCTCATTGAGTGGTCTGCATGACTGCCAATGAATATTCATAACTAGCAACTTAAACAGAGATGGCAACAAGCAAATATCTTGTGCAATGTTGTGAAGGTTAAAAGGGCACAGAGCAAGGCCTCCTTGACCTTCACATGCACATGGGTGTTTGTTTTGAGCAGTGCAGCAGGAGAGCTAACATTTGTTATACTTTGATGGATCAAAGGGTTGTCCAAGAAGGGAGTATTTAAAGCTGAATAGGAAGCTTTAATTTGACAAATTCTCTGCTGAGGTATTCAAAATGTCAGTCAGTCCCTCAGGCTTAGTGACTGGATTTGTAGTGTGTAAAAAAAAATAATAAAAAAAATAAATTAAAAATGCATTTGGGAGCATCACTTCTGTCTCTTGCTTTCTGGGAATGGCTGGCTGGGAGGACAGATTTTCATCCGAGTTTGTCAGTCTTTGTCAAAGAATGGCATGTTTTGATGAAATGCATTCAGAGATGCTCTCAGCTTGCCTGAAATCCACCGCCAAGCTGCTGGGGAAGCCTCTGTCTCTCCAACAGCAGCATATAGATAGGACTCGGAGAAAGGGTGAGTGGAGCTTTCGAAAATACATCTTGAGTCTGAGAAAGGTCTTCTTGGGGTGAGGAGAGGATCCCACAGGGCAGCTGCTGCACAGCACTGGGGAGATGGTTGACGAGAGCTGTGGAGGAGACCTGCGAGGAGAAGAGCAGCTCCTGGAAAGCAAAACTTACACTGGGCTTTATCCTGGCCATGCAGTGGAGATGATGCCTTAGAGATCCACAGGGCTCAGTCAGGGCTGAATCCTCCCCAGGGTGGGAAGCAGACCCTACGTGTGCTTTTGGCTGCAGCTGTATATCGTATTTCCTCCTTGAACCCCAGCTGGGAACAGGCATTTGTTACAAAACCAAATTCCCCAGACAGTTGTTTGTTGGAAAGGTCATTTGGCTGTCTTATCTGAAAATTGATGCATTGAAAGCTTTCCTAAATTTGCTCATTAAATATGATGCATTGCAACATTATCAACAAAAATGTTGGCAGGCAGGCTTCTTGTTGGAACATCCATTTTCCAGCAATCGTGGCCCCAGCACTGACCCAGGGGTGGCAGGAGCAGAGGAGGGGTTGGTCTGGCCCCCATTCAAAACCATGACCCAAAATGATGCCTTTTCAGACCAATCTTCTTTGCAAATCCTTGTAGCACGTGATGTGACCCTGTGACTGCAGTTGGTGCTGGGACGATGCTCCTTGCGTGCTGGAGCATCTTGCAGCTCCTGAGCTGGCTGGGCTCAGGCCTACAGATGCCCCCACATGAAGGACAGACACAGCAGGAGTGAGCTAGGGTGAGACAGACCCGAGGACAAGAAGACCAAAACCCCTGGCAAGGCTCCTGCCCACAGTGGTGATGCCTTCCAGGGCCTGGAGACCCCATCCTGCAGACCACAGCGGGGACAACAAGAGCCCTTCAGTCCGAGCGTGGTGCCTGGCAGTCTCACTTTTCTCTTTCAGAGACATTTAGTGGCTACTTGAGGCTATACAAGCCCATCAGGCACCGCCATGGAGGGCATTTTAGATACCACCATCCTCCCGGGAGGGGAGATGTGTCTCGGGCAGACTTCCCAGCCCTTCCCAGCAGCTCCCCGCCGGGATGCAGCAGCGGCCGCCCAGCCAAGCGGCAGCGCTGCCGTCGGTGCCCCCGTCCCTCTCCCCTCCGCCTGCCTCTCGCAGCAATTTGTCAAGCAGCGTGCGAGGCAGAAGCAGCGCTGAAACGCTCTGCGCTGAGATTTTCAATTAGGGAACACAAAAGCCTGTTTAATAAACTCTTAGAGGCTTGTTAGCTGAGACATAATTAAGATTAATGTTGACTTGGGACCAGAGGAAACAGGGCTGAAAGTGAATCAAAGGCAGGCAGGCAGCTTCCAGCGGCAGGATAATGCAAGAGCAAGTTTCCTCCCTGCAATGTCAGCTGGTGTCAGGTGAAGAACTGACCCGGGGAACATCGTGTGGGTTCTGACTCCCCATCCTCTGAGAAAGCAAGCACTAAGAAGGGCAATAAGTGATTTTGTTCCTCTTGTTCCCCAAGAAGCGCTTACAGGCAGGGGAGAGACGGGCTGTTTTCGCAGCAGCTTTGCACGCTCCGAGCGCAGGCAGCAGCAGGTTTGGAATAAAGCTCGACACTCCGGGTTGGCAGCAAGCCGGCTGTTTGGCTGATTGATTTCTGATGCTTCCCTGGGGCTGTGATTGCCCGTGGGAGGAGGGATGGCACAAGTCGGAGCCCTGCACACAAGCACAGCTGCTGCCAGTTTTGCTGGGCAGGTCTCAGCCCTGTCTCGGGCAGCAGCTGGGCAGGGATGCGGCCCCACACCAGGGTCAGGCAGACCGACCTGTGTCCATGCCCACACAAGGGCACAGGCAGCCACGGCCTCTGCACTCCCTGCTCTGCCATCAGCCTTATCAGCCTATTTTCTAGGTTGCTCTCTATTCCTTTCTGATAAAACTTTTCTTGGCTAATTCCAAATATGATCAGATTCTACGGAGGAGAGACAAAATCTTTGCTCTCCTAATGTGATGTCAGGTTTTAATTCTTTCCCATACATCTTCATTTATTAAAGTCCCTTTCCCTTCTGAGGCAGAAGATGTTCCTGGCTGAATTCATAAATCAAGCTAGGAGAAGTGGGCGGTAAAATCTACAAGCAGTTACACACCGGTGCCAGCGAAACAGCCCCATCGCTCCCTCTGGGCTGTGTGTCCAGGCAACATCTGGCCAGCATTTACACATTTACAGGCATTCATTTCTTCAGTTTAATGTTCTACCATGTTACCTTCTCCAGAAGAGGATGCAGGGAATCCTTAGCAGAACCCTTCCATTTTTCTGAAGGGCAAAATTCTACTTTTAGTCTTGCCAATGGTTAAACTGAAGAGGAAACCCATCTGTGCCACTGTGCATTGGCTTCAGCTGCCTGCTGGGACTCAGTTGCCCGAATTGCTTGTTTGGAGCTTTTCTAGATGTCCCTGTGCCTGTGGGTACAGCCCAGCTCTGTGCAGCCGAGGTGACTCCCATGGATGCTGAGTTCTCTGCAGCTTCATTGCTGTGTATATACACCAAAAAATGTCCCAAAACTCAGGGGTTTGCCAATTTGACTTGCAAGCATCTAGAACCACACAGCACTGTGCTCACCGTGGCAGCACCAGCATGGATTGCCTTCCCTGCTCCAAATCTGGTGCCCAGATGCAGCTAATACCCTGTCCTGCCAGGGATCAGAGAAAGGCATCCCAGAGAACAGGAGGGATGGGCTGCTGGGGGATGTCTGGGTGAGAGCAGTGCAGAGGAGGTGTAGCACAGCTGTGGACCAGATGAAAGTAGCAACAGGGCCTGGGAAAAAAAATCAGCAGGGGCACCTATTCCCCCTACAGAGCAGCAAAATCTGGAATCATGAGAGAGAGTGTAGGAAAGAGAGAGACTTTTGGGTCGGGGTGCAGGGAAGCACTGCAGGAGGAGTGGATGGGCAAAGGCAGGCGTGCACCAAGAGTGGAGTAAAGGGGACACCTCCCAGAATGACAGCGGAATTGCACCCCATGAGTCAGATCCTGAAATCCACAAATGTCCTGATGAGGAGGTGGGAGTTGTCAAGATGTTGGCTCCCACTCCACCGCCCCAACTCTCCCAGATCTCTATGGAAAATAGTCCCCTTGCTGTTGAGTTGTGAGGCAGAGGGCTTTAGTCATTTTTGTTTTGTTACCTAGAAGTTTAAGACGTGTCTCATCATGAACTATGCACATACAGAATGAGCTGACGGAAGGTTGCTGATGTTAATCACAAGCTGAGCGGAGACAGAAAAAAAGAGATGAAAACCCCAAATGCATACAAGCTGCAGGAGTCCTCAGAACTACCCGTCTCACTGCTTCCTCCCATGCCTCAGCCAATTCTCTCTCATTTACATCTTTCTCAGGTAAAGGCCAAATGTTTTTTCTTATTTACCAGGTGCACAAGTACACCAGCACCACTCTGCTCTGTTGGGGTGCCCTGCTTCTTCCACCAGCTGCTGCTTAGGGGACCCTCTCTGTGTCTGTGCGACCTGTAGCATGAAGGAGCACTGCTCTGGGTGCACAGGCACTGTAGCAATAAGCATGCTCAGCAATAGCTGGTTTTGCACTAACATCAGTGAATAATCAATAGTTCCACCAATATGGACCAGAACTACAGAATTGTTGTCATGGGCCAGCTAAGCTGGATTTACATGGCTGGACTGGTGTGACAGTAAATTCAGAGGTTAGACGTGGTGGAACAATGATGTCAGACCAGTGTGCAGCTCAGTGTTTTCCCATTACACCTCATTTTTGTGCCATCGTGTTGCCTCACTGAGCTGATGTCTAACGGGATGGCCCTGTCCATAGTTACCTTATCTGTTCTGGGTGCATTTGGCACCCTGGTTAGCGCCAGACCATCATCCCTGCTTGTCACAAAACCAAAAAGCTTTGCTGAAGTTCCTGTTGTTGACTCACCTTCACTGACCTCAGGGCCAACTCTCCTTTCAGCCACCTTCTTGAAAGTCCAAGACAGTTTTCCTGCTGCTCTTGATTTGCATGGATATAACCCGAGGACAGAGCTTAATTTGCCATGCACTGACTGCACCACCTTTGATCATTCAGCCTAACTCTAGCGTATGATCAAAAGGGAGAGAAAATAAGAAAATATTCAGAAACTGGCTCTAAAAGAAACCCAAAATAAAGCAAACAAGAAGGGGGGCAGAGGAGAGAGTGGCTATCCATCACCATTACCGTGTAACGCAAGAGCTGTGATAGCACTGATTTATCAATTGCTAAACGCTGCGAGGAAAGAACAAGAAAAATGCTGTGCAAAAACCACAAGCCCATTTGAGCCCAGATGAGCGTTTCAATAAGAAGTCTTGGCTAACTGGCCTGGTTTGGACTGAAATGGCTCAGGGAGGGTTCATCCAAGCCACTACGGCAACAGGAAGCGGAATCACCCCACTGGCAAGGCGAAGCAGGAAGGTGAGGTGGGATGGGGGCTGTGGGGTTGAGTCCCCATGGGGCAGCCTCGTCCCTGTTCTGCTGCATGTGGTGGGTGTGCTTAGGGCATGCAGACACCTCGTGTGCCAGCACTTTGCCAGCCGGGTAAGGCACATCAGGCTGGCTCCTGGGAGCAACCTCCGCAGTTGGAGAATAGAGCGTAAGCATCCCGGTAGGTCCTCCTCCATCAGGTTCTCGGGATAGATGATGGATTTCATGATTAATAATATGCCCCTTCTCGTCATCCTTCAGAGCATAAATCTTGCTCGCCGTGGAGCAAAAGGCTGAACAGAACAGCGGCTGCATATAAATGCCTTTGGGGCTGGACGGGGGCACTTCAATGCTGCAGCTCAGCTGGAAACAGCTAACAGTGGCAAGGAAAAGAAATATGCTCTCTTTTGTTCTGTAATTGTGGGAGAAAAGCAAAATTAATAATCCATTTCTGTCACTAACTAGGCAGCCTTTGGAAGCTTGCTTTGGCAGGTAGTTCGGAAGCCTGGCTGTTAGCTTACCTGGCTCCTCCAAACTTGAATGTTTAGAGACATCTCCCATGCCTGAGCTTTTAGGAGGGGTCCTGACCCTTTTCATCCAATTCAGAAAATGGATAGATTAGGTCAAAGTCCTCTTAAGTTTCCATCTGGCTGGAAAACAGTTTATGGGGAAAGATGGAAACGTGTAAAGCCAGGTTTCATCGCAGTATTACACTCGATTGTAGCTGGATCTAAAAGCACTTCTTACCTCATTTTAGCAGTTGAAAATGTCTTCAAATGTCACCCTTTTATCCCAGAAAACACTTCCCAATTCATCCGTCATTCCAGACATGGCCCTGCTCTTCTGCCATCCCTTTACTTTTGCCATCTCTTTTGTCCCTAGTTGCCTCGTGCGTAATTGTTTCGATCAGAAGCATCAGCTGGCAGAAGTCCCCAGTCAGAGACGTCTCTCCCTGCCTCAGTCATCTTGCACCCCTCAAATCACACTTCCCTCTCTTAATTGTTTGCTTAATGGTTTAATTCATTAAAGGGATGGCCTAATTGCTGGTAGCATTTTTTCACTGTCACCAGGCTGCCAAGGGAAAGGAGGCAGTCGTTGATCATGTCCAGCACCTCTGGCCCTCGCTCCAGATGCCTGAGGGCATTGGTTTTGGGGCAGCAGGAGAGATCAGCCCCAAGGAGGCCTCCCAGCCCCTGCTCCCAGTCCCTGCTCTGGGACCAAGGCACTGAGGATGCCCCTGGCTTCAGCCTTGCTACGCTGGTTGTTTGATATTTGCAGCTTTTTGACATCATTATCAGCTGTCAGCTTCTATTTTGCTGACTGTCATCTCAATGGCACAACTGGGGATGACGCAGCTGGTGGAACTTGTTGAAGGGCACCAGAGCAAGGCTGGGGCCAAGCTGATCTCTGCTCCTCATCCTCCCCAGTATGATCCTGATCCCTCAAAGATAATGTGCCACAAAAAGAAAGTGTACCACATAAAGAAAACCTCATACTCCTGCACCTGGGCTGCACTGTAAGATCAATTTTGCTCTTTGGTGAGTGCACACCAGCAACTCCTGCTGTTTGCAGCTGCCTCCGAAGCTGCCATGAGCCATGCCCTGTGGTCCAGCCAGAGCAAAACTCAGCCCTTTCAGCTTAGACTTTTTTCATCTATCTTTTATCTCTTCAAGGAGAGGAAGTGCATTAGGCAGCCAGCGAAACTCTGGATGTTGGGGCACAAACTGTCACAGATCTAGTTTTGCAATATTGCAACTCCTCCAGCTGAGCATACAAAAATTTGGGCTTACAAATCTGACAGTTCCAGAGTTGTCCCAGTACCAACAGTTGTGTCACACTGAGAAAGATGGTATGGATGCTCTTCTTGAAAATTAGGACTTGTCCAAAGTAGAGGACAAAGTTCCCTGTAGACCAGGAGATGTGATGATGGTCATTGATGCTGGTCACTCTTAGCTTCCAGTGACACCCCGAGGACTGTTGGCTTGAGCAGAGGTATTCTGTATTGTCTCAAAGGCAGGAGAAGGCGCATTTTGACCCAGTTACTTTGGCCTCCTGTGATAAGGAATAGCCCCATATTTTCCAGGCTTGCTTGGGGTTGGGAGGGGGATGAGCCAATCTACCTGAAGCCCTGCTGTGTCCTCTGCTCAGTTTGCTTAGCTAGAGGCTCTGCTCTAATGTGAATTAGAAGCATGCCCAATTTTAATGTATATTAAGAATATTTGGCAAAAAATGGTTCCCTGCCTGTTTTATGTTATTTTAGCAACAGAGACAACTTATTTCTCATAGATCAAACTGCCACTTTGTAATTCTTTCTGTATTTTCACAGTGCAGTCATTTATTTGCCAGTCATTAGCAACCAGCAGAGAATAAAATCAGTCGATGCTATTTAGATGAAACACGGCTGGTTAGAAAGCACTGGCAGAATCCTTCCCCGGGTTGTGCTTTGAGATTAGTCATCAGTACAACCTGGCAGAGGCTGGTTTATAACTCACCCACTGAAGGTCTCTGGCACGGTTGCCCTGCTGGTGAGGGTTATCTTACTCCAACAGCCTGGATGGTAGCAAACCTCCAAAGAGGCTGCTGAAGAGTAAGACCTACCTTTGCTGGATGCAAAACATCTTATAAAGCCAGGCTGTGTGCCTGGCTATACTGGTGATTTGCAGAACTGGGGAAAAGGATTCATTTCTCTTTTAAAAATGAATTCAGACAGATGTGCGGCGCTTTTGAGGAGTTTGGAACAAATTGCCCCCCACGGGAAGCGCAGCAGCACCCTGCTCACGTAGGTCTGCCTGGAGGGCAGGAAATGTGCCCGTGGCACGGAGACAGGGAGGGAAATTGCAGACGGGGCTGAGTGCGATCAAACACGGCAGCGCGACAGATAAGACACAGCGCACATCAAGGGCGAGCCCAGCTGGCTACAGGAACTCTAACGCAGTGGGGCCTCGTTCCCGTATCTGCATTCAGGATGTCAAAGACCCTACTTCATGCTGTATGCTGAAATGCTCCTTGAAGTGCTTAGCGATGTGATTTCCCAAGGCCTTACCCAGATTTCATTCCTCCTCTTCTGCCGCTGTGTACAAATCACCTGCATTTTCCCCTTGAAGTGAGAATATTATTTCTAGTCTATATCGCACACTCATATATAACCCCTAAAAGATGGCAGAAGTGATCTGACTCGTGCCATTTACCTAACTGATATCGCAGCCACCGAGCATCGCTCACACCTGGTGTCTGTGACACTGAGCACTTGCCCAGGTTGCAGGGGGCATTGCCCAGCCTGACTTGGTGTCACTGCAGCCGCAGTGCGGATGGATGGTGTGCTAACGAGTTGGGTGGGTGGTTATTCAGTCCTCCTTGCCCTAAGAGAGCCACACCAAAACCCAATTTTCTTTTGAAGTGGTCCCTCTGGAGAGGATAACGACAAGCAGGCTCACGATGCCCAGAACAAGCTGCACGATTTCTGGAGATGCATTGTCGACAAGAGCCGCCTGATTGTCCATCTAGCACAGCTTTTACGAGTTGAAACCCCACCTGAATAAGGGAAAAGAGACTTATGTCACAGAGACATAAAATCAATGCACCAAAACTTTTCATTTTCAAAAAAATAGCAACTATTCCCGCAAGACTTCAACAAAACAGATGCAAACTCCATAGTACAAAAGCACATTGTACTGGGACTTCCAAATTTCCCAGCCACGCAGGACATAAGCACAAGCCTGTCTTTTCTTCACAGAGTGCATGACAGGACAGAGTCATCCCTTCCTCATTAGTTCTGATGTTTTATTGGGAATATATTGCATTAAATTAAATGCATTTGCAAAGCAAGTATTCCTGCTGAAATGCACATTTATTCATTCACTGGAGCGTGACCATTACTGTCTGCTTAGTAAATAAAATTAGTTTTGATTCTTTTTAAATTAGAAAACAAATCAGTCATTACCCTAATGGAAAGGCTCTTTCAATTTCGTTGGTAAATGCTGCACACATTTCTAAAATGTATTATTTTATTGTAAATTAGTAGAATACCAGTCCTACTCCCTTGCTGTAAGTCCTGAGAGGAATCAGAAAGAAATTCAGACACTTCTGAGTTTTTCCACTTTCTGTTGCCATTCTTGCAAGGAGTTAGTTTTTGGTGCTTTATTGAAACTATTTTCCTTTGAAATCAAGTGAAAGAGGATAACTGACTTGATCAGCAGCCAGAGCATGCTTTTCAACATCCTTCATGTCTTTCTGACCGTCATTTGTGGCCAGAGCATCAAATAGGCCATTGAAGAAAGTAGGTGATTGGCTAGGTATAGCCCTGCAACATACCCTGCAAATTTGATGGCACACTGAAACCAACTCTGATTTCCTCCACTGTGGTTCAGCCCCGATGCAGGTGAGCTCCGGGGCCAGCCTGGGGCAGTGGCTGGAGCTCCTGTGTCCCCAGGGGATGCGCTGCCACCTGGGAAACCAGCTGGGGATGCAAGGGGCCTGGCCAGCGGGGCTTGGGCAAGACTTCACAGCTGGAGAGAGCCCAGAGAGCTTCGTCACAAGCAACAGCTGCTTCTTAGGACCCAGAAAAATAAGTGAGCAATTGTTGGGTTCGTTTTGTTTGATGCAAAAGTTGTTTATTTTATCCAGAATGTTTTAACAGAGGAAACTGAGGACAATCCCTTCAGCATAACCCTGAAGAGCATGGTAGATTATCAGAGCACGGTAACTCCACACAATACGTGCTGATCTTCCTTGGATCCGGAGAAAAGAACAGGGAAATTTCACTGGGTACACAAAGTGCTTGTAGTTTGCACTAAAACTCTTCCTCTATGGTAAAAGATGATGCTTTTGTTAGCGCTATATTAATGTTTATAAAGCGTCTTGGCATGAAATGCTGTTGGCTTTTCTTTCCAGCATGTTATAAAATCATCATGGAAAGAAAAACAGAGCATCCCTAATGCACTAGATTATTGTTACACTGCTATCGCCTGATACAGCACCAGATTAATGTGACAGAGCAATAAAACTCTGAATCTTCATTTATCGCACCTCTTTAGCTCTCTCCTGTGATCAGAGAGGTTTGAAATAATATTAGCTTTTTCTCTGAGGAGAAAAATAAGAAGTTACCCAGAAATCTTTGATACTTATACACTGCCAATTTTCACTCAAGTGTTGGTCTTGTGAGTATTCTTCACTTGTTCCATGTTCTTACCTAATCCACAGAGGAATTTTTTATTTTCTTTTGTTTTGGAGGTTATTCTTGCATTTGCTTCTTCTTATATCGCTTAATCTGCAGGTGCATGATTTATTCTGGCAACGTTTTTATTTTGGTGTCAAAGTTGCACTCACACAGTCCTTGCAGGTCTAATAGGCCTCAGTTTGAAAGATGTCCATAAGGGGTGTCTGATCCTTGGATTAAATGTCTGGAGGGGCATTTGGGGTTTGCAACCTTCCTGCTGTCCCCACATCACCCCTCCAAGGCTGCAGGTGGTTTTGTTAGACTCCAAATTCTTCCATCTCAGTTCCAAGCAGCCTTCTGGCAGATCCGTGCCCAGCTCACCACCTCTCCAGGCTGTATCCTGGCCTCTGTCCCATCTATAAGCTTATTTTAAAATAGAAAAGGCCAAGTATGAGGCTGCTGTTCCCTGCACGTTTAAATTTTGTAAGCAGTGCCGTTGATCCCAAGCACATCAAAAGTTTCTGCTGGACTGCTGCTGGTTGCACTTGATTCAAGTTTGCCAGGAATTTCTTCATATTCCCCAAGCAAAATGATTTCACTTGAATATGAAGAATGAGATATCCAAGCAGCCCTTCTTTCAGGCAACCTTAGGAAAATATTGGAGAGCATGGGCAGCAATGTCCCCCTTCCCTCTGGTCCCCAGGCTTTGCCTCTCTCCAGGACTGCCAGGTCAACACAGCAGCTGCCAGCTTGGATTTTTTTTTTTTTTTTAATGCAGCTCCAAACACATTGTTAGGAGACAGCAAATTAGAAGTTCTTTACTCGGTGCTGTCTTTCAGCCCTGAGTGCTGTATGACAGCCATCAGTGCTGTTTTTCCTAGCTTTACAGACCCAGGAGCTGATGTACGGGGTGCGAAGTGACTTAGGCAGAGTCTCTCAGCCTCGGGGTCCGACTCCTCATCTCAGCCTGGCATTTCAGCTCTTTGCTGCTGCCTTCCCTGGCCACTCCTCTACATCATGACTATGTCTTGCTACTTCCATAGCAAGTCTTAACACAGCATATAACCGATAAGAGCCACTAGCCATGCTCAGCTTTGCTGCTATGGTGAGCACTCTGCTTTTTGCACTCTGTTAATTTTCCCCATGCTCAAAAGCTCAGCTGCTCCAGAGGCTGGTGATGGACGAAGGGATGGCCTAGATATACTTTGCAGAGCAAGCAACCAATGCTGTGTACACAGGGCACCCTCCCTTCATGAGAGCATTAATTATTACTGCTGCTTGCAAACTGATCTGTGAACTGAAATGGGTTTTCTAATTCTGTCACTGGAGAAGAACTTCTGGCTAATCAACTGGAGGCAGATGGAGTTGGCACAGATGACATAAAGGCCTGTACTAATTTCTCCATGTGTCTCAAGAACTGATAAGAGAAATGATTTATGCCTGGAACAGTCTGATAATTCCGGAAATAATAGATGTTGCATGACTTAATTAGTCAATGTAGACCTGGTTGTGCTGTGGTTTTGAATGAAGGTCCATGGTATAGCACAGGTATATGGAAGGTGGGCTACAGCCTGCTGCTGCAAGAAGCCCGAATGTCAGCCCATCCTGGGAGCTCATGCTAAAGAGTCACATCAGGAGTAAGCAGACCTCAGACCTGAGAGGTTTTCACTCAAGCAGCAGCAGGCTGTGGCTACAGCCCTGCCTGTTATGCTCAGTCCTTGGGGTGGTGGGCACACAGGCAGTCTCTTCTCCCCTGCTGGCCAAAAGGGAACACCCTGGGGTGGGAGCGAAGGCGCTGCCCACCCTGAGTCATCCTATGGGGCAAAACACGTTTTGCTTTGCCTGCCTTCTCCTTATACACAGATCAAAGCAGCCTTATGTCCTACCATGGGACCTCCCTGTAGTACCTCCTACCTCTCAGCCCAGGCTGGGGTTTTTGGACACAGCACAGTTTTGCTTTCTCTAATCACTCTCACCTGCCTTTCTCTGGGTTGTAGTTTAGAGGCGGACCATGTCAGCGTCGTGCTTTGTTTAGAGATATTTGAATAATCTGCCTTACTTGTACAAATGTCAGGCTGATATTTACTGCTGGTGCCAGGGCCCAGCCATGTCCCCTAGAGATGCTACAGAAGGCCACCAGGGGTTGGAAGGGCAGCTGATGTGCCCCCCCTTTGCCTCTGCTGCCCTGCTTTCTATTATATACAAATAATTTTCCTTACAGAAGGGCTGTTTGACCTGTGTGGGTGACTGCAGTGGCAGAAAGCAATTTCTTAAGAGAATAAATAGTTTCTGTCTGGATTAAAACAAGCCTGTAATTTGTTTTCATCCTTTCAGCACAGAAAGATTCCTCACTTTACAGTGCAAGTGCTTCGGGTGGGGTACAAGGCAGGTGTCAGGTCTGGATACTGCTCCTTGCTCCCTCTGTCCTGCTATATGCTCTTGCAGAGCCCCACAGATCCCCATATTGGCCCTATCACACTGAACTATATTGCATCTATGATAAGGTAAGTTTTAAAGTCTCAGATGATAATTTTTTTTTTTTTGTGCCATGTCTGACATTGCTTGGAGAAGCTATGACATGGGTAGTCAGAAGGGGATTGAACTTGTTTTAATTTCTGAAAATACAATTTAAATTCAAGGCCATACTTACATTCAGAACCAATAAATATACACAACAGCTTTCCAGCACTTCACAATCATTGTCACTTACATGATAATAAAGTGGTTACATTACATTTTATATGCAGTTTGGTTTAGAATGTGAAAGTATCATGAATACATTGAATTCTTCCAGCATTTTTCTCCTAGTTTTGTTTTTATTCTTTCTTCCTGTTTGAAAGATTCCCAAATACTTTGAGATTCTTATATGGATCAATAACAGTAAAACAGTGTAAATGGACTTCACAGCACTCTAAAGCCATGGATTATACATAATTTCAAGATCAGTGCTGTGACCTTTTTTGTATGGAACCTTTATTACAATGTAGTGTTTTTCTTTCAAAAGATCCCCTTGGAGACTTTCAAAGACATTTCCAGACAAATTATCTGAGCTGTTTTCTGTTTTGAGCTGATCCTGGCAGTGCAAAGCAGCCATGAACTCAGCTTAACAAGGTAGTTAGAACAGGTTTTGTGTTGTTTTGCATCACCAGAGAAGAAGTACAAAGCCAGCAGTGGGTACCAGTAGATCAGTTCTCTAGGGTACAGAAAGTGGTAACACGTCTGACTGCCTTAGCTAAAACACCGTACGAACTTTACGCAGCCCAGTATAATCCATAACACTTTTAGCTGGGAAAGGGAGGGGAGTGAAGAGAAGTCTATGTACATTTATTTGAGCTTGTGGGCCTCCGGGTTTTAGCTTTGTTATGATTTCATCTCTCCTTTATGTCCCCAAGTTCTCCAGGTCTACAAGTGTTTTGCAGTCCCAAACCATTCCCTTACACCTTGCTAGTCTGCATATGTCCATTGAATTCAATATTTCTCTGGGTTAACATGGATTCCTGCAGGCGACTGCTGTTCTCTTGCCTGTGTTCAATGGGGTCACCATCCTCTACACCATTGCCCTTTCGGAGGCAAAGGACTTTCTGAAAACTCTGCTTGAAGTTGTCAGAAAGAAATCCATAAAGAATGGGGTTGGCACAGCTGTTTGCATAGGACAGGACCACCACGAAGAAGTACACCCCTACCAGCACAGGGTCTTCTGGCAGTATAAATATCAAATTGACAATGTTCATCATGTAAAATGGGAGCCAGCAAAACACAAAGACGACCACGATGATCACCACCATCCTGGTCACCTTCCTCTCTGATCTCCTGCGCCTTGTAGACCCAACTCGGATCCCTGAAGATTTGACTTTAATCACAATCAGCAAGTAGCACAGACAGATCACCAACAAAGGACCAAAAAACCCTAGGACCGACGTGTAAATGATGAATGCTGCCGACCAGATGTTGACAGGCTCTGGCCAGTTCATGTTGCAGGTGTGAAAGTCTTCCTGCACATCTGAAAAGATGAAGACTGGAAGCACCACCAGGAACGAGAATGTCCAGACAGTCATACTGATGAGCTTGGCCACCCTGGGACGTCTCCACTTGGTTGATTTAATGGGATGAACTACTGCCAGGTAGCGGTCCATGCTCATCACAGTCAAACAAAAAATACTAGTGAACTGGTTAATACCATCTACAGTCATAACCAGCCTGCAGAGGAAGGAGCCAAAGGGCCAGTAGGAGATGGCATTCTGGGTGGCCAGGAAGGGCAGGCCCAGCATGAAGAGGACGTCAGCAATGGCCAAATTCAAGATGTAAATGTTGGTGACGGTCTTCATCTTGGCATAGCGCAAAACCACATAAATGACCAATGTGTTGCCACTGAGTCCGACTGCGCATACAAGGATGTAGAAGATGGGAATCAGGACTTTGTGGATGTATTTGAATGGAGGCTGCTCTGAGAGTGTCCCATTCTCTGTCACATTTGTCAGCAGTGAGGAATTCAGCTCACTGGAACTACCGTCCATACTCAATGTGTTGGGAAAGTATAAAGGATCCATAACTTTTAGTCCTCAGTTTTTCTTCTAGGGCTAAGAGACATTAAACTTCACAGGCATCTTGTTCCTAAAAAGAAAAAGAAAAAAAAAAAAAAGAAAAAAAGGAAAAAAAAAAAGAAAAAGAGACAGAAAAAGTGAGTTCAAAGTAGACTAAGTTTTACACATCATTTAATTTTCTATCTGTAGCCAGAATTTGTGTTTGAATTATGCAGTTAGCACACGTGATGAGATCAAGGCCTGAACAAAGGAATCCCACAATGAGAGAGCCTGAGTGCTCATCCCAATAGCTAATGGTATCTCTTTAATTTTCAGGAGCTCTGTGCAGTAACACAGCACACATCCCACTGGGAAATGTAAGTGAAGAAGGTGATGGCCATCACACTTCACAGGCAGAGACAGAAGCTTTCCTGCAGCGAAGGAGTCTGACTGCCCTAGCATGTGGGCTGTTCGGGTCCAAAGCCTGATGGTAATGAGGCCAGTCCTTCCTCTGCTGATGAGAAAGGTAAATTCTTGCATGCCTCCTGTGCCACTTGGTGAGCAAACTTTGCTGTTTGACTGTCTCGCAGACTGTTGTATACACATGTTCCTCTTATGTGCAGTCAGGGGACAGGGGGGAATATCCTCAACTTCCCATCTTGGGCAAAAAACACACAAATCCAGAACCCACCTCCCCTCTTATTTTTTCTCTCTAAATACTGACATAGAAAATGATTTAGAAAATAATTTTGAAAGATTTAGACCACACAGTGCATACAAATAAAACTGGCTGAAAGCACAGCCCTGGTGTTAGTGCCAAAAGCTTTAAAGTCCAGAGTGGTGTGATTCTGCTCTCACTTAGCCGAGGGTGCCTGGAGAGGCTCAGGGACTGACTCAGCCCTGTCTCGCTCCTGAACAAGTGCTGGGGGCTTTCAAAATCCAGAGCCAAAGATAGTTCCTGGCTTTTTGCATACGAAGCTCCACTGCAATGTTTCACAGGTCTCCCTGTTTACATAGAAACAGTCTCAGTTGATATATTCAAATGCCACTTGCTGCCTGGCGGAACCAATTGAAAACCCCCCAGAGAACATCGGCAGCTGTGTAGGTGGGGAGACAAAACCCTCCGTAACAACTGACAAAACCCTGTACAGAAATCAATGAACGCCAAGATGGAAGCGACCACTTCTGAGAACACTTTTCCATCAGGTCAGGCCATGTGCACACAGATGTGAAGACTCCGCAGTGGAAAGGAACAAGCTGTTTCTTTTCTGTCTCTCAAGATTATGCTTCTGTTAGTGTTTCTGAATCCCTCTCCTCTCACCCAGAAGTGTGCTTTTTATCTAAGAAACACCTTTCTTCCACATGAAAGCCAAAATGTAGTGGGAAGCCTCTGAGGATACAGAGAGCTGAACTGATTCGGTGAAGGAATATGTAGTTTTTGTTAGACAGCCTGAAAAGGTTTGAAAATCTCCAAAGCTCTGTTTCTGTGGCATGCTTGATTCACAAGGATATTTATTGGTTCTTTGTCTGAGCATGGTCTAAGTTGGTGTTTATAAAGCTTTCTGCTGTAAAGGAGTCAAAGCTTTTTGCTATAAAAAAAAAAAAAAAAAAGTAACATAAAGGATAGAAGAGTAGTAAAAAAAATTCACAATCCCAATCTGGCCCAAGATCTCTCCCAAGTTTGGGCAGCGTTCACTGGTGAAGCTGCTCAAGGAGGATGTGGGCCTGAATCTGGATTCAAAATTATAGCAAAAACACCCAGCCTACGTTGCACCTATGGCTTTAAGCAAAAGCAAAATTCAGTATCATGTAAGCATACAAAAAGATTTATTTCCAGGAAGAAAGAAAACACCTCCATGAGCTGGTTACTGTGCTTTCTCTTCGGGTGAGAAAAACTGCAGTGGGTGAGAGCAGAAGTACCTCCAGCTACCAGTAGTAATCATAAATATGCTGTTCTGATTTGGAAATGTGCAGATGGGGAGTAGGTGTCTCACATGTAACTCCGTGGCTAGGAGGAGATGTACCAGAGAAATCTGAAATCCAGGGTGGCTTGAATAGTAAAGCTGAGAGCTGCCAGAGCTCAAACAAATGCTGGCTCAACGATGGAGATGAGAAACGAGGGGAGGATCTGCAGGTTCTAAATAAACTACCATGGTGTTTGGGGTCTGGGTGCTACTGCCATGGGCGTGCTGCAAGAGCCATTGCAGTGTCTGATAGCACACTGCATGAAGAGGTCGGCTCAAACCATGCTCCTTGGGAATTAACTAGGACTGGACTTGGGGATTATGTAAGAAAAGGCAAACTGCAGTCCTGGCCAAAGAGCAGGCTTCAAAAATTCTTTTCTGACAGTAATTTTAAAATACAAATTTGTATTAAAACTCAGATTATCTGGGAGGAGTGCAGCGCTGCACTCCTCCTGGGCTGTCAGGGTTTTGATCTTGGGAAGAGTGATTGCCTTTTCCTGCAGGTCGGATGCAGTATGACCCAGCTGGTTAGCTAGTATCTTTAAAGATACTAAAGAAGAAAGGAAATGTGTGGTGGGATGAGGCAATTGGTGTTTATAAGCTCACATTCATGGAACTGTGTCTTTAGAACTGAGTATGTGCTGAGCCTAGGAAGGCACTTCTTCCCAAGAGTAGCCCAGACCAGCTCTGCAATATTCAGTCTGGGCCAAAAAGCAACATTTTTGTTCTGGGACTGCAAAAGTAGCAGGACAGTAAAGAGAAGCAGTGCTCCATTCAATGGGGAAGGTCAGGAACTGCAGCGCTGTGCAGCTCTCATCCCAGCAATTGTTAAAAAACGAGGATGGATGTGTTTCTTCTGAAGTTACTTCCTTTTCCTCACAGTAGATATCATTGAAAAGAGTTGACTAGAGAGATTGCACAGCAACTTCTTCAAGCCTGTTGCACCTTCCACCACATTCAGATTTTAAGCCTTAAGAGGGGCGGTGAGGACGAGGACTTCCTTTGTTCAGTGCCCTCCAATTGCTTCTCACCCCAAATATAACCTAATGAGCAAAATCCCTGCATGCCAAGGACCTCAGGCTCTTCCAGCCATCCGGTGCTGGCAACCCTGATTCACCAGAAGGATTTGTTGGAAGGACCTTTGCGCACCTTCCATGCAGGGGGGACAGTTTTCCCAGCCTCCTCCAACAGCAGCTGTGATGATATCCTGCTGCTGCTGTGCTGTCCCCAAGGGTCAGCAGTACCTCAACAGTATGTCAGTCTATTTCTTCATTATTTTGCCTTTTTTTCTCTTTGTTTAGTGTGAACATTAACCTTTATTCTCAAGTAAAGGTAGAATTTTGCACTTTTCAAGAGCAGGTGGATTCAGAAAGAAATACATTTGCTACGGCTCTCATGCAGTCTTTGATCTCCTCAGCTGGTGACAGCCCTCGGGTTGGCATTGCTGGCAAGGAGCTGACATCGTGTGAATGTTTCCCATACACTGGCAGGGGTTGTGATGTGGTAAGTGTCATCCAGACTTGAAAACTGAGCCCATGTCAGAGCTTCCTCCACTAAGCCTTTTAAACCATGTTGCCTTTACCTCGTAGCCACAAGATATTCTGGGGTTTATCAGAGCATGGCAGCAACAACAACAACAACAAAACCTGAACAGCCACAAAAGCACATTTTACTGGCTGTCTTTGATGAGCAGAGGTGATTTCCCCCCCTGCGTAGCTGACAGCTTGCCCCTTACCAACACAATTTTGTCTGAACTTATATTGCCACTACAGCAGTCAATGGCCATGAACCTCTACGAAAGGTAACTAAATATAATTAAGGCATGCTGAATGATATAATGATATCTTGTTTTGGTATTCTTTATTAACAGATTAATAAAAAGAAAAAATAAAATAAAACAACTCTAGGGAACTTCTCATCCAGATTTTTTTTCCCTTTTGGTGTTTGATCTCCAAGATATTCCACTGGAACACTTCATAAATTATGTGCTTTATGCTTAAAGCATATGAACTAAAAAGAACAGAGAAAAAAAAAACAAAACAAAACAAAAAAAAAAAACCATAGATCCAGAGTTATCAGTGCTATAATTCCAACCTCTGATTTACAGAGCAGTACCCTGAAAAAAAAAAAGAAGAAAAAAAAAAAAAGCATTCTCGGCAGCTGGACAAAGCTGACTGCCTGTGTCCATGTCCAGGAAAAGAGAGAAAGAAGAAATAGCAGCGATGTTATGGTACAAACCATGCTGCCTGGAAAAAAGGTATTTAGCCTTTGTGAAAACCTCTCTAGCAGGTGTCCTAAACAAACATGCTTTGGCTGGGCACAAGAGCAGGTATCCATCTAATAGCACACAGCAGCCCATTAGTGATTGAAGGACCATCATAGCACAAGGAAGAACAAACCTTAAAACTGTCCAGGTGGATCAAGGTAGAAATTCCTCCTGGCTCTGGTTTCAATAGCAAAGCAAAATAACCCTAAGAAGTGTGTTGTATCTGACTCAAAGCTGGATATAGCTAAGATCAAGAAGTAATTACATAAAGAAACCTAATTTTGTGAGTCAAGATTTGATCTTGCTGCCTATTTACCACTGGAATCATAACTCTCTCTAATGCAGCATCAAACATAATTGCTGTGAAGAGAATTACCACAACAGAAAGGCAGATTACTGCTTTCAGGTACAGAATAACTAACAGGAATACATAAAATGATAATCCAGACAGATCTGCTTTTAAAATACATGGCCTTGGTAGTAATGGATAGAAACACAACTGGGTAGGTACCCAAGAAGTATCCAACAGCAGCAGAACTTCACATCTTTCCCCTGTCCCACAGAGGGGACTGTGAGGTGTTAGTGGAGCTATTTGCTCTAACAAAGAGGAAAAAAGCTGTACCGGTCCTTAATAAATCTGCCCTTTGGGGAATAAATGTTCATTGCCTGCTTCCTTGGATGCAAGCAGGGGAGCCTCGGGCTTTGCATTTGCAGCAGTGGAGCAGCCAGAGCCCAGGGTTGCTGCAGCAGGAGGGAAGGAGCTGCTGGTGGAAGCGGGACAGGAGGGAGGTGGTGGTGTGAAAGTTGGTGTGACCTGGCAGAGCAGCTCCAAAATAGCACAAACACCCAGGCAGGGCTCTGCGTGAGGAGGAGGCAAATGCAGCATCATGCCAAGACCTCCTTCAACTTCTTACAGTTACAATAATGTTCTTGCACAAAAGCAGCAGCTTGAAGATGGCACAGAAATCTTATTCCATATACAAAATCTTTGGTGTGTTCCCTCCTCCTCCTCCGCCCCCCCATTCCACCTCCTAGGAAAAAGCAAAAGGATTCAGTTCAGATAGGAACTTCTTCCTCCTTAAATTCTGTCATTTGGTATTTCTCAGGGTGTGCATTTCACCCAAAACCAACCAAACAAAAATCCCACAGCCCTGGAGTGATTGATTTTTCTCTACAGGAGACATATCAAAACAAATTTCTTGCACTAAATTAGTTTTCTGTTTTGACTAGCTGCATCGGTACTAAGCACTGATGAACTGAAGTCAAAATTGAATAATGTCTTGCCACTTTTAGCACTATCAATATCTCTAGGAACTATATTTTCCAGTCAGTGTCACTTTCTTACTGCTGCTCAGCCCAGCCCAGCATATCCTAGAGCACTCCGTGGTTATGTTACCTGATGACTTGATCCTATTTTTAGTTTGCAAACAAACAGCCCATAAAGCACTCTTGCTTTTGCCAAATATTTGCTAAATACTATTTTCCCCGTGCAAATTTCAGGCTCTGTTATGCTCGGAGATTACTCACTTTGGCTGAGCAGGTCCTCTCACACGAGCAGTCGTGCAAGTCACATGCTCCCAGTTTTGCTCCCAAATCAGTAGTTTTTAGCAACTTGAGCCAGAGGAGGGTGTGCAGCCCAACCCCGCCGTGTTCGCACCCGGGCAGGTGTGTTTGGGGCTAAACTCCAACTGCTGCGCTGGCGTACTGGTGCAGCCAGGGATTGTTACCAAAACATTTCTCTTCTCTTCCTCTCTCCTCTGCAATCCATTGAAACTGAACTGATTTCAGGGACATGCCAGATTCAAAGCCAGTGCAATTGAGGAGCAATTAACCACTGGCTGTGTCTGCTCCCAGGCTGAGGGAAAGCTGAAATGACCAAAGATGCCGTCGGCTCAGGTACCTCCTCCAGGAGAGAGCCCTCGGTCAGACGGAGCTCAGCAGTAGCTCCTCTCACTGCACAAAGTGGAGCAGGTCCAGGAGAGGAGCTGCAGGGAGACCTGTCCCACCAGTGCTTCTGTGCCATCCCCACATGTGATGTCCCTGGTGAGTGCTCCCCATGCCAGCAGTGCAGATCTGCTCTCACCACCGAGCCCTGGCCCCCAGCAGCCAAAGTTCCCACCACGAGCACTAACAGGCTGATCCTGGCACCCTACATACTGGCTGCCTGCTGCGACCCTCATGTCTCCTCCCCTCCAGAATCATAAAAAGTCTCTAGTTTACCCCAACACAAGTGTGCAAGGTCAAAACACCTGAGCTGGGGTGTTCTTCCCTTGCTCTTCTGCACAAGGGTCTGGGCATGGTGGGAAGGAGCTGTGCATGGGACTGCGGATGCTGGGAGCTGTAGGAAGGCAGCGAGGCACCAGGACACACGGTTCTACTCCCAGCCCATCTGGACGGTGACTCCCAGGGCTCCACTTTGACCTTGACCATCCACCTCTTGCTGACCAGCCTGGAGCACGTCCGACCCCCTGTGATTCTCTCTCGTGTTTTATCCCAAAGGAGCCTCATGCACTCAGCCCCAGCTCCCCGTGGCTTTCTGTGCCCCCATCCCACCGTGTGCCGGGTGGGAGAGCACCCGGGGCTCTGCCACCTCCTGGAGTCCCGGTGGGGCTCCCGAGCAGGTGGCGTGTCCCTGCGCATCCCTCCCGCAGGTGCCTTTCTCCTCCCTTTCAAGCCATGCTAAGGGATGTCCTGCCCTAAGCATCGCATCCTCCGCTCGGCCAGCGGCTCCTCTCCCCCATCCCTCCAGCCGGCCGGGACCTCTCGGCTTTCCAGCAGCCAGAGCCCGGTGCGGAGGGCAAAGAGGGGCAGAGGGGGGCAGAGGGGGACAGAGGGGGACAGAGGGGGGCTGGCTGCTTGCTCCGAGGGACATGCAAACGGGACCGAGCTCTCCGCAGCCTCGTTCATCCCAGAGAGCGGAGGAGCCCTCAAAAAGCGGGGTGCGTTTTGCCAAGCCTCCCCCCTGCCCCGTCCCCAGCCCTCCCTGCCTCTCCCCCCCACTCTCCCAGCCCCTTAGGCTCCCCCCGGTTCCTCTGGCTGCTCCTTTCTCCCCTTGGCAATGCTTACCTGCGGCTCCAGGGACTGCTCTCCGGCTGCTGGAGGCATGAGCAGCCCCGGTGCTCCGGCTGCAGCCGCCCGGGCCGCCCCCCGAGCCGGGAGCGCCCCCCGGGCTCCGCCGCTTCCCTCCGGCGGCGGGCGGGGAGCGGGGCCGCCCCCCCGGGGAGGAGGGACGGGGCTCCCGGCCGGGGGGGGGGGGAGGCGAAGGGGGGAGCCGAAAGAGGGGGTGGGATGGAGCAGAGACGGGGGAGGGTGGCACAGCCCGAGGGTGGTGGTGGAGGAGGGGGGGGGGACACAACCTGGGGCCGCCCCCGCTGCAGAAAGTTGGGCTGGAGGTGGGGAGCCGTCGGTGCTGGAGGAGGCAGCCCGCTGCCGGGATGCTCTGCCCCCTCCCTGCATGCCCGTGGCCCCCTCCCCGAGCTCGGGGACGCCCCTACCCGGCTCTGTGTCCCCCCCGTGCTGCCGCTGCTCTACCCCGGCCCCCCAGGAGGCGGCAGCCCCCCGGCACGGGTGGGGGCTCTGCGTCCCCCAAGGGGGGCTGGGGGCACCCGCTGCGTGCCCAAGGAGAAAGGACAGGGGCAGGGCAAGAGCCCCCATGTCCTACCTCAGGTCCAGCCCTCCTCCAGCCCCAAAAAGTCCATTTAAAGGCCCAGAGCGCGGGGCACCCACTGCTGCTCCCCCTAAAGTGCAGCACCCGATGGGGGGGCTCCTTCGGGGGCAAGGGGGGTGGTCATCACAGACACCTCGCACCCCTGGTCCTGAGCACCGGGCAGGGAGGAAGACCGAGTGAGGGGGGATCCAGTCCTGCCCTCCGCATGGAAGGGGAGCCGAGGCCCCCGGGGGGGCCGTTTTTACACCTCCAGGCTGTGGATCAGGCCCTGCGACTGCCAGCTGGGAGATGCGGGCTCAATACGCACGTTGCCAGGCTAAGCCTGGTGTTTGATTTACTCTTCCCAAACTCCCGCTGACTTCGCTGGGCTTCTGCTGAAATATTTTGCCCTTCGAATGCAACAAGTGAATGCGAATCTTATGCAGTTGTCCCCCCCACCCCGCACCGTCCCTCTGTTCCTACACGTGCAGGCACCACTACGCGTGCAGACAGACAGACAGACAGACAGACACCCCTGTCGGTGTCACCCGGAGCCCAACTTGTCCCTGTGGATGCACTGGGGGGGTCTGAGCGGTGGCTGTGTGGCCAGGCGAGCCCCTGCCAGCCGCTCCTGCTATCATCAGCATGCACGTGGCGTCGTGCTTCGTAATAATGTATATGATCTTAATCCACTGCTGAGGCTTTTCAATTAGAGATCTGTGATTGAGTCAGATGTGTGAATGCAAAAAAGAGAGGAGAAAGCTGCTTTTGGCATGTCACTTTCTAATTCAATCTGCTGATGTATTTATGGTCATGTATTGCTAAATTGAACTAAGACTCCAGTCTGCTCTTGCCATGACAATGGAGAGAGTCATCTGATAAAAATAGAGTTGGGATGATAAACAGAAGAGGAGAGGAGATTTTGATTACCTTCTTTGAAAACACGCCAAGCAAAATGTGATACAATAGCCCCACTGTGAATATCAGCTTGAATCAAAATAGGGCTAATTTAACCAATTTCCCTCATATTTTATTTGTATTTTATTATCATTTGTGGTACAGAAAAAAAAAGTTTCTGAGAAAACATGAAAGTCACTAACTTTCCCTGAAGAAACAGCAGTCTTCTACACCTTGCCAAAAGTATTCTTACCGGGATCTGTGCTGTGACAGAGACAGCTTTCTGAAAAGCTCTCGAGGCTTGTCGAATTCTTTACCCACTTGAGTCAACAGCAGCGCTCTGTTTCTGGGCTGAATGAAGGCAACACAAAGGCTATCTGAGAACGCTACCTGTTGCCATGCTTTTAATGGCTAATGTCCCTGGTCAGAGACCAAAGATCAGCTATGCCAGACGTAGAATAAACATGGGAGGAAAAATAACTGCTGGCACATCAACGTGGGCACGTGCAGGGCTGGGCTGCCCCAGATGAAGCCCCCGCCGACCTCTGGGGGTGCTCGGGAAGGACGATGGCTCAGGCCTGGGGTGTGGGTTGGAGAAGGAGGCAGAGGAGCTGTGTGGGAGGAAGAGCACCCAACGGTGATAGAGCACAAGTCTCTGTTTTGTTCCATCTACTGGGCCATCCTTTCTGCTAAGTGTAATGCTTTATAGTTGCATAGTCTGCATACCTTTAATATTTTATGTTGGGGTTATGAAAGGGGAGAGATCTAGCATTGAGCCAAACTCCTCAAACCACATTATTCTGTTTTGTTCTACTCTGTAAAAACACCTCTCAAATAGCCATAATTTGGATACCAGTCTACTTACTTAACCGTTCGTTGTCACACACCAAAGTTCAGTGTCATAACACGACCCTTTAGCAGTGGTTTTACTTCTGTAATCTTGATTGATGAAGGAAGTGCTGACAAATGGTAGTAATGCGTTTTAAAACAGTGTCTCTGTGTAACATGGCAGAAGCAACAGCTCCAAGGGAGCTGCAGAGACAGGCTGCATGGGAAGCTCCTCCCGTGCTTTTGGAGCTGGCTTGTCAAAATTCAGTTGAAGCAGAAAGGATAATTTGTGATCAATATTTTGAGAAGGAAGAACTCCTGGGGAGCTCATGTCAGCAGCCTCTCCCGTTGAACCTGGCAGCGAGGAACAGAGACTGATCGCTGGCAAGGGAAACATTATCAGTGCATAAGTCATCTCAGTGTTAGACCTGGGTCCAGGACTGAACTAGATGGAAGTTCACTAAAAATTGACTGTATTAAACCACGTGTTTCATGGTGAAGAGAGAAGTATGTTCATGGCCTGTTGGGCTGTTTCTCACCCATTCCTCATCCCCTCGAGACTCCCCAGGGCCTGGAACAGCGATGCTGCAATAGGGACAACATAAATTGAGTCCTGAGTCTCAATTCCAGCCTCATCCTGAAGGTTACAGCATGTTTTCCTCTGAGGATTTTTAGCTTTTTATTTATTTATTTTAGCATTGCCAGCTTTGAGGAAGAGGAACTGTATGGGGTAAGAGCTCTAGTACTACCCTGAAAGAAGACCATGGAGCTTGTGGGATGAGAGTGGTCTCTCACCCCTTGGAGTTTTCAAATCCAGGCAAGATTTGGGCTGTAGTTTAGTCCTTAGTTATTCATGTTACCATAGAAATAGATGGATTCATCTTCTGCCATTTGCTGCTCAAAGCTTCAGCCTACACCATCTACAGATAACCTCTAACTTCTGAGCCCCAGCCTTGCTGAGGCCATGGCCATGGGTTTGGTTTTCCCATCTTTGCTTCTCACAGGAGCTCCACATATAGCAGGGAGTTTTCTTTCTTCCTTCCTTCCTTCCTTCCTTCCTTCCTTCCTTCCTTTCTTTCTTTCTTTCTTTCTTTCTTTCTTTCTTTCTTTCTTTCTTTCTTTCTTTCTTTCTTTCTTTCTTTCTTTCTTTCTTTCTTTCTTTCTTTCTTTCTTTCTTTCTTTCTTTCTTTTTCTCTTTCCTTCCTTCCTTCCTTCCTTCCTTCCTTCCTTCCTTCCTTCCTTCCTTCCTTCCTTCCTTCCTTCCTTCCTTCCTTCCTTCTTTCCTTCTTTCCTTCTTTCCTTCTTTCCTTCTTTCTATGATTGGTTTGCACTCAGCTTAAACATTTTAAAGCTCACAGAAAACATGCTTCAGCTCAGCTTCTGACTAGAAGACAGTTTCTCCATTCAATTACATTCACAGTTTGGCTGGCTGAAGCCGAATGTTTTCACTTTGCCTTCAGAATATGCTGTGAAAATCCAGGCAGCAGGAATTGCAGAGAGGTTGAGGTGTTTTCACTTCTTTGTTATTCTCCTTACAAGGAAGAAAAATCAATGGCTTTCAAATCAGTGCATTAAAAATCTCTCAAATGGGCTGTAATTACAGGCCCATCTGTTGCTGGATTGTTGAATTGCCTGTGGCAGAAATGCATGAAGATCTGCCTGCCTGGTCATTACTGAGCAGCCTGGGATGTTCCCCACCACTGCGATGCACCCACGGGTGGCTCTGCCCCTTGGAAGCACCCTTGGAGGAGAAAGCATGGGCCAAGGGGCCCTCTTTGCCCTTAAGTCCTTCCCATGAACATTGCTCTGCTGTTTGCCAAGAGGTTGGGAATGAAGCTGCTTTTCTTTCTGTGAGTTTCAAATCAGCAGCTCTCAATAGCCACAGAGCAAACTCATTGCTCTTTCAGCTCTACAGCAAGTAGACACGTTGTTATTAAAGCCTCAGTTTTTGCCTGGTCCTTTCCGTAGAAATTTGTATCTTTTTACAGAGCTTACTCCTGTGCAAATAAACTTGTCTTTCTCTCTCCACAGACACTAAAGCAGTGCTTTCCCAGCACTGAACAAGAACCTCTAATCTTAATCTTCAACAGGCAAAAGCTCACTCACACCACTTAGTTTCTACTAGCAGCATCTTGTGGTTTTCCAACAATGTTTTTGGAATTTTTGTTTTTCTGTAAGAAGCTCATTTTGAACATTTTCTATCAGAATTATTTAATCAAATGGGATTTCAGAAGGGATTATTATTATTATTATTTTTAATAATCTAACCAAACTAACCATTAAAATCAGTGAACCTTTCCTGCTGTTGGCATGTGCCTGAATGGCAGTTATTTGTTACTTGTCATTCAGACTGCTTTTTGCTCATTTCACTGATGAAGAAGTTCAATGGTGAGCTGGCAGGGGCTGGCTGGAGAGAAGTGTTGGTGTCACATGCAATCGTTCCCCACCACTCCTGTCCCTCCTCCTGCTCCTGTCCTCAATGCAGCACTCCCCAGGGGCACAAGTGGTACTGAGCAGACAGGAACAATCCTGGAGCTCTGATTCTATAATCTTTTGGAGCCCAGAGATTTTAGGGATTGAAAATGTATTAAAATAAATTTACCTACATCTTTCTTCTCCTTAGTCTTTAACTGGCATCCTAGAAGAGTCTCTCAGACATACTCAAGTGACAAATTTCACCATCATATTAAAATGAAGAGGAAAATGGCAGGATTTCAGCTGCAAAGCAAATCCTTTCCAAATAATTGCTGTGTTCCCTCAAAAAAATAAAACAGGAAAAATAATAGAGGTGACCAATGGCTGAATACGGAATATTTGTAGGAAGATGTTTGTATGTACACATTTTCCCGTTTTAAACCAGTGTATTTCTCTGTATTGTTTGGCATTGTTTGCAGAGATTCACTCTGAAAGTCCATAATAAAGCACGATTGGATGCATTTTCATTTAATTAAGGGGTTTTATTTTTGACGAGATGATGTCCAAACAGCATATTTTCTTCGAAATGTGACTTTCTTTTGTTAACCTTGTGCTTACATCTGTTAAGATGCGTGTAAGATGTATTTTTGAAAACTAGGTTATTTTCAGGCCTGTAGGTCAGATGAAGCTATGTCTCTGAACTCCTGTAATTCTCTGAACTGTGCACCTGATCCTGTACCTGTAATAGGTTCTTTTACTCAGCACCATGCAGCCGTCCTAAACAAGTGATAGGACCATGGGAAATATGCAGGGAGTCCAGATCTGGCACAAGCAGACTGATTTTCCCTCAAGCTTGCTTATCTTCTAACAGTGCAGGGAAAAGAACATCATTATTAATTAGTAGGAATCATGAAACTCTTTCCAGGTATCTTCTAAGGAAAGTTCACCATACTTCTTCATTGTTTAGTTGTGCAAAACACAATCCCTGCATAAATGTCCTCCTCCTCTAAGCACGTCAATGCTACTGAGGTGTTCAGACACTGAAATGGAGATTGCTCCCGTCCTGGCATTTCAGAAATTTGCTTTGAGGGCTGCACTGGAGCTGGTGAAGTCAACAGGTCCTTTGTGACCTCCGTGGGTGGCTTTTTGTGCACTGCTGTGACCGGGAAGCAAAGTGATGAAGTGAGTTACTTAATGATTCATTATTCATTTTGTAGTTATTAATGGGATCAGCAGCCAGCATCTCAAGGCTCCAAACTTGTTTGGTTTTCTGCCAGATTCCTCATTATGCACATGTAAACACGGGCAAATCATTTAATAGAACAGGCTTTATTAAATAAGCAGAGAAGCTTTATTAAATAGAAAGCTCCTGAGCTCTAATGACAAATGTTTACAAGCTTGGGGACTTGTTGCAGGATTGGAAGAGATAACAACAACAACTTGGAAAAATCAGGTGTTCGGTAAAATGCTGCATGCTTCAGGTCTCAGGTAGAACCTGCTGCTTTTAGAACTTGCTGCTCTCTCTGAGGAGAAGAGTAGGAAGATGCTTTTTGACTTACAAGTGTTCTCCAGCAAAAATACATGGAGTGTAGAAGTAATAAGATTCCCTAGCATCTGATAAAACCATAAACAAGTCTCTCCTCCATGTTACCAGAGAAAAGCTCAGAGCTGAATGATAATATTTCTGGTGATCAAAACCATTTTCCTTTAATTATAGAGCCAGAAAAATGTGCAAGGTTTGGATTTTTGTTCATGTTTCAGGGCGTGTTACATAAAGCATGAGTGTTACGTGGACACCTTCTTAGATCTTACTGATACCCTAAAGCAACTCTCTGAATAGTCCTAATGAGTCTTGGGCGACAGAGGACTATCTCTGGCCCTTGCACTTGAATCTCCAGCTCAGACAACTAGCAGCAGTCCTTTCTGTGCCTGTAATAAAATTCTGCAGTATAATATGATTCAGGCTGTGTTTTCTGCATGTATTCTTTCATGGTCTCTGCTAGCACTTTAGCTGTCTTCTAATGGAAATGACTTGCAGCTTTCGGTCCTGTTAAGAAATTAAGTCTGCAGACAAATTCACTTCAATTTAGTGCTTTGAGTTTAATGAGAAGCAGACACAAAAAATGAAAAATTAAAAACAATCTCGATGCGCATGTGCCAATTTGTGGAACATAATAGCCTCATTATTAAATTCAACAGTCAAATTTGCTTCAGTGCTGAAGTGAGCCTGTCTCATTAGCAGGCTCACTATTGCTAGTAAGTGTTTAGTTAATGGGTAGAATATGTCTTCTTGGATTCTTCCTGGCACTTTGCATGTCTTGCTGTATGAAGAACAAACATTACACAGTTTTTTATCAACTATATTGTCTTGTACTTAAAATATTTCAACTCACCGTATTAAAATGCTCCATCAATACTTATTTAATTTCTCTCCCCAGGGAGTATCATGCCCATTTTGCTGGCACAGTTTGTTCTGTGAAGCTTCAACTCTGAGTTGATAACAACACTGAAAATGAACCACGGGTATCTTTCCTTGCACTAGAGAAAAAAAATCCAGATATTTACTGAAAAATGCTCTATTACAGTGACCAACAGGTTTCACTTTAATGTTTGGACTTTTATGAGACTATGCTTTAAGAGCCTATCTCTTAGAAAACCTTTATTCTCTTTTTATTTACTTTTTTTTTTTTTTTTTTCTTTTTTCTGTCAAAATATTTCTTTCATGTTAAATTGCAAAGTCATATTGATTTCTGGTGGGGTTTTGTTTTGATTCTTGAAATGAAACCTCATTCCAGCAGCTCTACTTTTGCCTCTATTTTCTGCTTCAGGGAATCACAAATGCTCTCATCTGAGAGACTGGGAGATAAAACTTGGTAAAGAGGAATTTATTTGTGCTTCCAGTGCCACATTTCAAGCTGTGACTCAGGCTGGTCAACTTTCAATAAAACTTTTTTGGAGCAACATATCCCCCAAAGAATCCAAAACTCCTACTTCTAAACATGAGAGGAAGAGCATTACTTGAGATCACCACTTGCAGATGTACCAGAGGCAGGGGTTAATTCTGCTTCTCAGAATATTTCTGATTTAGCCTGCAGCAGCCTCAGAATACTTCTTCTTTCCTTCCATGCCTAAAACCTGTCTTTGCAGGTGGATTGAATTGAAGTCTTTGGAAAATCAACTGGGGGAAATTAAAAAGCAAACTCAGTCATGGAAAACAGAACTTGCACACACCAGAAAGTTTGATGATAGGTGGAGGACTGATCTTTAACTGACTGGTTGTGATTTCCACTGAAATGCAGCAGACGGAGATGTGCAATACACTTATTTTGCCAGGCTTGTGTCCAGTGCGAGGCATACATGTACACCTCTGCAGTTTTAGTAACCACTCCAGTGAGTAACCAAGATTTGAAGTGATTACTAAAAACTGTTCAGCTAGTGAGCTTCAGCTGACAACTCTGGTCTCATCAGAAGCAAAAGCATGCTATTTATCCTGTACCAAAATGGAAACGGCTTGGAGCTTGTCACTGAGACTGACAGGGGGCTGCTGGCAGCTGGACAGGTGGGGAGCTGTGAACAAAGCCGGTGGCCACGAAGAGTGTGCATACAGACTGCTAGCTGGAGCTGGGATTTGATCATGATGGACATGATCAAACACTGGGCAATGTTTGCTATGAACAACCTCACTTCCCTTCATTTTAAGACAATCTTCACATGCTCCTTGGCCTGCCTTCCTTTGCTGTACAAGCCTCTCAAGGCTTTGGTTTCTGTGTAGTGGAAGTGCTGTGTACATGCCAAATAATTATGTTTATTATGGTCATTTGCACTGAAGAGAGTCCTAATGAAAACATGAAGAGCCATGACCTTAAACCAAATTATTTGGGCTGCAGGGATACAGAAGATCATGCAGAGAGCTCTCTCAGCCTTCACCTCGCCCTGAATGTGAATGTAACACTTATTATTTCCCTGACAATGAATGAACAAGCTGCTGTGAGACTGCGACTCATCCCAGCTCTTCCCTGGGTAATTAAATGTACTTTTAATTTTTTATTTGCTCACTGTGGCGTCTCAGAAATATGCTGGAAGTCTCAGCAATGTGTAATCCCTGCTAACTTACACGGTCACCTGCTAAGGAGCCCTCTGGAAGTGAGCCGCTTGCCCTCCAGTACTGAGACTGGGGTGAAAGGGAGGTAGAGCAGGATGAAACCCGTTCTGTGCCATTTCTATGGGAATGTGCAGGTTTTATGCTCAAAACCTCTTTCATTTACAGGTAGAGTGCTCTATGATATAACAGATATTTCATCCAGTCATACAATGGGCAGCACTGCCTCAAGGCTCAAGGGACAGCTTTAAACAAGCGTTAAATTGAATTTGCAGCAGATGTGAGCCTCTAGAGAAGTGCATATCTTGCCTACGACCTCTTTTAAGGTTTATCATCTTTATTTTACTGTTTGTCTTCTTCATCTTCATACTAGTTAAACTCCCCCTGGCTGCTATGCTTGAGAAGCGAAGTAGCTTTTCTATTTAATGGAAAAAATTTCTCTTGACCAGTATGACTGCTTGTCAGAGAGGTTCAGTTTGTGGCCATAGCATCCTCTGTCAGACCATGGAGATTCATAACTTACATAAGAAGTTTGCCTTCTTCTCTGCTCTTGTTTTTGCCTTATTATAGCATTTTACTTAAGAATCCTGGGTTGGTAATTTTACCACTACTTATCTTTGTGCAGTTTTTAACAGATTTTTTTTGCTTCCCTCCTCTGAACAAATGTCAGAAACAAGATGACAGATTTCCCAATGAGATTCACACGCAGTCAAGGCAACAATTTCTTGTAAAATAGTGTTTTCTTTAAATACTTCAGTGTTTGCAACCTTCAACGGGGTATTTCTTCAGGTGACGGAGGACTTATTATAGTAATTTGACTTACCCATTTTAGACAACATTCCCACTCTGCGTTAATAAATGTCTGCTTTTTCTCAAGAACATGTAATCATGATAAGCTTAGCAAGTGTTGCAGCTTCTGCGAACAACTATTTTCTGTCACTGTCAGGATATGAACAAGTCAGGGTATTATTTCTGTGTCTCTTCCCAGACATTATGTGTAGCCACTCCTTAACTTTCTTTATTTCCTGACATTGAAGTTATGAACTATCTAGAAGCTTTGTGGCTCTCAGCATGTCAGGATCCAAGCATTTTGCAGCCACTGGTATTATTTACATGCCTGGCAAGGTTTTCTCCTCTTTGACAGACAAGGAAATAAAGCATGGGGTAAATTGATCTCCCCAAAGACATGCACAAAATTTGTGACTTATTGCTGCTTTTATGTCCTCCTTGGTTAGAAATTGGAGAGAAAAATCCTTGCTATTGCACTCTGTATATGCAGATGAAATGCAAAGTAAAACAGTGCTGAGAATTCTGTAATTATTTTAACTCCAAAGATTTTAGAGAAAGTCAGACATAGAGATAAGAAAACGGGTTATTTTGTTTGTTGTTGTACCAAAGTGTTTTAAAAATACAGACATAATAATTTCTAATTTGCTGCTTTCTTGACATTTGGCTTATGTTGGTCCCTTGGGATCTATAGTGGACCCATGCAGCCTAATACCAGGAGGCCAGCCTCCCCATCCTCCTCTGCAGCCAGTGGGGAGGGTTGCTGGGAAAACCTTACTTCAGATCTTTCCTCAAGCATGGGAGTTTTTATATTTGGGTAAAATGGGAGTCCAGCACAGACACTTAGTTTATTTATGCTGAGGTCACAATACCTGGCCTCTTATCTGCAAAGCGCATCTGGAGAGAGTGGGCAGGAGACGCGCAGGATGGATTAGTGGGAAGCCACTAATGCATGCTTGTGAGATCAACATTCAGAATCTAGCACATCTGAAGCTGCCAAAGAAAGCATCTTGCAGGGGAAAAGCATGTCAAGGGAAGATCTTCAGAGTATTTTTTAGCTCAGTTGGCCTGAGAGCACCTCCTATCTGTCACTAAAACAGCCCCCACTACCCTTCAAGGGAGCGGTGGGATCCCGATGGCAGCTTGCTTGGAGGATCCTCCTACGAGGTAGAAAAGTGTCAATGTTCCCGTGCCAGGAAGCACTGACATGCTCTGGGGCTTCCTATTGCTCTTTGCTCACAAATCTGCAGGACGTTTATGTCACCTGAGGGTGTCAGGGCCCCCCCTGTTTTTGTGATAAGCTGTCAGTGCTGGGGTCTCCCTCTCAAGCACCAGGCCTCTTCACAGCCTACAGGGAATGCAAATCAGAATGGAACATAAACGATCCTCAGATGTCTTCTCTGAGCTGGTGTCTTTGGAGGTGTGTTTTATGGCAACAAAACCTCACTACCAATATTTTTTTCCTACCTTTTTCAAATATAAAATGAAAAGAGCTCTGAAAATGCTCAGTATTTTTAGGTCTCTCCAATTCAAGGATGCTCACAAAGTCTCCCAGCTACTACTTGTTTGACCTGCTCCCTCTCTCTCCTTTGCTCTTAGCGGTCATACTTTCATTTTGGGAGTCTTTCTTCTCCACAGCTAGAATGAGACTACACCTGAGATCAAACAATCCCCATGTTCCACCCACAGTCTTTCACACGCCACTGCGGCAGGGCAGTGAGTGGAGCTCTTACTTGATAATTATTGACTTTCCTCCTCCTATTCCATATCAGATCTATCTTCTTCCTTCCCCATTTTAATTGTAGCATGCAGTGGAAGTGTTTCTGTACTGAATCCACTAAGCTAGCAAGCCAATCTATTCTAACGCTAACTCAATTTTCTTAATGTCAAGTTGCAGATAAACACACAGATATTCAGCCCAAATTTCCAGCCTAGAGCATGACTGGAAGCGAATACCAACTGATGGAATCAGACCTGCATTCACTTTTTCTTCACTTCCAGCAAGGACAGATGCTTCACAGCCACAATTATTATCTGCCTCACTTTCCTTCCTAGCTTTTACTTAGTGTATTGACAAGCTGGATTGGATTTGGAGGGGGCAGGAAGGCACGCCTGAGCCACCAGAAGAAATCCATGTGATTACCTGAGCTCACCACCCTTCTCTGTTCTCACAGCCTAACAGCCCGGCTCTGAGTCAATAATGAAGCAGAAAGAAGTTCAGTGTCAGATTCTTCAGGGTACAAAAGGCCAGTGTGGTTATCTGGACTGCAGTGACACAAAGCAAGGACTTTACCTGAACTAGTCCAATCGTCCAGGCTCAGTGAAAAGCTGGCTAGTGCTGGAGAACCCCTCTTCCCTTTGGCAGTTTGATTCAGTAGACCGGGATCAGCAATCAGCACAGGAACCTATGCCTCATTCCTCACCTGAACCTCACCTCCTCCAGGGTTTAACATGCACCTTGGTTTGTTATTTAGAGCAATGTATTCTACTGGGATGAATTAAATATTTGAAAATCACAAGCTATCTCCACCCCCCAAAACAAACAAACAAACAAACAAAAGAACAGACTGTGATATCTTACAGATATGCCAGTTATAAGGTTACTATTTAATTCAACCAGTGTGGTTAGTAGTGTAAAAATGTCCCATTGGTTCTTTTTATAAGCTTTTTGTCCATTCTAAATTTAAAAATCCCCAGTGTTCAATATTTTCCAATACTTCCATCCCATTACCCCTAGTGATATCCTGTTACATTATTTCATTTCAATTCTCTCTCATTTGGGTCATTCTTTGCATCATTCATTAGCTATAAAAAGCATTTACCCCCAAATGTGCTAGATTTCTGTGGCACTTGCATGGAATCCATCTTTCTCCGGGAAGCTGACTTCAGTGATTAATAACATAGGCTTCAAGAGTGTGACAGGTATGAGTAAATGCTCCTCAGTATGAGTAAATGCTGAAACATACATCAACTTTAAGAATTTTGTAGACCATTAGGTTCCTTTTTATCAAGCTTAGTCAAGCTGTGCTTTATTTATCTCTGCTAATCTTTCCTTCTAAATGAATTTCTTGAGACTCCGAGTCATGCTTGTGTTCTGAGTGTGAAACAGCACTCTTGTTTCAAAAACAAAGCCCAACAAAAGCACCCTCTTATGAACACGAAGAGACCTTAAGTCTGCTTTCTGAAGCACCACCACACACATCTGTAGGATTTATCAAGCCCTAATGAAGAATGCTGTCTCAATTCTGTGGCTAGCAGCCAGTTCTCAATATCTTAGATGTAAAATTAGATTATGCTGAGACTAATGCACCACAACATGCCTTATTAGGTGATTTATAGCTTTGACTTGAGGGCTTTAATATGGGTATGTCTGCAAGGGGCACTTAGCATAGAGGTATGTATTTAAGAGATTTTAGTCAAAGCCCATTAAACCCAGGACAGATGTTCTTATTCAAAAGCACAATGTCTGCACCAGTGGGGAGGCAAGAGGGGGACAAACTCTTGATTGCAGCTCTTTAATGCTGTAACTCCAGTCTTCTGTTAATCCAACTCAATTTTTCTGTATATTTTCACAGAGACACGGTGGAAATTTAAACCCAGCACCAAATATTTCATCCCTTATTGGGATAGGACTTCTGCTTGCAAAGGTGTTACCAAGGTTTGTACAGCCTTGGTTAACTGTAGGAAACTATGTTTTAATGCAAAAATTTTTAATGTCAGTATTTCTCTGCCACTGTAGAAGTGGAAGAGGCTGCCCTGCGCTATTGCTCATCTGCTTTTAAAGCTCCGCTGTATTCAGGGTGCAGAGGTGCTTTGTGGTTACTGTGGAGGGGGCAGAGGCAGAAGATAAATGAAGTCATTGTCTGGATCATACCTCCATGCGTACTAGCTGTTTGCATCCAGATAGGAACACAAGTCCTGGGAGACTGGAAGGGAACATCACATTTATTCCCCTGCTTTCAGAGTCAATTAGTCTAGAAGGGTTCGGAGAAGATATACAGCCTAGGTTAGAGACTATTTCCTGACACTGAATAGTGAATTTAAGGCCTGTAGTAAAGGCTGAATGCTGAAATACCATTGCAGTATAACTGAGAATCGTGTGGACAGCACACACATCTATATACATCATCTTAGATCCGTTTATGTTCCTACCACTGCACTTTGGACTTCACATAAATATGCTCATCTACACTTCTTCATGATCTTCTTAATTAATACACCTACTTAGATGACAGCCCAGCGGTAGGAGAAGAATTATCCTGTCTAAATATTATAGCTCAAAAGCAATGCAAAGACTGCTGGTATGGCGAGGCTGTTTATGCAAGGTCCATCCATCTGACCCTTTTCTCCTAATAAAATGTCACACTGGGTAACACCGTGATATAATCAGTTACAGTATAATTATTCTGTATCTACATGCAAAAGCATCAAAAGGGTAAGGGACTAATATGCAATATGAGGCACCTCTCACTGCTCCTTTCATCTGTCTTGCTGATAGTGTTGAAAAGGAAGATGAAACACAACTCCTGTTCCTCCATTCAGCCAGTGCAGCTGTCACAAGAAAATAGGTTTTAAAAGGGATAGAGGCTTCAAACCCACAACTGAGTCTGTTACCGTGTGCGTACCAAAACCGGCAGACAAAACTTTCCATCCAAAATAAATTGGAGATGATAGGAACAATCTCAATGGCACTGAGGGGAACTCATTTCTCAGGCAACACAGGCAGAGCCCTGAGCAGTCTTGCTCTGCAGGAGGTCTCTACGCCTGAAAGTTTTCCAGTCCCCCTGCCAACCACGTCACTTGGTCTGATGAAAGATGTTGCTTCTCCTTGCATGGTTTGCCTTGGTTTGGCTGAGTGAGGAATGATATAAAAAGGACACTCTCCAGGTGACCAAAGGTTGCACCTGTCGTTGTTAATGCTGGTCTGGGAGGCATTTTTGATGTGTTGTGAACTAGATACACTAACTCCAGATAGGAAAAGGAACAAAATGGGGACAGTCAACACCCAGTGGACCAGACCTTTGGTGGTGGCCAACATCACAATTCTTGTTCTGGGACTGTTACACTGCCAGACAGTTTCTCTTCCATATATTATGCAGCTTGTAAAGATGAACTCCGAAACCAAAATACCCTAAAATTTTCTGCTTGTGTGCAACAACATCTGCTACCCTCTCTGTCAGCTTCAGAAATATAACAGATATGAGACAGCAACAGAAGACCTTCTTCTAGGGAAAAGAGAGTAGTGATCCCCCTCCAAAATGCTTGGCTTGGTCTTGTGTTCTCTGCTTTTCTTGTCTCAGCTGTAATGCTGTTGTGAATTGTTTAGACAGGAGGCAGCCCTTAATAAGCCCTGGTTGAAGAGCTGTAGGACTTTGATACCTGGCATTCTAAATATTGATCTTGTTCTAATGAGTGAGCAATTCTGCATGGATTAACTGATCCATAGCAAGTGCAAATCGTGTTCATGGTGAAGCTTCCTTGTCTCAAGGCCATCACGAAACTTAGGGCAAGAAGAAGATGTTAATAAAGGTGATGGAAAATGTGAGCTTGTCAGGAAACCTGTCTGGAAATATCTCTGTGGTGGAGTGTATGTCAGCATCCGATTTGGAAAATGACAGGGTGTCTGTTCCCAGTAAAAAGCCTCTCATGCACTTGACCTTCTGCAGACAGCCCTTGCAGTAAATGTCTCCAGTGTAGCACTACATATTTGATAAACACTGTGCAATACAGAATGAGTTAGAAATAATGTATATATATCAATAGATTTTAGTATCGAGTTCAGCAAGACTTGAGAAAAGTTCTGACACAGATCCTCAGATGCAGTCGATTTGCTCTGGAGCAAAACTTTCAATAACATCCACTTCACTTATTTCCAGAAAATGCTTTCTTAGGCTTTAACCTTGAATGTAAGTACCAGAAATCAGATTGCTGCATGTCTGCTGAGCTATTTGTGTGCCTTTTCTTCAACGTGAAATCAACTTAGTTTAGTCCTCACTGGCAAAGGGACAAACTAAGTTATATTCTCCCTCAGAATACTATGATTTTGAAAATGCTTAACCTAGGAGATTTCCTGCAGAAAAATAAATAATAATCAAATAAAAAAAAATAACTGTGAGTCAAGAGTGTTACATTGTTATGGAAAAAGTGGAAAAAGCAAACCTCATCTTAGCGTATGAATATTATATAATACCTCCATGTGAAAATATGAAGAAAGGATATAACCTGTAAAATTTGGAAAGGAAAACCTTATCCGGAATAGTGTGTATCATTTGAGTATTGAATTTCAAGAGAGATTTGAACTGATGGGTGAGAATCCAAGTGAGACAGATGGGAGTTTCAAAAACAAGACTGACAAAGAATATCTAGAATTAGTATAGAAATAAATAACAGAGGGAGAGCATCAGGGCAGTCTCCAAATTGTATACAACATGGCTGGGAAAGAGTGTTCTTTGGGAAGAAAGAGAAGAAAGAGATCAGTCTGACCCATGCAACCTCACAACAGCTTCTAAATCTCACTAGCTAGCACAGGTGGAATTATACTGGATAATGCAGAGATCTCTTCCACAAGTCCACTCCCTTTCTCAAAAAAGAGCAAGGAAAGAGCTGTACGTATCCCATCTCTTTCTTCTGGTATACTTGCATCAGACTGTTCAGGATGTTTCTTGGTAAGAGCTAATGATGTCAAGAAACCTTGTGATTCAGTGATGTTGCTTGAATTCATGGCAGCTGACTCAAGACCCATATGTCTCATTCCCCTGCCACAACTGAAGGAAGGAAGAGACATACTCTATCAAATTCAGATATGAACACAGATTTTTTTCCTAAGCTGTGCAGAAGTTCTTGCACTCAGCCAAAAACTCATTCACACAAGGGGAAATTCTTGAATCTACCAGATGAACAGCAAACTCAGCAAGTTTCCATAGACTAAACCGTGCTTTTGCATTTGCTTAGGAAAAATGCTGCAACACTTGCTCTATTTTTAAATTTCTGTGTCTTATTCTTACCAATTGCCACAAAATGTAGGTCAATTTTTTTTTTTTTTTTTTTTTTTTTTTTTTTTTTCTGGGAGAAAAAAGCATCGAAACATTATTTTTAGTATATAGGTGTAGATTTGGTTGGAGAATTCTATCCTTTTTTATTTTCCACTTTCTTCTCTAAAACAGATGTCAAGAACAACTCAATGAATGCCTCCAAGAAATTCACTACTTACAAGAATGGGATAAGTTGCCATAGTATTATCAGTGATTTCAAAATATTTACAGTATTCCTTATTGTGCTCTTGGGACTCAGTCTCCCTAAAGAAGCAGATGACCTTTTTCCTTCTGTTTTTATTTCTTCCAGCAGATCTGTCTTTCCCAAGTACATTTGAGATGCAATCTTATCATTCTGAGGAAAGTCACAAAGGAGCTCACAGGGGGTAGTTAGAAAAAGGCCAGTGTACGCTGATAGTCCTATAATTCAAAAATCCAAGTGCTCTGGGTTCTTATGCCCTTGGATATATACATACATCTCCTTTTCTTGCTTGCATAAATGAGTGCCTGAGTGTTATTGATAAGAGCCAGGGTATTGTTTTCTTGCAAGGCAGAAACATTTAACAGATATATTGCAAGTGGCTCTGCAAATTTAAGATATCCACAGCAAGCAGCATTTGCTACTGCTGAAGATAAAAGCAAGAGTACAGAAGTCATTTGCAGTCCTGCTCTGTGGAAAGGAAATCATTCTGTGGGACCATTTCACTTTCAAATATTAAGAGCCTTTGTTTAGTATTGTTCAAAGAGGAGCTTTCTCCTGAATATGGCAGGGGAATCCACAAACTGATGTTACCAAGCAGTCCTTTTCCCTGCAGCAGCTGCTGAAAGGTGAAGATGCTCTTGACACTGACAACCGTGGGAATTAGGGGCAAGAGGTCAGTGCATGGTGACCGCAGCCACCTGGTTTATAACAGCTGGTGATTTGGCCAATTAAAGACCACAAGTCTCATCTAGATGATTTTGACTGATCTGGGCTGACCTTCCCTCCACCAGTCTTCAGCATTTGACAGCCACCCCTTCTCTGGCAGGGTTACACCTCGCATTCAACTTGCACTGGCTCTCGAGACCACTTCTTGTAGAGATAGAGCCACTCTGTTCACCCAACCCCAGTGATGCTCAGAGGTCAGAAAACAGAGTGCATAAACCTCACTGCAAGTCCTTTTTAATGTAAAGGTGCAAAGGGAGCTCAGTAACCTAAATGTGTCAATAGGGTGAGGCTGTAATCTGTCTGTTGTCCAGCACACGTCTCATATGTTCTCTTGTAAATACTTGGACCCAGGACCTGTCGTTCTTCCTTATGCTCTCATCTAATTACAGCAAAGGAAGTGATTGATTTGTCAGAAATGGCTTTGGGCTTTCTTCTGTTGCATTTCTCTTCAGTTCAGTCTCTACCTACCAGGATATATTTGGGGAGTTTACGTTCTCAGCCAAAAAGTATTATTATATTGTAGAACATTAAAGCAAATGTTCTCGGAAGGCCTGAACTTTAACATCTTATTCAACACCATAATTAAATGTCACTACCTTTAGTTGTGGAAGTGTTATAGCTTGAAGGAGAAAATGAATAGTATTTCATCTTTCCATATTTCATTTCATATTTCCAACAATATCCTTTCAAAGTTTAGAAACATGGTCACCTAAGAATTTTACACGTGTAGGCTTTAGGGTCAAATAAACTTCAGAAGAAAAATGATTTTTCACTGAAAAGAAGCTGATCTCAAGCCAAAATTTAAATAGCAAAATAACAAGCTGTTTTTGCCAAAAGCAAACAACAGCAACAACAACAAAAATCCTACACCTACTGAAGAGCCATCCCTTCATAGGCCTTGTTTTTATCATTCATTGACACTTCCATCTCTAGTGTAATTTAGAAAAACTTTACAAAACCAGCCTGCTAGATAACAAACATTGAGAATTATAGTATTAGCTTAATTCCAATATTAGAGACTGTATCTAACCCTATGAAGAAATCTAACATAAAGCATATGAGTCATTTAAAGCTCTAATGCTGTCACTGTAAGTACCTGAATTTATTCCCTTCCCTGCAAGCTAGGACAGAACAAAACCCCACGGGGCAGCTTCCCAGCACAGACGTGGTGAGAAGATTTTTGTAACGAGTACTTGTTGGTCTCACCGACCTCCAGGCTGCTCCGAAAATAGGATTTTAAAGCAATAATCTCCTCTATTCATGCACCTATGGATGGATTAAATATTCACAAGTCAATTCCTATTTTTCTTGACTACCTATAGAGGTGGTTCAAGGCCCAAGGGATTCATTGGGAGGTCAGAGAGGGTTGCTTTTTGTGTTTTAATGCAGAAATATGAGCATAATTGTGCCACTGGCCTGAGGATTACGTGGGCAGCTCGTCCGCTCTCCAGGGTGCTGCAACAGCCTCCTCGCCTCAAGCCTCTAGCATCTTCTGCTCCAGCTTCTGACTTCCTCTCCCCCACCTTTTGTCCATTTCTGCTCCAGCTCTGGTGGCCAGCAGTGGCTTATCTCCAATCTGAAATCCACATTTTCCTATCAGCAGCACTTTGCGGGACTTAAAGCATAGCAGTGCCTTTTTCCTGCTTTACTTTCACACCATAACAGCTTTAAATCTTATCAAACTGCATATTACTTTTTACTTAAAATATGGGTCCAGAAAGTAAACCTAAATTCCTAGACAGAATTCTTAAAAAACATATATCTTGTGGCTGAGATACCTACCACACACATTATTTTTTTATTTCCACAAGATTTGAAAAAAGCTATTCTGATATTCTATGTCTCATGGATTGTACTTCCAGACACAGAAAAACTGAGATTCGTTAAACAACAAACAAATGGAAACCCATCATTTTCAGAGTATCCTCTCTTCAGTGCCTCAGAAACATGGTGACACTTCTGGAAGCAAATCTACTACTGAGCCAGAGACATTAAAAATCAATTGCTGTTATGATCTTAACATATCATGTTCTGTTTTTAAATGTTGAGGGATGTTTTTTTTTCTTCTGCATTGACCCTGACATTTTAAATTATGGCTATTTGCATTCACATCCAATCATTTAATATCTATATTATCACTTCTATCCTCACGAGTTTGCCTATTCATGAACAGATTCAGGTTCAGAATGAAGCTTTAATTGGGGGATTAGTACTTTTCAGTGAAATTCAAGACAACTCAATTAGGTTTCAAAACGAAATAGCTAAAAAGATTTCACAATGATTTTTTGTGTATATTGTAACAATTTTAAATCACCAAATTTATTGCCTCATACTATTTTGATAATAGAAAAAACTCCTCGAAAGAAAGAAAGAAAGAAAGAAAGAAAGAAAGAAAGAAAGAAAGAAAGAAAGAAAGAAAGAAAGAAAGAAAGAAAGAAAGAAGAAAGTTTGTGCAGAAACTGGGGTCTATGCACTTCTTTCAGCCTCTGATCCTATGGATAGTCCCTGGTTTTGACCCACAGTTTCTACTGCTTGAGATTGCTTGGGCATAGACAAAGAATTGTGTCTTTGTCTTCAGTTTAATCTGTATTTCTGCTTTAAAGCTTGCTCACTAAATAAAGCTCAGATACAAAGCTGGATTTCAATTACATTCTCATTCATAAACGTAACTATAGTCTGGCTTTGGTGCACTTATGCACATGTAGATGGTGACCACTCGGTCATGGGGACCTATTTAATATAAATTGGGGAAGTTGTGGCCTCATTATTAAAGGCGATAAATAATCTCACTATATTTTCCAGAGTGGAAGCTGATGGACCTGATACCCTGAGCCCACTCACAGATTTCATAGTCTGTTTGTTAAAAACACAGCAGTGAAAACCCTCGGTTTTCTCAGATATTTTTAAAAGATCATCTGGTTGACTCTCCCAGACTCTGGGAAATCCTTGCACTCAACATTTCTGTATAAATCGCTTCAGCAGGAGTTATATTTGAATAAGCCCACAAGCTGTAGTAACATGACATCTGTACCTGCTTAAAATCCAGGTGCACACCATGCTGAGGTTTTCAAAGGCTCTCAGAGTACTTGAACACCCAGGGCTCTGAGGTCTTCTGAAAATCGCAGTGCCCCTGCCTCACTGAGGAAGAAATAAGCCCAGGCCTCGGGAACTATTTTAAGCTCTCACTTGAGCAGTTTGCTAAATTCAAATTTCTCAGCCTCAGATGGAAAACCTAGTGCTATTTTGAGCTAGTATAGTCATTCAGACTATCGAAAACAAGTGTGTGGGCATCTTTGAGAGAGAACAACAGGAGTCTATGAAAACATTCTGTGATAAATGTTTTTCCTCACTGGAATTTTTAATTAATTTGATGGCCTGAGGCACTTTAGGTTTTCTGGCTTGTGATATGAACAGCAAATGATGCCGTAGTTTTTGTCTCAAATTTGTTACCATTTGTGCAGTGCCCAAGGGACAGTTGTAAATTAACTACTCCGAGGAGCAACAAGATTGTAGTCACTTAGCAGATGTATTATTAAAGGACTTCCCTCTGATATTTATTTTCTTTTTGTCTCTGACGATACCAGAGATGAATACAGGCAATGATGAGGGGTTGATATTAACTCACAATCATAAAAATGTGCATAAAATTAAGCATGATTCAAAAAGAGCAATTGGCTGACATGGGAAATCAACCTGATCCAAACAAAGATCTTTTAATCTTGACAATTACTTAATGTCTTCCACCAAGCTGAGTTTAATCAGGATGCCCCATCCACTCCTAAATACCAATCCAGGAATCACATCCCAATCACAAGTTCCTGAGGGCTATGTGCACTTGCTCTGGGAGTTGACACAAAGCCACAGTCACACTTATCAGCCTTGGTTGCAAGGGACAAGTCTATGCCACTCTATGGCAGATAATCCAGATAGTTATGCAAATGGTCCCTTCTGTGCATGTGTACTAAAGCACGGTACAGAGGTCTCTTTGATTATGAGATGGTCTGAAATTTGCTGCTGTTAATCATGGTTATTTTCAAAGTAAAAAAATGACTTTGAAAATTCATTTTCCATTGTCTCCAACAGGCAAAATGCATCTCATCACTTTTATGCTAAACATGAAGACCTACTTAGCAACGTCTTCACCATAATCAAGAAGAGTTTGACCTGAATAATAGGGGGAAATTTAGTGTCATGCAGAAGGACTATTCTACCAATGCAGTCATTCAAGGCCATTAGGCTGTCAGAACAGGACTGAGGGATTTAAATGGTCTGTAGATTGTCCTGTAGCCCTTTGAACAGAAATAACTTTGATCCATGGAGATTTGGTGTGTTTTACATCGTACCAATTGTCTACACAAGGTGAATTTCAAACAGAATGAAAATGACAGTGTGTACGTGCATAGACTTTGAGGAAACATGGCCCTGATATTTGTACTAATGACTTTTGTTGCTTTATAACACAATTCAACCATTTATTTCTCAGAATGGTACTTTAATGTAAGGTTTTTGACTAAATTTTCTTCTGACATTAATATGAAGGAATTAACATAACTGACAAATTGAACTTTCTCAATCATTGTTTTAAACTAGTCTACAATGAAAATTGAAAATCTGACAATATCATGGATTTTGGTGGAACCTCTTTTAGGAACAAGCTACTACATATATTCTACCATTGTACAAAGATAATCCAGAATAGATCTTCACAAAATTGTTAATTTCCTCCTCTTCTGTTTTCAGCCCTAATTCATTCTGGGATGGTCTGATGCCTTCAACTGTATGAAGTCATCCCCTAATGATTTTGTAATATTATTAAAATTGGTACAGTTAGACATGAAGGGTTTGTAGTCAATATGACTATTACAGTCAAAATAGAAGATGTGATGATGCAATTCCATTCAAAACTTTAAAAGGTCTGTTTGAAAAAGTAAAAATGAGCAATAATTAAATCTATTCTATAACTCTTTTCTTGATAGCAGTCTTTGGAAATATCATTGTCCCTTCTGGCACAAAATTCAGACTAGTCTTGCCAGAATAGCTCATTATCTAGTCTCATACTTGATAGGAAAATTAGTGGCTGGTTCAGAACATTCTCTGAAAACCTGAACAGGTTAAAAACTCAGAACTGCTGCCAAAATTCATGGTCTCATTTGTTGAGGACCTAGAAAGAGTTTTAAAATTCTCCCTGCCCTCCTTGGAGAGGTTTCCAGCCTTGCAAAGTAAATGTCATTGAAAGAGTTGGAGCTCATGGTAAAATAAATTCTCTCTGACAGAAGAGAAAATTTGAGGGCCCCAAGAGTGCAAGAACATAAAGTCTAGCCAGAGAGAACCAGATCTGTAATATATTAAGCCTGAATCATAGTACTGAGTCATTCTTCACACTGAAGGAAACCAGCTATTTAGAGTTAGATCATGAGGTCCCCTGTGCTCAGATTTTACTCCAGTAATACTCTCATTGAGGATTACATGTAATAGGTTTACACATTTGTTTAAAGTTACCCACTTGTTGGTCATAACCCCCAGTCTGAGTAAGCAGGAGTAGGGATTAATACTATTAGATATCAAAGGCCTCGGCGACGGCATGAAGTGGAAGTGAATGGAGAGATCCGCATCTTCCCCTGGACTGGGGTGTGTAAGCATCTCAGGCCCTCAATCACAGCCGAAGGAAAATAGGAAGATAAGTGAATCCAGGAGAACACTGTATTTCTGCGCTTTATCTGCCCACAGAGATTGTGCTATTATGTCTTTATTTTCTAGTGTTTTTTTTTTTTTTTTTCCTTTTTTTTTTTTTTTTTTTTTTCTCCTCCCTACTCTTAAGCTCTGAATTGTGTTTTTACAAAAGGATCTTGGCAGGCTGAAATTCAGCTTGCCAGCATGGTTTCCTTTGACAGCAGCACAATGCTTGAATTAAATACCAGATGTAGTCTCAGTTCAGTCATTCTACTAAGTAGATTGGAGCCCAAAATTTGAAAGTGCTTGTGTTTTTGGAAGTGGATTGCTATATTCCACTTTTTCATATCTATTGTTTTATAGGTATCTCTATTTATTTCTCTGAGTGATTTGAGCCTTACAGAACTCATATAGATATATATATAATGTGGAGGGATTTCTGCTTGTGCATATAAATGCATATCTTTATATATAATAGGATACATGTATATGTAAATGTATTTAGACAAGCTGGTTTGTGAGGAGCAGGAAAACTTAAGCCTACTTTATGATGTGTTTCCCCTTTGTATGTCTTTTGAAATCTAATGAAAATTGAATACTCTAATCCTTCTTCCATTCTTTCTTGCACCTCTTTTCTGCATGCTACTAGAGAGTAATTAGCTGAATTGACACGGGTCCCCTCCCTTTCTGTGGATTTGATGTAAATTAAACAACAGGTCCAAGAGTTGCTGGAATCAGATCCGCTTGTCATTCATAAACTCAGCAGGCACTGTTCTACTGCCAGGTGGGACGGTACTGATGCTTGCCACTGTGCATAGCTGAAGAGTTTATTTCAAAAAATTTTGGAAGCATAGCTCTAATTCTGTTTTCAAGCAAGTTAAAGAGCTTTCAGATGTTTCAGAGTGTCAGTGTTTACCTCTTTTCTTGGTCAGGAAACAGAATTTTAAAGTCATTGCAGCTTCCCCTTTGCCAATGCTACAACATTCTTAGCAGGCTAATTACTCTGCTCTTTAAAGAAGAGTAATTAAACTGCAATTAAACTGCCATCCAGAATATGGTCCTGGTCAAACCAAAACAGTATTTCATTCAGGTCACCTTGTCTAAATCGGAATCTCAGCACAAACCAGACTTCACAAAAGGGATAAAAAATCACGGTGGTTCACTGACATGGGGAAGCATAGGCAATTCACAAACATCTAACATGTAAATCTAAGGCTCACAATACTGGCCTCCTCACAGCAAAGTGTGAATCCTTGTATTAACATTCTCTGCATCAGCTGTCAAGTGAATGTCACTTGCACCTCGCAGGTTTATTAAAAATTGTCTCCTGGAGTATAGCAAGCATCAGTGTCTCTGCTGCCCAGTACTGAGAGTAAAGTTATTTGCAGCGTGTTGTACAGATGCACTGAGCCGTCTCCATCTCAGAGCTCTGGAGGTTCCCACTGCACTCCCTCAGTGAAGATAGCAGAGACCTCTTTGTTACTGAATGGGTTCTTCTGCTGTTTGAGTCAAATGCTATAATGAGAAGTGTAATCGGACTGTTCCACTGCAGCCCCATTGCCTGGCAAGGGGTCGTCCCTTTATAATAATCTTCTTAGAGGACAGGCAGAAATAAAAATCCAGTAATTCATTTAGGGGAAAGCAAGGGGCAAATCTGCAATTCTTTCTGTTCTTAATGGAGATGCAAAAGTAATGGCCAATGCTGCCTTGAGAGTCAAGTGCGGAGAGGACCCATCTACTTTACTTTGCATCCTTCTGGTCTGACTCCCCCACATTCTGGGAATCAGGATTAAAGCCTTCTGGCCAAATTAATTTGGTGAACCAAACAAGAACTCTCCTTCCACTGCATTTCTCATGGCTATTTAAGAGCCTGATCGAGTTGGCATTGGGACTGAATCACTGAGAGTTGAAATCTAATTCCAAGCAACAGTTACTATAAATTGACCCTTAATTTAAATTGGTGATTAACCAAATGTAGTTTAAGGTTTGCCAGGAGGAAATAGTCCAGAAGTGAACCATGGGAACAGTTTCAATAGGAAATTGGTTCAAACTACAGAAATCATCCAAGAAAAAAAACACTTTGATTTATAAAAGAATCTCGGATCTATGAAGGAGAGCTATGTCAGTGAAGTCCAAGAAATCATTCATTGAACAGTGACCGTGTGTCAGTTCTAAGGACTAAGCAATTAAAAAAAAAAAAAAAATCAAAGTAATTAGCCTCTATATCTCTGCAAAACACAGTATGTGCCAAAGAGAAAGCAACAATTATTTGCTGTGATTGGACTGCAAGAAATCTTCACAACAACCCTTACGAGGGAGGAAAGTAATGGGCACAGAAGAGAGGTCAAACACTGCTAACTACAGGTAGGGCTGGAAACAGCATGGAAACAAAAGAAAATATGATGAGGATTAGTCTATAAATCCTGAGATCTATTGACTTCAGTGCTTGATTACATTTAAAGACATCTTAAAATAATTTGTTAAGTCTTGGTCATTGCATAGATATATCTAATGGTGCTTCTTTGGAAAGATTTTCTCTTGAGAAACCACATACAGACATTTGTGGGTCTTGCAGTATAACAGAATTGAGATTCACTGGTTAAAATGGGTCCATACTGAAGAAGAAGAGGACAACGAAAACATTCCTTGTGTGTCTGGTTTGTCAGTTTTTCTTTATTCCATGAGGTTTTGCTGCACTTTTCCTTCAGTCTTGAGGTATCGGCATTTATTTTGTGCTTTAAAATCCTTCTCCAAGATAAGACAGCATGGTAAGCTGGCTACATTAGCTGGGATTTCCTCAGGAATTAAGGGATCAAGCGATCTGAATCCCTTAGGCTCCAGTGCAAACAAGTCTCTGTACCTTGCATTCAACATCTTTACGATTTTTTCCCTTCAGTTAAAAATACCACGTCTTACAAAGAAAACAGATATAACAGGGAACAATGTGTTTACCGCCTTCACAGATTTTTGCCCCTAAATTTTTATTCATACTCCACCAGATAAATGTAGCCCACATCATCCTAGATTAGGTTTCATTTATTCCCAAACAAATGTGTTTATTTAATTCTCTCCTTTTTCCACATGTGGAATATAACCGTCCGGCTACCTGTCAGCAGCAGATGTTCACTGCAACCTGATAATACAGTCACAGCAAGAATCGCTGCTACCTCACATTTCACCATTCACAGCAAAGACTTGGTTTAAATTTGCTTGGGTCTCACTTTATTTAACTTTCCTTTTTTTATATACCAGGGGTGTAGTAAGAGATCTTTTCTCAAGCAAGCATGAAAGAAAGCCGGGCTTTTTTTGTTCAGCTGGGAGGGAGTCAAAGGGAAGGCAGCGGTTCAGCAGTTCCCATGCCCTGTTTCTCTTTCCTCCCCTCCCAGCCTCTCTGCCTCGACTTCCCAGCCCTGTGTCTTCCTCCTGCTTCTCCAGGTGTTGGGCTGCTGCAGAACACAGCTCCGGCAGTGCTTTATCACTTGGATAAGACCACTTGATCTCTGATTTCAGCTGCTGATTTTGCTTTACTCCAAAATGTCACTTTGGATTAGGAGAGGGAAGACAGCTTGCTAGCAAGAAAGAATGCAGAAGCAGGTTTGTCACGCTTGTACTGTTCCTGAGCAGTACACAAGCTATATCTCCAGGGAAAATTTAACCAAAATGCTCAGGCTTCATTCTTGCTTAGAAGCAAACAGTGTGATTCAAAAAGACACATTTACACCAGCCTTTTAATCACTGGTGCCCAGATTTGGATGCCCTTCTTCTTGCTTCAAAGCACCTGAACGGCCTTCTCCATTCCCCACACAAGCTGAAGCAGGCAGGTGTAGAAGCAGCTGGCCCAACGTGTCTCCCATCGAGCCCCCCGACCTGTGCAGATCATTTCTGCTGCAGCTCTGGTCCATGGCACCAGAGGCACTTTTCAGCCCCACCTTGCAGGTGCTGCTGCTCGGCTCGGCAAGGTGCATGCAGCCAGGATTTCTGATTGTTCTTCAGTCCATGTTGCTGTCACCTGGAAACCTGCAAGAACTCAGCCAGAAGCAGCAATGCAGGAGTTTACTGTGCTGTTTGGTAAAAGCCTGAGATCTCTGATGTTTCAGGACAGGGAACATAACATACTCCGTGGTCCCTGGGGCTTGCAAACCTCCTGTGTTCTGCATGCACATCAAAGGGCAACCAGCTCCTCTGACACCTGGTCTGGCAGCGGCTGATCTGTGCTCCACGGAGGATGCTCACCCTGGACTGACAAGCTTCACGTGAGGCCTGACATTTAAACTTGTCTTGACATTTTGCTCCTCCAAGCGAGAACAAGGCAGACGTACAGTAACAGCGAGTCAATGGGAACCCGCCTGAACCCCCATGCTCCAGGCAGAGTGGCTGGTGGTGCAGGCAGCATAGCTCCTCCGTCTCACTGTGCCTCATTTCCCTACACAGCAGCACTGCCCAACTTCACAGAGGCAATGTGAGGATAAACAGGATTAAAAAAAAAAAAAAAAAAAAAAAAAAAGATTTATGCTGTACTCATTCATCATAGAAACAGGAGATGACAGAAGGACTCATATTAATATATTTTTTGTTGCATACAAAGTGTGGATGTGATGGACCTGTGGGATCTTGCCCACTGGAGTGAAGTTTCATCCAGTTATTTGCTAGCGCTAGCCTGCATTACTTTAGAGTGGTCCAAATGGCAACATTCCCAGCCTGCTCAACATAATCAGTGTAACGGGACAGAGCTCTTCAAAAGGACAGAGAGACTGGCAAAGCTGGGCCACTAGCTTTTTCCCAAGAGGTGAAAATGCAGCTGCAGCATGCCTGGTATGGATGTTCAGGCACCTGGGCATCACGAGGTTTACCTTTCTCTCACTGGGGTTACATTATGGTGACAAAATTGGCTGTGGCCAATTTTTGTAGCCTGTTTGTGGCTTCATTTCCCCTCTGAGCATGTGGGAGGATCACCCTCTCTTACCCTGCCAGAGGGGGTGTTTACCAATGGTGTGAAGCATTTACAGCAAAGAGGACCACTTAGATACCTAAGACAGACAGAGTTCTGCAACACCACAGTAATATGCTCATCCCTGAATGGTGAGCTTAAACATTTGTTTTGTGGCTAAACCCATCCAAACAGGAAGAATCAAACAAAAACATTTTAAAGACAGCACTTGATTTCAGTGAAGTGGTGTTCGAATGTCACGCACTATAATCTGTCTCATTTGCCCCAATTACGGAGTACAACCAACTCATCTTCAAAGATCAGCACCTGCTCCATCCATCTCCATTTCTAACACTTAGTGCTTATGGCAGCCTTTCACCCAAGATCCTCAAAATGCAGCTCCATGCTATTAGTTTTCCTATTTTGATGAGTCAGGATGGCACAAGGTGAGGTTTACCCTCTTATTAGCATCCTCTCCATCTGAATTCCCAGAGCCCTGATGCCTGCATTGCCTGAAATTAGGAGCAGTCACAGCTTACCCATATTAATCACTCTGGAGAGCGCCAAGGGCAGCAAGGGCAGCCTGGCCCTGCACTGAACACATGGGCTTAACCTGCAGCACAGCACTACAGGAAGGAAGAGGCTTTGGATGGAGCAAAAGGATGCTCCATCATCCTCACTGTGATTTTTGCCATCTTCGGTAGCCGAGAGTGTAGGAGGCTGCAATCTTCTCTTCCAAACTCACAGCAGCACATGGTGGGACACAGTTAGCCTCATTTTGTTCACCTGAAAGACCTCACTTCTCTGTCCTGAGGCTAAAACTCCAGCTGCATATTTAGAAAATGGGCTGCCCCTGGGATGGAGTGAGCTCTGCTGATACCAGCTCTGCATTTCACTCAATACCATCAAGGCATTTTTTATTAGATTAGTAAGTTCTTTGCTTCACCATCCAGGATTGCCTGTATTTTTTCTCTCAGCATGAAATTTAAAACTAGTTAGTAGTAAATTATCCACTGGTGGCAGCAGATGCTTATAAAACCAAGGCATAGAGACCCTGGAGTTTGCTCTTCTGAGTTTCTTGCCAGGCTGAGGCTAAGAAAGCTAATTTCCTGGAATTTTTCTTTTCCCATGCTCCCTGCACCTACAAGGTGGTGCAGTGGGCCAGGCCCTGTAAAATGCATGGGGATACATTAGTGATGCGATGGTGTATCATGCACAAGCAAAAGGAGATGCACTGGAAAAAAATGGCGAGTAGTTGCTCTGCTCCTTCAGGTCTTAACCAGGGCACATTCCTGCACAGATTTGTAGAGATGCTCTGGCTTACATAAAGCAGTCCTGACATGGGAGACCTGCACCCCAGTGGCCTTAGCAAGAGGGATTTCAGACATGCAGAAGAGGTTCAGGAGACCTTGCTCAGATTCTCTAATGTTTTTGCCCTTCCAAGAGCCTGCATTATCTCTGGCATGTATCATGTATATTAATGAATTTATCCTTTATCCTGTGAGTTACAGAAATAGAATTAACATTATTTTGCAGACAGATGATATTATTTGCTTGACATCCAACAGGGAACTGAACTTGGACCCTTCTGCCTTTCAGCTCCCTGCCTAAGCTATAAAACCTGCCTCTCTGCTCACTCATTATTTTGTGCACTCGGTAGCAAGTCGAGCCTGCGCTGGTAAACACAGTGCCCACGTCTAAGCGAGGCAGGCTCTTCTCCCAGAGAGGTTACAATCGAAGTTTGTAACAACAGCAAGCAGATGGCTACAGCAGACAGATGGGTAGCACAGGGTTTGCTGTGGTTGCCTGTAATGTTTTATTCAGCCCACGTCAGTTATCATCTGATCTGAGCCTTATCCCGAATCTTGGGCACAGTTGCATGTACTTTGTATTGATTTGCACCAAACAGGAAAGCTTCTAGCTTACAGGAATCTGCCTGAAATGGCAAGGACGCAAGGGGAAACTGGGTAGAGCCAAGGACAGAGAGAACAAAAGTCCTTGGCAGCTCGTGCGTTTCAGGGAGAGCACGCACCTGGGCCCAGAAAAGTTTGCAGCACCTGCACTGCGCCCAGGGATCTGTGCCTCTCTGGTGCTTTACCAAACCGTGTCCCTGAGCGTGGAAGTTAAAGAGCATTAATGCTCTCCTGTGCCCCCAATAGCACCCCATGGCAGCAGAGGAACATGCTGCAAAGTGCTTTCTGCCAGCAGGTACATGTTGTGTTCTCACCTCCTCCAGGCAGACAGAAGAAAACAACACATGCTAAAAACATGGAAAGCCTGTTTTTTCCTCTGCTGCCCCCCACGAAAAATACCATGCAGTAATGAATGCTGACTATATTTAACTCTGCAAGAGCCTTGAATCAGAATTAATTCCTGCGAGCTGCATTTATTAAGAGGACACTATTTCAGATGAGGAAACAAGGCTTGCAATTATTTAATTAGAAATCCAGTGCCAGACATCAGAACAGGATGTGCCCGGAGCTAATAACTGCAGGTTCACAGCTCCCCGTTTTCACTGTGTCCCTCCCGTACCGTGCCTCCAGGCAGACACGCTGGAGGGCAGGACTGAATGCCACACAACTACAAGTGCATCACGATGTGTTTCACTCCCCAGTGAGCTGCCTTCATGTCCAGGCTCCTGAATCTTTGGCCGCAAATTGTGATTGAATTTAACATGACCTCACCGTCTCCGAAGGAGAAACGAGGACAAGAAACGGGACTGGCTATTGCAGCACAAATCCTGCTGCCTGTAATTGACAAACCAAAAAGATCCTCAGATCCTAAGTTTCTGTTTGGACATTTTAATGTCCTGAGAGGACAGGGCAGGACCCCGTGGGCTCAGTCTGGCTGGCTCTAGGGCTGATCGAGAAGCTTTTTCTGTGCATGTTTCCCAGCCCAGCTGCAGTGCTCAGCGCAGAAGCGATGCTGCTGAGTAGTTGGAGCTCCTGTGTTGTGGGAACAGCTTGTGTGCCAGAAGGTCAGGGCAAGATCATTGTTCACCCAAGGAAAACTGAGCCGGCTCGTGTGTGGCAAGGCACAGTCCAGGGACAGCTTTCCCTGCTACGAGTGAGCAGCAGAGGGTGGGCAGCGCCCTGGTGCTCCCCTCCCACGCTGCTGCTGTCGGTGTCTGCAGCCAAGGTGACCTCCCTGCTGCAGCCACCAGATCTCTCCCCCAAGCCCTGCTCCTCCTAAATGGCCACGTTGGGCTTTCTTCAGGGAAATTCCTTTCCTTTTCCTTTTGCAGAGTTATTCCCCAAGACCACAGGGGCGTGCAAAGAAGGAACAACTTCGCAATGTAGGCACTAGGTGTGGATTCATTGTCAGGGCAAAAAGAGCCAATTTTCAGCCACCAAAGCCAGATCTAAACATTTCTATAAACCCAGAAACCTGAGGGAAGATTGCTATCAAACTTCTCTTTCCATTTTTCCTCTGTGATTGAAGGACTCTTACCACAGATAAGTGATGTTTTTGTGAGATGTCTGGTTCTGGTAAGTTCTTGCCAGCCCATCAGGAAACACCCAGCCTTGCACAGCCTTTTGCTTTCATTTTTGAAAGGGAAATGTGATTTACTGCTTTGCCCAGATCTCCAGAGCTGCTCTTGTCATTGTCTTCTTTAGCATCATTATTTATCATCATTTCTACTCTCACCGAACACGAGAAAGAGAGCACCATAGTGAATTGCCAGGCAATTGCACAAAGCAGAAGGGGTGCAGTTGGCAGCAATAAAAAAGGGAAATAATACAGGACTAATCAAAACAATCACCTGGAGTCCCTAGTACAGCTTTTGAGAGCAGGCACCTATTGCTATCCCTCAACTTTGTTTCTCAGTGCTTTAAGACAATTCAATCAGGCAGCTGGGGTTGGTCTCGTTAGGTGGCAATCAAAGGCTGCTCTTGGATGAAGGAGGCCTCAGCTTGAACCTTTAGGAGGCTGCTCCTCCCTCTCGCAAGGCCAAGGCGGCAGAGGCAGGGGTGATGAAGATTTATTCTGCACTGCACTGACTTTACAGTGTCCTCTGCAAAGCGCTGAGGCGATAACTCTTCAGTCGGCCCCTGGAGACAGGGACAAACCAGCCACATGGCATTTACAGCTGCTGAGATAGTAAAAATGGATGTGCACATCTGGGAGAAGGGGTTACCTTCAAAGCACATGGATGTGCAGCATTCCCAGCCCATGACACTCCACAGCACATCGATCTGCTCCCCACCCCCACCAAGGCTCCTGCGCCAAGTGCAGCGCACTGGAAATAAACTTTAATAAACTCTCTTCCAAAACAGGCTGATAATCACTTGGTAGGGTTTGGGTAATATTTTTCCCAAATGCTCTGGTCTAATCTCACCCTTATCAAGGCTTTTTTCCCCTTTGCCACACTGATGGAGATTTTTTCTCTCACAGTAATAGCAGGAAGCGGCCACCAGTGGGACCAGGCGATAGCAGGGACGCTGTCTGACTGCCTGGGGGAGGCAGAGACGAGGAATATGAGAAATGATGGAAAAACAGGAGAAATCATAACTAGTTTTTTAACGAAATTTTGCTCCACCTCTTAATTTATTAAATATATATATATATTTAGAATGAACTTAATCTATCAGTGCAATATTAGCTTGCAAACATCTGATAAAGCATGGAATATCCCAAATGATACCAACTTATGATCTGCCTGATTTTTAATGTAAAGTTAGTATTGAAAGCTCAGAACTGGCAAAAAAGCAGAAAAGCTTTTGGGCAAAGATGTATGAGTGGGATGTGTTCCATGAAGAGTTCCTGAAGGCATTTAATTGTCTCCTAAGCCCGTTTTATTCCCCCCGGGGAGAGCCGGGCACTTTCTGTGCCGGTGCAGTGGAAGCACCGCGGCGCTGCGGGCAGGAGCCTCTCCACAGCCGGCACCGCTAGAGGCCACTGGTGGAATTCAGCAAGGCACCGCAGGGAAAATGCTGCATGTACCTCCAGTGCTTAGTGATTTTGTAATGAAATATTCAGTAGGTACAGACCATGGAGCCAAGAAAATGGATTTTTTGTTTGTTTGTTTGTTTGTTTTCCTCCCTGCAGCTCTCAGGACAGCGTTTGCGTAATCACCTGGGGGACTGGCAGGGAAGGTTAAACAAATTTTGTTGGTTTGTATTTGTATGAAAACTTAAAAGTCCTGAATATTTGGTGTCGAGTTACTGCTGGTTGGCACTCAGGACCAAGGTCCAAGCTGAGGGTACCGAGGGCACGTCCCCACCTGCACATGTGGCAGTGCTCAGCCTTTCCAGATAAAAAAAAAGCAGAGCTGGAGTCACCAGCACACGGTGACACCAGCGCACGGTGACACCAGAACATGGTGACACCGGCATGCACAGGAGCGTGGACAAGCACAAAGGCCACCTGCAGAAGACCTACCATGGGCTTTACTCTCTCCAGTTTTGCTGGTGGTGTGAAAGCCAAAGCTGGCTTTTTCAGGAACTCTGGGGTCAGCTTAACTGGAATTGCTACAAAACTTTTTTATTATTATTATTATTTATATTTTTTTATTTTTTATTTTTTTTTTACATTTTATAGATATCAGAATTTTCTTCTCCAGTGCTGTTCCCTCTCTCCATTCCTACCAGATTTCATCACCTGTCTCATTAGGGCTGCTTTAGAGGACAGCTCTGGTAGAATTGGCCTAGCTGGAAGTTGTGGGGGGGTTCCCAGCCCCCCCAAAGCCTAGAGAAAGGATGCTGTATCCTCCAGTCCTGCAGAGGGGGCACTAAGGGATTAGGAGTGCTGAGCCACCCTCCTGTGCGGGACAAAAAAGTCATTTTGAAGTCAGAATTATTTTCTTTTGGCAAATTGCTCCCCAGGAGCCCCTTGGGTTTTTTTCCCCATGCAGGGGTCCTTGGGGTTACCCTCCCAGCAGCACTTTAAGGCAGGTGAAGCTGGTTCTCCTTATCCCTGTTAATAACTCCTCGTTGCTGACTCCTGGTGACTTCTGGTTTGGTGCCAGGGTGAGCAACAGGCAAACCTCTCCCAGCCAGCTGCTGAACCCTGTGCTCATCCCCGAGAAGTGGGTATTGACCTCCCTGCCCACGCAGCAATAAGGTCTGACCCCTCTGGAAGAAGCAGTTTGGACTCTGACATGTCTTTTATAGATAATGCCACTAGAGGGGAACAAAGATCTATAATATTTCCGAGGTTTGTAAGGAGTCCTGGAAAGCCTCCCGCGATCTGGGGGCCACAGTGGCTGCCTGGAGATGACTGCACCGGCACCAAGGGAATGCTTTTCCTCGCTGTGTAAGATGATGAGAAAAAAAAAAAAAATCAATAAAATGTATAAATTGCATTCATTACAAAACAAACTAACAAACAACAAAAGCAATCATTCCCAAGAATGTGTAAATTCTGCTAAGCATGGATACCTATGCCAAGTGAAAAATGAAGAAAATACAGCTCTTGGCAATAGTTTTTCCTATAACTATCTCTAATTTGTGATATACATGGGATGTACATGTGTAAAACTAAATAAATTATTTCCAAACCATTCATACTTTACATTGAGGGCTCCATAAATGAAGTATGTGATCATTTCTTTGCAGTTTGTCTGTAAATAATGAAGGCTGATAATGTGATTAGTGTGTTATTCATTATGGAGGCATCATTCATTTGCAATAATCTGGAGGCGTTAAATATGAAGATCTCTAATTATGGTGCTTTTAGAGGAAAAATACATAAAAGAAAAGTAGGGGGTAGCTTGCAATTCTCTCCATAAAATTAGTTCCTAGATGAAAACGAAAGGGTCAGAAAATTAGTTAGTGACATAATTAGCTTAGAGAAAAACTGTAAATTATTTGAAAAATAGTGTTGGATGGCTTTGATGCACTGAGATGGCTTGTAAAATGCAGAATCACAATAGCAATTTGAAATTGGAAATGAATTGTGTGATGGAAACACTTTGGACATGAAGAGGGACCACTGCCATTGGTTTCTGTTGGGGTCCATTTAAAGCTGGGTGGGTGGCAGAGGAGCACGTAGCATCAGACAGAAGCAGCTCCATTCTCAAGGCCATCCAGACACCTCATGCCCTGGCTGAATGTGGAGGGAAGCTTGGGAGAAGCCTTTTCACACTGGTCCTGCAGTGGGAATTGGCTGGTATCCCTGCTCCAGAAGCTTTCCTGCCCTCCACCAGCTGCTATCAGAGCCCAGGATGGGGATGCCTCGGTTATTTCAGCCAGCACAAAGGGAAGGTGTGAAGGCAACATGTGCACAGATGTAAAACCTCTCTGTGCGTGTACAGCCTCTGTGCTGGGGAGGGTACCGGTCTCGGAGGAAACATGGATTTCCCTCTCACTTCAGCTTACTGCAAAATATAACATCGTGTTCAGGAGGGAGGTGGCTGGGTGTCCTTGCTGGGATTAGCACAGAAGGGAAGTGTGCATGCTTGTCTGGACATAAAAGCTCTGCAAAAACCCAAAGGGATAGTCACTTATGGCCCAGCTTATTGCTGTAGCAAAATGTGAAGTGCTTTCCTGCTCTGTGTCATGGGAAACCTCTGTTCCCAGTTGCACAAAAGGAGGAAGGGAAGCCAAGAGAAAGAACTAAAAGTAAGAACAGGTACAGCCTACTGCCGGACTAGGTTTATGTCTACCATGCAAAAGGAATTGGAGTTTATGTCTACCTAGTGTGTGATAAAGCAACAGATCACCGCTTTGGATCAGGAGCTCCCCAAATGGCTCCAGTGTGGCCATCTCACCCCCAGCTTGGAGTCTGGACCTACATCCTAATCCTTAATTGCTTGCAACCCAAAGAGCAGGGAGATTCCCAAACTAGGTAAGGTACGGTCCATCTCAGCCCAGTGTCTGGTGTTACCTCTAAATCCCACAGAGCCACGAACCAAAAGTCTTCTCCATTTATTCAGAAACAGGGTCTACCTATTCTCCAAAACCAGAGAGCTTTCTTCCTTGAAAAGCACTTGAGTGGCTTTATCTAAACGTCCAGGGCTGGAATATATCTACAGGTAAATACAGCGAGGTTTTCATCTGTGCTGCAAACACCTCTTAAAGTTCTCACAAAAATACAGCCCTGTGGCCATGACTAGATTTTTTCAAGCTGAGTTTCTTCCCCAACATTTCTGTTGCAATTACCAAAAAAACAAAGAGCAGAGCGCCTCATCAGACGACGTGCCTCTTGCACCTCACCAAACATGATGCCCCCCCAGAAAGGTTACCTCCTCCGGTGCCACCCCACTGGGCGAGGATGTGGCACATCCCTTCCCCATCCACGTGTGACACGTTTATCTGGGGCACTGAAAGCGATTCACTGCAGAGCTATGTTTTCCCAGAGGACTGGAAAACTTTTGGACACTAAGTCTCGATATAAATCAGCCAAGAGTTAATGTTTATCTTTTATCAGAGTAATGGGAAAAGTTCGAGCAAGCTGGCTAGATTCAGGGTGAAGTCAAACTCCCAAACTTTCTCTTAAATTAGGCCCAGCGGGGGCGTAAAAGCATCCTTAGGGACCGCAGAGCTCTGCAGGAAATTATGCCAGCTCCACCAACTCGCGTTCATTATCAGTGTCGCTCACTCATGTCACCTCCACAATTATTTTAGGACCTGTCACCAGGAACGTTCTCCCACCAGCAAATGTTTCCAGCTCGCTCTAATGGGGAGGCTGAAGTTCGAAGCAGAAGTTACCTCCCCACCTCCTCCTTCTCACCCACCACCTTTTGGTGCCCCTGCTGAGCAGGATGCGGCCCGGGGGCGTGGGGATTTGGCAGCGCCTGGCGCTTTGGGGTGAGGGGGCTGCTCAGCATCCCCTGTGCAAAGGAAGGCGTGGAGTTAGGGGTGGGAGGGTAGCACCCAAAACTGGGGAGCTAAGGTAGGGTCTGCAATACAAAAATGTAAATCCAGGAACTCCAGAGTTGTAGGGAAATTAATGCCAGGGTCCTGTGGAGATGCTTATGGTGTAGGAAGAGGTGGGAGAGGAAAGGAGCAAAGCCTGCCCTGTTATAGGGCTGTCATATGGATCCTGATGGCTGTTTGGCTTGAGTACGTGGTTCTTAGCTTCCAAAAGATTTTTGCATATTGTAGAATAGAGATGAGAAGACCAATGTCCCCCAGTAACACTGTTCTGAAGGGCCCCCACCTGTCCAAGCCCCTGCTCAAGACAGGTATAACCCCACATTAGGTGGCACTTCCAGGGCTTCACCTATGTGAGTTTAAAATAGCCCCAAGATAGGAAACTCCTCTCCACAGCTTTCCTCTGTCCCTGCACACTCAGCCACTCAGTGAACATGCCAGACGGACACCGTCGGAGGCTCCGGGGATGAGCCGTGCGCAGGGAGGGAGCAGCTTTGATTAAGTGGATTACGCTGGAAATAAGCAGCAGACAAAGCACTGAAATGTTGACATGAGCTACAGCAATGAGAAACGGCAGTGATTAATAAGCTGCAGTACTGTAACTAATCAGTGTTTGCAAGCACTTTGGACCTGGAAAGCATCTGCTGAGAACTGTTCGCTGTGAACATTTCCTGCACCGTGTTGACAAATCATATCAAATCTTCCCAACAGCGAGAGGGGACGGTGTTTCCTCTGGTGGAAGGGACATGCTGCTGGTGATTTCTTCAGGTGAGCACACTGCATCTTCATCACGATGTCACCCCCTCCCTGGTCCATGGTTCTGCAGATCTGTGTGCGTTGGGGCTGGGGCTGCTGCCATGCCTCCAGCCCACCCAAACCCACATGGGGGTGATGGCCTCGGGTGCAGGCAGGGCAGCTGCGAGGCACCTCATCCCACGGGTGCCTCCAGGCACATCAGCTGGGTTTCTTTTGCATGTCTTACAGCTCCAGCATCTCCTCCCACCACCTTCTCCAACCAGTAGGTGATTTCCTTGGGTTAGCAGTGAGCAGTGTGCACACATCTGGCTCACAACCGAGCCTGGTATCAAATTCTCTTTGATACCAGGTTGAGCTGGAGCTAAATTTTCTAGAGAAAAACATACAGTTTTGTTGCTGCATAAGTGAACAAATAAAAAGCTGCTTGCTTGCAAGAAACCTCCATCCTTTTGTAAATGTGTCTGAGGAAAAGGGTCCTTGGGGTTGAACCGATGGCCCCATCCTGCCCCGCCAGCACAGACATCCCGCCTCATTCCCCAGACGCCCTGTCCTGAGACAACAGGTGAAAAGCAAGTTCACGGAGAATTTTTTCTTCCTCCAGTTTCTCTTTTCTCTCCCCCCTCCTTGCCTCCGTGCCTTTTATAGTGTAACATATGTCGGGGTTCATGTAACAAAAAGAATTTCCAGTGTCAGGCAAATAATTTTTCCATCTGTGTTTTTTTCCCCCTATTTTATATTTTTTAACGGAAGTGGCATCTGTGAGGTGCTGGCTGTAACCGATACGTCCAGGAGTTGCGCAGTTCATTATCAGCAGCCCGCTGTTGGTATGCCATTTTTGGCTGCTCCAGCTGTTGTTATGGAGAGGGTATGCATCAGTTCAGCTGACAGCTGCAGGCTCGCAGAGAAAATGAAAGTTGTTTTTTCCTGTTCAGCAGTTGTCTTATCCTTCCCAGCACACCCTGATGGGGTTTTCTAGTAATGGGCAGAGGTTAGAAATCATGAAAAACATGCACAAGTGTCGTCTTGACATGGGTCAGGTCTCACTTTTCCTCCTGCCCGTCTCAGGAATGGTGCATCCTCAGCGGTGGTTGGGGATGAGCCTGACTTATCTGGCTGGGGGATGCTTGGGACCCCAGGAAGGCACAAGCTGTGCTGGGCTGTAATAATTCACATCAGATGCTGATGGAGTGTGATGAGAAGTGGAAGTGAGTCCTGGGGGATGAAGGTCCTCAATGTCTGGTATTAGAAATGCTTCTGCCCACAGAAGCTCTGAACAGCAAGAATTAAAGAATCACCGTTACTTGCTGGCAACGCTGGGAAACCATAAAAGAGAGCTGGATACAGAGCTTTGCTGGCACAGCCACGGGCTCGTCCCCTGCCCGCATGAGCCGGTGTTCACTGAAGCAAAGGAAAGGCTTTGTCAGACCCCAAGCAACATGTGTGTGCTATTAAAGGCATGTTAATGAAGACAAATCTTTAGGTATGTACTGAAACCCTACCTGCACAATATAACAGCAACAGCAGCCGTAGGCTGACAACCCTTCTGCTTGCACTGCCTTAATGTAACCAGATCTTATAATCTAGCTGGCTTGGGTGCTCTTACCACTCATGCACCAGGGTTGGAGACATCAGGAGCCCCACTCAGAGCCCTGCTCAGGAGCAAGGTGACAGCAGCTTGTGTCCCCAAGCCCCCATCCCACTGCGGTCTCAGCTCTGTCCTGGGTGCAGGCACTCGTGGGTATCACCCTGGTTACACAACCCCAAGCCTTGGTGGTGGGGCTTCGGCTTCAAAGGAGGGGCTGACTTCTCGTTAAATGCCTTGTGGAGGTGGAAACGCTCTTTCCATTGCTTCCCTGCCCACACTCCTCCTGTGAGATCCCACACACGTGGCAATCAAAGCTCGGAAGGCAGCCTGACTTTCTGAGCGTTTCGCACTGCTTTCTCGCCCGCCCAACGGATGCTCGTGGGGAGACGAGGCAGGGGCAGAGAGCCAGGGGATCTGCAGCTCCCCATGCCCTCCTCTGCATTGCTCTGAGCGGCACCGAGGTGTCCAGAGGCTCACACCTACCATGGGAATGGCAGATTGAGTGGTGTTGCTTACCACACACTGCGTTTGAATCTGCAAGAAGGATGCAGGAGGAATACTTCCCCCCAACAGAGTATCATAGGGCAAAAACGAAGAATATTTGTTTATCTTTCCAATATAGGCATCATGGGAAGCATAATTTCCTACTTGCTAAAATACAGACTGTATCATGCTGAGAAAATTGAAGAAAATGTTGCTCATCTATTCTTTGACTGCCAAGACATTTCCAAGCATCCTTCTTTTATTAAATACCACCCGAGACCTTTTTTTAATACTACATGAAAGAAAGGTACTTTATTAGGTAAATATAATGAAATAACCATGTGTTGTTTCTCACTTCATGGCAAATGTTTCTGCTTCCTGATGATATTGATTCCAGATCGAAAAAATATTGCTTTATCCCAGCACCACTCACCTCTACACAATCTGGTAAATGCAGCCTAGGAGCTGTGTCAAATCTGCTTTTCTATCAAGTTCCCCTGACTTTCAAGTAAAATACTTGTGGTGAAAAGATATTGCTCAAACTCAATCATTCCTTTCAGTGCAACGTTTTTTTCTTCTCTCAGCATTTCCTTTTTCTGCGTCCTACCATTTGCACGCTCAAGAAAAGAGAATTTTCAGCTTAAATTGTGGAAAACAAATGACAAAGTACATTTAGTATTAACTTTATTTGAATTTTGCAGGGTGCTGGTGGTAACCATGCATCAGCAAATAAAGGACTGAATGCACTTAGTAGAAGATGGAAATCATGAAAAGCTGAAGTGTGGAGTGCTTGCAAAGGGCCCTTCTCGCAGGCTGAAATACTTACGGATCTCAGAACTTCTTAAGCTCTGGATCAGCAGAGGAGATGAGATTTTCTCTATGTTTGAATTCCTTACCTGAAATCAGCATCTACTTGCCACTTTTAATGCATGACATTACTTTGGGGGTAGGTTCTATCAAGGTGAAAACAGGAATTTCCCACAGAAACCATCTTGATCAGGTTGCCTTCCCCAGGGAATCTCACTGCTTCATGATGATTTTGGATAAGGCAAAGCGGCCAAGACTTTATTTCTGAGAGAGTCTTGCTGCAGAAGCAATCATTCCGGATAGCTGGCCTTTCCAAAGCTCTGTGCACTCCCACACGCCAAAGTCACTGGGAAAACCAGGGAGTGCCTGATACCTTCAAACTTCCCAAACTCAGAGTACAACCCAGATGTGCCTGGGCTCAGGAGGTCTCTGGTGGTGCAGCACCTGCGTACAGCAGAGAGGCGATGGACTCATCCTTTTCTGTTTGACCGCTGGTGCACGGTGATGCTCTGCAGAGCCCCGACAGGTGCAGGCAGCTTCCCAGCCATAGTAAGGAGTAATCCCAGCCCTGTGCTCTGACCTGGAATCTCCAGCCCTCATCTGTCTGCTCTGGTATCACCGGATCTGACTCCGTGTGAAGTCAGTGATGACTTAGGATTCAAAAAGAGGTAGAAAAACAGCTGTTACTCTTCTTCCTCACTGGCAGCACAGCCCCAGGCTGCCTGCCTGGCTCCTTGAGGCAATATCAAGGCATGGAGCAGGGTGGCTGCTCTGGGCACAAAGCAGGCAAAACAGCCCTGAAGCATCTGAAGAATCCTCACCAGTCCAGAGGTCCCTGGCATTACTGCAGGGAATTTCTGTCATAACCCACACACCCTTTGGGTTTTCCCTCAGCTCTTGGTTTTGCTGTCAGACACAAGGAGACTGGCCATGGTCCTCATCACGGCTGGTCTAGGGGCTGCCATTCCTGCTGGACACCCCTCAGCCCTTCTGGCAATTACTGTTCACGTGTGCAACCAAACAGCTTCTAGTCCATACCCCGTGCTGCGTGACATAATCCTGTATCAGTTACTGCTTATTTCCTTCTTTTTGTCCCTTCTAGCCTCAATCCAACCCATACAAATTTTTCACCTCCTACATCAAATGTATTGCGACCTGCTTCCTCCAGCCACAGACACCGACTGGGGAAAACTTGGCACCGAGAGCCCGCTGCAGTAAGGTGATTTTTCTGCTGTTGTTTTAAGCAGTTTTAAGCTGTTGATTTATTTAAGGCTCTACATCTTCCCAGCATCACCAAACATCTGATGATTTTATTTCGATTGCCTGGTTATTCATGGCCAGCCTGCTTTTCCACTCACCCAAGCCTACATCAGTTATGAAAAAAATGAAATGGTGGATGTTTATTTTATCTCTTTTCCCCAGAGAAGGAGTTTAATAATTTAGCAGCAGATATGAAACTGCTCCATGAGGAGTAATTTGTTTTAGGGGGGAAAAAATGAGATGATTTTTTTCTCCCTCTCCCAGATCCCCATATATAAAGGTATGGTTTGCTTTGGATCATATTCACTCTCTGAAGACTTGGTTTTGCTATTAAAATCTTTATTTCACTACAGATTATTCTACCATTCCTTTGTCTCTCTGCTATTAGTCTGCTTTTGGTATGCAGCTGTCACCATGGCTTTTAGTAACCTGCTTTCTATTGGTTCCCAGAAATGGTTTATATCCCCTTAGAACAAGCCAATAAAGGATTTCAGGTGCTTTCTAACCTGCCAAATGCAGCTCATCAAGAAACGCATGGAGAGGAAGGCCAGGAAGCAACAGATTTGTCACAACTGTTATTTACCAACCCTGGATTTTGAGTTTATTGCTTGCTTGGTCTCTTCAAGAACATTTTTCCCTAGTAAAATAGCATCTTTATGCATATAGTGGCCAACACAGGGATGGACAAATGCGGAATCACCAAGAGAAAGCTACCTGTGCATCCCCATGCAAGCAGAAAATGAGCACTGCAGTCCTTTTTTACAGTGATTTCAAGAGCGGGGTTCAATAAACTGAATTTCTGGACTGGGGACTTTCAAAGACCCTTATACATACTTCCCAGAAATTTTAGAGGTTTAATGGCCTCTGAAATCACCAAGATCTTCCAAAGATCTATTCTCAGAAGACCTGTAAGAGCTCGGTATCTTGCCAGCCTTGGCGTCTCTGTCAAACGGGGCTGAAGTTGACTGAATTATTGCAGGAGAGGCAGACAGGCAGGCGTATTCACAGCCCCCGCACAAGCCTCCTTTCACTACCTAGGTACAAAAAAACCACAACCCCGTAAGGCCGTGCTCCACTCTGCCCCACCATCCCCAGCACCAGCATCACCCAGCCCCAACCTGGGGGTCCCTGGTGTCCCCAGACGTGGGACCCTCGCCGAGGGCTCCCCACCACCACGGGTCCCCATGCACAGCTCACATCCTCCTGGTGGGAAAAGTGGGATTAAACACAGAGCAGGTTCTGCAACTGCTGACTCCTAAACAGCACTGCTTTTGGCAAAGCTGTTTCGCATTCTGACCAAATGGAAACTCTCCTTTATAGCAGAGGGTTGGATTTTTTTTTTTTTTTTAATTTGCTTTTTTTTTTTTTTAATAGTTCTTGTGGGTTCCCCCCCTCAGTCACTTTTTAATGTGCACCACATAATAATATGAAGCTAAGGACACTGTTCTGATAATTCCTTGAGCAGCCCTAGTGAAACACTATCCAGATGTGTTGCTGTTTTTCTGCAGGGGAATGCATTGTGCATGTCAAAAAAAAAAAAAAAAAAAGGCAATTTTCCTTTCCTCTTGGCCTTCAATTTTAAATGAAGTGAGGTAGGCCACCATTTTGGGGCTAGAAGATGAAAACCAGCACACCCAAGCCTTCCAATAACCTAATGAGGAAGGATCCAGAAGAGTTCATTTGAGGAAGGAAAAGCGAGAGAGAGAAAGAGAAGGAAAAAAAATCCAGGCTTAGGAATCAGGAGCAGAAATACGAGCCTTGTTCCTTGTAAGCTTGGATAATCTAAGTCAAAAACCACATGAATCAATTCAAGCTGAGTCCAGACTGCTGTTCTGTACACACATGTACTCACACACACACACACACACATGCACACAGAGCATTTGCTGTGTTTTATAACATTTTAGTGGCTGCTGCTTTGCTGGGAACTGTTGGGAAACACATTTGCTCTGTTCCCACTCACGAGGAGGCTGAAAATGTTTTGATTTTATAATAATTGGACTTTCACACCCTGAGTGTTTTCAAAGCACCGCACGAGCATTATCTAATAATCCTCAAGGCAGCTCATTGAGGTAGGTAAAAGTCAGCATCATTATCCTCGTTTTTACAAACTGGGGCGAAACCAAGACAGGGGTGATATATGCGTTGCCCAAGGCCACACAACACGTCGATGGCAGAGATGGGATTAGTGCTAAGGAGCTGCTGGCTCCCGGCCCGGGATCAGGGCTCCGTCCACTGGCCCAGGTTTCCCCGGGGATGGAAATGCATTTCTGCATGAGCAAAAGAGGGGAGGAAGGGAGGAGGACAAGATGTGCAGAAAACATGCGCCATAATGAGTAATGCAAGGGTATTTTTAGCACCAAAAGGATGGGCTCAGAGCTCTCGGTGTTATTTCAGTTGTCCTGTAGTGCATGCAGAGCTGATGCTGGTGCTCGGATGGAGGGAAGGAGCTTTTTCAAGGCAGTGCTGGCTAGTTTGTTGGTTCCTTCCTGATTGACCTCCACACAAACGGAGCTGAGCTCAGGGAGGGGGAGCAGTAGGTCTGTGTGAACGGGCTCCTCGGACAGAGATGGATGAGGGAGCGCTGACCCGGGCGGCTCTGCTGGCAGGGCAGCAGTGACAAGCAGCTGGTGGCTGAAACAGCCTCCCCCGAAACAGCTGGATCTGAGGGAGGACATCTGGATGCACTCTGGGTGGTTTGCTAGAAACAATGTCCAGCGGGTCACAGCAGACCTAGGTCTTCGGGATGCCAAACACGAGGCATCCCGTGCTAGTTATGGGAGCGGGGCTGCTGGAGCACAAGTGCCTGGACGGGGCCTCTGGCAGCACTGGGCCGGGGGGGGAGGAATAACCACACCAGGGGCTGTGTGCCCCCCCCAGCCTGCCCCAGTGTCCGGGGACTGTGTTGGATCAGTGCAAACCACCAAAATCTGATAGAGCTGCAGGCACGCTCAGAGACTGAAGCGCATGAACGCACTAGGGCCAAAGAGCCAAACAACAGTGCAACAGGTGGAGGAAACTTAAACCTCTCCAAACCCTTCCTCAGGCTGCCAGGACGAGCTCGGCTAAACCACCAAAAACTTGAAGCTCCAAGAGGGCTTTTTTCCCATGCAGAGGTGGGTCTGCCAAGCCCACATCCCACTGGTGGCCACAGCAGTGCCCTGAGCCTTTCAGGTGATGGACCCTGCAGCAAAGCACCTGAGGGACCCACTCATTGCAGGTTTCCAGCCAATTTCTCTGGATTTCAGCAGCAGATGAAGATGAAGCTGAGCACTGGCCTCGAAACTCAGCCAGACTCGCCTGGTCCATGGAGCAGACCTCTTTGAGAGGTGATGAGGGGATTCGGCAGGGAATTGCCCCCACAGCCCTCACCACAGGCTTCCTGGGTTCCCATAAAAATCCCAGTCTCATCCTGACTGCTCCCTCACTGCTGTAGTCTGATGGACATAGCTTATTGGTTTAAATTATTACATTATAAATAGTGATTGTTTGGACACTTATGGGGCTGTGGATGAGTGCGATCCCACTTGTGCTACATCCCACGCTGTACCACGTGGATACAGCCCTGGCTTATGAGGGTGTTATTCCCTTCTCTCAGCAAGGCCTATATATATCTTTAGCTCTGCATTTTCACCCTTTGTCTTAAAAAATCATCTACAAATGTTCATTTCTCTGAGGCTCACATCCTTAATTTTACAGCATGAGGTGACGTGAGAACCTGTCTCGTTGCAGTCGCTTGCTGGGCAACTCTGCCAAGCAGTGCTGCATCCACTTCTGGGACCTTCTGCCTCCAGACTTTCTGCCTGACTTCCCTGAGCAATGTCACAGCACAGCATTTGTGAAAAATCTGTAATATCAGACACCAGGAAATCCACTTAGTGACAGCCTCTGTGGATGCTTCATCAGGGAGGAAGGTTAAGTCAGAACTTACACCTCCTTAGACATCAAAGTCTCATAAAAGCAAGGAAACACCATAAGAAACCAAGTCTTACTAGTTCTTGTGCTTAGAGTTGTTTCCTACAAGATCATAGAAAATGCCCTTGAGGGGTCCTCCACACCAGCAGAAGCACTGGTTACAGGATTAAGTCCAGCTCTGTTTCCTTCAGAATGTTGCTTTTTTCAAAGCAGTTACATGGTTGGCATCCAACCACAGAGTTTGCTCAGTGTGAAACCAAAAGTTCCCTGTTCTGAGGGGCCTTGCACCCTGGATCCCAGGTGACAGCGTGAAGGTAACATTTTGCCAGCCAGTTTCCAGCCTCACGAGGCATGTCTGTATTTCTGAAGTCAAACAGGGCCAGATCTGCTGCCTTCTCCAAACCTAGCTTCAGAGCCCACCCTTGGGGCAGGCATTTATTAACCAGGTTATTAATTTGTAAGCCATCAATGTGATTGCAAAGCCTGCGCTCACCCGTTACCCTGCGGTGTCTGGACCTGTGGCTGCAGCACTTTGCAGCTCCTGAGAGTTGGAGCCCCTTCTCCAGCTTTGGCTACAAGTTCATCTCAGTTCATAACAGTTGTTTTTACCTTTGTTCTGCTTCCCTACGCATAAGCCCGTGGCCTAGAGGGAGAAATGCTGCTTGAATGTGCAGGAAACCTGGGCTAGATTCCCGTTCTTTTGCTCCTTCAACTACTTTAAAAGGAAAAGGAGTGGGGTTTTCCAGCCACATGCGTGTCACATTCATGCATTTCGTTAAGGCAGCATCGCGGGGAACTCACTCTCCAAGCCTCATTACCTTTTGTCTCCAGTTCCAGGAACGGAGCAGACGGTTGCCAGACCGTGGTATGCAACGTTTACCCCTTGAAAATCTTTAAAGAATTTAAACTTTGCACAGACGTTTTAAGCAGACCCAGCTGCCAATTCCACATGAGACAGTCTTAAGATAAATGGATGTTTGTAATCACCCCGGCGCTGGCGAGGGAAATGCACCGCCATTCAGGTAAGCAGCTTATTCAATTTACCACTGTGTGGGGCTGCCCTGGGTGATTGCACTGCAGGGCTCACCCACGTCTGTCCACACGTTCTCACAGTGCCACTTCTCCCGCGCTCAACGCTGCAATTAGCTTGATTTATATTAAACATTGTTACCGCTCCCTTTTCCTACGCTCCCATCTTCGGGAAGCCTGGAGAGTTTTGACAGGGGCAAACCATAACTAACAGGAGCAGAAAGCAGTCCAGCGGCCGGGGAGCCGGCCTCTGCTGCTCGTGATGCCACAGACCATTTCGGGAGGAGCAGATTGCCTGAAAAATGAGAGCTGGTTTGGCTCGTGGAGAGGCGCAGCGGGTTCCTGGCCATGCGGCCGGCTCCTGCAGAGGGAAGGGGCGACCTCTCCATGGGTGCTCACCCCGCTCACCGCAGAGCCCTTGGAGCAAGGCTCCACACAGGGAGAAATCACCTGGCTTGGGGATTTTTCACGGCAAACCCATCTCGCGGGCGAAAAGTTTGCCACGTGGGGCGAAGCTTTCTGAAGTGGGATCTGGTGCTGGGCAGAGGGCCAGCCCCGACCTGCAGGAGCCCCCGGGGCTCGCTTCGCCCTCGCCTGGCACCCCGGGCACTGAGCCCACGCTGCCGCTGTGCTTTGATACAGCCTCATGCCCCGGCGAGCGGCACACGGGGGGCATCAAACGAACCCCCTCAGCCCACAGCCCTGCCCGGGTCTGCGTGGGATGCAGGGAGCCCACCTGGGAGGCTCTGTGTTGCTTAGAGCCAGCGCGGAGGTTTGGGGAGGTTTTCCAAGCAGCCAACGAGGTCCGCTCGCTGCCGTGGGCACTGCTGCGGGCAGGCAGGGTGTCTGCGGAAAGCCGGGGCAGCTGAGCAGGCAAAGTGAGTCTGGTTAAATGAATTTAAATAAAGCCTCCTGGAAGAGGGGCTGCCACCTTCAGCCGACTGTGTCCTGACCTCACTTAACCACATGTGGTCCTCTCCAAGATGACATCTTGTGGCACCTCTCCCATACATGCTTGTGCTTAGCTGAGCTGACTAATGCAAATTCACTGCAGCCAGACAAGCAAGCGATGAGGAAAGCGTCCCGAGTGTTCACACCAGCGATGGCTAAGGGATGCAGAAGCCATGAATCCTGTGCAGGGACCTCGTGCTAACCATGGACATGCTTCGGAGGGTGGCACTGACCCCAGCGGACAGCACAGCCAGCCCGTGAGGCTCAGGTCGATCTTCTTGCCCTAAGCCACACTGGATCAGCTGATTTCATTTCTAATTTCCTCACACATGTGCTCAAGCACAGCTGTGGAACATGAGCCGAGTCTGCAGAGGAAATCCTGAGATTTACACAGGCCCCAGTGGATTATAAAAACCTGGAAACCGGACAGATAACACTCATGTAACAGACTCGAAACATGCTGAGGAGAAAAAAAAAAATCACAATAGATTAAAACCTGCTGTTCTCTGCAAAATGTAAAAGTGTCTTTTCCAACACTTTGAACTACTGTGTTAAAACTTTGTAGGTAGCTATCGTTTCAAAGGTGCAATCTTCAGGAGGAGTTTTCTTTTCTTTCTTTCTTTCTTTTTTTTTTTTTTTTTTTTTTTGATGGTTTTGGTGAAGTTGCAATAAAAGAGTTCTTAAAAGGGCTTGACCTGGAGGGCTGCAAGCTTTTTGCCTGGTGAGGTTCATTTCTAAACCATGTGCAGCTTTCAAAGCTTCTGAGAACTTCCAAAACCTGACCTGGCTGATGTTGAATGCACAAGGTGGTGGGAAGTAAGAAGTAAACATCTCTTGTTGGGAGATGCTACGCTTTTAATCCCAGTGGAACCAGTTGGATGCTACATAAGCTCCCAACAGGGGACAGATAAATCTCTTTGCTCAGCTTCTCGCTGCCTACAGAAAACCCAGACATTGCACCTGAGGGTTTGGCTTAACTGCAGCCTGGGAGAGGACCCAACTAGGAGAGATTTCTTTCATAGGCTGGATGCTCAGCTGGTTTCACAGCACAAATTCACCATGGTGGCTGTATCAGACAGCACCATTATCTGTATCTCATGTTTTTGTAGCCACTTGTGTACCAAAATGCTTTTCTTTTCAACTGCAAAGCATTTCTGGCCATAGCCACCATTTTCTTTGTGAAATGGCTTTATCCTGATTCCTGCTTTCATCTATTCTCTGCCCATTCTCTCTGTTTGCTCTTACATCTTTTTAACAACTTAAGCTAACAATTGATTTGGAAGGGATGGCCACTGCCCTGGACAGACATGTTCATGTTCCCCATATAATTAGTGTGTGAAGGACGTTTTCCACACACTTTCCAGTTGGCCACAGGCTCAGAGCTGCCATTTTTGTGTTCACTGATGTCTACAGCTGCCTCAGCGCTGAACTCAGTGGGACCAAGATCAGGCACAAGGTCAGACAGTTTTTTCTTACGCTGTCAAACGTGATTTATTGCTTTTCTCAGGATCAATGACCTAAGAATTTGGGTTGCCAAGCTGTGCTGGGTCACATCCACCCAGGGTGGTTAACAGGGCCAGAACCAATTCTTGCGAGGCCCCTTCTTCCCCCAGGATTTTGTGTGAATCTGGGTTCCGTTTTATCTCAGGCATCAAAAGAATTTTGAGGAGGGGTCAGATAAAAGTTTGGGGGGTTTCCCCCCTCATTTCTATGAAGGGCAAACCAAGATGGTTTGGGGTTTGTGAAAGCAAAACCAGGTTGACTTGGATCTCAGATCTATTTTATCTCAGTCACCAATCTTTCATTTGAATTTGGGGTTTCCAAACCAAAACCCAGCTAAGACTTTGTGAAAAAAAAAAAATCAAACCTGAAATCCAGCCTCCTCCACACATTCCAGGCGGTTGCTGAGAATAATTCTCCTCCGAGTTCATTTTAATCAAACTGCGACAAGAAGAAACCTCAGCTGACATCCACCTCCCCCAAGAAGGAGCAAATCCGGTCCCAAGAGGGGCAGAAAGAAGAACAGAGAAAGGCAGGCAAGACCTGACTTGGTCTCTGTGCTACCAACATGCTTCACACTGGAGCTATTTACATGCAAAGCAAGGACTCCAGGCATCTCACGACCTTTAGCATGGCTTGAGACACTGTGAAATGATGTTGCAAGTATCATATGGCAAGACAGAAGAAACCCTGCTGAGATTTGCCTGGAGTGCAGAAGCGATTGGGGTAGCAAAGAGGCAAGAGCAGCTTGGGCCTTGGTGTTTTACAAGAGGAGAGGGAAGGTGTAAAGATGCATTGCCTTGACCGATGACTGTCTGAAGGATGTGGTAATGTTGTCCTCAAAAAAGGAGGCACTTCTAGCACAGGTGGGGTTAATATTCAGGATGCACAAGCCTGGGATGAGTAGGAGATAGAGCAGTGCAGAATGCTCAGTTTTAAGAGATAGGCTTGAAGCATTTGTGTTTTGAGCCCTTCTCTTAATATCCAGAAAGAATCAAGGCTTGGCAGATGGTCAGTGACAAAAAGGAGGAAATCACTCTCTGCAGGTCATTTTTTCCGCCAGTAATGTGATCCCGCAACAACAACTACAAAAAAGTAGTTTCCATCCTCTCCCCCAGGAATCTATGTCTCCCCTGTTGGATTCAACTCTTTAAAAGAATTGCTTTCCATTTTATAAATGGATTTCCTCAACTCTGAATTTCTATGCAAGTCCCTTCAATCATGATTTCCAAGGTATCTCTTCTGCTCTAGGCGTCAGCTATTGTCCCCAAGGGTTTTGTGACATAAACTGTGGCTTTTGACCGAGAATCAAAGCTTCCTGGGGTGAGAGCTGTGTGTTTTCTTTTGCATTTTGCTATTCTCCAACTTCAGTAAGTAATGAGTAACCAAATGTAAAACTGCCCATTCTACGCAGCTCGAACACGTTCACATAAATCATCCTTTTTTGGTACACTCTATAGCGTTTATTTATTGTGTTTCACATGCCAAGTGGAATGGGAAAGTAGAATTAGTCAGAATCTGCAGTGCCGTCTTTATTATTTAGCTCAGCCTTTCAAAATTATACTAAGGATAATCCACAGAGCAGAGATCCTGCAATGGTCCAGAGAGCAGAGTCAATGTATGGTGAGCTCCCTTGTGTCCTGACTCACTTCCCAGCGAAGGGCCATGCGCACCATGCCTTTAATTGCTTCTTACAGACCCGGACTGCCATGGCCAGCCCTCGTGCTGGCACTAACACACACGTACCCCCATGCAGACACCCGCCTGGCCGTGTTCCCCGTGATGTCTGCTCTATGCACACTCTGCAGTTGACAACGCTGCAGGCGGGCCCACAGAAAACACCCTTTTGCAGGCAGAAACCCCCAAATTTGGCACAAAGGTGTGTGCATACTGCCCCATCTGGCACAGCGGGTACATCCCCAGGCGAACGCAGCCACCCTCAGCGCCGCAGGCTCCAAAGTGCGTTGGAGGCGCTGCACTTTCACATCCATCCGAGGAGGATCGTAATGCGCTGTAACAACACGCCGCAAAGCCAAGGGCCCAGACTTCGGGATTTTATTGGACTGTTAACTTGGACAACGAAATTCTTCAGGGAGGATATTTCTCGAGACAGACAGTTTCGTCAAGCAGTTTTTTCCATCTGACCCTGGGCCCCGAAAGTAATGACAGCCTGAACACAGAGACGCTGTTTGCTGATTGGTACCACGATCCCGCGAAGGGGAACCATGAGCCTGGCGAATTCTCCTGTTTAATTAGGTGAGAAAAGCCAACGGAGCCGCGTGGCTCTCGCAGGGGAACCGTAGCCGGGCTGTTCCACGGACAACTCCTTCCCACCCTGCAGCAGCGCTGCAGACCTCGCCCTGTACAATCACCCTTAGAAAGCCTGGCCGTGCTCACAGAAGTCTGCCTTGCCCTGGCATGGATGGAAAATTGTGGAGAGCGTGTGCCTGGAAATCCTGGAGGCCCCGAGAGCCAACCAGAGTCTGGCTCCATCCAGTCCTCGATAGGTTTCTCTGCTCAGGGGTCTCAGCCATCAAAATCACTCCCGGGCTGCTTTTACTCTGCATTTCAATGCCTCTTTTCTGTCTGAGAACTAGAAAGTGCTCTGTGTGCTGCTTAATTTAGTCTTGCAGTGCTGTGATGCAGCTGGGAGGATTGTGGTCAAGTAAGAGACTAAGATGCTGAGTTATTCATTATTTTAGGGTTCCCAAAGATCTGAAATCCTATTTAAATGACAAAATTAGGGTGCCATGGGCTGTGTTCCCCAGACGAAGTGGCACACTGCCATGCACCATCACCTCCAGAGAGGCTGGCATTGCCTGCGGTAACAGGAGAAGACAATTTCCCTGGTGTTTATTATAGAGAATTCCTGGTTAAAGCGACCTGCACATGGCCTTTCTGGGGAATTCCACTGTGCCCTCGTGTTTGCCTCACCGAGCCTGAGGTACGTGAGGGCCCACTCAGCCAGCAGCAGGAGTCCTGGACAGAGAGCTCCTCATCACCAACCAAAGTGCAAGCTGGGGGGATACAAAGCAAACCAAAGGGTATTTTCTAAGGCTGCTTTTGCCAAGCCACTGGCACAGCCAGGAAAGGGTCTGGCTCCTTGAACGATAGCCCCAGAACCACTGTGGCTTCATGCAGCACCAACATAACACCCTTCTAGCCAGAATGCTCATTAGCTGTGGCTTTGCAAGAAGAGAGAGTGGGGAAAGGAGGAGAGAAAACAAGTCACTGCCACCAGATGGTCTAAGCTCATGCAAGGATTGACTATCAGCAAGAGATCTGCTGATGGGCGCTGGCATTTATCTTCAGCTCAGCTCCTCAAATCTTGTAAAGTTTCAGGTCCTAAACTGCACAGGTCTTCATGAAAACTCATCCATGCTCTCTACCAAGTGGCCTCTTGACAGGCAGTTATACTGACAATAATAAAATACAGGCAAGGTGTCATGATTTTTTCTTAAAAATAAGCTATTTATTCTTAAGATCAGCCACCCCCAGCTCCCCACACAGCAATACATGGTTGCGGGAGTTAACCTTCCACATGTTTCAGTTGTTTCGGTTCAAGTTTTAAGTGGCTTCCGCTGCACCAGTGGGGAGAAAGAGCAAGCCAGCAACAAAATGCGAGCAACCTCATAAATCTGTAGAAACTGGAACCTGGGAGGATTTTACATGGCTGAATGCAAAACAATGCAGTGCGTGCAGTAATTGAAACATTGCAATGCAATTAGACAAGCAGGATATTCGGTAGGAGCTTCAAAGTTATGTCTGAGAGCGTCTCCACGGCATGTAACAGTGGCATGCTGCAATGTGTAGTTTTGGTGTAATCCAGCTAACCTGAGGATAGGAGTAAAGCCAGCTGCATCTCTCTGGCATCTGCTTGAGGCTGCTTACCTTGCTATCACAGCTGAACAGCTGCTGCTGCTGGAGCAAATACGGTTATTACCACTACCATTAACAGCAGCAGTGGACTAATTCTTATGCAAACATACATTATGCTTCATAAGCCAATACTGCCCCAAGAATATATAGTATAAGACCTGATGGATAAAGCAGGGGGAAGCAAGTTTCTGCAGCAGAAGCAGCTCTAGAAGGGTCCCTTTCAAGCTGAAATTAGTTTGTAAAGAACCGTGAAAGCTCAGAGCTGGCTGCTGAGACCATGGGAGAGGAGATGTGTTGTGATTGCAATCAGGTTGCACGGGCCATGACATGTGTTCAGGCCAGGTGGCTGAAAAAGAATACAAACATGAACAAAAACCTATCAGCACATACACACCACATACAAAGGTTTCAGCACCGCTGCCGGAGCTTGCAGTTTTCCGAGGACCTGCCATAGCGGTGTCTGGTCACCAAAGCAAATACTTGCAAAATTTTCCAGAAATCATCTCTGAACCACACCATAGGCTTCCTAGCAGGAGATGCAATGCTTCTTCCTATCTTTGACTGTTTGGACATCTTTTTTTGATGTGATTTGGTGAATGAGAACACCCATCCAGCCAACAGAGCAAGAGGGTAGACTGAAGCCTCTGTCAGATTCCTGACAACCTGACCCGATGGCGTGAGCACTCCCTGCTGCTACCAGCATCTGCCTTGGAGCCGAGCTAAGAGCCACCAGAGAAATATTTGAAGACCTAATGATAAAAAACAAATTGGAAACTGTTCATGCTGCATGCCCAAGGAAAATGGATATGTGGCTGAGCAGCCTCCGAAACGTGGTGCTCTGCCATCTGGGAGAGGACGGTGATGGGGAGGCGCGAGCACATCTGTAGCTGCGGCCCCAGCTAGGACCACCCCAGGGGATGTGGGAGCAGTTGCTTTTGGCTCTCATTTTTCCGTGCAGGAAATCGCAGACAGAAATATGATGCATCCACCATACGGCGAGTCCGGTGCGTCCCGGACAAATGAGCTGCTCCCCGCGGCCGGGTGTGCGGGGCGGAGCGCGGCCCCGGTAGCCCCTTTCCCCTCTCCCACCTCCATAAAGCCGCGCCACGATCAAACCACGGCACTTCACCGACACAATGAACTCAAACATTCCTCTTCCGGAGAGGATGTGGTCAGTCACCACACACATCTTCTGGGGCCCGACCACAGATCCAAACAGTCTGGTCACACATCACATGTAATCTTAACAGCAAACTTTCTGACATGCAGTTCAGACCTACCCCTGTCCTTGTGGGATATTTCCCTTATATCTCCATGATAATAAAGAGTGAGACTTGTTCAAAATATTAGTATCTGGGGAGAGAGAAAAAAACGCTTCAGCAGACTATGACTCACACAAGAATTCCCTGAACCTGAGACGTGGGTAAGTCGTTAGGAAGAATGAACTCATCCCGGCTTGGAGGTGAGGAGACAGGATCTCTTCCCAAGCTGAAGCTCCCAAAACCTTCTCCAATGAGGCCCTTGCCAGGAAGCATGTGCTGGCACCACGCGGCAGATCCCAGCCCACAAGGCTGGGAGATGCTCTCAGCTGCTGTGGTGGAGCAGGGACCCTCTGTAAGGTGCAGCCGGTTGAGCACAACTCATAGCAAGGGATCAGACCTAATGCCACTGCCTCTAGCTCCAAAGGACAGTGTCAGCATGGACATGGCATGGGGACACCCAGAGGTGACAGTTCCCCTCTCACCAGTGGCACCAGAGCTCGAAATGTCTCATCTGTCCTCTCTCTCACACTGGTCTGAATGGTCCTGCAAATTCTGCAGCACCCACAGCACATGCCAGCATCATCTCTGCTTAAAAATGGCTGTGTTCTGTGTGCAGACTGTGAGGCTGTATAGAAAGGTTGTTTAAAAGAAAATTGTTTATGATTAAACCTAACTTCTCTTGCTTTTCATTTCACCAAAATGTCAAGAAGTTTATATATATATATATATATATATATATAAAGTCTGTTGATTTTTTTGACTGAAAACTTTTATAGGCAGGGGAAAAAGTACTTCTTTAAATCTGAAGATGAAAATTCCATTATTCCTGATTTTTCAGGAAATATATCAGGATATGGATTTCAGGGTGAAACTCTGAGGTTGGGTGAAGCATGTTTTCCCACCAGCTGTAGAGTGTATATCAACACATCTGTATAATCAACCTCCAGTTTCCCTGTTTAATATCTCCTCGTGTCTATTGAAATCCAGTCAGTTTGGTATATAGTCTCCATCTTCCAGCAGTTAGCACAGAATATCAGTAATTTATCAGCATTTCCACCTATGCTTGGAGTTGCAGATATCTGCAGTAACTCTTTAGTAATGACTTTCTTATGGCTTCTGTTGCAGATATAAAAGTTTATAATGTCAAAATGATTGTTTTTATCAGTCGAAGTATTTTCCAATCTGTCCCATTTCCTCCACCCACATATTTTGTTTTGTGTGAAGAAAATTAAATAAACAGGATTCATTTTTCCAATGAAAACAAAATTAGTTTGCAAGCCAAAAGGAACTCAGCTTGAATGCAATTGGGATTTGAGCAATTTAAAACCATTTCTCTGCATGTGTTAATGAAGAAATTAAAAGTTTAGAGGGAACAAAAACACCGTGAATGACGCACTGGAAACAGTCTAACTCAGCTCTGCAGGATAACACATATCATTTGGACATGGCCCTAGTTTTAGATAACATTGCAGCAGCATAAAAGGCATGTGGCAACCAAGGTTTTGGAAACCAAAGTACAAACCAGGCACGTTCATGGCTCCAGCTGCTCGGGAGCCTGGGAGCAGCACTTGCTTCTCTTCGGCCTCATGAGCCACAGAGGTGAAGCAGTGGCTCCTGAGCCCCAGAGACTCTTTGCTGCTGCTCACACATAGGCAGAGTCCACGCATCGCCTTTGTCTGATACCGGAGATGCCAAGTGATGTGTGGGGTTGCAGGGCACTGGCATCTCCAGCTCTTCACTGGGTTTCAGACAGGTCCGTGGGATGGTGCATCCCAGGACACCACCTGCTGGACCCACGGCCCCTTCTGCAGCATCCAGAGATGCAGAAGAGAAATAAGTGTCCAGCTCTGCAAGCCATGCTCTTGCCTGTCTGGTCACTCCTTAATTTCTCCTGGGCTCTCCGGGCCCCTCATTAATGCTGACCCTAGAGGCTAGCAGCCCCTGCCCTGCTCCCTGCAGGGCTGGCCTGCAGCCCGTCCTCTGCACGTGCACCAGTCTCATTCATCCGGTTGTGCTTGCGTCCCTGCCTGAAATCTAGAAGTGGCTCATGCCCAAGAAAAGGTCACTTCCCCACCAACTGGGGAAGCCAAGTGCTCTGCCTCCCCAGCACTCCCACAGCACCGGCCAAGTGCAAACGGTGATGGAAGATTTTTGTAATAAACACAGCCAAGAGCCCAGCAAGCTGCAACCTGCCCTGCGAGGATCCCGAGACACCCAGCGTGGCACGGCAAGTCCCCAAGGAGGGCACACAGCTCAGAAAGGAGGGCTTCTGCTTGAGCTCCTGGCTGTCCTGGGCAGTCCCAGGGTACATCCCTATGGGGAGGTCAGTGACCATGGCTGGAGGGAGGACACTGTGGTTTCCACAAAGGAGAAAAATCTTCAGAAACATCGCCCAGGGTCCAGGTGAATGCAGAGGGCTCGGCTGGGGCCACAGGAGGGAGGGCGACAGCGACAGGTTGCCTCCACGCTGCTGCTGGCACATGCTCCCGGCCGCCTGTTGCTGTCTCTGAACAGATGTGGGCAGTTTCGCAGATGATGAAGTATTGAATATGTTTCTCCTTCAGGGATTATTACTACTAAATAAATCTGCAGGTTTATATGTTTAGCAGCTGACGGAGATTCTTTTTCCCTCCCCTTCTCCATTATATTATTCCTTGCAGCAAGAGCCAAAACAAGGCTTTTAAGCCAGGGAGAGGACAGAGAATGATCAGGATATGATTTGGGAAATTTTAGAAACAGTGCTAGAGTAAATGGGGGCAAAATATCCTCCCCAAAACATAGCTCATTTATACATTTAAGCTTGTTTCATGGTGTATCTTGGACTGGACTCCACGAGCATCAGTTTAACCACCAGCTCATAAATTCGTCTGGTATCTTCAGAATTTGTGGCCTGGGAAAAGATCTCTCCCTCTCTCCTGGTGGTATTGGATTTATTTTTTTTTCCTTCCTTTCTTTCTGAGCTGACTTTGAGCAACGTGGGGCTTGGATTTACAGTGTTTTAAGTTCCACCAAAAATACTCCCTGACCAGCCCCAAAATGAAAGACGGAGAGCGTGTGATGAAGGAGCCCAACCTGTTTGCAGGGCGTTCCAGCTCCAAGTTGGTAACAGCAGGTTGAACTTGGGGCACGAGCTGAGTCATGCACTCTTGGTGTTTTCCTGTCCACTTTTTTGTTAAAGCCTCTCAACCTCCAAAACCAGCCTTAAGAAAGACTTGGTGCTCTTCCCATGGCTCCCAGAGACACCCTCCCAGCACTCTTGCAGGACTTTGCTTCCTAATTCCTCCTCCCATTTGCTAATTTCTCCTTGCCTCATAAGCGTTCAATTCAGAATGCCAAAAGGCCCCAGCTGGGGAGGAATAAGGGAAGTGCAAGAAACCCTTGCCCATATGCCAAAGCTGATGGCAGCCGTCTCTGCACCCAAAGAGCCGCAGGGCTGTTCTACCACAGCCCCCATGAGGCTGGGGGGTGGGCTCAGAAGTGCCCCTGGCCTGACACTAGGCCACTGTGATCATCATCCTAACCCCATGTGCACTGCAAATGAGGGAAGAGGTTATGGACTCAGCTCACCCAGAGCTTCAGGAAGCCGAGGAAGCAGCTCCCGCTTGGGTGGAGCAGGCAGGCGTGTCGTGTTGTTTAAAACTCTCTGTGAGTCTGACCACTAATTTGAAAGCTGAGACTTCTGCAAGGGAAAGCGCAGAGGAGGGCACCAAGCCCAGGGGAGGGCAGCTTGGTGCTGTTTTGGAGAGTGACAAATGCCATGAGCCAAGCTGACAACACACCCGCTGTACCAAGGGCTGCAGCTGGCTGTGTGCTGCTCACCTCAGCTCCTTGGGACAGGGAGGTGGCTGCAGTGGTTCCCCTCCTGCCCCAGGGACACAAGGACCTGGGATGCTCCTCTCCAACCCAGCACCGGCTGTACGCATGGCCCCGTGCCCGGGCAGAGCAGCAGGTGCTGCGTGAGGCCGTGCCACGGGGCGTTCAGCAGAGCCGTAAGGAAGAAGGGGCTGCTTGGAATAAGCCCCATACAAATCCCCACTCAGCTCGCAGGTTTTCAGAAAACATTCCTCACTGCCTTTTCCGCCTCGCAGTCATGAGCTAATTAAACCCCGCAACAAGCGCGGTGTCAGATAAAAGTAACAGGATCCACATGGCGATGGGGAAGCTGCAGGCTGTGTTTCTGATTGCTGGCTCCTCGCTGTGCTCAGGCCATGGGCTGTGTCTCTGAAGGTCTCATCTTGGTGCTCTCCATGCAGCGAGCACATGCGCGGCGCTCACCCAGCCCAGCCCGTCTGGGCCATGAGACCCCGGATCAGGCAAGGATGGAGCAGAATTGGGCTCTCAGGTTACCAGCGCAAAGCCAATGCAAGTAGTACCAAGCAACTTACATCGCAAGCCTGAGGTTAATGCATTTCACAACAGCACATGAAAATCTTTTAACAGATTGCTCTTTATTTTATGGTAAAATCGGAGGGGAAGGTTCTGTGTAATCCCACTGTCATGGGGAGAAACCTGCTCTTGGATGAGCTCCCCTCATCTCCTCGCAGAGCGGAGGACGAGAGAAGTATTGCTTGTAGTGTGTTTTTGACAAAAATATATTTGTATTTTTTTTTTATTTTTACGTCCCAGTTTGCGTGAATGAACATGATATTACACTGGTTTAAGAGAACTTTGGCAGCTTTTTATTGCTGTTTTACAGCACAGTTGTTCTTAGAAACAAAAGGTTTGAATTAATGGTGTTTTAATGTACAGGATATGACAGAAATGAAATGCAGAAACAGTTGGCTTGCACACTGGGATCCAAGTCAAAATAAAATTTGGCCGTAAGCCTACAGCACTCCTCTGGGACACCCAAAAGGGGTGTGAACATTAACTCATACAGCAATAACCCTGGCGATCATGAGCCTGCTTCAGACTCCCACTAATGCAATAATTGAATAAAAACCATCTTCAATATCGTATTAAAAAGCAACCTTGAACAGTGGATAACGACCCAAGAGCAGAACAAACCGCATATCCTGAGTCATTCAAGGTTCTGGTTTGCTGCAGTTTTCCTGTTAGAGGTGAACCCCTGACAGAGTCCCAAGCTTCAGCTTGTATCTGTTAAGATTTAGCAAACTACTCAAAAGGAGCATTGCAGATTTTCCTTTTGTATTTCTCCAAGTCAGTATATATCCTACAAGTACCCAAACCAGAAGGCAGGGATGATTATCATCAAAATATCTCTGACATTTCCTTCAGGACTTTTGAAATACTCAAGACCTCTTTCTATCTCTGTTGGCTTCTTCCCCTGCTGCCTACCACCACGTGCCTTAACTCCTCCATCTCTCCAGCCTCCAACTCGCTTCTGATGTTTCATGCGAGGAGGATGCATTGTGTAGTTGACGACTGCTTCATTGTGGTGTCAGCTTGCTCCACAGACTTGACTATTTTTTTTTTTTTTTGTCTTTTTTTTTTTCTTTTTGGTAATTGGGAACAGGCAGAAGTTTGGGTATTAAAAAAAAAAAAAAAAGAGCGTTCCACGTAATTTAGAGAAGTTAACAAAGCGTGAAACTAAATAAAAAACACCATCCGGTGCTGATCTCAACGTTTATACATGCGTGAGTGCTTATAGCCATATAGAATATATTTGAACTAGATCCCTGCTTTCAGAACAAGCTTGTTGCTGTTTCTGTTGCTCTGACACTGCACAGTAATTTGAAGACTTTTTGACCAGACCTTTTTTTTTCTGAGCTATGGTATCTGCTCAAATGCCTCAGGTTTCCTGCGTTCTCCGGTTGTTTTGGATACTCTGCCACTTTATTGGCATGTCTCTGAACTGTCACAGCAGTATCTCAGAAATGCAGGCCTCTGGCGTTTTCTAGAGATCATATTAACCAAAGTGGCCACCATGGACGGGCTCTCTTTGCTTTCTGCTCTTTCTGAAGATTGGAGAGAACAATAAGGAGGAAGAACTACTAGGGAAGGAGAGTCAAGGAGACAAAATTCCTGCGTTCACTGGGGCTGCTGCTGTGTGAGGGGATGCAGCAGCTCACCAGAGGTGCTGTCAGGCTGCGGGGCTGTGAGCTGGGAGGCCTGGATCAAAAAGCTTTAATTTGACATTACCACTGAATGAAGGAGTACCAGAGGGAGAGGAATCAATACGTTCCTCCAGCAGATTTTCCTGTGGCCAAGTCCACAAGCACGTTCATGTCCTGGACATCCCCTTTCTTACATGGGCTGTGCTGTCAATGCCACTCGCATTCATTTTTTGTCTCCTGGAGTCTCAGGCATCCCCCCAGTTGATCTTGGTCCCAAAGTTCAGGGCGGTTTAGTCAGGTTATGCCTTAAGCATTGACACTGGCAGCTGGCTCGTGTCTGTCAGTGGGAGGCTCAGCATAACATGGTAAAAATTGATTCCTTCTACATTTCTTCTGTTCCTACCCCGAGCCCAGATTAGACACATGCTCAGCCCCTCTCTAGCAGAGTTGATTTCCTGGTTGTGATTAGGGATGGTTTACATATATTTCCTAAAGTTGTTTTCCTTTTATTACTATCATTTAAATAGAATTCTGTGTATCATTGCTTTTCCGAGACATCTGCACTTCAAAAGACCCTTGCCAGCTTCAGTCCTGAAAGGGGATGTGGAAACCCCGGCAGCCAGGAGGACTTGCACTGGCCAAGGCTCTGGCCCAAACGCCCTTCTGCAAAGTCTCAATCTTGCTGTCATCCAGCCACTTCAAACTCAAGCTGCGAGAGGCACTGCAGGAATTAGAGCACGTTTAGCAGAGCACTTAGTGGAAAGTGCAATGTTAAATCACTGCCTGCGAAGTAGCCACCAGGATGAGTAATAACGAGGTGTTAGCCTGTCACTTCTCCTCTCCCTCCATGGCAGGGGTGGCTGGGCCAAGCTGGGCACAGGGAAGGAGCTGCTGGGGTCCTCCAAGGAGAAACTCAGCAGCTGCTGGGCAAGGTCTGCTGCAGATTCCTCGCCTCTCCATCCCAGCACAGCCAGCCAATGCTTTCTGCAGCAGTCTAACCCCCTACCCATCCCTATGCCCATGAGGAGGGAGAGGGACAGTGAAAGGGAAACTGGCCATCCTTATGAGCTTGTTTTTCCCTCCTGAAATTAAGTCATACTGCTGAGTAAAGAGTTGCATTCACTTCTTCCATTAGTCCCCTGCCATGGTACACGGGTGAGCAAAGAGTTGAGCAGCTCCGTTTTTGGGATTTGTCTGCCCTGCATTGCATCAGGGCAATCAGCACATCTCCACCTCCTTCAGTGCCAGTCTGTTCCGTGAGGAAGGCAGAGCAGGGATGGCAGACACATTAGGCCACACCTTAATGGACAACTTGGTCATTTCTAATAAAAGGACCTAAAAACATGGGCTATGTGAACTGGAAGTCTGGACTCCCAGCAAATGCTCAGTCCTGCTTTAATCCTCTTCATAAGGCACCAGAGGCTCCTCCTCCTCTCCTCCATCCATCGTGGGAGAGCGAATTTGCTCTTCTGCATTAAGGGAGTCCTATGAAGAATTTTTCTATTAAGAGTTTCCTATGAATGGAACTTTCCCTCCTCTCTTCAGGGCACTGCCTTCACTGTCCATTTAGAACGTATTGTCCCAAGCACGAAACAAAGTTTTTAGGAGGCATTAGTCCCACACAACAATGGAGTGGCCATCAAGGGCAGGGCCTAAGGAGCACTCAGTCTTCTGTGAGAACAGAGTGGATCCAGCATCAAAATTTCTCCCAGCAAGGTGGAGCTGGGAGTGATGGTGCAGGCTGCACCCACACCTCATGGGAACACGTTTCACTCAGCCCTCAGCTCAGCTGGAAATCACGGAGCAGTTGGATTCTGAGATTTACCTCCTTTACGAAAAAATAGTTAAAATATTTCAACATTGTGTCCCATTGTGAAAGTCCCACTTATGCAGCCAAAACAAAATGTTCTGACCTTATTCACACAAAATTGCGTCACAAGCTTTGATTCCTCCTTCACTCTTCTTGCAACTGTAAACTGCGCTCCGTCCTTTTCTTTTGGCAGCATCCCTCTGGTTTTATGAGGTCTGTGGGGGGTTATTAATGTAGTTCCCAACTCCCTGACAGTCTAACACAAGAAGTGCTTTTTTTTATTTTTTTTATTTTTTATTTTTATTTTTTTTCCAGATGAAAACATCCCTCAGATCCCAGCTGCCCCACAGAAACAAGTGTTGTTCAGACAGTGCACACCTAAGTGCTGCCCCGTTGGACTCCGTGTGTTGTATTGGAGGGATGCTGCTAGTGCCAGGACGTTGCCTTTACTTTCAGCCATTTCTCATCAGCAGGGAAATTTCTAATCATATCTCCTTGTTTCAAGTTCTCATCATCTCCTGCTTTACCCTCCCCTCTGTTCTCGGTTCTGTTTGATACATACCTGCTCTGTGCTACGTACAACTCATTATTCTGCTGTCAGAAATGAGCTTAAGATCCAGCAGCTGTGATGCCTAAGAGTGAAAGACACTGTTTTCTTATGTGGCTAAAGGAGATTAAAGATGTAGGCGTGACACCTAAACTAGCACAGGTAGAAAGGAGGGGCATGGCTGCAGCCTCTAACTCCCCCCAAAATATTTACGGAGTCAGAGCCACACAGCCCTTTAGGTCCTGTGGTTTGAATCACTTTTGGTGTATGTGTCTATGTCCATCCTGGTCCCAAGGACAGTCGTAGTAGCCTACCCACCTTCCCTTACCAGATCTGGCCAAGTTTCTGCCTTGCCTCGGGTGAGGCAGAGCAAGGTGATGCCAAGGGAAGAGCAAGAGGGCATGCCAGTAACACAGATGCAGTGATAATGGGCAACGAAGGGGACCTGTGCCAACACGTTAGAAACAGGCTTTTGTGCAGAAGCACTGGGATGTACTGCAGCTCAGTGAGGTCTCATTATCCACAGCCACATCTGTTCCTCTCCTCACTTTTACAGCCGTTGGCTGTCAGGTGAACAGACTCAAACTGGATTTGTTACCTGTCCCTTGCCCACTGACTTCTGTCTTTCCCACCTCTTTACTAGGATGGTAAAAGGAAAGAGCTCGCCAAAGCAGAGCCAGAACAGAACAAACCCCCACACTCCTGTCCCCAGCCACCAGCGGTGTCCCTTGGTGGTGTGCCCTGGTAGAGCAGCAGCGTTGGTCCCTCCTCATTGACCCCATCCACAGGAGGGAGGAGGCGATCAGCGCACAGATGCTACAGAGCAGTCAGGTCCCCAGACCTCATTCTGAGCTCGTGCACAAGAAAGGGCTTTGCCCACACACATTTCTTTGAGGTGTCCATTAAACGGCAGTGAGGATCCCTTTGGAAAGCCAGGCAGAACCAAGATATTAAGGCCCAGCCTACGTTTCCCTGGAGCCGGAGGAATCCTCCCACGAGTGTGCCCCCTTCCACCAGGCAGAGTGGGAGCCGCGAGCCCGAGGGCTTCATCGCCATGGCAATGGGCGGGGGAACGACTTCCTGGTGCCTGTGCACAGCATCCCGAAATAACAGCTGAGGGGGAGAAAAAAAGTCACATTTTTCAAAACGTGAAATCCTACAGGCCTTGTCTAGCAAGGACGGACGCTGCCCCGACCAGGAGAGGGCCCGGTGGAGAAGGCAGCCTTGTGTTTGCTGTAGCAAAGCAACAGTAGCTAATGCGAAAGACCGTTCCAAGGCTGTTTTTTATTACTTGAGGTCCCTTTGAATTAGAGTTTTAACAAGCATTACTGACTCAACCGGTAAACATGGTAACTGTTGCTAACAGCGTGCAACAATTAAGCAAATTAATCTCAACGCAGCCACATGCTGTCGCGCTCGCGGGCCTGTTAGTCTGGCTTCCCCTGTGAAACGAGAAGGGCTTTTTGCCCCCCTCCTTGATTTAAGTGATGCTGTTTTTTCCAACCAAAGTGTGAGCTCAACAATTCTGCCAGTGGTTGGCTGAGACACCTCCACGGCCCGATGTGCCATAGGAAAAAACCCTGCATGGCCAGACAAGGACAGAACGACAGTGATTCAGGGGGAGCCCTTGTCCTTCACGGTGGTCCCATAAGATGACCACAGGCAGCACGAGGTGGAAAGGTGGTGCTGGTCACCTTCCAGGATGCTGCTGTGCTGCCAGGAGATATGTGTGTGTCTTGGGAAGGTTTTAAATGCTGCCAAAGGGTTGGTCAGGCTTCTGGCATAGAAAACTATGTGGGCGCTGGGGTTAGGACCGGAGTGAGTGCAGGACCCACTGCTATCAGCAAATCCAATGCTCTCTGAAAACCTCAGACGGGACCCAAGTCCTGGCAGGCAGCAGTTTTGTCTGAGCTCTGCAATTAAGGCTTTTAATGGCTCTGAGTTTAGGTTGCTGTAAATTGAAGTACCCAAAAGCTGGAGTCATTCCTGGAGATGGAAAACACAGAACCAAGTGGCTGCCTGGTGCCAGCACCGTAGCTTCACCTTTGCACAAGAGCATGGACCCTCCAGGTTCACCACAACCTCATCACCTTTCTTGCAATCAGCATCCAGAATGAAAATGTCATTTTATTTAAATCCTAAATGAGACCAAATGAAACAGGTGAATGCACAATTGCCAGAGTTCATCCAAAGCCCAGAAGACACTCCTGAAAACACCAATGTATCACTAACTTCTGGTTTCCAACCAAAGAGATGCCACGAGCAAAAAAAAAAAAAAAAAAAAAAAAAAGTGAAGGAGGGCACAGGTGGCTATGAGAAGATCCTTGGGGGTGATGATGGTGTTACCTGCGCCCAGCTGTACCATCCCTGCCCTTTAACCACACTCCAAGCAAAGCATCCTGTTACTGCAGAAACATCCCAGAGCAGCCCAGGAGATCAGCCTGCTGCCCCTCTCCTGGACACTGCATTTCTAAAGTTTCTGATGTCTACCAAAGCTATCAGGTGAATGAGATTTTACTGCATGAATATCTGATATTTTCTCTTCCCAACAGAGAAGCCCAAGGTGGCTTGTGGAATGAAATTAGATAGAGCTCGGTCAGCCTTCCTGAGAAAGCAGAAGGCAGTGAAATCCAACCCAGCTTAGCAGACTCAATAAAGACTTTAAATGATGCTTCATTTTCCTTACTTATAGAAAAACAAAAACCCAAGACATTAAGAGCCAAGACGTTTACTAGGAAATTCTTGGCATTTCTTCTTGGAACGTTTCATGATCATTCTGGGACATGGGTTTTCAGGAAAACACAGGGAGGAAGGATATATTATACAGGGAATGTTGCAATGCCACACAGCTTTAGAACCAAGATTATTTACAAAATATAATTACAAGAACAAACAACAGAGATGACATAAAGAGCTGCTGCAGGGCAAAGATTGGGAAACTGAGGCATGATGAGGCTGAATGCTGGGGGCTCACGTAGATGAACAAGAGGGTGAGGGTGAGCCTCTGCCCACCCCGCATGGCTCCTCCATCACCAGCAGGTGAGGGTTGGAGGCTGTAGAAAAGCAGGACGCAGACCCCAGCAGGGAAGGCAGAGCATCCCGAGGCAAAGCAGGGGTGGCGGTGACAGTGTGACAGAGCTAGGGGCTTCAGAGAAAGTGCCTAAAGATGAGTCAGGCCACCAATCCAATGGGACTTTGGTCTGAGTAAAGGCTGAGAAAAGGCTTCACTGTTTGGCCCATGACAATAGAAAACCATCCAGATGAAAATCTGCGGTCAGAAGCTCTCTAGCTTGGAGGTCTGCACTGGAGCAAGTGAGCTTTTCAGCAATGCAACATGAACCTCAAGCAGATCAGCAAGGAAATCACCCTGTGACAGTAGCTAAAAATACGCTGGAGCAGAAAACATTTCAAGGCAGGCCAGGGCCGGCTGGAGCACCCTCTCCCTAGCAGACCTTTCCAATCACTCTAGCGTGCTTCCTTTTTCCTTTTTTTTTTTTTTTTTTAACTGAATTGGATGGGACATGACTTCCTATTGCGATCAAAATTGCTTCCGTAGGATTGTGGGGGAGAAACCAGAAAATAAATACGTTAATTTTTCCTCTGAGGCCAGAGAAAAATAAGAAAAGAGAGGCTGGATATGCAGATGGATAAATGATTAACCAGGCGCTGTCCTTTATCTGTCTGGAAGTCCTCTGGAAAATAAAGGTTAAGAAAAGAGTACAGAAGCAACCGGCCATAGACCTCATTAATCTGTCTCTTTTTGTTGGCACCAGCCAGGTAGTCGGACCCCCAGGGGCTCTCAGCATCCACTTTCGACATATTTCTGCGATAACCACTGCAGTTGTTCATGTCCAGCAATGACTAAGTGGTGGATTTTGCACTGTTACCTCACCTTACCCCCAGTGTTTTCAGATCACAGGACAACACAATAATCAGCTTGGCAAAGGAGCTTGGCCAGGCAATGCTCTTAATATGATTTCCAGAAAGACTCCTCGAGTTTGTATGAGCAAGAGCCCAGGTTTCTCTGGAGTTAAATAGCAAGGGAGAGCCAAAAAGAGAGGAAGGCATCTGAAAACACAGCCCTCCTTAATGAGGGAGTCTTGACCAGCATAGTTGTTCTTTGTCCAAGAATTTTCATTGTTTTACTCCATTAGAAAAAAAAAAAAAAAAAAAAAGCAGCCTACATTCCCAATGTTCCATACATGCAAAGCCACCACGGGGAGGTTCTCAAGGCAGCTAACATCATCTTCATCATCCTCACCTGCTCAGCCAGCGCTGGGCAACTGAGCCCTGCAGCTGTACTTTGCACTTCCCCAGCAGCCCCCGTGCCAAGCAGCCCAAGCATCTTAGGAGGATTAATGCCATCAGGGCACATTCCTGGGGCTGCAGAAATGGGGCAGCATGAGGTGAGGTGACAGGTCCTTGTGCTGGAGTCTCTGCAGCAAGGGCTGCTGCCACACAGCACCGCCACCCCCTGCGGCTGGGGAAACTGAGGCATGGGCAGCAAAATGGGTGGGCTGTCCCGCTTCATGATGCTCTGCTGAGCCAGCACACTCATCAAGTCCCACGGAACCTCCAGCAAGTTTGACCCAGGAAAATAAGCAAACAGGTGGGAATAAACACGAACCTAAACAAATCCACTTTTCCTTTCCACGGGGAGCCGCTGGCGTTCTGGGAGCAGCTGGAGGAGAGAGGGTTAAAGTGATCTATCCAGCTGGAGATCACAGGAGACCCCCCTTTGTCAATCTGGAGTGCTTGCCAGATATTGGGTTGAATAATTAAACAGCTACTTAACCCTCGGACAGCGTGGCTCCCGCTCCCCCCGCTCCTGACAGCCCCTACTTAGGTAGCTATGGCAACGTGTTGGGCGCCAGCCTGTTGACTGAAGAATATGGAAATCACAAGGATTTAATTTTGCTGTGGCACAAAAAGTTGTTTGATCTGAGGGTTGTGGCTTTTCTGCAGCTTTCAGCAAAGAATAATTTCTATATTCATATCTCCCATTCAGATGTCAGTTAGCAGCTCAAAAAAATAAAAACATTAAAAAAAAAAAAGGCAAACAATTCTCAAAAAAATCATCTCGGTTTTCTGGTCTGGATTAACGCTTGAGACGCTGATAGATGTGAGCTACCTTTGCTTCATCTTGACGTCAGGAGGGCTGGACATGAACCTTCCCCTGGTGCCCCTGAGGGATGCTCGTGATGCTCCCTGCTGGGGAGCGGCAAGAGGATGGGGCAGGGACACTGAGAAAGAGCCAAGGAGAGCAGCAAAAACCTCAGGGGCTGGAAGGGAGCTCCAGGGGCACCCAGGAGGGCTGGAGTGGAGGAGGGGGCTGGTGGGGTCAGGGAGTCCAGGCAATGAACCTTGGACTGGAGAGCATCTGGCTCTGCAAAGCAAGGAGGCAAAGAAGCAAAGTGGGGGCATCCCTGCTCCAGCAGGCTTATCGCAAGGAGCCCGATACCAGGCTTTTTGCAGGACTGCTTTTTAGGGGCTGCTTGGGTTACTGCCACGTGAGGAAGACCCAGAAAGAGGAGAACATACCTGGGCCAAATAGGAGTCCTGATAACAACAACTGCCTTGATAGCAGCGGAGTTACTGAAGGAAGAAAGGCAGCAATACGGCAGCAGCAGCAGTTTGCTAAGAGGCCAGTAGCACACAGCCAAAGGGACGGACTCAGACACTCTGCAATTTTTGTTTTGTGCTTCTTGCGTGTTCAAGGAGCGGAGGTTGAAGCAGACAGAAGAAGCTTGAATGCAGCATGCCGAAATTTGAAATGCATAGCATCAAAACCAGGCATGTGCACCAACGTGTGCCCGCTGGCAGCCTACTGAGGCCAACAAACCTCTGCCATCAACGGTGACGGGAGCTGGCCCTGGTGTGTGCATACAGCTACTGCTGACTCACGAGAAAGGAACTGGACATCTGTGGTCCTCAGAGGGCAGGATGGGCTCAGCAGGATGCTGGTACCACCTCCACAAGCCAAGCTTTGCCCATGGGGAGCCTGCTCCTCTGCCAGGACCGCTCGGTGCTGGAGGGCAGAGCTGAGCCTTTCAGGAAGCTGCTGCTCTTAGTGGGACAGCAGCACATGGACGGCCCCTTCGGACATAGGATCCGGTGTGGTGGGGCCTGAAAGTGCTGCAGGCTTGCAGAAAAATCAGTCCTGGCACCGCAGCTTCTCACCAGTGGGACCAGTGGGCAGCAGCTGACTCTGCGAGCTGCCAAGGGAGCAAGAGGATATAGTTAATGGGAGAGCTAAAGCTCATTTTTCTCATCCCCAGTAAATCCACTCCTCAGTTAAAAGCTGTAACAGCTTGAACCAAAGAGCACAGGCTCTGCAGCTGCTGGCTGTGACAACTCGTGACCTCTGTGGATTGGCAAAGATGGAAGGCTCTTGTAACACACACCCCAGGAGGTTGCTCTGGCTCCTACGTGGGCTGAGTTCTCCACATCTAGCCTTATGTTGGAGCTGAATTTTAAATGCTTAGTGTAAGAGATCCCTCGGGCATGCGGGGCTCCTCCGAGGTACTGCTGCAATGCAAGAAAATCACATGGCTTTTAAAAATACACTGCTGAAGTGACAGCTTTCGGCTGGAAGGAGGTTGGTTTGAAGGAGCACCCAAGTGTCTGTCCACCTCTGGTGCTCCCTTCAGCTGCCCAGGCCCTAAATAAGTTGGCTGGACATCTCACAAGCATAGTTTTTTTTAGGAAAATTCAGACCTGGTTTGCCTGTTGGAAGCAAATGAGAGAAGAACAAGAACCCTCTTAGAAATAGCACTGCAAGTGGTACAAACTGGTACAAACCCAGGTAAGCAGAGCTCTGCAGAGGGTCTTGGTGGATGTGTCAGGGCTGGGGAGGAAGGGAGGACCTGAGTGCTGGTCAGATGCAGGCAGGGTGAACTGACAGCAGAGGTTTCTGGACAAACAGTCATTTTTAATGTCTGCATCAGCCATTTCATTCCCAGGGTGATGGAAGATCCTTAAGGCTCCCCGAGTCAGTTCTGGTCCATTGAACACATAAATTATCCTACATTTCAAATTGTCTGAATAAAGTATGCACAAATAGCCAGCTGGCCAGAGGACACTAATCCCATGCTGTAAAAGGTTTTCCCTTCTCAGCCATCTGCCTTTTTTGCTGTCCATAACTATCTGTCAGCTAAGAGCAGAATGGGTCAGGCTTGGTCATCGTCCATCCTGGAGATGAGAGCTGCAGGACAGAACCTCCCTGGCACCCACACAAAAAAACTCTCCCCTTTCTAGGAAGGCAGCAAGCCCAGGCCGTGGTGAATGTCCTTCTCATTTCCCCGTGTAACAGCTGGTGAGAGCACCTCCCTGGCACACGGCAGTGCCTGAAATGTGTCAGCTGCAAAAAAAAATAAAAAAAATAAAAGGCACTTCAGCAATTAAACACGAGCCAGACGGTTACCTGACCTTGAAATATCTGCAACGGTAGGGATCAGAAACCTTGGAACAAAGTCATGCAATCTTGAAAGCATTGACCAGGCGATTTGCTGATGGCCTCTAATTTGCTGGAACAGCTCCCAGCCAGTCCAGCCCAAAGCCCAGCTCCCCACGCGGGGCTGCGATAAGAGGGGGGCTGAGTGGCCCTGGAGGTAACTCCTCGAGCCCAACCTCCCCACCAGAGTCCCAACAAACCTGTGAGCAGAGGATGATAAATGTGCCCCATCGTGGGCTTGTTACATGTGCAGTTGCCAGCCAAAGTGACTCAAACATAGAACGGCAATTTAGTGAAAATGCCAGCATTTTAAAGTGTTTTTATTTTTATTTTTTTAATTTCATTATGAGAAAAAAAGGTCAAAGTAGGGACAACTGAACAAATGGTATCAAAATGTCTACATAGATATGTTTAGAAGCATTGCTACAGAAATCCTAATATTTACAAATAAAAATCCCAATTCAAAAGTTTTATTTAGTATCAAGAAATGGGGAAAATAGGAAAAATCACAACTTTAATTTGTAATTAATTGCTGTTTTAGTGAATTCTCCTTCTCAGAACGTTGTTTGAACCAGTATATTTCAAGTATTATAAAGAAGCAGCAACTAAAACCAACTTTTGTTGACCTTTTGACACCCAGAGCAGTTTAACTTCTTTATTGTAAGCAGATCAGGCTTCTCCTTAAAACAGTATTCAAGAACATTTTCTAGGAGAAATAAAATAAAATACTATTTCAGCAGAATTTTTCTACTGTGCTGACATATTTGTAAATACTGGCCTGTCCATGTCAGATGAATTTTGCCTTTCCAGTCTGTAAGTTTATTGTCCATTAATAATTACCAGTATCCATTTCATTCTGTAGGAATGAGGGGATTTAAGCGCTAATGTGTCAGTGTAAGCAGCACTTTGCTCTTTTCTTGAACTGGAGAATTTTTTTCTGTCTGTCCATGCCATCCTAGCAAGGCGGGGTGGATGGATTAGAGCTTGGCAAAAAAATCTGGCAGGCCAGGAGCTGCTGCATGCGCCTACTGGGTGCATTTCCTCCATGGTGCTAGAGCTCCTCACCTGCGAGCAGCCCCACACCAAGCTCAGGAAGCCTGAGAGCCCACGGAGGAGCTTCTGTCTTCCATGTTTTGTGCACATGCTTCGAGGCACCCTTTGGTTTTCTTCTCTTCAAACTAAGCCACCTCGTTTTAAGACTTTTCACATCTTCAGCCCTTTCTGCTGCTCATTGCTGGCCCCTTCCAAAATCCTTTATTTTAAGAGACACAGCAATTGAAATGCAATGCAGTATTTAAGCACAGTTCATGCTGTGGAATGACATTAAAATACCTTTGGTCGTGTTTTCTTTAAGGGTCGCTTGATTGTCAGGCTATCAGGTGGCAATATTGGTCTTAGCACGAGGAAACAGCCAGACCCGTGCAGCTGAGCGGGGATTATCGGGCAGGACCGCGGTGAGCATCGGGTGGGTTGCAAAGGCTGTGATTAGCCTTTGTTCCCAGGGCGGAAAAACTGCTTGGGAAATGGGCTCTGATTTTGAGCTGAGATTCCTGGAAGAAGGGATTGTCCCTGTGCCAAGACTCGTATCGATAGGGTAAATAAAGAAATGATACCAAAGCAGCCCCCGTGCTCCGTAAGAGAAAGGAGCTGTGAAGCCCCCGGTCTCTGCTGTGGCTCAATGGGTTGAAGCAGAGTGACAGCGCGAGATGAGATACCAGAGGAAAGGACCACCCAAATGAAAGCTCGCCTTTTAGTAATCATCTAGCAGATACAGCTGTGAAATCTACATCCCTTTTAATAAGGTTTAACAGGTTTTGAACACCAAAAAAAAAAGTCTTGGCGGCTTTGTAAGACTCTGCCTCATTACCTGCTATGGTCAGCATTTCGTATGGAGACATTTCTTTGCTCCTGGAGCTCACAGAGCAGCATTTTCTCTGGGTGACCAAAGCCACTGTGACCCCAATCACATGCAGAACTCCCTGCAGAAATGCATTGCCTTGCGTTGCAAGGGGCTTCATTTCACAGGTCATCAGACCGCTCCTTCCAGCTGTGAAGCAGCTTCCTTTCGAGCTGTACCCTGGCACGAGAGCTGCAACCAGCCAGTGCTGCTTTCCTTGCAAAAAGATGACGAGCAGAAGGATTTGCTGTGCCCTGCTCTGTGGCAATAGCTCCCCAAGGCAAACTTTGCTGGCTAATCCTTGGAGCCTGTCAAAACCTCGCCGGAGCCAAGCCGTGCCGTGGTACAAGCCTCAGCCAGTCCCCAAAGGGTCTGTTGCTGCACAGGGAACAAGAGATCCTGTGACACAGATTAAATCGGGAGATCTGTGGGTTTTCATTCAACTCTAGCCTGAATTGTCCTTTTTACTATTTTTTTCCTAAGAGTACAGGGAAGGGAAACCCTGCCAGGTTTTTGAGAGGCTCCAAGCCCAGCTGTAATTAGCTGATAAGTTTCTTTATCTCAAGTGAAATGGCAGAAGTCTTTGGCTGCAGGTCCAGGAAGGGTCGCAGGGCATCCATTCCCCACGTCCCCCATTCATCGCTGTCACAGAAACCTCCCAGCGCCTTGACACGCTCAGAAAAACATGGTCATGTGCAAGGCCATCGCTGATGGTCAAGGTTCCTGCAATAGCAGGGAATTTGATGGGGAAAATTCCCAGTGACCCTGTTCAATAGCCCATCTGCGTGCTCCAGAGGAACCCAACAGTCCTCACCCTTCTGACCTGAGAGAAGTGATTAATGCACCCTAAATCTGACCATTCATTTAACACAGAGCATGGAATGATCTATCCACCAGGCATCCAGGAGATTTTAATACCACTAGGAGCATAAATGCTTTGCTCAACATCCTGTTTCTATCTGAGGCCAATTTCCACTGTTTCAGAGGAAATAAAATTAAAAAAGAAGAATCTCAAAACCAGAAGCTAAATCATGCTAAAAGGGTCAGAAATAAATCCTTCCTTGCCCCTGAGGATGAGCAGTAGAATCCCTGAAGAATGGGATTAATATGATATAAAAGCAGTGCAAACAAATTTGAACAAGCAGCTATTAAGCATCCTTTCAGGTCTCCTCTCCATCTTCAGGATACATCAGACAAGAGGATTTTATTAATCAGAAAATAATCTTTTTTTCTTTCCTTTTTTTTTTTTTTTTCAAACTAAACTCTCTTCTGATTTGCATTACATTGATTAGGACAAAGAAAACAGAGTGAAATTGGCCTTTCCATGCAGAAATCCAGCCAGAGCTATGAATCTCACTCTTGTTACATCCCACCAAGCAAGCAGGTATATTTTGACCCCAGCCCAGCTGTGCACAAATATTTCAGTTCCCTCTTGCAGGTTAGATATGCAACGAGCATCACCTAAACAGGGTCCTGTCCCTCCATAACAGACCAGCTCAGACTTTCTCTCGCACCTCCCAAAATAAGTATTTTATGAAACTAAAGAAATGCTCTCAGGATATAAACTAGAGGCAATTACGTTCAAATCTCAAAAATTCTGATTCTTTGTAACCTGGCATGCCTCCCACACCAACTCTTACAAAAACCCAGGGAAGCTCGGGCACCAGTTCCTGCGACCTCCCCTCAGGAAATGAGGATGGTTTGAGCCTTCATCCCCTCTCTTCCCATGAGACCACTGCCATGGCTTTATCTGTTACTGGCTTTATCCATCACTCGGGACCTGCAAATGCAGAGCTCAGATAGGTAAGAAATAAAGGGATAAATATTGCTGTGTTTCCCCAGCCACCCAGGGCATGTTTTCAGAGTCCATGGGGCTGGTGCTCAGTGGGTCCTGCCTTAAGGTGTGATGGAGACTGACAGTATCATGTGTATTCTGTATCTATATACAGACCCATCCCTGTACATATATATATGAATACATATATATATATATGCATGTGAGTGTGTGCATATCCACGCATAGACATTTATAGGAAGTAACCAGCAATTACAAGAAAAAAGCCACAAGTTAATGTATGTAATCATGTCAAATCCCCAAAGCAATAAAGGGGAAACCGCCTCTGCTCGAGGTTTCTGCGTCGCAGAGCCAAGCAGCTCTCCATGCAGCCTCCAGCCTCCCCAAGAGGCCACCGTTCCCATGGCACAGCCTCCGCCAGCCTCCAGCCTCCCAGTCCCGCTCCTTCTGGTGCTACTGGGCACACCCCAGACCAGCCAACCCTGACCCTCTACCACTGCTCGCTGGGCTCCCGTCTCCTTCCCAAACGGCTCCAGAAGGACATTGTGGCCAAAATATTTCCCTCCCACCCCTCCCTAAGCTCCTACCTCAGCCCCTGAAGAGCAGGGTAATAATATATATATATTTCTTTTTTTTTTTTTTAATGGGACATGAGCTACTTTCGGAAGCTGTAAGGCTGGAGCCTGAGGTTAGCAAGAGAAAGGAGAAAAAAACACACCTAATTATAAGTGTGCAAAAAAGAGTTCGCCTGTAGGAAATGGGAAGATTACATGCTGAAGGAATTGGCAAATAGCTGCAAGACGTGCAGTCTGAAGTGAATTATGCCTCAGCAGAGCGACTCCCCACTTGTGACTATTTTCATTTACAATCCTTATTGTCTTCCTTCCTGACAATCGTTTGGGGGACTCCACATCAGCCCATGCTGGAGGAACAGCGGGGAAATTCCTGGCTGCAGAGCAAAGTGAGGGGGATGAGGGGATGGATGACAGGCTCAGTCCTTCCCCTCCAGGTTAGGCAGAGCGAAAGGGGCCATCGGGTGCTGGAGCAGAAGGGAGCCCACGGCCACGGCTGCCTCCACACCACACAGGCTGGGCGCAGGGTCTGCAGGCACCCTGGGTGCAGCAAAACCCAACCTTCCAGGAGCATCACGAGGCTGACAGCCCCACACCAACCACCTGGAGGTCAGGTTACATTTGGAGGTAATTAAAGAGGACCCCCACTAATTATGACTTGCTTTATCAGGGCAACAGAACCTCTTTGCTTGAACACATCTCAATTTGCTCTAGGACCAAGAGGCAAAATAGTTGCAATTAGACGTGGCTAATATTTTTATGCTCTCACAAATAAGAGCTTCTCTGCACCATCAGTCTATAAAACTTGTCTCAGAGCTACGCTGGAAAGAAAAGCTGCTCTTTCAGCCGAGAGCCTTTCCTGTTCACTTTACTGATTAATTTCTTCTTGTTTTCCTGGTCATTTCTCTGTCTTTGAGTAGAAAGGAAATAATTCAGCCTGCAGACATTGCAATGATGAGCAATGAAGGAAATGGCTAAACAGCTGGGTTTGTGTATGGTATTTTTATGACCTCTGTCTTGCTGGTATTCTCTCTCCATCAAATACTCATTATTGAATTCTGATGCCTTCCCTTCCATATGAAACTGCGATTATTAGCTCTGCCTGTGCATAAACCACAAATATGGCATGCTTCAGCGAGCAAGCAGTCTTAGAAAGCTCTGAAATTCTAATGCAAAATGTATGTAGTGATCCGAGCCCTCCCAAATACCAGTACATATTTAAATATGAACTTTCACCTTAACAATAGGTTCAACAGCAGCTGTGTAAGAGTAAAAGCACTGCAGGAAGCCCAGTTCTGAGCAGAAACAAGTGGCTGATTTCATTCAGCCTGATCTGGAGGTGGGAGTCCATCTCCCCATAGCCAGGTAGTGCCCAAGTTCCTCCAGCTGGCAGTGGCCAGGGCAATCTGAGCCAGCAAGGGCCACAGCCTAATTTAACTCATCCCATGGATTTACCCCATCAGTCATAGAAGAAAATCCTCGACCTTGGGCACTGCCGATGCAGAACTGCAGCTTTCCAGCTCATTGGGGTGTTTTGGCCTTATTCAAATGCTCCACTGCTCTTTTTAACAGCTGCATGACAAATCCCAGCCCTAGATGGCTGACCCTGAACATTGCATTGCTGGCTTACACATCAGGCACAAGTCAGGCGTTTAAACTAAGGTGCTGCAGCCCCAGAGCTGTTTCTGCCCTGGAGCAGAACACATCTGCTCTGCTGTGAGCTACGATTTAACCAAAGGTTGGCTCTGGGGGCAGGAAACCACACGCCAGAAGCCACTGATGGCAACTCCAATATTCCCAGTGACAGCAAGGACAGACCCATCTGCTGGATGGAGGGTTCTGCTGCCAGCCTCACACAACAAACCATGTGCTGTTGTCACTGAAGGATGGAGAACAAGGTCAGGAGGACCCAAAGATATCATCCCATCTGTCCTCCTACCCGGGCCAGAGCAGCAGCTCCCAGGCAGCCCCTGGCAGCTGTGGGTCCTGCCGGGTCTCAGTGAGCTTCCACGACCACAACTCCGCTTCTGGGCAACCTCTCCCAGAGCTTAACTCCTTCCCGTTAGGGTGTTCTTTCTGACTTGACTCCGTTACTGTAGTTTAACCCATCACTTCTGGACCTCTCTCCAGCGGGTGTGGATGGAAGGGCTGTTCCCCTCTGCAGCATCTCTTGTACACTGGAAAACTTAGTAATATAAAGGAGTGAGCTCTTTTGGGCTTTAAAGGGGGAATAACTTAATAATAACTATTATCATTGGCTGGGGATTCATCCTTTCCTTAGCACTCACCCCCTTCAAGTGTCTCCCAGGGATATTTTCAAATGCTAAGAAGCTGCTGAGCAGGCAAAGCCAGACCTCGGGGCACTCACTCCTCCTCACCCGCACAGCAAACGCTCCACGTGCTGCAGTCCTCAGTTTGCAGGTCCCCTCTGCATTTGTTTGTCACTTTATTTATAGAGCTACAGAACATAAGCCCTGCAGAGGTGTTATTCTTTGCAAAGAAGCTGGTTTCTGCTCGATGGCAGTGTCCTCTGCATGTCCCACTCGGGTCACGGGCCGTGGGCTCACATACCAGCGAGGACAAGGAGGGTTTGTGCAGCCAGCAGCTCTGCTCCTGCCCACGAGCCAGCACAGCAAAGTCAAGTGTTGTGGGCTCCTGCGAGCACAGAGCCGGAGATGTTGAGACATTTGGCCTCATTCTTTGCAAGCCAAATGTGCCTTGATAAATCAGAGCCAACTTTGTGTTGGGGACGTGCGGGGACCATAGAGTTTGTGTTTGTTTAATTAATGTATCTGGTTTTGCTCCACTTTGGCTCTTTGTTTTTACTTATCAGAATACGAAATAAGACTAGAGCTTCCCCAGGACCCCAGAAGAAATAAGGAGTGTGTATTTTCCAGGAGAGGGAATATCTGCAGACCATCAGCCTATCTGCAGGCTGAACAAACCTCTACAGCCCGGAGGGCAGGCAGGATAAGGTCAGAGACTCGTAGGAAAAGGAGAAGACCTTTCATAAATAATAGTCCTGCCCCTGCCATGGTTCTGGTCTTTTCTGACCCATGCAGACCTTAAAGGCTCCTGCTGCCTGCAGCCTACCTTAATGCCAGTTTTTGTTGGGGGCTGAATTTAATCCTGTACATGTTTCCATGTACCGGGGTGGGTCAGAAGGAGCAAAGCTGATGGGGTGTCCCTAATGCATGCAGAATAGCAGCCTCCACCTTGCTTGTCCCCTTCCTAGCCTGTTCTACACCTCACTGTGCCATGAGACACAGGCACCCATGAAGACAGGACTCCAAACACTGCACAGATGGCAAATTTCAGAGGTCTGACCCTGCATGCAAAGAGAGGACAACTTTCGGTTACACTTTCAAAACTGGCTGCAGGATTTGTCACCAACTTTCAACTTGCTCCATCTGGGCCCTTTATGCAGAGCTTGGGAAGCTCCTTGTAACTTTGCTGGAGTTGGGAAGACCCTTGGAAATCCCTCTGAGGGATGCACAGGTCCCCTGAGGACAAAGATCACGGCCAGACCTGCTTGGGGAGGAGAATATTTCCCCATACTGTGTTTCCTAACAAGGCAGGGACAGCCACCATCCACACCTTGGATCTTAATAAAAGCCAGCGCCTTCACCGGGGCTGGTGAGCAGGAGAGGTGGAAATCCCCATCTCCCTCCCTCTCCTCTGCCACCTCCCTTTCCACACCCTGGGCATTGCACCATTAACACTGGAGGAACGAGGAGATGTTCCTGTCCCAGGGAAGGATTCACCTCCAGAAAACAGAAGGATTTGCCCCCTCCAGGACAGGCAGCAGAGGCTGGGGAGCAGAGGGCACTGTCCCCCTGCTGCAAGGCTGCGTCCCTCCCTGCACTCCCATCTGCAGTGGCTTCCAGCTCTGCCGGGCTCAGGCTGTGCTTGTCACCCATCTCTTTGTCAATGCAAGTTTTGGCGAGGCAGCTTCTCCCTTGACAGCTCTGAAAGAAAGGCGGGGGTGTCAATGGGAAGTTTTCAAAGACTTCCTTGATGTCTTTAGGTTTCTACCAGTCAAAACCCAACCCCAAACCAACACTACAAAACAAACCGCCCCCCCAAATTAACAGCTTTATCAATCTCAGAGCAGAATTGTGCCAGAACAAGGACGGAGAGCACTTGCCAAATTATTTGTTGTCATTAAAGTAAATTAGGTATCAAGTTATAAAACAATAGTGTGGTGACAGAAAGCTGGAAAGCAAAAGCAGCCCTAATCAGAGGCAAACATGCTGCGTGTTCTGGAGCTGAGAGCACGGCGCTGTGAAAGGATCCTCATCCGGTGCGGGCGTTGCGGATCTGCAATCCATCTGCAGCCCCGACGGCTGGGAAATTAACTCACAGGGACTAATTACCCCAGAAATGGGAAGAGAAAAAAAAAAAAGCCTCACGCTGTTTTCTCAGCACATCTCAAAGCACTGTGAGGAGAGTCGTGATTTCAGCGCTCATCCCCTCATGTCTGAGCTTCCCCCCCCCCGAGCGGTGCAAGCTGCTGTGGACCATCAGGAGGTGGCCAGGCTGATGGTGAGGATGATGAAGTATCGCTGCCATCTGCCTCGCAAACATTTATCAGTGTGAGGCTGCAACTGTTTGAGGGCTGGGCTGCACAGCACGATGTGCAGAGGATGTCCAAAGGGAGCGGTGAGGAGGAGGATGCGCAGTGAGCCCTGAAGCCTCGTGCACCTTCCAGCCCCGAGACGGGGACCACAAACCTCTCTGGACAGACAATTTCCCCTGTGGGTCAGGAGGTCTGGGGGGGCCCAGGCGGCCCCGCAGTGCTCCCTGGCACCATCCCGGCCCCCGGCCCCGCGGCCGGGCAGCTGGCGCACGGCGTGTTGTGCAGACGGATTAGCAGTGGCGCGCATACAGCTGTGCTGATCCGACACACACAGGGGCTGCATTCGCGCCGGGCCGGCCTGGCAGATTCCCTGGGAAGGGCTGGTGGAAAGGACACCCACAGTTGCTGCCCGAGTGCTCGTCTCTCTCCACCGGCACTAATTCCCGCAGTAATCCCCCTCCACAACAGGCGCAGTGTTGGGGGCCGGGTGGCCCCTTGCCTCCCCGGCTGACCCCACAGCTCGGACCCACGCCAGCGCGCGCTGCCCCGCTCCACAACTGGATGATGTCCCCAGGGAGGGGACGACGGGCGACGGGGGCTGCCGGGGCAGGTGGCCCCACCAGCTGCCACTTCTCCATTTCCCATTGATTCGGCAACAGCCCTCGGTTATGGCAGGAAAGCGGGAGAGGCAGAGCAGGCAGAGGACAGGGGAGGTGGTTTCATCGGTGATGTGCAGCCTGTGTGCCACCCTGCCTGTCGCAGGGGATGCTTTGGTGTCTTTTCCTGCAGAGCCCGGTCAAAATCCTGCAGAGGATGCAGAAAGACAGTGGCGTGTCCCTTGCGTTTCTCTGCCAGGATCTGTTAGCTCAGACCTGGGCTCCAGGAGCCAGCCGGTGTCTGAACATCTTCCTGCAGCCCTGAAGTCTGTCTGTGTCCCATCTCATGGACACCACTCTGCCTATTTTATTTTGATGTGCCTTTGCAGGAAACACAGCAACAATTTTTGCCCAGCTTTCTTATTAGAAGTAGCCCCAGACCTGCCAACAGCCTTTGTGCCCCCCATAGTGCCCACAGGAATTTATCACACAATACATCACTCTCCACAAATGTGCGGCTGAGGGCTACCTTCAAAAGAACAGCCAAAATATCATCCCCGATCCAGGTTCAATATTAGCTGAGGAGGTAGGGACTGGGCCAGCCACAAAACCTGCAGGAAAGCAAAATCTTGCCTTCCGGCATCCCCAAACAGCTGCTGCTCTGTTGAACCAAGAAGTTCCAAACCACACAGGGAGTTGGGGTGCTGCCAGCTTCGGCCACCAAAACACCTTAAAAGAGTCTGATCTGCAGAGGCAGAAACTTCCTGGAAAATGCAGATTTTTGGTGAAGAATGAACAAACTAGAGACACACGGTTCTCCTGGTCATGGGGGGATCTCTGTGCTGCTGAAACAGCTCTTCTCTAGGCTGAGTCTTTTCTTTCAAAAACGTACACATTCTTACATGGCAAGTAGGCTAGAAACGAGGGCAGTGAATTCTAATATACACACTTTGAAAGAGTAACTGTCAGATAATGGCAAATTCCCCTCTGATTTATCAGCTGCATCCCTTTTATATGGAGACCAAAAGCTTGTAAGGGTCCCCCCTACCAGGCAATACCTCTGGAGGGTGTGAAACCAGATCAGACTTTACAGTGCAAATGAGGCCTCAGAATGGATGGATACCTCAGTAAATTTTTCAATTTCTTTTTATTATCAAGAACGTATCAGTCTTAATTTAGAGCTATTTTCATTTATTTTTTTTTTCCCCAGCAAAATATTAATGTTGGATTGTAGCTTTCCCCTCCAAAATCTCTTCTGCATCTTTTCTGCAAATTTCCCACATCCTCTGAAAACAAGAACAAGGAAATGAAAATGGCTCAATCTGGCCAGACAAGTTTCACCGCCCGAGCTAAGTAAACTTAAAAACTGGTTAAACAATATCCTTTTGGCTAAGCTGGGTTTCTGTAGATCCCAGCACAGGCTCCACACACTCCCTGTTCAATGCACTGTCCTTACTCCAGCCGGAACTCTGCTTGCACCCTGCAGTACCAGCGACGCCCGATTTTCAACCTGCTTTCTTTCCTTTGTGACACTGTAATACAATCTTGTTGAAGTCTTCTCTTTAAATTAGTTTTTCATACTAGAGCAAACAAGAAAGAGAATAGAGGGAAAGTCATTAGACAGGATATAACAATAGCTCTGGTTGGTAATTAATTAATAAATAGAAATGGAAAGTACCTTGATTAAGGAAAAAAAAAAAAAAAAAAAGCAGTTCTCGGGAATTGAATTTCCTTTGAAGTCTGTTAGTGAGTCACCTGCTGACCACTTGGGTTTACTTCATCAGGGACTGGAGGGAAAGCCTTGGTGAGACACCACGAGTACAAAGCACTTGCAGTGACCTGTTGGTGAGATTCTTCAGGGAGGCTGCTGCTGCACTGACATAATTTGGGAAGGGTTGAAGGACCAGCCAGGTTATCTGTCCTGCTGTGCAACCAACAGCTTTAGATACTGGACCTCCTGTGATGGCACCTCCCCACCTTTAGCACCAGATGGCAGGCTGACATCCCACCAGCTTCCACAGCTGCAGAAAGGGGACATAGGGGTGACAGGAGACAGGGGGTGATGCTCCTGCACAGGCACTGAGCTCTAGCCCAGCCCAGCTCAGCCCCCAGCTGGGAGATGTCTCTGCTTCCCTGAACTCCAGCCTGCCTTGACTTTGATGCTTTCCCACACCTCTGTTCCTAACCATACAGACAGACATCCCTCTCCTCCTGCTAGAGACCCCCTTTCAGCATAACCCAACTTCTGTAGAAGAGTTCTTTGAGTTCACAGAGATCTTTGAAAGGAACCCGGGTTAGGAACATCCAAGCCACTTAGCACCTTCAAGTAATGATCTAGAGTCATGGTTGGGGGAAAAGGTGGGAAAATGCTGTCTGTCTGCAGAGAAAATCTCAGCATTTGGGAGCTTTTTGAAGTGTTTTGTGTGTTAGCTGTTTGTTGTTTTTTTTTTCTCTCCTTTCCTCAATGAATTTCTGTGGAATGCTCACTGGAGACAGGAATGTTGGTTTCCCTGCTGCCCTTCCCAAGAGTGCAATGACATTTGGATAAATTACACATTCAGTACTTTTTTTAGATCTTTTTCTAGCTGGGTTTTGCTTGGAGTTGGCCAGCAGTTTGTGCTAAAAGCAAGATACAACCCCTCTTCTGCAGGGGTTACTCAATTATAGCAATCAGTACACCAAGGATTCAAAACATTAAATGTTGACTAAATGGAAAACAGTAAAAAGGGTAAAGAATGTTTGCTTCTTCTTTGCCCTTGTGAGTCTTATGGTGTTTAAAGTCACCAGACCAAGAGCCCTGGAGAGGTATGATTTCTAATTTTCTACAGAATCACATCACAGAAGATTTCCCTATCAATGTGCTTCCACCCTGAGCAGAAGTGCTCAGCTTTTATGACCCATACCCTTTAGGAACCTCAGTGTCAAGAGCTTCAGGTCTTTTGTCTGCTGTTTCTCCCTCTGTGCAGCCTCTCCTATGTTGTCTGTCTAGGCAGAGAGGGGCAGACATTTCAGAGTTGTGTGTGCTACCCATACCAAGCTCAGCCTGGGGAAGACAAGATGAAGCAATAGAAGGCATCCTTTGTGATGCCCTATTGCAGCACAGCTGAAAAATTCTCTAGTGCATGGCTTCTTTCCTGATGCTGGGTCTTGTTTTGGTGTATTTGGACTATTCACATCTATTCATGATTATTTCTCATTCAGGTCACCTGAACTACTGTAAGACAAGGTTTCAGTGGATCAGTCCGGACACAGCTTTGCATTAGTGACCAATGCTAGCTCTGTAGCCTGGCACAAGCTGGTCCCAAGACCTGAAATGGGAGTTGGGGTTTGGATGTGGGTTCAGTTCTCATGCCTGCAGATGGAGAGCCACTGCCCTCTGCCCGGGCTTTGGGGTCACAGGAAGAGGTGGTGGGATGGAGCTGCTCTTCCCTGCAGGCAGGAGCACTCATCCAGGCTCCCCTCCAGGAGCGCATGGGAACAAGAGGGACCGATGCACCTGCCCACTTGGATCTGATTAAGCCCAACGCTTGTTTTCCCATCCAAATCTCACTGGAAACTGTAAAATCACCAGGTTCTGCAGAATGGGGTAGGAAAGCACTGAGCGAGGAGGGGGGGTTGTCATCTCTGGTGCCTCCTACTTCCAAGGGAGTTTGCTTTAAACTCTTTCCAGCATAATCCCCCAAACTATGTGATCTTTGTCCCAGAGGAGCTATGCTGTTTCTATGGAGTCCCAAAGATACTATCCATTTTCCCTTTGATTTAATTTCAGTAGTTTCAAGAGCAAAATAGCGAAGAAAGAATACAAATACTTGTTAGAAAAACGCCTTGGAGGTTGCACAAGTGGGGAGAAAGGTGCACCTAACAATAGGTCTTGACTTTGCAATTCTCTACGCTTCCCACCCCACCGGGCTCATGTCAAAGGCTGAAGATTAGCACCCGCCGCGCGCTCTGCTCGCATACAAGGCCTCCCCCAACTCGTGGCAATAAAAGCTCAGCCTCAAATCAAAAGCTAAGCTTGCTGAGACTTCAAAATAGCTCGCAGCCCGGGCACTCAGCCCAAAGGCAGCTCAGCCTTGTGTACAGGTGTGAGAGCCTGTGCCTATTGCCAGGATAAACCTCATGGAGCCTCGCAGGCAACTGTCTGAGGGCAGCGTGAAGCCATCAGCAATGCACGGCGTGTCACTGCATCAGGTTCAAGCCCTGGGACCTTCCTGCTCCTGCCTTCACCTCTCTCAGAGATGGCCACAAGTACCTGGCTCTCTGCTGACACTCGAGGAGCTTCCAGCTGAGGATCTAGAAGCGATCTGCAAGCCCTGAAGTTTATTATCTCAGCCCTTCCACTGGACAGGAAATAATTTACTGCATTTTACATGCAGGGAAACTGAAGCAGGGAGGCTCTGAAGGGAGCTGTGGGACTTCGTGAGGAAAAGAGGGTTAAGTTTTTTACTGGCAATTTTGAAAAAGCTAAGGAAAAAATCATTTGTGGCTGGATCAAAACCAGGCATTTTTTTTAATCTTTTGGCAAATCACAAACTGAAAGAAAAAGTAGAATGGGTCATATAAAATGTTACATTTCAATCAAATTGAAACCATTCCCTTCATTGATTTCTTGAAAATGTCTTGGAACCATTTATGCAATTAAAGGAAAGCTTGAAACAAGAAATGAAATGGTACATTTCGAAAAATGTCAAAACAAGACCTTTGAGTGCTTTTGCAGAATTATCTCTTTGCTTTTTCTAAAGCTAATCATTGGGCAAAATGATCAGAAATTCATTACACATTTCACAGTGATGGAATTTACATTTTCCATCAAAAAAAAAAAAAAAAAGAAAAAAAAAAAAAAAAACACAAAAGCCAACAGAGCTTCAGGAAAAGAAAACAAATTTCCCTCCTGATGCAGCCAGTCCAATGGGAACGCTGGAGCAGACCCTGAGCCCCAGAAGTCCCCGTATCATTGACATCTCCTCAGATCCTCCCAGTGGGCTGCCATTGGATTTCATCCTCCTCTTCCTCATTTTGTCAGTCTCTAAAAGCAAAAACATAAGTTTCCCCATTTGTAAAGCATTTTTCACAACGATGAAAAGTATGATGCAATGCTAAATACGTTTGGTGTAATAATCTTCTGTTCACTAAATAATCACTCACAGAGTAATGGATAGATAACAGATATTACAGAACATGAAAAAAATAAAAATAAATCTCTCCCATGGCAGGACCCTGCTCTCCACGGGTGCCCCTGTTCCTGCTCCAGCTCAGTCCCCTGTCGAGAGCTGGGGACTGAAATCCCACAGGGATGATGGCCTGATCTTGCAACCCTGACATGAAGGAAATTATTCTCATTAACTTTAATAGAACCCTCAACAGGAGCAAACTGCCCTTACACAATCAAGTCTTCCTCACACAGAAGGAAATGCACACCATCCCTCTGCTTATGGCTTCTCCCAGTTTCGCCACTTCGTGCTCTGCAAACCCATGGTTTGTTTAAGGGCTCAATTATATTTTAATTACCAAGATTCATCTGTACCAACAGTTCTGTTGTTTCAAGGCCATACTAAAGAATGGAGCTCTCATTTTTTTGCTGCATTTAAATCTGCAAAATCATTTTCTAGGTTCCATGGATGATTGAATTTTGCACTACTGGGACAGGAGAAAAACTGAATCTGAGATACCAGAGGGTTGTTTTTTGTTGTTGTTGTTGTTGTTTCCTTTTTTTTTTTTTCTTTTTCTTTTTTCACCTGACTGCAAAACCAGCAGCACGAAACAAGACCACGGGGTGGCAATTAAAGTAATTACCAAAAAATTAGATCCCTCCCCCTTTTTCCCTCACATAATGGCAGGTCATTAAAGTTAATAGCCAGGATCGCATTTGTACATGTCAGCAAAAAGTCATTGCAGCATCTTTCATCTCCGCTACTGCATGCAGCTTTCCTGCCATTCCTTCAGTCTCCGAGGGAGCAGCACGGTATGTCAGCTTCTGGGTTTGGGTTTTCTTCATTTTGCACCTGCTTCTGGGACTCGTCAGCAAAGGCTTTGTGGTGCTAAAACTGGTCTTTTGGGATAGGAAAGCTTTCAAGTCCTCTAAAGATTTCTAGGTCAGGGAGGAATTTTTGTTAGATGTAGCCCCAGAGACGACTCCATCTGGAGCCAGAGGTGGGTATTTGGTGGAGCAAGGGGAAAACCTGAGCTGCCTTTGATGGTGGCATCTCCACCCCGAGGGGGCAGGTTCCATCCCCATGCTGCAGCTGCCATCCGTCGAGCTAGGAGTGCCTCTGCATGGGGATGGATTCAGTCCAGAGCATCTCAACACCTTGACTTCCCACCAGAACAACACACCTATCCTTGAAAAGGTCCTGTGGGGTTTCACAAAAATGAGAGATCAGCCGTTCACCCTCAAAAAGGATCCTACCAATGCACGGCTTTTGGATAATGGATCCAAGCACAGCCCATGGGTACAGCACCTACTGCCTTATATTAATATAGATAAAGGTCTGTTCTGGGCACAGACAGGTATCTTCATCATAAAAACCATGTGTATCGCAGTTGGGCTTGTTGAAAAAGTCTTTCTACTGCTCTTCTCTCCAAGGACAAAGTTTGCCTGTCTTCTCAGCTGGCATTTGTGCCTCTTCAGAACAGGGAGGAAGATAGAGGCAACAGGGAATGATAATAAGTAACAAAGAAAAACTAATACATGCAGTGAACATGCAGAAAGATTACCAATTTTATAGCAGCAAATGATACTAATAAATACATGGCTCGGGGGAACCTGGCATCACAAGGGAAGTCCCAGGCTCCAAGCCACCAGCTGCTCTGTCCGCTCTGGTATCAGAGCACGACCCGAACAAACAGGATCTCTATTTTACATCTGATCCCGGAGAGATGGAGAGTGTCTGTGTTTGCTGAACTCTTCAGCGGGCCTCTCCCGACGGCTGGGCATGCCAGAGGCTGTTGAATGATGCGGGCTTGATGTGATCCTAGGAGAAAATTTCATTTCCCCATTTTTACGCTGGAAGGTCTCTGAACTATCCCAGCTGTTCGGGAGCTGTGAGGGTCTTTGGGAATGATGCACCTCAGCCACACTGCTTTTCCTCCCCACAGATCAAAACTAGCAATGACAGGACAGTGTGAGGCGTTCCTGAAGGAGAAGGGAAGAGGATCCTGCTATCGTGCTTTTGGGGAGAAATATGCTGAGATGTGCGCTGGGGGCTGGAGCTGCTGTCTCCCTCCCACCACCCTCGTGCCAAGGCTGTGCTTCCCAATGATTTTCACTTCCCAGCATGGATTTGGGGAGCCCCTTTGCAGGTATGGACCCTTTCCTTCACCAGGGAAACGGTCTCATGGCTTCACCAGCATTCTTGTCTTCACCTGGCTTCGCCCCCTGTTCCAAGCCCCAGAAAGGATGATGGTTTGGAGCCCAACATGACTGGTTGTGGGTAGTCATCATGGAGGGTCACTGAACACCCGCCCAGGCTACTGAAAAGCTTCGCTTGCACCGACCCAGAGAGGGGCAGGGGACCAAATCTCGATTTGTCTTTTATCTCCTCTTCACACCTTGCCGAATGGAGCATGTCTTTCACAGCCAGGACTGCTGTGGAGCTTCCAGCCTTCTGCAAGTCTGTCTTGTGGCTTCTAGTGGCCCTAAAAATTGCAATTAATATGTGGTGGAAATTCCCTAGCCTTGCCCATGCTCTCCCTGTGCAAGTCGCAGTACCTCCCATATCATTAGTCCTCCTTCGGCAAACTGCTATTGTGCATTTGATACTTTTATCTTTTAACAGTTTTCCTTTACATTTTTCATCTGCTAAATTGCATTTTTGTGGGCTTCTCTCTCTCTCTTTATTTTAGTTTATGTTATTTCTTTCCCCGGTGTAACCGTACTCTTAGGAAGATTTTAATTACCTTCCTTTAAAGCCAAATGACAAGTAGAGCATGTCATCTGTAGCTAAAGTATCACTTGAAAATGCAAAAGCCCCGGCTTTATCAGGCTTAAAAGCTTTCCTGGAATATGTTCAAAAACTGCTGACTGGGCAAGATTAAACATCGCAATGTTAAGTAAAAGATCTCTGCATGTGGTATTCCTTTATTCCCCCGGGCGATCGAGTTAAACGGCAATGCAGCCTTCAGGCCTTCTTCTAAAATATTATTAGTTTTTTTTTCTTTTCTTCTCCTTTGTGCGATAGGGAGAGGGGTGGGCTCTTTGGGGGTGAGAATCTCAAAACAACCGTACCCAAAAGCAGAGGGGAGCCGCAGCCATGCCGCCGTCAGAGGAGATCGGGTGTTTCTGGAGCCAAGCAGGGACAACAGAGGGCACCTGAGGAGCATCCCCATGCCACCTGTGCCTGGTGCTCACCACCCCAAGCAATCCCCTCTTGTGAGCCAGGGTGGCCCCACGGCGCAGCAAGGTTCTGATGGGAAGCTGGGGGCCTGGAGGCTTTGGGGCACGGGGGGGCTCTGGATTTATGGTACCAGGTTTTTCCCTCCCTGATGAGGGAGTGAGATGATCCCTCTCTGCTGGCCAAGTGCTTGGAAAGGAGAACTCTGGGATGTGGAGGGAAAACACTTAGGGCTTAAAAGGCACGTTGGACTTCCAGGTCTGTCCAGATTGTCTCTGAAGAAATCCTCCGAGAGCTTGGATTACTCATTTTTAATACGAACAGGAACCACCTGCCTGCAATCACACACATAAACTGTTGGTTACATCTCAATGGAAGAGCAGCTCGAATGCTTTTTACTGTAATGCTTAACCCACTGTGCATTTTGGAGCTTTTTCTTCTTTTAATTGAAAACACACTTTTCAGCTGTGCGACGTGCTCGCCTTTATCTCCCCCCGTCTCCCCAAGACGCAGGAACAAATCCAGACCCTTGCAGAGGGCTCTCCTTGGTTTGAGGTTGGGGGTTTGGGGTGATGCAGGGCATGGCAGGGCTCATGCCATCACCACACCAGGGCTGAGCTCACCCACGGCTCTGCTGCCCCCACAGCCTGTGGCCCCTCGGCACAACCACTGAGCTCCTTCTCCCCTTTTCCTCTTTTGAGACCTAGACAAGGGTCTTGAAGAAGGACTCCCAGAAAGATTTCTATTTTTCTTTCTGCAGATTCATTGAACCCTATTAACTCTCCCCACTAAATACAACTAGGACTTCTACATTTTTACTCTAATTTCTGGACAAACAGGCCACACAGTGCTTGTCTCCCAGATTTTAACCAGCTGGGAAAATAGAGCTCTCATTTTCGTGCCAAGCGTCCAACATTGGGGTGTTTTGTTGTTGTTCCCTTTTTTTTGTTGTTTTTGTTTTCCCAACCAGGAAAATGCAACAGTTTTTCATCCTTGACCTGTGTGTGTGTAGCTGTGGTGTTTTAGCAGCTAGAATCACCTTTTGTCCTGTGGGGTTTCCATAGGGACTGAGCATTCCCTTCAATAAAGGGCTCCGAGTGAATGTAGCCTTCTCAGGGATATCACACAACCAGGCCTGCAAAAGCCTTTTATTAGGACATTCACCTCTGATGGGATAATTTTACCTATCAGATCACATAATCTCTTCCCCTGATGCTGAGCCAGGAAATGAAAAAAGACCAGTGGGGAGATTTTTGACTCCTGAGCCAGGTTCTGCTGTGATGACAGCCTCGATTACTTGGTCACAGTCTTCTCAAAGGACGAGTACATCGAGCAAAGCCTGAAATTACAATGCTCGACCAGACAATAGGTGGGGCAAGAAAGAGAGCAGCGACCAGACACTTTTAGATCAAATTATCAGCAGATCATGCCATTTAGTCTATTCATAAATACCTTAGTGGGTTAGTTAGCTCGCGGAGTTCACCAGGCTGGAAATTAAGGTATCTTCTGTTGCTCAATTTTTGTCCGCTGTAGTAATGTTTGGTGCAAACACAGGTGATTGAAAAAACACAGAGGTTAAGAGGATTTCGGAAAAGAGGATGCAGATTAGCACACAAGTAAGCTGAAATGTAAGCCTTCCTCTGCTCTGACTTGTTACCGCATATCCTCTTTCGCTGGGTCTAGGAGCAGTAACATAATCACGGCAAAGCGAAGGGCTGCACAGACCGCTGGAAGGTAATTAAAAAATACCTGGTTGCAAGAATAAACTATTGCCAGCCCAGAGGAATGGAGCTGGGGTTTCTGCTACACACTTTGGGTACAAATCATCGTCCCCATGAAAACAGAGCTACTGCCATGGGGAGGAGCAGATCCCAGCTGCCCCACAGCAGGATCTGTTTTGCTGCTGTCCCTTCTGAGCAGCCAGAGACCTTCAGCAGGCAGAAGCTGGCAGTGGGGCTGCAGCCCTGCTTCACTATCTTCCCCTCCCCTCCCCTTTCACAGCTTTCAGTAAAATTCAGTCTGAACCTCTGCACTGAAATTTAAGCCGCCTCCTCTCCATCGTGCATGTGGAGAACTGATCATTCCCTCTCTCTTTTGCAGCAGTTTTTGAAGATTGCTCTCATCTGCTTTTCCAGTTGTCTCTTCCTGAGGCCAAACCATTATCCCTGTACCCTTTCTTTCATCAGGCCATTGATTCAGCTGGTGGCCTGCCATAATCTTCAGACTCTTCTCTGAAGGACCACCGCCTGTCCAGTTGCTCTGCATCCTTGCCATTTACCCACAGGTTATTTTTGCAGTACTTTGCACTTGTTCACCTGCAAATCTAGTAAATGTACACTGAGCTAGGGCATCCTGGTGCTTAATCAGAAGATTGAATAGCATCACACCTTGGGCAGGTTCCTTGAGCCCACAGGATCCAGTTTTCTTCTATAGGTGAGGCACAACTGACTTCTTCCCCTAGGTTCCCTGTTTCACACCCACTCTAACATAGAGTAGCTTTGCCATGCCAGATAGCAAAGTCTTGTACACCCACGAACAACTGAAATTAAGTCCAATGTAAGTAATCTGCTTCATGCTGGCACTTCTGTCACTGCACCTGAACAATTCGCCTTTTGAAAGATAAAGCATTTCCCTTCCAGAATGTCATTGTTTTGCTGAAAATCAGTGGCTCATACTAAAATGTCACCATTGTTCTTCCAAAATAACTCCTATGCTTGTATAGCATACCAGCTGAAACCTCTGAGCTGCTTGTCAAAACACCGGCTGTGTTCCCTCCAACCCCTCCAAAAGAGCCGGGTCCTGTGTTTCCATTTTTCACTATAAACACAAATTGGCAATGGTCTTTTTAGCAATGTTGTGGCATTCACATTCTGGTTTCAGGGTTTGTTTGAGTCTGAAGGCACAGCAGTTGGGAAAAGGTCCTATTAGATGTAAGCAAATGTGCCAGGACAGGGTGGCCAGCCCTCCTTGATATAAGGTTCAGTGCAAAACCTCCAGCGTGGCAAGAGCCACGAGCTGCACGTCACGTAGAGCAAAACCCCCAGGCGGGAAGAGCTCGGGCAGCAGAAGGACTAAAGGCTGGGGGAGCAGAAAGGGGAACTATAAAGAATACATCCCCGATGGAAGCCAGCTCATTGACCCTGGGTGAGGTCTGGGTCACCCCCTGAGCTCAGAGGTGTTGCTGCAAACTGACAGGAGTGCCAAGCGGTCAGAGTTGTTGGTTTATAGCTTGTGCATGGTGGAGGAAAGCCCTCTCCCTCACGGAAAAACTCCTTTTATAGGAATCTGAGAGGTGGAAGACAGAGACTGTCTTTGTGCTTACTTATTGATGATAATTTCTGGGAATTCCGCCTTTCCCTTGCCCTTTAGTGTTTGCCCTACAAGTTCACTTTTCATTTATTATGGGGAAGCAAGGCAAGGCAGAGGCATGCAAGTCACCTCCTAGGGTATTTTCTAACCAGAGCAGGAAGTTGCAGCTGGGTTGGTAACAAAGTCATCTTCCCTTTGATTTCCCCCCTGAGTCATTCCCTGCAGCCTCAGCTTGCTGCTGTAGTGTTGATCTGCCGTTTCACCTCCACTGCGAGTCTTCCTCCAGGATATTCCTACATGAAAGAGAAGGAAAACCCACACGGGACATTATTCTCTCAAAGCCAGACAAGGCCATTATGATCATCAAGTCTGACTTCACACGTAATACAGGACATACCTTTCTACACGGAGCTTGTAGCTCCTCTGTGAGCCATAGCAGATCTTTGCAAAAAACTCCTGGGGTTAAAGTCTTCAAGCGATGGAGAATCTACAGCACACCTCTGTAATTCTCTGCTTGCTCCTACTGGTGTCTGTAGCTCGCAATTCCTGGAGAGGACGAGGATGAAAGGCAGGCACGGATCCTCGCTCCTGCACATCAGGAATGTTTAAATCAGCTGAAGGGTACTGAAGACAGTCTCTGTTCCTGGAAAGATGAGAAGATCAGGCTCATTGAAAAACTACATATCACTGATCACATAAAGCCAGCATTTTGAGCTGTTTGCAAATGAATCATAGAATCCCTCAAAAACAAAACAAAACAAAACAAAAAACACTCCTGAACTTCACTATTTGAGAAAAGTTTGTGGTCGTGGAAGCAGTGATTTGGAAGGACCAGAATGAAGGAGGGGGGATGTCTATTTTCCATGCTGTTTGGAAAGTGCCACAGCATCTCTCAGCACCAGTGTGGTGAACCAGCCCACCTGAACACCCCAGACCCTTAACGCAGTCACAGACCCTCTCTTTCCCTTGTTTCCATCCCCAGAAATTGCTGTCCAGCAGCTCGGGCTGGGGGCAGCATCCCGGTGCAGTGCTGCAGGATGCGTGCACCCACACACCCCCCTCATCCCCCTGCAGGGGCCATCACCAAACCTTGGCTTATCACCTCCTTCCTCTGCAACATCTCAAAGCCAGGCTGGGGATGAGCAACGGGTGCTGAAAGGGTTCGTGGGGGCTGTTTGCTGGTTCCTGGCGGAGGCTGGAACATCTGCACCAGTGACCCAGTAACCAGAGCGGCCACTCTCCCCCACCTCGCCAGCTGGGCCGTGTTATGATCCTGACCGCAAATAAAGACAGCAAGGAAGCAGAGCACGGGCTGTCAGTCCAGCAGATAACCCGGCTGCCATTCCCAGGCAGATTCCCCCGGTATCAGGCCCAAGGGGCAGGTGCCCCCTCTCCCTGGGGGGTCAGAGTTCAGGCTCATTAGCACAGGCTGAGGGAGAGCTAATCAGGGCGGAAGGGCTGATGTCAGAGCCCCCCTCACCCTGCCCGGTCCCACCAGGAAGGAGTTGCCCTGGGCTCCCACACAGCAGCCTGGCCATTAATTAGCTCCTTGATGAACCAAGTCTCCTTTCAAGTGAAGCAGTCTTTGCAGAAGCTGAAGGATGAGGTAAAAACATGGTGTTCATTCCGGCCAGTGGCAATAACCATGCTTACTTCACCAAGGTCGTGATTTTAGCCTGGGGAGAAGCCAAACAGCAAAGCACTTCCCACCATCCACACAGAGCTATGTGGTCATCATATAAATGCTGTGGGCTGCTAAGGATGGACCGAGGGCCCCTCCACTGGAAAAGGTTTCACCACTTTGAAAATCATTACTGAACGCTGGCATGGTCAAGCAGTCCAGCCCGTAATGGCTTAATCCAAAAAGGGCTGCTAAAATGCACCATTCCAGCTCCGTCCAGCTGGGTCCTTGTGCTGCATTCGTCGCGGTGGTATTGGATGGCAGAGCAAGGCAGGGACACGGAGGGAGGGAGCAGAGCCCGGGCTCCCAGACATCTGCCACACAGACCATACACAGCCAGTTGGGAGCGGCCAAAATCCCAAATCCGTTGCAGTGACAACACTTGAGGAGCCTTGACCCTGCTGTTCCAACATGCTCACTCCTCAGCCCATGCATCTGTTGCAGCCGGGTGGCATGCCCAGTGAGCCTGCAAACACCTCTGCAGTCCTGGGGAACGTGCCCATCCTGGGTCTATGCACCTTTTCCACCTGTGGCTGGTGAAACACCAAGCAGGCACCTGGGCTGGAGCAGCCCCGAGCCAGCAGAGCATAACCTGGCTGATAAATACGTGCAGAGGGGAAGGGCTGCCCCTGGCCGGCTGCACATGTCCAACTGCGCCCGCACATTCCAGGCTGAATTCAATTTTCTGCTCCTCACCCAGGGCCCTGGAGAGCAGCAGCTGCCTCAGACTGCACCTAAGATGCATATAAATAGAGGCATAATACCTTATTATAAAGGAATGCATGCCTAAGTAGGAGATACAGTTACCTTCTGAGGAGGAAGGGGGAGGAGGCGAAGCGCTGCGCAGAGGAAGGAAAAGCGGGCTGACAGAGCTCTAGATTGACTTACAGTAACGATATGCTGTCGAGATTAAAAATCACATTGACCTGTGCTGCAGCAAAAGCAGGGGCCAGGCCCTGGCACCCTCCACTGCATGGTGCTGGGGAAGGACTTGGGTCTGCTTCTGAGATGCTGGGGAGTGAAAACAAGACCCTGACCCATCCTCAGGTGCACGGCATAACCACACAAAGGCATCCTCTGCAGGATGGTGAATTCTGGACACTGCTGCCTCCACTCTGCAGTAATTGAGGGAGTAATCTTGGAGTCAAGGATTTAATTTAGGGGCTGGAAATTGCTTTGGGCACAGACCAGCACTTGGGCCATCCGGTGTGTTCCTGGGCACCCCTCCTCAGCAGTGCGTCCCACAGCAGGTAGTCACCAAATCCCTGCTGTGCGCATGGTTTGTGGAGGCCACCAGGCTGAGGACACGTGCCAGGTGGGGGCTCTGACCCAGGGTCCTCCACAGCCCTCTGTCTGTGCAATTTTGGGACAATCTTGCCTCTCACTTGCAGCCAGCAATTCCAGGCAGACTTCAGGGCTCTGCCTCCAGACCTGGCAGAAATCCTATGGACATAAACCATTGCCAGCGGGCACCACCCAGGCAAGCAGAGTCGAGCCAGAGCCACCCAGCCCTGTGCCCCTTCCAACCCAGCAGATTTTGGGGACCCCTTGGTTCTTCCTCGAGGGCTGGGCTGCTACCACCCCGCTGCTGGCTCAGCCCGCGCCGTGGCCCGGCACACCGCACGCATGGCTGAACCAAACAGGACCTGCATGCAGCTGAGCTTGCCAGCGCTCCAACTTTGATCTTCCCAGCCCGGGATGTGATGTAACACCTGCAGAATTATAAAGTAATGAGTGAAAATAAAGTTTCTGGCAAATAAAAGGCACCAAAAGCAGGGCCTGGGAACCCGTCTGACAGCCCCGGCTCAGCACAGCGCCCTGCACGGCTCAGGTTTGGGGAGTTGGTTGGCAGAGGGATTTTTAAGTGGTTTTGTTTGTTTTTCCAGGCCAGACCTGTTGCACTTGTGCTCACCCAAGCACCAGGCCCCCTCAGGGGGGCGAGGAGGAGGACGGGGCAGCCCCCATGGCTGTGTCCCCCGCTCACAGCCCTGGCTGGACCCCGGGCACGGCCTCGCTCCTCTGGCCAACGTCTGAGGTTTCCTAGCAATGTTATGTGCTACCTCAGACCAAAGAAAACACATTAGGAGAGCATCCACTTTAGAACAAGGACACAAACCGGTGCCAGAAACCATGGAAACCCCAGAGAAAACAACTGAAATCCGTGTTTATTCGCGGCTCCCGGTAGCTGCAGAAGTCCCGTTCCCACATGAAAGCGGCCATCGGCGGCCACCGAGCGGCCTGGCAGCCCGTCCGACTGTGGCCTGCCCCTGGCCTGCTGCTCCCCACAGCCGGGTGGATGTAAAGCTCCGTGTTCGTTAGTTAATGCTGGCAGAGTGCTCAGTGGATGAAGCTAGAAAGCCTCATACAAAGGCTAAGTGTCCGTCTTCTAGAGAGATTGCTCTGCAAATTCAGGTGTCAGCAGCTTTGGGTTACATGAAGCTGACCCAAAGGAATGACCCAGCTGTGAGGGAAGAGTAGGATCTGGTTCAGTTTGATCCGTAGGATTTACCCTGGGATAAAACAGTGATTGGAAACGCACCCTAGACCTTTACCAACTGTGTCAGGGAAGTAAAACACATTTCCAGCTTGAACCCTGCCAGAGCAGTGGGCCCTTATTCCCTTGTACCAACTCTGGATTAAACCAGGCCCTCCAGCCCAAATATTTCTATATCCCTGGCAGGGGATCAAGATATCTGTAAGCAGAGACATGCAAATTTCCACGACTGAAGACGTGGCCCCAGCTGACGGAAGCAAAGGTTCTGAATCTGGTGTGTCTTTGGGCTATGGGAGAAGGCTTTCAGGGCAAGGAGCTGGTTTTCATGTTAAGAATCCTGCCATTTCTGATGATTTGTGACAAGCATAATCCCATACTAATTAGATTTCGGTGCATGTGTTGAAAGCACTGTGCACATTTAGATCGGTTGGGGTTTATGGAGGCTCTTGCTTGTTCTGCACAATTGTTTCAAAATTAATCTTTGGAAGCCGGTAAGCTCAGACCAGATACGGCAGCCAGAAATCCAACCAAAAAAAATCACTTTTTGTTTTCTAATTCTCCTGATCTAGTCGGGTAGTAGGCAGGTTACAATTTCTGACATTACGCTACCGCTCAAAAATGTCCCAAGCTGTCTGCTTTCATTGCATCAATGATATCAGCTGTGTTGACCTGCTCTTAGAGAGTTTTAATTCTGTTTGCTCTTGGCTAAACTCCATTCCTAATCCTATTTTCACCCATTTCTATCCAATTTAATACAGCTTCTGTAAGTCAAAATTAATTACTCCGTGTGCTCTCCCAGCCTTGTGGTCTAAAGGAATAATAGAGAAATCCTTCCTCATCGTTAACGGCACCTCAAGGCTGCTCTTATCCCAGGGAGCTGTGAGAGGGAGTGGGAGTTGCTTAAGAAAACCATAACACTTTGCTCCTTTTTGCAATTAGTATTTCATCATCACCGCTATCACCTCGGTCAGTCTCCGCGTGCCCGTTTGTGCATTTTTAGATGTGATACCTGCAGAAGAACACTGATCTCCTGGGGCAAAGAAACAAATCAGCACCTCCAGGTCACCTTCTCCCTTTTCCTTCACCAACTCAGAAGTATTTCATTTGCCTTTCATTTCCAGTATTAATTACTCCTTCCGTCCAACCTTTGCCAATGGGGTTCCCAAGGGGAGGAAGGATGGTTGTCTGGTCACACGCGTCTCACGTTTCGTTAGCCAGGCCTCCTGGTTTATGACTTACCCACCTAGACATTGAGTTTGTTCTTTAGAGCAATGCCACAAATTCCAATTAACTGAGATTCCTAAAGTATCCAGAAGATGTAAAGAATAATTCCTAATAAACCCTAGAATAATTATTTTATCCCTGGTCTGCAGGCATCTAGGCATCCTACATCCAGGAGGGATATTTGTTCCTAGGTTTTGTTTGTAATTGTTTTACATCCTTCTCTTCCTTCTACCTCTAAATATAGATACAGCAACCACTCACTACGGAACTGAGAGGCACAAGAGCTACCTGGCTGCTTATGCCTGAATGACAAATCTGCCAAACCACCCCAGCACCAGGCACCTTATATAAGAGCAATCTGTCAATTAATATAATGTAATAAAGAGACTATATATGTGAATGTCTTTTCTCCTTCATACAAACCACAGGAAGGTTTTTTCCTTACCCACATGGGAGATTGGGCACAGTGCCTGTCACTGCAATTACAACAGGTGGATAAAGTGAAGCCATGTTAACCAGCTCGCAGTGCTACGACACAGTATTAGCCTTACATGAGATTTTTGTCCATCTCTTGGCTGGGATGGGGGTAGAAGTGATATTTTGGGACATTGTTGGGACTCCAGGAAGGCATCACGTGGGGACATTGGGGGCTCCGTGTGCCTCCAGAGGAGAAAGCTTTGCTCATGAGCTCTCTAGTCCAGAATGGGAAAATCAATGGACATTAAAGTAATAAGCCTATGAAAAAGAAATGAAATGTTTGTGTTTCTGTAACTGTGCACACCCAGCAACCAGTCTGGCCCAAGCTGTTCCCAGTGTTGCTGCATTTCAGAGCTAATTGCCCTCATTGGAAAGAGGACAGCACAAAGCTCTAGAAGGAAACTTCAAGTGCAGTGTGGCCAGCTTCTCTGCCAAGATGCAGAGGGGAAATTTCCTCCCTAGTATTCAGTAAATTGTGTGCAGAGGGTAGTCAGAGTCCTCCAGTAAAAATCAAATGGCTTTTCCTGGGAAGCAGAATGAACCACAAGTATCAACTCAGTGACATCAGCGAGAGTGATACAGGGTTAAAAATATCTAGCCAATACAAAGTTTGTTTTTTCTATGTCAGACAATAAAATAAACCCATGATATAATAAAACAAAGAGTTTGCTTTCATACACTATTAAACCATTCATGCTGGCCCATGCTCTGTACTAAAGGGTAAAATCCAGTTATAGACAAAGTTACTATTAATGTAAAACTCTGCTCATTACATAGACCTAAGAGCAGATGCAGTTCTGCCATGTTCAGTTCTAAAAGATGTCATTGCAATGCTCTTATGTCTCCGAAGCATGGTTCACTTGGCATTTGGGGAAATATTTACTTGACTTCTTTCTTACTCTTTTTAATGTACTTGCTAAACCTTCACTAGAGGATTTTGTGTTTCAAAATATGTTTTCCTCATGTTTTGGAAAACAGCAAAATAACATTACGGATAATAGGTAACCACCAGAAATTCAGTCTGAATATCTTTGCAACAGCAAGACAATAATTACGTGATGTTTATGAGCAATACACAACTTCAGTTTGATCTCAGAATAAATCCTGTGGTCATAGTTTTGCTTTTACTTCTACAAAGTTCTTACTCCAACTTACAATTAAACTCTTGCAAAAAAAAAAAAAGTTAAAGTTAGGAGTAAGGTATTAAAGAAGAGAGGTTGTCACACCAAGAAATTATTTTCCTATGCAACCTCTAAATGTTCTGTAGCTAGTTCTAACAGACACTCAGCTTGTGTAACTACAGTGTCCCAAGTATCAAGAAAAACATGTTTACAGGATAGAAATAATCATTTTTCCTATAACATTATGCTAATTCAGGTAAACAATTTGAAAATGAAAGCTTTTTAAAAATTAACTCCACTTCCATCACTTCATTGCCATTATTCATGCTGCGTTGTCTTCCTTTTAGCCTCAGTAAATTGTTCCTCTTTCAATTTTTCAGTAATTAGCACGTTGGTACGTGTTGGGCAGGAGGTTGTTTTAGGATTTGATTACCACAAAGCAGCACAGCAGAGACATGTGGAACAGTATTGTGAGGCATTGCGTCTTTCCCAAGTGCCTGGTTCGTCTGCTCTTAATAGCATTACCCCTGTAGCTTAAACAGAAGTTCATGTTGCAGAGCTGACGTATTTTGCGTAGGACCAGCCAAAAAATTATGTTCCTTCATAATGAAGAATGTCAAGGTTTTGTAAGTCCTTTTAATCCCCACCAAGGCTTTTGGAAACTATTTGTGGGGGGAAAAAAAACAACAAACACAAACACAAAGAGAAAGACCCTGCCTGACCCACCCACGCCACAGAGCCAGTAGCTCGCTTGGTGGTAAAGCATCTCCCAGGGGAAGCAAAGGCCAAAACTGCTTGTTATATTTCATCTGCTAACAGAGCTGTGCTGCAAAACGAAGATATGCAAGTGCTAAAACACACCGAGCACAAAGGTGCTCTTTCATTCCTGGGAGCCATCATCTTCAAGTAATTAACTGGGGATTAGAAATGATGCCCAAACAAATGAGATACGGAAGGGCAAGAAATTATACTCCTTTCTTGAACCTTGCATTATATGGAGCGCTGCCAGTGCAAACAGCAAAGAGAACAGAGCGTTATGTCTTACCAATAATGAAAAAATAAGATTGCCGATTAGAGCGGGATGGTTGTTTTCAAAACAAAGCAACTCGGGGGCGGACAGTGCTCTGCCTGAGCCTCCAGCACGGTCATCTTCCGCTGCCCCACTTCCTGAGGGCTCGCCGCTCCTCTGTCCCCCGTAGGAAGCCAGTGCGGGTTGCATGGGACTTGCCACAGCTTCTGCAGCTGTAAATCAAAGGCTGTGTCAACAGCATGTCAGCAGCATGAAGGAGTACTGCTGCTCCTCATGCGGAGTTTTCTTCTAACAATCTCTTCCTTTCATTTGCCTTTTTACGGCTGATGCGTAGCTCAGGAAGCAAGCGCAGGAGCAGCGCATTTGGTGGTAGTAAAACTGCATTGTCTGCACCTCTGGGGGAGTTTTATCCCTGAGAAGCACTCACACAGCAAGGTACTGGAGCTGCTGGAGCACCACAGCCAGGGGTTGCCCGCAGCAGGGTCTCCAGAGGAGAGGTCGCTGGTGCTGCCCTCCTGGTGCACGGCTGGCCCCGCGCTCTCCATGTTGCTGCAAGCACAGCACGGAGCGCCCTGCACATACCTGAACTCCTCAGGCAATGTGTGAGTCCACAGCAAAATCCCAGTGCAGCTCTCAGGGAGCCTCATGGCTCCCCCAAAACCTCCACAAGGTGCACAGGCCCCAGCAGCTCATGTGTCCATGCTGCCCCTGCTGCTGGTGCCCTGATAAATGCTGGGTTTGCTCTGGTCGGAGCAGCAAGAACCCTGCTACTGAGGGCCCCCAACCCAGATCTGGGCCAAATCCTCTGCCCTCAGGCATCTCTGCAAACTCAGCCCTGCTTCTCCTGCTAAAGGCAGCAGCTGTCCTGCAGTGTGTTGGTGGCACAGGGAACAAGCCCACCTCGTTGTCAGCCCTATGGAGGAGAAAAGGAGGCAAGCTCTACAACCTGAGAGCAGTAATTGAGCGTGTGTGTTAAGTAACTTTACAACCATGCTTCACTAGGAAGCCAATAAAAGGACAAAACACAATCACCGTGCTTTAATTAAGAATCTAACATTTAAATGAGGTGCCTCATCTGCTTGTGTTAAGCATGTTTGATTTAATTTGTTATAGTACACTTATTAAATAAATCAGCTTTATTGAATTTGCTGTGCCGGTGGCATGCTGAACAGAAGTGAATAGGAGAGAAGCCGGGTCTGGAATTTTCTTTTTAAGTCAACGAAGGCTCTGTCTGCTTGCATTGGCATTCAGGAAAATTAATTCCAGTTAATTAAAGACGTGAATTTAGAGCAGATCAGTTCAGCCACCCTAACACTCCGCGCAGACCTTTTCATTCAGAATTCGAGCGCCGTTGATTCAGCTCAGCTTGATTCACTTGGAGTGTGATGCAATAAATTGAATTAAGGCCATTTAAAATCTGAATGAACAGTGGCACCAGCCTTTCTCAGGGGCTAATTTGCCCCCTGGGTCCCACCTGAGCATCTCCACATAGCACTGAGGTTCCCAGGAGCGAGCGGGTTGAGCTGCCCTGTGCCCTGCTCCTGGCCCCGTGGGAAGTGCCAGCAGCCAGAAGAGAGAAGCCCTGGAGGGGGGAACAGCCCTGGTGCCACCACCCAGCCACTCCCTGCCATCTCCAGTCCAGACTGGCATGGAAATGCCATATTTAAGCTCTCTTAGACAGGAGATCCAGTATAGAGCTATTAATACATACCAGCTGGGGAGAAAATCCTCCTGCAGTCGGCAACCTCTGGCAGGACCACAGATCGTGGAGCCCGGCAGTCCCTGGGGACCGGGAGTCCAAGCCCGTCCCCACCCACCCGCTGCTTCACCTGCAGCAGGGGCAATCGCCCACCTTTTTCAGGGAGCCCCCAGCCCCAGTCCCTGCAGGCGTGGGGTCAGCGACGTCCCCCCAGCACTCTCACACTCCAGCGCACCCAGGTGCGGGACGCTTCAAAAAACACCACCGCGAGCCCCAGCCTTTTCCTGGCTCGCCTCCATCCCTGCATACACTCAAGTCATACCTACTCATTTCACGGGGCGGGCAGGGGAGTTTAAAAGTCGCTTGTGAAGCCCTGGGCTGAAGGAGTGGGGCCGAGGCGTCGAGCTTGCTCCGTGGCACGTCGGCGGGGAGCGTCAATGAGCCCTTGTGCCGCCCGCCGCCGCGCGGTGCCGCCTGCCGTCCCTTCGGCTCTGCCTGCACTTCTCCTCCGAGGGAAATGAAATTCCTGCCTCGGAATTGGCGCCACCGTGCCAGAACTCCAGTGACCTCTGTAACCACACAAGATTTAGTGGTTACTTTATTTCAGCTGTAATGAGGCTTTGTAAACCGCTAAAAGCCAAATGTTTTCTTCTCCTTTAACTCTTGGTGGATCGCGCGAAATAAATAACAGAACAGACGTGCTGTCTGTGCATGAATTGAGAACTGGCTTGCAATTACCTGGTGTCTGAAGTGGGTGAGGCGGTGGGACAGGGAGCAGGTGGGTGCTGAGTGAGAAGCTGTTTGCAGACAGCAGCCCTCAGCCCCCCCAGCAGCAAAGCCAGGGCTGCCCAGGGCACAGGGACAACTCTGGCTGCACTGGGGAGAGCTTGGTGCCGGGACCAGAAGGCAGATTTCCCCTGAGTCTCATGCAGGCATATGGGAGCGGTCATCTCACCTCCTGCAGCTCCACTTGAGGCTGTCCAGAGAAGCACGTGCTCATCCTTCACTTGTTCACTACAAGCTTCATCTGCAGGAAGGCTCATTCCCATAAAAAGTGGTCTGGCTGCAGTCTGTCCTACTTGTCCCCACTAAAAACACCTGCCCTGAGTGCAGAAAGCTGGCATTAGCTGATAAATACAGCTGAAGTAGTTAGTGGGGATGTTTTTAGGGATGAAATGCTCTTTCTTTAAATGTATTCCTTATTCCAGAGCCTGCTTTGCTGCACCATAAAAAGGTGATGATCAAAATACACTGATGTGCCTGTGCTCTATAATGAACTGCTTCACCCTCTGCTGCTAATGGAAAAACTTGCCCAGTTTTTGTGCTTTGCATCATGTTGGGATGTTTGCCACTCCTGTAGCTGCAAGGGCAGCTAGTGTGGTGCAGCCGTTATGCCAGGATTCAGGAAGAGAAGCAGGGGTGTCCCCAGCACACAGACAATGCCACCGCTGTGCCACCACCACTCTACTATCACTGGGAACTACAGGGCCATGCAGGATTGAGCCGGTGTGACCCAATTAATTTGGAACAACTGGAAACATCTTTCTCCAGGTTTAATTTGCTGCATGAGTGAATATCGACTGTGTGATGATTTAATGTGGGAGAGGGGCAGGGCCCCAGGCAGGACCATGGCACTGAGTCACCGAAAAGAGGGCTCGTGCTCCCTACCTGGGCTGTCCCCCAGTGCTGGGAGCGATGTGGCACCCGGTGCCCACCCCTGCTGCCGGTCTCTGTAGAACTGTGTGCCCTGAGCCAGCAGGGACCTCATGCCTGCTGTTAGCTGATAGAGGCTGCTCATCGTGTGGAACTATTAATTTATCAGAAAACACTGCCTTCTGCCCACAATTTCTCCTCACAAGATGAACTCAGCTGCATGATCTATCCCTGTGGTTGAGACAAACCCTTTGAGGTGGAGGTAAGAGGAGTCTGCAGAGGTGAACTGAAAGTCAGGATTGCTGGTTTCAGCTCCCAGCTTGGCCCTGAGTAAATAATAACAAGGGAGTAATGAGCTTTAATCAGGTGAGTGATCCGCTTGTGCTCGGGGAAGATCAAGAATTTCCATCAAATTCACCTTGTGGGTATTTTGCACCCAACCCTCTGCCCGACCAACGCCATGCAGCAAACTGTGGCTGGAACAAGGGGCTGGGTTCAAAGGGCTGGGGGGTTCAGCAGAATTTTTTCAAGTGCACCTTCTCTTTGTTCATTTTCTGGTGAACTAATCTAGCTTGATATTCTAGTTTTTGTTACAGCCGTGACCTTTTCTATTCTAATTCACATATACAAGTCTAACCATTTTGGCATCTGTTAAGCTATTTGCTGTAACAATAATCTTGCATCAGTAAGTTCCACAAGTTTATAACCTATTGTACTGCAACAGTTTTATTTAAACAGATAAAGTCAGATTCTCACCTGCAGTAAGTTGGAGTGAAGTCAATTTATGCCATCAAAAGAGCTGGCCCAAATTTTTAATTTCATCAAACGCCTCTTTGATCTTCTATTAGAGGAAAGGCAAAATAAAAGCACTTTATAACTGGAGGGGGTTATGCCACGCGTTTTATCTTCTTTTGCCTCTTAAACTTTCAGAGTTCAACTGTGCTGTCCCTTTCAACCATTCCTGGTTAGAGAGCCCCACTGGTGACTCTGGTTTGCAGTGACCCTCAGTACACGTCCAGTGGATCACCTCTCTGGCTTGAGCCTGCAGGACAGATTTCCTGCTGGGTTATCCACTGTGAGAAGACACCTACACGTTGCAAACATGTTTTAGGGAAGGCAGCAATTAACTCCACACCTGCAGGGTGCCTTGCGGCTCTCTGCGGGGTCTGGTGCAAGACAAGGTTCTGCACTAGGTGGCCCTGCTCTTATCTGATCTCACTGCTCATGGGTTAAGGAAGGACCTTGTCCTGTCATTTGCTCTTGCTACCAGGAAGAAACATCTTCTCCGCATCCAACACCAAACAAAGGCTTTACTGTATGACGTTCTGCCATGTTCTCCTTCTCACCTTCCTCTTTAGTCCCTCCCTTGACCTCCCCATGATCCCTTAGATAAACCAGTTTCATCCCATGGAGCAGCCCTGCTGCAGCCAAATCACCTTCCTTTCCATTCCGTGTTGCCAATGTCATTTCTCTCTGGCATGGTACTTCAGCTGAACAGCACCCTGGGAAGGTTTCTCAAAAGGCATCTTTATGCCTCCATTGCTGTGTGGGCCAAGGAACACCATATGAGAAGACATTTTTCCAGTTAGACTCCTGCTTTTTACCTTTTTTTTCTTTTTTTTTTTTTTTTTCTTTCTTTCTTTTTTTGTACATGAGATCAGTCTCAGCTACTGAAAGGGCCCAAAAGCTTGAAATAGGTCAATGTGCAATGGATTACTGATACCCATCTCACCGAGGACAAGGCCATGCTGCCGTGACAGACCTCTGAGCATCATCTAAAGCTGCTCATTTTCTGTCTCCATCAGGCAGAGCTGGATCTGAAACCCCAGGCTGTGATGGAAGCACAGCTTACCTCGGAGCTGCAGGAATCCCCACGCTGAGCTCTGAGTGAGGAATTTAATCGAGTCGGGTCTCCCTTGTCTTCAGGAGTGACTCAGGCCAGCTGCTTGAGAGGAAAGTGCAAACAGCCAGCCGTGGGCCTCTGTGCCCAAAAGGGAAGTTTTGTCCTTACCCCTGTTAATTAGAGCTCTGCAGAGCACTGAAGCATGAGGACTTAAAACCTTTCCCCAGTATTGCTTCTGGGTTTCTCCTAAGCCTCTCTGGGTCATGCTGCTGGTGTTAAAACCCTGCTCCTGCTACGTTTCCCCCAGCTCTGGCTCACCTGCTGTGCCACAAGGCATCAGCAAGCCCAGCCAGCAGTTGTGCAGTAAGCTCCTGGAAACTCTGAAAGGTTAGAACATCCTTATAAACAGAAGGGCTACAAAAGTGGTATTTCCAGTCCTTCACCAGCATGGCCTCTCCCTGGGAGCCTTTGAGTCATGTTTTTCATAGCAAGGCAAAACTAAAATAAAAATAAAATAGAAAACCACAGAGCTTTTAACTTGGACTCTGTGCTGGGATCTGCTCAATGTTAGGAATAAGGCACTGGGTACTCTCCTGCTTTTACAGAGCCTACACATGGGCATGCCTCTAAAAGGGTCTGGTAATGGGAACAGGATGTAGGTCTCAAGAAGCGCTGATTTTGGTATCTGACCCTAATGATGATTGAAGACTTGCAGTGCAGAAGCAGGGAGTGGAGGCCCATGGACCCAGTGCCTTGCATCCGCTGGTCCCAGTTGAGTCCAGCAGGGCCCAGTGGAAGGGCGCATACTGCCCGCTGGGCCTCATAGATGGCCTCAGGGCAAAGAGGGAGCAAAGACAAAATCCCAGAGCACACAGGGGCAGTGGCCTTCCACGCCCTGCTTGTCGGGCAGAAGGGGAACCCTGCACTTATATTTACAGATGTTGGCCATGAGCGCCCTGAGATCTGCCTGCTGGCCTGGTGCTGGTGCAGCGCTGTCAGGCCAGCTCATGCCATGGGCCCTGGCCCCTATCTACACTCCTTCCAGCTAACGCTGAGCTGAAGCTGCACCTCCAGAGACAAAAGAGGTGAAGCTGAGCTTAGTTAATTCATTTAAACTGACTTCAACATGAGCCTGACTTCTCCTTTGTCTAGGCAAAAGCAAGAATGGGCTTGCTCACGGTGCGTAAGGCCATCGCCAGACATACACTTGGAGCCACAGAGGCTGTGACAAGAGCACGCAGGCCATTACCACACTAACGAAGCTGTGACCCACAAGAAGACCCTGCCAGCCCAGAGCTGGGAGTTACTCCCGGCACGGGCAGGAAAACCCATTGCAACCATACGTGAAGCAAGCCTGCACACGGGAAGAAGGTGTCTGCCACTGGGCTGTGCAGCAGCGATCGCGACAGAAGTCCCTGGCTTGTGAAGTTGTCAAACTGTAAAGTTAATGAGGTAGAAATGAGAGTTCGGTGCAGGCGTCTGAATGTTGGAATGACTCCCCAACGTGCTCCCCCTCCTCTTATTGCAGCCTGCGTAAATGAAGTGACTAAGGGTCTCCTTGGACGCCGGCCAACTTGCCACTGCTGCTGCAAGGAGTGTGCAGTCTTGTTTTGCAGATTAATAAATACGAAGTTGCTGGCGAAGGAAGAACATGTGGTTTCTAAGAACTAGACAAGCAGGAAAAGCAGACAGACATTACCGTGCTCCTTGTCCTGGAATAAAAAAAAAAAAAATGAAAACACACACACAACAAACGCCACACAAGCCATGCTTGCAAACACCCCTCCACCAGGCATGGGAAAGCAGTGCTGGGATAAGACAAAGCAGCGGTGTTTCTAGGAGGCTGGGGGATGCCGGGGGAGGCAAAGGCTTAGGTGCTAGGTGGAAAAAGATGCAGATTTTCGTGCTTTGCCACTGAAAGAGGAACTTAAGCTGGATGCATTTGGTGGGAGTTGAGGCCTGCATTGCCTGTGTGGAGGTACAGGTTGATGACCACAGAGCTGAAACGCCAGAAGGAGAAATGAGCTGGCGAAGGAAGACCTTCCCTTCTGGTACCAGTGATTGTGTGGCTCTGCAGGGAAACGCACAGCACCATCAGTGTGTCTTTGTGGGAGCCCAGGAGCAGCATGAGTAGTGCTGCAGGTGGAAATGAAGAACAGACCTGTGTGCTATGGAAAGGTGAGGGATGAACATAGACATCTGCAAAGTGCCTCGCTGGTTGACGAACAAGTGTACCCTCTGGGGGCTCCACCAGGTGACCTGCAGCACTGCTGAATTGTAGGAAGAACATGAATTGTAGGGGAAAACCCTCGTCTCATACTGCATTGCTTCAAATAAGCCATAGCCACATCTGTCCCTGGGTCCCACCACAAAGCAGGGGTCCAGGGAGTGACTTTCAGCTGAGGATAACAAGTTCAAAAGATTCTGAAAGTGGGAGCCAGGGTTGGAGCAGGAGTGACCCACGTGGGTTCAAATGAGAGTTTGGGCCCCTTTGCTGCTTCTTTCCCACACCAGAGGAGCTGGTCCATATGTGGACATCGAGAAGAGCAATCCCAGCAAGCCCAAACCATTTCCGACGTGCTGCTCGGCGTGTAGAGCAGGCCAGGCTCTCGCTGCACACATCTGTGCGCTCTGCATTATCTGCACCATCAAGCTTTCTATACTTCAGGCTCGAATCCACTCCCAGTGCATGCCATTTTGATAAAAAAGCAGCTGTTTAGATCCGGTATCATATCCAGTGTGCAGACAAACACATGTAATGGCAGCCCAGGGGTACTCTGCTCTCTGCTGATGACACACACAGCAACAGGGAAATTGTGAAGATCAATTTTACACCTAATTTAACATGAGTTAACATGTCTCTGTGAGTTTCCTAATGCAACACAGTCCCACTGCGTGTCACTTACAGCTGTTTCCTTTATTTTGTGACTTCCAAAATTGCCGACTTGTGAGTTTAGGAAATTGCCAAGCTGTGACTTTGGATTTTGCCGACTCGCGCCTTCCAAGATGCGCTGGAAAGGCTCCAGGGAAGCTCTGCGGCGGCTCTGGAAAAGCTTTAACGTGTCTCATTGGGAGCGGGGGTGTCTGAGATGGCTCTAGGGCATGTCCGGAGACACATTTGAATTCCTCTAGGACAAAGACTGCCCACGCTCTGGTGTGGATTTGGAAATCTCCTAGGAGCTCTGGAAGGACTATTCAGGAGGTCCAGGATTGCCACAGGAGACTTGGTGCTATTGGGATGGTGCTGTGGGGCTCGAGGGAAGCTCTGCAGAGCTCTGTGGGGCTCTAGAAAGCTCCAGAGGCTTGGTTTGCCCCAAAATTAGCTCTGGAAAGGCCTGAGATGGTTCCTGCAAAGGTCACGGGGAGCTCTGTGAAGGCTCTGGAAATGCTGTGGGCTCTGCAGGTCTCCAGAGATCTACAGAAGCCACAGCGCCACTCTGCAAAAGCCACAGTCACAAATCGACAGCTTCACAGGGTTGCCACTTGGCAGCATCGGGAGGCTGTGACTGCAAAATTCACATTTGTGACTCAGCGGATCACAAAGTCTGTGATTTATCGTGTTTCACTGCATTTTGCAAGTGTTTCACATTTGTGGGTTACAAATCTGAGGAGCTGTCAGCTGAAGGGCAATTTTCAGGCATACTTCCGTCCCATTACTGCTCCTCCATCACCTCTCCTGCTTCCTTCACTCTCAGAGAGAAGAACCAGAGTTCAAAGACCGTGCTCGAGCCTTCCCACATACCTGCACACCTTCTTCCTCCTCATTTTTTTTCTTTGCAGAATCGCTGTTTTTCCGTACACAGAGTACAATATTTTCCAAGTTACTTCTTCATGTTTAATCACTACTAGAAAGCCAGCCCTTTCCTGCCTCCCCTTCTTCCCCCACGACAGATTTTGTTTTCTTACAGGTTTCACACCAGCGTCTGACTGCACACATTTTCCTCTGCCTTGCCTTGTCTGCTTTCATTTCTCCGTCCCTGCGGTATCCCTTCACCTTTCCAGGCAGGAGCCATCTGCACCACACCCTGACGTTTGCCTTCTGTACACAAGCACAGTCACTTAATTCAGTTTCTCCTCGATGGCCACAGTCTCCCCCCCTCTCCCCTCTCTCACCCAGCGGTGCTGGCACTGCTTTTCCTTTCCCTTCTGGTTTTCAGCACTGTTGCACACCACAGGAGATATTATTGTGCTGCCTTATGAGAGGCAGAGAGAGATGGTCCTGCTTCTGGGAACAGATTGAGAGGACAGCATAGTGCAGAAGAAAAGCAATAGGATGCATTGTATTTCGTTTTCCCACTCTGGCAGCTACTAAGCGTACCCATGTAAATGTGTGTGCCAGGTGGGAGGACAGCAGTGGTGGGTCGGATGCTGGCAGCATGAGGGATGCAGAAGCTTTCTTCCATGTGTCTGTCTTCCAAGTCTCGCTGTGGTTTTACCTCCTGTTTTGCCACTAAAGCATTGCTTACATTTTGCAGTAATCTCTAAAGAACAGGACTTCATGAGAGGCACTGCAGAAAGAATCAGCTTGCAAAGTCAGCATGCCAACCTTGTTTTATATAATTCCAACATTTCCCAGGAATTCTCATTTAAGACATTTTCACCAAAGCACAGTCATTCAAAAATTCCTTGGAGTTTCACTTGCAAAGCACAAATCATATGAGGGATGCCAATTCACATGAGTCAAGACAAGCAGGTCAAAGTTGGTGGGATGGACATCTCCTTACAAGTGCTTTGCCCTGTCTGTCTCCCCCATGGGGGCACCTTTCTCTGGGTCTCTGCTCGCCATCCCCAGCCCTGATTGCATCCATCAGAGCTGCTCGCTGCCTGCTCCTGCAGCAGAGAAGGAGTTGAAGCTCAGGATCCCTCACTCAGCTACATGGTGTTGTTAATGGGGTGAGATGCTTGCAGCAAGCCCTGCCTGCCCCACCATGTGCTGGAGACATCTCCTTTTCCCACCTCCCAGGCATGGCCTTTACCTCTTGTAAAGTGGTAGCAACAGCTCCTGTTCTGTAGACCTCAAATTCAGCAGCTCCCATCCCAGAGCTGGAGCTCGGGGGGCTTTTAAACACAGGTTAAGGTGAAACTCCAAAATGCTGCAGGGAATCAAAGTGCTGCTTCTTCCAGCTGCCTTCATCAAAACAGCACAATTGGTTCTTCATCCTGCAGTAACTAAAGTTTTTTTCCACTGGGTCCAAAGACTGATCATATGCCATGCTCCCCATTTCCCAAGCCCAAATCCTCATTTACCCAAAGGTATGAAGTAGGCTCAGTCTGCATCTCCATCTGCCTCTCCCATGCCCGTGTTTTCCCCCTTTTTCTACGAGGGCCTTTTCATCTGGGCTGAGCCACCAGGAAAAACGCGAGCTGCCTCCCAGCTCCTTGGCTCCACAGCATGGTCGCCGGGATTATGTTGCAGATGTTGCCTGGGCTAAATGTGTAAGGATACTACATGGTGGTGTCACAGCTGGACATCCCATTAATAAGAATAATATTTGGTTTGAGCCATTTTAATTGAAACCACGGCTGTAGCAGCATGTATTTTTTTCTTAATCGTAGGCAAACGTGTTCCTCTCGGCCCTCCCCGCCTCCTGTGCAATAGTTATTGCTCTAAGACATCTGGTTTCACAGTTCAACAAGCACAGGCGTATTTCCACCATGTAGTTCCTCGCTTGTTGACAGGGCAGAATTTTTTAATATGGGGTTACTATCATCCAGACTTCCTCCACCTCCTCATTTATGTGACGGATACCTCTAAACAGTCCCTCAGCTCCTCCATCTTCAATCTGCTGGCCCAGTTTTATTAGCTCGCATACATGACACCTCGATGTCTGATTTCCCTCTCCCCTCCCCTCCTAGATGAAATCCAAACCCCAAACGTGAAACGGGACTGATGCTTTTTTTTTTGCTTTTGCTTTTTTTTTTTTTTTTTTTTCCCCTTTTGCCTTTTGTTTAGGGCTGTTCTGTAGAAACAAGGCCAGCAGCTTGGAGGCCATTAATATGGTTTGGGGGTGGGTGTAAGGGCAGGATGAGCCCTCTGCTCGGTCTGGATCAGGGCTGTAGGACAACCAGGAGCACAGCAGCTCCACAATCTCAACTTTCTTTCTCCATTGCCTCAGATTTTGCAGCCATTACATTTTGCAAAGTGCTTTGGTACCCATGTGAAGGCAAAAGGTGTGATCAGCCACCAGGGCTCGCCCGCTGTGGCCAGGCTGACCCGTGCCAGGGGTCTGCATTGCTGCTAGCCAAGAGGGAAGTGGCACGGCTCTTGCAGCCCTGCTCTACCCTCCACATCCATCCCTCTGGGCAGATATTTCCAGCTGCAAACCAACCCCTCTGGGTGGTGGAAAGCATCACCCCATTGCAGCGATGGAAGGAGGGGAGGTGACTGGCACAGGGCACTGGAGGTGCCAGGAGGTGCCAGCAGCAAGGTATCCCCGTGGAGATGGAGTCAGTTTATATAAATCATTGAGCAGATGAGAAAAGGGCATTGAGGTTGCACTGGACTGGAGGGAGCCCAGTGGCAAAACCCAGAGCTGAACTAAGCCACTCCAGCAGGACTTTGTGCACCACCTAGGAGAAGTTTGAGCCTGGCTCAGAGAGGTGCACGCTCACTGCAACAATTGCACCTGCTTGCCCGAGGTGTGAACTGGCCTTTGTTTTTTCTTTTTCTTTTTCTTTTTCTTTTTCTTTTTCTTTTTCTTTTTCTTTTTCTTTTTCTTTTTCTTTTTCTTTTTCTTTTTCTTTTTCTTTTTCTTTTTCTTTTTTTTTTTTTTTTTTCTTTTTCCTCTCTAGGCTTTATTGTGCAAAAGGGGAAAAATAGAAGCAAAAATTATTAGGTAAGGTAAAAACAAATTTTACCTTTCATTCTTGGTTTATTGGTTACTGGAAAATAAGTTTTACAAACTATCTCTTGCAAAGGACTTGTTTTCAGCTAGTTTATATAGTAGCTTTTGTTCACATAAAAATTTAGAAAGCTACTTTCCTCTTCTCCTTTCCCCCCCCTCCAATACATAAGGGAGGTATTACAGTGTGAAATATATCTACCGCTAGCAGGGCTGTGTTGTGAAGCTAAAATGAACACAGTAAATTCTGAGAAGGAATTTGTTTAACCTATAACCTTAAAGTAATAAGTGGAGTGCTAAATGTTTTGGCTCACACTGATATATTTTTATAACACTTGGCAAGGCAGCTAGGAGTCTGAAAGAAAAACTCGAGCACTGGAGAAACAGCTCCCTGCCTCTCCGAGCCTCGGCCAGGCGCGGAGCCCTGTCCTCTGCGCAGACACCGGGGGCACGCGTGGGGCCGCGTGCGCACACGTGTGGGGCCACGGCAGCCGCCTGAAATGGGACAGTGAAGCCACTGCAGCTCGACCCAGCTCACCCCCAGCCTGCTTTGGGCTGTATTAGTTGCATTTGGGTTTTTGTGGCTTGATTAAAATCCCTCCGGAGGGTTTTGGGGAGAGCACTGGGAGGCAGAAGTGGATGCAGTGTGGGTCCCACGCTGCTTGGACCCCCGGAGCTGGTCAGGGGCATCCTCAGGGCCCTGCTGCTCCCCATTTCCCCATCTGCCACTGGGAACAGCAGTTACCCTCCTCCCTCCAGCACGCACACACGTTTTCCCGAAGATTTAAGGGGGATGCAATGTGCAGGCCTGGTTTTCCTTCATTAACACCCGGCTGACATGGATTTCAATAACATCACCCCCTGCTCGTGCCACCATCAGGGCTGCGCGCGGGGGTGCCGAGCATCGCTGGGTCTCACCACGAGCCCCCTCCGGCTCCACAGCAGCCACGGGGCAGAGGGCAGCAGCCTGACCTCAGCTCCCCAAAGCCGCAGGGAGCTGCAGAGCAGGAGTTTGCACGGCCGAGGTGCAGACCAGGATTCGGCCCATCGCCTGGCGGGGGGCCAGGGTACAGTCTAGCCTGAAGCCCGCCTGTGTACTTTGGTTGCAAACCCACGCGCCACAGGTTAAAGCAAATCCTTCTTTCTTTCCAGACAACGTCACTCCTGTTGCACCTCGGCCCGAGGTGGTGTTTTTCCTGGGGGGAGACCAAGGGCGCAGCGCTGGAGCCGGGTGAGGTGCTGCTGGGCTGCCCCGCTCGGGCAGAGCTGGCCGGGAGCCGAGGGGCGCATGGGGGCTCCAGGGCCCCGCTTCTGGGGGGTGCAGAGGTGGGGAAGGAGGGGATTCAGCCCCAGGAACCAGCCCAAGGGCTGCCAGCAGGCCAGGGCACCAGCAAAGTGGTAGCCTCGCCATGTAGATATGGGAAAATGGATTGTAGTGCCTCTGGTCCATGCAGGACACAGCCCTGAGAAGCAGAAAGCGTTGATATTCTTTGCTTAAAGATGGGGAAACCGAGGCACGGAGATATTAAGTGACCTTTTTGCAGGACACACGGGAGCCTGTGGTGGACCAGTAGGTGCCACGTGTCAGCACAAGGTGAGGAGCTCAGGACCCCTCTGTCAGCCCCCTGAAGCTCACGGGATTCACAAGGGGACATCTCTGAACCAGGGTATTCCTCCTCCCGCTAGCAGCCTCCCCGTCAAGCACCATGCCTACAGAACCAGCCTGCACCCTACCCCAGGGAGCGGGGACAGCAGCAGGAATGTTTCGTGCCCCTCATTCTCCTTTTTTTTTTTTAATTTGGCATTATTAATCTCGGGGGGGACATAAATAACCTCGCTCGCCCCTTCCCCGCCTCCACCTCCCAGATCATTTACTATGGATTAATATTTGCTAGCTCGTTTGCACAGTAGCCTGTAGATTTTCAGCCTCCTCGCTGGAATGATGTTGACTTGCAGAGAAATTACAGGGGCTTTGCCCTGGTACAAAGCAAACAGTGTGTGCTGTAATCAGACTCAACACCTCAGCAAATAATGAAAAGAGATATTATGTGGCTATAATTTCCATGCGGGATTAGGTGTTTGTCTTGTAAAGCATTCAGGTGCCGCCGGGTGTATAAATGAGTGTGTAATTATGGTCATCAGGTTAAACAGAGGGAGCAGGAATCCGACCCGGGCTCGGGCGTGCACAGATGGGCCTGGCGGTAGCTGTTAATTTGCAGCTATGAATGGCTCTTACAGGTCCTGAATATTTGAGTGACTCTGCTTCTATTTATGGTTCCCGAAAGCAGAGCCCGACCCAAGGCTCGCAGAGGTCCACGGGAGCCTTTGCCCCGTCTCGGCACTGAGCCCCCTTCAGAACGGCTTTTGCTCATATCTGATTTTTGGCATAAATCAGATGTGTTCGATGGAGGAGAAGCACCTGGGCAGGGAGAACGTGGGGACACCGCTGTCCCAGGGACGCTTCCCCAGCAGCTCCTTGCTCTCAAGGGGTTTGGGCAGCGGGCAGGAGGGCGTGATGGGATGGCAGCACACGCGAAATTTCCTCCTGAATCGGTGCCTTGTTCCCTAAAGCTGGAGTGGGACCAACCTATTTTCCCCAGGCCAGCTGGGAGCTGACAGCTACCACTGCAAGCTCAGGGAAAGGCACCAAAGGATGACTGAGGGGTCTGAGCGCAGGGGGCAGAAATATCTCCTCCAGAGGCTTTTGCCAACAAACCCCAGCAGGGTCCAGCATGAGGTGACCAAAGCCCAGAAATTGAACCCATGCAAATCTCAGACTGCTCTGGGCAGGAAGAATTGTTAGCTGCTGCATAAGACTCCATGAAAAAGGGATGGACTCAGCCCCTCCGGATGGATGCGGGGATGGACCTCACACTTGGGTCCAGTACGGAGACAACCTGAGATATCTCATGGCCAAAAAGATCCAACCTTATCCCACACTCAGCTCCACAAACCTGATGATTTATCCCCTGCATGAATTAAGCCTACCCACTCAGTCCCAAGCCAGCTTGCCAGCTCCTGAGCCTTCCCCATGCACCCATGCAGAGGACCAGAGCCGTGGGGATGAGGCCGACACCCAGGAGGTTTTTGGGCAGCCCGGCAGGGAGAGGAACAGCTTGGCAAAGGCCGGGGCATCGCGGGGCCGCAGCCACTGGAGCAGGATGGAGGAGGCCGGAGGAGGAGGAGGCAGGAGGAGGAGGCTGGGCTGGTGCCCAGCAGAGGACGCGGCGCCTGCCCAGGCTCTGGCTCAGCTGCTGGAGCCAAGGGGACGATTTGCAGCCCCGGCAGCCGCCTGGAGCCATCCCGGCTGCCCAGCCTGCAGGCACACCAAGGGGGGGAAGGCAGGAGAACTACGACCCCACAGCACCCTCAGGGCCACATTTTTCCCCAAAATCCCACCCCATCATGGGGCTGCCCCTGTGCAGAGCCCCCTGCACACGGCGGGTCAGTGTCCTTAAGCAGATGGGTGCGCAGCCCCCCCGGCACTCGAGGGAAGCAGCCCGGCCAAAATGTCTACGCCAGGCTCACGCCTTCCCCGAAACGGAGTCGCGGCTTATTATAGCAAATGTTATTGCAGCGGCGAAGGAGGCTGCATCCAGGAGCAGGCAATATCCTGCCTGAAATGTTCAGGGACCTCTGCCATGTGCGCATTCTTCCACGGTGTAATTAGGGTGGCAGGCGCTGGCGACAAGCGCGCAGTCTGCTCGGGACGGGGTTGGGTGTTTTTTTTTTTTTCTCTCTCTCTTTGCAGGAGATTCACCTCACATTGGGAACACACTGGTTTATTGAACACAAAATGTTCCAGAGGAAATCATTAAAGTGGGGTGGAGTGACAGAGTGCTCCGTTAATGTCACCTAAGAGAAAAAGGGCTTCCAGAAAGGAAGAATTCAGGAAAGCCCTGACGGCCCCACATGCTCTCGGTGAGAAACGGGGACGTGAAGCCGATGCTCTCCCAGGGAAAGTCTGCAGCAAGCCGATGGCTCCTGGGATCAGCATGAATAAAACGTGGATGTTCTTAAAGCAGAGCCCAGCAGGAGCTCATGCACAAGCCCACAGCCCTGCAGCACCTTGGGTGCACCCAGGAGGCTGGGGGTCCATGTCCCCACTGGGGACACTGGTGGAGGGGAGGATGCTACCCCCAATCTTCTGAAGGCCACAAAATTATTTTCAAATTAAGAGTTTTAACAATCTCTTATCAATGTTGCAAGGCTTCTGCTTGCTGCAGAGACCATGCATGCCTCCTGGTTGGAGAAGTGTGCGTTCAGGGAGGTTTTAAAGGAAAGGACATCACAGCAGGAGCCATGGAGAGTGATGAGGCTGGGCTCTGAGCAGCCCCCGGTCACTGCATGGGTCTTATCTCTGCCCACACAAAGTCCCTGCGGCTTCGTAGGGATGGGTTCAGCCCTCTCCCAGCAGAGACATGAGCAGCATCTCAGAATAAACTGGGATTCACACCCCAAGATGGGGATGAACCCACTGGCAGGGCTAGGAGAAGTGGAGGTCTGCAGGTGTCAGCTTGCACCGTAGCCATCAGGGGCAGCAAGCTCCAGGGTGCTTGGGCAGAGGATGCTGTAGGTATGTGGCCGGCAGAGTCGGGACATTTGGTGCCCTGAAACAGTCCAGAACATGTAATAATTTACTATTTAAGTCCACTTCAGCAAGGGAAATGCAGACCTTTAACCCAGACTAAGTAACCATAAAGCCCATCTCCTTCAATTGCAGAAGAATTAAATGGGGAAAAATTAACTACTGAGTAGGCCTGTGTTTGCTGAGGGTGTCTGGAAATAACTTCATTCATTCCACGCTAGGTGGGTATATGGGGGAAATGCGTTACCCTGAGCGCTGCCTTTGGGTTTCACCTTAAAGCACACACTTAATATTTAGCTTGTTGTTTTCCTGTCTCCTCTCTGGGGTGACCTAGTCCCCAGGGAGAAACTTCCACAGCTATTTCGGAGCCCAAGGATGTGATTCATTTCGAGCAACCTATGCAAACACTGCAATAAGTGTCTGCCACCCCAGGAAGTGGAGGAAAGCTGTCACTCTTTAAGCTCCGTGGTGGGTGCCTAAATTCACAGCGAGTTTCTCCCACCAGCCTCATGGGTGGGTGCCACGGTGCCGCTGCTGGCTGCTGCCACCCCATCCGTCCCCAGCCTGAAATGTCTGTCCCAGGAAAAAAGGACTGTGCCTTGGGTAGAGAAGGCACAGCCATCCCCAGGTGGCCCTGCAGCAGCCAGGCACAGCGCCTCGTCCTTTCAGCCAGCTCCGTGCCCCAGCCCCAGTGCCCAGGGGAAAGCTGGGGGGGCTCAGTGGGCTGCAGGGAGAGGGAAGAGCCTGCTCACCAGTGAGGATTCGGGTAGTTTCACAGCAGCAGTGTGTAATTCAGAGAGAAAATTTAGCCGGCTAGCTGCAGCAGATGCAGCTGCATTCGCACTGGGAGGAACAGGATTTTAAAAATTTGGAAAGACAAAGCCTGAAGGTCCTCATCCTCTAAACTACATCCAGCAAACCTCTGTGGGCCCGATAGCTGACATTTATATCCACCAAGGGAGCTGTAAAACAATTCCCTCCCGCCTTGGTGCAGTTCCAAGCAGCCTCTACATGGAGCGAATGATGCAAATCCGTGCCCCTCTTTTTTGCATCTCCTCTGCATGTCTCCTCTTGCACCGTGCCTCGCTGCCCCTGCTGCAGCCCTCGGGATGGGGTCAGGGCAAGCAGGCAGTGCTGCCCAGCTGGGATCGGGATGATGGGGCTGGGACTGGGAAAGGGGGTGGGAAAAGGGGTGGTGATGTCGGCAGGGATGGGGCATTGGTGCCGTCTCGCTCAAGGAAGGATCCAGCTTCAGAGCCAGCAACGTCAGTTGGTATTTTCCTTCGTCTCCTCTGTAGGAACTGACACGATTCAGCTCTGTTCATCTTTAAGAAATAAATGAAAGTTGCAGGGGGATTTCAGGAGGTCACTGAGTCTGGCTGTGGTGGGAAGGGAGGCGGAGATGGTTTCATCTCACTCTTGCTTGTGGCCGGGTGCTGTCTCTAGCATCCCTGGGAAAAAAGAAAAAGCAGATGCTCACAGCAGAAAAAAGCCCCTTTGCTCTCAGAGCAGTCAGCTGGTGAGGAGTGACTGCAAGGGGCATCCACAAAACCACCTGCTCCCCTGCTGTTATCCTGGGCAGGGGCCTGGGCAGCTCAGGGTTGCACAGCTGAGGGCTGGGGGCTGCAGGCAGCACTGAGGGGAGGACAGGATCTGCTGTGAGAGCCCCAAGCCCACACTCAGCCACCAGCAGGCATGAGCACATCACCCCCAGGACGCTGCCCCCACCGGGGTGATGACATAAATAAGAGTAATAAAACCCCGCTCTCACCGCAATAGCGAAGCCGGAGCGTGGAAGAAAGAAAAAAAAATTATGCAAAGGAGGTTTATCGGCTGATCAGAATAACAAGTGAACTCGATCTGGAAGGGGACAGCCTTCCTGGGTAATGAGGATTATTTACACATCATTTCCCTTGCAAATCAGCCGCACTCTCCCAGTGCCAGCGGCACAGGGGGACGGATGCTCAGCACCCGGCTGTGCCCCTCCGAGGGGCCGGGGCGGCGCAGGGGGCTGCAGCACATCGGCAGCTCCGTGCAGCACGGTGTGAGGCTTCGCCGGGTGCCTCGCAGGCATCGCTCTGCTCTCCGTGGCCGCGCTGCATGGCTCCAGCAAAGCAGATAACGTCATCCGCAGCCGCTGCCGAAGGGGGAGTTGCAAGCCACAGAAGCGAGTTTACATTTTGGCAATTAACAGTGTTCATAGCTATTTTGCTCGTCATTAGCGGGCAGAGCATCTGTCCCGTATCACGGAGCAGCACTTGCCAGTGACCCTGAAATCCTGCGCGGCGAGGCCAGCGTCTCAGCAGGCTGGATGTCCCGCTTCCTCGGCTCCGAGGGATCGCCCGTTATTGAGTGCAGCTTCCAAGCAGTGCTCAGAGAGCTGTCTCTCGGAGCTATTTGGGTCTTACCCAGGCTTTCTGGGCCAGGACTATTCCCATATGCATGATCTATGTGTTCCAAAATATTAGCGTATTGGAAAGGTCCTAACTCAATTTCACTCTGCGTTTTCCAGACATTTATTAAAACAGTGAGCTGTGAAATTCTGCTGCGGATTCCCCCCAGCTCAATTTGTGTCTGGGATGGAAGAGCGTGGAGAAGACCGATCCAGTGCGAACCAGCACAGGGGAAACCCTCGCTGGGTGCTAACAGGAGCCTCTCACAGGGATCCCAGCGCGACATGTGAAACAAAAGCTGCTTCTTCTCGAGTATTCAGTGCAAGGAAACACCACAAATAACCAGGGCCTCTTTGTCTCTGTTAGAAGGATGTTTGTGGGACTCTCTGGAGCATCACCTCACTTTTCTTGGAGTGTTCCTGCGCCATGGCCAGTGCTGGGCACAGCCCTGGGTGAAGACAGAGTTTGCTCTTGCCTGCAATTGTCCCTGATCTGGGGTTTCTGCAGTCTTCTGCTGTCCCGTGGAAGGAGCAGAGTCCTGGAGGAGGAAGATGTACCACAGATGTGCCCGGGCTGCCAGAAACAGAAGGGATGGGACATCAGGGCTGGCCCATCCCAGAGCTGTGTTAACTCCCAGCACAAGCTCTTCCAGCCTCCTGGGAGCAGGGTTTCAAAGTGTCACCCGTGGGTGTGATCTGCCACCAGGGCTCCGGACCACCAACGACGGTGGAAGATCTCTGAGCTAAGGCTCCTGGTGGGCAAGCACCATTTTGCGGGTTCAGAAAAGATCCTGCCCTCCCAAATCCTGCTCCTGGTGAAGGACCAGCGGTGTGACCATGCAGGACCTCCCTCTGTTCCCACTCAGCTCTGCTGGGGGATTTTTGGCAGGACATTAGGCCGGGGCTCTGTGGGAGGAGGGCTTAGCTCCAGACACACATGGCCGGGGTGGGCACGTGGAGCTCCACAAGCCACCAGCACAGAGGAGCCACCACGGCCCCGCTGAAGATGTGGAGAAATATGAAAAAAGGGGGAACAGAATTATAAAGTCCCTGTGAATATTCTGGGTAGTAGCCCGAGTCTGGCAGGCTCAGCGTGCTGAAACCCACCACACCCACGGCCAACAATGCACATTCATCTCGGCGTTCTGGGGGGCAGAGGGCGGCTGCTTGCACGCCGGCGCTGGGACTTTGTTCCAGAGCATCGTGCTGTGGGACGGGGACGTCCCAGCACAGACATCGTCCCATTGTCCCTCTGCCCCAGCGCTCCCACAGTCCAGAGCCGGTCTCCGAAGAGCAGACAGAGGAGGTGTTTGGGGGTTGTGTTTCCAGCCCCGAGGCCATCTGCGCTACGTGGACTTGCCAAGCTCAGCGCCGCTCACCCCAAAAACCTACAGAAGGATTTGCACCATTGTTAAAAATTTAGAGGCAGGCTTATTGCAGGATGTTACAGTTGAGTTTCGGTGATGGGTTCTCCAGGAGTTGCTGTAATAAAGAGCTCATTGCTTCGTGGGCTTTGGGTACCAAAGGGCCAGGACAGCAGCCACTCAGCCAGGCTCCACTCTCATCACGCTTGTGCAAACCCAAAGTAACATTCCTGGTGTCAGCAAAGATGCTGCGTGTTTGGAGGCTTACGAATGGAAATAGGATTTGGCCTAAGATTTCTCCCAACAATCTTTTCTCATGCAAATACGGCCATTTTGCACACAGCCTGAATACCAGATCAGCACACGTTTTACTGCTCGGGCAGTCTCACGCTTCCAGCACACAACCTGCAGCCCCATTCCTGGTTGTGCCGCACATGGGCACGGGGCTTTCCCTGCCCAGGACCCCGCGGTGCCATCCACTGGTAGTGGCTTTGCTCACTGTAAAAGCAGATTGCAGTTGTTGCTCTATTTGCAACATCAGCCCATCAGATGGGACGGCCAAGGGCTGCTCCCGTGGGAGCATTCAGCCACGAAGCTGGGAGGAGCAGAAGAAATCAGGATGCGACGAGGAACCTGGGAAGCCCACAGGGAGCTTTGCTCGGTCTCCTGGCTGTGGATGAAGGTGCTCGAGCATCGCAGCACGGGGAGGGGACAGGCGGAATCCCCCAGCTTAGGTAACAGCCATGGGGCAGAAACGCTGGAGGAGAAAGGCATAGGAAGAGGAGAAAGGCATATTTCTGCTCCGCCAGCCGTAACCAGGGCGCACAGCCCTCATTCCCCAGTCCCTTCAGGTGCTGCGAGGGACCCGAGCCGGGGGAATTCACTTTTGTCTGGCTCCCATCGCACTGATCCCGCTGCAGCTGGGAGGGGATTTCCCGTCAGCTCCAACCCAGCTGCTTAAAAAACTCTTCCACTAAGTGAGCTAATATTTCATGAATAAATTGAAGTGGTCAAGTCCCATTTTGTGCAGAAAGCACGGTTCCCTGCCGATTAGCCTTCTTGGTACTTTCGGGGATATAAATAACTTCACAGGCTCGTTCTCTGCGCCTTTCAAAATAAAAGCAACATTCAGTTATTTGATTTTTTTTTTAATTTTATGCAAATGATCTTCTGTTCTGTGTTATTATGTAAACGAGCCAACTGAAATGGTAATGAGGGAACCCAGAAGTATGCATATATTAACTGCCGCTTTGGAGCTTTACACCTCCAGAAATGGCACTGAATTGCATTTCTGAGGGAGGGACAGGTGTCCGGAGGGTGAAGATTTTATCCCAGGACTTGGTCACTTCTGAAATCCCTGTATATGAACGCTTCCTCCCCAGGAGAACAATCAGGCCTTCCTTTCGGGGAGCGAGTCAGCATTTCAGCCAGAAATGGCTTATTTTCAGCGTGAGAAACGTGGTGCCTGCAGGGGCTGTCAGCCTGGCAGCAGCGTTTCATGTCCCCCCCGCCACAAGTCCAGCTCAGACCCGAGCCCACTGAGGCCAGGCAGCAGCAGCAACCCACAACGAGGACAAAGCTGGAGGAGTTTTTCTCTCCATGTGCTCTGTTGCAGAAGAAACTCTGGGGAAATCATCCCGAGGTGCACCACAGCAGGGCCTGGAGGAAAGGAGCATTTCTGGGCTGGCCAGAGCCCATGGTGGCATATGCAGGTAGGATGGTTAAGTCCTCAGAATAACTTCTTGTGTGCTTGAAGTAGAAGCAAAGCCCCTTTCCAGAGGCAATGCAGTATCTAGTGAAGCCCAGGGCAAAAATCACCAGTGTGAGAGGAATTAAAACATTTCTGCTTCCTAAAGAGCATCCTGGAGTCTGCCTGCTGCATAGGACATGCCCCATGCAAGAAGAAAAAAAGAAGAAAAAAAAAAAAAGAAAGAAAAAAATAATAAAAAATAATATAAAAAAAATAGAATACCATAACAAGTAACATCTTCATTTTCTGCACTCTTCAAGAACATTCAAGGGTTTCAACCAAGATGAAAGCATCAGTTTTTACACCTTTCTAAAACACCCTGAGATAGCTGAAGCTGAGACCACGAGGGAGCAGGATCCTCAAATCCCTCCTAATCCCCGTGTTTAGCAGGGATGTTTGAAGTGATTAGAGGCGCAGCGAGCACCGTTCCCAAGAAGGTACAGCAGATGTTGGACACGGAGGTGCACTAAGCTCTCGGCTGTAGCTGGACTGCAGAAATTTTGGCCCAAATCCATCCCAACATGTCTGACCATTGTGATTATTTGGCTCCAGACACAGCAGACTGGACCTGTAATATCACAGCACGGATCCACTTCTCGCATTTTGTGAACTCGCCACTGCATCAGGAGCTGGAGTGAAATTCAGGGGCCTCCTGAAGGCAGCGGGAGCCTTGTCCTTGATTCCAAGGCACGGGGGAGCTCCACATCTGCAACGTCTGCTTCGTAATTAAACGTGAACCATCAAATAATGGATAATTTGTCATAGCGAAAACTACACCAAACACATAGGTCTGATCCAAAACCCCATGAAAGGCTGCCACTGAGCCGACTGGGTTTTGGAACAAGCCCATGGTGTAATAAAAAATAAATCCCTGTAATTAGGTAAAAGGGAAAATCCGAAAGATGCCGTTTGAGCCATTTAGGGCTCCAAATCTGCACCCTGGGGTTAGGGCTGGGTGGCCCTGGGACCTCAGGTCAGGGCCTCGTGAAACAACAATTCCCCTGGGACCTGGGGTGCCCTGAGCCCAGGCGGGATGCGAAGACGTGGCTCTGTTTGGGATGCTGCTGCCTCTGCCCTGGCCTCTGCCCGTGTTTCCCAGGGAAAGCTGCTCTGCTCTGCTCACCCACGCCAGCCCGTCCTCCCCTCAGGCACTCCTACAACCGTCCTGCTCGGGCTGCTGCACCAGCCAAGATGTAGATGTCATTTTGGGCAACGCCGCAGCCTTCTCCGCTTTGTCTGTTTTCTCTGGAGTGTATTTTCCCAGAGATCCAGAAATTTATCACTTGGAAAGCACGGCACAAACAGCGGGATTTATTGCTCAGAACCAGGAAACCCTGACTTTTAAAGCATGTTTAAAGTCCATTTTTCACGCTGGGATGAGACAAACATCCCCGACATCAGCGCCAGGAGCGCATTGGGCCCCAGTGTGGAGTCGGAACGAAATCGTGCCCAAAGAGGATATTTGGGGTTTGGAGCTGCATCGTGCTCCGTGCCTTTATCAGACTTGTTCCCCCCCCCCAATTTGGGGGCCTTCTGGCCTCGGCAGTGAGACACAGGTGATGGGGAAAGGTGTGAGAAGGGGAAAGGAGGCTAATTATTCCTCTCATCACCCAGTGGGCCTGTGACACAACAGGAGGGTGTCCAAGGAGGTGATTGAACAGAAAGCTGAAATTAGATAAAATTACCTCTTTTTTTTTTTTTTTTTGGTCTCCACAGAGCCAATAGTCTGGCTGCAGAGCTCTGCCACAGGCAGGGGCCAAAAGCAGAGCTGGGCTCAGAGAAGCATTAGACAAATCTGGGGAAAATACACAACCTCGGGGCACAGCATCCAGGCAGCACAAGTGTCTCAGCCTCTGTGACTGCTGGAGGCAGGCAGAGAGCAGGGAAGGGCTGTTTTGTACAGGCTGTGCTTGTATCTGTGGTCTGAGGGGGCCATTTGCACTGCAGGGCAAACCTACATGTGCCTTCGGAGGATGCTCTTTTAGCCAGACCTTTGCTCTCCTCCCATGCAGGCATTTCTATCTTCCTTCCTTCTCCCAAGCAGATCTGAACATCTATGTAGTTCAGGGCTGACCGTTTAGTGGTTTGGGTTTTTTTTTGTTGTTTTCTTTTTCCTTGGGGGGGTCAAAGAATTTTCTCTACATATCCAGAAATAGAGCACAAACATCGACTACTCGGATGTTTTGTTAAGTTATTTTCATTAAAAAAAAATAAACTTGCTTCCATATGGGAATTTTGTTAAGTGTTTTAGGTACATTTTTAAGTTCTCTGTATCCCATAACCAGATGTGGAGTTCAGCCAACTGTTCCAGGGCCTGAACACGCAGATCTTAAGGGATGGTCAAAATCTGGCTCTGAAGCTCTCACCTGACTTCATTCTGATAGACGTCGCTCCAAGCTCCTCCTCCGCAGATCTGATTTCTCCCAAATGTTGAGAATATCTGGATCCCTGCCCGAAACTTGTCCTCGTGGGTCCAGCCTTACCCCGGCTCCATCTGGTGACCAGGAGAGGCTCCCGAAGCCGGCAGACCTCCTGCGGGGCAGGTGGGCCCAGGGCAGTGAGAGCTTCAAGGGGTCAGGAGCAGGCACTGGGGGCCTTGAGAGCTCGGGACATTGCTACCCACCTAGGGAGGGGCTCATTAAATCCTCCTCGTTAGGAAAGGGCGGCGTTCGCAGGAAGAGCGAGTGGGCGGCTCGTGGCTCAGCTCCGCGGGACCGAGATGCTATGACCACAATGAGATTCAGCTTTGGTGGCAGAGCTGGGGCACGGCACAGCGTGTCACACTGTGGCATGGCATAGCACAGCGTGGCACGGCACAGCACGACACAGCACAGCATGACACAGTGCTCAAATCCTGTGGCTGCAGCTCGGGCAGCATCGTCGCTTCCCAGCCGACCTGTCCCCAGCTTCCCCTGCTGCCTCTTTCCCAGCCACAGCACAGACAGAGGAGCACTACCAGGGTTGTTTTCCTCCTTTCACAGCATTAAGAAGTCTCCGAAGGAACCTCACAATTTCCAGTGAAACCAGCTACCTGCCCACCTCTTCTTTTTATTATTATTATTTTAGTTCAGTTTTGTTTGATGTGCGTGCCTTAACTTTCCTGCATGAAGAGTGCTGCTAACTACCTCTTAAAATATTACAGAAGGGATGTATTCTACTGAGAATAGCATTTTTGGTAATAACCTCATTTTCCTTTTCACTTATTCTTACCTAAAAAGTTTCAGATTGCAGCTCATCCATCTCCCTGACACCCAAATCCCCTCTCACGTTTCCAAATACATATATTGTTAACCCATTATTAGCCCAGAGTACGCAGGAAACTAAAAAAAAAAAAAAAAAAAAAAAAAAAAAAAAAAAAAAAAAAGAAAAGAAAAGAGAGAGAAGTGTGAGAAAAGGCTGGGACCTGAGTGAAGGCACAGGATGCTTGGGGATGTACAGTCACAAAGGCCAAGCTGGTGGCCCCATGCTGCCTGTGTGAGCTGGGACCAGTCCTCCCAGTTCATCCCTATCCAGCCAAGCTCCCCCAGAAGTCAGTGGGAGGTTTCCTGCAGGCTGCAGGAGTGCAGGACAAGGTGCTTCGGAGGTTTTTGCTCCTCTGTCTCTAGGAATGAGCGGGTTTATCCGTGCCAGCAGCGCTCCCGGAGCCCGTGGCAGGCACCTGCTGCTGGTGAGCAGCCACGGGGTGGGCACGCATTTGGTTATCAAAACAGCACCGAGGTGGGACAGATCCTGAGGACAGAAATATCCTTGTCGGAAACAGAGTTATCCTCTGCGAGCTTCTGAGCAGCATTAAAAATGTAATCTTCAGCGTGTACAAATGTCCAGTTTATGTCAGGGTGGGGGCTTTCTATTTTCATCGGGCTGCAAGGAATCACTTGCAGAAAAAGAAATTCCTTATCTTTGGTAAAGTTTCTTTTTTCCCCTGAAACTTTCAGCCAGCTGTGCGCAGACCTGACAGTAAACTGCTATTCCTATTTGCTAACTCTTTAAAAAAAAAAACACACTGCATTCCTCATCAAAATCACACCTACCCAACATGCCTGGAAACTTTTTTTTTTATGCTTTCCCTCCCTTCTGTGTGTGTGGCTTTTATTATAACTCGCAGGCAACTGCTTAACATCAACAACAACAAGGAAACTTTGGCAGAAGCCGGCTCAAAGGATCCGTGTGCAGGATGTTCAATGGCCTTCCTAGCTACCAATGCTTCCAGTTGGCTGCTTTTCCTGCGGCCGCATCCTCCCGCTGCCGCGCCGTGGAAGTGCCCAGCGCTCGCTCGGGGCTGCTCCAGCTGCACGAGGCTTCCCCGAGCGGCCGCTCGGGGGGAACGGGGAAGTGGGAGAGAAGTTTATTCCTTCTTCTCCTTCCTATAAAGGAAGCTGCTTCTCTCAAGTCTAAATATTTACTGCCGTTTCTGGACACACACGCGTGCGCGCGCGCCCAAAAATCGATAAAACTATCCGTGGAGCGAGATTCCGATTCCCAATTATTTTGCTTTTGCTAAGTTTAAAAAATAAAAAATAAAAAAAAAAAATCCCAACTTTGTTTGTGCATTCTTATTGCAAACACAATGCCAACAATGGCTAAATAGACAGCATAATAAATAGCACCACAATGCCGACATAAAGGCCTTTCTGGTACTGCATACAAAATATAAACTGTGCCATGCCATTATTATTCCGGAGCCCTTGCTGAAACAGTGCAGTTGAAATTCCACCCCCAATGTGCACCTAATCAGCCATTCAGAGCCCCTTAATGACTTGTCAGTTCTTTGCCCTGCCATTTTCTGTCCAATTAATTCTTTTATTGTGCACCGGATAAAGGAAGACAAAGGCCTTCCATGCAATAATGAATCATTAAAATTCAGCAGCTCCTCTCTTGTGCTCTTGGCTCCTCACCAGCAATTCAGGCTGTTTCGCATTCGTTATGTGTGTGGTGGTTAAAATTCACTCTACCTCAAACAAGACCTTTCAAAATGCTTAACCCTTTCCTGGGTGAAGACCTCCATCGCCACGCTGTGAATTCAGACCAAAAAAAAAAAAAAAAAAGAGAGAGAGAGAGATAGGAGGGGGAAGAGCGAGGGGAGGAGAAAGGCAGGCAGAGGTATTTTGGGTAAACGTTTTAATATCACGTCTCCGGCAGTCACAATATTGCCTGCACACACATCCACAAACAAATACGGGGAGCGGGAGCCGCTGCCAGGGCGGCTGGGGAGGAGCGGAGCTGGCGGTGCGTGCGCAGGGGCGAGCCCCCTGCCCGGGCAGCGCTCCCCGACCTGTGCCGGAGCCTCGGCGGTGGCCGCTGCGCATTTGCATCGCTTTCCCTAAACCAACACGGCCCCGGGAGCGGGTGGCGAGAGGCAGGAGGGACACACTCTTATTTTGGATTAGGAGCGGCTTGGTTTTCATTCCTAATTGGTTTAAGATAAACTGAAAGAAGCCGGCTTTTGGACCTGAATAAGTGTGTCCAACTGGCTTTTTTTGCGCAGGCTTCTCTAAATCAGGTCAAAACCAACACTCCAGCTAAGCCAGTGACACAGCGTGTCTGGCTGAGCCCCGCGGCCATATGGGAGCCTCTCAATAGGGGTCACCCGCAGCGCCCCGCGGCTCTTTCAAGCCGGCGCCGGGAGGGCAGAGCCCCGCTTGCAGCCACCCCGACCGTGCTTCTGCAAGCACCAAACCCTTTCTGGGCCAGCTGGTGGCCACGGCCACCCTGCCAGGCTCTCCCGTGGCAAGATCTGGCCACCCCCGGGCAGCAGGGTTGCAGCAGAAGATGGGGGTTCATTGGTTCCCAGACCTGTTAAAAATGTTTTTTTCAACATGAACTGCGTGGTGTTATTGAAAGACATCACCTCCCATTTTGCTCCTCGTGCAGCACAGCTCTGAAAGAAAATAAACTCACTTTCCACCCAGCACACAGAAACAGCTCCAGCCGCAGCCCTGCTAACACAATCTGCACTCACCCTTTACTGCCAGCACAGCACGAAGCTCCTCGGCCCCATGGTGGGAGCTGGGGGCCCGAGTGCCCACCCCGAGCCCTGCCTGGAGCAGGCACCTGGCAGTGAGAGAGGCTCTGGCACTCGTGCAAAGCCGCTCCTGCACCTGGCCACGGCAGGGATTGCCCCACAGCCCCCACTGCCCTGGCACAGGATGGGGCTGCGGGGCGGCAGGAGGACGAGGCAATCTGTCATCAGCGCCATTTGTTGTGGTTTGGGCTCCAGGGGATTGTTTTCGGCTCCTGCTGACTCATTTGGGGAATGGCTTCGCCTCTCCAAACATCATCCTCTGCCACTTGGTGCCGTCCCTAATTCCTGCCCGTAAGGAGCACGCGGTGACCTCGGGCTGGCAGCTGCGGGGTGGTGCGTGGCAGATCCCAACTGCCTGCAGCTCCCCGGCTCACACAGGCCCCTAAGCATCCTCCCACTCCCTTCACTAGGATGCCACATGATAAATCCCCAAAAACTTCGTGGAGCCTCTGCAGGGTCTCTGAGGAAGAGCAGGAGGTGCTTGGTTGCGGTCAGATTGCTCTCAGGAGCTGGGTTCCTCTGTGAATCACTCACGGTGTGGTTGGGAGTGCCAGGGAAAAGTCCCCAGCCCCAGGAATGAGAGTTTGGAGCCCGTCTGCTACTGAATTCATGCTCACACATTTGCCCGCAGAATTAAAAAGGCCTACATCAGTCAGACCCAAAGTCACGCTCTCAAAGGCTGAAAACAGGGCAATGTCGGAGACTTTTTCATGCCCTCACAGTCATCCTCAGCTCGCCCAGCCCTGCCTTGCAGCTCCTGTGGTGGCTGAGCTGCTGCCACTGCTCTCAAAATGTCTTTGGCTTTATATGGGAGGCGGTGTATCATTTTATTTTATTTTATTTTATTTTATTTTATTTTATTTTATTTTATTTTATTTTATGTTATGTTATTTTATTTTTATTTTACTCTGTTTTATTGTGCCTCCAGACGTCAGGCAATGCATAGTCAGAGCTGCCGGCATCCAGCCTTGCCAATAGGATGAACACAGCAGAGGGAGGAGGCAGCTGCAACTCTTCTCATCTCTGCGAGGTCAGGGAAGCAACATGAGGCTGGCCAGATCCATGCACTCAGGCCATAATAGCCACAGCCAGGCTGGGCACACCTTCACCATGCCTGACAGGAGCAACCTGTCTGTGCCCCCTCCCCAAAACCTCCAGGGGAAGAGGATGGGATCTGCCGGGGATCCCATGGGTTGCGATACTGCATGGGAAGGGATGCGTGTGCCAACAAATACACAGGTGCTCACAATGGTGTGGACACAACCACATTTATTGGCAATTCCCTCATCAGAAAAAGGCAGGGATTCTCTACCCGTCTGGTGTCTTGGGGCAGCCAGAGAGGGAAGAAGCAGAGAGCAGTAAAATGCAGCTGGTTAAAAACCAACACCCGTTGCCCACACAGAGGAGAGGCTGCAGACACACACCCAGCGCAGTAAATTAGAAAAGGGCAAAAGAAAAGTCTGGGAGCCACCCTCCCTGGGTGTCCCCCCGCAGGTCGGCACGGGGGCTCCTGTGGGCTGGGGGCACGAGGGACCCACGCAGAGGGCTGGTAAAACCAAGCACTGCCACAGAAATGCCTTTGGAGATTTTTTTTTTTGCCATAAAGTGAATATCCAACTGTAAAAAAACGTGTAACAAAAGTTGATATCACTCCAGGAAAAATTATAACAAGGAGGATGGGAAGGGACTTTTTCTTCTTTCCACCATGTAGAAGGAATGTGGATATGGGCTATAAAATTAATTTCCTCTTTCTTACTAAACTGTGCCTTCTGAGCAGTTCAGATAAATAGCAACATTCATTCTTCTCTGCACCAAAATAAAAAAGAGGAACTTTTATCGCTTGTGTATTCCTGTAATTATCTTGAGAAGCCTTTTTTGTTGACAGCCAGAGGTCAAAAGCCGGTCTTGCTTTCACCTGATCTCATAGACTTCTGCAGAGACATTCCAGATTCACGCCAACACAAGAGCCATCGGAGCCGGGCTGGGGACACACAATGCTGCCATTCACGTCAGGAAGACGCCCGGCTCATGGAAAATCACTTCTCGTTCTGCAGGCTGTATCCACACGCAAAATGGAAGAAAGGAACAATGCACGAAAATGCATTTGTACAAACAGCACTAATTTCGACTCAAAACGCTCTTCTCTGCATATAAACTGTGCCACAGATCAGAGTTTAGGAAAACGAAATGGGAGACATACTTTGAGTGTAAATCGAGGCGTGGGGAAAGAACTTCTGGTGCCCTTCGAAATTTCCAGCACACTCTGAAGCCCGAGCGACTGGCTTAACTCAGAGCGATGAGTTTTCTCTGCCTACCACCTCCTTGGACATCCATTCGGTCGCTGAATTTTACTCGACGAATTTGCAGTGGGTATCACCCACTCCACGGGCCGACAGAACAAAGCTGAATGCCACTATTCAGCCCCGGCTGTCCGGGGGGAGCAGCTCGTGGGGGCTCCCGAGGGCTCGCCAAGGCTCACGTTACTGCCCTTACCTGCTGAGCGCTGCGGATCCACAACGTTTTATTTCCGCAGGCGTTACTAGAAGCTAGCTTGATTTTCCAAAGCTCGGAGAGAGTGAGTGAGAACAAAAGGCCAGTAAGCATGGATAAAAGCAACTGGATTTAAAATCTGCATATTTTTGACACGCGTTTCCTCGGCGCTGTCACCAGGCTCGGCTGGGGACCCTGCGGCCACCCAGGGCTCGCACAGCACCCGCGCCCAGCAGGAGGGGAGCGCATCCCGCAGTGCTCGGCCCTGCCAAGGATGTGCTCTCGCTGCTGGGCAGAGCTGTCCCCAGGCATCCCCCGCTGCAAGGACACCACAGCTGGCACGATGCACTGCTGCAGCAAGAGAGGGGACAGCTCGGAAAGGCTTGTGGCTATGTGCAAGTCTGCCTGCAGAGCCCAACGCTTTGCGGTACCCTCTGGAAGCTGGTCAGGAGGAGCTGATCGTGTCCCCACGATTAATTCCTTCTGGACGGTGAGAGAACGTACCTGCAGGGACAGAGCAGGCTCCCAGGTAACGGACCCAAGCCACAGAAATCCCCCTGCCATGAGCCAGATCCTCAGCTGGAGATGCTTTTGGTGCGACTTTTAATTTCATTAATTTGAGTGTTTTGCAACACCACCCCACACAGATACTTGACTCTGTTTTAAATACTAATCCAGGCATCAGTGAAGTCATTGAAAGCTTTGGCATTAAACATCAAGAAGAAAGTAAAGATAAGCACTTATATTCCATCTCTCTTTTTTTTTTTTCCCCTAAGCATGTCACTTTGGAGAGGAAGTCCTACATCTACACGCACAACAGGCAAAGCCAAAACGCATCAATTTTTCTAGCATGAGCTAGAATAAGTCTTGAAACTTGCATTGTAACTGGAGGGAGGGGAAAGAAGAAAAGAGTCTCCTCTGCAAGTTACTCTGCAGCTTTGGCTTATAGTGTAATAAAGTCATTTTGCCAGAAGTTTTGTAAATGAGCACAGAGAAAATGGTGTCCAGTTACAGACACTCTGGCAAGATAGGTCTTGGCAGAGGCTGCAAACAGCAGATTTGCTTTGGGACTCTGTTGTTCAGACTTTGTTAATGTTCTTGAGCTTCATTAATTGTCATCACATTTATTTTCTCCGTGTTAAAACATTTTCCACAGGGCTGCACTGCAACCAAGCCCTGAGTGCGTTTCTCAGGCAGGGGCGGCTGGATTTCCCTAATCCCAGCCCTTTCCTCCCAATTAGGGCCCAGCCTGAAAAATCTCACACGGGTTTGTCTCAACTGGTGAAACCAAACTGCAGTTTAGTTTATATAACCAAGAAAAAAAAAAGTCACGAATGTAACTATTTTAATGACTGTATTTAAAAAAACCACTACATGCAACATATAATTTTGTTGCTATCATAATTAAGAGGTATTTACACGGGCTCACCAACCAGAAAACAGAATCTGTTACTGTAAAATTCCTACGTGCTGTACAGAACAAAATGAACTCAGCTAAAACCATGCAGTCTGACCTTGCAAAGCCTTACTCATGTGAGCAGTCTCACTGAAATCCTATGAAATCCTTGGGATTACTTGCATAGAAATATACTCCTTGAGGAAGTAAAAAAAATAAAGCCTCCTAGCAAGGCACCATTTAAATACAAGGAAAGGGAGCAAAGGGAGCAAGAATAAAAAAAAAATAAGAGAACAGAAATCCTTGGTCAACATATTTTATTCTGAGTAGCCTGTCTCTTTCAAAAGCGTTCTCCAAGTCACTTTTTGGCACAGAAATAGGCTGAAGTAGAAAGAAAACGTAACACAGACTTGATAAAAAGCAATTTTTAATTTTATCAAATTGATCTGTACAAAAGTTAGCATTGCTTAGTCAGAAGCTAGTGAAGAGAACAGATAAGTAACAGCCAAAGTCTTTCAAACTTTATACAGAAAAATAGATTGCATAAAAATGAATTTTCTGTATTTTCCCCCGCCCCCACGACCCCAAAAGGAAATATGCAAAAAATATTTTTAGAAAAAGAGTAGGAAATGTAGAAAAGGTAAAAAGATGATAACCTCTGAAATGTGTTTTTAGATTTACAAAGTTTTTAAAGGCACAAGTTACCATAAAATAGATGGTTATTATATGCTCAGCATACAATGGAAGAAGTAGAAATATATCAATGAAATATTAGTCTAAAACTAAGTACCTAAATTTTTTTTTTAGTGGAGAAGATTTTAGTTTCACAGCTTGATGGATGATATCTGGTCCCTAGAAGCCAAAAATCAAAGCAGAAGTTGATAATTCCTCATTAAATTACATCTTCCTATAAAGTAGTCCTGGTTCTGAAAGTGTACGAAGATCCTGCAATGCCTTAAATCCAATTTGAACGCCTGAAAGCAGGTAGCCAGAAAAATATCTTGCTGTCTGCTCCTTTTGCAATTGTTTTAGCCTCCGAATTTAATTAGTAACTTTTGCAGCAAGCCCTTAGCGTTGCACTTCCCTCCCTCCTTATTTTACATTCCCATTTGAGTTTCCTGTTCATGACCAGGTCTGCGTGAGGCAGATTTGTTCAGTCCCTCTCTCAAGCACGACTGCTGCAGCGGTTCAAAACAAAAAAACCCAAAAACCAAAGAAAATCTAGACTCATAACACCATTTTATTGTATCATCTCCACTATTTTTATGCTCCCTCCCCACCCCATCTTTAAAATCTTTTAAAATTCTACTTTTTGCACAAAATTACTTCATTAATTAAAAGACAAAATAATACAGAACATAAATACATATTTAACAGATTTAAAAAAAAAAAACACTTTAAGCTTCCAAAAACAAAACAAAATGTTAATTACAGCCAAACCTTGCTTAGAAGAACTCTTGACTAAAAAACAAATACTTCAGACATTTAATTGGTTGGTCCCACCAGACTCGTTTGTTCCCACAAGATTGTTAGACGGAATCGCCGGGTTTTCGGTTTTCATATGCGTTGGTCCGAGTGAGTTCTTGCCCTCAAGGTTGGTCCGTTTCTCACATTGCAATAGACCCTTAAAGTCTTGAACGTCTTTCCTTTCCCCCCCGCCCCCCGCTCCATTTTTGCACTTGTCAGTTTCCACGACGAGAAAGTTCAGTTCAGTCCTCACAGAGGAGTCAAATGGATCTGTCCTTCATTTATTCAAAAGGAATCACTGGTCCTTTACTTTTAATTTTTTTTTTTCCTTATTTATTTATTTAAAGAAAAATAGAGCTCTGTCCTTTCGGAGAGTTTTGAAGCAAGGGGACATCCAGTCGCAACGAGCAGAGTTCCCAGTGGCTCAGGAGGCACTTCGGAAACTTATCGCGGCACTCCACGTTCTTCGTCTTCATTCCTTCATTAGTGCATACGTTGGGGAAGCCCTCGGGGGCTCCACGCATCCTTTAAGGCCTCGTCAGGGTTGTATAGACCGGCTGGTCCCAGTTAGCAGTGGGGCTGTGGGCCGGCGGGATGGACAAGCCGTTGAGGATGGGCGTCGCGTAGGGGCGCCGCGAGGAGTGGAAATAGGGATACTGGTAGATGCTGGAGGGGTAGCCAGGGTAGGGGTTGTAGTAGTTGGAGCTCTGGAGGTCCGTGTAGTCACACTGGGAGCTGGAGAAGGAGGCGGCGGCCGTGGCGGTGGAGGCGGTGGTGGCACAAGCCTGGGCGCTGTAGGAGCCGTAGTCGGAGTGCGCGGGGGAGCCGTGGGACTGGTCGCTGTAGTGGCTGGGGCTCAGCTGCTCCGTTTTGATGTGCGGCCTTTGCTGGCCCGAGTCAGCAGACGACGGCGACGCCGAGGCCGGGCTTTTGTGAGTCCACACCTGGTTGGCCCCGCCGGTGCCCGTGGCCGAGTGGGAGTAGGATGCACCATAGGAGCCGGCAGCAGCGTTGGGGCCGTGGTCGGCCGGCATGGCAGCGTGGCCATTGAGCGGCAGGTACTGGTCAAACTCGTGCACGTCGAAGGTCTCCATGTTGTTGATGACCTCGCTGCTCAGCTCCGAGATGTCCACGTTGCTGAAGTCAATGTTCTGGCGGCCACTCTCCACGAGGCGGCGGCCCTCATGCTTCAGCTCCTGCTTGCTGCCGTGGTGGAGGTCAGTTTTGGGGGTGGTGGGTGGGGTGGGTGGCCCGTGGGTCTGGCCTGAGGACAAAGGGACAGCAAGGCTTTAAGGAGAGCAGCCACAAAATACCCGGTGCCACCACGAGGCCAGAAAACACTCATTCTTTCCCCCTCCCAATAGGGAGAGGAAGAAATTTAAATGTATAGCCCCATGTTAGAAGTGGCTGACATCCCCCTGCGACCATACCCTCAGGTGGGATAAACTGCCTGCAAAGCTTGCAGCAGGGAGATTTTGGGGAGCAGCACCCCACGGAGGTCTTTCTCTGAGGCACAACGGGACAGCCCCACTGCACAAACCGCCCCTCGCCTGGGAGAGGAACCCAGGGGGACTCAGAGGGACCCCTCGAAGTGGGCAGCCTGAAGGCAGCCCTGCTTTCCTGGAGCAGAGCAGCTGTCCCTGCAGTGCAGGAAGGGGCCAGATCCCCAGCCAGGCTGGGCGAGAGCGCAGACACGTCTGAAGCTGCAGGACGTTCGCAATCCTCCTGGAATCTGTCAACACGCACCCAGTGCCAATTCACAGCGCTGCTGAGAAGCAGGGAGATTTGGGGGGACGCTGCATCTATGGTGCCCACTCCCCAAGCACCCTTCACATGCTAAATGCGTTATTAACTCTATCACCCTGCAATTAATTTCTACCCTCCTGGTCCTGCTGCAAAACTGGGGTCCTTTAGCACTTTGGGGTTTTCCTATTGCACAGTCGACTACATGAGCACTTAGTAACTAAAACTGTGGCCACGTTCACAACCTGGTGTAAAACCACAGCTCTCAGGGCTTCAGATGCACCCAGTCCCACCAATATTCCCACATGAGCTTGGGGGCAGATGAGCCTGTGCCTGCTGGCAGGTTCGGGTCTCAAACCAATGTGCCCAGGACCTACAGGATTTTTGCCCACAGTGCCCTTTACCTGCATGATCGCCGTGGTGGTGGGAGTCAGCCATGCCCCCCAGCCCGCTGTCCGCTTTGTAGATCTGCGTGCCCGCGTGGTGGCTGAGCTCAGCTCCGGAGTCGGAGTCGCTCTGCCCAGCTTTTACGCTTTTCCTCCTCCGTGGCTGGTATTTATAATCCGGGTGATCCTTTTTGTGCTGGACCCTGAGCCGCTCAGCTTCTTCCACGAACGGACGTTTCTCATTTTCACTTAACAAACTGGTTGGGGGTTGATTTTTTTTTTTTAGGTAAGGAAGAGAAAAAAAAGTCAAAATTAACGTCATCCTTAAAAGTTTTTAAACTATTTTCATACTCATATCCCTGCTTCCCATGCACTGACCAAAAAGTTCATTACAAACCAAATTTGCAGTAGCAAGAAAAAAATCATACTGCAAATGGGTATTAAATTATCAATTATAGAAGTATGAAAAAAGCATCCATTACAGATAGATACTGTTAACCAGGCAAAGCAAAACCCCCCTGCCCATCTTAAATGCTACTTTTTACCCTTAGCCAAATATTATTCCCATGTTTGTCCTACAAATGCTACCCCCTCGCCACAACCAGCAGCGCTGCCCATTTCCAGCTTTGTTTAGTCCTTACAAAGAAACCACGAAGGCAACAGCAACAGGATTATTTCTTTTTAAACTCTCCCCCACCCCGATCTCTCTTTGCAAACTCCCGGGGAAGGCTCAGCCCGCAGTGGGAGCATCGCTGGCCCAAGCGGGTGGGAGAGATGCGGGTTTGGTGCAGTCAGAGCCGCTGTAACACGCGGTAAAGCGCAGCTCATCGCGAGCCCTGGAAAGCTGAGCACCCAGCAAAAAGTTTGCATCAGTGGCTAGCGCTACAGATAACAAGGGAAATGAGAGAGCAGATTAAAATTACCGCTAAAGACGGGCTTGCTTAGTTTTACAGCTTGTTAAGCTGCAAGCAAGTAAAACCAGACAAAAAAATAGGAGAAAACATTATAAGAGACGCAATAAGAAAAAAATCGGAGTTTCTCAGGGACAGGGATGCTGGAAGCAAGGGCAGGAGGGGGCCGGGGCTGCACATCCCGGCTGGGGCAGGGGAAGTCCGAGGGTGCCGCAGCAGGGGCAGGACCCGCAGCGGGCTCGGCGCAGCGCCCGGCCCCGCAGCGGGGTTTTTCGGCGGCCGGCAGGCTGCGGGGGGATTCCTGCGCTGCGCTCCGGAACGGCTCGAGAATCCCCCGCGGGCAGGCAGGCAGACAGACGCGAAGGAAAGGAAAAAAAAAATAGCAAAAAGAAAAAGGAAGAAGGGGAAAAAAAAAAAAAAAAAAAAGGAAGAAAAACAAGCAAAAGCGAAGGGAGGTCGGCGGCCGCGCACCCCGCGACGAAGCCCCTGCGGGACCCGCTGAGCGCTGCGGGGCGGCTCGGGACTCACCGCCAGAGCTTGCCCAGGGTCTTGCTGAGCTCGGCGTTGTGCAGATGCGGGTACTGGTCGGCCAGCTTCCTGCGGGCGGCCTGCGCCCACACCATGAAGGCGTTCATGGGCCGCTTGACGTGCGGCTTGGCTTTGAGCGATCCGTTGCCCCGCACGGGCATGGGCACCAGGCTCCAGTCGTAGCCCTTCAGCACCTGCGAGACGGCGTCGCGGATGCAGGCGGGGAAGCGCTCGTCCACCTCGGCCGCGTCCACCTTGGCTCCCAGCGGGGCGGCGCCGGGGGGGCGCTGGGTTGGCTGGGGGGCGCAGCCCAAGCCCTCGGAGCCGGCGGGGGACAGCGGCGAGTCCGAGTCCGAGTCCACGTGGGACATGGAGCTGGTGGTGCCCGCGGGGCTGCACGGAGCCTCCAGCGCTTTGTCGTGCTCCTCGGTCATGTTGAGCATTGGTGGCCGCGGGAGGGGCGGGCGGGCCGGCCGGGGATGGGGGGCGAGCAACAGGGTGGGAAAGGGGAGGGGGGCGCGGGGCTGAGCCGCCCCGAGGGCGACCGAGTGCCCGGGCGGAGCGGAGCGGCCGCGCACCCCACCGCGGGCTGCCGAAAGTTTTAAAAAATAATAATAATAAAATGGAAAAAAAAAAATCGAGAAGTGGAAAAACGCAGGAATAAACGCTGAAAGTCTGGGATTTCGGCAGGAAAAAAAATAAGAATATTGGGAAAAAAAAATAAAGGAAATTGGAAGTCTCGCTGCAGTCCCGGCGCCCCGCTCCGCGCCCCGCGCCCGCCGCCGCGCTCCACGTCCAGTGCGAAGCGGGGCCCCTGGCAACAAGTGACTTTAAGGCGAGGGCGAGCGGCTCCTCCCCCGGCGCCGCTTCCCATTGGTGGAGCGGGCGGAGCTCATTTCCATAAGGGGCGGGGCCTTGCAGCCTGCCCGCCCTCCCGCCGCCCGGGCCCGGTGCCGCCGCTGCCCCGGGGCGCTGCGGGGGCTCCGCGCTGCTGGGGGACGGGGACGGGTTGCGAGCCCCCAGAGCCCCCCGACGGTCCCTGGTCGGCCCTGCTCGCCCTGCTGCACCCCCTCCCGAAGCCAGCCCGGCTTTTGCAGGGTTTTTTGGGAGCGTTTGGTTCTCGTTACCCGCCGATCCTGCCTCTGCTCGGAGAGAAGCGGCTCCCAAACCCCGGGTTTAGCTGCTGCTTCCCCGGGAAAAGCAAGATTTCAGCGTGAAGGGCAAGATTTACAGGAAAAAAAAAAGTGGATATCGGGCAAATGCTTCGAGCGTTTCAGCGTTTAAAAGTAATGGGAATGGGGGGGGGCAAGTTGTTTAATTGCTGGAGTGTATAATCAACATAAAACATGTAAACTTGAAATAAAGTGTGTGCTTTGAGTTTAAATGTAACGCCGGCTGTGTCTGTGTGTGCCAGGACGTGCGTGTCGCTCCTAGGGGAAAACGCGTGTGCTCCGATAAAGCGCAAAGCAGGATTTTGTATTTTTTTTAAATTTCCCATTTCCTTATTAGTAGAATCTTTAAAGATTTCAGCTTTCGGTTTCCATAGCCACAAAGCGAATTACCTCTGGGCAAAGATTTTTTAAAAAAATATAATTTTATAAAGTGTCACTGAAAAACAAAAAGCCTTTAAGCCCCAAGCCATGCTACATCTGTTGGCCTCGCGAGCGAGGAATAACCGAAGGTCTCTTCCAGGGCCCAGGCCAAAGCTTAATGAGGTTGTGGAAGGGTTTCTGTGTCCCGGGGCTTCAGACCGGCGGTTCAGCAGTGCTGCGGGACGCTTGGCAGAGCTTTTCTCAGTTGACAAATAAATAGCATGCATTTCTGTAATGCCTGTCACTGCGGGATCTCGTAGCTCATAGCGCTAAGATTACCCCACTGCATTTCTATGAGTCAGGTAAATTGTATTTCATTCATTTCAGGGGTGGCTGAGTCAAAGCAACGATCGCTGCTCTCAGTGCCTCTTCCAAAGGCAGCCTCTCCTCTGAGTGCCTTCCTTGGGAGATCTGAGCCTCGCTGCATGGCCGGGGCTGTGGGACAAGCTCGTGGAGGTGGGGATGAGAAATGGGGCTCAGATCCTCTCCTCCCTGCCTTCAGTTATATGACACGTTCCTGTAGCAGAAGCCCCCAAGGACAGCCGGGACTGGCGATGTTGGTTTTTCCCCCCTTGCGTGCTGCTGCCTCGCACAGCTCCCCGGCTCTGCCCCAGGCAGGGAAGTGCATTTCCCAGCCCACACGCTTGAATTCCACTTTGTCAAAAGCAGGGAGGAGGAAGAGGAGGAGGAGAACTCTCAGGAGCTGCTTCTTCTTACTCCGGAGGTGGGCAGGGGGAAGAGGTAGTGCCTGGAAAATGGGCAGGGCACGTCCCCTGCCTCACGTCTGCTTTGGGGGTCTTGCAGAAACCATCTCAGGTCCCAGCAGGAGGAGGGAGCTGCATTGCCCTGCCTCAGGCCCCCCTCCGAGCCACAACGAGTGGGTTCAAGTGGCATCATTTGTCTCACAGGGGCTCAGGCTGAAATTTTGGGCGACAACGGGCCCGTGGAGTTTGCACAGGGATGGGCAAACGATGGAGCTGTGGGACAGGTCCTGTGGTGACACCCGTGATCCAGAGCTGGCCTAATGCTTCTCTGTCTTTCCCCAAAAAGCAGTGGTAGGGCAAAGATGCAGCAGAGCTACCGAGTGAAGCAAGGAAACTCTGCTGGCTGGGGAGGGCACAGACATCAGAAGAGAAAGAAGGGCACAGCGGGGACAGAAGTGACAGGTACAGCCAGGCCGCAGCTTCAGTTCCGCAGAAAGTGCGAGCGTATTTTTATCTTAGTGATTTTGTTTGCCGGGCTCCTGCTCTGTCCTGGTTCACGCCCTTTGGTCTTAACCAGAAGGGGTTATTTCCTCACCATCCCATTATACCATGCCTCAGCGGCCAAAGAAGAAACAGACCGCACAGCCTGCTCTGGGGAGCTCGTGCTCCCTGCTCGGGGGAAGCGATAGGATGAGCGGCTTCTCAAATTTCCATATATCTTGTCACTGGCGGTCATAATTTACATCTCGATGCTCTCTGGACAGAGAGTAATGTAAGTGATTCTTCCAACCAGCAGCTTATCAGTCTCGCAGCAGCTGGGAGTGACAGCATTTGGTGCTGGTGTCTCCTGCCCTGTTTTTAAGGTGATTTGGGTTATTCTCTGACTCCCGGCTCAGCTCCAGCACAGCCAGCAGCAGCTCTTGCAGGAGCGATCTCTGCAGCTCTGCGGGGATGGCTGTGCTGCGAATCCCACTGCGATTTTCTCTGACGTGCCAGGAAAAAGTTCCCAGCCCCAGGAATGAGAGTTTGCAGACAGAGGGAGCGGTCCCCAGTCCCAACCTTGGGACCTCCAGGACAAGGGTGCAGGTCAGGGAGGGAAGCACCGACATCCACACTGCCCAACGGAGGCTTAAACAGAGCACCTGAACGGGGTAAGCTTAAGGATTTGGGGTGGAACAGGGAGATAAAGAAGCTGCCTGTTCTTGGCAGAGCAGGCACATCAGGCACCTATACATGTAGGCAACGTTGCTTCATTTTTTCTGAAGTCTGACACTGTCTCCAATAAAATTCCTGGCCAGCTTGCACCAGCATTGCTTGGGATCAGGCATTAAATACCACATCTGTGTGCTTGGCTCCATCACTTTGTCACTTGTCCCCTGGTATCCCTCAGAATCACCGTGGGCCAGGAGCACCCTGACCTCCCACCCCGGTTCCTCTCCTCTATACCTACTCTTTCTGCAGGAGCACTCATGTGCCTTGGCTTCAGACAGTCAGTGCCACACTAAAACAAGGGAGAGGACATTTTGTCATCCGTGTAAAACAGGGAAATTGTTTTCAGAGCGTGTGGGAACTGTTGCACTCGTTGGGAAATGCTCTGCAATGTGCACTCCCTCCCTGGCCGGGGAGGCCCAGCCAAAAGGTGGGCTCTATCGCTCCATCTGACCAAGTGGCAAAGTTATCATTTTTCAAAAATTGGCTACCTTTGAACTGCGAGCAGGTTATACATGGGAATTTCAAAGAGCAAATAGAAAGGGCTTTACAGGGAGAAGAAAAAACAATCCCTAATCAGATAAGAGTAACCTATGCATCGTGTTAAAATAAGACTCTGACATCTGCAGGATTAATGCTCTGCCCAGAGGACACAGCAGTTCCGTGGCAGTTCAGAGATTTCTGTGAAATGAGGTTCAGTCCTTCTCAGGAAAGCTACTGATTTCTAACAGGGAAAAAAAAAAAAAAAAAAAAAAAAAAAAAAAAAAAAGGAAAAAGGAAAAGAAAAAAAAAAAAAAAAAGACCTGCACTCTTTTAACTTGAAATTTTAACTTTCAGTTAATTTTAACTAAAATAGCATCTGAAGAGCAGAAAAGCTTTGCTCTGAAGAAGAGCCGTAGCACTGTGTCCAGTCTTACACTGTGTGCTTGTGAAGGCTCCAGCACACAACCGGTGCCTGCTTGTACAACTCTAAGCCTGGATTTATACTGCTCAGCTGCTTGCAGATCAGTTTTGTTCCAAAATTTGTCATCCATTCGCATGAGATGAGCCTTGTTGCTCTGGATAATTTGGGAATCTAAGGAGTCAGACCCATTTGGAGGGGTAGAAGGGACAGAACCTTTCTGTAAATTTTAATGAGCGCTGTGGGTATTTGCTCCTCAGCATTTCCATAGCTCCCACCACTGTGCTTAGCTGTGCTCACAAAATTCTTGGTGTCACCTGCACAGCAGGAGTGAAAAATGACCGTGTGCTCCCATCTGAGTTACTGCGTTCCAGTCACTGTGTGCTCCCACCACTGCAAGAACAAGTTTTTATTGTGCAGCCTCATCCAGAGCCCATTATTAGAGACATTTCTGTGGATTGCGAGGAGCTGGGACTTGAGGCTCGCATCCCAGTGACTGGAAGCAAGCTTGCACCCCTTGCACAGCTGCTGCAGTCTGCTGAGAATAGGGTGAAAAGAGAGAGGCTTAAATATTAGTTTAATATTAGTTTTTACTGCGTTAATGGGGTGCTGAGCTCATGTGTCCCTCCTTTTTCTGGACAGGAAAGGTTTGGCAGCTGCAGGACAAAGTTAATGCAGGAACATGTCCCCCAGCAGCTCTTTCCCAACCCGCGAGCGTTTACCTGGCGCTGATACAAGAACCTCTGCACACCTGCACTGGGCAGGACTCCACTGACCTCTCTCCTGCTTAAAAGGCAAGTGGAGAGGAGTGCACGGGATTCCTACGTCCTGTCCTAGGTTTCAGCATGGCAGAGACATTAGTGAAAAAGGAACTTATTGTTAGAAAGCTTTAATTTCAAAGGCAACGAGTGCTTCACGAAAATCTTTACATGTTACGTTTGGCATAGAGGGGAATTTCTGCTAAAATAAAATAGCTCTTACTAACAAATGCTTTTATGATTATTAATTTTTAATATCCCAGGGGAAAATGTTAATGAGTGGCTTGTTCTGAGTTTTCGTCGTGCAGCTCTCGCAGCCTGCCGTTGCACACTGGTGCTGGCAGCCACGGACCCAGCGGTGAACGCAATCACAAACCCGAAAGGGACAGCCGTCTCTTTCGGTCTCCGAAAACTTGTATGTGTAAAGACCAAAACCAGCAGAAAGGAAAAGATATGTCAAGGTGTAATTCCTGTTCGAACATTCTAAGATACCAGTAACGTGGCAAAATTTGGTTTTGAGTGATCACCGACACTTTACGATGACAATCACAGTTTAAAAGCCAGGTAATGCACTAGCAAGAGATCTGTTCCTTCTTCTTGCAGACTAGATGCCTTTTTTTTTTTTCAAAATAATGGAGAACCACAGTTTTATCACTTAGGATTACTGCGATTATTAATTGTTTGTCCTAGAGTACCGCTTAGGAATCCCACTTCTGAATCAACACCCCCTTGTTACAGACGCTGTACAAATACAGTAGGAAAAAAGTAATTCTTCCTCCAAAAATCCTTTTCAGTCCTAATCCTGCTAACCCTGGAGTTAAAGATCGGATTTCCACAGGGAAGGATCAGAGATTTTAATGGAAAAAATATTACCGCTGGAAAAATCTTGACTAGTGGAAGGAAGCTCCCAAATTCTTTGTGAGATCCCCATCTCCCATTTAGCAGACGCAGCTGAATGCTCAGTGGGATTGTGTGTAAGAGTATTATATGTAAGTGAATGTATGTTTTCTTTAGAGGAGTCCCCAAATGTTAATGCTGCTTTACAAAATAGTTATTTCTGCACACATTCGCTTTCTCTGTTTTATTTAAACCCAATTCCTGGCAGCCAGAGGGGGGAAAGACTAGACCTGAATGAACACAGAGTAATTTAGGGTGCCAGGGACAGCAGGGTTGAGGTGCTGGTGGGGACAGCTGCTGGGTGCTGTGACAGTAAATGCTTGTTTCTCTGTCACTTTTGCAGCTGTTTGGAACACAGCAAAATAGGGTCGGGCGGGGGGACGTGGCGGCTCGCATTTTGTTGAATGAAGATCAGCATCAATGATGCCTCTGCGCCTGCCTGCGGGCCTGACATTTATGAATCGCTTTCCCTTTGAGACGAGGGCTCAGAGCCTCGCTCTTAAATATCTCGTTTGTGTTACTTGCTTGGTTTTTACGTTGTTTTCTTTTATGATACCTTTGTTTGGAAAGAGGGAATGCAAGCAAAAATCACATCGTGAAAATAAAAGCTAGTAAAAAAAAGTGAGCAGAAAACCAAACACAGATGACAATCCACACAAAGCTGCGTACCAGCCCGAAGTGCAGAACGGAGAGGAGGTAATTTAATGTTGTAATCCACCATTTTATTGCGCGCTTTCCTTTATAGCTTGATCCATCTTCCAGTAGAGCTAAAGGGAAGGCTTCTATTGCCTTTTATGAGAGTTGGATCAGCCCGTTAGAGTAACAACATTTTTATGCAATTTAATATACTTAAACTTTGCAGCTCGTATCGATGCAAGGCGCCGTTGACACACGACGTCCCCCGAGTGCGGGTCGGTTTCGTTTGCTGCTCCTTGCCGCTACTGTCCCAACCTGCGCATCTGGCAGACCTCAGGGCGATCTTTTGCAATGGAAACCAACTGCGTTCAGCATCCCCTTCCCAGCTCCAATTATTCCCTTTTTCCTAAATCTTTAGTCTAAGCCCTCCACTTTTCCTCAGTAATTTCCTCAATTATCCAGTTTGTTTTACAGACATTGCCATTTAACGTGGAATTTGCTGTAAAAGTTTCATAAAGACCTCACAAAGGAAACCATTAGCTTACATCTATTTAAATTTATCTAGCCAAACCTTGTGGCTAATCCAAAGGGAGAGCGAAACTGCAGTGTACCCGCGGCCTTTAACAAATAGCTTATTTTTCTTTGCCTATACAATGCACTATTATGTCGTGTGTGTGGTGTGTGTGTGTTTTTTTTTTTTTTTTGTAATGAGAACAATGCAAGCAGCAGTGATGGGAAACTGGAAAAACAAAAGAGGCATTTATAAGGGACTGGTTTACAGTCTGAAAAGCATTGAATAATGTTACACCTGATAACAGATACTTTCTCAGAGACCATCGCGCAGTTTAGCAGTGCGGTATTTACTCAGGCGGGATGCACCTCTAAAAGCATTGATCACGACTGCCGAGGCCACTTTATTAAAATGTTTTTGGTTAAAGAAAAACACGCATAGCTCAGCACAGAGCCAAGTGTTTGGTGGCTGTAAACTATACAAAGTAGAAATCACGGCAGCATCCGAAACAGCCGATGGGGCAAAGCAGGAGGGATTTTTGGTGAAATTGTGCACAGGGCCGGGTGCTGGGCGTTATGGGGACTGTGGGTGAGCTGCAAATTGGGGCTGGGGACCCGGGCTGGTGTGTGGCCCTGGTGTGTGACACTGAGCCGGGTGTCACCGGCATGCCTGGCACCGGCTGCTGCCATCCCTACAGACCACGATGGAGAAAGGGGTTTTAGAACCACAGACTCATTAAGGTTGGAAGAGACCCCCCAGGATCATCTGCCCCAACCATCACCCTACCACCACCGCCACCCACTAAACCATGCCCTTAAGCACCATGTCTGAGCCAGCCCCTTCCCCTTTGCTCCTTTTCTGAAAAAACGTGGCCACTTTTACTCCTTTTTCGAGACTTCCTTCCTCATTCCAAACGATCAGAACACCCAAAACCCCATTTTTATCCCCATTTCCTTCTCCTACCACCCCCCACCCCCCCACCCCCCCACCCCCACCACCCCCGGCGGGGCTGCGGGGCCGTGTGCGCGGGGGCACCTCCACCCCCGAGGACCCCCGGGGACCCCCGAAGACCCTCGAGGGGACCCCCGGGGACCCCCTTAGGACCCTTTAGTGCCCCCCCGGACCCCTTCATGCCCCCGGGGGCGGGCCGGCCGCACGCATGCTCTCTGCAGGCCGCGACATGGCGGCGCCCAGCGCGGCGCTGAGGCAGCGGCGGGCGGCACCGGGTGGCGGCGGCGGCGGCCCCGAGGCCCCGGGGAGGGCGGCAGCGGGGGCAGCGGCAGCAGCGGGGGCAGCGGGCGGCGGGGCCGTGCCGCCGGTATCGCCGGGCACCTTCTGGCTCACCCGCATCGTGCTGCTGCGTGCCGTCGCCCTGCTGTACCGTGAGTGTCCCGGGGCAGTGCTGCTTTCCGTGGCTCCTTCTATCCCGGGAGAGAGGAAAAAAAAAAAAAAAGAGGGAGCTGGATCCGAAATGGGGGCTGCTCGCTCGCCGGGGGTGGCACACGGAGCCCTCGGTCCCCGGGGTGTGTGGCCGCAGGTCGCCGTGGTGCAGGGGTCGTCGCCCCGGCTCAGCCCAAAGATGCCTCGGTTTTGGGGTGGTGGGGTTTGGGGTGCCTGAGGGGGGGGGCAGAAAGGGGGTGTGGGGAGAGCCCCCTGCTCTAAAAAGCAGGGATAGAGCTAGGGGGGGTGCAAGGAGAGAGCCTGCACCCAGCTTTGGGTCTGAATGTCCGTTATCAAGAGGTGTCGTGAGCTGATGCTGCGAGAGAAACTCATTTTGAGGGATGCTGGAGAGCTAAAGCGAAGGAGCTGCACGCAGGACCAGAGGATGACAGCGTCCTTGGGTGCCATCGCTACCCCGTTTAAGGTGGTGAAGCTGCTTTTCCTCCTCAGCCCTGTGCGTTTGGCTCTCCTTTTGGCAAGGAAGGCGCAGAGCCGTGCTCCGAGCCCGCCGCTGAAAAAATATTCGCAGCGAAACCCAAACTGACATGTAACACGCTACATTACAAATTTTAAACTTGCCCCAGATTTGTCCACAAAATCGTTAGGATTTGTAGGCTGCCAGCCTGCTTGGATTATTTTGCATCAAAACCATGCAGAAGTTGTAGTTTTGTATGGTTTTGACACGTGCTCTGTTTCTAGTTTGGTTTTAGCTCTCGGTGAAATGCGGGGTTACGACTCTTTCAGTCAAAATGAAAGCGATTCTGATATTCCCCCGTGTGTAAATCCAGACTGCTGAGTTTCCCAGAGCTCAGTTTGCAGTTTCCTTATGAACAACTGATCAGCGTCCTCCACTGCGTGTTCTGTGGAGGCTGCTGCTTTCCGATGGTGGATTTGGGGTGTAAATGTATCGTGTCCTGGAACAGATACTGCCCCGTAGGCCGGCGGTGTGTTAGATGGGAAGAGGCAGGAAGGAGGGACCAGGCGGTGGCTGCAGGGGTGGAAAGTCATTGAGGCAGAGGATGGGAAGGAGCAAGGCTGATGAATGGGACCTTGTGGTGAGTGGGAGACCTCATGTGGGACAACTAGAGTGGTGAGAGGTGAGGAGCAAGCATCGTGTTCAGGGTGATGTGAGTTACAGCATGGAAATTTAAAAAAAAGGCACACGAAAGCAAGAGGAGGAAGCTGAGGTGGAAGGCTGCTGACTGAATGCAGAGAAGAGGTGGATTTGCTCAAAGAGGAGATGAGTGGAAATGCCTGGAAGTGGCAGGAGGGAACCCCAAAATGCTGTAGCAGTCCAGTGTGAGAACCCTTTTGAGAGCTATCCGTGGAGGAAGGATTGCAGGTGCCAGCAGCAGAGGCTGGAAGGAACAGGGTAGGAGGCTGGCTCCGTCCTTTATGATGGAAGAGGTATGACAGGAGAAAAGTTTACCTGCTCGTTATGCAGCTTGTGTGTGATTGCAGTCAGGTAACAGCGATTTCTAGTCTTGGCTGAGTAACAGCCAAGTGACCCAAGGCCAGAAACGTGGGCTGGGTTTGAGACAGGTCAGATTGCAGCTCTGGCTGTCACCTCAGTGTTATAGGGACACCAGCGCTGATCTTGAGGTGGGGGAGATGCCGCACAGCCGGGACCTCGGTGGGGTAGGAGCTGATTGATGTGTCTGAGGTGGGGAGACCACGATCCGGCAGATTCCTCTGTCAGAGGCTGCAGAACCATGACATGGCTGTCAGGGTGGGATGCTCTCCAGGGAAGGTGCGTTGCCTTTTGATCTCTTCCGTGAGCCTGGGTTTAGAAACAGCAGAAAACAATTTTAAGCCTCTGTGCCAAGCACCTCTTCCACTCTCTTTTCTGAAGATGGAACCATTTACTCTTGACAGATTATTTTTTTTTTTTCCCAGACGTGGCGATCCTGCACACACCGAGTCTCAGACTTGCTGAGGAAACGGTTGATGGCGTTGTGACAGTTTGACATTCCTCAGTTGTGGGATGTTTTTCCCCTTCTTTCATTTCGCCCTTCTCGGTGTAACCCTTTCATTCCTGCTGTGTTAGGAAACAAAACCTCTGGGGGGGGACCTTTTCAGGGAGAACAGCCTCCCCGATGGCTGCAGCTCCTGCTTACTGTGGAGCTTACTACTGAGTGTAAAAGGTGGGATGGGAGAGCGAAGGACCCCGTGGATTAGTAGAGAGAAACGCCATTTGGGGTGACAGTGACGTGGAGATGACAGGCCTCCAAATCACGCTTGGCAGTTCTGTCCCTCACCTCCTTCCCTGGTGCACAAATTTGCTCCTGAGGTGCTGCTTTGTTGCCTGCTGCAAGCCCAGGAGATGCTTTCCCTTTGGATCCTTCCCTCTGGTAGGAGGACAGGCAGGTGTGAAGTGTCCGTTGTGCCCTCCCTCCTCCCCTGTCCCCTTTGGTTTTTAACAGCTCTCCACCTTTTATTTTTTTTCTTTGAAGGGGGTTTCCAGAAGCATCCAGGGCCTGGGAAGTCCCTGGCAGAGCGACTGTTGTCTGAGAGGCAGGTTGGAGATGGGAAGGTGGAAGAGGATCTGGTGATTCGTGGAGGCCAGCGACCAAGCCCGCTGCTGCTTGCAGGAAGGGGAAGGAAGGGGAGAACGGGTGCGAGCTGGAGGTGCTCAGCGAGGTTTGCTGCTTGAGAGGAGGCCAGGGGGGTTCTCCAAGCTGAGGGCTAACACACGTAAAGTGCCTCTGTAAGTCCTGTGCCCAGCTGCCCAGACACCTCTCTGATCTGTGGAGGCATCTTTGTAGGGTGCCGCGTGCCAGTTATGACCTGGCAGACTTCCACAGCGAAGACCCGTCTTCACGGGCTAATTGCAATCTCTAATTCATGGGACAGGGAGCCCTGGAGAAAGGCGGTTTTGACATTTGAAGTCTTCCCATCGTGGTCCTGTGCTGCGTATTCTTTATGGCAGGGATTGACATTTTGTACGTACAGAAAGTCTTTGGGGTCTTGGTGGAGGCACTGTTACAGGTAAATAGCTGGTCCCAAAGCTCTTGACAACAAATGTGTGTTATTTGCTCCCTTCAGCCTCCTTCTAAATCATTTTAAGTGCCCTTTTTTGGATGATTACTATCATCAGATTCCAGATGTAGAAGTTGAAGTAATTAGATACCACCCTTACCAATTTCAGCCATGCTTTGTAGAACGCTTTGAAATAAAAGCTATTATGTAAATACAGTTTATCTTCCTTCTCCTCATGTATTGTTTAATAGTAGTATTTTCTTTCCCCAGAGCTAGGACTACAGGAGGTTCATGCTACTTCTTCCTCGCTCTGAAATCTAAAGCCTCCTCGGGGGAGTTCGACTTCCTGCAGGTTCCTGGCTCTCTCCTGGTGTCCTTCCTCCCTTCTCTGCCGTCTGCCCTGCTTTCCCTTGCTCTTCCCTCAGTTATTTGAAGAGGCTCCCAGTCGCTTTCAGATTGCCTAGCCAGGATGCTGGTATAGCTTCTGACACTTTCTCTGCCCTGGAAGGTTTTGTTTCAGCACAGGGCTTGTAAGCAAGTCCGCACAAAGGCAGGATGTTAGCGCTGATGGCTAGCGAGCTCCCTGCTCCCCTTTTAACTGCACGAGAGGGCCCAGTAAGCGTGGCAGAAGCAGGTTTGGTTCTGATCTAAGCACTTGCACCGTAGGAAGATGAATTAATAGCAAGCAGGTATAGTTCAAGGGAAGCGATAACAAGAACTGAGGAGCGAACCGGTCTCCCAGCGTGCTGCTTGCCTGGAGCTGCTCGGGGGAGAGAAATCCCACAGCATCCTTTGGCTGCAGGCTGGATGGCTGCTGGTGTGCTTCTGAACAGCTTGGGTGCTGTGAGGGAACTTGTGAGCAGCATCAGAGCCCAGCCTGGTGTGTTTGCTTCCTGCTATTTCAAGCAAAGAGACAATGGGGAGGTGTGCTCTTAAAAAGCCCCCAGATACAACCACCCCGAAGTCTTTTGCACCGCTGCTAATGGCAATAAAAGAAGTAAGAACGGACTTTATGTGCTTACTGGTGGCTGTAGGATTGCAGGATGAAAAAGGGTTGCTTGATTTCATTATTCCTCTTTGCTTAGTACTGCACGTCCTTGCTTTTGCGTCGCAGAACTTTGCTGGGGAATTTATCAATCGAAAACCCTCATAGCAGCTGGGAGACCATGAACATTCTCCCCGTTTTTCTTGTCGGTAGTACAACCAGCATCCAGCATAGGGCTTTTTTTTTTATTTTTTTTGAATGCCTCGCTGGGTCAAAGGTGCACTTGATATATGGCTCCAGGCAGACATTTTTTTGTGTGTAAAACGTAGTTTGGTTTTCATGCAAAGCTCTGTGCTTTTGCTTCATTTCTTCTTGTGGTTTGGGTTTTAAGCAAAAGTTGAGACTTCTTTTAATGGTGGGGAGAGAAAGCCATATGACCGGAAAGTCTTGGATTTCACATCTTTAAATCTTTACAGAGCATGAAGAATGGGATTCTCTCATTCTCCTACCATGACAGCCTGAGCCTGGACCTGGGGAAAGGAACTGAGGTGACAGGGCAATGTGGATAGACCAAATCATTTCAGATGGGTGACTCCTGTGCTGCATGCTCCAGTTGTGTTTATTGGTAGCATGTGGCTTTGAACAAGGAACGCCTTCAGCTGGGGGAGAGAGGAGCCTGGGAGGGGAGAGAGAAGGTGGAGGGGGGGGGGAATTAATGGAAAAATACAGTAAAGCACCTTCCGAGGTGAGGATAAGTAGCGAAGGTCTATTAGCAGTTGGTGACAATTTACATGTATTACTTATGTAAAGATCAGCTCGCAGCAGGTAGAGGAGCGTGCTCCCATGTGAGCTGTCAAAGGCTCCGTCTGCCTCCTGAGTGGGAGGGAGCATGGGAGTCGCTGAAGCCGAGTGGTTTTTTTTTTTTCCCCATCTGCAGAGGAGTGAATAGTCTGAAGAAAAGCAAAGTGCTGTGGGGAGAAAGGAGAGATTGGCATGGGTGAAGGCACCCAAATCCGGGCAGCACTGGTAAAAAAAAAAACAAAAAAAAACTCCAGGTGGCAAGCAGCCACAGGGTGGTGGGGAAGGTGACAGGGCTTTGTTTTGGGTCTGAAGAATGTGAGATGTGCCCATTTGTGCTGGGGGCCTGCAGGGGACACCCCTGGATTGGGAACACATCCATAGCCTCACATCATTCCCATCTGTGATGCAGGAAGGGATAGCTATGGGAAAACATCAGCTGCTGCATCCTGGGTGGGGAACTGTTTCCTGAACTCAAGAAAAGCTCCCTACTCAGTTAAACTCCTTCTGTGAGGTGGTACCCAAAGGTGAGAGCCAGTCCGAGGGGCTGGAGGGCTCCGGTGACCGGCCCAGACCCTGTGCCAGCTCGCTCCGTGCCATAGTGCTGATGGGGTGCCCACTACAGGCTCCCCAGTGCCGAGCTGGGGTGGTGCTGGTGCTGCCAGCGAGCGAGGGCTGGGACTGGTGAATGCATTGCCCAAGGGCTGCAGGTGCAGGGATTCAGCTCACTGGGGAAGCAGAAGGTGTCTGAGCAGGGTGCACAGGGCTGCAGCTGTGGTGCTGAGGTGCTGCCGCTTTGTTGGCCACCAGCAGTGCCTGGAGGATGCTGGCTGTGGGTCCAGGCTCCTCTTTTCCTTCCAGCAACCCTTTGGGTAAGACCCGACTTGTTTGGAGAGGCTGCGGGGAAGCAGGGCAGTGCTGGAGGCCCTACAACAGCCCCTGGGGAGAAGCAGGGGGAAATCAGAAGTGGGTAACCTTGCCCCCATGCCCTGGTGGCAGCACAGCAAGCCTGCCAGGCAGTGCCCAGGTGGAAGCACGCTCGCTGACCATGTTTTATTTACCTGCAGGGAGTGGGAAGATGGGGAGTGGAAAATCCCCAAATAAAAGGCCAAAGGTGAGAGCCTTCAGAGTAGGGGTTAAGGAAGAGGAACAAAAGCACAAGCTTTGGGGGCAAAAGGGACTTTTTCTTCTGACTAAACCAAGATCAAAGCGAAGATCCCTGGAGGGATCCTTCCCTGGAGGAAGCAGTGTCTGTTATAGTCGATTTAAGGGTTCAGCTTCTGGAAAGGTATTCAGGGAGAAGAAGCACTGACAAGCTGATACAGAACTTTTTATTTTTTTTTTTTCATCCCTGCTGGGTTTGTGCATCTCCTGCATTGTTGAAATCCTTTGCAAAATCCATCTTTATCTTCCCCTCTTGCATGTTTCTGGACGGGTGACATGGGAACTGCTGCCTACAGGGTGAGGCCTCTTGAAGGTTTAGCTGATGCCATGGCAGGGTGGGTCTGGGTGACCTGCTGGTGGGATTTGGGAAGCAAACGGGATGTATCCTCCAGAGGTGCTCCCGAAGATGCTAGAGGTGAGCAGGAGCATGGCATGAGGCAGCAGCTTGGTCTGGGAAGGTCCAGGAGAAGGAGCTGGGTCAGGGACAGACCCCAAAAACCGTGCGAGCCATGAGTGGCGCTCACCATCCTTGTACCCCAGTGGTTCGGGGTGATGGATCCAAGTGTAGGTGGGTCTTGGTAAGATCTGTTGCCGATGGGGTTTAGCCCTGAAATCCTTGCATGCAAAATACCAGCAGTGCAGCATCTTGAAAGCAATCGCTGTTCAGAGGGAAACCGCTCTGGAGCCCAGGCTGTGCAGCCCCTGGATGTGCAGCTCACGCCAGCCTATAATGCACTCGTTGCTGCTTTCAGACTCAAAAAGGCTGTACAGTCTTTTGTACATACAATTTCTTCAATTGCTATAGTTTGCTTTTCCTAATTTGCCCTTTCCTTGTTTATCTTACATACTGTACAGGGGTCTAATTTAGATTTTTTTAAGGAAGAAAAATTGCGTAGCAGTTATGGGTTGGGGCAGCAATTTCTGTAGCGTTTCGAGGTGAATTTGATTAGCACTTTTGGAAAACTGGGCAGCAGACTGTAGTGCTAATCAGGGGAAGTCAAGCTGTGGAGTTTTAAGGTATAGTTGGTCTTTTTTTTTTTTTTTTTTTTACCCAGAACTGAAGATGTTGTCTGAGGCTCAGAAGCATTGTTTCTACTGGTTTTATGTGTTAGGCTTTCTGATTACTCAGCTGTGCAGAACAAAGTATTGGTAGAAAAATACAAAACACAGAACATTTAAAATACAGAACATTAAAATCTAAGATACAGAACGTTCAATTTGCTGTACAAACCCGCTTCCTTAGTGCTGCAGACAGTTTGTTCCTGTCCATAATTGAGTAAAATATTCTGTGAGTCTTTAGCAGTGTGTGAAGTCCTTCGTGGTGTATAAAAGATGGGTAGGAAGAGATGCAAACGCTGAAAGCCTCAACTTTGTGTTGATGCTGGGACTCAGGACCTGCTGACATTGGTGGGAACCCTCGCAGTGACCTCGGGTCTGTGGGATTGTGAGTTTGTGGTGACTTCACAGTGTGACTGGAATAAATGCTGTGTGCAGGGAGGTGCAGCAGGTGTTATGGGGACTAGCTATAGTCCGTGGGAGACTTTCCTGTGTGTCTGGGGGAAAACAGGGCATTTGTTTTCATTCCCTGGGGCTGCAGATTGCTGGCCTGACTTGAAGGAAATGTGGGTCCAGGCCTGAACCCGGGGTGCTGTTTCACACGGGCTTTCTACTGGGGTTCCCAGTGAGAGACAGCGACCAGCCAAGCAGCAGCATGTTTTGATTACAGAATGACAGCGTTCAGATAAGGAAGAAGACAGAATTGATCATTAACGAGGGAGGGCTGGGGGGAGATAAATTAGCATTTTGTAAGACCTCTGCTACTGCTGCGTGTGACGTGGCTGCTGTTTGGATAATGCCTGCGACGTGGGTAAGTTAGCTGCTGGGAGCAAAACGTGTGGAGCCTAATCAGGAAATGTCGGCCTTCATTTTTTTTTCCTGAGAAATGGAGATTACTGCAGTTGCAAACTGCAAATTGGTAACTAGAGGAGATGCCTAAAATATGAGATAATCCCTAGAAGCTGACCAACTTGCTCTGTAGAACATCAAATTCTAGGTCTATAATCTGTAATTAAATTGCTTATGTGCTGTTAAAAAAAGCATCTGGCTCTTCTAAGATTGTCCAGTGCAAGATAGATCCTATACAAGACAGCCATAGCGACATGTAAAAAGTAGCAATTTAGAGAATGGGAAAATATTAAATCTTTGTATTGCCAACCTACCAATATGTGAGAGGATCCAGAAGGTCAACCCGTACCATAAGTACTGGCCTTTGCTATTGCAGTGTTTAACCATTATACTGCCAGGCAAACGAAGCTGTGTTTTGGGCACTGCTGGGATGCTGTGCATGAGTTTAAGCTGTCTCATTAACCACCTCGTGAAATGTTAAGTGTATTTAAAATGAGGACAAATTCCAATACTTGATAAATGCCCAGGTAATGCTTCCTAAAGATGGAAATAGGCTGTCCCCTGAAGTCAAAGCATAACATTGCGGATAAAATCTGCTATCTGCCATGGGTTGTACGTGCTGGGAATAATGGATATTATGTCACCACCACCACCGTTTGTGATGGAGGTGTGACACTGCAAAGCATTTGGTGAAACTGAAATACCAGGGGTCAGAAAGTACAGCTGTGGGCACCCTTCTGGCTGCTTAAATTGTGCTCCCCAGTATCTGCGTGTGTGGGTTTCTTGGTGTATCCTCTACAAATACGTTTTATCGGAAGCAAATTCCAGCTGAACGTCTTGGAATTAATGCATTGCTTTCACTCTGCATCTGCAATGCAATTAAGCTGTTTTCCTCATCCGCATTAGGAGATTAACAGCATATGTGAGTAACGCGGGGTCATGCGGAGTCTGACGGAGCAGGGCTGAGCCTCCTGCTTGTGTGCGGGGTCAGGTCGCGTGCTCGCGGGGAGATTTTCCCAGAAGCGTGGTGTTGAGCTTGCCTGAAGCAAGAGGCACGTCCCTTACAGCAGCTGAGGAGAAATTTTATCTCAAAACAGATGCTGTGCCATTTCCTGGTGTGAAGGCAGAGACAGAATTCCTCTGCCTTCAGTGTCGTGGTAAATAGGAGTGACTGTGTTGTAGAGTAGTGGAGATGAGGACATGAACAAATTCCTTCACAACACCCAAATATTCTTCTGTAACTTCAGACTCAAAAGGTACATTTCTGGGTAATTCCTAATACAATTTTTTTCTCTCTGTTCTCCTAGTTGTGGCCTTCCTGGTGGCATACCATCAAAACAAGCAGCTGATAGGAGAAAAGGGGCTGCTCCCATGTAAACTCTACCTGCAGAGCGTCAAAAGGTATTTCAAAGGGAAGATAAACCTGGATGCTCTGAGCTATGCCCCAACAATCATCTGGTTTCTGGACTGGTCGGACATGGACAGCATCTTGGACAACATCTCTCTGGTCGGCCTGGCAACTTCAGCCTTTGTACTGGTGACTGGATGTGCGAACATGGTCCTCATGGCTGTCCTGTGGGCTCTCTACCTCTCCTTGGTCAACGTTGGACAGATCTGGTAGGTTAACAGTCTCTCTGCCTTGTTTTTAATCTGTAATTTCTTGTTGTTCATTGTACATGGTGATTTTCTATTATGCTTTGAGGTTGGTAATCTGGCAAGGAGTGATGTGGGCGTGTGAGAGAAGGGCAGCATTTGGCAGAAATGACTTGCAGGTGTGCTGCTGCTGTTTTGTCCAGTAAAACAGTCCTGATTTTCATTGTCCTCTGTGAGAGGAACAGCAGCTGCATAACACGCCATGCTACACATTGCCCCTTCTGTGCAGCGCCTTCCTTTATGGCTGTTGCAAGGGAGTTCCTTTGAGATGGTTTATCAGTTTTCAGTTCTATCCAGAGGAGAGCTGGAGCCCTCCAGATAAATGTACAAAACCTGTGGGAGGGGAAAAGGAAAGGAGAAATAGTGAGTGTCTGCACATTGCCTTGCTGCAGGGAAGGTCTGTGGTGTAGACTTTGGTTTTAAAAAATAATAAAATCTGTCAGTGCCCCAGCTGGATGATGGGCTTCAGCTGGTCCTTGTGCTAAGGCCCCAAAGACACACCCTAAAGGAATGGGCCCTTGGGAAACCCAGCTTTGTTAGCTCACCTCATCAGGTACCTGCACCTCTGCCTGCATGGAGCTGGTGCAGTAAATGGGGAGCTGAAAGGCCACACCATGAAGAGGTGCCCAAGGTGAGGATGTGATACATGTCACTGGCGTGGTCTGGCTTCACAGCACGTGGCAGGGCACCCTCATTATAGATGGGATCAGTGAATTTAATTTGAAGGATTTGCATGTGGTGGAGCAGCCCTGCATCTAGTCCTGTCCCATTCATTCCTCTCCTACTCCAGATGGTATGTAAGTGGGTGAAGGATAACAGCTTGGGTTTTCTGAAAAGCTCTGTTCTCTGAGCTCTTAACTCAGTATGAACTTAAGACCGTGAAAAGAAGCCACAATTTGAAAAAAAAGTTGCTTTCTGCTGCCCGTTTCCAAGTTATTCCCAAATTGCTTGTCTCTTTTTCTAGATATGTTACTACAGGGCAAGAATTCAAGCATCATCCTGCTCCCCAGAGATACAAGGGTCTCTGCCCTTGTAGAAGCAAAATCTGGATGTGTTGCTTGACTTCTGTTTAGGGGTGCGATGGGGTAGGAATAATGCTCCCCCCCCTGCTGCCAAAGCACAGCGTGATTCTAGCTGGAGGGTGGGCCTCTGGTGGTGGGAGGCTGAAGGCTTGACCTGGGCCTTCAGGAGCAGGCTAGCTAAGAAATTAGCATAACGAGCTTTGTTAACGCTCCTAAGGCAATCCGGAGTGCTCAGCGTACTGGTGTGGCATTAGCAGAGTTGTTAAGATTTCAATTTTAAAAAACAACCAAACACAAAAAAAAACCAGACTGGAGTGTGTTCTGTTCCCTGCTGGGCAGGCACGTCCTGCACTGCTCCTCTGCTCCCAATCGCCTGTCCTGGTAAAGGTGGGCTCAAGGTGGGGGTGTGGACCCTCTGCAGCTGCTGGGGGGTCCTGAGGTTTTGCTGAAAGGGATCTGCTCGTGCCCAAGTAGCTCTGAGTGGCTGTTCTGTCTCTCAAGTCTTTGAGGGAGAAGCAAAAGGACAAGGGGATAGAGGGGAGTCCCCTGGTGTGCTGAACCACCACCAACGTCCAGCAGACCGCATCCAAACACCTCCTCCTTCCGAGGGGGTTTTGAAGCTCAGGACCAGGCGCTGGGGCTCTTTGCAGCTCCGAAGGCAATGAGCTGGCCAGCAGGAATGCAAGCAGAGCCCAGAGCTTGCATTCTGTGGATGCTGTGGTTGAAAGGAATTGCCTCTTGATTTTTAAGATAAGGCTTTTTTTTTTTTTTTTTTCTTTTTTTTTCCTCCTTTGCTACTTCAGATTCAGAGTTTGAAAGTTCCACTGCCCCAGGCGGGTAGCTCTGGGTATGCAGCAACAACACCGAGGGAACGGGGCAGGCTCTTCTGGGGGAAGGGGTGAGAGAAAAGGTGGGTGGGGAGGAAAGGTGGTGCTGCTTCAGCTTCTTCTCAGTTGTGGCATCAAATGCTTTAAACAGGAAATTAGGTTCCTTCTCCTAGGGGTAGGAGAAAGGAATCAAAGCAACCCAGCAGTACAATTCAGTCATCTGTGGTTACGTTTTTCATTAGATCCTCTGAAATGGGTCACTGGGTGGTCAAAAACATATTATTATTGTGCATATACTGTGACATTCAATTCCCTGGAGAAGGGGATGCTGGGTGCAGTGCAAGGAAATGTGGGGAGAGAGAAGGGGGGGGTTGTAAATAATTTCTCATCCTCCTCCAGAGATTTGTGGTGGCTTTTGGTACAGGCTGAAAGTACCTGAGATCTGGAGAACTGCTGATTGCAGGTGGCAGCGCTGGCCTTGGAACTGAGGTGGCTTTGAAACTTTCTGCACTGATTTTCAGATGGTGTTAGGTGGTCTCTTAATGTTGACTCCCAAGTTTGGACAGATGGAGAGGTTTTGATGGGCTCCGACTCTTCTCCAAAGCATCTGTTGAAGACCTCAGTGACTTCTCATAGGGTAAAAGATAACATCATCAGGCTTTCCTGTTTAGGGTTACGGGATGACTCGATGAAGGTGTCTGAGATAAGAAATTCCCCCTGTGGCCCCGTTATTTGTGGTTGTTGAGCACCTAAAGGTGCTCTGCAGGCGCTGAGTCCTGTGGACCAGCACTGCTGGGCACGGACCCCTGGGCTGATCCAGCAAACGCTCCTCAGCTGCTGAGGGGGAAACCAGTTCAAGGAAGATACGGGAGGATAAGGAAGAACAGAGTTCTCTTTAAGCCCGTGAGGAACAATTTATTCTTTTTATTGCCTTTTTTTTTTTTTTTTTTTTTCCGTTTTAATTTTAAACACTTCTATTTGTTTTGGGCTGGAGTCTCCAGACCCCGAGTGCTGCTGAAGGAGCGAGTCTTTCAACTGCTGTCCAGCTGGCTTGGGCTCAGAGTCAGGGAAGCTTTGGACGGGCAGACCGTCCCCTGGGAGAGGCAGGACACGTCCCCTGCCCCCCTGCTTCTGCCGGCCACCTCCTCTGAGCCACGGCAGCTGGGGAATGTGCTGCGTGCCCGGGGAACTGAGCCCACCGTGACAGCACTGCAAGGGAAGAGATGAAGGTCCCTGAGCATCTGGTAACACCTTCGCTTGGTTCTTAGAAGTGCACTCACATAAAAAAAAAATAGGATTTAAAATCTGGAAGGAGAAGGGTGCCTGACTGGATGGTGAAAGCAGGTAGCTAATGACTGTGGGAAATGAGGTTGGGGGGCTATGAGGCCACTTGGGTCACATCCTCGGAGGAATCACAGAATTACAGAATCAGCAGAGAACAGCAGGACCACATACTAGAGGATGGAGCTGCCCTTCTGGATAGTCCCTGGTACTCTGAGCACACAGTGGGTTGTAAAAACTACTGTGTGTGCAGGGAAGAAAGCTGTGCCTGCAGCGGTTGGTGTGAGGTCTGTAATGGACTTCGCAGGATAAGGAGTGCTTTGGGAACCTCAGAAGCTGAGAAGTGGGGTCAGGATGCTGTCCTGGCCCTAAACCCTTGACTTTGCTTGTTTGCTGTGTGAATTGTATGAAATAAGGTGTGCTTCGGTTGTGCTCAAAACTAGCCTAGCTTTTAGAGATTAACTTTGGTACCTCTAAAATGTGGGACCGAGCCCGCCTTTGCCAAATTTTAAGTGGAATACACAGGGCAGCTTTTGAAATTCTGGGCGTTTTGTTCCCCAAAAAGCTGTGATATTCAGGGTCTGCTCAGGCCAAACCTGGACTTACTGTGTGGGTCACAGGGCATGCGCGTAACGGTGCCGCTGGTATCACGAGCTCAGTGTGTCTGTCTTAAGATGCTGGAGTTTTCTTCCCTCTGCAATTCTGAACTTTTCCTTTTGAAGTAGGAGGAGGCTGTCAGGCATCCAGAGGCACTGCAAGAGCACAAAAGAATACTTAATGTCTGACCCATGGGCTGGGTGAAGTGCTTAATTGCTGTGCTGGTTTTCTTGCTGTTGTTGTAGACTGTTCTTCATTTCAGTAAAATAACAAGAGTAAAAAGTGGTCCCAGTTTAACTGAAGCTTTTTAATGAAACTAGAGATGCCTAAAAAAAAATGTAATGGGAACCTCATACTTTAGTGTCCACGTTTTTTAGACTGCAAGTCCTGCTTGTCTCGGTCCAGTCACTAGAGGAATTCCCTGTAGGTCCAGGACGAGTGGCTTTGCCTATCTCCCTGCTCTTTCCCTTCTGAGTATTAACGTGAAAGATTGTAATAGATTTGAACAAGAATGGGAAAAGCTGCCCCTTTGTTTAAAAGGAAAAATACTTGTTGCGGGTGACCTCACGAAGCCTCCAGTTGTGGTTTTATTCCCCGTGGGTTGTGCCGGGGCACACGTCTGCAGGGATGGGCCATCAGCAGAACAGGTCCTTTGTCAGGCCGGGCTCTCTGGGAGAGGTGTTCTAGCAGAAGTTAAATCATTTTTTGTACCAGAATAGCTAATGCACTTCCAAAGTGAATTCGTAATTCTGGAATAAAATCACTTTTATCCCACAGTAAGGTGTCTCCAGAGAGCTATTACATTTTCTTATATAAACAAACTCTTAAACTACTCTGCCATTGATCTCCTGTTTCTTCTTCTGTTGTTTCCTCAGAGAACCACCCCCCTGCCACCCAACATTCAAATGTCATCTGAAAACCCTTTCCTTTCCCATGGTTATTGCATTTTTCATTTTACGAAACATCGTCCACTGCTAGAGAAGCATTCAGTGGTACGGTTTGTAAGACACTTGATACAAAAGCTAGAATTGTGGTTTTTAAATCCTATTGCCTTTTTCCCTTTCATGACTAAGATTCTGGTAGAGTTACAAGAGCTCAAGGGAATATGTTAAACAAGCCAATAAATAAAACGTTATAGCATGAGGTGGCTGCAGCGCTCTGTTCACTGTGTTCTTCCCTTGTGGAAAATGTTGGTGGAGCTACTGCTAACAGATATTTAGGATAAAATAAGACTATGCAGGCATGCTTTTCTGCAGGGAAAATGGGTCTGAACAGTGCTTCAGCACTGTACAACCCCAGAGGGTGCTGGCAAGTCCTGTTGGAGCTGTGCTCAGGTGCCCTTTGAAGGCTGCGTGCCAAGGTGGCTTCCAAGAAGTTGCAGATGCTTCAGCACTTTGCTAGAGAGGACATGCGTCTGTCTTTCTGCCCCCAAATGCCTGCTTTTTTATGTTTAGCTGATTGAACATAATATTAATAGCTTTTAACTTCTAATATTAAGAGCTTAATAGAGGGGCAGGTATACTGCAGGTCATGAAAGCATGTCTCTGAGGTGTGTAATTTAATTGCCATTAAATTACCATCCTCAGAAGTTCATTTACAATAGAGAATGAAGAAAGCCTTGTATGTCATGGAGGTTTTGTGTTTTATAGGTCTCATTAAAAACCACTTGACCTATGCAGGACTTTAATCACAGTGTTCTGTCTGCTAGCAGATGAACTAGTGAATGGTTCGTGTTGAACTCCATTAAATGCTAGGGGGCTGATGAGATGCTTCAGGCTGTATTTTTCCCTCTCCAGGAGGGCTTTAGTAGCCATCAGATGTATCTCTTCCCAATTTTCTTTCCGCTTTTATGTCTATGGCTTTGGTGTTTTTTATTTTTATGATTTTTTATTTTATTTAAAGCACTTGGGTTTTTGTCTAGTGTCTTCCCATTCAGTAAAAGCTGGGAACAGATATCTTCTGAGCTTGTAAATCAAGCAACGTGTGAACTGTGGGCTGGATTTGGCAACTTCATTCCCAAATTTGCTGGTTTGTGACCCTCTTATGATGAGGGCATAGCGCTTACAGGGATGGCCATTTTAAGACGAGAAGAGACCCAGCCTGACGTGCAAAATTCAGATGGAAGAATCACCCGCTGAGCCTCCAGCAAACCAGAGCCACCTCAAGTGTGAACGATGATATCTACACAGGCTTGGTGCGTTTGAGCTAATGCACACTTTATTCAGCAGCGTGGGTAGTTCGCTGAGGCTTTCGTGACTGCCCCTGAGCAAGCAAACACTGAAAGATCGCGAGCTGTGCAAGTAGGGAGCAGGAACGTGGGTGTCCTGGGTTTCACTGGTGTGCTTGGTTCGCTTGGAAAGTTTGCTGAGACTTCTGTATAGGCAGGAGTGGCTGTGCTGAGCTGTGCGTAACTGTATTTAACGATGTGATCTTGGCAGGGTCTTATATTATTTATATTAGTCCATGTCTGGAAGGAATACAAGGGTTGCACTAGAGGACTAGGGTTTAATTAATGTTAGCTTTTCCAATTTTAAGCTTTGAAACGCAAGCAAAACTTAATATCATGCCTGAATCCAGTGTACAATTTTGAGTATTTTAAAAACTGTCTAGGTTTTTAGGTAAATCACGTTCACGATTACCACCTTGGTGAGTATGCTAAGCTGGAGTCATTTGAACCTTGCAAATAACCCTTGCTGCAACCTGGCTTTATTTTTCTAGCTCTCCCGAGTATCCCAAGGACAACAACAACAAGCAAACTCAGACTATCTCATTCCTTTATCTGGTCTTTGCCTTGGCCATAAACCTCAGGAATGTCTTTGTTACTGTGTGGATCACAGCCTCGCATCCCTTTATTCCAAGCTTCCCTCCCTCCTTCCCCAGAAAGAAAAGATTATCTCTGGAAACGTAAACCAAGAGTTGCAGGATCTCGGGGGGTCATCCTTCCTGTCGAGGAAGCTGCTTTTTGGCACTTCCTCCTCCTGCAGAAGAGAGGCAGCGGATCAGTTTCAAAGAGCGCTGTGAGCAGACGCGAGGGGTTGATATGACACATTAATGAACACGGAGATTAATGCCATGTGACACCGCTGCCTGCACTACAACTGGGAACTAATGAGGCTAACGAGAACCATATTTTTGTTCGAGAGATTAAAATTTAATCACGGCTGATGTCAGAAATGAATCATTTCACGTTCTCCCCCCTCTGCCCCCAGCGTGTTTAAGGCTTCCCCTCCCGGCCCCAGGCTGGCTTTTTGGCTCGGCAGGCCCTGAGAGGGGCCTGCCCCTCACTGCCCCCTTGGCATGGAGGCCGGGCCATGTCTCTGCTCGTCTTCCTCAGTCCCTCAGAGCTGTGAGCACGGGTTTGGAGCATCAGGCTGCTGACGGCTGGCATTTGAAGGCCGCTTAATGGGGAAACACGGGGCTGGGTCAGAGCAAGGAGCGTGGTCGGGTGTCCCGGGAGGCCTGAGCACATCCCTGCTGTGCCTTCTTCAGAAACCATGCATTAATCTGAGTGTGGGCTGAGATGACAGGCACAGATCCACCTGTTGAAGCTGCTGAGTCTGGTGGAGGCAGGAATCGAAGCTCTGTACAAGCTGCTGGTGGGAGCAGCGCTGCCAAACACCTCGCGGGCCAGCATGGGACTCATTGGTGATATCTCAGGCCACATCAGTCTGGTGGTTGCCTGCTTCCACAGGCATATTTCTGGATAAGAACTGACCCATGGCGAGTCCAGCTTGCCATTGAAATGCTCTGAAAAGTGAGAGAAGTGGTTTTGATAAGGTGGTGTGCCAGGGTGTCTTGAGCAACTGCGGCATGGGAGATTGCAGCATCTGCCGGGGATGTTAATTTCTGTAGCGGGTAGCACCTCTGTGATTGGTTTCATCTAAATAATAGGGATGCCTGTAGGAATTTAAGTATCTCTGAAAAGAGGGAAGTTGAAGAGGAATTAATCTCTTAAATTGGTTGTATCTAGTGTTTTCACTTTCTGTAGTTACTGGCTTTGCTTTGCTCAAAAATAACACCTTTGGAGGATTTTTTTTTTTTAATTTCTATCTTCTGTAAGATAATCAAAGGCTTATTAAAATCACTAATTGACTATGAGAGAAGGAGCTGGTCTCTGTCCACACCAAAGCATCACACCAAGGGTCCCCTGGGATGTGCACAGGGTGCTGACCAGTGCTGCTGTGCATGTCCCTTGCATCCCATTGCTCTCTGTGCCCCTCGTGCCACTGCGTGTGCTCTGCGTTCATGGCCTCTGAGGCCGGCTGGTGGCTTTGTAATCTTGTTAGTTAATCCTGGTAATCACTTCTGTCTAAGCATCGGGGCTGCTACCTGCGCACGGTACGAGGATAACACAGAAAAGCAGTGGTGTGTGTCTGCTGCTCCACTTCGTAGGAAGCCTGACAAAATGATTTAACCTCGTAGGGCGCAGTGCTTTGATAGCAGAGCGAATGTTAGCACAAGGCAAGGAAGGATTTTCTTTCTCCTCCTTTCTGCTTCTCCGGCTCTGAACTTGATTTCACGAGAAGAAATGTTAAAACATCAGAAGCAATTAGGACGGGATACGGGGTAAAGCATCTGCACGGGGAGCTGTGTATACTGTACGGACAGCTAATAGCATCCCACTGGTTCCTTTGCATAAACTGTCTCTAGCTTCCAATCACTTCTGCAAATCACAGCCGATGAGAAAATGAGAGCACAGAAATTATCAGAAGATTATGTGGTTAGTGGCATGGCTGCGCGGTGTCTGATGTACCACGGGGCTTTGCCAGAGACTGAGACAAATATTTTTTTAATTGCTTATTATCTGGCACATCCAATTGCCAGCTGTATGCAGTATGGAGACTTGGGTATTGATTCCACAGCTGAAAGATTTAGGAAAAGAATGAATAATGTTTTTTCATGATCTCTTTTAACTGTAACTTGCCAAATAGCTTCATGCACCCAGTCTGGTCCAGCACACGTTCATGTTGCTTAACTCATCTAACTTCTCAAACAGCTGTGGTTGGAAAGAATGTTAATGCAGCCATTGGTGCAGCCGAAAAGCAATCAAGGCTTAGGGAAGGGTCCAAGCCCTGGTGGGATCTCTGTTTACTAACTTCCCTAAGGGTCTTAATCCAGAATGTTATTCCTGAGAGCAGTGCTCGCGACCAGTGAGGCTGGCTCTTTTCTGGGTTGGGGTTATCCCATCACGGCAGTGATCTGGGGGCTGAGCCCTTACTGGAGACGTGTCCCAGATCTGCCTGGGCAAACTGCGGTGCTGTGCTGGGGAACAGGAGGACAGCGGCTGCAGGAACAGAGCGCTCTCCACTGGGGGAAGGGTCTGTGGGAGAAAGTAGGTGGAAATTTGTATTAGGATAGCTCGTGTCTTCATGAACTTAGCATAGAAGAAATTGCCATGCCGTCACCAAATCCTGTAGCCATGCTGCAGACTGCATTTAACGGGGAATTGCGTTCGGTTTCTGAATGGTTGTCAGTGCAGGGCCAACCTTTGGAGAGAAATTAATGCAATTAAATGATTTTTTCTTCAAGAAATGGAATTACTGAAATGCAGTTTTCCTTGGGTTTTACCTGTCAGTATGCAGGCAGCTGGCACACTAAACCTTTCTGCTGCAGTGTCTGACCAAGCCGGGCTGCAGCCCTCCTGTGCCTCGTGTTCCAGGGCACGGATGTATTCCAGCTGATGCTGAGCTCTTCATCTTCCACCAGGGCCTTTTGTGCTGGCTCTGCACATGCTTTTGTTCACAAAAAGTGGCCGTGCAGGGGAGCACGGGGATTTTAGCAGGTCTGCGGGCAAAGCAGGACTAGGAGGCTGTGGGATGCTTTGCTGTCCCCATGCTGCTTCCCTCTCCCCTTCGCATGTTTCCTGCCTTAAATTCGCAGCCTGCTTTAAGGAGCAGCTCAGAGCGGGCTTCTCGAGGCTGCCATTTCAGCGTCTGGTTTTGGCACTGGAAGGATTTAACCAAAGCAGACTTCACTCGAATTTGGCAAATTCTGCCGTCGTGTACGCCAGGGCTCATAATAACTGCAGCGTCGGAAATGAGCACAGACAGAAAACTTGGCGGGTGCCGGCCCTTAGTTGGGTAGCTCACATTTGGTCTTTAACTAAGCCTCGCTCCGTGCCTTGCAAGGGGAAAATAAAAGGGTGGATGGCCACTTTGAGGGCTCGCCATGGGATGTGTGGGATGGGGAGTGGTTGCGTGAGCACCCGACATTGCTGCAGGATGGCCATGCCCTCCCTCGTCCTCTGCTTCTCTCCAGCTCTGCTCAAGCACCTTTCCCAACACCACGTGCAAACTGAGGCACAAAGCTCCTCTTCCAGCCATTTTTTTAAACGTTATCCCTGTTCCTTCCATTTAAATGTGGATGTTGTAATTACAGAGCGCAGAATCCCAGTTTTTAGAGATCTGCGACCACAATAAAGCGAATCCAGAAACCAGCCGAGTGGTTTCATTTACTACCATTCTAGCTTATTTCCTCCCCCCGCAACCACTGTGCAATGCTAAAGGCTTGGCAGCAACTGAAACCAGCTGTCAGAAATGTTTCTTACCCCCGCACTTTTAAGTTAATGATGTTCTGAAATTAATGGTGCACTAGACTAATTCTGTCATCTCGTTTTGATGGGCTCGCAGCCTCTTGGTCTCTTGCGAGTGGTATTTGCCAACTGGCTTCTTTGTTTGGAGGCAGTGCGCTTAGGAAGTGGATTCCCAAGTGCAAGGTACCGCGTGTGTGTATATGAAGATGTGTGTATGTGTATAAAAATAGAGATATAGAAAAGATGGTTTTAGTCCTGAAGTGTTTACGGCTTTAATTTGGTTAGCGTGCTGTGGTTCACCAAACGAGATTTCAGGCACGTAGGCTGGTAGCTTTTAGGGGTGTCACGGACACGACAGCAGTGGGTGAGGGTTCCTCGCCGTGCATTTGGGAGGTGTCAGCCAGCAGCGTGTCTGCCCGTGGTGCTGTGCAGGAGGAGGCACAGCCCTGGAAGCAGCACAGAAAGCGGGCTGGAGGAGCTGGGCTGGCGAGGGAAGGGAGAGCTGGGAAAGGAGACAAGTCTTTGAGTGCCTGGAAGTAGCAGACAAGATGGAAATCAGGTCAGTTTTCTGTGCTTTTGTAGTTTCGCCCTTTTTTCTCGCCTAATGCGCTGCCTGGATTGACGGCAGGCAGCTCCTCCAGCTTTCCCTCTCACTAAAGCCTCAGAGAGAAGCTTCGAGCTCAGTCCATTGTGTGTGCATTTGGTTTCCAGCTGTGGTCTGAGGTTGCTGGTACCTCCTAGAGAGCAGCCCACTGCCTTCAATCCTCGCTGGGCACGCAGGGGGAGTTGTAACATCTCCATCCCTCCCCAGCAATGAGTACCCCCATCCGTAATTTCTCCTTGGTTTGTAGAAACTCTGCAGAGGTGCTGCTGTGGAAACATCTCTCCAGCAGACACCGGAGCCTGGTGGAGAATGGAAATCACATCTGTACTGCCCAAATCCTTTCCCCCATCCCGAGCTATGCAGCCCAGAGGATGAGAGGTTCATAATGGAGATGAAAGTTGACATCTGGGTTCACTTTCCGTAGAGGATGTTCTCCACGGAGAACAGTGAGAAGCTGTTAACACCCGCTGCAGATTGGGGATGCGGCAGTGAGTTATCCTGCCTGGGGAAATCGCTGCAGTTGGAAGAGTCTTGTGGGGTCGGGCACTGCCAGGCTGAGAGGCAGGGAGGACGGGTTTTTCATTGTTAGAAATACAGACACATTTTCCTAGAAAGCACTGGTACGTGCAAAATTAAAAGTTCCTGTCTTTTAATACCATTCATTAGTAGGCTCCATGCAGAATGTTGTCACTATTTACAGTCCTCCTTCCAAGCAACTCTTACATTAACCAATTTGTGCAGCTGTGGGGTAGGTAAGTGGAGAAAGAATGTGAAGTTATCAGGTAAATGTGGCCAGCCTGCTTTTCCTCCGTGAGCAAACAGAAGCAATCATCCTGCGTGCTTTGCATGCTGAGCAAAGGGTGTAGTTACAAAGAAAAAGGAGGGACTCCTTCCCCGGCAGGAGCTGTTATGCCCCAAGGAGCAGGGTGATGGCTTTGTTGCACGGCTCAGGTGGTTTTGGTTGAGTTGGGGCTCATGCAGAATGGAGCCATGCCTTCAAGCCAACGTGGCTTGGTGCTGGAGAATGCACTGGTTGGGACTGAAGTAGCTTAGTGCAGTCTGGACCGTGCAGTGCTACGAGTTTTTGCTTTCCAGGAATATATTGGACCTGTACTGGTGTTAATCGGCATGAGAATGGGATGGAAAAAACTTAATCCCAATATTTGATGGTGTTTATGATTGCCAGCTGATGCTGACAGTCTCTCTGAGTGTGACATGAGATTTGCCTCTAATGACAAGTCATTGCTAATTACGATGTTTCTCCACCCGGAGAACAGAAATGACATCACACTTGTATTTGATTTAGAAAATATGAATGGAATGTGCTTTGAATTTGCAAGATTTCTGGGTTTTGACAATATGCAGATCAAAAGTCGCTCTATTGAAGTTTTCCGAGCCTCTCAAAATGAAATCCATATTCTTTTGTCATCGTCTGTCAGTAATGTTTCAAACTCCAGGCAGGCAGGGAGTGACGAGATAAATATATATTTAATAAACACTTCTGTTTACTCTGTATAAGCAAGGAAGAGGACTTAGGAAATGGAAAAACAGCAATTAGGTTCCAAACTACAGTCTGAAGTCCAGGGGAATTAGGTACCTGCCTGCTTGTACCTATAAAAAAAAATCTCTGCGAGAAGCCCTGCTGCTTTTATGTGTTTGGAGTTGGCCATTTTCTTTGGTTTCCTTGGCATTTGTATTGCAAGCTTCTTCAGAGAAATAAATTCACAAGTGTTTGCCTGTCATCACATGACAAGTTATGGAGCCTAGATTGATGTAATCAGCAACAGACACACGTCAGAAAACTATGTGGTTCAGAAGAATACAATATTTTATTAATTCCTCATTTTGTGCGTGTCTCTGTGTGTGTGTTTTAAATGAGCCTCAGGGGGTTCTTTCCTTCTGCCAAGAAATAAGAATAATTCGTACAAGTTTGTGTTGAACTGCGCCACAACTGTGGTGGAGAACAGCAAAGTCAGGTTGCCCTTAATGACAGATATCTTCATGAAGAGCCCCTTTTATTAACAACCTTAGAACTTATCGTGCATCTTGAAGTTATTGCTCTCTACACATCGGTAGCCCTGTTTGAAATGGTTAAATATCAAGCAGAATATTTAAATCGATAGTTTGTGTTTGTGTTGTGTTGCTGTTTTTTTTAATAACTATTTGAGGTACCTGTGTATGGTGTAAGATTTGTGAATAGGATACTTCCGGTAAGAGAAAATTTTCTGAAAATAGAAAATATTTAGGGGACTTTTTTTGGTTTGGGTGGATGTTGTTTTTCCTTTTTTTTTTTTTAAATTTTTTTTTTTTGGGGGTGTAGGTCAGATAAAAATTATAAAACCCTGGACTGAAACCCTAATGGGAGGAAACCTATTAGGGAACCTGCCCCAGCTTCAGCTAACGGCCCTGCGAGCACAAATCCTGTCCAGCTCCCGGTGCTGCGGGGCTGGCAGCAACATCCACAGCCCCAACATCTCTGCCTGGTGCTCACAGATGGGTGCTGCTGGAGCTGTGGCTTTGCGAGCAAAAGAAAGCAGCAAAATAGGCTTCAGGAGGCATCCCGTTTATCAGGATGCTAAGCAGCTAAGGCTGAAGGAAATCTCAATGAGAAAATTAATTTGAATAAAAAAGAATTACATGATGCACTGGGGTGTGTTGATGTGAAGGTGGTGCAGCAGGCACGTGCTGCTTTGAAGCACGGGGGATTGCTAAGCAGAAGTGCACAGCACTCAATTGGCACATGACACGGTGCTAGACTTCTCTGTGCTTTAGAAAAAGGGGAAAAAAAGTTTATCAGCAGGAGGCAACTTCTTGCTTTTTGGGCGAGGAGCTGCTCCTTGTGAAGCCAGCTCAGCCCAGGTGTTACCAGTTGGGATTTGGGACCGCGCTGTCTCTTTTGGGAATGCTGCTTGAGCATCTTTACAAAAAGATAGGTGACTGGTTGCTTGGAGTGCTGAATAACAGCTTAATTCTTCCCCAAAAGGGTTTAATTGGCTCTTGCCTTTCCAGTCAGCAGGGCAGTTTGAGAAGCAATTTGCCATTTAGTGCCTCTGGGTTGCACGTTGCGTGGCTCAGACATGTTTTCATACTCCCTGACAGATGTTTTGAAATTCAAAACCTGTGTGAAGTTTGAAATAAAAGTAATAATGAGGCATAAGTCCCCATGTTTGAACAACTGAGTTTAATTTTTTTTTTGCTTTTTCTCCATTTTGTTTTGCAGGTATTCCTTTGGTAAGTGAATAAAAATGAGAAAAATTCTGCAGTAATAATTTATTGGTGCATTTGTGGGTATGTAGTTTTTACATTACTCTAGCTTTCTTTCTCCCTCTGTCAAATGTTTAAGTTACAATTGTCTTTATTCTCTGCTTTTCATTGTTTTTCTCTGCCTAAATGTCAGAAATGGAAGGAAAGGAAAACTGGAAGTAATTCTGTAAATTGAGACCGAGGGAGGCTTGGTGGAAGGGTTGTGTAGCCACCAGCAGCATCATTCAGAGGGTGATTAAAGATGAATGGTTAAATAAGCCCAAGGCTACCAAACGAAATGAGATCTGAAGGACATCTGCTGGGAGGGAATCTGCATCTCTGCAATTCTAATTCCCTTTCTGCTAATGATTCGTATGAACATCAAGAACCTCATGCTCATTTTATCCTTTTTCCTGCTTGTGCAAGATGTAGCTATTGCTTCCTTGGAGTTCTGGGAGATTGACTTGTGCTTTGCACAGGTTTGATTTTGTTTCAGCATTAAATATTCCAACCTACAGTCAGAGTCTAAATGGAAATTTAGAAATCGAAGTAGAAAAATTGTTCCTCTCTGTGGAAATATTAAGAAAACAGCTAGAGTACTTCTGACTTTATGGGGGAAGGAACGATGGTATGGCATAATGTCCCCAAACAACATCTTTTGCTATGCCTGCTCATGCTTTCTGCTTGGTGTTCGGTCCCTCGGATAGGTGAGGTGGAAAGGAAACCAGTCACGAATAAAAATTTTGGTCTATTATAAGGCACCAGAGTAAAGTCCGTTTGTGTTGGGTATATTACTGAGGCTTGCAAATCTGATAAGCAGGTATGCCTCCCCTGCAGGGATTTGTATCCATCTCCCTGTGCAGGTTGGTCATTTTAATAAGTTATAAGTGGACTTACTATTCGGGTGTATGTGAGATCAGAAGGATGATGTGGAGAAGCAGAGGAGTACGGAGAATTGTTCTCACTCCCGTGTATTTTAGCTAATCATTCCAAGCAGAACGAGGAGATTTTAACAAGCTGGATTTTACAATATGAATGTTCACTGTAGTGGAGTTAGTGAGGACACCCATCATAGTTTTAACCCAAATTATTTGTCTTCTGTGTGTTTTCCACTTTCGCCGATAGCTGTAGAAAAACTGCCTTTCCTAAGTGCTATTTTACATTTCTGTCCCTTTGTGTGCCGACTGGAGAGCCACCCTGTGAGGGCTCCTGAAGTCCTTTGTACGCAGTAGGGACTCTCCCCTTTTTTTTGGCTTAAGGACTAGTTCTGAATAAGATGAATGAGATGTAAATCTTGAGCTACTTTTGTTAGAGTACAGGAAAACCACAATATTTTTGTTATAATATAGCTGAAACAACAACACTCGTCCATTGCTGTAGAAGTACATTAAATATTGCTGAGCTCTGGAAGCCTTATTCTTTGGTAGCATCTACTTCAAAGCGGGATTTTTTTTTTAATAATAAAAAAAAATAATTCCTGGAGAGGTCTTTGTAAATGCTGACTGTTTCCTATTCCCCTCCAGGAAGTGTGCTTTTTTGATACATCTTAGGATGGATTTTGGTAGCCTCTATTAAAACTGCAGGCTGTCCCTATGAATTTTAAAGAACTCCAGAGCCTGGAAATAACAACAAGCTGTTAGGCCAAATGGGATCAACTGGTATTGCCACAGGTTTTGCTCTTTGCTCTCACTGCTGTCAGGTAACAGTTATTAAAAACACTCCTCACTTAGGGAACGAGCTGTGAAACAGCCCTGCTGCGGTGTTCACGGCGTGCAGCACCGGCCGTGTCGGACCGCTCGCCTTCGACAGGCGAAGAGATGCCCTGCAATGCTGATCCTGCACGGGCACCAGCTGGGGAGCTGGAGCTGTTCTGAAGTTAGCTGAGCTGTAATAACTTCTTGGCTTTATTTATTGTTATTCTAAATGTGGCTTTAGATGTAGCACGGCGTGTTTCGGTGAGCACGTGGAGGTTTTGCATCGGGTCCCTCCCCGCGGACAGGCACTGCTCAGGTGGGCCAGGTCCCTGCCGTGCGTGACCTGATGGCTCCTTCTTGTCCCTGTTTTCTGCAACTCAGTACTCTGGAGGTCAAGCATGGACTGTGCTCCAGTGGGACTGCTTGCTGGCCAGAGCACCCTGAACTGCTTCAGTCCTGCCAAGCTGAGCTGAAGCTGACGGGAGTCTCAGGAGGCTGGAGGTGCTGCCTGCCCTCTGCAGAGCATGCCTCAGGGCCATGCTGCTCCTGGGGAGCTGAGCTGGTATGGCAGAGCCATCCTCAGCCTGAATCTCCTCCCTGGGCTCCTCTGTCCTGAGGGCTTTCCTTCCTGGCCCTTTTTGTTTGAGCACCTTGACTCGTTTTGGCACCTTGAGGCTGGTTCAGCTCCAGAAACAGCAAGTCTCACTCTGTCTGAAGGTTGCAGCTGTGATGCTGGGGCTAGAAAGAACCAGCAAGGTCAAGTCGTTATCTTTCTTAAAATTAAGGACATCTTTTCTGCTGGCGTAGAATAAGACTAAAGCTACTTCAGCAGATCCGTGGTGTTGACAGCTTTGCTGTTTCTGACCCCCTCTGAGCCAGGGTGTGCTCCTCTAGCACAGTAGTTCCCAATGATGCTTCTGTCTGAGATGCCCCCAGGGACGTTGTTTTTCAGTGTGCGGGACTGGTTTCATGTGGTGATTTATTATCTCTGCTTGAGCAGAGGCTTTGAAAAAGATGATGCTCTCTTACAGGCTTTCTTGCCCTCTTCCTTTTGTTCTGCCTTCCTATTGCGTTAAGTAGCCTCAGATATTCAGAAGACAGCTTGACAGCACGATGTATGGCCTGAGATGCTACAGCAGTGCTGCTGGACGTGTGAGAGACAGTGGAGGGCTAAGCAGAGCTGCAGAAAGGCTGCAAAGGTTGTGCAGTTTGTAACGGAGAGCCGAGTCTCTCCGTGGAGCAGAAATCCAGGTGTGCTGTGGGAAAATGATGCAACCGTTCGGGGAGATTCTGACTCTACACTGCTGTCTCCATGGTCATCAGATACCTCTCAGCAGCAATGTGAATTCCTAGCAAGGAATGTGCAGGAAAGACAGAAATGTGCCTGTTTACCTTCTGGCTATCAATGGGATCGTTAAACAGAAAGGATTGAGAAACAGCTGATCTTATTTGACTCTTGATGCACAAAAGTGTCCTGTTGGGAGCCAAAGCAAATGTTTCCTTGGGGATGGTTCCAGAGAGCCTTGCTTCTACGATCCTTGCAGGCCAACTGTATGGCTAGAATTGGAAGCATATTTTACAAATAAGAGGTTTTTTTGTCCTCTGACAGTAAAATGTTGGTACTTTTGGTGTGGAGAGAAGGCAATCAGAGGTTTGCTGAACTTCGAATTAAACTCCCAATTTTTACCATCATCTGCAAACAAGGAATAAGCAAATAATTTAGTTCGTACCTCTGCCAGCCCCCCAGTTTTGTTGCATCTGTTATCTCAGAATTTAAGATGAAATGTGTTTTGATTAGGAGTGGAATAAAAAGTTGAGAGCAGAGCGTATGTAATTCTCCATTACTTGCTAAATCCTCACTCTTTACTTCAATGCAAATTGTTCCGAGGAGGATTCTTTTTTAAAAGGTCTTCAGGGATCTTGAATTTTAGATGTGCATTGACATGAAATGAAATGTTAGAGTGCACAGCTGGGGTTCTGGCTTTTGCAGTACAAGATGGAGATGTTTCTCCTTTGTGGGAACGTGTTCCCGAGGAAGGGGTGAAGTTTTCCTGTTAGTTGCACTATGTTAGCGAGCAGCGCAGGGGGTGCAGGATAAAATGAGAGCGAGTTGGAAAGACCAAGGCCAAACTTCAGGTCTGAAGCATGGTTTAAAGGCGTGCTGGGATGGGGACGGGTCTGGGCTGTACTGAGCCTGCAACCAAGCCATTCATTCCTGCAGACCCATCTGCGGTGTCTGTTGGTGGGTTTGAGATCTCAGAGGTGTTAGAGCGAGGGAATTCACCAGGAGAGGCTTTGTTCGCGTGCACTAGCACATGGCAGCACTCGTTGTGGTCAGCACATAGGAGAGGAACGGGCAGGAGGATGTGGAGGATGCCTTGGTCCCTGTTACTCCTGGAGAACTTTGTTCTCCTTGCAGCACGAGGCTGGTGAGCCCCTGGGGATCGCTGTGGGGCTGGGCACCCACATGGCCCTCGGTGCTATTTATTCGTCCTGCCCCCCGGCTGCGATGGGAGGGACGGGGCTGGCTTAGCGACTGTTCCTGTTCCTGGCTATTATCGTGATCTGCTGTTCCTATTTCTCGTGTAAGAGTGGGAAACTTTTCTCTCTGTCTTATTAAATCTATTTTTCAAGCTGTCACTTAACCAGGTCTAGTGACAGAGTCGGATGTTTATGTGGCCCTGGACACTTGAACTCTGGTGTTTTCAATCACAACAGCACCTTTTGCCAGCCGTTGTGAATTAAATACTCCTCGTGACCTTTTACCCTCGCCGCTCTTAAATTCATGCTTTAAAAACAGCTTAATGAGGGGTTTACTGGCCCAATTGGAAGTTTTTATTAAAACCTATTAGTGTGCTAGAGTAGCCTGCCTGAAGGAAACGATTAGCCCAAAGCAACTAAACTTGGAGCTGGCCCCTAGCCACACCAGGTTTTCACTAAACTGTTTCCAGACCCACGTTAACCCTAACACTGCAGCCTGCATGGTATTCATATCCTCTGCTTTAATTTATAGCTTGTCTGATTCTCTCCCCAGCCTTTCTCCATGTTCGCGAAAGCATTTTGGTTTAATGTAATTAGAGCTGCATTAAAGGGCAGCGTGCCTTCATCCAGGCCCCTCTCGTTTGCGAACCCTAATTAAGCAGAAGTGCCCCCCGCAGCCCTCCGCTGGCCGGGTGAGGTGTGTGCCCCTGCTCGGACATGGCCGTGGTGTTCCTGGGACTCTGGCCCTTGGTCCCTTCCCACGAGGAGCATCTCAGCACCAAGCTGGAGGTGTTGGTGGAGCCCTGGGGTTAAAGCAGAGCTGGGGAAGGGGAGGGCACGGCCTCAGGACAGCACTTAGAGCATGAGGGTGGGAATCCCGGCTGGTTTCTGCCTCCAGCCACCCCTTGGATCCCAGCATGTTTGCTCCAAGTCTGCATTCTGTTTTTAAGCCTGGGCCTGTGGTTCCTGCCAAGTTTAAATATACATTTTGCAATGCTGCTGAAGCCCTGTAGCCCTTATCTTAGTGTTCCTGTGCTAATGTGCCCGTGCAGCTCAGAGAAGCAGGCCAGAGCTCCAGCTTCAGCTGAAACAACTCCTCCAGAAGCTGCTCTGGAAGTCCCACGGCCTGAAGTGCCGAGCAGCCGTCACCTTCTTGCTGCTCCTCCAGCATCCTTGCCCCTGCCCTGCTCATCCAGGCTAAAGGCAACATCTCCCTCGAAAGCCACAAGATCTTTGGAGAAGAGGCTTCCAGTTCTTTTTTAGGTATTTTTCATACCGTATCTTGCCTGTTTGTGGATGTCAGCAGCTACTGAGCTGACAGCATGAAACTCTGCACAATTTGTGATCTGTATTTAAGGTTTTGCTGCTGTGTCTGCTGAACTGGCTGTCCTTGTGTTCCTGGTACAGCCCCAGTGCCCTGGGAGTCACTGCTGTATATACTGAACGAAGCTTGACAAGCTTCCTATTTTTCCATCAGTTATTATTAAGCACAAAACAAAAAGCACGGTCCCTCTCCACACCATGCGCTTCCTGAGTGTCACCTCCTGTCTTTATTTTTACTGGCATATGGATGCACCAACCTTGGGAGGCACCTTTTAAAAAGAATGTTTAAGGAAAAATCTGCCATTAAAGTTATTACAGTAAAGTACTGCCTTTGATTGCGGCAATTATGCAAATGATTTTAAGGGATAAAATACTTCTTAACAAGGACTGATGTAAATGGTGGTGCTGGAACGAGTGCATAACTTCTTCAAACACAATCTTTCTGTGCAAGTAATTTTCTCTCAGCGGTTTGCCATGTTGCCTGGATGTCGACCTGTGTAACCAATGACTGGCCTGCGGATGTGATTTTATTTTCTCTTGATACAGGAATGTAAGTGGGTGGAATGGGAACGCTGGTCTTGCAGAAACTGGGAAGCCCTTTCCCTAAGCAAATTGTTTCTCCACAGCTCTTGTGGCTGACTTTTGTCCTAGCTTTAATAAAAAGGAAACAAACAGAAATGCTTTTTGCAGGCACAGATATTCCTCTGAAAAAATGAGGTTGGATTGGGTGACTAGCAAGAGTGGGGCTCCTGTTGATTAAGGATTCTGCACTAATGCATTGCTGAGGTTAAGTTAAAGGAAGCTTTCTCCAGTATTACTTTTAAAGCAGAGAAGTTGGATCCTGGTCTCCATGGTTTGGAAAAACATTGTCCATACTTTAAGATAGTAATCTGCTGCTGGTGTGGCTGAGACTTGCCTCCTACTTCAGTCTGATTGCAAAAAATGTGGATGGGCAGTCCGTGCCTTGGCTTTGGACTGGGCTGGGGATGTGCTCACCATATAATGGATTTGTTGCCGTTAGCCCTCCTGCAGCTGGCATATAACAACATAACCCCCCGAAACCTTTCTAAATTCACTGGTGAGCAGCAGTGAACGTGCCAGCAGCGTGGCAGCGTGCCCATGTAGGATGTGGTGGCATCGCTTTGTAAGGTAGCTGAGCTGCCTCATCCCCTTGAAACCCCAGTATTAAAGGTGTGGTGGAAATGCAAAGTGTGTGTGTGTGTATCTTTGTTAGGGATCTGTTTGGTCTGCTTGAAAATCTGTTGTGGGGTGACAGCTGCAGGAATTAAAGACGTGGCAGCAAAAAGAGGCCTTGGAGGTCCAGTGACACAGATGTCAGGTATGGCTCTTGAGCTGCAGAAAACTGCGGGGCATTTTGTTCAGTCTGGGCTGCAGGAATGGACGCAGTCTGCATGGAGATGCAGCAAGCCTCTGTCCCTGCCAGCAGCAGCGACAGGGACACCCCTGTTCAGGCAGTGCTGGGCTCACACGTAGCGCTTGGATGCTCTCACGTGGATCCAACACCAGTGCCCAGCTTGGCTGGAGCAGGTGTAGTAATTTGCAATTATAATCCTGGCTTCTGCTTTTGCAAATCTGTGTGCAAATAGCAAGGGTATTGTATGCAAAGCTTTATAACCCCTGCGTTTTCTTCTAAAACACATTCTCCCTTTCAGGGGTGTAAGGGTGGTTCTCCCTTACTTTATAGTGTAAATTATTTAGTGTACTTGCTGCAATGGTATCAGTGTCTGCTTAGATTTTTGTCCTTCTAACAAGATTGACCAAAGGAAAGGTATAGGAGTGTCTTTATTTTAGATCTGGGCATCAGCAGAAGACAGGTGATGCAGTTTGACTCATTTTAATTGCCATAGGTACAGAAGAACGACTGTCTTCACAGATAGACCTGAACAGCTCAGTACTGGCACTGAGTTCACTTGTGTGTGTTTTAAAGCCAGTAGTAGTTCTCCTTATCTCATAGTAGCATCTCTGTTATCTGTTATCATGAGCTTACGGTGGATTTGTGTTAAGCCTCCCCATTAACCTGTGACTTTGTGCAATGCTCCCAGTTGCTGCTTCCAATGCAAAAACAAGAACGAGACTTGGATGAGTAAGTGTCAGGTCAGCTCCTAAAAAATATAGATGAAAAACATCCTAAAAGTACCGATATACATAGCGAGGTACATCTGAACAAAAGCTAGCTCTGATCATGCTGAAATTTTTGAGGAGGATTTGACTTGCATCCAAACATTCCAGCATGGACTGATTGCTACTTGTTTGTGTAACAAGAAGGCATTTCCTTTGCTAAAGGATCCCGAGCTTGTTCCAAGCTCACTGTAGGCAAGGAAAACGCTGCCCAACACCGAAAAGCTCCCACCACTTGGGGCGAGGTTTCATATGGTCCAAGCATGGGCAGTGCTCAGTGTGACACGGGGTAACCTGAACACAGTGCCACTTGTCTGGGGGCGTTTGGGGAGGTCGAATGTAATTACTCAGTTGGAGTGTGGCCGGGAGAGTATGATTAATTCCCTCGCTCCCTCAGAAAAGCCTGTGGGAACTTCAGTGACCTCAGCGATAAGATCCTCGTCGTTCAGCATCCGTTAGCATGGTTGAGCAGAGCAGACCTCCACCTGCTCAGCCCCGCTGCAGCGAGGGATCTACTTGGATCCAGGACCGACTGAGCAGTGAGGAGGGATGGGGCTGTGTGGGGTGGGCACGAGTGCCATCTGCAGTGCTGTCACCCGTGTCCTCTGGCACAGACAGGTTTTTGGAAGGTAACCAGGCAGGTGGGGCTGCTCTGACCTTGCTCAGGCTGTGGGCTAGCGAGAGGTTGCAGCAGTTGTAGGGACTGCCAGGAGCTGCTGCTTCTCCCCCTTTCGGTTGCTCCAATTCAATCACACAAAATCATGAATTCTCCCTCTGCAAAAGTGGAGCAAAGTATTCTGGCAAGGCTAACCTCATACAATAGCCACAAAAATTGTTCTTGTAAATACTTCACTATAAGATTATTTTTCCTTTTGCTCTGCTTTTAAGAAACAAAACCGACAACTTTTTGAAATAGGACTTGTTTTTTAAGAGCTTTTGTGATTGCACAGGATGTCGGCTTTATTTTGTCCTTGCCTTACTATGAGTTACCAATACTTTTTTCTGCTTCTGAGCAGTACCTTCTTGTCTGTAGTGCTTGCCTATGCGTTACTGTGTTTGAAGGATCTTGAGGGTGCTGCTGCAAGCTGATCTGTTCCCTGCTGCCAAGCTGGGATAATGGCAGTCCTGTTTGCCCTGCAATATTTGCCGATTGTCACAAATGTCCATGTCGAGCATAATCCCTCTGCTTGGTTTTACCTGTTAGAAAGTAGTCAGGTCTGCTGTGAAGGTGCCACAAGCCAAAAGGGCACCGTGCAGTGTTACACACCTGAAACGTGGGAGGGAGGGAGGTGGTGGTAAAGTTTCCCTGGTTTGTAGTGAGGACACATTGGGGAGAATCCAGCAAAAACAATGGTTTAGCTCAGTGACCCTGTTGGCTTCAGCAGGCTGACGCTTCTCAGCAAGGGGCTATTTAAATTTGTTGCAATATCGCCAGGCTTTTGATGGAAAGAGGACGAGAGATGGGCAGAGTTGTCTTCAAGATCAAAAGTTCAATATTGGCAGGGCAGAACAAGTTTTATTTTTATTTTTCTCCCTTTTTCTGAAGTTAAATAAACCTTGATGTGCAGAATAACCCCTGAATAATAATAATAATAAACTGAAGGACATCCAAGGAACTGCTGGCGTTTTTATTTTTTCATTAATCGCACTGTCATTTCTAACGTGCACCTGATTTATGTGTGTCTGGTTAACCATTCAAATGCCCTTTCTTTGACCTGATATACACCACATGAAAGTTTTATGGCAGTAATTTATAGAGGATGATTACAGCTCCGAATGTAAAGGTTTGGAATAACGTTCTTCTTGGGGCTGGCGGGGCTTGGTCCTGGCTGGGTGTTCCCCAGGTATATGGGAGAATTGCAAATTAAAAGGTTGAGGTTTGGGGACTTTGGGTATCTCAGAGCAGCAGAAGAAAGCTGTGTGTGGACCTGTGAGGAGGGTCAACAAGAGGTGGGCCCTAAACCTCTCCAAGGCAGCCAACTCTGTTGGGTTATTCTTGATCCTTTATTCTGGATTTGATCTGGAGTTTGGAAGCTTGAGTGGAATGCCGTAGATTTTTGGATGTTTTCCATTAGGATTGTTTGAGCAGAAATGCACTGTACTTGGGGTCAGATTAAGTGGCGTAGGTCTTTTGTCTTTATCAATCGCCTGTAGGCTCTAAAAGGCTCTGTCTGGAGATTCATCAGCAAAGCTGCAACATCCCCTGAATGTCCCTGTGCAAAAGCCCAACTGCACAAACACAGATGTGGAGGGACCGTCGTTAACAGCATTGAAATGGAAATGGCATTTCAGAAGGAGGAAGAACGCTTTAATATTCCTGCCCGCTTGTATCTGGTAATAACTTTTTTTTTTTTTTTTTTTTTTTTTTTTTTTTGGCCAAGCTTTAAAACACAGCACTAAAGCACTAATCCAGCGACTTGACCAATAAAACAAAGGGCTGGTTTCAGGACACACATCCTAGTGTGCTCTGATCTGCTCCTTTTGTCTCCTTTTTCTTGCTGGGAGGAGGAGTGTGGGTTTTTTTCTTTTAAGTCATCTTAAGGGTATTTGTTTGACTGCTCAATGGTACCGAGGGCTAGAGGCTATGCTATGTATTTATGCTGGCAGCGTCCCTTGTCGAAACCTGTGTGTTTCTTCACAAGTCTGTTTTGAAGTTTATTGCATTTTCTGTGTTCCCTCTACTCATAAAGACTGGTGGAAGTACTGGCGTTGGTTAATGGAATGGGAGACAGAGGTCAAGTTTGATCTTCCTCTTAAGTGCTGGACCCCTTCATCTCCCCGTGGCAGGGAACAAACTGTCACTCCTCACTGTCTTTGCAGAAATTGATGCAAAAGTAAGTGACCACATGAAAGGAGCTGTCGAAGGATTTCTTGTTAAAGTTCCTTTGTCCAAGAATGTTGTCTCCTTGAAATGGAAATGATTCACCGGAATGCGCTGGTTCGAACAGATTCCTGGATCAGAAAAATTGAATCAATATTTTTGAAACTGTTGAAACTCTGTGTCTTGTCCTTAAATTAAAAAAAAAAAAAAAAAAGTGACTTAGCATGCTGAATTGTGTTGGGTGGTATCCTAAAGCCACTGCAGCTGGGCTTGGGCTTCAGAGGTGCAATGTTTTTTTACTATCCCCAAAGCATTGTGTTAGACACACTGTCATAAAAATCTGTCATAAAATCACTGCAGCAACTGGTAGTTGAAATATCTTGTGCATTTTCCTCTTATTTGTGGCATTTTTGCACAGAAGGAGAAGCTGAGGCATCTGCTTCCTGCTGATTTGAGCGCATTTCAGCAGCGGGCTGAGAGGGGTGTCCTTGTCTTCTTAAATAGCATCCCAGCACTCAAGTATTCTGCGTTATTAATTGTTCTTTAAGGAGCATGCCACCTAGCCAGATACTTCTGACCACCTCCTCGTTGCATCCGCCATGTTCTCTCAAACTTTTTTTTTTAATTTGATTTATTTATTTTTAGTCTAGTGAAATAATTTTCTCATGGGCTTGTCTTCCGTTTCTAAACTGGGTGAAACCGCAGTGTGAAGCCATCCTCTTCCCAGTCGCATATAGGAAGTGAGCGTGAGCCAAGGTACATATTTTATGTTAGTCGAAAGAGATAAGTGTCAGGATTTCAAAGTTAATTCCACCCGGCAACTTCCAGCGCTGAAATGTCTGCTGTGCCTTGGCTCTTGTGCCTCGCTTCAGAACAGTCGGAGCTGCTATTGCACCTCTTGTATTTTCGTATTCTTTTGTGGAGGGGGTGCCTGCGTGCGTGCCGAAACGGGCTGGCAGTGGGGTTGCATTGCCACCCGCTCGGCTGGCTCTACTAACCCCATCTTCCACCTCCTGGTTCCCGTTACATAAAATGGGGATAAGGATTTCCCCAAGGTGCTTCCAGGTCTTTATGTAAAGCTGCTACTGAAGAGCGAGTGATTGCTATTTGGTTAAGGCACGGTGCCTAAAATAACATTTTAGCAGTGGGATTTGGACTTCTATCCTGTGCTTTCAGGCTATTAGGTGATTAAACCACCATTAAAACCGGACTAAACAGCTCCGGGTTTTAGTGGAGCAGGTAGCTGAGGTGTGGAGGTTTGAGGTTACGTCTTGATTTACTATTTATTATGGAGGTTTATCAGGGAGGAGATAGGGGGCAATTTTCTGCGCTTGCATGCAGCAGGGACCGGCTTGGGAGTGGGGTGATGGGTGGTGGAAAAGGGGTCCTCCTGCAGTTTCCCAGAAATGTGGTAGGAGGGGTGAAAGGAGACAGCAAAAGTGTTCCACCAAAAGGGGCGAGAGGGTGAAAAATAAGCAAGCTGTGCAATAAAACAGCAACGAGCTGTCTGGGTGCAGGGTGGGGATGAGATGTCAGGCTGGCTCCTTCGGGAGGGGAAAAAGGAGCAAGGAGAAAGGTGAAGGATGAAGGCTGGAGACCGATGGGGAAACAGTTCCTGTCCTTGTTCCTGCTGGCTGAGGTAATCCTGTTATTTTCGAGCAGCAAGCTGGGGCGCGTGGCCGAGATCAGCTCCCCCGAGCGCTGGCTGTGCTCGGCCTCGCAGCTGCAGGAGGAGCGCGGGCAGCGGCTGGCGGCTGGGGCTCGGCGCTGTCACCGGGGCCAGCACTGCCGGGGTTTTTTGTGAACTTCGGTAAACACCAGGGCCAAGCTCTGGGTGTAAATCTGGAATGGTTTCAGCGCAGTTGGATCTGCCCAGCTGTGCTGGATGCTGGGGTCACGGGGCTGCAGGAGGGGGCCGCGGGGAGGTGCCCCAGGGGACAGCGCGGAGCTTTCCGTTTTGCTGAGCTTTACATCGCCACTTCTCGTCCTCACTGTTTGACCAGCGAATACATTACATTCTCATTTGTATGGCTCACCTCTTAATATGATTTCTTGTGGCTCGTGCAGCTTATTCATCCCCTAAAGCAGATATGGCTGCTGGCTGGTGGCGTGGGGAGGAGGTTTAGAAGTGCCCGGGCACGGAGCAGCTGCGGGGCCCAGGGGAGGCCCTCGCACGGCACAGCGTTGCTCCACGTTGATTTCCACACTTGTGCATATCTGTGGGCACGTCGCAGAGCTCTTTGTCCTAAAAGGCTCTGGGATGTGCAGCTGTGTCGGTTGTTGGGCCCTCGGGGAGGCAGTTGGAGGGCTGTCAGTGTGAAGCGCTGCCTTGCCTGCGTCCATACTGCGGAGCGGGTGAGGTTCAATCTGCAGTGTCATTTGGGCTCTAAAACGCTCCCCCTGATACGGGAGCGAAGCAAACCTCAGAGCAGAGATAAATCCACGTTCCTGGGAGTTTCTCATAGGCTGCTGGGCTTGTGATCTGTCCTGCAGCTGCCTGTGTGCTGCGGTGTGGCACGGCTCGTATAAATCCTTGCTCGCATTTTGCAGTGCTGTCAGCCCTTCGGTGTGGCTCAGAAAGTGATTTTTTTTTATTTTTTTATTTTTTTTAAGAAAGTAGCTTGATGTGTATATTTCAGTCTACGGGAATATGGAGTCCTCTGAGATCTGTGCAATGAAAATGGTATATAGATAGTTAAGCAGGGGAATTTGGCCAAGACTTTCTGGCACACAGCTTGGACAGTTATAGTAATTTATTATAATATTTTCCCATCTGTTTGTTATTATTAAATATGAAGTACTGATGTTGCACAATCTTACCTTTTGGATTTATGTCCAGAAGAAATCAGTGTACATTTTTATTGAATACCTTTTAACTTTAACTTATGGCTACGAGCAGCGTTTTGAACTTCTCCTTTGTGAGTTGAAAGTAAAATGAAATTAAAAAACTCCTGACACATGCCACTCTTTAAGGGTCAGCACTTTCTGGTTTGAAAATTAGCCCATACACGGATATCTTTCTTGAGTGTTTTATTTCCCTTCTAAATCCTGGGTTGCCAGCAGCTTCTTTTCCTGTTTGAGCTGTACATGAAAGCGTGGGTTCTGCGCTCTTGTCTTTGGCTGTGCACACAAGCAGCCGAAATAGTCGGTGTGCTTCTGGGGCCCCGGGGCAGCACCGGGTATAAAACTGCTGGGAACTACAAGGCTCGGGTGATGGCTGCATCGAGTGTGCTGCTGGGGGCGTTGGGCATCAGCACGGTTTTGTCATACCCTGCTTTGAGGGCAGCCCCCTGTAGTGGGCAACCCCCTGCACCTCCAGAAACCCAAGATAACAGTGAAAAATTCTCTGTGTCCTGCCAAGTCCATCCTGCAAGGCAGGGAGAAGCAGGGAAGAGGTGGCAGGAGGTGAGATCGCACGGGTTGCTTGTGGTGGGCTGGGTTGTGAAAGTAATTGGGCTGTGTTTCCCCTGACCTGTGCTCTTCTGATGGATGCAGCTCTGTTGCAGCCCATCTAGCAGACCACGCGCATTTCCAGTAATAACTTGTTACAGGCTGCACCTCTACCCCAAGTGGTTCTTCCTAGCTTATTGAATCGCCTACAGCTGCAACTCGCTCAAGGTCTTTTCAGTGCTCAAGTGCAACAGAAGTAACTTTCAGGCAAAGCCTTAATTTCCTGGGGCGATGGGCTGATATTTTCTTCTCTCAGGGCTGAAACCCTGGTCCCTGCACGTGTTTGGGGAGCAAGGCTCACCCTTGGGGAGCCGTCCCCTCTGCTCCTGGCCCCACTCCCCAGGATCGCTTGTCCTGGGAAACGCACGCGAGCCCTCCTGCTTGCAGAAACCTGTGAATTAAAACCCCATCATCTCACAAGCAATATTATTTTTTTTCCACTTTAGAAATAACTCCCTTTATTGTGCTGAATGCAAAATGTTTCACGTTCCATAGGTGTAAATGCATATAAAACAGCTGCTGTGCTCTTTATTTCCACATTCCTAGATGTTTTTTAAAAAGTTTTATCTTTAATATCTGCACTTATCCTCTCATATCGTTATTTGGAGCAATGCATTGTGTCATGCTAAAAAGCTATTGATCTCTTTTAAATGGCTTTCTAGACCACTGCGCAATACTGCACTTATTAAAGGAGTAATTTTTTGTATAAAAGTTTTTTGTGTTTTTGTTTAAATGTTACCACATGCGGCACTGGCTATTTCATAGAGTAATTATTTTGACAAATAATACAGATGCTTTAGAACTGATTTTGGTTACCTTACTGTGTTTCAAATGATTTTTAAATAAAACTTTTTTTCCTCCCTTACATCCAGGGACTTATTGGCATGAGCATACCAAAGCCTCAGGTGTATGATAAATCACCAGAGTAAGCTTTGCTTGTGTTCAGGCTACCTTCACAGATGTTTCCACTTAGGAAGTTTCAGCCCTCAGCTTTACTGACAAGTTTCCCATTAATTATTGGAAGTTCACATCAAAGAGCGGATAATTACTGCTATTAATAAATGGAATGCATTCTCTGAGCATCTATTTCAGGTGTTTGCTCGAAATTTCAGCATTAAAGCGGTTGCAGGATATTTTTCCCTGTTTTGCTGGAGCACTGGAAAGCATCCGACTGGTTGGTCCCCAAGCAATACCTGCTACTTCACGTTTCCAGGTCGGCCTTGCATTACTGAATGCTTACGAAGTACACGATCCCTTGCTGGATAACCCTTAGTTCTGGAGCACACGTATTTTCAGCCTGAATTAATAACGTTGTGGATTGAGGACAGAAAAGGCAGTGATTAATTCATATGTTTCATTTTAGGCACTGAAGTCATTTGGATTTCTTACAGCAGGGAGAGCTGAGCGGGTGTATGAGTCTTGTGGTATTGGGACATATGTGAATAGCTGTTTAATATCAGTTGTCACTATCTTGTGTGATTTTTTTTAATGTGGTTGATTTCAGTGGTTTATATAAAAATATGAAAAGCTTTTGCTTCAAATTAGAAGCAAAAATTTTAATTATATGCTACAGAATATCCTCACGAGTGAATCTGATGTCACACTCATGGGAAATTCACCACCCAGGCTGCAGACAGCGCAATCACCGCTCATCGCTTCGCCGCGCCCGGGGGTGGCAAGGGGCAAAAGGAAAATCTTGCTGCACGCCGTGTTACGTTATCATTAAACCTCGGACCCCTTCCAACTGGCAGCTTCTCAGCAGAACTTGATGGATGGTAATATTTGTGGGAAAACACGTTTTTCTCCCCTCCTTTCCTTTACCAGGAAGGCTTCATGATGTGTGCAGCTGAGCCAGAGAAGGGCCAGCTCGGTCTCCAGTTGGCTGTGGGTAGATGCTTGCGGGAATGCCCACCACCATATCTTTCATCAGAAAGCCATGATGCATGATCCACTGCAGGAGCAAGAGTGTTATTTAGCCCGGGTTCCCTGAACCAGGGCTGTGATCAGAAGTTGTATGAGCATCGGGACATCCTTGTCCAAAAACTGGCTGTGCAACCCCTTTGCTGAGCACTGCCGGGTCTTCACGCTGAACGAACGTGTTGGCTAAGCCACAGCTGGCAGTATGGGTGAGCTGCCTTCATGCTGCTACATCTTCAGTCTGTGGTCACAAAGGGAGCAAAATTCCTAGTCTAAACACCTCCAAAAACTTAATTTGCAATAGATTGATTTTGTAGCAGAAGAGATGAGTAGTAAATGATTGTTGAGGGAAGTAGAGAAAGGGCTACTGATGTGAAAAATGCATTCCTAGGGGAAAAAGCCTTGCCAGCTGAACTGTTGGAAAATTTAAAATGAAAGATTGCATCCTGTGAGCATGGTGGTGGTTGGTTTTGGTTTGGTTTTGTTGTGTTTTTCTACTATCTTCTGGCTAGAGGAGAAGACAGACGGGGTTGGATTTAGGGTTGTCTTTTTGTTGATGGTTTTCATTGCTGACAATGGGATGTTGACGTGAATAAAAATAGAACTGTGAGGCTTAAATTATTAGATATTGCTTCATAACATTATTGTGTCTGGAGTTTCAGGAATCTCCTCTAGCACTCCTGCCCTGCAGATGTAGTGGCAACAGTTGTCCAGACACTGCAGCTGGAGGGGGTGGAATACCCTGGGACAGAAATAATTAGTGTACTTAATTCCCTGCCAAGAGAAATTGGTTTGATGGATGGGACAGAAAACAAGGAATGAAGAGCCCTGCAGTTCTAATCCTGCTGGTGCTGCCACCAGCATTGCTGCTGCCAGTGCCTTGTGAGCAGGTCTGTGTGGCTTTGCTGCTGATCCCAGCCTTGCTTGCACATCCAAATGCTGCAGTAATCCAAACAGCTCACCTGCATGTCTGCAGGTTATTTCACCTCTTGTGTCATGTGGGAAATCAAGGGCAAGGAATGGCAGTTGCTGTGCTCCTGGAAAATAGTTAAGAGTTTGCAGACGATTGCTTTTTTTCCTTTTGAACTCGGATGTGTAGGGTTTCCAGGTGCTCCCCTCTGCCCCTTGGTCATCTGCATAAGGCTGTTTATGTAAATGGGGTGGAAGCAATAGCTCCTGCCTGGCACTTGCATGGAGAGCACCTGGTCACCAGCTCAGCTGGATTTCATGGGGAAGGTGATGACTTCCTGAGATATGCCACAGCTGAGGGGAGGTCTGTGAGGCTCTGAGATATGGTGTGAGGAGAGGTCTGTCTGGTCCGAGGCTGCTACAGCAGCTTTGTGGGGCGATCGCAACCAGCTCCATCTGCAGGGAGACTGTGCCAAGGAGACCTGGGAATCACTGGTGTTAATGGAAACCTGGAAGGGGCAAGGTGAGTGGTATCTGAGGCTAATTTCCTTCTCCAGTCGAGAGAATTATAGTGCAAAGCCACCCGCTGGGGTGATGGGAGAGGTGGTAAACTGGGGCAGTGGCATGGCCCGAAGCTGGTAGCGGAAGACCAGAGGCTTCCTGCAGAGCGTGTGGCACGTGTTTAGTCTTGCACAGTCATTTCTGAAGAGTGCAATTATGTAGTTACTTTGCCTTGGGTAAATATAGATTTCAGCTAGCACGAGTTTGAAGTGGATGTTGTAATTCTGGGAACATATATCTGTTTTAATTTCCTTTCTAAGATTTTCTTGATCGCTCCCTTGATACCTCTCCCATCAAATTATTCTCCTGACAGTTGAGCGTGACAGCTCAGGTCTCAAGTATATTTGCTCCTGTCCCAGATGAATTTGGGCTTGCAAGCTGTTTGGAGGGGACGTGTAAGGGAAGGTTGGCAGAGCAGCCACTGCTCTGTAAGCAAAAGGGCAAAACTGCGTTTGCCCAGGAATGCCTTTAGGCACAGAACCTCTGCCACCCACCCCTTGTAGGTGCTGAGGTGTGTTTGCTGCTGTGAAACTGAGCTGCAGAGCCAAACACGAGTGCTCCTGAGCAGAGGTGTGCATGTGTGGCATGGGCAGTCCTGTGCTTCGGGAAGCAACTAATGAAGAGCAGTTCTTACACTGCAGACACTGGATTGTGTCTTCAAGCCCTTTGGTTTGGCATTGCTGAGTGTAAAGAAACACTCCTAGCTAGGCAGGCAGGCAGTTATTATTTTTTAATCTTTGTACTCTGTTCTTCTGTCACTACTTGCAATTTCTTCCTCACCTGAATAATTCTGGCTAGTTAGATTTAACAAAATAGCGTGCAAAAAAGGAAACACAAGGGATATGGTGCTGTGTGCAAAGATTCAGGAAGGGTTTAGAAGTAACACTGAATTACGATTTCACCTGCTGTGGTCATACAAACCCATGTGCTGCACATGAGCAACCAGTCTGTGTTCATGGCCCCACCTGTGCAGAAGCTGTAAATGATTATTTTTTTTAATAGTATAAAAAGAACTGTCCCATCTTCGGGCACTGCTTGAGGGTGAATGTCCACAAGAAAATGATAGAGGAGAAGGTGCCCCCCCCTGCTCGCTGGTTTTAGATCACCCAGTGATTCTGTGCAAGCTGCATCCCTCCCATGACTTCCAAAACTGGTCTGCATCAGTGTCACAGCAGCTCATCTTCCTGACGGTGGCAACTGGAGAAAGTCTTTCTGTTTGTCCAGGCAGAGAAATACTTTTGAGAGCTTCCTTTTGGGAAAATGTCCTTGGAGAAATATTTTTGTGTTTTTAGCATGTAATGAGATTGACTGTTCAGTAGCAGACAATAGCTCAGAAAATAAAGAAGGATATGTATTATTTTTCAAGTGTTAGGAAAATTAGGGAAAGAATTCTGAGCTGGCATTATCAAATGTAAAACTAATGAGTAATATTTTCCAAAAAAATGGGGTGGCTCACGACTTCCGAGGACCTTACTTCTCCATTAGGCAGTATTAACAGGAGTCATTCTCATAGAAGATATGCAGTTACTGTCAGCTAACCTTGGCTGTGAACTTTATCTGTAGTTCTTTATTTAATGAAGTCCTATGGTATCTGCAGAGCTGTCTGCTGATGGAGGTCAGAGCAAAGATGCAGGTCCTCCAGATGAGGAAATGTACGTGACAACACATGCAGTGCTCCGCTTTCCTCTAGGTTTGATGTCTTCAGGGTAAAGTGACTGTAAATTTACAAGCTGCCTACATTTTGTCATAAACCCAGCCGCTGTGTAGGTGTGAGCTGCCAGAGGGTGCTGGGCTGGTGGCTCCAGTTGTGGTGGGATGGAGGGGCCTTGGCTGGCCAGTGTGGCCTGCAGCTGGTTGTACCCTTTGGAAGCATTTTGCCTCTCCTGTCCTCACGGGGCTGCTCTGTGGTGCTGTGTCCAGCCATGTCCCTTCTGTAGAGGTGGCTGATGCTGGGCCCCCACAGCCCCCATCACCCTCCCGGGCCCTCTGCAAGTCCTTCCCACAGCACAACCCGTTTTCAGGCACAGGAAATAAAGGGCCTACAAACGCCAGTTTATCGTGCCCTTTGGGCGAAAGCGAGTTAAATATTTGGAATATATTAATGCTAAATAGCCTGTGTTGCTAGGTCTAATTTCCGCTGAAGGGAAGCACGTTCCTATTTACTTAAAACCGATGAAGCCATCGCCGTGGCTGGGCCTGTGGCACCTGTGTGGCTGTCAGCAGGAGCCCGTTGCCACAGTTACCCAGTGGGACCCCCACCGTGATCAGGACAGGGTTGGGGGCTTGCTGTCACCCTGCCACCCACCCTGGGGGTCACGACATCCCCCCACTCTGTGCCCGGCCCCAGAGCCCCCATTTTGGGGTGTTTGTTGCTGCCTCGCGGCCCGGCCGTGTTTAGCGAGGCTTCGTTATTTTTGCAGAGCAGATTTCGGTGTTTCCTTTAGAACCATCATAAACAGTTAAAACAGCGAAACCGCAGCTGTCAAAATAAATAACTGCGCTTTGTGTTGCTTTATCTTTTTGTTTTCTTACGGCGCTGAAAGTTGCTTATTCCTAAAAATGGAATCCACAGCGATTCTAGCAGCTGCTAGCTCAGATTAATGAGGGTGCCTGTCTCCGGCGCTCTTGCCAGCATCTGAGATTTTCGAGTTTAACAATATCTCCCCGTGTTGCAAGGAAACACAGTGAATGGCATCTTAATAAGAGCAAGCCTTGATGAATGCCACATCTGGCTGTTAATCAACATAAACCTAGACTTAGCTGATAAAAATGGTAAATATAATGTCTAAAACTGTGTTTTAAGTGCATGTTATAATTGGGTATTTACTCCTGTTATTTTGTAGGTAGCGAGCCGAGCTTCTTCATGCTGGTGTTTGACACCCGTGGAAACGTCTCTGGGTGACTGCTGTTCATCCACACTTCGTAGCAGCAGTAAACTATTAAGGCAGGCTGAGGAAAGAGCTCAGAGAAATGACCTGAGATCTTAAGGCTCCTGCAATTATTTCTTTCCTCGCAGCGTATCCTGGTGAAGACTGATAGGCAATTTGATTGAGGCAGAGAATTCCTGTGAAAGGCAACGTTAGGGCAATGTTTAGGCTGCCTTAAGGAGAGGGGAAAAAAAAAAGAAAAAAGATAAAATTGTATGTTTTTTATATGTTACTTAATGATTTTAGCTGTTTCTGGAGGATAGGGTGCAGAGGTCATCATTTGAAATCTTGACTTCAGGCCCGTAGCATTTTAATTTGCTTTTCTCTGAAGCTGGAAATGGCAGCTTTTGGGTACAGGCTGCTGCGGGTGGTTCTGCAGCCCGCGACTGCCTTCCCTCGCTCTGAAATCCATTAGCTGAGTGGCTTGAGAGGTGTCCTGAGGACACTTCTGGCTTTTTTCAAAGCAGGAAATGATGAGAAGAACACCAGCGTCTACAGTGGGTGGGTTTTGTTTCTGTGGTGAGCTGTCTTAATATGTGGCAACAGGTTTGCCAGTTGTGTTGGAGGTTTCACGTTCCTGCAGGCAGACTGATCATCTGAACGGTCCCTTGCGGATCTGGAGTGAAAAATGTTGCTGTTGCTGGAAAGACTTGTTGAAGTATTTCTGATTTCTTCTGTTGTTTGTAATTTTAATGTCCTGTGTGTTAGCTTTGTTGTTCCAGCACTGAATTCATTGATTGCTAATCTAGTTCACCTCTTTCTTTGTATCAACAGTGCTCGAAGACTTGGCGAGTAGTTCAGGTCTCTGAACATCAGCATTTCTGCTTGTTTGTGTATTTGCTCATCTCTTTGTACTGTACAGGGAGAGAACAACTTCCTAATGCAGTTGACTTTTTGGCATTTGTCCTGTAATTGCCAAAAAAACTGCTGCTTCCTCCTACGTATCCATCAGATCTCTTTAAAGTCAGATGGGTTTTGAAAGCAGCTTTTTGATTTCCTGAGGTCCGCGTTTGGTCTTCCTTCCTCCTGCTCCCCCTTTCTTCCTTTGTTCTTCGAGGTTAAAGCTGTGGGTGTTGAGGTCCCGTTAGTCATTTTGGCCACTTCTGAGATCTTCATGTTGAAAAATGCCTGGATTAAACCATTCCTGAATTGCAGCAGGTTTACGTCACTGAGGCTACACTGGTTGAGTTACTTCAGGGTGATGTAGCTGAATGGAGAGCCCTGTTTACTTCTGCTGGGACTGAGGGGATGTCCTAAAGGACATAGCAATATCAGTTTTCTTATCTAATCCTAATCCCCCAATATAGCCTTCACTATGGACAGAGCAAATCCCCTTTTAGAATCAGAAAACTGATCAAAAAAATTAGAGGTACTGTAGTGATTATTGTCATGCTGTCTTGTATTAGTAGTATCCTCTGTCTTTTTTTATTATTATTTTTTTTTGTCTCAAGCACAGAAGACGCTGAAGGAATGTAACAAAGCCCCACATGTGGATTAAAGTAGTTTCTGGAATTAATCGCTGCCAAAGGAAATGGACCCTACTCTCCTCCCCTTCCCGGTGGCTGCTGGCTCGAGCACCGCTGCTGTTGCGTTAGATGAGTGTGGTCGGTGGGATCAGGGCTGTGCGAACACTGAGTTTGTCCCGGCTTCAGCCCCATGCCTTCAATCAGGGCTGGAGCTACCTCGGGCACTCGCTGCCCAAAGCATTTGGAGCACGAGCTCTGCAGGTGGTGGGTTTTGTGCAGCTGCGTGGGAATGATGAGTGGTGGTCGTACCAAGCAGTGGGACCCTGACCCTGGCCGGCATCTAGCCTGTGCACTGGTGAAACCAAGGGGCAGTGCCCACTGACGAGTGTGCAGTGTTCTCCTTGCCTCTGAGTCTCCTTACTGCCTGGACCTGGCTTTTCTTTCTTGCACCAGGGTTGCCTTTCATGTTCAGACTAAAAGCTGGCCATTACCTGCCCATGGTCTTCTTCACTCCTGTGATTCCTCGGCTGGTTGGGGCATCGGATGGGTTAGGGTTAGTGGGTTGGGCAGTTTTTTATTTTCCCTACTTGGTATTTTCAAGGGAATATGTTTGAGAGAAATTTAGGGAGGCAGAGAAAACTTTAATCGGGAGGTTTAATTCAAGCTGGCAGGGAAAGCTGCACAAGGGAGTTGCTCCTTGGTGAGTATTTCTCATGTCCTGCAAATGTTGGTGTCAAAGCACGTGCTCGCATGAGGTTAAAATGTGAGCTTTTAAGGGCAATGAGAATCTCACATGATACTGCAGGAAAAGTTTGTCTAATACGCTCTTTATTTCATGACTTGCTTTATAAGTCTGCTAGCAAAAGAGGTTGCCAGGTGCCTTCATGGTATTGGTTTTAATTTGCTCTTGCTTGAAGTGTACAAGTGGGGGAACGATAGGTTTGAAATGGTGAGGAAAGCAGGCTGGTTGAGCTGTTAGGCTCCCATGTTGCCATGCTAACCATGTTAACAGCTGCTAATGGTTTCTTAAGCTGCCAAAGCAGCCTGAAGATAGATTTAACACCCAACAGACACCTGTTTTTAGCAATTTAGCTCCACAGGCACATGGCACAGTACTGCAGGGGTCCTGTCCATAAAGAACAGATAAAATGTGTTCAACAGGTTGCTTGTAAAGGTGGAAATTGCTGGCTTTCTACTTTGTATTACGACTTTCTTGTTGGAGAGTAAGGAGGAAAAGCACGGCAAGAAGGCACGGTCTGGAAGAGATGAGCACTAGAGGGATTTCTTGGTGCTTCATACTCACTTCTGTCTTCCGGAGGCCTTTCTTAGCATCTTTCCATCTGTCTGAGGACCCTCATTTCCCATTCCACCTCAGAGCCCGCCTGGAGCCAGGCCAAGCTGCACAATGACCTTCCCAGCAGTGTCAGCCCCCAGGCAGTGTCTGAGCTCCCGCCTGCTGATCCCAGCACTGCCTCAAGCGCCCTGAAGGAAGGTTTGTGCTGGTTGCTGCCATTCCTGCCTCCTGCACTGCCACCAGACTGCGACTGTCACCACAGGGCAGGGGGGCATCCACATCCTGCGGGGCTGCAGGCCCAGCTCTGCACAAACCCACTCCAAGCTCAGCAAACAGGAGGCTTTTGAGACACAGATTTTGGGCTTTTCCAGTCACACAGCAGGAATGTGTGTAGTAACTACTGAATCCTGAACAACGCCAGACTGTTCTGGTTTGGTAGGTGAGGGTTCAGCCTTTGCCTTTCTCGTCCTTTGGGTATGTTCTGCTTTTGCTTATTTTCTTTCAGGCCCAAACCTCCTGACTCTGTGCACTTGGCTGTGCCATCACGTATTCTTTTCATGTGATCAGCGTGGGTTTACAGGAAAAAAAACACCAGAGAATGGTAACTGGCCTTTAGTTATATCATGGACTTCAAAGCGATCAGCACAGAAAGGATAATTGGAAAGAAAGTCCCTTTCAGGTTATAATTATTTGTCCCAGGAACCAGAGTTCCTTAGCGGTGATGCATATTTTCCCTTTTGTTTTCCCAGTGCCATGGGAACCTGGCAGTAGAAGGTCTCTGCTGGTATGCGCAGCGTATACCTGAACCTCCGCACGGGGAAGTGTAGGAATCACGGTGCTGGATCCCGACCAGTGATCCATCGAGACTTGTTTCCAGCAGCACCAGAGCCAGCTGCTTCAAAGGAAAACAGAGCACTCTGCAGTAGGCAGGTTATCGTTTTCACAGGGAAAGCTTCCCTTGCAAGACTCCTGTCAGCCAGGGATTGTTCTTTGCCTTCGGGCTTTTTTGTTTCAAGCCTTTAAAGCTGCTCGTTTTTCTTCCACTGGAAATCGGTTGAACAAGAACCCTTGCAGAGCACTTTGCTGTGCCCTAGTGCAACAGGTAGCACCACGTTAACTGGCTCGTATCATCTGGTCACGGTCGTGTCGCTTTGCTCATGGCCTTTCTTTACGTTCTGCTTCTGTTCTTTGGCTCCTTGTTTCACAGTCAGTCCCTTCTGTCACTTCCCATCTCACTTACGAAATTCTCCCCATGGTTTGTGGACCATTGCAGGATGCCCAGCTTTTGTTCTCCTTCCATCTTTGTGGTCTGCCCAAATCACACTGATCTTTGTCTAAGTTTACTGATGGCCATCACGGAGCCTGCTTGTAGTAACCCATCGGGGGAAATGGGGTGAGTCCTGCCTGCAGGAGCTGGGTCCAGTGGAGCTGTCAAAGCTGCTGGTGGCGTGTTTTGGGGCCCAGCACCGAGCTCAGCTGTGCCTGCAGGAGCCTGCTGGGGAACCCTGGAAAGCCACTGCCATCTCTTGGCTGTTCACCCGATGCTCCTTCTCAGTTCACCAAGATTTATGGCCCAGGTCTTGCAGCAGTTGGTCGTGTGAAGGTTTTGAGGGGTGTCTTGATGCTGAGAAGTCAAAGAGTAGGCAGCAGCCACTGTGGTTACACCTCTGTGGAGATGAAGAACATCTCACTGGCAAGCAGCAACACTTGGATGTTCTCCTCACCTTGGTGGCCATGCCTGAGGGATGCTGGTGCCCGTGGGTTCAGATGAACACAGAGGAAATTATTTTTGTTACTTTAAGATGGAGTAATTAAATACAGTATATATGGATCCCTCAAAAATGACAGCCGCCCACAGAGCTAAAAACAGGAAATCCATTAACTTCATTATTTAAAAAATAAAATAAAAATCTTCCCAACTGATTCCTCTGTCACTTAAAGTTCTGCATGGAAGGAGGGCTAATTTAACGCTGCATTAACTCACTGTTATCACCCTCCTGTTACCTAAGTAGTTTCTAATGACTACCCTGGAGAGCACTTGGAAGCTTTTAAAAGTTTTTATGCTAAATTTTTTTTTTCTGTGTGGTTTATACTTTAAGAACAAAAGTTATTGATAACATTTTTCCAAATCTTCCAACAACATGAAAAACTACTCTGTTGCCTGCAGAAACGCGAAGCATCTCTAGTCTATAATCTCTGGCAAACAAGGAATTTGAAATGTTAAGTGGTGAAATGTGCAAAAACGGATGGGGCAGAGTTTGTGGGATGCTAGAGCAGATTTGGGCTTGTGGGTGTTTGCAGTAGCAGCGTGTCCCGGGGGCGGGAGCGGGGCCATCCACCCTTGCCCAGGATGAGATGCCAAAGGGGGCTCTGTCCTTAAGCCCTCTGAGCTTTGGCTTTCAGAGCTCTGAAAGGAGACCCCGTGGGGCAGGCAGCTTAGGAGACCTGCCTCTTTGTTCAGAGGCCTTTAAGTGAAAGGCACCGCCGGATTGAGAAGCAATAAATCATTTTCTTCCCTCATTGTCTTTTCTTCAGAACAGTGGCGGGCTGATCTCTTCCTTTTTTAATCATTTCTCCTCCTTTCTCGGCCCAGGTTAAGATGTGCTTCTGAGGTCAGCATCTTTTGCACTTGGGATTGTGTTGGGGAAGGGGAGGAGGGTGACTTCAGAATGAAGCATACTCGTTGCTGTGCGGTATTTTCAAGTCTTAAAGTTATGACTTTCTGCTTAATATCACTTGAAAGGAGATCTTTGCTGTATGTCTCAGGTGTTTGGTCGCTGACAAGTCAGAGGAACCCACTCCAGGCTCTCTCCCACCGTAGCAGAGGAGATGCAGAGCGCAGAAGCTGTGCGGAGCTGGAGTTTCACCATTTGGGACACATCCATGGCTCCAGCTGCATGTGGCCGTTCACACAGCCTGTACAAGGGATTTCGGAAAATTTTAAAGAAAAACACAGTGCTTTAGGTTAGCAAAGAGTTGGTCTTTCAGAGCTCTGAGATACAAGCTGTGATTTTGGAAAATGCTTGTGAATAAATGTGTACGCAGTGCTGCTGCCCTGGGCTTAGCTTTTGGTGCTTGATCGGAAGACCTAAATTATTTCCAAGTTAAGCCTTGCGTGTCTGCTCTCGCCAATAGAAGATATCCAGAACTGCCCTGTGACATTATTAGTGGGTTTTTCATGTTTATAGAATGACTTTGCAACTGCGGGGAGATCTGGTGTATCTATTAGGAACTGCCAGGAATCTTGTCCATAGGGAGCCCTGGGAAACCTTTTAAACTTGACACAAACTTGAACATTTCTTGCATGTTGCTTTATTGCAACTCAATTTTTCAGTGATATCTGGAAAGCTAGAGAGCGAAGGGGCTGAGTCTCTGCCGCCTGGATAGTTTTGTAGTCCTTCTGGAAAAGGAGAAATGACCGCAGAAAAAGGAAAAAAATAAATAAAAAGGGAAGGACAGCTGCTGGCGCTGCCTCGCAGAGCACACAGTGCTTCTGGGCTGCACAACACGACTGATGGCAATGTGAACTGCTGCACAGCAAAGCGATTTGCCCAATATCGCTGCATTTCAAGGCTTCCCTTCTGTAGTCTAAGCTGTGTGCATTGAGCTGCTGTGTGCTCTGCCTGACATGGCACCACAGCGAGCAGATCCTGCTCCTGGGGGTTCTTCCCCATCCTTCCCAGCCCCATGTTGGTCCCGGGGGCTGGCTGGTGAGCCTGTTCTGCTCCTCTGCTCACCACGTTGCAGCAGGTGGTAGCTAAGACATGTGGTTCTCCTGCATTTAAGCCAAACCCAGTTGATACTGGTGATAATTTTCCCGTGGATTTTAGTCTGGACATTATTTCATGCTGGAGATAAAAATGGTGCTTGTAGTTAGCTGACAAGCAGGGCATTTTAACTTAGCAGAGGACATACTGGGAAGGCACTTCAAAATGATGCAGCTCTGTAAAGTTAGGACCTTTGCTTTCCTTAGAGGAAGTTCTTGCTATGAGTGATGAAAGCTGTAATGATTTACAGTTCCTTTTCTTTTTCTTTCTTTTTTTATAAGTAAGGAAAAAGGAGAAATGCTTATCTTCCCTGGGTGTGTGTTTTTTTCATCTGTTCGTTTGATTTCTCTTTCACAATTGGAAGAGGGCTGGGTCTGACCTAGCTCCTTTAGGGCACTCATTAAAGTATTTGTCAGCCCGGTTCAGTGCATTTCCCAACCTGGGCTGTATTTCTGCCAGCGGGAGATCAGTAGCAGGAGGCAGGGGAAGCTTGTGGAGGAGCAGCCGGGTGCCCAGGGAACGTGCTGGAGCTCAGCATCAGGGTGCTCAGCACCGTGCTCGTGCCTGGCCGTGAGTCTGGCTCCATCAGTGGGACTGCCCGTGCTGGTTGCGACGAGTGCTTGCAGGCTGAAGCCCTTAACCAGAATATCCTGAAGCCATCAACATATCCGATGCTATTTTCAACAGGTGTTTTAACGTTACAGCTTAAATTCTATCATACCGAATTTCAGGGAGGTAGGGAGGAGAGGCTCAGGAGCGGTTAATCTGATTCCAGTGCGAGTCGGTCCGTATTGGGTATCTTCCCTGCGCTGGCTGCCAGCGAGTGTGACACCCAATATTCATAGGGGGACAGCTGCGCTGTCCGCGCTGCGGCTCCTCTGTGTGCTGGCTGCAAGCTATAAAATGTGTGTACATCGCAGGAGCATTTGTCTGCGCCGTGCAGACCTGCCCTCTATAAATTTTGTGTGTTGATGTGTACAAGGAGAAGCAGTTTGCTGTTATTCTTTGACCCATATTATAGAAAGAAAAAAATAAAATAAATTCTGAGCTATGGATACTACAGCTAGGTATTGTTCTTTGGTTTTAATCAACTGCTTTTTTTTTTTCTCAAAAGAATAGATGAATTGAAAATAAGAACCTTTATTATCTTTGGGCCTTTCGTCTGGCCAGCTCTCTGTCCTCTGGCTCGTGGCTTTCTCCCCTGCTGGACGTGCAAACAGAAACCTGGCCGGGGGCGCGGGAAGCCGAAGGTGCAGCCCTGGGCTGGGTGGGGAGGGCTTCTCGTGGCTTTCCTCGGGAGCCGCGGGCAAGCTGCGATCCCTTGGATGTTTTTTTCATCACGTACTTGACGGTAAATAATAAAGATGAAAATTGGAAACTTAATGATATAATGCTACATAATCTATATTCCGTTAGAAATAATACCCTCTATAGGGAGCCATAATGGTGCTGCTTTGGACTTTTCTGGAGACTGTTCATACCAAATTGACTTTTTTTCTACATGTTAAGTACCAGTAATGTTTTCCACAGCACATCAGATGTTTCTGCCAAGGAGTATGCTCCCTGCTGAAGAACTTGGTGAGGCAGCACGGTGGAGGCTCTCACAGTTCCTCCTTCAAATGGTTTTTGACTCCAGAGATCACTTGATGTTGAGCTAAATTTCCTAGCTGAGAATTTGGATGAATGGTTTTATTTAATTTTGAAGAAAAACATTTGAAACCCCTAAAAAGAAAAACGGGAAAGCTTTTTTATTATTTTCTATTATTGCTTCCCTATCTTCCCTTCTTGCCTCCTGTTGTGCCCCCCCAGCACCTCTCCACTTCTCCCCACGCTCCCTCCCCGGTGGAGACCTCAGAAAATGCCAAACTCTGGATTTTGCTGCATCAAGTTAGGAGCATGGAACAAACATTCGCAACGCGTGTGAGGCAAGTGCAGCCACCATTGGCAGTTTATTTTATTTCTTTTTTTTTTTTTTTTTTTTTTTTTTAAAAAAAAATTGGCTCCCTCTCCTGCTGCGCGGGAGATAACAATGGCGCATTGTGCCGCGCTGCAGCTGCTGAAATTTGACTAGATCCAACTGAAGAAAACAGGAGCAGGTGGGTCAACAACGTGACCCTTTCGTTCCCAGCAGTATCAGTGTGCGCCAGGGCCGGAGGGATGGGGGGCCGAGGTGAGCCCCGAGTTTCAGCCCAGGCGTGAGGATGAATTGCTTCGAGCTTGGAGGATGCGAGTTGCCTTGCTGAGATGACCTCGATGCCTCTAAGGACCGCGGGGTTTGCTGCCATTTGTAAAAACAGGTTTCACTCTGAAAATGCTAGGGAAGTGTCACTGTAGGTGGTAAATCAGCATCACCGCAGGCGAGAGGTTGCTGCTCCGTTACTGGCACTGGTGCTCTGTTCCCATTTTGTGCTGGTTTCTCTGTGGCTGCCGTACAGGTGCTGTGAAAGCCTCCAGCACCGAGTGCCTGCCCTCAGCTCCCAAAATTGGGGCATTATTTGGGTTACTTGACTTTTTCCCCCTTTAGGTCTTCACAGGTCACGGTAATAATTCCTTCATGGCAGTGCTTTCGCTTTGCTAGAGCTGTCCCAAAGATGTCGGGGCTGGGATTTCCAGCAGCTTGGTGTGAGGTTCCCAGTATTTCGGTGGGGATGAAGGATGCGGTTGTGTCGGGCTCCTTTGCCTGGCCCAATGCATCTCAACACTGACAAATTGTCAGAAAAAAGAGGGGGAAAACTCCAGTTGGAAAGGAAACCTACATGATAACCAAGTCACAGCTTTTCCTGCAGTCTTCCCTGCTGAGGTGCGATGACTTGGGTGATTCCTCGGAGGAGCTGCAGCACCTCCAGGCTCTGTGAGCCTCAGAAGTGTCAGTGAAAGGTGGCAAGGTCCAGCCATGTGGTTATGGCCTCGAACCTTCCTAAGACTGCAAAGGGGTTGAGTCTGAGGCTTTTAGGGGGCAGATGAGAACAACTATTTGTAAGTCAGCAGTAGAAACTCAGGGTTTCTCCTGGTGGGTCTTGCAGTCTTGCTTTCTGGTATCAGCTTACAACAGGGTGAGGGCGAGATGGGGCAGAGCTCCCCCTGCTTTCTGCTCTGTGCTCTGGCTACGGCTGTGGTGGGTAAGTTGTAGTAGAAAACGGGATGCTCCCAGCATTTTGGATAATCCTATCCACAAGTGCTTGTAGTGCTTGTGGAGTAGCATCAGACAGTACTTTATTTGCACATGATTATAGCTGTAAGAATAACAACCTATAGTCATGGAGGAGTCCCTGCTAAAAACAGTTCACGTTTGTCTGACGTTTTTGTCTGAGCTGAAGGCTTAGCCCAGCCTGTCGTTTTTAAGCTAAAACACAAACAGAAGTAGAAGACTGACTTTAGGGGAGAGAAACAGATCTCGGGGAGATCGGGGCCAGCTTGGTTGTTGTATGAGCAGCTGGATGGATGAGGTGCAAATAAGGGAAGGGAAATTTTAATATCCAGAGGACATGGTAAAACTGGGGAGGCTGCAAAACCTTCCCCCGTTTTCATTTCTGGTGGCGAGGTGAGTCAAATGGGGAAGGGGAGAGTGGTGGCAGTGGGTAGGTGGCTGCTGTGGGCGAGGAGGAGATGGATGGAGGCTGCAGAGGGGCTTCCACGGCCGAGGGCAGGAGCTGTGACTGCGCGGGTGAGGCGTGCTAGCATGGAAAATTGATCTGCATGACCACATTACCAGCTGTGGTTGCTCAGTGCATCAGGAAGAGGGCCGTTAATAAATCAGAGGCTCTCCGTGCATGTCTGCATCTCAGACTTGTTTTTTAGCAGGAACTTGGTGTGATCTGATATGAGGGTCAGCAGCGGAGTGAAGGACAGCAGCACACAGCACCAAAGCCTCATCCATGCTAGCAAATCTGCCCATCGCCGTGCATGGCCGGAGCCGAACGAGATCTAGCTGCAAGCGGAGGAGGTTTAGACAGAGACTTCTGAAACGCTGCCGTGACCGTAGTTTGTCCTTGGCTGCACTTGCAGCAAAACCCTGTTTGGTGCCGGCTCAGCTGCACCCGCTGCCAGCCCCCGTTGTCAGCAGCGGGTAATTTAAGAGGCTTCCACCAACAGCTGGGGAGCACTGTGTGCCGCGGTCCTCGCGCCGCGCTGAGCTGTCCCCTGGCTGGCACGTCACATCGTGCTGTTGGACTGGCAGCCGGGTGGTGGTGCCAGGATCCCAACTTGTCGCTTTGGAACGAGGAGCACAGGTGCAGGCTGAACTGATGATCCTCTGAGGCCAGCCGCATACCAGGGAGGCTTCGGCTTCGCTTCTGCCACGCACGTGCACATGCGCGGGTCTCGGCGTGCTGGGGTGACCCCGTGCCACGCACAAGAAACGTGGCACAGGACTGCTTGATCCCGCAGTGCTCTTTCAGCAGGCATCTTCCTGGGAGTTTGGATTAAAATTAAAATAGCGAAAATGTCCCCGTGCCCTGCGTGGAGAGGGGCAATGCTGCTCTCCAAAGGGAGGCACGGCTGCAGATCCAGAGGCTGTTTGGGGATGTGGAGGCTCCTGCCTTCCTACTCAGCCATCCAGCGTGCATAGCGTGTGTCTGCGGGGGGACACGGTCATTACCATATGAAAACGCTGATAACAGTGGGATTCTTGTGCAGGCAGAAACGCGTGAGATATACTACCATTTTGGTGCCAGTTAGACCCATAACTGCTATTTGTGGCTGGGTTTAGTAACAATTAACCTTTCACATTTTGTATTAGCCATTGCTTTCCTGGTGCAGCTGCTTTTATAACAATATACTTCGCTTCTCCTCCCAGAAGCGCTAATTTTGGCAGTTGGAGTATCTGTTCTAGAAAGCACAGGATGTATGGAGGAAGAGTGGAGATTTTCCAATAGCTGTTTTAAGTACAATATTTTTTTAAATGCATTTTGATTTAAGGAACCTTTTGCATTTTTTTTTTTTTTTAAAGGAAATTCCATTACAGCTATTTCATATTTTAAAGCGAATTTAGTGTAGTTTTCCTTGTGTGACAAAGTTGCACGTTCAAAAAAACATTGGCTGTGTGTGCATTTCAGGTATCTCAAACTGGAGCTGAAATGAATTAATGCCTTTGGTAAGTCGTCTTTTCCAAGCTGGGGGAGACAGAGTTGTAGCAGACCAAACTGTTTCTTCCACTTTACAACTAGCAGTGTCCTGGGGAGTCTTGGGAAAAGCGTGGTTATGAATGACCCATGGGTGCTGTCTGGTTTATTGTATGCAGTTATGTAGGTAAGAATATCAGTGTCCTAAATGGCTCTCACGAGGTTGTTGCTTTTTCAGGAATTGCCCTCTTTTAGGCATTTAGCATTTTTTAACGTCTTCAGAGTGCAATTGTATTGCACAAAAATATTTGAAAATTCAAGTGTGCGATTGGAAGTGGGACTAAGTTGGTGTAATGAATTTGAATTTGTTTTTGGCATCAGTATATTGTTACTTGATGTAGGGGAGGTTGAATTTCACCTGTCAAAACATAAATGCAATGTTCTGGCTCTTCCAGAGCAATCATTTCAATATTTATACTGTCTGCCGTGCTGGAGAAATAAAATGCAAAATGCAGATTTGCATGACATGGGCTATGGCCTGTCTTCTCCAAAGTGTTGTCACAGGTATCGGGTTATTGTGTTGTTACACGCCTGTGCTTTGATCTCAGACACACTGGTATTAACTCCAGAGTCCTTTTGCCAAATCCAGTAGTGTGTGAAACTGGCTTGATGGATGATTTGGACTTTTTTCATTATGATTTTTCTTCGTGATTAAAGATCCAAAGCTTCTGGTTGCACATTAATGCTGATGATGAATACGACCTAATGCAACTTTAATCATCCTCTTTTGAAGATGAAGACTGCCCTTTTTGGCTCGTGGCATGAATCCAGGGCAGCCAGCGGGATGGTGCTGCACAGGCCAGCAGAGATGTCATTCATCAGTGTCTGGGGCGTAGCAGGTTTGAGGAAAACCTTCCACGTGCATTCATCAAACGCTGCCGGTTTTAGACAATGGTGTGTGACACGAGGAGATTTCGGAGCAGGTTTACTGCAAAGGCTTGGGGGCATGCTGGCTGCATTTCCACTGCCTGTATTTTTAGGGTAGAATGATTACAGGCTTCTGGTTGTGCTAGGGGTGGAGGCACTGATGAATAAACGAGGAGCCCATCAGTGAGAGGTGGGCTTCCTTCCCTGCAGCAGCGGTCACAGCCAGGACACCACTGGCTCTGATCACTCATGTTCCTGTGTCACTTTGCCAATTCCCAGGGCACTTAAGCTGCATTTTCTTTTGCTTCGTAATAGGACATGCACTTTCTCTTGGTTCTTGTTGAATGAAATAACCACATAAACAACGCAAGTGTCGGCACGTGTTCTTGAAGGAAAAACAGCACAGCCCAAAGTGTAGGTGCACGTCATCGGTGCTGTCAGACTGGAAAAACAAAGATAATGCATGCCCAGAGAAGCTGTGGATGCCCCATCCCTGGGGGTGTTCGAGGCCAGGCTGGATGGGGCTTTGGGTCCTCTTCCAACCCAAACCATTCTGTGACTCTGTGAGCATACAGACTTGGGTATTAACTATGGAATTGGTGGGAAATGCATTTACTGATGTACAGCGATGTATTTTTCTGGAGTTGATGGTGTTGCTTAAAGCATCTGAATTCATATAGTGAAGGCAGCGTGTGATGTGTGAATTAGAACAGAATTGGCAGCCAAGTTCCCTCAAGTCAAATTTCAAAAGCGTTGCAGTTTTTTTTTCCTATTTGTGTATTTTAAAGTTGTTAAAGGATAATGTGATAGGATGCTTACAATAAATATTTTCTTTTTTTTTCCTCACATGCCTGTACCACAGGATGGGAATCACAGCTCTTAGAGACTGGCTTCCTGGCGATATTCCTCTGCCCGCTCTGGACCCTCTCCCGCCTGCCCCCCTCCACGCCTCCCTCCGGCATCGTCATCTGGGGCTTTCGGTGGCTGATCTTCAGGATCATGCTTGGAGCGGTAAGTCAGCACAACATATCAGAGTCCTCTAGTTCAGGATTTATTTTTTTGGTTATAAGGACAGAACCTGTAGCAGGAAATGCCTCATGCTCTGTTTCACCGAGTCTTTAAACTTCTTATTAGTGTTTACTTTAAGAAAGACAAACACGGGAGTAAGAATACGTGTCGATGTGTTGGTGCTGTTCTTGCGATTGGCTCTTTAAAAGGAATTAAAGTGAAGTTTAAGACCTGGGCATTGTGACTTTTTGATAAGTTGCCTGCAAATCCAGTGGGTAATTCCCAGGAACCAGGAGCTTTATGTTGAGTTATTTTTTCTTTGTGTGTGCTTTACTGAAATGTCATTCTCTGCTCCGTGATTTCAAAGAGAACAATTGGTGCATTACTGTCCAAGTGCCAGTGGAAATTCCCAAGTAGGTTGTAAAAGAATCTGTCAGGAACTGACACATCTTTGTTAAAGTAAAGGTGTGGCAGGGGCATTATCCTGTGATCTGCATCTGCGTGTTGGACTCTTCAAAATATCCCAAAATTTTCATCCAAGGATCACTGCTGTAGGATTGCGGGCAGGTGGGACGTTCCTGTGTCCATTTTCTCCAAAGCCCCTCTCTTATCCCAGCTCTTAAAGTGCTTCAATCTGTGGGCAAGCTCAGTAAGCTCTTAGTTATCCTCTAAATAACAAACAAACTTTGTATGTGTTAACCTCAGTGTCGCCTGCTTTTCAGCTTCGTTAGCGGGCAGCCTGCTATTGCAGCAGATATTCTTGGAAAATGCATGCTGCGGGCTTGTTGTGTCAGAGTGGCACTGCCCAGCCTACGACAGTTCAGCAGGATTTTTGTTGTTTTGTTGTTTTTTTTGTATACGTCACACCACTGGTATTTCACAACTCACTCTTGGTTGCGTTTGCTTCCTTGCCTGTCATGTAGGGTTGCTGATTTTGCTCTGCTTCCTAAAGCTGGAGGGATTGATTGCCGCAATTCTTACTTTATACTTTATATTAAATAAAAAAAAAATTATACTTTACATTAATTGAATACATCTGTCCCTGCTGTGGGGCAGTAGAGATGGATTAAATGATTTATTGTAGAATCATACATGTAGAACAGCTAGGATTGGAAGGGACCTTAAAGATCAACTAGTTCCAACTCCCCTGCCATGGGCAGGGATGCCTTCTTAAGGTTAAGTTATATGATCACCAAGTTTGTATCCCACTTTCCTATTACAATGGGATTCTGACTGTGCTTTGCTCTGCTCCTGTTAATTTGTTATATATACTCTGAATTATGGGACAGGTTTGATGTAAAGGAAAATCACGCTCATGAAAGGTCTTTGTTATTGTTATCTCTGTGCTGCCCCTCGGCTTTATCCAGAGAGTAATAAGTCTCCCGTTATTTTGGGAAGAGCCCTCTGCAAAATAGATGCCACCCCTTGAGTCCTTTGTCTGTCTTGGTTGCTGATATGTAAGTAACAGGCATGGGAGAGTAAAACATGGAAAGGTCATTAAATGGGGATCTATGCAAGCAAGTGGAAATCGGTGATTGATGGGATCTTTAATGTTTTGGGGCCCAAACACGTGTACATTTCCTTCTCGGCCAGGGTAATGACGCTTGCAGGCACTGGGACACAAGTTTAATGCGTGAAAGCGAAATATCCTCCTGCAGCACAGGTGCACCTGCTCTAAGGCAGGCTTTGATTTCTTCACTAATCTGGGCAGGAGCTGAACCATGCGCACAAATGGGGGCCAAAGGAAGGTTTCCCAGGGGAGGGATTGGCAGTGATTGTCTGGCACAGAAAGTTTGACTTTCCCTGCACGGTTCTCCGGGGGCTCTTGAGCTGGCTGGGGTAAGGTTTTCCTTGTAAAATGTCATCCTCCAAGCAGGCGGCGTTCCCTTGAGGCAGCTTTATTTCTCTCGCATGGTGCCGGATGGTGGGCGAGCGATGCCATAAACAGTTTTGAAACTCACCTTAAACGGGCCAGTGTGTCTGGTTTTTGCAATGTGATGGCTCCTAGGAAATACCTCAGGTTCCCATCCCAAAGCTCCTCTTTTTTCTGAAGTCAGCTTCTGTATCATGAACAGGACGAGGGTGTGGAGTTCGCTTTTCAGCCCTCCCTTCTTTTTTTCTTTTTTTTTTCTCCTCATTGTATCAGATTTGGGAACTCTTTCTGTGCAGAGCTCCAGCAAGCAGAGACTACAATAACGCACTAGGGGTTTCTGTGAGAACAAATGCTGATGCTCCTATGTCCATTGCAGCCTCTGTGAGGGAACAGACAGATGATCAAGTCCAGTAGCTTCAAGGTACAAAATAAACCTCACTGTGAGGAGGGAGGCGCTTCCAGCTCCATCACAGTGCCAGCCTTGCAGCTTCCTGGCTACCCCTCCCAGCACCCCGGGACACGTGCACTGCTATCCACCTCTAAAATACCAGGCGTGCCGTTGTCTGTGTCCCAGAATAGCAACATCTTTGAGGAAAAGAGGAAGTGTTTCCTCACAAATCAAGAGCTGATGGGGTCTGAAATGAGTAACATGAGGCTTCGTGGTCAGAGCATCTCATTGCATGGTGCACGTCCTGCATGGAACAGGAGCAGCCCCGAGCCCCCTTCCCTGCGAAGCTGTGCAGGTCTCTGGAAAAGTATTTGTGGCCAGATCTTGCTTCGTCGTGCACGACTTCCCTGTGAGCAGGCTGGGCTTTGTTAGGAAAAAGGCAGCAAATGAGAAGTAAAATAATCCCTCCTGCGCTCCTGTGCAAGGCAAGGCGTGCATTCAGGCTCTGCTGCTGGGGTTTGATTGGCAGCAAGTGCTGGGCTGATCTCAAATATTGCTGACTTTTTAAAAGGCGTAATTATGTGATTCAATCTATATGTTTGATGTTCCTAATAACCCATTAGTGCAGGATGTAAAGACGGATGCTTCTTAGGAACATGCAGAGGCAAAAGAATAGTGGTCCCTTTGTGTGCGAGCCGTGTGTTCGGAAATAAGTGATGCAAACAGATTTATGCCGCCGATGTGCCGCAGGAGTGCTCTGCGACTTGAAACCTTCATCGCTTTGCTTGTGACTCTGGCTCTGATGTCTTCAGGCCTGGGAGATGCAGAGCACCAGGAGTGATGAGGTGGGCTGGGTAGGCAGAGGCGCGTGCTCAGCCTGTTAGCTGCTCTCAGCCTAGGGGAGCAGCCCAGGGTGTTGCCTGCTGATAATTCAGTGTTTTGACACCTGCAGCTGCTTGGAGAGATGCTGAAGGCACGATGCTGCTCTCGAAGAGCCTCGGTCCTCTCAAGTGCTTGTGTTTTTCATCAGGCTGAGGGTGTGCTCCTGCTGCTCTGTTCCCTGCAGAGCTCGGTGTGGCTGGGGATGGCACAGCAGTCTGTGTGCTGCTCTGGCTCCCCAGGCTGCTTGTGGCACCCGGGTCAGGCTCTTCCCCCAGCCCCTCGGGGCTCCAGGGACTCCGGGGTGCTGGCAGACGTTCAGCCTGACTGCAGGTTTTGAGCCCCAGTAACGGGACCTGTGTGAGGAGCAGCTGAGCTCCCCTGGCTCAGTGTCTCCCCTGCCCTCCCCGGCGTTTCAAAGCCAAGGCACGCGTGTGCTATCTGGGTTTGTGCTTTTGGAGAGAGCTGCTGGTTTACCCAGGCTGTGGTCGTCCATGGCACTAAGTGGGCCCTGGGCTTTGCCTCGAGATGAGTGCGCCTTGATTTGGTCCTTGTTTGTTTTCTGGCAGGCAGCAGTACTGCTTGTGAGCTGCCCTTTTACCTGCAGCTGTGATTTGCAGCTAGCGCTCTGTTCAGCAGATGTAATTCCCCTTCTCGTTTTGCAAGAGCTGTGAGAGCAGGTGAGCACTGTCATTTGTACGTTCTGTGCCATCACCTTCAGCCGGCCAGAGCCACGCACCGGGGGAGCACAGATCCTGCACCGCTGAGCGCCAGGAGGCTGGGGAGCACCCCTGAGCTGCTGAATTGCCCACAGCACACCTCTGGAACTTCACAGTAGCTCTTTGGATCCCGAAAGTCATTAGTTGTTACATACGTAAGCCGTAAAACACGGTTTTTCTTCGTTAGTTTGAGTGTCAAAGGAAGGTTGCCGTGCGTACATGCTCAGAAATGTGCGAATTGGGTTTTCGTCAGCACCTGTGTGCGTAGCTATAGTAACGCTGATAAAACCGGGTAACAGAGCACACGTGGAGAGGGGCAGCAGTGCTGGGACCGAGGTGGGGTTCAGGGGAGCCCCAGCCAGTGTTGACCCCACGGGGCCACGGGAGCCCCGGCGCGCTGCGGTGCGAGGCCGCGGCTGGGCTGTGCGGGAGCCGGGCTGCGGCTTGGCTTGCGCCGCGCTGGATCTTGGCTTGTAGAGGCTGACGCTTTTCACTGCAGACATGGCTTTGATGATTTCCTCGCTGATTATTCCCCAGAGCGCTCTGCTTATTACACATCACTCCTCAAGCCTCATACCAGAGGGCTTTTTTTTTTTTTTTTTTTTTTTTGACAAGAGGTAGTTAAGCGAGGGGCTGTTCCCTCCGAGCAGCACATCTCGCTGTCAGCTCAGCCGACAGAAACAAGCTGCGCTCTGCGCCCAGCTCTCACCCCGAGCACAGCATCGCCTCTGCCAGCTGGAGCTGGAGGAGCATGACGTTAACATGGGGCAGGGCAGAAGCAGTTCTTGGGGCAAAGCAAGCAGCCGGTGCCCCAGGAAAGCTGCTCTGGGCATGGGGTGGGCAGCGCTGGGGCAGTGCCAGGCTGCGTGATGCAGGGAATCGGGCAGGGAAAGGGCCCCCAGCGGGGCCGGGGAGCGGCGTGCCGGGGATGCTGTGCTGGTGCCAGCGAGGCACTGGGGCCCCTTGGTGGTGCTGCCAAAAGCCCCGCAGCTGGTTCAAGCTCAGCCAGCTGTGTGCCAGGCCCTGTCCCTGCACCGTCACCTCTCTGGTGTGATGGGGGGAGCGTTAAACAACCGCCAGCTCTTAGAGCGGAGGGGACGGGGGTGTTTTATATGGGGGTGTTTTATATGGGGCTGTACGTGTGCTGCCTGCTGTGCTGCACATATTTGAGGCCGGGAGATGTTGGAAGCACACGGGGAAGCTTTTAAGGGGTGCAGGCTGGGGGCAGCCGTGCGAGGCAGCCCCCAGGACCATGAGCTGCCGCTGTCTCACGGCGTCGCCGCCGGGCTGCGGCTGCGCAGCTGGAGCGAGAAGCAGCAGGGTGGAAATGTCATTATCCCTTTACGGCTGGTGCTCATCCTGTAAAACGTGAAGCTCGCAAAGTGCCTCCGGGGCAGGTCGGGCTGGCGGCCGGCGAGGGGCAGCAGCTGAGGCTGAGCTTCCTGGAGGCAGAAGGAGCCCGAGCGTTCACTGCTGGCCGGGGCACACGTCCGCATCGCTGCCGTGTTGGCAGTCCCTCTGGAAGTGCCCAGCGGTGACGCCAGGCTTTGGTTTGGGTGGATTTTCGTCCTTTCCAGCTAGAGCCAACTCCTGTGCCTCTTCCCTCCCAGCCTCTCTCGTTGTGGGACACGAACGTGGAGCCTGCAATTCCCTGTATTACGTACAGCCAAGCTTGTAACCGCTGCGCTCACAGCACGGATCCCATCCAAGTGTGTGCTCTGAGCAAGTGTCAGTGTGAATATCTGTCAGAAACAGCAATCAAGGAGGTTAAACGCCTCGAGGTCCTCCCTCTCTTCTATTCGCAAGCCTGCTGCGCCTGTCTGCTGGCACGGAGCTGCGCTCCAGGAGCAGCCGTCCCTGCTCACTGTCACCGAAGGGTCACGGCTGGGGCTGGGGTCTGCCTGCTCTGCTCGGGGGCCCTGGCAGCAGGAGCTCAGGGAGCAGAGCCAGGGCTGCTGATGCGGGTTGCTCCCAGGCCTGGCCAGTGAGGGAGGGGGAAGGCATGTCCAGTGAGTCCCTGAAGGGGATGGAGAGCTGACAGGCACCTTCCCATTACTCCCTGGGTTTGGGGTCATTGCGCAGCCCCACAGGTAGGAGATCTGTCGGGGGGGGGTCATTAAAATTGGCACAAGCTTTTTTCTTTTGGCTCTGGTGTGAGGGTGAATGAATGCAACACAGGGCTGCTGAGAAAGGCGAGGGGACCACATCTGCCAGGCTGAGCGACAGGCTCCTCAGGGGCCACATTGCCACCTCTCCCTGGGCACGATGCTGGAGCTTCAGCTCCCCTCCACACAGGGTGGCACCGGGCACATCAAACCATCTGCATGCGTGGCACCGGCTTCTGCTGTGCCTCTTCCCCGGGACCTTTCCCCCTGCTGACATCAGGCAGGACGTGGGCGCTCCGTGAGCAGCGAGGCTTTTGGGCACGTGTTGTGTGAGCTCATGCACGTGCAGCCCAGCCGTGTTGGACTGCTAACGGAGAGCCAGGCCTTTCCCTGAGGTTTCTAAAAAGCGTTTTGTTTTGCATCAGGATCAGTCTGCAGTGCCCTGACGGTGATGAGCACGCAGCACTGCTGAGATGCTTACGTTAGCAGAGTCAAAGGACTAATTAGGTGCCGTTTGCAGAGCGCGGTGATGTGACGTCCTGTACAAATAATTGTCAGCACTGGGGATGTGGTGGGGATTCAAGAGCCAGGGGTGGAACTGCACGTTGGGAAACTGGAAGCAAATAGGGAATTAAGGTGGAGCTGTGTCTTGCGAAGGATCACAGACATATGGAATAAGTTACCAGGGAAGGTGGCTGGAGCAGAGAGTATAAGTGAGTCTGAGACATCTTGATTAGTTTCTGGAGGAAGGGATTGAAGAGTGTAGTGGAAAAGCAGGGAAACAGGATTTAAAGCACATTACCACTTTAATTTAAAAGTGCCCAAAGCAAGGAAATTCAGATTTAAAGCTGCCAATCCATCACTGGTGCGCCAGGTGTTGGAGCTGGGAGGGCGCGGCGGGGTCTGAGTGCAGATGGGTTGGTGCCGCTCAGCCCCCGGCCCCGGGCAGCACACGTGGGCAGCTGAAGGCAAAGCCTCGGGTTTGTGACCTGCCTGCCAAACCCTGGCTTCTGCTCCCATCCCTTCATCTCCGTGGTTTCTGTGGCCCATGGCCTTGTCTTAATGCCCTTAAAACCCCTCCAGGATGCTCCCCGCTCACCAACCTCCTGGATGGCCAAAAGTGCCACTGCGGCATCGCCGGGAGATGGCTGAGGATGAGGTGAGGCAGGGAAGGCAGGGTTTCTATTCCCCCACTGGCCTTGTATTTGGGAGCCCTCCATATGGAATTGTTGCCACCATGCCCCATTACACCGGATATGTCGGCGTATAGGAAATTCTTAATTTAGGGAATTAATTCATGCCCCTTCCCTTCTTCGCTGCCGCCCGCTCTCTTTTCACACATCCTTCCCCCAGAGCCGCCCCCTCCAGAGTCTGATCAGCGTGCACCAAAACGACCCGAAAGGAACCCAAATCTGGGTCCCCAGCCCCACGACTGCTGCAGGACGCGGGTGGTTGTGCAGACCTGGCCCCAAAACCTCGGCCTCCCACTGCCCTGCCACTGATGCCACAGCAGCGCTCGCCCTCTTACACCACCAGGGCTGCCTGGATGTGGAAGTCCCTGCCAGGCGTAATTCATAGTATTCAAACACCCGACGTTAATTTTAAGCAAAGGTTTTATTTATTTTATATTATTTTTTCAAATTTTGCTTTCTGACCAAAACTGCAGACTGTCGCCCTGAGTCAGAGCGTTGCCTCCCCGGGCTGCTCAAAGCCTCCCAAGGAGGAGTTGCTGCCACGGGTTGCAGAACAGAGCAGTCCCTGAGAGCTTTTTGGCAGGCAGAGGCTTACAAAATAATTTAAATCCTCTGGTTCTTCAAGTGTACACAAAAGATATGTTTTCCCTTGTGCCTTACAGAAGGGAAGAAAAAGATCATTTAAGGTAGCCGTCTTGGGGGAGAAATAGTGCAAAAAGATTTATAATAATTAGCAATAAATTCTTCCGCTCAATTCTCATCATTGTTTCCTGCTAAATGTTGCCGTCTCTCACACTGAGATGTGTTTTCACAGAGAAGGGATCAATTATTTCCAGATTTTGTGGATATCATTAGGTATTAATTCTTTATTTTTTATTACTTTTTTTTTTTTTTGCAATTAGAATAAATGTTTCTTTTAACCCGCTGCAGCGAATTATTTTAGAAACTAAGTGGCTTATGTTGAACTCTTCTTTTTTTTTTTTTTTTGCTTGGATTCTGCTAAGTGTCATAACGTGGGTGGCATTTTAAAGGTTACTGGAAAGGGTGGGGATGTGATTAGCTAATAAGGGAGATGAACTTTCTGGCAAAAATAATGAAGACTTTGAAGCAAACAGAATCTGGATGCCTGTAGTAAAATTGCATTAGATGTAATGAAATAAAAGTTGGAATTTAGGATATCTTTGTAAATAATAAAAAAGAAAAAAAAAAATCAAACGGATGTAGTTGTCATCTCAGTGACAAGCGTGCCCTGATCCTGGGCATTATGGCTCTGAAATTGAGAATAATTATTCTAATTTGTTTTATTACATTAGCGTGGGTAGGAGGGAAGAAAGGGAGCTTTCTTTTATGGCTTTCTCATTATTCATAGGAAGGGCCAGACTCCTGACTCGGGCGCTGGGGCTTCATGGGAATTTTTGGAAAATGATGTCTGCAATGTTCTGACCTTTGCCGTCCCAGCTGCAGCCTCCTCCTCTCTGCAGGGATCCCACACTTGACTCCTTAGCAACCTCCTTTGTGCCTCTGATCTCTCTCCATTTGTCTAGTAATAGCCCTTGGCAGGAAGACTTGTTGTTCCTTCAGTGGCTTTAAAAGGCATGGAGCCGTTAATGCCAAGTACTTTTCAAAATCCCTTTCACCCACTCCTTACAGCTCGTCTTCAAAGTCAATCAAACGCTGATGCAGCCATGGTAGTTTCTCAAAGGGTCTTTCTGGTAGCAGGGGGAAAAAGCAACAACAAATAAGACAAAACAAAAATCAACACCAGTGACTTCTCTTTCAGGAAGGTGCTTTTCGGTCCCCCGAGCCCTGCAGTCGGGATGCTTTGCTCTCGCCTTTCCTGGTGCCTCTGGTTGAGTTTTTGCACCACGTCACCTTGCTCCCAGCACGGCAAACCCACCAGATGAGAGCATCCTTCTCTTTGCCTTGTTGGCTGTTTATTTGGTCATGTTCCCTCCATCCACATCCTGCCGTGATGGTGTGCAGGAATTGAATTGTCACCTGGAGCTGCTGCTCTTTGAGTAGCTCCGAAAGAAGCTGTTCTTACCTGTTCTTACCCCTGCCATCAGAGTGCTTCCAAAGAGCGTTTATCAATATGGTGATAGATGCTTTATATATATAAATATATATATATGAAGCTGTTTCTTTCTGTCGACATGCATGCAGAGGCAAGGCGTTGAGCTGCTCCGTGCCGCCGACCCAGGAGGAAATGTGGAACCCTGCGCTGGTGTTGGGCCAGCACCAAGGAACCAGGCAAGTCCCAGCATCTTAAGTCCCAGCATCTTAGGCCTGAACCTTGATGGGGCTGGCCAAGGCTCTGAATTGATGTTCAAGTTACAGAACAAAGCTGCTCAAGCAGCAGTGCCACCTGATGAGCGAAAGCTTGTCATTCTCTGGCTAAGGAAGAGGTGTTTCTAGCCCGTTATTTCACTTTGCAAGGAAGAAATTAGAGATTTGAATTACCGGCTGTGAATTTAATGAGAGGTTTGTATAACGAGAGGTAGAAGCTCTTTTTAAAGCCTTCGGTTTACTGCTGTTAGAGTTGTAGAAAAGTTTCCAAGAAGCCGACTAGTACCTGTCGCATCCTCCCAGCCTGGTACTTCTACAAGAAAAGACTCCAACACCGTGCTGCAGCCCGAGCAAAACGGCTCCTCCGTCCTGTGCTGGTGCTGCAGAGCTTGAGGGAGGCTTCGTGCTGAGGGCTGGGTGCTTCTGACCCTGATTGCTGCTAGCGTGGCTTGGGGACACTGCACCTGAGGGCATGGGCTTGTAAGTTATAGGCATATTTAAAAGTACAGCCTCGAGGTGCAGAAAATGCATTGAATTAAAAAAAAAAAAAAAAAAAAAATTACCTGGATCAAGCATGAAACAGAGCCGCCCTAAGAGCAACACCATAGAAAAACCACCGATTGCTTTGGGAACGTGCGCCTTCAGGGCTGCCACCAGGCTTGGGGACAGCATGGCAGGCTGGGGCCTGTGGGTGCAGCCACCCTCGTTCCTCCGTGGGTCTGCCCCTCGTTTGGGTCCCTCCAAGAGGGACTGGCTCCCGTGGGGCTTTCTGGTGCTTTCCCGTCTCTGCGTGAGTTACGAACATGCAGACCTACAGGGGCGTGCAGATCCATGTTAGAAAGCAGCTTTTCTATCGTGTCTGGAAAAAGAATGAGTCTCCTTAACTGTTTTTTTTTTTTGTTGTTGTTGTTGTTTTTAATCAATGTTAACTTCAGAATGTCACTTCCTTTTGCATGAATCTGAGGTCTAAATTGCGGCTGGTTTGTCTTCAAAATGCATTTGTATTTGTTTGGCTTTCCGAAATGTTGAAATCACAATTACTGTGGGGAGTGTAGGTTGGCAGGGAGCTGTGTATTATGAGGTGCAAGGCACTGATTTGGATTTTCTCCGAGTATTTAATATCATGAGAAAAATTAAATCCCAGAATTTAGGGTTGCCCTTTGTTGATTTTTTTTTTTTTTTTTTTTCTTTTTCAGCCATCTTTCTTATTGTGAAGATGTAGAAAGAAGGTCTTTAGATTGACTCTAAATTTATAACTCTGGTGCCCTGTACCCCACCCTTCTCTCCAGCGCGGTTATCAATAGAGGATTTGCAGACATAGCTTGAGTCACCAGGCTTTTTCTCGCTTGCCGTGCTATTGGCCTGTCTGTACCATTTTTTTTCAGAATTAATTTTGGGCTGAAAAAGTCTCAAAGAGCGCTTTGTTCCTCCTTGACACTCACTCTGGGGAGGAAAAAAAAAAAAAAAAGGAAAAGAAAAAAACCGTGGAAAATCTGACATCTGCATTGTAGAGAAAAATCAATAGATAGGGAGGAATATAATTATCCCCCACTCCTGAAAGAATTTTTAAGATATTTTTTGTAGCAGTGACTCATATCGGCTTAGAGCTTGAATGACATTTTAATTATTTAGGCTTTTTTTTTTTTTTCATTTTGAATCACCAAAGTACAGCAGCCTGAAAGGGGTACGGTTGGGCAGAGCGCACGGCGCGATATGGGGAGGAAGGAGCTCATGTGTCAGAGTGCAGCCGCTTCTCTCCCTGTCGCTGGAGTCGGAGCAGGAGCACGGCGTGATTCAGAGGCGTGCAAAACAAGTTTCCACGCCTGCACGCTCATCGCTTCGCTCCGGAGTGACAGATGATGGATCAGCCTCGGGTCTATGAATCATGTTTTCTGGCACCGAGTAAATAAGGAAACGGTTTATCTTCTTTGGGAGATGTTTTCCTCCTCGTACAAAGGGTGATAACCGGAATGGTTTCCGGCGATGGCGCGCCAGCGGATGCTCTGGTGCTGCCACGTGGTCCTGGGCATCGCACGGCGGGGAGGGGGTCGGGGACAGATGGGTGATGCTGGCCGGGATTGCAGACATCATGGCAGGGCTGGGGAGAGAAGGGGCCACATCCCCATGGGGCTCCTTGCTTGGCTGCACCGTGTGGAGAGGTCCCTGTGCTGCTGCACTGGTCGCTGCTCATTGCTGGTGACCACCTTCAGGGGGCTGTGAGACCCGAGCAGCATCTTAGAAGAGAAAATCCACTACAGCGAGTCCCGATCCTCCTTGTTCATTTATCCTCTCTGTGAGTTCAGAAGACGGTCACCAGCACATCACTGTGCAAATTCAGCTTTCGGTGCAGTAACACCGAGCACAGGCGTCCTCGGAAAGGCAGCGGTGGTTGCACGGCTCCCAGCCCTCCTCCGTTCTGCGCCACAATCCCGTGTTAAGTTTTGTGTGCCGCTCTGCCGTGTCCGCAGGTTTGGGCACTTTGCCATGATTTAATCAAACTCGAAATGTACAAATCAAAAGCTGTTGGTAAACTTCCTCTCTATGGCTTAATTTCCCCTGGAATCCCTCTCGTTGGATACTCTTTCGGTGATGGGGAAAGAGAAGAGGCATGCGAGGTTACTCAATCAAGCGAGGCTGGAATTGATTCATTGGGAGTGAAGGGTTGATTTGGGTTTCCACCCCCAAAATCCCTTGGCCGCCAGTTGGCAAACTTTGCACATGTATTCAACAAACCTACTGGATTTGAAAGAGAATTTATTAGTCATAACTAGCTAGTTTACAGGAGGCGTGCAAGCTTTTATGAACTGGCCTTGTTAGGTGCCTTGCTGGTTGGCCTGAGTCCTGCAGCAGGCAGGCAAGAGGAAGGATGAATTTTGTCAGTGTGGGTTTTGCTGGGAATTTGCTGGGCAAGCCATTTTTTTCTCTGGTTCGCTTCTGGATCTGCTCAAGTGACCACGTGGTTGTCTTCCCTTTAAAATTCTAGGTAGCTATTGAATCTATTGGTGGTGCTTGAGCCAAAATAGGGACCTGGCCCATGTAGGCAATATCTTACCTATAGCTGATAAATAAAACAAAAGCACAGGGCCAGGTGTCATCAACTACATCACAGACATCACCTGCTGTGCATCCAGGGAGCCTTCAGCTGAAATTGGGAATTGCCATTTTCAAGAGACTGGGATCATGAGTGCAGAGCAGAGCAGGGCTGGTGCATGGAGGGTGCACAGGGGCTGAGAGCAGCTCCGGTGATTGAAAACAGGCATTTTATTGAATGCCATTAAAATAAATAATAAAAAAAAAAAGATCCCTAAATGTAATTTTCCTTCCGCTGTGAGAAATGCTGGTGGATGTAATGCCCCTTAATTGCGGGAGGCTGAGCGCCCCGGAGGTTGCCGCCGGGAGGCTGAGGCAGGTGCTGCGTCCCCGGCCGTGCCCCGGAGGGAGCGAGCTTAGCAGGGGAGCAGGTATTGAGCGCGTATTTCATTCGGGATGCTAATTCAATCCAGGGTTACCGTTTTATGGTTCTCATGCGGACAGCAGCGCGAGGAGATTTCTGAGGGTGCAGAATGGCTCGGAGACGCAGCCAGCTGTAAATTAATATGACAAAGATCTCAGCTTTCCCCTTCCCCAGGCCAGGCGTTCCCATTACTCGACAGAGCTGGTGAGCGCTCCGGCTGCCTCCGGCCCAGCTGAAAGGATCAGACCTTGGGTTCTTTGTAGCCCCCATCCGATCAGTATGAATTTAATAATTCTGCTTAGAGCTGGATTCAAAGCAAGGCCACGGAGGTGAAAGGGCAATTGCTAGTTCACTTAGCCACCTGTTTCCTTCCCTTTAGCTTATATTTAATTTGTATTGCTGAATACCTTTCCCTTCTGATATGCAGGGCTTTGAAAGGCCTCTCAGCCACCCCCAGCGTGCAAATAGAGCCCTCATTTCTGTTGGTGTTTGTTCTTTCCTGGGGTTGTGAGTGTACCTCTGAGAGAAAGGGAGATTTAGCCAGAGGCCGGTACAGTCAGCCTTATCTGGCGCCGTGATTTTGAGGACAGGCCTGGAGGAGCTGGCGCATTGTCAGGGTTTCTTCTCTTTATTTAAAGAAATGCAGTTAGAGAATACTTTTAAGTTAGCAGGCTATATGCAACCAAGGATTCGAGGCTGCTGAACTATCTAAATATCTCCATGTTCTTGAACTTTGAGGGTGTTAGGCAGATCCAACCCTCAAAAAATGCCCCCAGGAGCACTGGAGGTGTTCTTTGTGAAAACATCTATGTCCTGTTCTTTCTAATAGTTGGTCTTTGCTTCCAGCACAGCCTTAATGCAGTGATACATCAGGCTTGTTCCTACATCTGTCCACCTAAATCTGGCTGATCCTTGGAGCTCAGTCTCAATCATATGCCTCAAACCAAATGCTTGGCTGCATCAGAGCCTGGAGATGGGCCACTTTCTGCCTCTCATTTTCTTTCGCTCAAGTGAAGCTACCAGGAGGTGGCTTGAGGTCTGAGGCCTGCCTGCAATGCGCTGGGAAGTGTTTGGGAATGGGATTTCAGGGCTGCGAGCCCTGCTCTCCCAAGTGCTGCCAAACGATTTCTTTCCGTTCCTTGTTTGCCGTTTAATTTGTCTATATTGCTCGCCTCTCGAACCCTGCTTAATGCTTGCCCCCAGAACACTCCTCACGAGATGTTCTCAGCCTATGTCCAAATGAGATCAGGGTCTTCCAGTTCCGATGCACTCAAATGTGGCTGTCCCATGCACGTGCCCTCGGGCTCCTTTTCCGTCTGGCCCCTCGCACGTTCTCTCCACATCCTAAGAGAGGACAGTTCGGGTACGTCAGAGATGCACGAGCCTCTGCTTGTCTGAGAGCAGGGGATGGGGATTTTTCCCCGTGCTTTGATCTGTGTTATGGCAGCATAATCTGCTGCAGCTGTGGAGTCTAGGCCAGTTCAATATACGCGGAGAAATCTTGAAAATGGATTGGGAATTGTTAGCAGACTGAAAGAAATCCAGCGCCTGTGAAACGCCAGCAGATGTGAGGATCCCCATTTCCTCCCCCTTCGTCCTCCGGCTCCAGCGCTCGCTTGGACCCCAGGCCTCCTCCTAATCCACTTTTCTCCTGATGCTTCTCTGGATGCCGCTCGTCGAGGTTGGAGAAGTTAATCTGCCTGTTAGTACACAGGGCATAAACACATCTGCGTTCAGGCACTTTCAGCCCTCAGCATCTGAAATTCATGTGTTCATCTGAAATTCCCTGTAAACAGCTTGCACATAGCCTGCCCCAGCTACAGAAAGCCCAGTGAGGTTTCCCTCGGCCCCTGCTCGGAGCGGCCTCCTCCAACAGGGCCGGTGCTGTGCCGAGTGGAGGAAGGCCTCAGGGTGGAGGAAGACCACTGGGGGGAGGAAGGCCGCAGGCTCTGACAGGCCTCTGACAGGCTCCGTGTGGCAATGACCGTGTGTCAGTGCCACACCAGTTAGCGTACTGGGAGAAAAAAAAGAGAAAAAAAAATCAAAATCAACAATCAGCCCCACTCCCTGTAGACATTGCCTCACTTAGTGTTGCATGTTTATATAATCATTTGGCAGTTGCTGCTCGTAAAGGATTACTCAGTTTGTACTCTGAACTCTTTGTGTGATTCGGAAGAGGCTTGGACCAAGGGATGTTTCCACCCGAGGATCGGCCAGTTGGGGCTCTTTGGGTCCTTTTGGTGACCTTGTGCTGTCCACTCTGTAGGCTCAAGTGCTCCCTGCTCCAACATCCCTTCTGCCAAAGAGGATGCAGAGCACGAGCTTCCTACCACCAAGTGTGTCTGTTAACCAGTCCCCTGTATTTTGATTTACGCACTTAATTGATACTTGAATTTCAAGATAAAAAGCATCACGCTCCCTGTTTTAAAAGAGTCATTTCCTTTTTTTTTTTTTGCATGTCACTCCATCTGCCTGTAGGCAGCGAGGGGCTCAGAAGCTGTGCGAAACTCCTGCAGGGGAAGCTGCACGTGTCTCATCTTCGCATGACTTGAAACTAAACCTAAAATTGTTTACGAGGATGCATGATTGCTGGGCTTTCCGCAAGATAGTATTTCTTAGACTAAGTTTGTATCTTCAAGAGAATATGAGCCAACTTCAAAAATGTCAGCAGAAGCCAAGCAATTAGGGGAGGGTGTGTAAAATCAGATTTAATCTGAGCATGAAGGAGGGTATGTTAGAGCTCATTCTTGTGCATCCATACCTATGGACCCACTTTTGGTCTCCTTTCATGATCCTCAGGAGGGCTGAAGCTGCACCTGGACTTTTTGCTCTATGTGCTCTAGTTGCTTGGTCCAGCTTCCTTTAAAAACGAGACCTTGGGTGCTGGGGTGGTGTGGAAGTGGGACCTTAAAACAGTGGCAGTGGAAAGAAGACTTGAAACAGCCGTTAATTATGGGAGTGGGAGTTTTCTGTGCTGAAAAACAGATTTGATATTCAGAGCTTTAAGTGACTTTCCTGTTTGAAAGATTTATAGTAAACAAAATGTGATTAATTCCCTTCATGACTCACTGCAAGAGAGATTTTGATTTTTTATTATAGAGTTTTTCTATCATATACTTGTTTTAATCATCTCTGCTAAATAGTAGGGCTTGGTAACTGCTTGGGCAAGGCAGAAGGGAAGGTCATCAAACAGTTGTCCTTTTTTAATCTTCCAGCATTCTTGCACAGAGCCTTTCTTTGCGTCCTTTCTGCCACTGACAGGGCTGTCGGCTGCAGCACATCCTGTGAGATGCTATCAACGTATCCTGTAATTTTAGAAAAGGTTCCAAGGGCAGAGCGAGCCATGGACGGTTCGGGGGGAGCTGAAGCTGCCGCTGTTGACAGGGAGCACATCTTGTCCCTGCCATCCCAGGCCAGGCTCTGACAGCACCTGCCCGGTATTCCCATCCCATAAGACTTCTTATACATCACTTTGTAGTCATCCTGCTCTTATCTGCCCCTTTTAAACTGGTTCTGCTTGGGTTTTTTGGTGTTGGTGCTGGAGGGGGCTGCCCCTTCCTCTCACTCCTAACTCCATCTCCTTATCCTTTCTCGCTGGTTACCTTGCTTTGCTCACACCTGCAGCATTTACCCCCCGAGGCTGTGTTTCTCTTGCTGCGGTGGGTTGATGCTGAGTGCTGCCAGGATGGTGCCCTCTGCCTGGCATTTCTGGGGCCGTGCTGTGCATGAACAGCCCCAGAGGTGGGGCTGCTCCCATCCCACCAGCTGGGACACCCCACGTGCCTCCTGGTCAGAATCAGCAGGATGATGTCCGTCGTCTGGATTCATGGACTTGGACAGTGTTTAATAGCTTCTGCTTACTGTCCTCCGTCGTGAACACAGACATGAGAAATACTTCGTTTTCAGAAGTGGGGAAAAATGAAGAAGAAAAAAATAGGACAGCAGATGGTCAAAATCTGCTCAAACTTAGCGACGTGCCTGTAAGGGATGTAATTTAAAGCAGTAAGTGGCCCTACCGAAGGCTCTTGGGGTCACCGCCATTCACAAAGGCATACATGCCTAAACAGCATCTGCTGTAAGGCTCAGCCCAAGAAAGGCACCAATTTCCTGCTAGTTTGTGTCAAATAAGCTTGGAACCGATTTTGTGGATCTCGTTTGTTTAAGAAGGTCTGTGCTGGGTTTAACTCGAGGTCCGGCTAACGTCCTATATGGTCTCTAAAGCAGCCATGGGTGGAGGTGTGGGCAGGAAGACGAAGCACAAAGCATCTTCTGGCAGCAGATCCTGCTGGCCAAGTGGTGCGGGGACTTCCCAGGGAGGAGATGTTCGGAGGTTACCCCGAGCCTCTCCTCTCTGAGGCTGCTGAAATCCTTCTGAACCCGTCTATACTTTCGTAAATGATTTGAGGTGTGCAAAAGCACATCCTGGTTGCTTCTAAGCCAGCTACTTGACCCTTCCATCAGGTTGTCTCGCTGGACACGGGTTTTGGGGGCATTTGTGGATATTTACTTATGAGCTTGGGGCAGTTGTATGGGGTCTTTAGGTCCCTGAAATGTGGGATTTTCTTGAGTCACAGGTCTGACAAACTGTTCGATGCTGCAGGTGAATAGTTTTAAGCAATGTGGATGGATCCAGCTAGGCCAGGCTGGACCATAGTGCCATTGACCTATTTCTCTGAGCTGTCAGATTGTTAGCACTGAAAGATTGATGGTTTGATCTTGAAAACCTTACTGCAATTTAAAACAAAACAAAACAAAAAAAAAACACCTTCCGGATGCTCCCAGTGTAACAAGCATCAGGTCCATACAGAAACTCCACTTTCTGCTAAAGAAGGCAGGAACGCTGTAATTAGGGGCAATGTCAGAGGTAGGCAAATATCCCCTAATTGTATGCAGATGATAGAGCTGGTTCAGCCTTTTGACTAGCGAAGCCTTCCTCAATTTGGGATATTGTGATCCTAATCAGAGACCTTTAGCCATACATCAAAGCCGTCAGGCTGAACCTGCATACCTTCAGGCTGGCACGGCTTGATTGCAAGGCTTCCTGCTAACAGACTCATCTCTGGCCAGGTGTCCTTCCTGCTGTGGACGACTGATTCCTTTTTAGTCTTCATCACTGAGGCAAAGAAATTTAATCCCAATATTACTGCCAGCCCTGGAATGGGCCCACTGGTTTGGAAATTTCACTCTCTTGTTGCCCTGAAATATCAATGCACACAACCTCTGATACCTGCTTATTTCACTGCCAACCTCTAACCTAAGGTAGAGCAGACCTGTCATTAGTGCATTCATCTGTGTTTAGATCTGTCAGCTTCCTTCCCCTTCTCCTCTTTTGTTTCTCTAATTACTTTGATTGCATCTCTGCATCCAGCTCAGGGCTTCAGCGCTGCTGAGGCTGCGTGCGATCTCAGCCCAGCCTGTGTCAGCCTTGCCTCTACTACAGGGAGTGAGGGAGAGAACAGGGCCTGGACTTTAAAATCGTGAATGCAGCTGTGTTTGGGTTTGCAGGCAACTTCTCCATCTGTTATAGAGAAATGCCCCAGTGCCAGAGTCTGTTTTTCAGACCTTTTTTGGTGGCTTCTCGATGCTCTGTGTCTCCCCACGTCGTACCCAGCAGTGCTGGGAGCCAATGCTGGGAGCAGTGTGGTGTTCATAGCTCCTCTGCAATGGTTCACGTGTGGGTGAGGGCATGGAGCCCTAGCAGAGCTGCCCCTCCTGTGGCCACCATCAGGATTTGGGGCTTGTTCCAGGTCCTGTGGTTCAGTGCTATCCAGCTTGGAGGCCCTGTGCAACAAGCAAAGAGCTGCAGATGTGGGTGCTGGAGGCTCATCTCTGTCCTAAAGGTTTCATGACTAAGCTGACAACTTACTGGAAATGCTAAAAAACAGGAATATTTGAGATCTTGGTCCTTACTCTCCTGCATGTTCCCCAGGCTTGAGGTCAGCTCTCATGGTTCTCCATCAGCTCTGCTGCTCATCTCACAGCCGTAGAGCCCATTTCATTAATTAGCCAGGTCCTGAGCCCCTTCTGCTCTCCAAAGGGGTCTGTGCAGGATCAGCTCTTTGGGTTGGGTTCAGATAAGGAAGATTTCTGTGTCCCTGACGAGCTGCGCACCTTCCCTCCTGCTCTGCAGGCATCCCTTATCCCAGCACCTTCCAGCAGTTTGTAAGCAACGTGTCATTTTCCACAAGGTTTCTGTCACATTTTCAGTAAGCAGGCAGCAGTCTGTTGCTCAGAGCCCTCTCCTGAGCTGTGTTTTGTAAGGGACAACAGCTGGGCCCGGGTACAGATCTGTGATGGATTTCCAGGGCAGTGCTTAGCCCCTGTGCTTCCCTGCTGGTACTGGACAATGCTGTCCCTATAGTTTAACCAGAGATTTTGGCATCTTAAGTTAACACCTGAAATATAGATAAAATAAAACATTTCTGACACTTATTTTTTGTTGTTCTTTTTTTGTTTTTTTCCAGGGGTTGATTAAAATTCGAGGAGATCGCTGCTGGAGAGAGTTAACTTGCATGGATTATCACTACGAGGTGAGCAATCTGCACATTAAAACTATTTTTTCTTGCCTGTTTTACTTTGGTAGAGTTTTTTTCTCTAACCTTTTCTCTTCTACCAGGCAGCTCTCCATGTTGTTCTTTCTTTATCGTTGCCTTCTGTCTTTGGCAACTCTGTCAATGTCCGTGTGCCAGCTCGGTGATGCTGTTTTTCCCAACCACAGTCCTAAAAGCCCAATTTCTCTCCTTCCCTCCCCTCACCGTCATAGTCTGAATCAGGGACAAACGTGAGCTCCACAGAAAACTCTGTAAAAATGGTAAAAGAGAGGAACAAAAAGGGCTTTTCTGTAGCATTGTGCTGTGTGCTTTCTGCTTACTTTTTGTTTTATTCCAAAATGCAGACATATGTAGACAGAAATAGAGCATCTCAGTGCTGTCCAAGATGCTGAGCCCTAATCGTTGGCAATTCAGAATTATACGGTTTTATCTTTTTGACATCTGTTTCAGTGATTACGTTACATTTTGATTATAAACTGTGGTTTGTATTCTGGCTCTGAGCGTTGTCTCATCTTTGATTACAGAGAGAGGGAGCTCAGCTTCCCTCTGCTTTTACCTATATTTTTGCATTTGCATTTTGTGTAAACAGAGTTAAAAAGGAAAAACTGCTGCGTACCGGGGTGCTCTGCTGAGCAAGTAGTCCTGGTTCCCTGTGAAAGAAACGATACTGCAAGTGATGCTCCTTTCTCCGGATTAACACCGGAGCCACAGAAAATGGCACGCCAAGTCACGGTGCCTTGGGTCCATAACCCACACGCATCTGACGAGCAGGGGAGCGTTCGGCATCTGGACTGCTGAGTCTGAGCCCTGCTCTGGTGCTGTTTGCTGGGTGTTGCTCAGACCAGCGTAATTCTTTGTTGGGTTTGGCAGGGAGGCCCGAGCTGCCGGTCCCTGGAGATCTACACTTGGGGGGTGCTGTTCTCAGCGGACCTTCATCACGTCTGGAAAGCATTTTCCCCTTCCAGTTAAACCTTACGGATCCTGACTTCTCTGACCTGCAGAACATGTTCTGAGGTGTTGCCTATGAATTACTTCGTGCAGGGTAGGCACGCAGAGCAGCAGACACGGGGAGGCTTGTACAGTGTCCCTCTCTTTCCACCATTGTATGGCAAGAACTGCATGTGAGTGGCAGGGACCATGTTACCGATCCTGTTACGGGATTAGGATTCCTCCTCCCAAAATAGGAAAAATCCTATCAGTTTCTATTCTGTTCTAACTAATTGCATGTTTCAAAATGGATTTTTGCAGGTCCAGAAAGGAGTTTCAGGTATAATGCTCCATTTTTTATTACCATTTACTTTTAATGGGTATTTAGCCCCTTGAATGCAAGGGTTACCTTTTACGAACGCGGCTGCTTGGTCAGCACTCCTTGAACTATAGGTGTCCTGCCACATCCAGAGTAAAACTTTGCCTGCAAATACCCCTCAGTGCTGTTGTTCTTAATCCTGAACACAAAGGTGGCCGTGCTAAGCTGTCTGTCCTTTTTGCCTAGCAGTGAGAGTGCTGCTCTGCTCCGCATGCTGCTGGGCACCTGGCAGTAGTCAAAGAAAAGCCAGCTCAAGCTGAGCTCCCCACATTCCCTGGGAGGCTCTGCTGGTGACCCCAGCCCACAACAGTCAGCCTGCGTAATCCCAAATATTTCAAATCAAAACCAGAATCAGTTCTGTAACCCAGAAGGCTAATTAAGACCATTCCTGTCCTATCCATAATGCAGGATCCCTAGCCTGTGAAAGTAATTGGGAACAGGGGCAGGGGGCAGATCACATTATCAATATCAATTATTTTAATCCACACAAAAGAAGCTGCAATAAAGGGAAAATGAAAGAGGCCAACATTTTTCTGCTGGCGATAACAGACAAAGGACTGCAATTCACCTGTTGGTTTAGGTTTTTGTACTAGGTAAGGGGTAGAAATGCTCTGGGGGACCCCAGTGCTCACTGAGGAGGAAGCCCCGACAATTTGGTCCTCCTTAAAGTCCTCAAATGCAGAGAATCCAGCTCTGGTTCTGGTTCTGGAGATGCGTCAGGGCACAAGTCCCCCAAACCCAACTAGCCAGAGGGAGGAAGAAAAGGGTGAAGCTGAAGGCACCTCGGTGAGGGAGGGAGGGAGCTGGGAATCTGCTCGTAATTAGGATGATAAAACTGGGTATTGGACCAACTCGTAAGTGGACCTGGGCCAAATGGAGTCTGCTGTGATGTATGTTGGCCACCCCAGCTCTCGTATTCCAGCCCTGAGCTGCAGTCCAAAATCTACATGGGCTTCTCTGCCAAGAGAATTAATGAAAACACATGGCCTCCATCTCTTGCATGTTGAGCGCACCCTGGACTATTTATTTGTAGTAGAACCAGCAGCCATGCTCGTGGAAAATAACATTTCCACTTTTGTCAGGAATCATGTATAAAATAGTAAAATGTTGTTATGGCTTGGGTAATTAAACGGAGCATATTTTTCCTCCCTTTTTCCTTTCTAACGTGCAGGGCCTTAATCCCAGCCTTTATGGAGATCTGTTCCTCAACTGAAGACTCTCTGTTTAGAGGGCTTACGATCTGTGACGCTGTGTAATTTGGAGAGGGAAATGGCAGAACGCATGGTTTACATAGGAGAGGTATTTTCCTACCAGCCTAACACTCCTCCGATCCCCGAGGAGTAGATGGGCTCCAGTAAGTGTGGGAGAGAAGAGCAGACACTGACGGAGCTGAGAAGTTCAGGCTTTACTCCTCCAGCACGCCCAGCCTGGCACGAGGGAAGCGCCTGGAGGCTGGGCTGAGGGCTGGGAGTGGGGACACGCAGAGGATTCGTGGCACCTCTGGGTGCCAGCAGCCCCACACTACCCCCAGTTTGCTGAGAAACCGCTAACAGGGAGCTGAATCTCTTTCTGTGTTAGTTTCTTCGTTAGCAGCTCCGAGGCAGGCATGTAAATCCTCACCTCAGCGTGCACACGGTGGTGGCTGTGTGACGGAGCTTCATGCCTGGCAGGTGAGGTCCCAGGTCCTGACGTGCCATGATCCTGGTTCATCGTTCCTCAGCTTTGCAGTCCTTTCACTGCTGGCTGCGGTTGGGTGGCTTTTTGCCCTCTGTGAGAAGTCCCAGCTACAAGGGAGGCTTTCGCTCAGTGGGACCTGCTCCTGATGCAGTTAATGCGGAGGGAAGCTGCTTCTGGGTTTGTCTGTTTGTCATCATTATTATTAAGCATTTATCTGCTGTGTACACAATGGTTTGCAAATATGCGCGCAGTGGTTTGCAGACTGGAGCTGGGTTTCTGCTCCCACTGGAGCTTGTGGCGCGGGTCCCACTGCGTTCGGTGGGGCTTGGAGAGCACCAACCTGCTCCCCGGGGCCTCTTACTCCTTCCTCCTTTGCCAAGCTTTATCTGGCCCTCACCTTGCTGATTCTGGGTGTGCTGCTTATCTGGCACGAGCCCAGCGTCTTAACGTGCTCCAAATGGAGAAAACCCTCCGTGCTAGGCCCGGGTTTCAAACCTCCCCACCAAACCTGCAGCTCTCCGAGCCTCGCTCCTGCACTGCCGAGCACCTTGCAGCCATATGTCTTGGCACAGGGCAGCTTGGAGTGGCACAGGCAGGAGATGAGCGTTTCTGACTCGCAGCCAGACCCGGTGGAGCCCATGTTTTTGGATGCTGGTGGTGGTCCTGGCAGCGAAGTGAAGCAGATAATCTTTGGGGTTTAGAAATGGGAAAGTCCTACATGGTCGCATCTACCGCGTCTCCCCGTATCCAGCGCAGACGTACTCGCTGTGGGATGTCATCCAGTGATGCATTTTGTGATGGCTGCCAAAGTATTGTTGCTTTTTTAATTACAGACAGATATCTTGTAAAATTCAGCCACCAACTGGTAGGAACAGCTGCCGAAGCAGCTGCTCGGGCAGCAGCATGCAGGGAGCAGAGATCCCTGCTGGGCAGCCACCTCCTCCTCCTCCTCCCCCTGCGTGGACTTTGGGTCGCAGCCCCCTCGGGATGTTCCAACACGTCCCTGGGGTCACCCACACCCCAACAGCGTGCCCTCGGCCAGGTCAGGCTGTGCAGAGCTGGGGGGAGCAGCAGCACACACCAAGCATGGAACCTGTGGCTTTTCCACGTGCAACTGGAGCAACTTGGATTTACTTTTTTTTAATTTAAAGATTTTTTTTTAAGTGGTGTTTAAAAGGGAATGCCTTTTATCCAGGCACAAAAGCCATGCGAGGAAAACAAACTTACTACTGGGACAAAGATGAGGTAGAGGGTTAAAGAAAAATAATTAAAATATGGAAAACAAAAAACAAAACAAAGCAAAAAATCACCACCCCTAACCACTAAATCGACAAAGTTTTTGCCAGTACTGGAAGTAGGAGCCAGGATTTCCTTCTCTATCTGTAGGTACTCAGGGAAGGGTGGTTGCCACCACGCAGAGAAGTCTGAAGGACTCTGCTTGATAACTGAGTCCCTTTTTAGTCCTTCTGAATTCATCCCTGCTGCTGGAGGAAAGCTCTGTTCATTATGTAAGATACTGTGCAGCCACAAAGGTCACCTCTTCTGATTTGTACAAATTATTGCTAATTATTCTGTAACTGTTTTTCTTAAAGGGAGGCTGTCAATCAGGGCTTCAGCTTCTAGCTTACAACAGCTCTCCAGTTCCTCGAGGAGCTCTCTGGAGCACAATGTCTTTTGTACCTAATTACAGGCTTGCTGACTGATAACTGTGCTGATAAGGATGAGAAGGAAGCTTTAACTGCTCTTTAACTGCCTCGTGATTTCTTCTTTCCCTTCTACTCACTGTATTAGACCCTGTTAGACTTTTAACCTATTTTTTTCCAAGCTATTGTGAAACCAAAAGTAAGTGCATCGATGAATTATCTTTGATAAATCAGAAAGTGATCTGCTTTGGTGATCTGTGGTGTCTCAGGATGGGCTTTTTTCCATCAGTTTGTACTGCTGGGACCATAAATGTTCCTATCAGGGAAGCAGGTGGTCACATCTCTCGCTCCAAACGTGTGCTTTAAGGTTACAAATTAATGGGGGGAGAAGGTGTTGAATTGGACAGAAATTTTAAAAGAATTTTAAAGAAGTCTTAGCGCCACACAAAGCATTTTGGAGATCTCCTTTCTAATAACATAGTGCCAAACCCAGGGCTCTTCGAAGGGCTCCAAAGTCCTCGTAGCTATTTTTGTCTCGTTGGAAAGAAACATGGCAGTTTTCCCAAGGATAGAGAATATTGCCCCAAAAGTCGGAATGATTTGAGGTGATGGCTGATGCGGGGAGCCCGTGTGGTTTGCATTGGCAGGGGGGGAGCGTTGGTGAGGGCTGGTGCTGAGCCCACAGGTGTGGGTGAGAAGGGGCAGCAGTGCTGGGTGAAGGAGCTGCAGCAGCCTCCTGTGCTTGTGGGCTGGGGGAATGCAGCATGGCCCGTCGGTCTGCCCTGTTACTCGGTCCTCTGCGGGGTCGTGCAGCTGCAGGCAGCTGGTGCAGCCCTAAAAATCAGTGCAAAAGGCGTTTGTCCTACAGCTGGCTCTTCCCGGGGTACCAGGTACGGCATTGCACAAGCAATGATAAAAGCCACTGAGGCGTTGCATCTGTTGCAGAGGACAGTAACGTGTCTGCTCGGGAGGAGGAAACAGAATTTCCTTGCTGTCTTCTGTTTCGCCCTCCCCATTGTCTCTAAAAAATTATTTTGTAGTTTATTCACCAGAAATATTATGAGGAATATGGATCCATTAATTTGCCTGATAGTATACATTCACTTCACAGCCAGGATGGTTTGATGTGACTCTGGGTTTTAGGCTAGAAGATTTCCATGTGCAAAGTTAAATACAAGCTCTCTGTGCTCGACATTCGGGCAAACACAGGCAAGGAATCCTGGATACGTGTGCAGAAAACAGAGGCTGGGACTGCGAGCAGTTACTGGGGTTTCGCGTGATCACGCCGGCTGCCAGTTATGATTTCTCCATCTTTGATTAATTAGGATTTTGCCTTCTGAAGTACTTTTAACTGACAGCAAAGCACTGAAACACCCAACGATCGCTGCCAGGCAGCCCTGCCTCAGCGTGGGGATGCTGTTGTGCAGTGCTCGTCTTTGGCTTGTGGACCTCTCCCGAAAGCTTCTCAGTGCTTTTTTTTCCTCCTTTTTTTTTTTTTTCCATACATAATGGACTTTATTGCATAATCTGCGTGCTACCAGACAAAGCTTGCTGCAGAATTGATCCAAACTCGGAGGCTGCAGCCTCAGCCAGGGGTTTTCTGCAGGCGGTGGCAGGGGTCGGGCTTCTCCTGGGGCCGTGGAGCGCGTGGGGCCAGAGGTTTCTGGGGCTACACACAGCCTGTCATTACACGGAACAGTAAAATTCATGCTCTGGAAGATGTGTTTCAGGGAAAATCTGAGTGAAATAGGTTGTGGTCTGTCTCTGTCCCCACCGGGCAACTTGTCCCGTGGAAGCCAAAGCAGCTGCTGAGCCCTCTGTAGGGAGAGTGACGTTGGGGAAGCGAGGTTCTGCCCAGGGCGGATTATAAATGCAGTTTGTTTTCATCTCCTGTTGTGAAAACAAGCTGTTCTTCACGTTAAGGCGAGCGATACCAAAAGGAAGAGCACATTTGTGAGCAGCTTTTTTTTTTTTTTTTTTTCCATTTGGTCATAAGTTTTGAAAAATGACCTTTTCCGAGGCATAATTGAAAAACCAGTTGTCTCCGTTCACACGTATCGAAGGGCTGCCTAGTGTGGATTTGAAGCTGAGGATTAGGTGCTTTCTTCTGGGGTTTGGTGATTTGCATGATGTCAGTGGAAGAAGGGCTAATTCTTGACCTTGCCTGTGATCAATTAAGTAACAAGATCCATCATAAGGTAAGTGCATGAAGCAATAATATTGGCAGATGAATGTCAACACGACATCAAAAGCTTATTACGCTGTATCTGGATTTTGTATCAGGCTGCTGCATGAAGGTCTCTATCTGAGGCAGGTTTTCAGATGAATCCCAGGTGCTCTCTGTATAAAGAGATGTTTGAATGTAAATTGCTAGAAATGTTTGTTATTCCCAACGTAGGGCTGGGCCCTGTTGTTCTACTAACAGTTAAATATACAGATTGCTTAAAAAGAGGAGGATTGACGGGTGGATTTTGTGCTCAGCTTGGAAGCATTTTGGGCAGATAGGTATTGCTTGGTTTGCACAGGTCAGATTTGCTGGCAGAAGCTTACTGGAGCACAAGCAGAGATTCGGTGACTATAAATTAAAGCTGAGCGCTTCTCGGAAAGAGGCCTGATTTTCCAGGATTTGGGCACTGGCAGCGAGTTCTGCTGCAGATGATCAGCGCTGCTGGAAGTGAGGTCTGAGCTCACTAAAGCTGTGAAGCAGTAAATTTTCAGAAGTGTAGCCTTCCTTTTGCAGTTGCAAATTGAGAAGACATAATGATAAATACTGACATTTATGCCCAGTCATGTTGCTTTCTAAAAAAAAAACAAACAGAAAGGAATACAGGCCTTCTGCAGTCCAAGGGTGTTCTAGAAGAGCTAAAGTAATTAGTAACACTGGCCCTTAAGCAGAACAAAATCAGGTTTCTCCTACCTGCAGGGACGTGATAAGTGATGTTTTATTCCAAATAGAGCAGGCAGGGAAGCTGCCTTCCAGAGCTATCCACTCAGCCAACATTTGGTACAGGAGTCTGGCTTGTGTTATCCCCAGCAGCAAACATGAAAGACGAATGGTAAGTGGATTCTCAACCACCTGAAAATCAGCATCAGTTCAGCTATTGTCTTCACAGGGACCAGGATCCCAGCAGTGAGTTTAGGAGAAGTGGAAAAGAGCGTCTGGTCAGTGAACTATCAAAATGAAAGGGAGAGCTGCGAATCAGCATCATCGAGCAGCCCGGCATCTTTGGCCCAGGCTCAGGAAACCACATACTGCTGATGTAAATTGGACTTAAGCAGGTGCTGAGAGAGAAACTTTGAAAATAGCTTTGAGAGGAAACTAATGGCAGGAATTTGAGGGATGGGCTAAGCACACAGAAAATGATCCCTGCCAGATTCCAGCTACCAGGGGCAGCAGAGTGCTTTTACCTTATCTTTTCGGTGCAGTTTAAAAACATCTTTTTTAGGGTGCACGTTTCTTTGCCGAAAGTAGCAGCACTGAAACAATCAAAGATAAAGTCAACAGCTTCCGAGATTTTCCGTTTGGTATAAGCAAAGCAGGTTAGTGGCACCTGTCACTTGGGTCACCCACCACTCCCCACCGGTTGCCCCAGCTTTCAGGCAATTTCCAGCAATATTAAAACAAAATAGGATAAACTAGCACAAGTTTAGTAGAAATGCCCCCCAGGGAACTTTCTGTTGTGAGCCGTTTGAGGTTTTTGAAGCGTAGGAAGACATTATCCCTCTCCACTGCTGGGATCAGAAGCAGAACTGTCAGTCACACGCTGTAAATGCATTGGGAATATGCCAATACCGTTTTCAGCAGTAATACAATTCCTCTTCCTGGATTCTTTTCTGTTTTTCTTAAGGATTTGTTTTAAGCCTGGTGAAAGCTTCCTGTACAACTATTGGATTTCATCTCTTCGTTACACTCTCCCACTGTTTCAAACTCGTTTACAGACCACCCAGGACCCTCATCACTTGCCTTAAATATTTTCTTCATTTTTGCTTCCTCCCCACCCTCCACCCGTTTGGTCTTTCTCAGTCCTAGTCAAATTCATCCATACGACCCCCTTCCCAGGCACTTGACCGGCTCTCCATGCCCTGACCCAAGGTGGGCAGCTTCTCCAGCAGACGAGCTTCCCTCTGCCTTCCAGGTCCATGGGGAACAATGTACTGCTCGTGAAATGTTCAGGGCCCACGAGGTTTGTCAGCTTTGCAGATAACAGAGGCAATGCTCAGATAATTATTTAAATTGTGGGTTTATGAGCTAGTTAATGGCGTGTTTTAAAAAATCTGTGAAGAGAAGAAAGATGACGAATTTCAGTGCTACCTGGAAGGCTGAATTCAGCAAGAGGAGAACAGCAGGAGAAAATCTCAGAGCTTTCCAGTCTTTCCCAGTAGTGTGTCCATTATCCCTCCTGCTTTACAGATGAGAATTGCTCAGTTGGCCTCTTCCACATGGTTCCAGCAACTCCTGCATTTCTATCAGAGCATCTCTGTCCTCTTGGCAGCACACCCCGAACCCCAGGCAGGGCTGGCTGCTTGGCCAGGACCCCCTGCCGTGGTGGGGCAGCTCCAGTGCCCAGCTTGGGAACTGCTCAGGGCATGTCCAGAGCCCTCACACACATGTACCTACCTCTGCAAACTCAGTAAGGTGAAAATTAGTCTCCGTGGTGATAATTATGCTGATTTTTTTTGCCATCCTTCATGGCACGCATGGACATTAAATGCTGTTTTTTCTGGTCTCCTGCATAGCAATGTGTCAGCAGCACCTCAGGAGTTGTTCTTCGCATCCATTCCCACCTCCCCCAGCATTTGTGGGGCATTTACCATCTTTCAGTTCCCTTGCTTCAGACACCTTTGGGATGATGCAAACTGTTGGTGTCTGCCAAAATTTAGTGTGCTTCTTTTTCTATAACATTTGTTTTCTAACATCCAGAAGTCTAAGTGAACTGCAATTTGAACACATGCATTTTCACATAATATCAGCTACAAAATGGAGCGTGCAGTGCTCCAATGTACAATTAAATTACCTAAAAAACAGCCTACATCCTTGCCATCTGCCTTTCCAGGGAAAGCAAAATCAGTACAGGCTTTTAATTGCAGATAGAATTTAAACAAATAGGGTGTTTGTTTACAAGCTGGTGCTTTCTTCTTTGGGGATCAGATTGCATTTTCATCAGATTATGCACACATGCTACTGTTTCATCTTTCTTTGACTACTGAATGTGTTAAATTGTTTAATGAATTTTCACATAATAGAGAAATCTGTCCTAATTTAATAAGTAGGATACCAAATTTGTGTCCTACAAAATAGCAGACATGGAAAAGTCATGCCAAAGAAGCTACATTCCTCCCAGTGGATGTGTTTGTGCATGTCTCCTCCTCTGGTCTCTTACTAGGATTTTCTTAACAGAGCAATAATTTTTATTACAGGAATAATCATAAAAAACTATTTCAGTTCTCAGGTTAATACTGTATTAATTATTGCATGCATCCAAAATTTTAAATTCAGTTTGAAGTCTTATTTCCACAGAAACAGCCAGTCCAGGAGTAAGACCAGCTAGCAGCAGAATTTCATAAAATAAACCAGCCATTCCTTTTGCTGGTAAAAGTTCAAATTATTTGCATATTTTCTGTTCCTTTTTAATTTATGCTGTTTCCATGTAATCCTCTGTGTTTTCAATCTTTCCCCATCAAACGTGTGTTTGATTTGAGTTGTAACACACAGGTAACGTCAGTAACGTAGGGGGCTGATTGCTTGATGCAATTCTTAGTCACAATTCCCTCCCTACCATAGATCTGGAAGAATTCCACATATTTGTCCAGTGCAATTTTTTTTCTGTCTTGCAACTATTTCTCTGTTCTCAGCGAACTCCCATAACTCCTGGTGGCTACAAGGAGCAGGACGCAGAGTTGGGCTGGTGCATGAATGAGTTAATACAACTCTCTGCTGTGGTGTTTTGCTCCAAAGTCGTGTGCGCCAAACTGACCTTTAATCTTGGAATATAAATCACTTTCCAGTCCTATTATTTGTAAAATCCTACAGGCTTGCAAATGCACAAAAGAAGCCTTTGTCTCTTATTAATTTAATTTATAGGTTAAAGTTTCAAATCAGTGGCAAGCAAAAACTGATTTACTATTCACTTCAGGAATTGCTGTTCTGGAAAGCATGGCATTTGCTAGGCTGCCTAAAAATTGTGATATGTAATTAGGAGCTTCTGTAATTATATATAATGGAATATAACTTGCTTATCTTTTTTGGTACATATTATACGTAAAAGCTGGGAGGGTAACTCAATGTGAATTAGCTCTTTCAACCCTAAAAACTTGATAGATCACTAAAAACACTTTTTTGTCTCATTCTATTAACATTGTGACAAGATCGATGTTTTCAAGCATTTAAAATTGCTGCCCTTTTCTTTTACCTATGGAATATTCCCATCTTTTTTGTGCCGTGCTATTTGTGCTGCAGCAAAAAATGGTGAGTTCTGTGATAAAGTATAGATAAAAGCCTAGATCTTTTTCCCACCAGTTTGAAACAAAATGAAACAAGCATTCCTATTTCTTAAATTGGTTTAAGCTATGGAATTCCGCTGTGAAGTCAGATGTGTGACTGCGGTTTCTCTTCCCAGAGGTAGTTCCCATCTGCAGTTCAGACCCATTTCCTCCACTTTGTGGGATTTCTAGTTAAGCAGTTTTGTGACCAGGCTGGAAGGGGGGCAAGTCAGTGAGAGCTTTCTCTTTCCTAGGCTGTCTCAAAATTACTTGAGACAAAGAAATAAACCTTTTTCATAACCGTGCTGTCATACCGCATTCCAGTGTAAAAGGTTTGACTGCACAAGGTGCTTAGTAAAAGCTTTTACCTCTTGACCAATTCATACAGAAGAGTACAGCTTGTGAATTGTTGCTCTCGTAAGCATTGTGGAAATATTTGTATTAAAAATGGCATTTATCTTACTCACATTCATGAATTCACTTATCTCTGTTTTCCAAGGATCATATTCTTCCCTCTCCCTTTCAGCCTGAACGTCTCGATGGCTAAGAGGGGTTTTATGGCTTTAGCATTAATCAAGGCGTTTGACAGAATTGAACTGGATCCTGTCCAATTAGACTGAGACAATATTGAATTTCGGACTGTCACGTTGGATCCATTTTAATGTAACGCAGGATTGTTGGCCGCTGCAACCAACAACCCTGACTGGAGGTGCGCGTGTGCCCACCTCACCCCCGTGTGCCAGGCACCATACAGCTGCTGTGTGCTTGGCCATCCCTGCTCACACCGAGGAGAGCACAGGGAGATGTTAACCAGCGACTGCTGGGGCTCAGCAAAATCTGTTCTGCAAATAAAACTGTTAAAGAGCGCTTACTGAAATGCAGGATGCGAGCTGGCTTTAATACCCACCGGTCTGACTGCGTCGGTTGCCACAAAGATGATGTAGGTTTGTTGGTAGCTCAAGGGCCTTGCAACAGTCTTCATCTCGTTTGATAAAATTTCCTGTCATCTGTCTAAGGAGAAGAAATAGTATCCCACGCAGGAGGTGGCCCACGCTCTGTATGAAATGAGTTATGGTTGGTAAGTCCTTAAGGCAATCGTTGCAATTAACAGTTTGTGAGCAGCCCGCAATGGAAATCTGTTTGAATGTGTTACCCTTGGCCCCGAGGCAAATAAGTGAAATATTTTAATTCAAGAAGTTAATTGTGATTTTAGCAGCCTTTCAATATCAAATTTGGCAGATGCTGTGGAACCCTGTCCTGCTCTGCTCTAAGCCAAACGACTGGGAACACCAGCGCAGATGTGGAAACCAAACATGAGCAAGAACAGGCTGGAAATGTTTCTTTGCTTGTAAAGTCGTTCATTAATGATTTCTTTTTCAGTATTGCTGCCACACTTTAAGTTGGTGCAAATCACCATAAAGAATAGTTCCAGCAACTACAGAAAGAGCCCCGTGAGCAGACACCACGGTCACATCCTGAGATCTCTAACCACGAGCTGCCAGCTCAGGGTCCCTTTTCCTTTTGTGCTTCTGTTGGTAAACAGAGCTGATGGACGTTTCACAGCCTTCCCCCCTTTTGAACATTGAACCTGAACTATCTGAGTGCACAGGGGATTGACAGGAGAGAGAGGGAGCCAAAGAAAACTGCAATAACCTCTCTTCTCTGCCAAAAGAAGTGAAAGGATAATGTAGCATGTAGTTATCAAAGGGTAGTTTTCTCAAAGCCGGTCAAACCTGACTTTCCTAATTAAACTTTGGTTTTATTATAGAGAGAGCAGCTCGCTTTTGTAACTTGTTGAGATTAAAGTTCATGTGAGGGTGCCTCTCTGAATTCCTGCACCCTTGGCCTCGTGTGCTGACCCTGATTTTGGATGCTGCTTTTGGGAACCTTCTTCCAGCAGTTCTCATCAACACTGGCTCCACCAGAGGATGCTTGGGAGGGCCTGTTGGGGACTGTCCAAGTGACACCAAGGGTGCAGAAGCCTCTGTGCATTGTTTTAAAAGGGTAATTCTTTAATTCCTTAAGTCACTAGTCTAGGTTTTACCATGGTCTGTGAATTTGTCATCGCCAAGGGTTTTTTTGTGTAACCAGAAATTTATCTTCACTAAGCAGTTGTGTTGTTTGGTTTGTTTTTTTTTACATTAATGCATTTCATTTCTGCAAAACGTTTGATCATTAGCATTCATCTGTGTATGTTTATGTGCAATTTTCATCAAGTTGCTCCTGCTGTACATTTTCCTAACCGCTACAGGATCTAACAGTGCTTTTTATAACTCCCTTTTGCAGTTATCTGTGCCAACTCTGTAGCAGTAAGCGCACGTGACCCAATTGTGCTACCAGCAGACAATCATTAGCTGATTACCTTGGGGGGATGTAAAGGCCAGCAGCAGTTAACAAACATACCCGTTCAGCTTCTTAAATATTGGAGATTTGTTTTCTATTGTTTTATTGCTTCTGTAAGTCTCAACAGCATGACTAATACCAGAAACATCACTTTCCTCGTTATTGTAATGAGAGTTTATCGAGTTGATAGCCGAGGGTGGAGTTCCCCGAAATGATCGAGTGAGGAGCTGCACGGATGTGAAAGTCATGTGTGTTGCGTTATGCCATCAAATGCACAACTTTCCCAGCTACAAAGGCTGTCGGAGATTTGTAGTTGATACGTTTTCTTGTTTGGGGGACGGATGTAGGTAAAAGAAAAAGCTGCTGTGGGGACTGTAAGAGACAAATGATTTTTTTATTTACTTCTGAAGTAAAAGATTTCCTGAAGGTGTAGTTAAGCAGCTTGAGTGCTTCTGAGGATATCATCTGTGGCTTTGTCTTGTTCACTGTTTTCCTATCTGCAGCCTATATGAATTATTTGGTCTTACTCTTCTTTCCAGCCAGACATGCCATGGGTATCTGCACAGGCAGGCGGGAGGAGACCCGGCACGGCTCGAGGTTAGAGCTGAGGCTCAGGAAGGGTATTTACCCGTGGGTTTTGCTCCCGCAAAATGAGATGAGTCCAGGTTTCGTTTTATGCGATTTGTCTCCAGCAGATCTCGGAGGAATTTGCCAGGTTTGAACCTTTTGGCCTGTCTCTCTCTGCGAGTACTTTCCCTGGGCAATGATACGGGCTCTTAGCAGGGTCCCCTCTGCATCAAGTGCAGTATGGGTTTAATTTGCTAGTTAAGATGTTACTGACTTCTCCTAGATTTCTAATGTTTCCTCTTCTAGGAAATTGTATATGTTACCTATACAGGAGCAGTTTGGGCTGTCTTTTTTTTTTTTTTTTTTTTTTTTTTTAGGAGAACACTGAGGAATTTCTTACTGTTTCTCTGGCACTTTAGTTCAATTGACACTGCACACTAAAGAAATAGTTCCCTTTAGGTTGGGATAGGTTACACTCTCTCCTCCGTGGAAGAACAAAGGACTGTCTGTTACAGCATGCACGTCTGTAAGTTAGGAGGTGATGCTGCAGACAGTGAGGATGCGAGGCTTTTGTGGGTGTATTTCACGTTTAGGGAGTTGACAGGCAATGAGAACATTGCAATGAAACAGGACACAACTCCTGAAATACTGGAAATGCTGAAAAAAGTAAGATGATTAAAGTTTGGGGTGTTTGCTGCAGTGTTGGTTTCTGTAGGGACACCATGGCAGCCCTTTGTGGGACCAGAGCCCTCAGTCGTTGCTTGTTGAGAGGTGCTGGGGGCCATATGGGTCGCTGACAGCCCTCGGCTGTGTCAGTGTCCCCAGAACATCTTTGTCCTCCTCCGGAGCCTGAACGGCCTCCTCCACCTCTGGCTGCATGGAGCCTCTTGTTGAGCTTAACTCGCATCTTTGGGCCAAAATGGGGCCTTTTAGTACTGCCGAGGTAGTCACCAAAAGTGGGTGAAGTTGCTTCATTTTATTTTATTTTTTTAATATCAATCACTTAAAATCTGTTCTCCGCAAAGATCTGTTTGTCTTCCCCTCGGTTCTTCTTGGTGGCCCCCAGCACAATGTGCCTTGTGCTGCTTTCTGCTGCATCCTCACCAGTGGGACAACAGAGGCCAGCCTTGTTTTTTGGTGGCAAAGGAGCTCTGCCTTGAGATCTGTATAAATGCACAACATGAAAGCACTATATAACCCAACATGATGCTTTTCGTGCAGGTTTGTAGCCTGCCTCCTCTTCAGAGCCTGTTGGAGATGCACCCCATGGCCATGGGACTCTGGCACATGCAGACCCCTGCACAGTAGCAAGCCCTGACCTCTCTTCCAGGACTTTTCACGCTGGGCAGAATGAACCCCTGTGGACCCTTAATAGGTGTTTTCATGTTTGGTTTAAGGAGGCTCCACAACATGCTGTTTTTATGGCTATTGCATTTGTGTGCACCAGAGCTGGGTTTAGGGTCCCTCAGGGATGAGAGGCCAAGTTACTCCCCCGGTCTTTTCTTGCAGAAGTTGTATTTAGAGGTAAAGCAGCTGTAAAATTGTATAATCTCTCCTCTGCCATCAGAAACTGCTGCTGGAGAACAGGATTGAAAGCCACAAAGAGATAGGCAGCAATCAGCAGCGATTTTCTCCTTGGAACAGGGGCTGATAGGATGAGCTGAAGTGTGTTTCTCCCGCTGTTAACATAACCACTGCCTTTGATCCCAAAGATATCTAGGGCAGATGTAGGCAGGCGTTGCTGAAGGTGTGGAGATTTTAGCACCTGATACCATGCGATGAGAGTTGACTTCTTAGATGTCATCCTCACCCTCTTAGACAGTCACGGGCCCTTACTCTGTGCCTTCTTGTTCCTGGGCAGGCATCATGTGGGCATGGATTTGCAGCGGTTTTCGGGGAGCTCTGCCTGAGTGTGGAGACCCAGACCCAGGCAGTCCTCCAGGAAGGTCATCCACATGATGTAGGGAGGTCTGCCACAGGCTTAGGGAGGAGAAAGCACCAACCATGGGCCGTGGGGCTGGCTGTGGCACCAGAAGTTCCCACATGTGTGATGGGTGCCGTGTCGCTACGTGCCAGAAGGGTGACGGCCGGGAGCCATCTGAATGTTTTTAGCCAAAGCACATTCTCGTTTTGTACATAAAAGCGTCTTGTGAGGAATTCCTTACAGCATGCATGTGTTTGTCTCGGTCCTGACGTGCCAGGCGCCTGCCATCCGGGTGGCCAGCGGGCCTTGGTCGGGTGTCAACGGGTAGTAAGGAACATCGCACGCTGTTAGGGGGTTACGGCTTCTGAGAGAGCCCGACTGTTTTAAGAAGGCTTGCTTCAGGATTCAGTTCTACCTGTTGAAAGAATTTATTATAAAAGATATTGAGAGCTTTGTCTTGTTTCGTTTACAGATTTCACGGGATAAATTGTATCCATGTTACGGGACTGCGAATGTGTGTCTATGACACCAGCTGTTTTTGATAAACTATAAAATGGCCTGTCTCAAGTAAATTAAACACAAATTTTACAAAACAATTATGCATCGGCCTTTTTATTCCCTTCCCTCAGAGTTTGAATTTAATTTTATTGCTTCAGATTTAGCAGAAATTTAATACTTTATCATCTTCTGAAGGGCGAACCATCTCTCCAAGGCCCAGCATTCCTTTGGCTGTACAGCACAGATTTTTTGGTTCCAAGCACAGCGTAGCTTATATTTTGCCAAACTTAAGTTACTTCTGTACCCAAGCTGCCCAAGTTTAGTGGATGCTTAAAACTTTTGAAGTTTGCTCAAGAATGTGCTTTACGTTTAGTTGCATGGCAGGAAAGATTCCCTCTTTTTAATTTTTCATTTAAAGCAGCCTTTGGTCAGAAAGCCAGACTCAACCAACATGTCATGAGGCACTAATCTTTCAAGATGTTGGGTTGGGCCTGCGGAGCTATCTGCTTATTCAACAAGGAGCCAAGCCTTATCTTTATTGAAAGAAAGTAATTCGGAGCCACCGATGCAGCACTTGCTCATGTGGTTATTAGATGAGTGTCTAAGCTGCTCTGCCACGGGGCTGCGGGCCTCCAACTTTACTAATGATAGGAATTTCATCAGCGTCTTCTGTGGGGCTCTGGTGTAATAAATACTTCCATGTGCGAGAGTGTTGACGTTTCAAGATAGGAGCTCTATAGACATTCACACATGAAGGCATCCACCAGCTCAGGATTGTTTAATGTATGATTGAAACACAATATGGTCGGTGGTGCTGGAGAAGGAGAACCTGGCATGCAGGCAGGAGGGGAGGAGGGTTTAGAGGCAGCGTGGTGCTGAGGCATGGAGCCCTCAGGTGTTGTGGTGTTGGTGGACGGGGGATGCGGTGGGCCAAGGTTGTGGGGTGGCTGCTTCAGCTTTAGGCTGTCCTAGGAGAGCCACCTAGTGCTTCCCCACAGGACTGGGGCATCCCAAACCCTTCCTTTGGGAGAAAGTAAGGACTTTGTTGTGCTAAGCTAAGGGCTTGTGGTGAAGTTAGATATTTTTGTTCAAGGTTTCTTTGGAGACCACGTTTCTTTTCTGCTTGGTGATGATCTGGATCAAATGTAGGATGTGAGGTGGAAGTCTCAAATAGGTGTACACGGCTATGCAGAAGCGGCCTGTGTTGCTGTCCCCTGTTTGTGAATGCAAGTGTCTTCCTCAGGGCTCTGAGCTGAGTTAGGTGAAGGCAGAGCCCCCTCTCCCCTTGACTTTTGGGTCCCAGCACGGTGCTGGGGACAGCTGATGGGATCGGCTGGCCTGGGCCTTCTCGGACAATCTCCAGAAATGCCAGAGTTAGCCCGGTGACTGGCCTGACAGCCATGCCTATGCACCTTATTAGCAATTATGGCCATTTGTGTTCATAGCGTGCTGCTCCGTGGAGTTACCCCCTCGATATTAATGCTATGGGGTAAAACTGCCGGCTTTAAATGCCGTTTTCCAGTCTGCTCCCTCAGAGAATGTTCTTTGTTCTTGTAAACTCAGATTGTGCAGTTTCTGTGGAAGGACAGTGCCCAGGGCTAGTTCGTAGGAGGGCTGAGGTGGGTGGAAGAATGATCACATTATTCCGTGTAGACATGTGGTTAGCTGCACATGCAGAGGGGCTGCTTTTTACGGGCGCGGGTGTCTGCGAGAATGGCAGGGTTTCGTCTGATTTGCAGGGGGAGGAGTGGGGGGAGCAGTTTGGGTTTGCCCCGAAGGGCTTCACCCCAAAGGTTATCAAGATTTTGCAGCGTTTGCGTTCGGCGAGTTTGGCTCCCGCGTGAAGGTCCCCAACTCCCCATTGACACATTTGCAGGCAACTCTGAATTGCGCTGCTTTTTGTGAGCTCGTGCCAGACCTGTATTATTTTAATGTGGCTGTTAGTGTGTAAATCTGTCCATATTGTGGCATATAAACAACAGCGTTTTCCCTTTGCAGTTTTTAAAAAAAACACAGCATTGTTTATTCCTCTGGTTTCTGTCCAGTGACACTGGGCATCTACCGCCTGAATTCGAAGGCTGAAAAAGCAAGTCCTGGTCTTAAAAAAAAAATAGGAGGTTGCCTGTCGCCTGATATTTGAAGTAATTCTGGTTTTTGTGCTTTGTCAGAGGATGATACAGTGAAGATCTGATCAGGGCCAGCAGTTGGTACGGGGAATCTCTGCAGCAGGGATGAGGCTTTCCTAACGGGACCCTCCTTGGCAGGTCCCCGAGGCGCACAGTGCTGGCAGGAAAGGCATTGTAAAGTCATTAAAGGTGTCACGGCTCTTATCTGCTTTTTGTTTATTAAAAAAAAAAAAAAAAGCTACAAATAAAGCAGTGTCACAAGATCCTACTTGTAATTGAGGGTCCTAAATTAATTAGCTATGGTGAATGTTCTGCATGGCTTTCTCTCTCCTCAGATGAAGGACCCCTTTGTGCATCCCAGCTGAAGGCAGCCCAGGCAGGATCTGCACATGAAATACCTGAGGGCATCACAAGGCCTTTTACTCCCTCTCTCATTTTCACACTTCGCTCTCCGTTTCCTTGCCTGTCCTTTCAAATTCTTTGCACGGGAGGATTTCCTAATATCTCTTTTCAGCATCACTTCCTCTTCCTCTCCTTCATGTTTCCCTTAATGTCTGTAAAATCAACTGTAGCTTTGTGTCCTTTGCTTAAGCGGTCACATTTCACTCACTGCTTGTTAAAAATGAAGGACAGTGGAAAAGGAAAAAATACATAGCAAAAAAGAGGCTCTGGGGCATGGATTTTCAGACCCTTGCTGGCTGGTAGCTGCAGCTCATCCTTGGCCAGGGTGTGAGGCTGCACCTCTCCGACGCTTTGTCTGCTGTCATGTTTTAAGTGATGTGTTCCTGTGCTCCTTTCTCCTTTACTGTGCCACTTAGTTTGGGGCTTACTGGTTTCTCTTTAGACTTGATTTTTGTAGCCAACTCTGTCCTTTTGGGGGGATGATCGACACTGTTTTGCTCTTAGTATTTTGATGGAGATACTGCTTTCAAGAGTTCTGTCAGCAGTAAGTTCTGTAGTCTTGGAGGGTTTTTTTATTTTTATTTTTATTATTTTAACCTTTTTCTACTGACAGCCACTTTGGATTTTTCCAGTGGAGGAACTGACTCCAACATAGCAAATTCAAGTCTGCAGATAATGGTTGTTAGCCTTGAAAATATACTTTATATAATTTATAACTTTAAATGATGATTTATATCTATTAATCAGCAATGGACTGAAGGCCCTTCTAGTTCTTATATTTAATCTGTGCTTCCCAGTGGTACAGGGCTTCGTCCTGCCCTCGCCGTGCGTGCAGGAGCTTCCACACCACCACCCGCTTGTGCGTGGTGGCAGGCTTGGGAGCTGGTGGCAGGTGAGGAATGTTCCCACCAGCTCCACGTAACCAGGATGGGAAGCATGTTGGGGACAAACCACTAGCTGTTTCAGCGAGCTGTCACCCATGGCTCAAAGACAAGAGTTAAGTGACTGGTGTCATAGTGGGGCTGTCCTGTCCTGTCCTTGCATTGCACCCCAATGCTGCCTCTGGGTGCTGTTGGCGTTGCTGGGCCAGGGCCACGTCCAGCCACTGGTAGGGGAAATGGAGGTGATCTTATGGAGGGCTAAACCCAGAGAAAACCCATTCTCACTCAGCCAACACAACCAGTGCAAGCTGGGAACCTGGCTGTAATCTGTTCCAGTTGCGAACTTGCAATCAGTCCTCACCCTACTACCCTTTTAATACTTTTGGGGCTGTTTAAGCTAAATCTGCTCAGCATGAGTATAATCTTATTTTACTGTTCAATGCAATGTTGTTCCAAGCGGGCCAGGCTAATTAAACTCCACAGCCGCTTGTGTACTGACACTTTTGATAGAGTAACTGGAGTAATTCATGTTTAAATCCACCAGGCAGCCGAGCCAGGGCTGACATTGGAGACATATTTCATAGAGCAGTAATGAGCCTAAATTTCAGGTATGCGTCCTCTTCCCCAGCCCTCAACAACATGGCTGCAACACACTGTTTACTCAAGGAAATTAAAGCCAGCAATGTGCATGCTGAGTTTTTTTATTTGTTTTTTCTGTTAAAAAAAAAAAAAAAAAAAAAAAAAGAACTCACAACACCCTCCCTGACTGTTAAAGTTTGTGCATGATTGATTTTAGTGGGTGGATTAAAAGAGCAAATCTTTTCTACCGCATTCCAAATCATACATCAGAAATCATAGGGGAGACATTTCTACCCTGGGAGTTGGGCGTATGTTATCCCTGGTTTAATTGTGAGGCCTGGATGTGTGCAAACTGTTTCTTAACGTAATTGGATGAGGGTCACTGGCTGCCCTGAGATATATGGGCACACTAATCAGAGAATAATTTCAACCGAGGTTGAAGTTGCCAGTAAAAGTTGTAAAAGTTAATTTTATAGGAGTTTGTACAAAATATCAGCAAGCAGTTTTGTACTTATGGTTTATTTGCTTTGTCTAGTGACATTTTTATTATGTTTTATTATTATTATTTGTGCTTTAAATGCAATTTTGGGCAGAAGGAAGGAGAGGAGGGAGCAGTGACCTGGTTAGCAGTCAGAGCAGTGTGTGCAGATGGATTGACCAAAGTGGGGGTGATTCGTAAACTGACACAAGCTGCCCTGGCCAGAACCAGGCCAGGAGAGTCACAATTACATCAAGGTTCAGGGTAATTTATATATTTTTACCTTTATATTCTTCTATTTGCCTTCCAACAAGCAGCAGAACTCAGCCAGAGTGCATTAAGTAAGAGGTTTTATATATGCCATCGCCTCTGCGGGGATCAAACCCTTTCAAAATGCTGTCCTGAGCCGAGCTCTTCAGTCGCTGCGTGCAGAGGAGGGGTGACATGGGGCACGTGGTGGGAATTCACACATTTTTGGGTGTTTGCAGGACACCAAATTCAGAGAGCAGCCTGTTGGTTTGGAATTTCATCAAACCCATCTTGGAAGATAATTTCTGTATTACAATTACATGAGTCCTTCCTTGATCTGTACCTAATCATGTCAGCTTTTACAGTTCCCATTAATTAATAGGATTATTAATTAATATTAATAGATATGGCTGAAACCCAATGTCATCAGGTTCCCATTTATATTCTTATTTCAGGTGGAGTGCTTCATGCTTGGATTTTTGCCACGCGTGCCTTTTTTGTTCTATAAGCTTCAGCAAGGTCTGTTGTTGAGTGGTGCAGAGCCGTGCCTCCGATCTTAAAGAATTTGGTGGGGACCTAATTGCTTGGGCATGCAAATAGCCCTCAATTAAAATAAAAAAAAATAATAATAAAAAATCAAGGTTTGTCCCATTGTGAAAGCAAGTGGTAGGTGAGCAAACAGTCAAGCAGCGATGCAAGTATGGAAGTTGCCCGTTGTGGAGTTCGCTGGTGGGATGTGCAGAGGGGTGGGCAGACCCAGCTGGAGCCCCCCCGGGCCCTATCTGCAGAGTCTTCCTGCCCGAGGCCAGCAGGCGCCCCGCCAGGAGCAGGCTCTGCTGGGTACCACACCAAAACACACGGTATAAAATGTTATAGCCCTTATAAATGAGTAATTGCTTTGGAAAGAGCCCCGTTAAAAGAGCGAGCGATGTCGGTGCAATGAAGTTACCCATTAAACTGGAGAAAACACCTAGAGAGCTGGGAGAGTCGCTGGCCAACGCTGACAAAGCTCGGCTGGATTACAGTTACGCTCTTGTCTGCGCTCTCTGTTTGAAAGCCTGTGCTCTGGCCTGAAATACGGCTCCCTGCTTTTTCAGCAGCATGACTTCAATGTACTTTCTCAAAATAATTTTCTGTGGTCCTGGAGAATCCCCTGAGCTTTGCAGTTTAAATAAAAGCCAGACCTCAAATGAAAGCTTTGTAACAGTCGAGCAACCCACGTTGACGGTTTCTGCAGCACGGCACGACCCTTTTTCCAAAAGCAAACAAGATGGTCATACTTCTCAATGAAAGATTTGGGGCTACTAAATGGCCTGAACTGCATTCTGATGCCTGTCTGCTTACCTTTCTATTTTCTGCTTCCAAAGTGAGAACTCGAATGTCTGGAGGTCCTGCTGGGGATTTTGGGCTCACGCTTGTTCAGTCCCCAGTAGAGACGTTAATGTTTGGTAATGAGGCGCGGTGTTACTGTCTCGTGAAATTTTCCTTAATGGGTATTGAGCAAGGGATCGGAATACAGGGTAGGAGAGAATCATTTGCAATTCTCTGCCCTGGCATCGAAGGGGCATCCTCGGTCTGAAATGGTGTTGCAGCTGCCCCGTGTTTGATCCGATGCTTCCAACACACCAGGTTGCTTCACAGCAGCTCCTGAGGCCGGTTCCAGTAACCTGGGGTCCTCCTGTGGCCAGGAGATGGCTTTGGGAGTCCCAATCCCTACATGTAGGAGTTGAGATTCATGGCACCGGAGGGCAAGGCATGCTACAGCAGGAGCTCCAGGTTGGGCTCCTCGAGGGTCCACTCCTCAGAAACGATCCTGTGTGGTTCATTTACTGTCTTTTAAACCTCTTGTAAATGCTCCGGGCTCCTAGCCTGCCCGCAGCCTGGTCAGCAGTTATATTTGTTCTTGGTCACAAGAGTTTTCCGCAGTCGTTTCACATTAGGCAAAAGCAGGACTTTTCGAACAGGGGGTTGTGTAATTGGAATTGTTTTTCAGAGCCTGGTGTGAGCACCGTTCTTATTCACCTTCCTGCTATTCATCTTAGCGTGTAATCTGATCCGCAGAATCTCTATTGTTTTCTGCCGGGCTGAGTCTGGTAGCAGAAAAATGACTTAGGATGGACCTCGGGGGATTTCATCACTAATAATAAACCGCTGGAGGAATCAGCAAGTATTTGGCATTGGCATTTGACATGAAATGGGCACTTTGCCATTTGACTTCAGAGTAGCTGCTTTCCTTTTCTTTTCTGGGGGCTCATCGCGTGTGCACGGAGGTTGTACTGCTCAGCCTGTTCAGCTGCACCTCTTCAGCCATGTGCCAGGTGATTTTTTTTTTTTATTAACGTAGGACTGATAAAATCAAGCATAAACAGCATTTGAAAAGTGTTTGCCTTGTGAAACACTGCAGTCTTCCTCTATTGGCAGTAGAACGGGAGTTCAAATTTGTGTGTATTACAAGAAGCAAGAGAGGCTGTTCCTGTTGAAATGATGAGCTGTGTGTTTTGGAGGTCTATTCAATATCTGCAGGACAGGTAAAACGTTACAGCCATCTCTCCTGTTGGTTTTAATGTCCCAGGGACAGATGCATTTAATTATTTGTGCAAACTTTAAGTAATTGAACCTCTTTGTGTAAATAAAGGGAGAGTTGTGTTAGTAATTTTGGAAAGCAGGGTGGTCACTCAGCCCTTTCTAATATCTATTAAAATGTTTGGTCACAGGGCTAGTCCCCTTTATAAAGAGAGTCCTAAAAGATATCTTCATGTTTTATGAACTGAAACAAGTAGTTTCTTTTTAGGACAAGTCTGACTACACTGGGAAATACACTCTTTTGCATCCTTGTGTTTATATACTCATGCACTGTGCTGTTCACAGCTGCCCCCATCAGTGCTGCAAAAAAGGGACTGACTTTTGCAGTGACAACTGCTTGCCTTTTCACCCTTTCCCTTGCACCATTGAGAATCTGCTCCCCCTTTTTCCTGCTGTTTTCTGACAGCTTTCCGTGCCAGAGGAGGGACACAGGGCAACCTGTGATGCCCCGTGCGATTCCTATATTGCCAGGGATGAGCACAGGGGATATTGCCTGGCATCCTGGTGGCAGATTGTGGCTTTTCTTCCTAAAGCCAGAAGGATGCTTGTGTCTTCTCGTCACACAGAAAGCATCTTTTGTTTTCTCAGTTTGGAATTACGTACTGCTACATCACAGCTCCTGCAGGCAGCTTCTCCGTCCAGGTGTCGGTGGAAGCTCCAAGGAAATTTGGATTCCTGGATACAGCAGGCAGCTGATCTCTGCATCCGTAAGAGCTGCAGCCATGTCTCTGGGACCTGCTGCTTCATTGGGGTGGCTGCCGGGGGCTGGGGTGGACACAGGGACTGGGACATCCTCGGTCAGCATCTCCGCATGCGGCTGCTCCTGGTCACAAAGACCACGAGCAGCATCAGCGCAGGCAGCTGGGAGACGTGGGAGGCAAAAAAAAAAAAAGTAAATGCCACTTGACTCTGTTTATGCCTACTGGTGGCATTGTTTAATGTGTGCTTCCTGGTTGGTAGAGTGACCCTCTTTAATTCGCTTCTGTAGGGAAGGATTCATTAACACTGATTAGGGAATTCTTGAACTCTTTCCCAGTGGTTTCCTTCATTACCGCAGACGTTCAAGTCCGAGAGCCAGCCTGCAAACAATATTAGCGCGGGGATGACAGATGGATGCTTTTTGCTGCCTGCTCTGTTCAAGTTTCGATGCTGAAGTTTCATTAACCAGAGCAAAAATGCAGCAGAGGGGACAGGCAGGGTCTCCAGGTTGCTCCAGGTTGTTGGAGGCCGTGGGGCGAGCAGAGCCCAGCAGTGATCTCCCCGAGTTCACATCCTGGCCTCGGACCAAACCCGAAGCTCCTAAGAACCTACAGGGCCCGGGCGGGTGGGAAGCGACGTGGGGGCCACAGCAGGCTTTGGGCTGGGCCCCGGTTTCCAGTGTCACGCCAGCCCACCATGTGAAGGGCAAAATTAAGAGCTCGAGACCCTGCTTTAATTAAATTCAAAAGCACCCATAAATTCCACTCATTTTTCATTAGCGTGTAGGATCAGGAAATCGTGCTTTTGGCTCTCAGACTTTAATAAGGAGACCAGCGTAGTCTGTCTCCTGTAACTTTTTGATGGCTAGGTCTATTAATGGGTGAGAAATTACTTAATTTGACTCCTCGGTTTTATCTGACATTAAGCAGTTTCACAGCTCCAGTTCCTGGATTCAGGAAAATGTGCTTAATTCTGATCATACATCTGTGTGATTTGTGATCTGTAACTTCCTTCTCTCACTCTAGCAGATAGTATCGCCGTGTGCCTTGTTGGTATTTAAGAGGGTGCCTGTCTCCAGTTCTTACTCATTTATTCTGTTTTTATGTTGTTTCTGTGCAGGTCTATTCTAAAGAGCTCAATCCTTGCCCTGGGCAGTCCGCACGGAGGAAGCAGTTGGGTTGGGGTACACCGCTTTTATTTTACCTAGGAGGAGCTGGTTTGGGTTCTGACACGTTACGGGTTAAAAAAGCAGATTTCCAGATCTTAATGAATGCAGCTAAGGTGCATAAATTCCATCTTCAGTGCTATGGAAATAGCTCAGGGACACAGGAGTCGACATGGCTCTGTGGTGTGTGGTCTCGTGGTGCCCGGTTTATTTAATCCACTAGAGTGGGATGCAGAAATACGTCCTCAGCATCGATAGGAGCAGATTCAAGGACAGTTCCACTTGCTATCTAAAATGCCCCAATTGGGGTTGATCTGGCTGTCTGGGGAGAGTGTGAGATATTCAGTGTTTTTAGCATTAGTCTAAACGTCCATCTCTGATCTAAAGAAAAAAATAGTTTTAACAGAAGTGCCTCAGTGGAATTAAAATACATAAATAACTTGTCAAGGTGCCGGCCTGGGGTTTGACTGCGGTGTTTATCCAGCCACTGACAGATGGAGATGAGCCTTGAAAAGCCAAACGTGTGCGGGCCCAGTCTGCAGCCCCGCGGCTCTCCCCACCTCGGCTGCTGGGAGCTCCCAAATTGTGCCCAGCTCCACCAGGCAAGAGAAGCAGGCCTGGGCTGAGAGGGAGGCGAGAGCCCTTAGACAAGGCTTTGCAGAACGTCTGACAATGAAAAAAAAAAAAGTGGTTTTAATTATTATAAGTAGGCAAAATATTTGCATTATTAAAAACATCTGCATCCAGCTGGGATCGCTCTTATCAAGTAGAATGTTAATTGCTTTTGACTGAAGCCGCGGTATGTTTATTCAAACATGCCTTTCATTTTCATGATGCCGCTAATTAAGTCCTTTATTTTATTTAGACAATTATGTCCAAACAATTGCGGAGTTACAGTAGCTCTAATACAGCTATTATTTTCATACATGCCTGGAGATTATACGTGGCTTCAAAGAGAGCGAGGTGGGGCTGGAGTTCTGGACCGGGGCGTCTGAGAGCCCAGAATCCAGCACAGATTTGTCAGCTTCCAGTTCCTGTTTCTGTCTGCGATGTTTGCAGGTGGAGGTAAAAGGTTTTGCTTCATCTTGGATTTATTTAGTGGATTCTGCTTCCCAGAGCCATGTATTGATGCTGTGGGTGTTTCTCTCGTGAAGTGGGTACATCTTTTCCTTGCAGAGAAATGCAGAAGCTGAGCCACGGGTAGGTCTGTGGAAGGGACAGGGATATCCGTCGCATTTATTTGTAGGCAAACCATGAGTTACTCTGAGCTCACCCTCATCTCAATTTTCTTTTCTTCCTTTTGCCAATTCCCTCACGTCCCTGGACAAAACCCAAGGCTGGGGTCTGTGTGGCTCTGAATCCCCTGTCACAAGCGGGTACCTGACAGCTGGGATCAGGAGTTCACTGGGGAGAAAGAACTTTTTCACCCATCCCTCCGCTTCGAGCACGTGTTTTTGCTAGCATTTTTCCCAGCTGTTTCTCTTGTTACATTAGTGTAAACTAGCAATAACGCTACTAAATTCACCAGAGTTATGTGGGAATGACTTTCTGCAGTCCTTTGCTTGTGGTTTTGTTGCTATTTTTAGGAGTGCTGCTATGAAAACAGGATCCTTTCTCCTCTGGTCACCAGACACCCGCTTCCCCATCTTCTGATGCCGCTGTCTCTGTGCCTGGCACCCGCAGCTCGGCTGCTTTAACTGTTGCACCCTCATCTTGCTGTCTCGGCTTTCTCTGCTGCTGTTTTTCTGGCACTTCTTTACTATATCCCTCTAAAACTACAAAAAAAAAACCCTTCCAACTAGTAAAACATGTATTTCACCATATCCTTTTATTTATAAATCAATACATTTTCAATGTAATTCATGATTTATAGCCCCACACTTAACTTTTTCTCTCCTCTGTTGGCTTTATTTGTAGCAGCTCTGAATTTATAGGTGTGTGTTGTTTCTCTCTTTCTACCCGTTTTATTTTTCTGCCATCTGCCCAGTTTCCTTGTTAGGGACAAGCCTGTGGTTTTTCCCTGCGCTGCAGCTACCTCCTCACAGCTTCGGTGACATCTCTGGGACTTTTCCCAAAGGGATGGGGAGGAACTGCTGAGATTGTTTGCTGGAGCTGCCCCTTGGTCTGGGACACGTCCCAGGCATGTTACAGTTCCCAGACTATACTCATGCTGCTCTTCTTCCCTGCTTTGATTCAAATAATTGCTGTGAGATGAGAGCACGGAGCACCAGAGAGGCGAGATTTTCAGACTACTGTATCAGTTTAGTAACGGGGATCAGGAGTTGTTTTAACTACATTTCCTAAACATAGCCCAGGTGTGAAATCGCTAACTTTCCTTTCCTCCTTCCTCTTGCTTTCCTTCCTCTCCCCAGGCACCGAGCTGTGGGTTTCTTTCTGGCTGCAGCCAAAAGCCGCACGAAGCCCCCCGGGTACCTTCTCCACGCAGTATCTCCTGGCCCCTCTGCAGCAGCCTGGCGCTCAGCTGGTTGCTTCTCAGATGCAACTTTCAGGCCTGCAGCAGGAGGATGTTATATCTTGAGATTCCTGGTGTGGATAAATGCCTCGGAGCTTTGGTTTGGGTGCAGTTAACACGAAGTGCTGTCATATAGAGAACGGGAGGGTTGCGAAGGAAATGATGGGGCAGGTGGATGAGTGGGGACAGATGGACAGGGATGCTCAAGCAATTATTTTCTTGCATGGAAGGGGAAGAAAACGCCTGCTTCATCAGGAGAGAGAGCAGAACTGTTAGAGCTGCTTTAACTGATTTTTCACTGTGGAATAAATTGACATGGCCCAAAAGTCCTGGTGAATTAATCTTTGTTAGGGTACCCAACAAAGTACCTACCTGGGCACTTCCCTCCCATATCAGCAGAATCCCTGCAGGGTGCCGGGGCCTCTGGCACATCCCTCTTTCAGGCAGGGAGCTTGTTCTCATTTTTCTTTTACAGGATTGCCTTCAGCGTGTGCCTGGGGTCAGGATCAGAGGCATGTGCACATCCGTGCTGTGGATATCATTCCTACCACAACATTTGTCCCCCCCACGTCGAGCAGGGCTGCTTTTTGCAGGCCAGTCTGCACCTCCCCGATGGAAAGCCTGCTGTTATCAGGCAGGGCGCTGGGCTCACTGCTTCCCCCGTTCCTCCCACGGGAGCTGCTCCTCCCCTGAGCTCCAGCACACGCACGCAAATAAATATAAATAATATTTTGTCAACAGCACAGGGTGGGGGGGGATGTTTGGAGACTTACGAAGTTGTTTGTAAGGAAAAGCAGCTGAAGACCTCCCTTGCCTTTTCCATCTTGTTTATACCTGCGAGACTAGTTATTAAATTAAAAATACACGTGCCCTTTAGGGTTAGGTCTGTTTTAAGCACGGAGCTTTATATTTTAAAATATAAAAATGGAAATATGGGGTGCTCTGGCCAATTCCCTCATTTGCTTCCTGTCTGTGACCCCCAGTGCCTCCTGAGATCACCGAGGGGCTCAGGGTGCCAGCACTGGGCTCAGAGGTCAGCAGGGATCCCACAAGCCATGGGAGCTGAGTACCCCAGGGACCACCACGGTCACCCGAGGTGCAGGTCCCCTGGGGCTGCAGACAGCTGACCCCCTTGTCCTCGTCTTCCTGGCCTGCAAACCAAGCAAATAAGGCTATAAGTAGACTTGGGCTAACTAGTAGCATGGGTTAATCCAAATTTAGGTGGCCTCCCGCTGTTTGAACAGGATGCTAATGTTGGTGCCGTTCCTCTCCTGTCTGGGATGGGGCAATGGGACGTGTTTGCGCTGGCAAAGGGTGAGGGGGTGAACAAAATATCTCCTTCTCCTGCTGCCTCTGCCCTGTCTGTGCCATCCTGACTGGGAAGATCTCCGGGGGATTGCAGAGCCCAGAGGGTTTGGTTTGCCAGCAGCCCCATCCTGCATCTCCCCCTGCTTGCTGGGGCGCCAAGGCCCGGGGCGCTCGCAGGTGCCTGTGCGGGTGGGAGAGCTGCCCTGATCAAAGGCTATTTACTGTCCTAGGGACAAGGAAAGGCTGTGTTATGTCAGGTGCGGCCGGAGGCTGACAGAGCAGTTTGTCCTTGCTTCTTGGTTCCCATTCTCCTGACCTGTTTGGAAAGTGTCACGTGCAGGGGAGCTACCGGCGCGGGGCTGGAGCAGGTAGGGGCTCACTTATCTGCCTTCCCTCTGAAGTCAGCCAGGGTTGTTATTGCTCTCTCCATACCTCAGCAACAAAGCAGGGTTCCCTTGTTTGTGTTTGCTGGGAATGTCAGGGGGATGATGGATTTGGCTGGAAAGGTAAATAATCTGCCGGGCTGAAGTGTAGACCAAGCAACCCTGAGAATGTGCAGTCACTATCTTGAAGGCCTTTCATCTGTTACATTTGATTTGACAGGTTTGGGTGATTACTCAATATTTTCACTCAGCTTTGGGCCCACACTGTTTATTTCTCTTAGAAGTTACTTAAACATCCCAAATTTGTTCTTAAACAGTTGCTTCAGAGAGGCTCTAAGGCGGTAGGTGCCTCTGACTTTGCAGTGCAAATACATAAATAATCCGTTTCCAGGATTTCCATTTTGTTGCTGTTTATTTTCTTTCAATACACACGCACATATGCACGCACTAAGTAGCTGGACATAGAGAGGATGGTGATGCGTTGGGCTAATTCCATCCTCGTTTGTTAAAAAGTGATGTATTTTGATGTCCTGGAGCAGGGAGGCTGAATGTGTTTGAGGTACGCTGAGTGCTGCGTAAAACGTGCTAAATTCAATGGCCCTCATACCAGAGGGGAGAGAGGCACTGCTTCTCCTCTGACGAACGGAGAAGCACACACAGCTTTTTGGTTGTAGGGCAGATAGGTCACCACACCAAGGAGATGTTCCCCCTGGTTTGTCTGATCCTTTCCCTTCTCCCCGTGGTGATGCTCACCGCTCAGGTTCTGCAGCTCGTTCCTCGCCTCTGCCCCTGGGACCTAAGGTGTGAGACAGATGGAGCCAGCTTCCCAGCTCAGTCCCCAGGCAGGGTTTGGATATTCCCTAAGCTGCTTCTCTCTGCAGCCACTTCCCTGCAGCCCTGGCATTAACCCTTGCTGTAGAGCAGCAGCAGTGAATACGCAGCGGTGTGTGCGTCGGCACAGCCTGTGGACGGGTGAGTACCCCAGACACTGCACGGCGTGGTGACGTGGTTATTCCCAGCACCGAAGCTTCTGCTTTTTGTGCGTCTCCTACCTGCCTGGCTTGGTCCCCTACTGCCTACAGCCTGGTCCCTCCTGATACGTGTGACTGCTGCGTTCCAGGTACGTCCCTGAGGGAGAAAACAGCGGTCACCAGGGCTGGAGCTGTAGGGACTGCGGCCTTCGTGGAGTCTATTTAGAGCATAAACCCTTTGGGGCAGGGCCTGGGCTTTGTTTCAGACCTGCAGGCACTGCAGTAGAACAAATAAGAAAAGTAAAAAACCAGTAGCCATGTAATAGAGCTTTTACTCCAGAAGTAAACCCTATTGTTTAATTGTAGCATTGCCAAGCTGAAAAGGGACGGGGAAAAAAGCTCTCTGTTAATGCTTTGAAATGCTTACAGCCGCTATCACATAAAACCCATGAAAGGATTATTTTCGGAAACTTTGTTGGCAGGACTGTAAGGTCACTGTTTATTGTCAGCCCAAGCCATGCTATTTTGGGGCAAAGCGTGCCGAGTCGCTCAGTGTCGGGCACTTGCTTCCTTCGCCCCGCAAGCAGCAAGGGCAGGCAGGGGGCAGCAGGAGACACATGGGATTTGGGTGTCCTGGCCTAGGGTGCAATCCTGCAAGATAATTTGTTTCATGTTGTGAGCTGGTGGCACTTTTGGAGTGGGCTTTCCTTCCACCACCTCTGACCAAGGCCTCTTTGGGGTGAGCTGGGCAATGGGAGATGTCTGGTGGCGGACAGGTAACAGGAGGAGTGAAACCATTTGAACAACGTTCATAAGCAAAGTAAAGCATCAGCACAATTAAACTTCCAGAGCAGTAACGGCTTCTAGTGCCAAAAGCCAATTTTGCCTGGTTTGACCGTGGCACAGCCTTTGGGTGCTGGCAATGGCTGGGTACAGAGCTCCCCAGTTCTTGTTTTATTCCAGAGCTCCCAACAAAACAAGCTAATATCTACCTAATGCCTGGAGCCATTTGGAATTAGATTAAAAGTTTTCATCGGCTCTTCTTAATAGAGCCAGATAAACCAGGCTAATAGTCATGTGTTGAGTTATTGAAGGGAAGTTCAGGTAATATGCAATCACCTTTAACCTTCAGCTTCCTAAGACCTCCTGCTTAGTGATTGTTTGTCTGTGGTGTAAACCATAGTCCAGTTCATAAATTATTATGTAGTTCCACTAACCTTAATGCAGTACAGGTTTCACGGTGTTTCATTTTGTAGTGTAAGCTAATTCCGGCTGTGCACACAATAAAGCTCGAACGTTGTTAGAATTAACCCTTTCCCTGGCGACTCCTGGTTCACCAGCAAGTGAATTACTGCTACTGTTGCACTGGTCTGTATTTCTTGGGCATCGTCCTTGCTTAGTTGTCGTTCCTAGAGATTCTGAAAAATTTCATAAGAAAAACATAGCAGAAAGCTTTTATCAAAAATAATAGTAATTAAAAATGTCATCTTCAGAATTCAGTGTTAATATCACTGTGATATTGATTTTAACAGTGAATGTTAGGTTGACTTCAGTTTTACCCCAGGAATATGTATTTTGGTAAAAAGTCAAGTACAATAGTGGTCTGATATTTGGTCTGATTTTTTTTAATTGGATTTGAGCCAATAGATCAAAATGCCCCACGCATGGTGCAGCATCCTGAGTAGTGACCATGGCGAGGAAGTAGTGCCAAAAGGCATTCAGATGCTGAGCCTCTCAGCCAGTCTGCCTTGCAGTCTGAAGCGTCAGAAGGTGCAGCTGAGCCCTTCCTGAAACACGAGCATCTGAAGTCTGCCATCCATGCATAGCTGTACACTTCTCTAAGTTCTATAATTCCTCTCTAAATAAATTCTGTGCGTGTGCTTCTACACGATATTGGCAGATGCACTCTAAATCCAAGGGATGCAGTAGCAGCCTCAAAGTTGTTTCCCAGCATTTTCAGGGGAAAGGAACTTTTTTTTTTTTTTTTTTTTTTTTGGGGTTACACTTCCCTGTAGTTTCCTTGAAGCAGAGTTGCTGCCAGCCTGCGACAAACCCCCAGCCTCAGGGCCCTGCTGAAGCGCACGGCACCGCGCAGGGCTGCTGCTGCCCTCTGCGGGAGCCCACTCCCGGCTGCCTCCTGCTCCTGCTCCCACCAGCACAACTCCTCACCCCACCAAGCACGCAGGCTCCTGCCGCACCCCATCACCGTGCCGTGGAACAATCCCACAGTTAGCCATGACCCACATTGTGCGTGCACACTGGTGGGAGCGGGGAGCCCAGGTTCTCCCCCGTGGAAGGGCATTTTCCCTGATGTGCAAGCCCTGCCTTCCTCCTCCACCTCATGGCACTTAGAAATATCGTAAGCTAAAAGATTCATATTGCTTTAATAATCATGGATTAATATAATAATGCATTAATGTAATGTGCTTAGAAATTAGTTATAAGTGGTGATTTTTTTCTTTGTTCTTCTGAACATCTATGAAAATTTCATTTGTACTCATGCAAATTTTTTCAGAGTTTTTCTGAATTACTTTCAGTAATCCTTCCTGCTATTACTCATTTACCATTCTTCACTTAAGTAGCAGATACACTACCCTGCACTGAGGGTTGCCTGATAAACACCATCAACAGCTAAGAAAATGTTGAAACCCTTCTGGAAGAGCAGGATGATGTTGCTTGTAGAGGTTGCTGAGTGGCTGCAGCAGGAGCTGGGAGCACTTTTGGGGGGTTTACACCCTGACTGCTTGACAGGCTTTCATAATTTTCACTCGGACGCTGTAATTTTTATTACTGAGAAGCCATGAGGGATGAAACTCAGATTGTACTGTTGCTTGTAGAACCTGGTGCTGGTAGGACAAAGCAGACCTTGGGCAGGAGCAGCGAGCAGAAGCGCTCGGTGCCCGTGGCCGCTGCTCCTTCCAAGCCATCGCCTTTCGCCTCTGTCTCCGGCAGCCCTGTACACTGGTGTTCTCAACGTTTCTTGTTTTTGGAAAAAGTTATTGCTTCGTTAGCTCTGCAGGACCTGGATTGCAGCCATGAGGTAGGAGATTTGCACCAGAGGAACTGGACGGCCATTGAGGCCCGTGTTGGCTCTGATCTCAGGCCAGCTGGCTCTGGGAAACCCTTTGCTTTTTTGGCCCTTGGTTCCCTTTCCTAGAACTGGATTTGATCCCCCATCCAGCTCTACCAGGCCATCTCACCTGTGAATCCCACCCCAACCTGACCTGGCCCCACACCCGGGACCAGCTCACCTCCTCCGTGGGCTCCCCATGCTCTGCCTCACTCACGGTGCCCCTCCGGCCTTATCCCACCCGACCACGCCATTCAGGCCTTGCTCAGACCAACCCTGAGTCTCTTACTGCCTCTTCACTCTAGCAGGCTGATGAAAACACAGCACTGCTCAGGGGGAGGTGGCCCCCCACCCGCCTGCTGCTCCTGCTGCCCCTCAGCCTGGTTCCCTGCCTCCCCCTCCGCTTCCTCCAGGCTGCTCTCCATCACCCTCCTTGTGCTCGCCCGCTCCAGCCAGAAGGATCCTTGCTCCCTGGAGGTCCTTGGCTGCGGCTTGTGTTTCGGCAGTGTCCTCTGCGAGGGGTTTCTCAGACTGCCAGAGCCGTGGGCGCCCTCCTCCTGGCACCCAGCACTCGCAGCTGGCTGCAGGAGCTGTCCTGATGTCTCCTTCCTCACACGGGCCACCCAAAATGTTGCTGGCAAAACACTCAGGAGGCCCTCGCTGGAAGGTTTGCCTGCACTTCCAGTTGGGTTTCTGTCACCTCATTGCAAACACCGCGTGGTCCAGCACGTCTCTGGGCAGTTTTTCCCCCCTCTTTGAGCGGTGAGCAATAACAAACTTGCTGGTTAAAAGCAGGAATGAGTCTGCACTGGTACATTTGTTCCTGCCATCCACGCGGCTTCGAGGTGGTGAATGCTGTTTCTTCATCCTCTTCTTGGCCAAGAGCTCAGCCCCTGAGGTAGATTGCCACATACAGTAGCCTGGAGGTTCTGCTGGCTCTCCTGGGAGCTCTGGGGCCCCTCTTTTGTGACGCTGAGTGCCGTGGCGATTGCCATCATCCACTGACATTTGGCAGTCGGGTAAGAGACTGCTGCGTTGAGTCTCGTCCACAGCAAACCAGAGCTAGAAGTTGTTTGTGATAATTCCTGGCAGCCAAGCCCACAGCCAAGGCTTTTTGTTGTTGACTTGTGTATTTCATTATCTCCCCTCCCAAAATTTTCTGTTCTGCTCTAGACGTGGCACGGTGACAAGCAAGGCAGCAAATAGCCATGGCTCTGCTGAGGCAAACATGAGATTGTTGATTCAGAAAGTGCCAGGAAATACAAGACGTTTCTCAGCTCCATCCCACCTTCCTAGCCTTTTCCATTTTGGTAGTGCAAATGGGCCATTTATCAGAGCAGCAAGTTTATTTGGAAAAGCTGAATTTGGGGGAGGAAAGGCTGCTAGCAGCAAGCCGGCTGCAGCACACCCAGGGTCCCTGGTAGTGGCAGGGGTGGGTACCAGCAGGAGATTCCAGGAACGTTAGCATCATAACACCAACAGCACATAAACTCACAGAATATGGTGATGTGCTTGTGTGACACGGCAAAAGTGGTACTGATGTGGTTGCAGAAGACGGGGCCGTGGTCCGTGTGGGTCCTCACCGCGGGCTGGGTACAAAGCCCCTCCTATCCTCATAGCCACCCCGCACCTCCTGAGAGCCGCCTGGATTTTATTTTTTTTTTTTTGCAGGAGTCCGTTTTCCTCCCAGGAGCAGCAGCCGATGTTAGTTTTTCCATCTCCACCGGGAACCACACTCGTTAAAGCCGTCGCAGGGCGGGCAGAGCGGAGGGATCCGGTTCCTTACAATAACAGCGCGCGCCGCTCGCAGCGGGCACGGCGTTGGGGCGAGCAGAAAACATTGCCCCATTCAGGGCCGCCTCGGGCTGCGCTAGGCTCCCGGTCTCCTTGCTGCAAGCTGACACCTATTGGCACGCTCTGCACAAAGAGGTCCCTAATAATTCGGAGCTCTCTTTAAATGCAACCAGAATAACAACACCGGCATAATTTTCACATTCTTGCTAGCGTCTTTGTGACCTGCCTGGGGAGCCTGGGGAAGGAGTCCTTCGAGCACTGATTTACCCCTGCTCCTCTCCTTTCCTGGGCTTGTTTGTCTGTATTTATTAATTCGTCCACATCTTAAAATAATTTGGGCTGTTAGGTGCTGTTTGCTTTTCCCCTCAGAGCTTACAAGAGGAGGTCACTGATTTTTTTATATTTTTTAGTGAGACTCTTGAGTGTCCAGGCACCCAAATTGTCTTGGAAATCAGATTGTGAATAAATTCTTGTTCCTTTACAGCTGGGATGATGCATTTCTAGAAGCCAAGACTGATGGGTCAGTGACTGAGTTAACTTGCAAAGCACCCTGGCTGTGCGTGTGCAGAAGGGGATGTAGCAGTGGACTAAATGTGGACCAGTTTGGTACTCTCTTAGCTAAGGAGCAGTTTATGTACATACAACAGCTCTTACTTAGGTAGGGAACCTCAGAAATATATTTCTTGTGTGCCACGTATTGAGAACTTCTGCTCTGGGATAAGACTATCAAGTCTTTTTATTATTCATTAACTGGAAAATTCTGTTTTATTTCTTTACTCACGTGGGATTGCCTTCAAATAATCAACCACAGTACTGTTTATATGGAGAAACCGATTTGGGTAGTTTTGATGCCTACGCTGGCAGCGAGGCGAGGAAGTGGAAAAGAATGGTTGAGCACGGGGGCATCGTCGGAGGGGCAGGGATGGAGAGAGCTTGTCCGCGTTCACGTCCCAGGCACATCTGCTGAAAGACAGTGACAGATTGAAAAGCCTTTTCAGTACAAAAGTGGTCCCAGTTCATCCTTTGTGAGCTTGTACCTGGTCTCTGTGATTAAGAGGTTGCAGTTCCTAACTAATTTTCCCCCAAACATGGAAGGAAATTGTTGGCTATGAAGAACTAAAACAGCACTTGCCGTTAAAATGTATAGAGAGTTTTACTTCCTAGCTTACTTATTTGTAAATTTTACTTTAATTAGAGCATCGACTTGGAAATGTGTTAATCAATAATACATAGGTCCTTGCAACTCTCTTCTTGTGTTGCTGCATACTTCTAATGCACTGAGCTGCTTGTGTGGGCGAGAAGCTTACTTTTTACATATTTTATGGAAGGCACAAAGTCTCAGAGGTGTTTTATGTGGCAAGCTAAAGATGTAATTTAATAACAACAAATAGTTGAGGGGTTATTCGGGGAAAGTTTGCCTCTGTGCAGAAATGCTGAAGATAGTAATGGAAAAGCCAAATTACCTTTGTATGGCACACTGATTTCTGGTGCCCCCCAAAACAACAAGGCTGTGGGTTTATTTCATTTGACAGCTCTTCTTATGGTAGAGTCTGATCCTAAAATCTTTGTTTTTCACAGCTGGCTTTCAGCAGCATGTGGGGTAACCAGTGTGGGGCATCCCTTGCTGCTCCTGCAGCTCCCAGGAGAGGCTTCCAGGGCAGTGCAGGGCGTTCTGGGTGTGCTGATACTGTACTGCACTTCGATAGATAAGGACTTTTTTTTTTTGCTCTTTACAAAGCCTGTGTGCCAAAAGACTTGCAGAAAAAAAATGGAGGGAAAAAAAAAAAAAAAAAAGAGGAAATCTTTGTTTTAGGAGTCTCTTCAGAAAAACTGAAAATTGCTTTCTGCTCCCTCCAGCTCACCATGAGCTTCTTGGCACTGAGCTAGAAAAGAAGGGGCAGGCTGCAAGACCTGGCTCTTCCTCTCCTCTGCTTTTGTGAACCGATTTGGGGCTGCACAGGGAGGTGCCTCGGTTCGGGCTGTGCTTTCGTCTCCCTTTGGGCTGGAGGAGCTGCTAGTTGTGTGGCTCCATCCTGCGCCGCCGTACGGCCTGGCTTGAGATGCAGCTCCTGGTGCTGTCCTGTAACATAGCTGCGCTCGCCAGGAGGAGGGATTATCAAGGAAATGTAAAATGATGCATAGCACAAGTGGCATGAAATGTCATTACGGGAGAGGCGGTGGAGAGGGGAGGACCAGGGAGCTCGCAGACCCCTCTCCTGTTCCTCTGATAGTGCTGTTAATACATCCTCTTAGTCACGTCACTTTTTTGTGCTTCGTTCCTCTCTTAGCTTATAAAACATCTGTACCAGGCTTTCTGCTCTGATCCATCGCTTCAGCATTCAGTGCGATCAGGTCCCAGACATGGCCAAACTGCTGCACAAACAAAACCACCGCTTTCCGTGCACAAACACACGTGGCACGACCAAACGGGACAGCTCTGAGCTCACTCTCACCTTCTTGTTTGCTCTTGGCAGTGGTGTTCTCGTGGCCGTGCTGTGGTGTTGGGAATAATCGTAAATTGTAGGCAGGGTTAGTGACAACAAGCGTGGCACGTTGCACGCTTGTGCGCAGTTCTGGGCAGCGGCGAGTGGCTTTGTACAACGGAGCTGCATGGCTTCGCTCTGCATTGCAAATCAGGATTATTTAAATTCTTGGGTAGGCAGAGACGTGTTGTGTGGGGGTGGCCTCATCTCAGCGTTGCTCTTTCGCTCTGGATTTCTTGTGGACAGTTGCGTTAGCTTTATTTTGTCCTTGATTTAAGTACAGCTGGAAAGGCAGCTCAGACTGTATTTAATAACTAGTCCTTCAACACAGAGAGGTGCAGAAAGTAATTTGTCCCCCTGCCAAGCACCAGAAAGAATGGGCATTTTGTTCTTCGCTTCACGGTGATTTTACCTGGGTGTATTATGGAAAGAGAGAGAGACTTGTGCTACTGTTACTCTGCACGCTGTGTTGATTTATTGAAATTGGACCCTGCAAGTGTAAGTCGCGAGGTACGTTATGACATGGAATTTCTAGGAGAAATATACAATTGGTCTGGTTATTATTTTTTCCCTCCGCCGTTCACTTGGGCATGTTTCCAGCTTTTGCACTAAGGAACAAGATTTTAAATTAGTGTTGAATTTTAACACAGTGCAGCTTTGCCATCGTGTTCCCAGCGCTTTATTATAAAGCGTCTGAGCTTGCGTTCCTGTTTCATCTGTGCAGCTTTTCGTTGTGTGCGGCTCAGCAAAGTCTCAGCTCTCTTCTGCAGTGTCTAAAGCAAGCCTTGCTCACCTGCTCCGAGAAGGACACTTTCCATCTCATGTTCAGAAGAACAAATTCAAAAGAAGCCGCAAGCATTGACGTTGTCCCATCCTCTGGCATTGTGCTGCTGGGCTGAAAGTGTAACTTCACCTTCATCCCCCCCCTTTCTTTGTACGCCTGCGTGAGCCGCAGATGCCTTTGCAGGTGTGTGCACTTTCAGGTAACCCGGCACCCTCACACAGGAGATCTTGTCCCAGAATTTCAGGGGACTTGCCAGTGGCCACCCTGGAACACCTCAAAATCCAGCAAAGCACAAAAAAGCACGTGTTTCAGGACTTTTACTCATACTGAGCTGGGAGGGAGCTTGGCAGTCGCCTGGCCCAGCCCCTGCTCGCACAGGGCGTTAGCAGGCTCGGGAAAAGCTGGAGAGCTTGCTCTTATTTGGGAAATTCTGATATCATTGTTGCAGAAGCTCAGCATGCTGGCATTGCAGAAAATGCTTTTGACCATTTTGCTCACAAGATTAATGGCAAAATGGAATAAATTTGTTGGGATATCACAGCACTTTATCTCAGGTTTAAGTGAAAGCACATGGGGACGGCAGGAGGAGCTTTGCTGGGTGTTTTGTAGGGCTTTATTTTCATTTCTTTGCTCGTATTTCTATATAATTCTCTATCCGCTTCCAGAAGCTGATAGAGGCATTACAAATGCAGTGGTCTGAAAATGTAAGGATTAGCAGTGGCGTGTTCATTACAGGAATGAGGAGGGTGCCAGCCCCGGGTCTGGCCAAGGCAGCAAGGAATTGCCTCGGGCAGGCGTTCGTTCCTGCTCCGCGTGAGGGTGAGCACCCTTCGGTGTGTGGAGCTGCTGGAGGAAGGTCCCACTCGCACACCGTGGCCACATACATAATAAAACATGGGAAATTTTCAGCTCCACTCGGCGAGTTATGTTCTCACCTCTTTGTCTTTCTATTAAGATCATCGCTTTTAAAATAATAAACGTTCTCGACGGAGGAACGGGCCCGGGGTGGCTGAGCGCTCGCCTACGTGTGGCAGCCAGATGTGCGCCTGGCACTGGCAGAGCCTGGAGGAGGCGAAGCCCTCTAATATCTCGGCATGGCCTAATAAAGTGTGCAGCGTGTTGGTTATGGAAAAATTGACGCAGATGAGGAAACCACAGGGAAGGAGTTGTTTGAAGACATGGCGCTGTGTTATCCATTTCTGAGATCTGTAAGAAGAGTGAATTCCCTGATAGCAACTCTGGTCAGTTTGTTTCATCTTGATCTGTACTGAAATACACATTTAAAAAAGTTCTTCTCTTAATATTGCTAGCATTCATATGTTTGTTCATATTTAATTATTTTTAGAGCAAGAAATTCAGGTTGAGTATTTTGAACTGGCATATTCAGGCTTATTTTATATCTCTTTATTAGATACATTCTTCTTTTCCAGTTTTAAATTATTGACTGGGTAGGCTTCAGCTCTCCAATCTCACTTACTACTCAGCATACCTGGCGGGGTTACATCGTGAACAAGACTTGAATCTGTTCCATTAACAAATTCTCGACAAATGAACTTGGGATTTGAGCATTGCAGCCCTAGAAATGTTGTAGATTTCCACTGCGCTTCTCCATTAGCGGGTTTCTGTTAATTATTGTCCTGCACAGTTATTAATGATATCTGTGATCATCAAGCTAAAGCACTTCAACGGGCTGATGTTTCTCCATGGGAAGCATATTTGCCTCTTGACATGTGCAGTAATCCAGTGAAACTTCAGCACGTGCTTAATTCTGGACCCCCAATGCTCACTTGCCACTGGATGCAGACCTGCGCCGCGGCGTGAGCCCAGCAAAAGGCAGCGTTGAGGTGGTACGTGACAAATTTAGGGGATGCACATCAGGCAGAGAGCTGGGGCTGCTGGAGGGAAGAGACCGTGGCCACTGGGCACAGGTCCTCTGCCATCCCCATTTTCCTCTCGTGCAGTTTGATCAACGGGAAAAATCTGTCTTCCCTCGCCGGTGAAAGATCAGCTCCCAAGTAATGATGTCCAGCTGTACTGACAAAATGTGATTGCTCATCAGTTTGGTTGATGACTTAATCTGGGGCTGATTAGCATCTTGGAGACAGTCCAGACGATCAAAAATGATGCATAATTTTGCTGCGGGCCACGGTTTATTTAACATTTGAGCATCCTCCCAGCTTGCGCGTAGGCACGGGCGGGGAAGGGGCTTGCTGCAGGGCATCACTACCAGCAGGTCTGTGCCATGGGGGTAAAGATAAACAATAAAGGTGACAAAAACCCTCTCCTTTCCCTCAGAAAAAAGTGCTGCATCCTTCAGCATCCAGATACATTTTCCATTCCTCCTTGCAGCCTTGGCCTCGTCAGAACTTCTTTGCTGCTAGCTGCCAGCGAGGGTTTTCGGTGCCAGAGGGGGGAACCCAACTTCTGGGGCTGGGCTGGGACGGGGCTGTGGAGGCAGCCGGGCAGAGCCTGGCAAGGGTTAAAGCCCGAGCAGGGCCGCTGGAAGGGTTCAGTTGTTTTACATTAGGACGGGGCGGCCCTGGCTGCCTGACGTGCTCTGGGACCCGGGGGCCGAGTCCCCAGTGTTAAATCTGCGTAACCGATGCCGTACAACTGGCACCAGCCTTGACCACAAGTGGCCGTTAAAATAAACATCCCCGGGCTTAACTGACAGGCAGACTCAAGGAGAAACAGGCCTGCATGACGGGGAATATTAAATACCCCGCGAGAACCTAACTTCATCAGACAAACGCTCCCCCCACCCCGCGGCCTCAATGCGCGCGCTGTTCGGGGCCGGCGCGTGTCGCTCCCGGGGGGCTCGGGGCCAGTGCTGGTGGTGGGGAATAAACGGGAGCCACAGCGGGAGGGGGTGACTGTGCTAAAAGGATGGAGACGGAGGGAGGATGCCCCAAAAAGCAGCCCCTTGGGTAGCCGGGAGCTTGCCCGGGTCCTTGTCCAAGCATGGGGTCGTGGCCTGTCCAAGCGCAGCCCCGTGGCTCCCGTCCTGCCCCTACGTGGGCTCCGGGCTCGTGCTTTGGGACGTCCGTTGTCATTAGGAAAGGAGGTAAAAGGCTTTATTAGAAATGAGGCGTTTGGCTTGGGAGCACATTCTTATTTGTAACGATGACTTGTAAGCCCTCCAATGCAGGACAAGTGTGAGGGCATTATTACGTCCGTGGGGATAGCGGAGTGACACGTTTATTGGGTGGAATTTATTTGTCTACAGAATTTTTTATTATTTTTTTTTTAGAAAAGCCTAGAAACAAGCTGCACTTACAAAATAAGCAAGGCGATTACCCAAGTGCAAAGCTTCACAGGGCTCAAGGCAGAAAGATTTGAGTGCTGAGCCATGCGGGCGGTGCACTGGGCGCGTTGTGCTCCCCACCAGCGAGCGGCTCCAGCATGGGCTGCTCAAAGGCTGCTCCACTCCTGTGCCAGAAGGTAAACCCCCAGAGCTGTTAACAACGTGCTGTAGAACTTTCCACTCCTAAACTGTGCTTAGAAATACAGGTAATTATTATTTTTACCCAAGGAAGGCCTTGAGCAGGATGAGGACATTTGTAACAAATAGCTTGTATGTGCCCGAAGATGCCCGTTCCCTGCCTTTTGCAGATTTTCAGTTTTCTATCAGTTTCACAATGTGTGTCTATCACTTCCTAGCAAATGGGCATGCCTTTGCAAAAAGTCACTATTTTAACCCTTAAAATAATTAGAATTGTTTCCAGAGAAGAAAATGTGCTGCTTAATGACCACAGAGGTGCGGCTCATTGCCAGGAGAGCAGAGCTGGCGGCGGGATTCACCCAACTCTTTCAGGAGTTCATGCACCAGCTCCTCGTGGCAAAGGGTTTTCCTTGTAAATAGTTTTATTTGTCCTAAACTCTTTCAGTCTACAGCCATTGTTACTAGGGAGAGACCTTAAAACAGAGGTAGATTTGCTGAGCCTTTGGCTGCATCTTCAGACCAGCTTCTTGTTTCTCCTGTCTTGCTAAAGAGTTGCTAATGCAGAAGGTGACACTTTCTGGTTTCCAGACTTTGGCAGAATTTGTTTTTCTTTTCTTTCCTAGGAAACAAAGGGATTATTTTCATTCCTTGGCCTGTTTGCAGTGTATCCAAGAGCTGTACAACTTCAGCTCTCCAAAAATAGTTAAGTTTCTAAAATACCAATGGACTGGAATGGGCAGAGTTATCCTAGTGTTTATGCTCATGTAATTTCTAGAGGAAAATGGGAATACTCTATACCACAAGTTACTTTATCAATTTGGATTGAAATGTCATATTCATTTTGGGTTAAAAAAAAAAAAAACAACTAAATATTCACTATAAGCATGTCAATAAATTGGAAAGTAATGTAGCAGAGATGTCAGGCATTACTGTTGAAAAATGGGATCGTAGAAGACACAAAACAAGATGAGAATATGTATTAGAAATCTCTGTTTCAATATCTGAAGCAACAGTCCTAAGGAGCAGAGATGTCTTCTGTCTGCAGAGGGATGTACTTGGGTGTACTTTTCAGTACAGAACAGGAGAGTGGCTCCATACCTGAGCTTTCTCAAGTCTCAGGGACTTTTATTTTCAATTTTGCCTTTCGTGCTAAATGCTAAAGAAAAAAGAATTTATTAATCTGGTTTCTTGCTTGCCTTTTGGGTGTTAGCTGCTACAATGATGGGAGCATAGAGAAGCAGACTTTGCTGATGTTACTGCAAGAAATCCCACACCAGGGTTATTCAAAGGCTTTGTGGAACTGCTAGGCAAAACATACATTTCCTTAATGATAGCCATGCATTTTTGCACTTCTAATGGAGTGAAGGATCAGTTTCTTTTTTATTATTATTATTTGGAAGCACTGTTTTCAGTTACGTTATTTGCATTACAAGAAGACATTGCAGTTCTCTGGACATTGATCCGTGAGGATGGGAGCTGACCATCTTCACCCCTTCCAGCCTTGCAAAAACATCTGAGCAGTGTGATTGCCAGTCACTGCACAAAGGGGTTAGGTCCCTAAAGGGACGTCAAGTGTGCTTTTTATCTGAAATCTCTTGAGAGTATTTTTTGTTTAATTTTAATGTGAAAGTTAAATTTTACATAACTTTCCTCTTTTCTGACATGGCTTTTAGTCTTTTCAGTAATGCCCAGGTGACTCGTAGAACTAACCAGCACAAGGGCACCTTTTACTCAGCCCCTTTCACTGCTGGGATATTTCATTTATAATAGCGACTGCTCAAACCAGGTGGTTGGTTTAAATGTCCTTACTTGAAGCAGATGATGTTCAGCTCTCTCTCTCTCTCTCTCTCTCTGGTGTAGTTGGAAAGTTAAACTAGACAGCCTGTGACTCTTAGTTTCCCCTCCTTCCCCTTGAGTTTGATTTGGCGTGGAGCGACGTGGTGTTCCAGTTCGGAGAATTCAAATGACCATCCAGGTAGCGAGTTCCTAATGGCACAATTTACCCTTTGTGAACACATTTTATGAAAGATCCCACTGTTTGTCTCTGGTTGTAACTCTCCTGCATGAAGAAAAAAAAAAACAATCCTGTAAACGTCCAGGCCGCCAAACTGCCTAATCTAAACACAGGCACGAGCCGTGGGCTTTGCTGGCATTCACCGCCCTCTGATTTTGCCCATGTGTTCCTTGGCCTGGTGCTGAACGCCATATTTACGAGCATGCACAAAAAATAAAGCCCTCTAAAGGAGATACGATTCTGGTTTTAGCACTGGACTTTTGAAAAGGAAAAAAAAAAAATGAAATAATGAAGGCCTTCGGGAAGGCAGCCGCAGTGCAGCACTGCACATGGGAGTGGTGAATGGGAGGTTAATTCCAAATCCCTGGGCTCTCAAGAGCAGGCATAGCATTGGAAAGATGGTCTTGCACCCTCTCTAAAGCAGCAGATTTGGCCTCCAGAGCACATCCCCTCCGAGAGAGAACGGACCGCTCTGTACAGAAAGGGTCTCGAGTGTGGATGGAAAATGGGCACTGGCTGGTTTGGCAATGCCTCGCAGTGTGGGGCTGCCGCGCACGGAGAAGCAGATCACTCAGAGCTGAGAGCCCTTGAAAAATGTCCAGGCTGGAGCCTGGACACCCACAGAAACGGCTGCCTTTCCAGAAGGGTTGGACCTGGCATTTCCTCCACAGTCAGCGGCTTTGGAGGGCTCGAGAACCGCCAACCTCCGCAGCGCTGGCGTCCTGCGGATGGAGCCTTTGTGGGGCGATGGCCTCCACCCAGCCCTGCACGCTGAGAAAGCAAGACTGCCCGTCTTGCCTGCCTTCGTGTTCGAGCAGGAGGCCATCCCCTTTCTTCGGGACCATCCCTTCTCTGCAGCCAGCCAAGAGCCAGGGCTGCTGCTGCCGTGGGGGCAGAGAGGCTCTTCCTGAGCAGTCTGTGAGCACGAGGATGCGACTGCAGCAGCACTGGGGCAGCTGTCTGCAACGAGGTATTTTTCCGTCCTAGCTGACATCTCCCGAAAGCCCTTTGAAAGTGAGCTCTCGGAGGCTGTTGGGCAGCAGGCAGGAGCCCTGTGGTAGCTCTTAGTTTGCGTGTCTTTGTCCCTGTTACCCTGATAGGCACGGGTCAAGCTCTTCCATTTCCCGCAGCAGGCAGCATCCCAGAATGGTGTCCAAAGCTCACCACTCCTCTGCTGCATCCAGGGGCTACAGCAAACCAGGGAATAATCGGGATTGTAAGCAGTGAGCTCAGCAAAGCATCTCTGCTGACAGCAGCGCTGGCTCTGTGCTGTCTTGCTGTGCTGTGCTGACCGAGTAGCCTTTCACTTGCAAAGTGTTTTAAAAACACATTAATTTTGATATCATTCCATAGCTGTGTTATCAGCTAGAGAGTGCCAGGAACTGTTTGCTTAAAGGGTCAGAAAATCCCAGTTCACTGAAAAATCTCGCAGCGCAATGTTTTCGTAAAGCTTTGCTGAGCACATTACTCAAGCCTGGATGGAACTGGATCGAAATGCAGTCTCTAGACACGTTATAGCCCAGGGGTGAAGGCCTAACATGGGATAAGGGGAGCCCATCCCAGCTTGTAGGCCTTCTTGGGGGAATTTGTCCATATCAGTTGCATCCTTGATGTGCACTGGGCTATTTGGCTATGCCGGTGATGTGGCTCTTCAATTCTGGGGATCTCTGAGGTGCCAAAGATCTCAAGGAAATGGGTTGTGGGGCCTACAAGGTCCTATTTGGTCCCAGCTGGAGTTAGCAGCATGGAAGGTGCTGATCTCTAGCATGGCCCACACTTCTCAGGATGAAATGTTGGGATCCTTTCCTTCACAACATTTTATTCTCAGGCAGAATAAGGAACTGCATGAGCCTTAGTGCTGGAAATGTTAACCACTGTCTTCTCTCTACTGGATGGTGGAGCCTGGGGTCTCACAGTGATGATAAATGCCTGATTTGGTGTCCCGGCTCCCTGTTTTGTCTTCTTTTGGCTGTTTATCCTTGGGACATAACAGGACACAACCCGTTTGAGAGACCACAGGACAGAATAGGTGCTGTCCCTCACCTGATTTACCAGGGGTACCCGGTGGGAGCTGGCAAATCCACCGGCACGCTCCTGACCAAAGCCATCCTCTGTCCTACAGGAGAAAAGACCAAACAAACCCCAAAGTAATGTACACTAAAAGAAAATGTAAAATGGCAGAGGCCACATGAACTAAGCAGAGGTATTTTCTAGCTGTCTAGTCTAACGTTTGGTATCATTTTTCTCTAGGATTACAGGGGCTTTCACCTCATAAATTTGTGCCTGTTTGAGGTCGTTAATCTTTCTTTACATGTTGCCTTGCAATTTTAGAGCTTTGCCACCATCTGGGATCACATTTTAAATGGAGTTTCCACTCAGTACGTTCCTTTTTGTGAAATTATTTATATATGCAGAAATATATAATAAATATATCAGGCCTGGGTTGTTTTTAAACATTTTCAGTGCTTTCGTAAGGGCTTACCTTGTGTGGAAAAACTTGTCTTCTCTAATAGAGAGCCATAACAGTGACCAATTAAAGGATCACATTTGCAATATGCTCTTAAATGGCAATTTAAAATATAGGTGAGTGACCTGCCTCGTGATCCGTGGGGAACGTGAGCTCCGTCGGAAAGCCTGGGGCTGGGAGCACACTGCAGGGCTGGGCAGTCCCAGAGCAGGAGATGCACCAGGGAAGCCCCCTCCACAGTGGTTCCCTGGGAAAAATGGGGTTTTAGGGACAGATTAGGATCTGGGGAGGGGCAGCCCCCTGCCTCAGCCCTGTTCCCGTTGGGATGGGAGCTTCTAGATAAGCTTTTATTACCCTCAGCTGCTGTTTCTTGCAGATGTGCCCTCTGGTCTGCTTCCCAAACCTGGCAGACCCAGCTCTGGTGCTGTTCCTAAACTGGGTTTTCCCTCAACGGGGACACGGGGGAGGCAGTGATGACTTGCAGTTGGTAGCACCAGCTTCTTCTGGCCCCCACCAGAGCCGAGATGTCTGTTCCAGCCCCGCTAATTATTTTAAGGGGATTTTGAACAAATAAATAGCCTGAGCAGTTCAGCAGTTCCTTGTGTAATTTTAGCTCTGGACCCCTCCAAGAATGTACAGAATAAATAGGTGAATCTGTAATACATCCACAATTAACTCTATATACAGCAAGCAGCTCGGAGGCACGCTATGTCGGAGCAGTGTCAATAAACAGGTATGCTGTGGGCCGTGGAAATGTGGTCTTTATTATTGGAGGAGGATAGCTCTGACCAGGAGGTAGGGTGCAGTCTGGAAAAGCAAACAGTGCTGCTATAGATCCTTCTGCCCCCGCCCAGCTTGGTGGAATTCAAAATCTGTCATTTACGTGTACCCCTGGTAAAATACAGCCCTCGGAGCCAGCCTGCTCCTCGCTCGTGCTGCTGTAGATCGGGGCTGACTCATGATGAGCAAAGCTTGGCTTTGTAGCTAAATGTCACAGATGTGGCAGGAAGGTTTCACCTACGCGGTGACTTTGCAAGTGCAACTCTGTGAACACAACAAAATTCCTCGGGATACTTTATAACGCAGAGGCATGAAATTGCACAGCAGAATTTTCTCCAAAGACCCTTTCCCCTCTGGCATCTGTAGCCACATGTGCAGCCATCGTTCCCCAAGAAACCCAACGCCCAGACGTGAATCATTTCTCTGATTTTTCATGCTTTTAACTTTTCATTGCTGAGGCTTCGCTCAGCCGGGAGAAGCAGGGACCTGTTTCAGCTTTGAAAAACCTTAGACAGAGGGAAGGCTGGGGAAAGGAGTTAAAAATGAAACAGCAGATTTATATATATAAAAAGTAAAAATATATGTTCTACATCTGAAGTTTATTTAGGTCCTTTGGGAGAGTGGCGCGGCACTACGTCTCTACTAAATTGCCAACATTTTATGGTCGTGCTGGCACCGAGTCAAACACACATCTCCTTGGCTTGGGTTGCTGTCTTGAAGCAGGCAGATTCCAGTATGTTTTTCTATGAACTGAATATTTCTATTGACTGGACAAGGGAAGCTCTGCCCAGCAAGAACATATAGGTAACTTTTCTTTTTAACAGGTCTATCGAGATTTAATTATTTCGATGTTGTGTGACTGAAGAGCCAATCCCTTGCAACCCACCCTGACATTAGATGTCTTTGTTTTAAGGGATCAACTTTTTAATTTTTCTTGTGATTTCATTGTGATTGGAAATATAATAATCAATAATTGGAAGGTTTCAAAGGAACTATTTTTAAATGATTAGCTGTGGTGTATTCAAGGATGGCAGTAGCATGCACATGGAGACCTGTGTGCATGCATGTAAATATAAAATTCACACGGCACAAGTTACAGCTGGGACTTGCACAAGAGGCCGAGCAGTTTGCTGCTCAATTTCCTTTCTAAACCCGTTCCTACATGTGTACCTTTGTGCAAAATCACTGTTGTTCATCAATCAAGTTGGCCGCGCGTGCAGCGTGCCCACCACAAAGCCTCGCGGGCCGGGAAGCCGCAGCTCTCCGTGATCTCCCCGTTTCACGCCGAGGTGGCTGCTCACCGTGCATCACGAGAGCTGCTCCGGCCTCACTGCAGACATGCGTCTTCCCACACTTAGCAGCAGCTGGGAGGGACCCAGTTTATCTCCCTTCTCCTCGCTGCCTTTTGCTCTTCTGCACGGGCCCGTTTCTGCTCGGGTTTTGGAAAGCGGAGCTTTGATCTGCAGATGCGTAAGGAGGAAGGGTCAAGATCTGAAGCAGAATGGACTGGCAGAGAAACAGCCTGTTGGATCATGTTGATCAGATTACACTCCGCAATGGAGAACCCTTTTTCTTTTTTTGGTCCAAAGTACGAGAGAGCTGAGAGCTTCTCTTTGAAGCCGAGAAGATGAGTTCATGCCTCAGTGCTTAGGGAAGCTGGAGAACTGTGCTTTACAGTTCATCTATACCTTCCCCAAACCTTCAGGAAAACGTTTAATAAAACTTCTCAGCCTGGCTTTCCAGGGTACTGCTCTTCTTCACGCCTTTCTCTTTGCGCCAAAGACTTCCTCTCTTTTGATCGTCTGAGCCCCTGGTGCCTGCACACCGTTAGTCAAGTGTCTGCTGCGCCAAGCCAGCCCCGGTTCTCTGGATGGAGCAGTTGCACGTTCTCACCATTTATTCATATTTGCTGTTGTTCAATTTCCTTCTTTTTTTCAAGATTTTTCTGCAGTTACATGCACTCACATTCGAGTATTTTGTTTAAGTAGGTGCTTTTCAGTGCAAGCAAATAATAGTCTCTAGAGTATGTAAGATATTTATGGCTGGCTTTGTTTTTCACAGAGCCAGATTTCTGCAATAGGCGCCCAGGGTGATATTTTGAAAGGCTGTCCGCAGTGTTGTTTTAATATTAATGCCAAGTATAATTCGGGTTATCTGAACCAATAGATAATCTGATTTTACTTTATACAAACAGGTAGAATAATGGATGTTTTGTTCACCTTTTTGAAACAGATTCATTCATAACTCGCTACTGGTTCTTGAAAGAGACCTTGTGAGTTTGTTCTGTTAAAGTGCTCAGCCGAGCGAGCAAAGACAACAGAGGCTCAGGAAGACGTGCTGCAGGTCACCGGGGAGTGAAGGAGGGGAAAAATCCATCATTGCAAGGGACAGATCTCATGTGGTATGTCTCTGGCCTCCTCCTTGTTTGTAGTCTTGAGAAAACTGTTTCTCCCCTACCCTCTGACTTTGCAGTTGCAGTTCCTTGCACAGGAGTTTTGCTCGTGGTGAACGTATAAAATACCCAGCCCTGTTTGAGCAGCGGGTTGTTCAAGGACAATGTGGGACTTGTTTTCGTGCACATGTGTAGGAGAGCTTGGAGATTTCCCTCGGCTGGGATGGGGTATCTAACACGGATTAAATGCTCTGTCGGAGTTTATGTAATGCCATACCAGTAAGGAGGCTGAGAGGAGGGACCGTGTGCATTTACAGTCCCCGAGAAGAGCATTTACTCTGGTGTATAATAGCCTTCTGTTGGGTTTTAGTGGCGTATAGTTTAGTAAATTAGGAGTCTTCAGGTACTTAGCACTTTAATGGTTCTCACTAAGAACATAATTAAACCATAGACCCCTTAGGGAGAAAAAACAGTTTATTGTGCATATTTTTAGAATCTGTTACCAGCCCTCATAAAACCTGGTAGATACAAGCCAGAGAACATGCCTTAGCTGGCAACCCAGAATTCATTTATCAACGCAAGCAGCCCCTGCCGAATATCGCCCCGAAGTCACACGTTACAAATCTGCCCTGTGAATTATGGAATTAATTTTCCCCAATCTTATTTCAGAACACATTTGCAGCGCAGTTTTTCTCTGGCTGCTGGAGGTGTGAGGCAGGCAGAAGGTTTATTATGCTGCACCTTGCGTTGACACTTCAAGCCAGTTTTTGCTAATCATTTTTTTATTTAAAAAGGCTTTATGATTCACTGAGGTACCCAGAAACGTGGCTTGTCTGAGACGGCGCTGAGCAGGGTCCCCTCTGCTCCGTTCCCCGTGCACCGTCCTTGGCCTCGTTTATTCAGCTGCATCTGACCTGGAGCTGCGTGTTTCTGTCCACATTCACCAAGATTTCACTGTTCTCCATGCAAGGGATCTCCCAGCTGCTTTCTAGGCTGCTTCTCCTCGCAGGGCAGCTGCGAAACAAAGCGCAAAGCTCAAAATCCCCGGTGAAGTGAGCCGGGTGAAGAGATGCTGGAATGCATTTCCCTCCTCCCGGGCTGTGACACCACCGCCTCCGACACTGATGTTTGTGCAGGAAACAATTGCCCTGGGAAGGCTTTCGGCACGCCTGCGCCCTGCAGGTTTCCCTTCGCTCCCAGCAATGTGCCCACGCATGGGGTGACGCAGGTCCCGTGGTTAGGACAGCGGGTGCCGGGCACCCCTTTGCCCTAAGTGGGGTTTTGCAGCATGGCAGGTGCCTGTGCTGGGGCTGCCGGGGCAGCTGGATTTCACACCATGCTCTGGTGGTTCCTTGTTCCAACCCCAGCACCCCTTCCCGAGTAAACACGGTTTTCTCCCCGGGAAACCTGCGCCGCGCTACGCCCATGCTCGCAGCATCTGGAAGGCATCGGGAGGAACACACACGCGCAGCGCTCGCCTCCCTCGCCCTCCCCCTGCAGCCTTCCCACTCGTTGCTGAGACATGCGAGGCACTCCGCTAGCGCTCTGGTTTTGAGGTTTAGGCTCCAGAGAAGCGGCCGCGGCGGTGGGGAGGAAGGGTTCCTCGCCGATAGCCTCCCCAGAGGCTGCATTGCCAGCGGTGCTCTTATCGAGGGCATTTCTTTCCCTCTGTCAAAACAAATGCCAAGAAACCGTGCATTACTTGCGGTGTGCCTGGCGCTGTTTTAGGCTGTCAGTCGTGGGAGCTGATGCTTGCTGTTTGGCTTATCTTGCCTGTCGTGCAGCATTGCCCCTGCTGACACCCTGATAATGTCGGTGCTGGTAATGCAAAGGATGAAAACGCTGTCGTGTCTGGGAGCGAATTATTAACCCATGCCAGATTTCTTCTTTGCTTTGCTTCTCCTTTTCCCTCTTTCTACTTCAGGGCATGAATTAGGCCACAGCTAAAAAGCACAGCTGTGGGAGATAAAACACACTAGATCCATCTTGCCAAGCTGGTCTCTTCCCAAGCAAGCCCATATGAGAAGCCAAACGAGCCTAAAACACAAATTTTCTGTTGCTTTCTATCCCCACTGCATGGGACTGGAGGTGCGATGCGCCTCGGTGTGATCACGTCGTGAGGTTTAATTGCATCTGCAAGCACATGGGTGCTTGTGTGTGTAACACAGCCCCTTCTCCATGGTCTTGGGTGCAAGTGCAGCTCACGTGGACGAGGGCAGGTCCTGGTGCTGCCCCCAGCCTGCTGCCCACTGGAGATGGGATGGCTGAGCTGCAGGGCTAAACGTCACCACCTGTAGGACTGCCACCTCATCGAGGTCACTTTTGCTTCACGCACTGGAGAATAAAACTACGTAAAAGAAGCCAAGAAAGCAACCTGCCTTCCTGGAAAGGATGAAAGCATTTCTCAGCAATTCGGGATCGAGGTAAAAAAAAAAAAAAAAAACAATGAAAAAAAAAAAAAACAACCCTCTCGGTGAGCCTCCCCCAGGTTCTGGGAGCGCTCGAGAGCCGTCACGCGGGCAGATTAACTCGAACCAGCTCCCGTGCGGCGGGGAAGGGCCCTGGGTGGCAGCGGGGCCGCGGCCCCCCCGGGGTGGGGGCGCCCTGACCCCCGCCCCCGCGCTGGCCGTGCGCCCGCAGCGCTCCGCGACCCCGACACCGCTCCATCCGGTGCCGCTGTCCGAGGAAGGAAGGATGCGGTCTCCTGTCCTAAGGGGTTACAGCAGCCTCAAACCCATGGAAAGCAACAAGTTTATTAGTCCCAGCTTTGCTAATAAGGAATTACAATAGTTGTGGGACTTGGCAGTGGAAGCGCGCTCAGTTGCCATGCGTAGTACAATATTTTCCCTGTTTTGTTTGTATTTTTGATTTAACTACAAATAATTTAAAGATGTGTTGCGTCTCCTTCAATTAAAACTCGCCTCTTCATCCTCTCCGTTTTTCTGCCACAATTTTAAAACAATACTAATGAATTTGAGCTCGTCAGACATGCTAAGGTGAATTGTTAGCTTCTTTCTTCACTGTTTAGATTGCAGCATTTCTCAGGGTTGCGGTTATTAACATATCGTGGGTTGTTTTCTTTGTAAAATTTGCAGCTTTATTGTACTGGATGGAAGATCTCCCAGCGTCAAAAAATTTCAGGCGAATAGAAGAATAATATTGTCACAAGGCCAGCATGTAAATACCTTAAACCAATATAGCGTGTTTAGAGGAATTATATTTTCCTCTCCCGAATTATGATTTTGGAAGGCAACCCTACCACCACATTTATTTCAAATTTAAACATTTTGAAAGAATATCTCCTAGGTTTTGAAATCTGGTTTCCATTCCTGTCTCTCTTTGACCTGCTGCGTGACCCCAAGAAAATCTTTTTCTCAGTTTCTGTATCTGCTCAGTTGCTCTCAGGGTCTCCAGCACTTCGGCAGTGATTTAACGTCAGTCAGCGTGGCGCTATGTGCAACACTGCAGTATTAAATGCGAGGGGGGCAATTGGAGAAGAATGTTTTCTGGTTATGTAAAGAAATTAGATAATTAAAACTCTGTTTTATTTAAAAAAAGATGTATTGCTTTAAGAATTCTTGGGTTTTTCATGGAAAAAAAAATCTGGATGAAGTAATTTTCTGTAAATGAAATGCTTGGAGGCAGGGGACAGTTCTGCAAGCAAGCGTGGGGAAGGAGGGAAAGGGGCTGCACAGTACCATGGCTGGCCTCAATGCTGGGCTGCAGGAGGGGACTGACCTCCTGTGTTCATCTTTCAGACCCAGCCGGTGCCCAACCCTATTGCCTATTTCATGCACCGCTCGCCGTGGTGGTTCCATCAGTTCGAGACGCTCTTCAACCACTTCATCGAGCTGGTGGTGCCCTTCTTCATCTTCCTGGGACGGCGGATGTGCATCGTGCATGGCGTCCTGCAGATCCTTTTCCAGGTGAGGTGCTCCTGGTGTTGTTTCCCTCATCCCCATCCCCTCGCAGCGCGTAGCATCCCGTGGGGGCGATGTGCCGGAGCAGGAGCGCTCCGTGCTGCTCTGTGCCTTGCTGCAGCCCATCCTGCCCGAACCGGAGCAACACCCAGGGGAACTGACTCAAGGAGCAGGTCAAGAGTTCAGGTTCGAGTGAGTCAGGATGATTCAGAGCTGCTTGCTCTTGGCCTTTGGGTAGCTCGCACTGCCCCTGGCATGTTGCTGGAGATGTGCTGCCCTGGCCTCGGGTTTGGTTTCCATTCACATGGGTGGCAGAGAAACAACACAGGACTAGCACAGGGTCTGATTCTGCAGGGGTCAGGAGGCTGTGGATGGTCAGGATGAATACTTGAAATATCTCCAGAAGTTAGTTTTGATAGACATCTTTCTCTGTCCAAAGAGGTTTTTTGATAATTAATGTGTAAGGGCTGTTCTTTATCTCTGAAAATTTTTGAATAGTTGTTTTGTTTTGTTTTGTTTTGTGTTTTTTTTTTTTTTACAACCACCAGATTTACTGAACCTAGGTTCATTGTGAAACGGTTTTCTTCAAAAATTAAGAGCATTCATGTTTCAGTTGTTACTGGTTTTTCACGTAAAATAAATACATCTCTATCTGTGCAAAAGTTAGAGGAAAGAAGTTCCTGACCATATGCTTTCTGAGACCCCCTCTGATTTCTCCTCTCTGTCCCCGGATAATTGGAAGACCTCTCTAAAGCCCAGCACCTTCCACAGCGCAGCTTTCAGCTCTTGCTTACTGCAGGCTTTGTTCAATATCATTTCAGCATCATGAAATTCATACGCTGTAGCTGTTACTGCTTCCTGTAAATGCGTGTGATGATTAAACTGGAGAACAGCTTATAAACTATATTGTTAAACCACAAAAATGCTGATCAGATTTTAAAGGGCTGACATAAAAGTCGCGGGATCTGTGCGCTCGCAGAGGAGCCTGCTCTTTCTCCGGCTTCCCAAACACGTCCTCTTGTGTCTGGGTACCACCGAGCACACAACTCGTAATTGTGATTGCTCGGCACAGCCTTTGGCATCAGGTTTTGAAGTGGTGGGATCTTAGCGGGTGGCTGGAGGTCCCAGGAGCGGGGCAGAGGGTGGCTGCTGAGCGCCGCAGCTGCGACCTGCAGAGGTGCCAGGGCCCCGCTCCACCGCGTGCTGGTTGTGTTTGTGGCAGGCTTTGCGTGTGGTTTTTGCAGTGGAACTGGGAAGATCCCATTCAGCCCAGCCCTAAAAGTGGACAACCTGCGCTTCTGTTTCATTGACGAAGCAGAACATCCCCTGCTGGCTGCTGCTCGAGAAGGGAGCAGGGCGTTGGGACGGAGCTGATGGAAATCGGATTAGCAGATAGGCGAGTAGAAATCCTTCTGCACGTGGAGCAGTGTAGGGAGGGTGGCGATGGCTCCTTCTCAAGGCAAATAGACCCAGAAAGGACCAGAGCACAGCACGGTGAGCGGCCCCTCGGAAAACAAAGCCGTGGTGCCAAATTGCAGGCTTTGGCACGGCTCTGCAGTCTCAGAGCTGCCGTGCTCTGCTCGGCTCCGCGTTGACAGAAAAATAATAGCCTGATAGACTGAGACGATGCTGCTTCGCCTTCTCATCTCTGACAGAGGAGACTTTTTATGTTCCTCTCCTCCCTTCCTTGGCTCTAGGCTGCCCAGGGCTTGCCCTGCTCCCGTGCAGGGGCTGGTGCTGAGCAGGGCAGCGCCGCTGCCACGGCTCCTCCGCGGGCCCCTACCCAGCAGCGCCGTCGTTTGTGTGCTGGGGGACTTGAGACAGAGCCACTGGGATCTGAAAGAGCAAACTACATACAATAAAGGGCCATAATGACATATTGTAAATGCATGCATCTAACCACCCTTTAATTGGCGCTTTATTGATAGTTTGCAATTACTGACTTATTTCTATCATGAGGGGAGTCTGCAAAGGAAAAAAGGGACCCAGTGTAAAATGCAGCTCTGGTGCATTTATAGCATTTCAACAAAAACCTGTTTATTTAATATTTACTGCCCTTTTCTTCATTCAGAATGACTTTTATTGACAATACTTCTGCTCTGCAAAGGAAGCAATAAAGTTTAATGTTGATATACCACTTAATTCTGCTTTTCAAGATTTGAATTGACATTACATGCAAGTTTTATTGGACATTTTATAATTGTTATTGGAGTCATGGTGGCTAGGTTGAGTGAGTGTATTTTTCCAGATTCCAACTGGCCTGGAGAATATTGCTTTGTCAGGAGCCCAAAAAAAGTTGTGCTTCTAAAAAAAAAAAAAAAAAAAGCCACCCCCACGCCCCCAAGTGTGAACTTACTCTTCTTGCCCAGTTCAGGTTTGTAAGGAAAAAGGCTTAGCGAGCAGGCAGCGCGTTCGGAAACAGCCCTGCGGAAGGGCTCAGGCGCCACCGGCTCGGCTCTGTCCCCAGCTGGATCGCTGGGCGGTCACGGCCACCCCTTGTGCAGGAGATTTGGGTGTTGGCGAGTGAATTTCAGCATGTCTCTGCACCATCCCCTTCTTCTGCTCATGCCCTGTGTCCTCGTGCACCCTGCTGGTCCCAGGATGAGTGCCTGGAGCCCGCGACCTCCCTCCGTTTTGTGGCTTCACGTGCATTGGTGCTGCTGGCAGCGTGCTCCTACAAGTGGGAGCATGTTTGGGATCTCATATGAGTCCTCCATAACTTGAACTTGCAGAATTTTCCCCGTTTGGCCACTTTTTGATCTCAAATAAGTTGAAGAGTTTTATTTATTGCACATATCTCAATATAAATAGACTTTGCTTGCAAAGAAAAAAAAATAATCCAGGAGTGAGTTGAATGCTGGCCAGTTCCCATTAGAAAAATCATTCTTCACTGTTGCTAACCACCAGGCTGGGGAGAGCTTTGTGATGTCCAGCTGTGGGTGTAGCTTTTGCAGGACATCTGCAACCGGAGATCTTCTTGATCAAATCGCTGCACCCGAAGCACATTTGCCAGGATCAAAGGTGAGCTGAGAGAAAATGTCGTCCAAGATTTCACAGCAGCGGGGCCAGGCCCCATCAGCAGCTCGTCCCCGGCCAGGCTGCTCATCTCCTGCATGCCTGGTGCTCATCTTCAGCACCGGTGATTCCTTGCTCCCAAAAGCAGAGACTCCCAACCTCCAGTTTACATGGGTGAACCTCACCCCGTGAGGCTTTTTTCTTGCTCTCGTGTCTCTGGGATCTGACCTCTGTGGCTTTCTGAAACCCAGAGCAGTGCACTGGGCCACCCCACCCGCAGGGGATCCTGCTCTAAAGATCTCAGCTGGCATGGAAGTACGAGCAGGTGATGGTGGCAAAGTCTCCCCCGTGGGCTGTATGCGCTCAGAGCATCATTTTGCATGTAGAAAGAAATCGTAGATGAATGGCAGCCAGTTATAGAGGACCTCCAATATAAATATTCAGTATTGTTTCAAAAAAACATTTTCTAGCATTTACGGTACGTAGAAGTCCAAATCTAAAACAGAAATTAAAGTAAATGGACGTTTAACTTTTCAACATCATTAGGGATTTATTGTAAGCAGGTGCCAGACTCGACGTGCCGAGCAACACTGCTGCAAATTGTCTCTGCCAGGAATAAGGCTGGAGGAGAGACGTACAGCTCGGCCCCTTCCCTGCTCCGTTCTGCACTGCAGCCCTGTAAAAACAGGCTGGTGAGAAAGGTCCAGTCTGAGCCACAGAAACCTCCAAACGTGCCTGAGGTGGAGTTTGCCCTCTGCTCGTATATAATCAGGAGTATTCAGAGTTGTCGAGAGTTCGCCAAATACTGAAAGCTTTTTGCTGCCATTTTTTTTGTGGCATTCCTGGAGAGCGTGGGCACGTTTTGCAGCACTGTGAAGAGGCAGGACCGCGTTCGCTGAGATGCTCGTGCCCAGAGGTTTAAACTTTTAGCATTAGGGTTGGGGGTTCGGACACCCACCCTAACCCTAACGGATGGACTAGTTTTCACTGAATGTGTCCGGGTGTTGGCTGTTGAGCGTGATGGGCACTTAATGGGCTGGAGATGGAAGAGTTTGGGAAATTCAGTTCATCTCCAGCCACGTGGAAGTCCGTGCTTGTGCATGGTACGAGGCGGGCAGAAACCAGAGCACTGCGTGCCACAGCGTGGGAAAGCCACACGCTGCAGCCACTGGTGGTTGCAGTGCCACTGGTAAATGTTTCACAAATAACTGATGGCTGATTATTTCATTTGGGGTCTGCTGGTACCGGCTGGCTGGTTTTGTAGCAGTATGGGGGCTGAGCCACAAAATACACATGTAGAACTGAAGCACCCTCGCAGTTCATGAGAAATCAAGGCCAAGATGTGGTTGCAGGTATCTAGAGATAGAAGAAGAGGTCTTGGAGTCTCTGGAGACCCCAGGTGAGGTTTGGACCTCGTTGTTCTTGTAGAGGCATCAAGCCAGAGCCTCTCTGTGCCTTAAAGAGCTTCTGGTTTTGAAGGGCAGGAGGATGAAAGTGTGAACGGGGAGAGGGGAAGCAGCATGGAGAATGCAAATCCTTGCTCCTACTCGCGATCCAGCAGCGCTCAGGGGTCGGCCCCCTCCCCACCAAACCTGTGAGAGCGCCGCTTTGTCTCTCCCTTCTCCCCGCGCTGCCGTTTCCATCCCCTGTGCTCACGCGCCCAGCGTTGCGCGGCCGTAGGTCCGTCCCTGCGCTCACCACCCACGGCCAGAGGCGAGTGCGAGGGTCCGGGAGTGAAACCCGAGAGGGTGAACAAACAGCTCGGTGCTGCTTTGCGGGTGTTTCGCTGCTCTGCGGAGCTGGCTCCTAAAACCCTGAAGCTGCATGTTTTTCACGACGTCTAACGCGCGGCTTACACCAGCAAACGTATTTCTTGGCTCCGTCAGCCAGGCTGTAAAATTACACTGCTTGGCAAGCGGGTGGATGAGGGGAAACGAGGGGAAAGCCAAAAAGCGAGGAAAAAGCCACCTTGCCCCCATGAGCTGGCAGGTAGTGCCGGGCTCGGCTGTGCGGCAAGGCGGCTTGCAGGGCCCGGGGCTGAGGTTTCCTACAGCCCTGGGGTGGTTTTGGCTGTGCCAGGGGTGGGAAGGAGCTTCAGCATCATAAAAGTAAAATAAATAAATATAATAATTTCATATAACAGTAAATGGAAAGTGTAAAGCTAGAAAGCTAGTACTGTTGGAGAAGGGGGGGTCATTCCTTTGCTTCCAGGGTGCTGTTCTAGGTGAAAGCTCTACAGACACGGTTTGGGATTTTCAGGATGCAGGGAGAGTTTTAGGCCCTCAAACCCCTTTTGAATTGTTTTTGAATCCTGGATTTGAATGAGATTTTGGGGCCTGATCCCTTCCATGGCCCCTGAAAACTCCTGATGCCTCCTGCTGCATGGAGCATCCCCCGTGCAGCCTGAGGACTGGGGATGGTGGTGCTGGGAGGAGATCAGCATAAAACGGGACAGAAACACCCCAAAAGTCCTGGAGCCTCGGGGCTGTCCCTCATCCTTGTCCCATGGAGGCTTGGCAGGGCTTTTAAGTCAGTTTGGTCCGAGGTTGTGTTCAGCAGGAGCCGTATGTAAAAAGGAGAAACGACAACGCCAAGAGCAAAGCTGAATTCCAGGCTTGTGGAAGGGGAAGACAAAACCCTCCGCAGCCAAACCCCAGCCTGATTCAGAGCGCTGACAAACAAAGCTCCTGGGGCAGCTCTCGGGGTCCATCCAAGGAGCTGCACGGGGAAGCGGCAGTTTTACGAGCTGGTGGAGGGCCAGGGGCAGGGGCCCTGCCAGCGAGCCCCCACTGCAGGAACCTCTGCTCCTTCCCCTCGGATGGGGAGCCCCAAACGCTGCTGCGCCGGCACCGCACCGAGACCCAGCCCTGCGCTCCCGGCATCCCTGCAGAGGGATGCAGCCAGGAGAGAGGGCAGCACAATCATTTTCCTGACTTTTCTCTTTCTTTTTTTTTTTTTTTCTTTAAAGCAGAAAACAGTTGTTGATTAAATAGATATTTTCTGCCCTCCCTCCCCCCCCTCTTTTTTTCTTTTTTGGCTTGGACAAACCCCAACCTCCTAAAGATTTTGATGGGGACGATCCTTTTCCCCTCTCTTTTCCAAAGCTGTGCATGAGAAGGGAAGCATGGCTTTTTCCCCTCTCTTTGGGGAGGACCAAGCCCCCCGCTTCCAGCGCTGCTGCCACGCCACAAGATGTTAGAGGGATGAACTACCCCTCCAGCCACACACACGCAAATTAAATCAGGCTGTTGCAGTGCCACAGCTGCAACATATTGTGTTGCTAACTTAGGAGGTAGCAGAGGTCACAGCAGCAGCCCAGAGAGAAGGAACAAAAATTAAACAGCTCCCCCCTTTCCTGCAGAAAGTGTCTGAATCCAGTGTTTGTTTTCACTTGTCAGATACGGGCTCGGTTTTGTTCTTTTTCTTACACTGGTGTAAATCAGATGTGGCTCCAGGAGGATTGCCAGGGTTGCACAGTCCCACAGGTCTCATGGCAGAAGAATCAGGTCCTTCGTTTCTGCTTTAATTACGCACCTATTGAATATTTGCACTGCTCAGGTAGTTGTTTTTTCTTTACTGACACAGCACGGTGTCATGACCATACAAACACAGCACGCATGCAAATAAAACCACTGCCCCCTTTGCCGTATGAGCCAGGGCTGCTGCCTGATGGTAGGCAAGAGGCAGAAAAATTGGGCATCCATCCTGCAGTTCAGCACGTGAGTAAGCTTGAATGAAGACCACAGGCAGTAATTCTCCACGAGATATCCCCAGGCCAGCCCTGATTTCACTTGCAGCGGGCCAGCTCCGTGGCGAGGTCGGGTGCGAGGTCCCCGCGGCGGGCGGTGGGTGTGCGCTCCCCAGGCTGGGGCACAGCGGAGGAAATTCAGTGTTCCCCAAAGCCCAAATTCTGTTGATTTTGTTGTGGTTTAGAAAGAAACAACAAACAGAAAACGTCCCAGGAAAATTAACAACAGAATGTTAGTTTGCTGCTAGGGGAGAAACAGTCCGCTGGAAAATAGTTTTGCAGCTCAGTTGTTTAAAAATCTGGTTTGGACTCAGGTCCGAGATGGAGGCTACAGGGGGAGAGCAGTTGAAAAGGTTTTTGGGAACCTGGAAGGGCCAGGCTGGGACTAGGAAATTCGCTCGGTGCTGCTGCAGCCCCAGATCCCTGGGGCTGGCACTGGGCACCCATCCTCGAGCAGCCGGCCCTGGCGCAGCCCCAGCTCTGTTGGTACCACCAGCAAAACAAGAGGAATGGGAAATCAGAGGAGCTGCAGGACAGACTTTCTGCTGCATTTAAGCCACCTTAAATTAAATAACAAGCTGTTCAAAAAAAAAAAATAATCTAACTTAAACAGGCAGAGCTCAAACTGTTCAATCACTCCTATATTTGGTTTCACATCCAGCTTGATAATATCTGTTGCGAGGCGAGGCTGCCATACCAGACACAAGAATACCAGCACATACCACCCCGGATCAGTAAATAACGCTGCTCATATAATGGTGTCTGGTATTAGTTAGCAACAAGTTAAGTTCTTGCATTTTGCAGTAGTCAGAGTGACTTCGAAACACTTACTGTTAGCCATGGGAGTGCATTTAATTAGCTTCTGATTCAGGGGGCTGGGGGCTTTTTCTTTTCTTTTCTTTCTTTTTTTTTTTTTTAAATCATTAAATAAAGTGTCACCCCTAGCCAGTGCTGTAAACTCTATTTTGATTGTGGCTGCAATAACCCCTTTGGGCGTCATTCAAATTGTACTAAACAGTTTCTGGAGAGCGCTGGTTTCTCTCAAAATAAACCAAAGTCCGGCTTTGACAAGCTCTAATGAAAAACAAATTGTTATATTACTTAGAAAAATAATTTGAAGGAAGTCTGAATTAGTTGTAAAGGTGGAAAAGGTTCAGCTACTTGAAAATAGAAATTTGGAAGGTATTTATTTTAACCATTAAGCCAGCGGCCTTGAAATACAGCCTTGTTTGTTACAGAATGCGCCTAACGAGAGACATGAATCATGCTGTTAATCAGTATGGGAACTTGATTAATTGGAAAGGGGACCGTCAGTGACTCCAAAAGGCGGAGTCGCCTGGCAGCAGTCTGACACGAAGCCCTGGAGCTGGTGTGATTTACCATCAGTCATTCTGCTGGCACTCGGAGGGAAGCTTTGGAGGGATCCCACAGCCTCGGGTTTGCGGGTTGTTGTTTTTTTAAATTGAGAATAAAATGTGGTTATTTAGGACGCTGTCAGCCTTTGATTTTTGGTGCCTCCGAGTTCGGTTGTCCAACTTACAGCGAGCTCGGGGCCTGGCTCTGCGTGGAGGAGGGCTCCGCTCCTCCCGGCAGCATCTTGTCAGGGTGTCCCAGGCCAGGCGCCCGCTGCTGCACCTTTGCTGCTGGTGGAGGCCTTGCTTATCAACCCTGAGAGGCAGCTTGGACACCCAGCTATGAAATCACATTTGCATGAGAGGCCCCAGCGATGGGAAGTGCTGCCATGGCTATAAAATCGCAGCAGGAAGGCTCGTATTAATTTTCGCTGCTGACTGGGGCCAGGAAGAGCTGGAGTGAGTGTGGCCCTCCCAAAGCACTGGTTTTGTTTCAGATCCGGGTGAATTGGCTTCCATGTGGCAGGGTGGGGAGGACCCTGGGGCCATATCAGGGCCGATCCAGCTCCATCAGGCTCACAGAGCACCCATGGGTGCTGTCTGAACGAGGCCATCTGAACGGCACTGGCCCTGTTGGTGCTGGCGGTGTCATGTCCAGAGGTGTATTAAATGCCATGGCTGACATCCACCAAGGGAAGAGCCTGTAGAGTACTTCGGCTCATAGGGCTGTTGGGCAGGGTTGTTAATGGTTTGGGTTTTTTTCCTGCTTTAATTTTCCATTTGATTTTCAAGATCTCTCTGAAATTCAGAGACGTCGCGTTCGCAGTGCTCCAGTAGGATTCCAGGTGCTTGGGCTTGAAGAGAAAAATCAATTACGACGATGTTGTCAGTGAAACTATACGAGTTGGCGAGGCTGCAACAGCGTTGAAACATCTGCACTTCCCAGATGTGATTCTCTCCGTACGATGCTGCAGCTTTTGGGCCTGAACGAGGATGGGAGATGAAGTATGTGCTGCACATGTGAGTGCACGTATGTGTGAGTGTACGTATGGAGCATCGCCTAATGGGAGCCAGACTGCCTATAAACCAGGGATGTTACTGAAGTCAGGGACATGAGCTTGAACATGCGCTGCTGCCATATTTCCAGCGATTATTATTTATTTGTGTTTAGGTGGAGCTGCTAAAGCTAGCTAAAGCCGTTACGATCCATCGCGTTGCCCAAGCCAAAGCACTCACCCGCTAACGTGTCAAATATCTTTGTAAGCTGTAGGTTCGTGCAGTTTTAGCGTCGTGGCTTTAAGCGATGGTAAAGTTTGGAGTGAAACCACTTGCTTTGTACCATATTCCTGATTTGAAGTGGCCGCACTGCATCTTCCCAGCCCTTGGCTCTCGCTGACTCTTTGCCAGTGGTTGGCATCGCTTTCCAGCAGTGGTGGCAGTGGTGCTGTTGGGATTTGGGTTTCTGTCTCCCTAACATCCAGATTTCAGGACCTTTAAATAATGTTTTACATTGATATTAAAAAAAAAAAAAAAGTAATAATCAAAACAGCCTAACTGGAAACAGATGGCAGATAATGAACTTTTTTTAAAGGAACTTTATAATAGATGTATTCTGGAGAGTCATTTAATGGTGTCAGATATAGACGTGTAAAGACAGAATGTGCCTATTTGAGAAGTGGAAGTGTCTGGGAGTGGGCTGTTGCCTTTGGAGCATTTGCTTGTGTTTGAGGAGAATTTTTCTGCGTAGTTAACAGCTACAGAGAGCTGGCTGCCTGAAATGAGGGGTTCCTACCATTGCTGCTCTTTCCTCTTTCCTCTGGTATCACTGTCTGTTGTAGCAGTTTAGATTATGCTCCTAGCCTTGGGTTTCTGGGTCCAGGTTAGAAAAGCCAGGTAGCCTGGTGGGACAGAGCTCTTCTGAAAGAGCTGTCCCCAAAGTGCAGATGAAAATCTGACTGTGCTGACCCTGACTGATCTTCCCTGAGTGTAACCAGTGTGACTCCGAGTCCGCTGACACGTACCTGTGTGCCCAGATGCCACCCAGTGTCCTCCCATGTAGTGAACCCTTTTTTTGTTATTAATTTGAGTATTTCAGGAAGTTATTTTCTGCTAGGTTAATTTAGGGCATCATTCATGCATATGTTGATATGTGGGGAGTTTGGTTCAAGCACACCTTGTATCAGCTGAGTATACATCTGTAAAAATGCCCCCAGATCAGAGATACAAGTTCCTCCCTTGCATAAAAAATGAATACCTTCAATTAAACCCATAAAAATGAATCCTGTGCATTCCAGGGTGAGGACAAAACCCTGAAACTTGGTGTCCAGGCTGCTGAGGGTTGGAGATAAAGATGAATTTCGTAGTGTCCTGCTTCAATGAAAATAACTCACTTGCTTGTTCTGGGCCAAGTTGCTGGGTTTAATGTTTCTCTGTAATGATGCTGCCTCCAGAGAGGTTTTATTTTGATTTGGAAGTGTTGGGATGAGGATGCGGCCCTGGGATGCTTTAGCCCACACGCAGTTTACACAGCTGTATTATCTGAGTCCCCAGGCGCCACCAAAGACATTATCTCCTTGGTGATGCAACAGCTAGAAATCGCAGGAAACCTGTGTCACTCAGTGCTTTCATCTTCCTATAAAAACGGGGCTTTCTTGGAGCCGGTGACTCAGAGAAGTCGCCGACGGGTGCAAGATACCCCTCGAGCAGCTGTGCTTCGTTTGCCACCCTGGCTGCAGCGGGAGGCAGGCGTGGAGCCGTGCCGGGGTGGGACGGGGACGCTGCACTGGGGCCAGCAGCGATCCCCAGCCGGGGAGCACTCCCTAAACCCAAGTCTCCCCTTTTTTGCACTCTGCATTTTGCAGAAGGATGGTGGGTTTTGTTTGCTGCCATCAGTGGCTGATCTCGGCGGGATCTCAAGCCCCAAAATACCTTGATGTAGCCGGTGTTCGTGTCACGGGGCTGCACCTCTCTTAGTTTTCTCCAAGGGACTCCCGTGGCTTAGCTTAATTTCTCCCAGGAGCACGCAGGTTTGTCCATGGGAGGCGTTCCTGATTAACTGCTTGTTTCACACACGTGCAACCCACTTTGAAGATGGGTTAAGTTAAACAGGAACCACACAGGTTTTTTTCTGGGAGTGGTGTCCACATATGGAGTTATTCAGGAAGAGATATGGCACTTCAGATTTACACCCTACTTTAATTAGAAAAACTTGCAAGCCCAGAGAAACTCTAGACCGGTGCCAGTTTTACAGACTGAGAAGGAAAGTGGCCTGAAACAATGTTCTCTGCTCATCGCATCGGCACTTCTCGTGACTTGTGTTGATGAGAGAAGAGATGAAAGAAAATCCCAGAGGCTGATTCATTCGGCTAATAAAGCTCCAAGGATCTGAACCGTCTGACAACTTGCAAAGCTTGTTCCCTTCCATGAAACATACTGTCCCTGAGCTGGTGCTAGTGGTAGCTGGAACACCAGTGCACGCGTAGCACCGAATCGCAGAAACCATTTGTGCAAAGTGGGACCTCGGTGAAGGTCTAGCAGGAATGCTCACAAAATAGCAATAACTCCATAGTTTGGAAACATTTAGCACAATATTGTGCTTTTGTGTAGCATGGCAGTCAGGTTTGCTGGGTCTTGTGGATTGATTTCTTTCGCTTTGCAAGCAAGGAAGCAGAGAGGAGAGGGTCAGATGTTCTGAGAAACCCTTCTGGCAGGGGCAGGTTGCTGCTTGGCTGCCCCTCTTGCTCCTGGAGTGCCCCTGTATAATCTTAGCTGGTTTCTGTAGTATTTTGTTCTGCTCTGAGCTTGCACCAGCAGCCCAGCCTGTAGCCATTCTGGCCAGCTCAGCACCATCAGCTTGAGGCAGGCTCAAAGGCACATTCAGAGATGTGCTCACATCACTTCACTCTACTAGCTGCACTGGTTGTTTCCTTCTGAGGCTCATCTTTTTCCTGGTGACAAAAGACTGATGAATTTCTTTTCATCTTCACCATAACCAGCTCATCTGCAGGAGCCCTTTTTACCCAGTTTCAATGTTTTTTTGCTAAAACTTGCCTGGCTGCTGGGATCTGTGCTGTTCCCTGCCAGGAGTCCTGCAGGGTTGCTAGCATTTAAGGTGGGAGTTTTCCCCTAAACCTCCTTCAGCTACATCCTCCTTCTTGGAGGAAACGCTGGATTTTGGAAGAGTTAACATATAACAGCTCAAATCATTCTTCCTGAGCGAAGTAAGTGGTTAGGGAAAGGGGGATTTGCTGAAGTACACATTCCTGTAGCATGAAACAGGTTGGGAGAGAAGGGGAGACAGTCAGTTCTCGCATTGTGGTCCTTGCTTCAGAGCACCTGAGAGCTCCGGCTGCTTGGTGCTGCGGAGAGATGCGGGAATACAGGGGCAGCAGAAAACTCAGAGCACAGTCAACATAAATGTAAAATTTCCTCTGTAAAAACGAATCGTACTGCATTGTTTGTTCAGATCAGGGCTGGGAATTAGCATGGCAGGAGCGGAGAATGGGAACAGGACAGGGATTGCTTTTATTGCATCAGTAATGTCATTTATTCCATAGCCAGCCCTTGCAAACCAGTTCTAATCCCCACTCAAATCCCTCTGTAGCAACAACGGCAAATCTGCCAGTTCTCCTAATCAAAGGCTGATCATTGCTGCGGGCCAGAAACCTCAGAAGGGAGCAAAGCCAAGGTAAAAGGGTCAGGATCTGGGGGAGGGGGCACTGAGAAGCCTCACGCATCCAAATCAGCTCCATTTTGGTGATTCAGTGGGCAGATGGGATGGTGCCAGAGACACTGCTGGGCCAAGGCTTTTCTTCCATCCACACGAAGCGTTCAGGGGCAGGCGGCGGGGTCCTAAAGAAAGGCAGAGATCATTTTCCCGTGGCTGTTGAGAAGAAACACAACTGCAGATAAGAGCTAGAGCTTCAAAATGTTATTGTCCATCCTACGTTTCTTCCCCTTTCCCCTTCCCCAGCTCTTCACCCCAAAAAAGAGGCGAGCAGCTGGAGGGTTCCCAGCGGGGCAGTTGCCTCTGCCTGGTCCCGGCTGCCATCAGCGAAAAGGGTCGCTGGTGCCTGCGGAGTCTCTGCTGGAGGGTTTTCCTCTGGCCCCAATTACTGATCGCTGGAGCGCAGGGGAAGGGGAAGGAGATGTTTTCATGGAAATCTGTACCTCAAGCGTCTTGGCAGCCAAACCTAAATGGCTCAAGTCTTTTGCCCCCAACTTCATGTTTATGGTCAATCTGAAACTCCACCTGTGATCACCACATGCGTCCTCGGCAAGACTGCAGTAAATTAAAGCACAACAGGGAATTTTAAGAAATACATCCTCTTCCTTCTTGGAGTCAGGTTACATCGACCTCCGAACATCTGGACTCAGTGTCTCAGGGCTCCCAGAGGTTCTGCCGTATTAAAGGTTCATCTGCCTTTGTTAAATTCCCGGCCTTTCCCCTTCCTCGTTGCCTCCTCTTGATTGAGCGTAGCTTTTAGTGTGGCTGGTCCTCTGTGTAACTGGTATTTTATGTTCAGTACGTAAAACGCACCGTGGAATTTCAGTTATCTGTTACCATTGGTAAACACAGATCCGTAGCCCATCGCCACTCACTGTGCTTGTGGGAGAAGTCTAAAATTAAGCATGCTCCTGTTTTTTCAAAAGCCTGAATTCCTTCTAAGCTACTGGTAACCGATATCCTCAAAGACTGAAATACAATGTTAATTAAAAAAATAATAATGGTAAAGTTATGGTATTCCCTGGTATTCCCTAGGACACAGAAATGCATTTGTTTGTGTGATGCCCCTTAGTTTTTAATTCCCTTTGCCAGATCTGCGGGTTGCCATGATAGAGGCAGGCTTTAATCACCCTGTCCTGCTAATTGAACTGAAGAGCTCCGTGCAGTGCGGGCCCTGCTGCTCTGGATTTTTTAAAGTTCAGAGGGAGAGCAAGAAGCAAAAGCCATGGCATGGCTAAAGGTGTTAGCAGAGAAGGGCTGGCTTGGAGCTTCTCAACGAGATGTCCTTGCGGCTCCATGGCAGGGCTGGCAGTAGGAAAGGGAGTTGGCTGCAAACATGGTCAGATGCCTCTGACAAAGGTCTGAAGGTTCACGTGGCCCAAAATTCAAGTGTGCATTGAACTGAGAGCTGGGTGCTGCCTGTTCGTTCAAGTCCCTGCATGTGGCACCACTGCCTGTAGAGTCCCTGTCACCATGCTCATCACCAGTCACCGTGCTCCATTCCCTTTTGCTCAGGTCTTCTCTCTTCTACTGGATGTCGTGGGATGTCCCACCTCTAACAAGAGCATCATCGTAGCCATGGTGCCCAAATCCTGGGCTGCGATGCAGTCAGGCCAGTTTCTAGCTTTTACTACCGAAATGCAGCATCTCATGGAAGTCACCCACGGGGAGGGCTCCAGCTCTGCCTTCACCCCCGTGGCACCCCAGCCCTTCAGCTGTTGTGCAGAGATCAACGCCCCGAAGGAAAATGCAACTCCAGCTTTCTGCCTTTCAGGCATAAGCCTCAAGGTTTTAAAGACTTACATATGTGTTTCACTTGATGTGCTCTGAGTATTCCCATTGAAGTTAAATAAGTGGATAAGACTTCACAGGATTAAAGCCAAATGAGTCCTCACCCACCATGCTGGGAAGTCTCGTTGAAGTGGGTCATTGGAGGGAAAGGAGGAGGAGTCTGCCGAACTTGCCCCTTTCATTTTATGCTTCTATTTATTTAAAGGATATTTTTTCTAAGCCAGCTTGGGGGGGGGGAGAAAAAAAAAAAAGCCCCAGGCTGTGGTGTAACCACCACAGTCAGTTGTTGTCATGACTACTAAACAAGAAACCTAATTTATAAAATGAGGAAAAACATATGAATGTGAAAAAAGAGGAAAAAAAAAGAGAGAGAGAGAGACGATCTCAAAATATTAGGTATGATGTAGAGAAAAATATAAACAGACAGAGTTAGGAAATTCCATAAGGAATATGACTTGTTTAATATTAATCATAAAGGAAAAGATTATGAGAGCTCCAACAAGTGCCAAATGAAATACTCCACACTCATCCAGGACTCTGATAAGAGTCCTCGCAGTGCTTTCGCTTGGCTGCTGGGGCAGTCAGAGCTCTGCTGCCCTGCTCGGAGGAGGGCTCGGAGGTGTCCTTGGTGTCCCGCTGCTCTTTTCTTCTCTCCCCAGTGCTTTTCCTCCCTTGCAGGCTGGGTGCAGGGTGTAACTGAGTGGAAACCTCTATCCATTCAGTGACAGACGAAATAATCTGTACCTTTATTTAAAATATTGACAACCGAATTGGGGAAGATAATTCTGCTTAGGGATGCTCTTCTCTCTGTCTTGCCATCTGTCCTTCACACAGTTTGGAAAGCTTGTGGAGATCCTGAAAGGGAAGTGTTGGAGAAGTCCCAGATATTCGTGATTTGCTCATGAATACGCATGAATGTTCACGAGCTCACCAGCTAAGGACAAGACCGTTCCTTCTCCAGGGCAAGGTTAAAACAGGGAGCCCCGTGGGGGTCTTTTGGGACCAGGCTCACCAACAGGACACCTCTGAGCAGGTAGCAAAGGGCTCCTTCAGGGCTCGCCGGGTGCCGTGCCAAATTCCTTTTGTCAAGCTGGGCTGGCAGCGCTCGGCTCTGTGCTGGTGACAGTGCCCTGATGTGGCCCAGGCACCCCTGACCACCAGCACCACGACAGCAGTGGTGCCACCACAAGACGCCAGAAAGGAGCTGCACCGACCACAATTGCCATGAGCGAGTACTGGGAAATACCTATGTGGTATCTCGGGTGGAAAATCCTCGGGCAGAGCTGTAATTTGCTGCTTCGTTAAACTTCCCTCAGTCTTGTCTGAGCTCCCCGTGCGTATGTCACGGAGAGATTTCAAGGCTAAAATTGTGCGCTGGGAGATTAATGTCTTGTGGCACGTCCTGTGCTCTATCGTGTAATTTTGCAGCGCTGGGGCTGGCTGCTCGCAGGCCACATTGGACCGGTCTCTGTTTGGCACTCGCCTGTAAACATTTTGGTTTACAGAAACCTTCAGGGTTCCTTCTCACTGTCAGACAAAATTAAGCTACGAAGCCCTACTAAAACCACCCAGAACAACATCGGACTGCAGCCCATAGCACCGAGGGCTGGGATGGAGGTGACCCAGCAGGGATGGGGAAACCTCAATGTGCCCACGGCAGCGCTGCAACCCCTGGGGGGATCCTTTCCCCCGGCCGCAGTCCAGCGCCGCCCCGACCTGGCACTGGGCGTTCGCATGCGGCCGCGCTGCCAGAACACTCATCACAACGTCGATGGTGCGGAAAAGCCGGACCAGCAGAGCTCCGTGCGTCTTTTCCCAGCTCAGGGCTGGCTCGCGGCAGCCTGGAAGCGTTCAGGTCCCGGTTGCTTCTGATTTACGGCTCCCTTCTGCTCACCGCGATGTCAAACGCGAGCCGCAGCAGCAGCACCAGGTCCAGGCAAGTTCTGGGCTCTTCCGCTCCGTGTCTTGTTCCCCTTCCTCTGTCTTAATGTCCTGCTAGCTGTCACCCGGCTCAAAAGAGCACATTATTCTACTTTGTTAGATGAGGCCGTATGAATCTCAGGACCAGGCGGTGCTGAATTTTCACTCTGGCTGTCTGTTGACAAATCTAATTTGCTGGTGAATAATGAGTAACCTTTTAAAATCAGCCCCACGGCTGATGTTGATGAACTCGGTTTTTGCTGAATGAGTCACACGCTCGCTTTGGAGCATAGGAACTTACTCATGGACAGGCAGCTGTATTTCATCCTCTGCTAGAGATTAATTTGCGCTGGAAAACCTCAAGCCCAGTGCAGCTTTCTTCCAAGAGTGCATCCTTTCTTGATAACGGTGCAGCTGCCACTAGGCTCTTGTCAGTGCACGGGCTAATCGCAGCCTTAGTCCGCCAGCAGTAAGGCTGTGCTGTGACGGCTCTTCCTGGAATATTCTAATATATGTATATTTTTCCTCCTCTTCCAGGGCTCATCTCATATGTAAGTGATCAGTGCAGCAGCATGAACAGGGATCTCCTTGCAGCTGTGACCTTGAAAGTGGGTGGCATTTTCTGTTTCCTCTCCAGCATCCTCCGGGATCCACATTTCATGTGAGCCCATCTGACACCGGCCAAATCTGTGCTGGGAAAAGTAGTACGATACTACCAGGAAATACCCACTGCCCTCGCCTCTTTATGGTCGAGATCTTCAAAGCTCCCTGTAGGAGACGGGCTCCTTAGGCAGCTTTTGAAACCCTAATTTGCCATGTGTGCGTGCAGCTACCTATTAGTTAAATTGTACACACTTTATTTGTTCACATACGTTCCTTCCGACAACCTTATCTTTTCTGTTGTGCTCTACAAAGCTAAACATGGGGTTTCAGCTTCTTTTAAATTTTTTTAATCCTTCCCAGTGCCAAACTGACCTAATCAGTTCCTCTATGTGAGGGTCAGGGCAGTTTTCTAGAGGCAAACAAATACGTGCACACAGATGGATAAATAAAATAACAGCAATGCTGGAGGAGTGCTGAGCATCCTGATCCACCCAGCAGGCTTCCTGGGCTCTGCAGCCCTTCCCCAGCTGCCTCCCACCCGTTGTCCTCAGGCGTAATTCGGTCCCGTGTAGAAGGACCCGCTCTGGGAGGGAAGGGAAGGAGTTGGAGGTTCACCTTTTTGGATCATTTCATAATTTACACCTCACTCCCATTGTAACCTAAATTACAAGCAAGGCGCCCAAACGCCGAAAAGAAACTGCTGCAGATGGCAGCAAAAAAAAAAAAAGTGTTACTTAACACATTTTGTGTTTTCTTAAGTGTATCTGGTTTTGCCCAATGTACATTTCATTTGCTATTTACTTAAGTCCCCACCACTGACAGCTTGTGGATGCTAAGCTACCATCTGGGATGTAAGGAAAATGCCTTTTTTCTCCTCCTCCCTCTTTTGGCCCCACAAAATTCAACAAAGGCTTTATGTGGACCACTTGGGCATCTCAAACCGTATTTTAAATATGCGGTGCAGCGTGTCAGCGAGTTGCCCACTAGCATCATGTATTTGTCACAATTTCCAGCCCGTTTTGTGCCTTTCTGCTCCCCTTGCCCAAATTAAAGCAGCAAAACCCACGGGGCTCTGGGTAGAGCAAGGAGCTTATTTCCAAGCTTGAAAGCGTCGTACGTGCAGCTTGCTGAGGTTTGGAGGTCAGGTCTGGCTGGCTCGTGCCCGCTCAGAGTCCTTACACAACGCTGGGAACTGCTACGGGTACTTGCAGCAGGGAGCAGCCGGCGCTGCGCATCGCTGGTACCCGGTGGCTGCAAAGGCTCTTCCGTAGCAACCTTCATCCCCCAGATGGAGATGCTAAGGCACGGCAACAGCTCTGCGCTTTCCTCACGTTCCTTCTCTTTTTCTTTTTTATTAAACATATCATTTCCACTGAAGCTTTTACATTCAATCTTTTATTTTTATCCCTGAGGCTTTTACAGGTTTTCTTTATTAAAATCAAATGGTAACCAGCCCCAAATAAGGGACTGGATTTTTTTAATTTTTTTTTTTTGGTGCGTTTTCACACCACAACTGTTTTCTATTTTGCCTAAGCCTGCAGAAGCCCGTGGCCCGGCAGCTCGGAGCGGAGCTGGGACGTGTGTGAGCTCGGAGCGTGCTGCGAGAGGTTGGTTTGGTGGAAAAATCCAGGTCATCCTGCATTTTGAAATACGCCCAGCCTTGGCTTTCAGTGACACCGAGTAGCCAACCCAAGTTAAATATTTTACTGCAGATGTTGCTAAGAGCTTAGAGTTACTGAAATTATGTACTTTAATGAGGCAAAGAAAGTAGCTGCAGAAAGATATAAATCAGAGAAGCCACCAATGTTTTCCACCATAGTGTCAAGCTGATCAGATGTGACATCCCCTTGACTTTTTCCTTATATTTTCAGTATGCCTGCGGATGTGGTCATGTTCTTTACTTTTAGCTTTAAAAGGAAAAGATGAGTTTGAATCGATGTTGGGATTGAAATGCCAGTGAATTTGGGGAGCGGAGTCCCGATCCAGCTTTTGCAGCTGGCTGCTATGTCTCCACAATTGGTCAAACCAAAAGCTTGGATTTGAATTGTTTTGAAAGGGATCCGTAACACGGATCCCATTTCTGTGTGCCAGGACTGTCTGAGATTCGAGGTACTCAGCCCGCCCATCCCCGTTTGCTCCAAAGAACATTGTTTTCCCCATACTCTGTCTTCAATACCAATGTGATCCAAATTTTACCAAGACCTGGACAGATGCTAAGCAGAAGTTCTCTATCGCCATAAATTGTTGTCATGTGTTCTCCTTCTCTAATGGGGCTTGCTCTTATTTTTGCGATTGTTAGATTCATCTGAATATTGTAGAAAAAAAAAGTGAATTTCAAAGGAGTCTGCAGTGACTGCATGTGGAAGGGGAATTGAAGTATTTTTGCCAGAAGTATTTTAGCATTCCTTCAATCAAGGAATATAAACAGTTCCATGTGACTTCAGGCTGATCCAGGATTTGAGAGAGCAGGGTTTAATTCGGATCATTTCTTGCAAAAGGAATTTTGAAGCCACACGTCTCTGTGAGGAATGTCCTCATTAGCAGAGAAAAGGAGATTCTGGAAAAGGGACTCGCACTTTCTCCTCTTAATGCTGTTCTCCTTTATCACTGATGATTAAATAATCATCAAGCATCTGTTACAGCGGAGCTCTGGACTGCGCCATGTAAGTTGTGAAAAAGTTATGGATCTCTGCCTATTGACAGCCTATCCCAGATTGCTATTAAAACAGGATAGAGCTCAAGTAAGAATTGTTTCTGCTGGAGTGAAAAGTGCTTTTGCTGAATACTCTTTTTTCCTGTATTTTAGAATTAGGTGATAATGTTTGCTTTTAGGCAGGAATGGCAAATGAAGTGATGTCTGTGGTTTGACCAGATCATGAGTTATACCACTGGAACGGGTTTGTCCTTGCAGTATCTGGGCCCTGTTGAAGCTGATAGGAATCCCCCCCGAGGCTGTGCAATGGTCTCCATCCTCTGAAACCTGCCATCCCCAAAACCCCTGTACCTTCTGGGAAAGACAAGTGTGCTACAGATGCCAAGTCCTGCATTCTTGATCCCTGGTGCAGTGCCAGGCCAAAGGGCCATCATTTTGCCACATCAGTAAGTGACCTTCTACTTTGTCCGTGCATGTGGTTGAATTCAAAGCATCACCACATGGGATTTACTGCAATACAGACCTATGGTCCCTTGGTTCGAGGGGATGCATAGTCTCCCAACAAACAGGCTGCATTTCCTCTTCTGAGGGCTTCCCACGTTGTGGCACCATCTCAAATCGTTGGTCTGAAATTCCCTCCTGGCTCCCTGTCCTCAGAGACGCGCCGTGCGCCCTGCAGCTCGCTGAAGGCATCATCTGTGCAGCTGGCAGGCTGCAGACAAGGTGCCCAGCAGACTCCCACCAAGCCTTGCACGTCACATAACAGCCACCCCACATCATCCTGCGGTGGGGACACGGCCGGAGGTTTGTCCCGGGAGCAGGGACAGGCTGTGCTGCTGGTGCACCGCCGGTATTTGTCTGCAGCCGTTCCCAGAAGCGCATCCAGCCAGCGGCGCGAGCAGCCCGTGTAACTCCTTAGTTTTTTGACAGTTTTATAACCTTAAATTTGCACCTTATGGAAAACTATGACAGTCAGTGATTAATTGCCGTGTTGGAATTTTTCTTATGATGTCTTAATATCCGAGTATGTAGCAGACCTCAGCAGAGAGGAAAAATAAAAACCTGCAGCAAAGCGCTCCCAGAACAACTTGACTAGGCAAGTATTGCCCAGTCCAGCTAGCGCTATCCAAAAGACATGGTTATATTTAGTATTATTTCTTTTAAAGCTGTCATGCTATTTACTAGGTGTCTAGCTCAAATTTGAAACCAGCTTGAAAGGAAGCTATGAAACGATTTTTCACGGATGCGTTCTTCAATCACATGTTCGTAAGAAAGTGGCTTTTGATATTACAAACCAGATGCTGGCTGTTAACGAAAACAGGCGAGAGCTCTTCATTAAACACTTCTGTTGTTGCGCTCCGAGAATACCTTACTGCAGCGCTAGTGAGAAAAACTATTTCTATCATTTTTTACTGTCAGCTGCTTTCAGCTTATTTGCCTTCCTTGCTTTATCTTGTGTCTGGCTGTCTCCACCTGACTGCCTGCCCGGTGCGCAGCACGGGGTGATGATGTTTTGATCCTTAAGCAGCCAGGATGGGATCAGGGTTCCCAGGGAAGGTGCTCAGAGGTTGGTCCCCCGTCATATTTTGACAAACCCTCAAATTCTGATTGGAAAAAAGTCTTTCCAACCCGAGCTCCCGGCGGAGGAGGGCAAAGCCTGCCCGAGGGTCTCGGTCCAGCACGACCCATCTGGAGGTACCACCGAAGCAGAGCACTTCTGCTGGACTTCAGCTCCGCATGTGCAATAAAAGCACTTTTAATGAGCGGGACGGAGCTGGTTAGTGAAACGCTTGGACCATTAATGGATGTAGAACTTTTTTTAACGTGCTGTTTGACTTTATTGATGAAATGAGCTAATCGGAACGAGCGCTGCTCTCGCGCTGAGTGAAGAAATCCAGGCATGCTTTGTGGTAACAATGCTCTGGTTTTCCACAGCGCTGTTGTCTTGCGGATGGGTCCTCGAGCATTGTGCAAACACTTTCGAAGCACCAGTGGGCTGCGGTGCTGGCAGGGGGACATCTCAGCTCCTCGGCTGCCTGCCCGTGGTGCCGCCGAGCGCTCCGGCAACCTGCCTCGCAGCCGGGGCTGAGACCTCCTGCGTCCCGTCCCGCCTCGCCCGGCTCCGCAGAAAATTCCACGGTCGCTTTTATGACCATGAGTAATCAGGAACTCGGTTTTACATCCTGTTTCAAAGTCCACACAAGGCCCCATAATTACATGCTAATACGGTTTTCTCGGGGCTGAAGCAGGGCCAGGTTCTGACCTCATGCTGGGACAAACCAACGGGGTCGGTCGCTCCGGTAGCTCTGCCCCTTCCTGCTTCTCCTCCTCCTCCTGCCCAGGACGGTCGTTCTGGTGGTGCCAAGCCTTCTGCTAGCACTTAGTGCTTTGGACCGGTGCCTCGTGGGCATAACCTGCCTGCAGGGCCGGGTTTGGTTGCAGCTCGAGCTGTTCCTGGGTTCCTGCAGAGCTCCAGCTCTGAGGGTCTCACCCATCCATTTGCCTTCTTTTCATGGAAATGTTCTCCATGGAGGAGCTCTCCGTCCCAGACCTAAAGGACTCAGTCTTAACCTGCTGATAACAGCATCCTAATGGAGGAGTCCTGCCACTCAAGTCAGCTTTCTGGAGCAAATTAGAGAAAAATCAGGAAGAAATTAGCTGAAATCAGTCCTCTGCCTGTAGGATGCTGCTGAAAAGCTCGCCGAGATTTGCTGCTCTGTGGAAATGCTCTTTGGCCTTTAGTAAAATGGGGTCTTGAAAGGTTTTTGCCATTAGATATCTTTGTGACAGCTTCTCCCTTTAGGAAGTAACTTTACCGTCAGGGATGGAAAGATGTTGATAATTCAGAGCAGAGTAGCAAAATTCCTTCCTTCTGTAAAATTATTCTTTCATTTTATATTGTTCCAACACTCTACATAAACACTCCTTCGGCAGTTATTTAGCCTGTAATATATTAATGGGGAACACTGTAGCCTCTAGCAAAAGCGTCATCGGATCAAGCAACACCAAGAGGTACTTTACATAACAAAGCTGTGGAGCAGAGTAAATGTGTCAAAGTCAGTAATTCGGAGACATCTCAGCTCCGAGGGGGCTGGACGGGAGTCAGGTTGTGTTTCAGACCCAAAGCAAGCAACTGATTGAAACCTAAATTCACACACAATTCTTTGGTAATTGAGTTAAATGTATAAGATTTCCTAGATCAGAAATACTTGCTACGAGTTCTTGTGCTACATGATAAATGAAAGAAACTCGGTTTAACCCCTTCGGCTCCGGGTTTCTCTCCCATCGCAGCGTTGTGCTGGGTGTGAGGCTGCTGGAAGGCACAGGGGTGTGCGTAAACACGGTCAATCCTCTCATACTCTCTCCCCTCTCTTTGCAATATCTTTCACTGAAAATTGGGAAGTTGTGCTTCTCCATAGAAATGCCCCGTGGTCAAATCCCATAATCCGTGGGAACGATGGTAGGTGGTTCGTGTGGCTACAAATTAAGAGTGAACATGGATTGAAACGTTCATATTGCTTCACATTTAGATCAAGAACAAATGTGGCGTATAGAGCAGGAACGGAAAGGGTTGGGGTCCCCATTGCTGTAGCACAATTCCATTTGTAACTTTATACCAGGCACTTACAGAGTGGGACTGCAAAACCCTTACAGTGCAATTTGTAACGTGTCAAAATCTGACTCAGTTCATGGACCAGTTTTAGGTGGGATTGCTGCCTGATTGCATTTGTGCATCCATACTTAATTTATTCCTCGATATTTCCATGAAACATTTCAGCAGAGTCTCTAGCTGTTAAATATTTAGAAATATAAATACTGACCTCTGTTTTTTAGGGATAAATATTGGTCTTTTTTAATTTCGTTGTTCAAGTCCCCAGTCATAGCTACTTAGAAAAATAAAAATCCGTATGTAGCATGTGAGTTATAAAACATTTGGAATTCTAGCTAATTCCTCTGGCTCTAAATGAATCATTTGCATAGCTTCAGTTATGGCAGTGACCACTCACTAACCGGAGGTGCTCGGTGTGTGTACGTAGCTGTGCGAGGCACATCGCGGGGTTTATTATTTTCTTATTTCTGTATTAAATGTGGTAATAATATGTGGGTTCTCTCCTATCATCTTGTGGGAAGGAAATACTCAGCCTGTGCCTATGAAGTCATGTTTTGGATACCACATTTGGGATATTTCCTGACTCCACAATATTCCCAGCGAGCTGGGTGAGTTTGGAAAGCCAGAGCTGACACAATTTATGGCCGAGCTCTCCGAGGAGTGCCCGGGTGTCCTGAGATATCAGGTGTGCCCATAACAGGTACGGGATGGAGAAAGGGAGACAGCTCCGCGTGAAGCCTAGGAAGTGCTCCGAGGCCATTTGAGCCCTGTGCTTGGGGGAGGGAAGAAAAAAAAAAAATCAACCAAAACATTGACTCATGTTATGTCTTGGCTGTCAGGATTTCTAGGCAGAGAAACGAGACGCGTGTGCTGCGTGCCGCGAGGGCGCAGCGTGCCCGCCGCGGAGCCGCGAGCCGGAGAGGGGCCCGCGCTCAGCCTGCCCTCGCTCGCGCTCCCATTTCCTCCTTGGCTTCTCTCTGCTGGGAAAGCAGAAGCAGGTTGTGTTTAAAGAACAAACAGAAATGCACGTGGGCTGTGTTTCGTAACGTGGATTAGGCTGAGATCACCTAATTCACCGCCCGTCCAAAAGTAAACTGAAGTCGAGCCTTGTTCCTCTTTCTGGTCTGGCTGGCACGACTCGCTTTGCTCCTTTTTCTCCTGGTACTTCCAATAGCTTTCTGAATTTCTGTGGGATTCACAAAGCTATTTTATCTGCTGTATAAAACAGAGCAAGTGGACGGGGTAATTATTTTCCTATATATTTTTTCTCACCAAATAGCTCTGCAAAGCAGAGATTAAATCCTCATGCAAATACTGAGTCAAGAAGTTAACAAGAGATTAAATTAATAATGGGGGAAAATTAAATGTTCTCGCTGTTGTCATTTAATGGGAATTTTTTGCCCGTGCCTACAATAACTTTTGGGAAAAACTACATATATAAGTATTTTTCAAACTGAAACCAGATGGGGGAATGATAGCCTGTTTTTCTTTGTGGGAGGCTATGTTTTCATGGTACGCAAGTAACTGGAGGCACATTAGAATCAAATTTGGCTTTTGAGGCTTGTCCTTCCTATCTCTTACAGGAAGGACCAGCTTTTGATGTTGTGAATTTCAGCTTGCCGTGTGAGCAGGAGATTCTCTGGCGGTGGGGCTGCAGGTCTCAGAAGAGCAGAGTTAACCGTTTAACCAAACCCAAAGCAACCTACACCCGTTTAGGGGAAGCTGGCGTTTTCTTTTCAAAGATCCGTCCCAGGCACAGATGGCACAGAGGCTGTGGGCGATGAAGTGTTCCCAAGGCACTTGTGCTATCGATTCCAGTGGCACTCCCATGCCACCCTCTGCCGTTCACTGAGCCCAGCTGCTGTCTGCCCCCAGTGAAACCAGCAGGAGAGCAAGCTGTCGGAGAAGTGAGGAGTGATGCCGGGGGACTGGGCAAATGCACGTAGGTGGGTGATGGCAAATCTCCCTTTCTCTTCCCTTCTCCTGCACCAACACTTTGTCCCCCTCTTCTCAGAGCTGTGGCCTCGCCGGGTTATTTCCAAGCTCCTAATTTCTCTAGTTCCCCCAGGGAGCTGAGCAGCTCGAAGTGCCTTTGCTCGGCCATGGGAAGGATACCCAGTGCGGGCACTTCTTGAAGCTGGGGACCTTGCAGGAAGCCCCCTGTAGCTGCTGGGTGTGCAGGGTGCGTGCAGGGTGAAGGGGATGGGGACCAGGTGGTCCTGCTGAATGCAGCAGCTCCCTCGTCCCTTCTCGGTGGTGGCATGTCACCTCCTCTCAGCGGCGCCTTCATAAAGCCACAAAATCCAGCTTTAAAGACTGATTTCCTCTTTCTTCGGTGACGTGCAAAGCCCATTGAGCAGCATTCTTGAGTTTTGGAGGTCCAGCAAGAGGAGGGGTCTTCGTTTTCCCCATTAGCTGAGCTGGTCCCCACGTGTGCCTCTGGGGACCTGCACTGAGAAGGCACACGGGTACTGCAGTACTGACAGCACCGAGGTGAGCTGCTCTCTTTGGTCTCCTGCTTTTCACCAGCACAGAGTGAGTAAGTGCTTGTTTATTCTGTGTGCAACGAAGGAGGTTTACTTTCTTCTGCATCCCCTTTTTTTTTTTCGGAGTTGATAAATAGGTTCTGTGTTTTATCTTGAAATGATTAGTGCCTTTTTTATAACAGTCAGCACTAAAAAGTCACCTCTCAGGAGGCTGTTGGTATAATTAAGACCAGTAACAAAGCAGGATGACCTCAGCCACAACCAGGGGAGAGCTAGAGAGTACTTAGCAAAGTTGGATCTTTTCAAATCATCTGAGCCTAAGGAAATCCATCCTAGGGCTGTTAAAGAGCTAGCTGTTGAAATCTTGTCAGCATTAGTGATTATCTCTGAGAATTAGTAGAACATAGGTGAGGTAATGAAAGGATGGAGAAGGGCTAATACAGTACCTGTCCTCTAAAGAGAGAAAAAAGAAAAGCCAGGAGATTACAGAGCCAGTGCTGGAAGAAAATGATGAAACAGGCCATTTGTAAATACCTCCAAAAAACAAAGGGATAGCTGCAGCCATCGTGGTTTTGCCAAGAGCAGGCTGTGTAAAAGCAGTCTTCTTTCCTTCACTGACAAAACAGGGCACAAGAATAGAGGATAAACAATATATGCTTTTACTGAGGCTTTTGAAACTGTTTCACATAAAGTCTCATAAACAACCCAAGAAAACAGTGTCTGGGAGACATAGGAAATACTGCCCAGTGGATAAAACTGGGTGGAAACTCTATTCAGCAGCTACCAATGGCTCACTGACAGTGGGAGGGATTTATCAAGGGGACCTCCTTGGGGATCTCTCTGGTGGTATTTAGGGTTTCATTAATGATGTCTAATATTTAATCAGGACACACTCAGATGGAGGGAACTGGCGGTGTGTTGGAGCACATGGTTAGAATTCAGAGTGATCTTGACAAACTGGAGATGCAGAAGGAGAAGACTGAACACAAAGCAGAAGATACGGGTGCAAAGCACTGGCAATATTATTTTTTTCCCTGGGTAGTGGGGTTGGGCAGCAATATCTAGGTGCCAAATCCACAAATCCTATGAATGGCAATGTGATTGAGTTGGCAGGGCTGAACCACTGTATAAAGGGTGATCCTACTGGACTATATAAATTCTTTGGAGGGACATGTCCCAGCTGGAGAAGATCCAGAGAACAATGAGAATAACCAGGGATCCGGAGGGTGGGTTCGCAGGGCAAGGCTGGACCAGCTGAGATCATTCCATCCAAAAGAGAACATTGCAGGAAGGAGAAAGAGGCGGTGGACAGGAGGCTACTTTTCACATAAGTGAAGGCTATTGCAGATAGATGAGAACAGAGTGAGTAGAGGATGAGTCATGGGATTACATATTGTCAAGGAAGTCAGCCTAGTTATCAGGAATAACTTCCAAATGGTAAAGATGGGGAAGCACTGGAGCAGGTAGCCTGGGGAAGGATGTGGACCCAGCTCAGCAGGGCTTTGAGGAAGAGGTTGGTCAACCCTATCACAGCCTGGGCAGACTCACCCCTGTCCTGGGACAGCAGAAGAAACTTCCTGAAGTCTCTTCCAGCCCTATGATTCTGTGTTTTCCTTCTAAAGATATTATACTTCTTCTGGGCACTCCTGTTTTTACTCTTCTTTGCCAATTGCTTAGCATCAGAGCGCTCCAGTGCCACGTGGTGGCCGTGTCCCAGCGCTCTGACGGAGCCTGCGAGCTCCAGCCCCGACCTGAACAGTTTACAGCCCGTTGTTGTTGTTCCTTCTGGACAAATATACAGTCTGCTACAGAGAATATGAGCTTCTCGTACCTACTGTATGTTTGTAACAATCTGTGATTTCAAAAATAAAAACCAGCCAAACAAAGAAGTCCAACCTGTAAAAAAGTTATGGGTGTAGGTGCCCATTTTCTGACAGAGGGGTTTGGTAACAGTGCAGGGGACAGAAATGTAAGGAATAATTGTTTTTGGGCCTAGAACCAGGAAAACTACTTTTCCAAATTAATCCAGTGAGAGCCATGAATCCACAGTATTTCATATCACACTTCATAAAACTCCAGTCATAATCCATAAAACTGACATTATTAGATTAAAAACCTCAGTTCCTCCTATAAGGAGCTCGCTCATTAGACATGCTGTAGTTTTATAACCTTAAAGTTCCTACCCAATTACCATGATTAATACTGTGCTTTAATAAAAAATTTTTTAAAAATCACCACAGGGGTTGATACCATCTGTTTGTTATAATTGCGCATTTAAACATCGTCCGGCAAGAAAAGGACACTTAGGAAACAGAAATGAGGGCTGAGCTAGGCAGGGCGCAGCCCATCAGCCGCGGAGAGGTGGGGATGGCCCTGCTGGGTTGTGATCGGGGCACTTTGCACGGTGCAAGGGCTGAAATTGGTGGGAGATGCGTGCAACAACCTCCTGATTGTGTGTGGGTGATGGGGAAGGAGCAGATGCTCCCCGTGCCCCAGCCCCATGGAGGTCTGCGGTGTCCTTGTCCCCAGAGGGGGGTGTGGAGGAGGTCCAGTACCCACACACCCACCCTGCACATGAGAGCAGTAAGAATTTGGGGATTTGGGGGATGAACCCCAGATCAGCACTCGCCGCTGCTAGGCGTGAATGCTCTTCATGTACCAGGGCAGGAGCTGAGTGCATTCAATACGAGCTTGAATCACAGAGGATCCACCAGCCCTGGTCACTCAGCTGACAAAGCTTTGGTCTCACCGCCGGATAAACACCAAATATCGCCTGCCTCTTGCAGAAATGGCTGCGAAACCATCTGCTGGGACAGGCAGCTGTCAGCATGCTCGGAGAACTGTCCATTTTCCTGTTAATTGACTTTGAAGCGGGAGTTCCTTTGAGGTTTATTTTTGCAAAGCTCGGGGATTCGCGGCGTTCATCCCCCCTCGGGCAGGGGACGATGTTAACCCGTGTGTCAGTTCTCGGGCTGGTGCCTGCTCAGCAGCCGCAGTGGCCGGCGCGAGCATCGAGCCTCGGCTGGAATAACTGAAGTTAAAAATGTGTCAGGTTCGTGATTCCACCCACAGACCAGAAAACGCCAAATTTGTATTATTTTTGAATCCCCTGATTTTAAGGGCTGGTGGAAATAAGATATCTTGCTTCTGACTTCCAAGCAATAAAGAGAGGTGAATCACTACCGAAAAAAAGCCTCTAATGGACCACCCAGTCGCTCCTTACAAAGCTGTAAAACGATCCTCCGCAGAAGTGGCAAAGTGGAGAACTATTTTCTTAATATTACTGCAATTGTGCAAGGCAAATCAAATCAGAAAAGCATCAGGGTTTCCTAACAAAGTGGCTAAGTGAGAAGTGTGTTAATGAATACAGGCTGATTAACATGCATTGAACTGAAAGCTAAACCACAGACGGGTCAAAGGGGGAACGCAAAGCGTATTTACTCCTTTGAGTACAACATGTTATGTTCGAGGACCTAACATGTGTATGTAATTCAGATTTAAATACTTTCGTCCCCCTCGTAATTCTGGATAATTATCCAACTCAGGGTAAATAAGTTAGTTTAGTTTTGTTTTTACTAAATAATATCAGGACTTTTGTTACTTAACTTCAATTGGTCCGATCTCTAATTTTTTTTAGGATTATGTGAATCTGCTACCAGAGAGTCCTACCAGGGTTTTTGAAAATTATAACTTAAAATAACTGTATTTAAAAAAAAAAAAAAACAATCTCAGAGGGAGGTAAATGACATGTTTTTAGCATTTATTTGTTGTCATTTTTAACAAGAAAATGTGCATCTTTTTAATAGTACACTGTCTCGGACCAAAACTGTGCATGTTATTGATATTTGGGTTGTGGAATAGTATTTTGGGAGACCGTCTTTTATTTTCATGTGTAGGGCCCCAGCGGGACATCAAGCACACAAAAATGAGCCTTTTTAGAGGAAAAAAAAGTGCACACTGGCTGAGTGCACACCGGGATAAACCATGGGGAAACTCTGGGGATTGGCCTTTGGGCATGCAGGTATTTCGGGGGGACTTGTAATTAGGAAACTGGATTTGTAATTGGGAGATTTGGGTCCTATTTCAGGCCCTGCTGCAAGAGCCCTTAGGTGATCTTGGGTAAGTTTCTTTAAGGCGATGTCCCCAGAGAGCGTTGTCGAAATAAGAACTAGGTGCCAAAATTCTTCCGTTCTCCGCCTGTAACACAGCTGTATTAAATCCTAATTTTGATCTAACTTTGTCTTGCGTGTTTAGATTTAAGTTTCTTCAGAACAAGAACTGTCTCTTACCACTCGATTTAGCAAGTCCAGGCTACACCAGTCCATATTGCAATAGAGCCTCCTCGTCTATGTGAGTATAGCAAAATCCTCATAACTCTGGGTAATGCCCCAGAGCCCTTGACAGCTAAATTGTCCTGCTTACGAGGTGAGGTGGAGGTCTCCTGCATGGAGCCCTTGCTCTCCACAAGCCCCGGTACATTGGGGTTCATCTGCCAGAGCTGTCTGAGCTTTCACTGCCTTAACCAGAGGAGCACCTGCAAGGTTTGGTGGGGTTTTCTCTATGCCTGGGGTGTAGCTTTTTGGTGTTCATGGAGGGGGGCTGTGTTAGAGAAGGCAGACTCAAGCCTGTACGCAGGAGGATAAAGTTCAGCTGCGTGTATGGAGAAGTGTTCTTTAAATAGAGTAAAAGTAGTACCAACCAAGGTTACAGCTTTCAATCCAGATGGAAGGTGGGGGAAGTTCTCATTTGTTGGTCTGAAGTCTGAAAAGTAACTGACTATTACATCAGAGCATTATTTTTCAACGAGTAATACATTAAGTCAGCCTTATATCTTCATTTTTATGGATAAGATGGTGAGACCACTTTCTTTTCTTTCCTATTTTCTTCCTTTTTGTTTTAATACGTCTGAGGAACAGCTAGTTAATTAGCAGAACCAGGGCTAAATCCTAAGTAATGTGACTAATGGGACAAGAATCCAAATCAGTCTCAAAACTAAAATAGTCCTGAGCAGGCATCAGCTGCTTTTCTTTCCTTGTTTTGTCTTTGTGTGCGCGGATTCCCATATAGCGACTGATGCCAGCGTGATGAATCGCTCACAGGACGCCCCTTTCTGAGCACCGCGGTGGCTCGAGGCAGGCAGCCCCAGGACACGCCAGATGTGGCTTCGTGGTGACCTCCTGGGGTGGGCTTGGTGCTGTGGTGCTGGCGTTGAAGCGAGCTCATGGTGTCCGTTCCGCATCTGGTGCGAGTCGTGGTGTCCGCAGGGCTGAGCTGGCAGCGGTCCCTCATCATGCAAAACTGTGGAACAGTTGAAGCCGTGGCTGCCCTAGGTTAAAAACCATATGGTTTGTGTTCACCAGCAAAGCAGTGAGTTTTTGGGGCAGTCAGTTCTCAGCATCCTCAGTCCGGGCTGGCCTCAAAGGTCAGTGGGGCAGGCAGGATGGGATGGGGCTGTGCAGCATGCAGGGCGATGCTCCCAGCTTGGGAGCAGAAAATGCTGCATTTCGTCTCAGTTTGGGAAAATCGTGTGTGTGTAGGGGGAAATTGTGCACACAGGCTGCTTGCAGGGTGCTGGCAACTACCAACGTGACACCCCGGTGGAGCAGATAAACACGGGGTTAGCACACAGTGGGAGGAGTAGTTCTGGTTGGGAAAGGGAATGTTAGCACCGCCGTAGGAGTTCCTGGTGAGATTCATCTGATGTCCTCTGTGCAGTTCTTGTCAGCACCCAGAAAGATTGATTGGACCTTGTTCAGGTTCAGAGCATGGTTGCTGGGATAAGCAGACAATGAAGTCCTCTGTGAGCGGAGGCAGGAGCTGGCCGGGTGGCTTGAAAGCGTGAGGGCGGAGAAGGGATGTAGCTGCAGAGATTAAACGGGGGCATCGATGAACTGCAAAAAACAACTTACAAAAAAAAAACAGCTATAGGCTGGGCTTGAATAAATTTAGGCTAGAACAAACGGAGAAATGTTCACAGCCCTCTAGAGAATGAGGCTTTGGCAGAGCTGCCCAGGATGGGAGCCAAGCCCCCGGCAGTAGGGGCAGCACCCAAAAACGCTGTGAGAGGAGATGGGTGTTGGGGGGTCCCACCAGCGCCACTCACACGTGGTCAAAAGCCAAATAATGTGTGATACAAACCCTGCTGCACTCGCTCACACTGGTGGGGAAGCTTCCCACGGGAATATCGCTGTCGCCAGCAGGGCTGTGGGAGTGGTGACAGAGGTGCAGGTGCCCTCTGCCTGCTCCGTGCCGCGCTGGCTCCTGTAGTGGATTTTCTTCAGTGCATGCTTGTGCAGCAGCAGAGGCATCCATGCAAGGTTTTGCACCGATTTCATGAATCCATACAGATGCAGACAAGGAGTAGGGTTTGACCGAGAGGTGTTTGTGGCTCTTCTGTGGCTCAGCGTGCAGCAGCGTGGCTGAGCGCGGCTGCTTGCGGCTCCCGAGACGTCGGTTGTCATCAGTGGGTGCAGGGAAGGGCTGTGATGCAGGAGGTCTCACGGTTCCCAGCCCTTCTGTCCTCCTTCCTTTGCCCTGCTGTGCTTCTTCAGGGCTGGTAAGGAGCCTGCAGTGGGGGCAGAAATTGAAAACAATGCTTGCAAGTAGCAGAAATTGTTCTGGGCGTTGGGTTTTATGTGGAGGCGTAGTGGAAGGCTCTGGCAGGGGGTCGGGGTGTACCTCGAGCAGAGGTGCGGCTGCATCTTCGCCGTGGCTGATGTATGGAAATGGCAAGGAAGTTACATCATGGAACCGTGGGGAGAGCTGCAAAACAAAGCCATATGCTGCGAAGATGTGATTCATGGCCGAGGCTAAACGGGCTGTGCCCAAACATGACCGCGTGGTGCTCATTAGGACTCGCCGGAGAACTGGGGTGCCAGAAGGTTCCTTCTGTTTTTCAAGTCATTGTGATAGTAAGAAAAAAAATACTGTGTGTCTACAAAAAGCCCTTCCTGCTATGTACAAATATTTATGGAGGCTCTTCCAAAGACTCGCAGATTTTTCCACTTTTTCTGCCTTACGCATGCAGAACATTCTCATAAATGGGCAATAAAAGTTAAAATAAAAAATGCCTCTTAAAAAAAAAATAGCATTCTTCATATTTAAAGCTGGTCTTCAATTAGAAGTTCCAATATTTCCTCCTGAAGGGTTTCAGAAGCATTGATTCTGTAGATAGATGGGCATCATCAGGAGGGGGGCGATGCCCCTGGGAGCGCTGCGGAGATGCGGTCACACCGCGCTTGGGCTCGTCTTGTCCCCTGGGGAGTGTTTTTGGGCCCGTAGCCTGGGAAGGGAGGGACAGGGTTTGCCGTCAGTGTTACAGTCATGGAAAATCAGCTGACGGTGTGCTCCAGTTTAAAACACCATCAGCATTTCCTTCGTCACAGCCCTGAGCCCTTGCTGTCGCGTGGGCAGGTTTGAGGCAGGAGGAGGGAGCTCGGCCAGGGCGTTGCATCGTGAGACCCCTCTGGATCCCCATGTCCTGAAGCCAACTGCCAGGGGACACCTTACATTGTGTTCCTGTTGCATGCACTTGCAGGACAGCAGCGTTTGGGTTTCCCTGGCAGAGAAACACCAGCAGGGCCGGGATGGGGAGCAGGCTGCGGCCTGTGGACCGGGGCAGAGCTCACGTGTGCTGCTTTGGATTTTGGGGGCCTGCTGGGCAACACATCGTCCAGGGCTGCTCAAATATGGGTGCAGGGCCAGGGACTGCCCAAGTTTTTTCCTAAGCTGTTTTTAAGCGGGTTTCATTCAGCAAAGCCCACAGAGGTGGGAGCTGTGGGGTCTCCTCCCAGCCTCGGGCAGCTGGCAACTTCAACACCCTCTGCTTCGTTCTTTCTTGTGTAGGTGCTTCTGATAATCAGCGGAAACCTGAGCTTCCTCAACTGGCTGACCATCGTGCCCAGCATCGCTTGCTTTGACGACCTCAGCCTGGGATTCCTCTTCAGCTCCAGGCGAGGAGGGGTGAAAGACCGGGTGGTGCAGATGCAGGCCAGGCAGGCAGCTGGCGAGAAGCCTCCCCTGGGATACGGTGAGTTGTTTCTGGAGGGAGAAAAAGCTACAGAAAGGTGTATTTGGTGTGTTTATCTCAAAAGCTTTCATCTTCTCCTTTGGGAGAAAACACGGATGAGGAGGGAGATAATTTTGCCCCTGCGTGGTCTCCTCTGTGGTTTGAAGGGTGGCTGATTCTTGAGCTGACGACAAATGAGTGCAAAACCAGGAGCTGGTTTATAAAGGTCTGCTGTGACATTGCCACTAGAGGGCACGTCCTTAGTGCAGGTACGGTGCCTTTGGAGGACGTGCAGCAGAAATCCTGACTTCTCTGCTCACAGCAATCAGGGTTCCTTGCCCTCGCCGCAGCGAGCATCAAACTCCAGCCCTAACTAAGCAATGTAGAATTGCACAATTTAGCTTGCGGGTATTTTTTTTTTCTTATTTTTATTTTGACTATTTAAAGTCGAGGATGAAACACGCAGAGTGGTTTGGGACAAGGGTTTCATGTCAGAAGTTGGATGCAGAAGCAGGTCTCGTGCTTGCTCACTCTCAGCACTCCTCTCCCCCCATGGCACGGTGACCCTCTGGCCAATTTGCCCTCCTGCCCCTAGAGCCCACGGGCATTAGGGCTCTGCTTAAGTAACTTCGCATGAAGCCAGACTTCCAGAAAGAGCAAAATTGGTTATTGATCTGTTGTGGAGCCAATAACTCTTGCTCCAAGGGGAAAAGCGAGCTGGCAGCTGGGGATGTGGCTGTCCCCACTCAGCATCCTGCTTGGAGGCGCCGAGAGGAGCGGCTGCGTGGGCACTGCCACAGGGGGGGAGTTCCCAAAAACAGGGTGGAGGTGAACTCCTGTTCGTACCACGAACACAGGGAAGCAAACACAAGGGGGTTTGTAACTTCACAAAGGGGATTAATGTGGCTGATGCTCCACTCGGAAGAGAGTTTTCAAACAGCCTGCTTCCAGCAGATTGCCTGCACAAGCAACACTGGGATATTTTTCATGGGGCTGTGTAACAGATGTAGAGTTGTATTTGCAGTATTTTTATAAACCGCATATAAGCAACAAATTGCCTGTAATATCAACAACAATTGCAGATGCTCATTTTTAAATACACTAAACATCTGTCAGAAGAGTGAAAAATGTCAGCAAGATAGAGCATCTGTCTCTAGTCCTTTCTCATCTACCAAGAAACACAGCTTATTAACCGGAGGGGTTACTTCCAGCAAGGCTAATGCAATTTCATTAAGCTTTCTGTGTGTCCTATCCTATGTATTTTGCTAGAAATCTTAAACACTTTTTCCATTCTGGTAGCTTTGCTGTGGGAGCCAACAGCTTTCCTACCAACTGTATTTTTACATCTAGTTCCAAACAACACTCAAGTTGCACCGTGCTTCTTGGAGGAGAAGCCAAAGGGTGCTTCTCTGCTATGTCACTCCGTGAGTCACTGTGAGGGGGGGATAGACCTTTTTTTTGAGGAACTTGCTCCTTTTCTGTGATGTTCTCCAGAAAACCATGCTGAGCCAGCGCTGCCCCAAGCAAGAAGAAACATCCATAGCTGCCACTGCTCTGGAGTGTAAATGTGTCCCTGTCCTGGGATTTAAAAAAAAAAAAAAAGGGGGAATCTGTAAGTAAAGGGTAGGGTATCTGTAATATTCTGGGTGAATTTGGATTTCTGCGTATTTTTCTGCTAGCAAAGCAGAGGCTGTTCAGCTGGCACTGATGCTCTGTGTGGCAAGAGGCTTAGAGGAGCACTCACCCCTGGGTCACAAGAGCAGAAGACAGGAGGGTACCCAGTCATGCCCTGCTCGTGAACTGATTTTATAAGGATCTGGCCAGGCTGAAGGGCTCATCTCGAAGACAAATCGCTGCCCGGCCGCCTCGTCCTGCTCTCGCAGCAGCCCTGCAGCAGCGCAGGGGGCGAGGGGAGGTATCTCGGCGAGCTCCTTTCCAAACCAAACGGTTCTCCAGAAATGTTCTCAGACTAAACAATTATTAATAGCTTCTGAGAGGGGTTCAAATAAACATCCCTCTCCTGCAGAGATAAGGGGAAAGCTACATGCTATTGCTTTGAATCTGATCCTTTGGCTGTTAATGTTAAACAAATTAAAAACGGCCATAAGCATGGGAGCCCTTCAGAGGTCACTTGTGCTTATTTGTCTGATTGCGCTGGGTTTCTCTCCAGACCGAAATGCCACGTGAATCCAGCGCTGTTCCTGCAAGCCGAATACCAGAGCGCTGCTGAAGTAACACATCTCACACAGAAGCGATAAGTCACAGAGATTTGCAGAGGAAGCAGGGAGGTTTGAACGGAGCCACTGAGTGACAGGGAGGAAAATGCAGGAAACGAGGCTGGGTGGCAGGAGCCCGGGGCGGCCACGTGCGGGAGCGAAGCCGGGGCGAGCCGGAGGCAGCCCACGCACGCTGGGGACCAGGAGGGCGACTCTTAGCAAGGTGCGAGTGCCAGCTGGGTTTTTTCCCCCGCGCCGAAGCGATGATTAATCTTGCATTTTAGACATTTTTCCTTTTAGCCCTTTCTCAGACTATTTAGAGAAAGGCAGATCTCTCCAGCGATAGTGCATGGCCCTCGGCAAGCTCTGCTCGATTACGGGGGGCGTTCGCCAGCCCCAGGCGCGGAGCCGAGCAGCTGCGAGCACCCAGCGGGGTCCCGGCCGGCCCGGGGGGGTCCTGCTATGCCCCCAGGGGCGCAGGAGCAGAGCTGGCTGCTGGCAGCAAAATCACATTCCTCTGCTCTGCTTTCGTGTCCCGAACAGGCCGCTGCATCCGCCAAGTGGTGAACATCTCCTTCGGGCTCCTGATCGCTTACCTCAGCGTCCCTGTTGTCCTGAACCTGCTCAGCTCCAGACAAGTCATGAACACCTCCTTCAACCCTCTCAGGATAGTAAACACCTACGGAGCTTTTGGAAGGTACTCGCATTTTAACGGCACGTTGTACTCCTGCTGTCAGCAGTGTGTGGGATGGTCTGATAGCCTTAAAGCTAAACAGAAACCTTTCCAGTAGCCGGTAGACTTGGAATATCTGTTTATGAGGGAGAAGGAGAAAAAGGAGCAGGTTTCTTTCCCATTAAATGACAATTTGTTTTCTTTGAGCTCCTTTCGGTGAGCTCATTATATTGATGGAGCAAATGTAATAGCAGGATGAAAATATCCGTAAGAGAGTTCATCCAGTGGATAGTCTTCACCATCACCAGCCCACTTTATTTATGGTGCACTTCTCTTCCCATGCACACATTTGCTCTCCCTCGTGTAAATATTCACATAAGCTATTGGGTAGCAGATTTAAGGCCAACAAAAGGAAGTGCTTTTTCCAACAAGTGACTTGGGGAATTCATCGCTACAGGAAGCTGTGGAGACTAAAGTATAAATGGACTCACAAAAAGAACAAGACAGATGGAGAGGACAGGCCCAACAGCAGTCTGGCTGCTTCCAGCAGCTCAGGAAATGCCACGTAGGGCCAAGGGGTGGTCCCCAAGAGGACCCTGAGGGCTCCCCTGGGGTTAGTGGGCTCAGGACAAGGCCCCACAGGAGGATCAGCAGCAGCTGGGGTTTTTACTGCAGGTTGGCTGCTGGGGCAGGAGGGTCTTGCTGCAGGCACGGGAGGTACAGAGCACACCTGCAGCACATCAAGTTAACATGAGGTTTTCCCCAATTTTTCAAACAGCAGGCATTTCTATAGAAAAAAAAAAATGAAAAAAATGATAAAAAATATCAACACTAAAAAAGTTGTGAGAAAAAATGAAGTTTCTTCTTTTCTGAGAGAAGAAGTAATAACCCCTGAACCTCTTCGAAGGCTGGAGTGGTGAAGCTACAGGAGATTGTTTTCTTTGGGTTGTTGTTCTTTTTCTTCTTCAGTCCATGGTTTCTGTTTCAACAGTTACCAGAACCTAAAGAGCATGTGATGAAATGCTGCTGTAATATGTTTGTAATTCCAGCCTATGTAAACCAATAAAAAGAGGATTGCAGCTTATAATGAATATACGATTATGTGAAACTTGACATATTTTGAATCACACAGTAGGAACATACTTTTATTAGTAATTTGGTGTCCCTGATTTACAGTGTGTTTCTAACCATTGGGCAGCTGGCCACGGCTCATAACTCAGCCCAGCATATAATATGGAGCTTGGCTGGAGAATCCAGAAATCTATTAAATGTAGGTAACAATTATAAGCTGGGATGTACAGCATTCCTTGCTTGTAAGCATCTGTCACTAGAAGGTATTGGGGAGAAGGTGGAGCCCGAGTGTGTCCAAACTTTCAGTTTCTTGGGCTGAGGGAGGAAGGACCAAAGCAGTAAAAAATTAAAAGGGTGTTGGGAGCGGGACAGGGTGGATAGGCAGAGTGGCCTGAGCATCCCTGACAGGCACTGAAAACCTGAAAGTTGTGGTTTCATGTGGGTTGTCCATGGCCTGGAGTTTGCCATCCCCGCTGCTCTGCCACCTGGCTGTGCAGAGAAAGTCAACCAAGCAGCAAAGGGAATATGCTTGACCTGCTGTAAGGCTGGGGGGCTTTTTAACCCAGTTTCTAAACATCTACCAGGTATGGAGAGCTTGCTTTGTTTTCCTTTTCTACTTTTCTTGGCTTGATTTGCAGTGGCTCACGCAGTACCTCCTGCTCTAGCTGAGTAATCATGAGACCTCCCTTGCAGCCAGGATGGAGGAGATGGGGATGCACTTAGTGACCATCCTTCATCTCCACTTTCCTATATGATGAGGAGTTTGTAGTCAGAGAGCTCATTCATCATGGGAGTCATCAGAGTAACGAGAGAAAGATTTTCTTCACAAACCTGGTACAAAGAGACAGATTGGCCCAAGGTGAAGATGCTTGTCTGGGATGTGGGAAATGCTTGTTGTGTTCTCTCTCTTTCTTGAGACAGACAAGATCAAGAAGGACAGACCGATCAATTGCAGTAGGAATCATCCTTCTGGGCCGCAGTTCATCCTTGGCCTAGCACAAGTGCAGCGTGAGAGAGGGAAATGAGGGAAAAATGTGAAAGATGGACATTTCCATGTAATTTGCTGCTGGAAAGATAAAAGGCTGCCAGACAGTGGCTGTGCTGACTCTCGTGAACCAGCATTTTGCATGACTTGAGACAACTAACAGTCTGATGTGTCCCACAGCATTACAAAGGAGAGAACAGAAGTCATCCTTCAGGGTACGTCCAGCCCAGACCCCAACGACCCCGCTGCTGTCTGGGAGGAGTACGACTTCAAGTGCAAGCCCGGGGACTTGAAGAGGCGCCCGTGCTTCATAAGCCCCTACCACTACCGCCTGGACTGGCTGATGTGGTTCGCTGCCTTCCAGGTTCGTGCCTTTGTGTGTCCTGAGACGTGTGTGTCCCCTGAACCAGGAAAAACAATTTACGTGAATTTACAATGTGCTTGGGGTGGGGGGGGATGGATATTTGAAGCCTCGGCTAAGTTAATTATGTTTTTTAAAAAAAAAAAAAAATGTATTCCTAAAGGATGTCTGCTGCTAGTGTAATGAAACTCTTGGAAATTTTATGTGAGGCTTTTTAATTGTTTCTCAGCAATAACGGAGCTGAAGGCATTGAGAAGGCGCATGGACTGCACCTGTCCCCAGGCGTGGTGGCACGGTGGGGGTTCACTGCTCTGTACGGGGCAGAATCTGCCCCACAGTGTGCCCGTGTCCTGCAGGGTCACTCTGCCAGCCGCTGGGACCCTCAGCCCCCTGGGGACACCCCTGGGGACCTGGCAGATGCTTTTGCTGCTTGCCTGCCTGCCTGCAGATGTAGCATCCTCACGTGGTATCAGCAGGCAGGTGGCAGCTATACATTAAGAAGGAATAGGGGGAAAACTCGTAAATGTTATTCTTTAATGTCTTGTAGCCTTTTCTGCAAAATCGCAGCCGTGTGACCAGCAGAACTTAGGTGGGATTTTACAAATCTGGGGCTTACAGCAGGGGTGTGAGGCAGCCCCATCTCAGGCTGTGGCAGGCTTTTCTCTTTGTTCTCATGTCCTCTCCTGATGCTCTTCCCTCTCTCTTCTCCCCCCTGCCCCAAACTTCTCTGTTTTCTTTCTTTGTGGTATTTTCATTTAGGCGCCTTTTAGATTCCTCAGTGATGACATAACCATCGCTCTTTGGCTATGGTTTTATATTTACCCCGCTAGTTTTTGTGCGCTGGAATTTCATTTAATCTGCATTAGGTATGCTTATCCCTCAGCAAGACGATAGCAAAGGTTAAAACTTCAGCCAGCAGCGGTGCACAGCATTCAATGAGGGTGCAGACGTTTGAAGGGGAGCTGCTGGTGTAAACCTTACCTCATTTCGGGAGGGCTCCAGCTGCAGAGAAGTCCAGGTCACCCAGCAGAAGGCTGTGCCTGCAGAGAGAAGCATTTCTGAGATGAGAGAAAGGCCGCTTGTTTCCTGGGCAGGAATACCCCCAAGGCCTTACAATACAAAGCGTTCTCGGGTTTAAAAACAAACAGGGGAAGGGCAGAAACGCTCATGCATCGTGGGCAAGTGCTGGCCGTGCTGGTGCTGAGAGACACCGTCACACGCCAGCGCCGTCTGTCAGCGGACACCGGCCACGTGCTGAGTGACGGTGATGTATGGGAGCAGCCTGGGGAGGAGGAGGAAGAGGAAGTAACACAGGCTCCTTCGCATCTGTTTTCTTTTTTTTTAATTTCGCTGAAGGGTTCCCCAAAGCGCTCCTGTGAGCGGGGGGCTGGTGGAGTGCGTGCATGCAGAGGCATCTGTCCGCAGCAGCTGATTAGCAGTAATTAGCTCCGTGGGTCTCTTGCGCCGGGCAGTGGAGGTGCTCGTCCCCTCCTTGCCATGAGCCTGAGTGGGATGCTCAGGGCTGGGGCCACAAATCCTTTCCTGAGCAAGACCAGGGCGTTCACACAGCCTCCCAGTGCAAACCGCTCTTCGGGAAGCAGTCCCAGATCCTGCTTAAGAGTGGAATTAAGAAAAAGAGCAGAAAGGAGAAGAAAAACCCTCAGAGATCTGGGGATGACGCATGTTGAAAACAGCAAGAACACAAGTAACATGCACAGCAGCAAACATTTTCAAGCATGGCTGTTTAGGTTTAGGCATGCAAATACATGCGTAAGCGTGGAAGTAAATCTCCTCCGGAGTGGCTGAAGGTTTGTTTGAAAACTGTGAGCTGTGTACTTAGTGTCAGCTGTCATCCTTGGGAAAGCTGGCCGTCCTGCTCGGAGCTGCCAGAGCCTGCAGAAGGATGTTCGCTGCTTGGCTTTGAGTCCCGCAGAGCCGCGGAAAAGACGAGGAACCAGCAGCCGAAACCCCAGAAGAAGTTTGTGGAGTCAGGCAAGTTTTGCAAACCCCATACAGTAGTTTATGGAGTCCATAAAACCAAGTTACTTCAGCCTCTGGATTATGTTTAATTTGTTTTTTAAAAGTTCTGGATTTTTAACACCGCTGTTCACAGCCTGCGCGATCGCTTCCGAGCAGCCGGCCGGAGGGTTGGTTTTGCAGTTTGCTGGAGGCGGTCAGTTAAGGACCTGACATATCCAGCTCTGACAGCCTGCAGAAAAGCCCGGGGAGTTTGGGGGAAGATATTTACCATCCCTTTGTGCTGCTCGTGACAGGTTCCTCTTTGCACCTCATCACTGCTTGACATACGACGCCTTCCTTCGCTGCGGGCTTCCTGCGAAGCTTTCCACCTTGGCTGTAGCTGCAGGATTTGCTTTGAAGAGCCCAAAATTGGGAGAGCCAGGCCCTTGGCCAGGCTGGCACGGGTCAGCTCTGTGAGGAGCCGCCGGCATGGCCCCAGCTCCGAAACAGGAGGAGCCATGGCACTGCCCCACCTCTGAAGTGCAATTAGCAGTTGGCTGCCTCTTAATTACTGTTTCCAGTAGTGCCTTGATTGTATGCAATGTAACATGGCATTATTTTTCCAGGAAACAATTTTCATGATGTTAATTTTATTATCTAAATATAATATGCCTTTTCATTTGTTTTCTAAATCCCCTCTTTGTTTCATACGTCTCGCCATCCTGTGGGTGCTCTAGCTCTGAATTAAAGTCCTTCATTTAGCTCTGGCAGGGACGTAACCCATCCAGAACCATGTCTGCGTGGCTTCTTCCTGTCTGCAGAAGGGGAAAATCTCCCACAGATAGCCAGCAGCAACAGCGTGCGGAAATCTCTGCGACCTTTTTCAGTGGCTTCTCAGCAGCTGCCTCGGACCGGACTGCTTTTGGTCCATCGCCCAGCTGATAAGGCCGTCACGCAAGTGCAAAGTGAGCTAGGACATTTTTGACAAAAACGGCCCGTCCCTTGGTGAGGAGCTGGTGGTCAGGTGCCTGTTACTGACTCCGCATCCCCTACCTCCATCAGAGCAATTTAAACCCAGGTTTCACCCAGCTCAATGCAATGCACATTTTTAAGAGGAGCTCTAACGACCTGGAAAGAGCAGCGTGATGTGCTCAGTACATTTGCAGGTGCCACCAAGCTGTGTGAGTACAACAGAGGAGGAGATCTAAAAGCACAGCCATCCTGCTGGTTTTGGTCCTAGCAGACAGGAGAGGAGTGCACGGTGATGCTAGCAGGCAGGAGCTGTCTCCTGCCCTGGATGGGATGGATCAGAGAGCCGTTCTCCAAGGCAGCCTCTTGGGCCAAGCGTGCAGCACCAGAAGAGGACCAGCAGTGATGTTTCAGCATTATAAAAAGAAAAACACCATACAAAGGAGGTGAGCAGGCATTTGACGTGCACAGTGTCACCCTCCCACTAAGCCAAGCATCCTAATTCAGGATAGACACAGACAACTGGCAAGGCTGCAGCAGAGGGACCTGCAGAAACCTCGTCTCACAGCGACTGCCTGAACAGATCTGCATGGGGTGAGAGCAGGAGGGAAGGCTGGCCATCAAAACAGGTTTGGAATATGTGGAAACCTACCGCAAAGTGGAAAGTAACAATCTGTTTTCTGCGTCCCTGTGGAGAAGGGAGGAAATAATGGACCAAATGGCAGAATATGATTTAATCTCAAGAAAATTCAGGTTAAGCGTTAGGAAAAACTTTCCAACAAGAAGATAGTGTGATGGCAGAATCCGCTCCCAGAGGTGTCGTTCCAATGCAAAGACGTCCTGTTTGTACAGAAGCTGGAGACAAATTTGTTAAAGCTTTTTTCTCTCCTCCAGCTGATGACAATGCTCCTGTAATTATTTGACTTACATGTTTATTGTTTTTAGGTGCCCCACCATCGTATCCTAGAAATGAGCTGTGTGGTGCCACTGGTATGAAAAGTGTTTTGGGCAGATTTTTGGCAGGCTGCAGGTGGATTCAGTGTTGTTAAGAAATAACAACCAGAAAACAAAATAGTGCTCATAGTTTTGGGGCTTTGAGTTGGTCAGTTTTCCTGGTAGTGGGATGTCTTGGACTTTGTAAAAGCCGGTTGTTTGTAGTAAAAGACATTTGTTCTTCACCATTGGGCAGTAGTAGAAAGCCTTCACTGCTCCTAATAAAGAATAATCAAAGGAAAGGCTTTTTCCTCCTTGCTGTGGCATGAAGGTTATTTATTCTGTTTAGGTCGTGTAAGCTCTCCATGTTGGGGTCTGTGTTTGGCCATGCTCTTGGTGCTTACCACATAATAACTAGTCAAAAAAAAAATAACAATCCCACTGTCCTCTTGAGATTGTTTTGTAAATCTGAGTGTTTTCCTGCATTATACCTTGAAGCAACTCCAAGAGTATCAGAGTGTCAGGATGGCCTGTAGCCCAAGGGACACATCTAAAATTCAGACCACTTTTGTTGCGCAGGAGTTGTGTTGCTCCACGTTAATGAGGTGAGAGCAGTGGGATCCCGGTGTGCTGCACAGTGACACGCCTGGGATGTTTAAGACTTAAGGAGCATCGTTCTCGATAGCATGGCAGAACCACAGGCAACATCAATGCTAATATCAGGGGCTGTTCCCCCTCCAAGCATCTCCCTTCCCTGGCATCTGTCTGTCTGTCTGTCTCAGATGACCATTCTGAGGCTGCACGTTGTGTTTGGGATGTTTTAACTCCAGCAGGGGACCGGCAGCACCACGGTGCCACCAGACACCGGCACAGAAGCTGCTCTGACTGCGGCTGTGTCCTAAAAGCTCTGAAAACTGGCACCAAACCTTCCAAATAACAGCAGCTGTGGTGCACCCAGAAGAACCGTGTGTTTTCCAGGTGCGATGTGTAAGTTTATAGAAAAAACTCAGCTGACTCCATAAAAGAAGACAGAAACATGAGCAGCAGGATGGGTGTTCGAGGACCTTTTGCTGGAAGAGCTGAGAAAAAGAAATCCTATATGTAGGGCAGGCAGATGAAACTTCTATAAAATATTTTATTCAAACCTCTCTTACCTGGGTTGTCCAGCCAGGAGGTACTTACAGGAAAAAGCTGCATGGCAGCAGAGCAGAGGAGGAGGTGTGTGTAACATAGTAAAACCTAAACCTCGTGACCAACGTACTAAGCAGGGCCTTTTACATTTCCTTTCTTTCCCCTTCCAAAAATACAGGCCTCAATTCACTTCCATTTTCCATTGCCGCATGCATACGTTTTGGTCCACGTGCAGAATGTAGGAATTATATTTTCTCCTTTTAACTGCGATCAGAATGAGAAATTTCAACCCCCCTGAGGGGCATTAGTGCCAGCTGCAGGCCGCGTCGTGCAGCGCTGCAGTGCCCAGGAGCACAGGTAAGGCTGACGGCCTGCCATGTACAGCCACGGGCTGTATGAACACGGAGCGAGACCTGGGCTCTGCAGGGAGTGAGTGTTGCCCGCGGGGGCTGCTGTGGGTCCCTGTCTGCATTTTGTCCTGGAACAAAGCGACTTTTCTTTCCCAGCGCAGAGGTGGTACGGGAGCTGTGCCAGCTGCACCTTTCCCGTGTGGGCAAGGTCTGAGGAGCGGTTTCCCTGCCCTGCTCTGCTCTCTCACAGCCTCTGGTCTCCCCTGGGACTGCTGCCCTCCCAGCTGTGCACAATTCCTCTGGGGACACAATGCTTTCGCCAGCACCCTGTGCTACAGCAGGCTAAGGGGGCGGCTGAGTGTGCCTTGAGGAACTGCCCCCACAGAATTAACAAGCAGTGAGCCAGACCTGCTGTAAAACGCTTTGCCTCTCTAAGAAACTCCTAGGAAGAGGGGAATGAGGTCACTGGAGATGATGAGGAGTGCTACACGCTGAAGTAGCCTTCAGCCTTCCCTGGTGAAGTCACTCGGGTAGCGGGACGGTAGTGAACTTTGCTGAGATGGAGCATTGCAGGAAAGCAAAGCATCGCATTAGTTACGCTCTCCTTTCTGCACGACGTGGTTCATTTCTCCAGCTGATAGCTCAAGTTCTCCAAACAGCAACAGTTGAAGCCACTCAGCTGCAGAAGGGTAAACGTCAGTGTAAGCAGAAATGTGAATATTGGGTGAAAACATCCCGGATGGTGGAGTTACTGCTTTACATCCCCAAAGCGGGTAGGCTGTGACGCAAAAAAAAAGCCCCTTACGACACAGGGCTGCAATGCAAACCCTCCCCCGGTCATCTGCAGTTGCACACCGAGCCCGATGTGAAAACGTGCAGGGCTCCCAACCATGTGAAATAATAATGCCGGGCTCCCGTGCCAAGTTTCCAGCTGTTTCCACATGTGCATCTCATAGTTACCTCCTCCCGTGCGCCTGTGCCAGGACTGAGATTCAATAAAATGCCACACTAATCCGCAGTCCTTTTTCATTAAATGACCAATTAAAGCTGGAGGAAAAGGGTTCTTATTATTATTATTTCAGTTGGGAACATGTTCCCTGTAGAGCCGTGTGGTTTTTATATATATATTTTTGCGATGATTATATTCTCTCCTACTTTATCTCTGCAGAGTTCCGTTGCTACTGCAGCTGCCTTACCCCCAGCTCCTTGCTGTTGCCTGACTTAGTGGAGATTTGGCTTAAAATTCTGTAAAAGGTATTAAATTCGGCTGCCTGCAAGTGACTGTATTCAAGGTGAGAATGCCGTGTTTATACACCGGCAAAGTGTAAAAACGGAGAAGTTGGAGAATATAAACAGCTGCAGAAAAGTCTCTTTGCACAGAAAGGTGGTGGTGGCAGCCTGGGGCTGCGGCGAGGCGAGGCTCCTCACACTGGGCACGCAGAGATGGGGATAAAGAGCAAAGAAAGCCCCGTCCCCAAGCAGTGAGGAGGGCAGGGACACCAGGAGGAGCTGATTTGTGAGTTTTGCATGAGGCTGAAGCCAGTTTGGAAATAAAAGCTCAGGGTGCCTTGACCTGTCTTGGTCAGTCCACCACGTTATGCCCAACACCCAATCTGGGGAGGTCCCGTGGTGGTGCCAGCTGGAAGAGGAGCTGGAGGTGGTCTTGGTCCCTGCAGAGCTGCGTGTGCTGCATTGCCCAGGGGCTGCAGGGGCTGCCCGGGAGCATGAGGGGAGCTGAGCCCCAGCGTTGGATGTGGAGGACAGGAGCCAGATGGGGCCTCACTCCCTGCCCATGGAGGTGCGGGGAGGCTGAGCAGCCTGTGACACGTGCATCCCTTCTGTTTTATTTGATGCACAGGGTGCTTCAGGCTCTGACTCCTCTGTTTTGCATGCTCACAGCTAGCAGAAGTCGAGCTCAACGCCAGATGAGTCTCTCCCGTTCTAAATATCATAAATATATATTGCAGCTCTGCAGACGGTGTCGGGGTCTGGTCCCACCAGATCCGCAGAGAGGAACTGTCACCTTCCTGCCCTGCGCCTCGATGCTTCCCTGGACGGAGCCCAAATCACCTGGGCTCTTTTTTTTTCCCCCTTTGCCACCGTATCGCTTTACAGCCTAACGAGTTAACCAGCGCAGGCGTGAGCACGGCTCTGCTCCCGCGTGCTCCCAGCATCGGCGGCGTGCGATATCCAAGCCTTTGTGCTGGGGGGAGCGGGGGGAGCTGCGCCGGGTGGAAATTTCTCACCGCAGACTTTGCTGGGGCCAGACATGCTGTAAATTTTACAAGAAAAACACTTTACAAACCAGAAGTCCAACTCTCGTGCGCATGGAGCCGCTAATTAACAGTTTGGAGACCGGGCGAGCCAGGGAGCCGATTCCACCATCACTGAGCCTCTTGGTTTTGCATCAGGCTTTCAGGATTTGGGGTTCTCTGTGAAGTTCCAGCTCTGGGAGGCTGGAGGCTTCAGTTACTGTTTTTCTCCCACTTCCCCCACCTTGTGCACAGGACCCCTCGCATCTCAGGCATCGTGGAGCCGCACGGCTCAGCTGGAAGCCTCAGCTGGAGTCACTGGGGGTTCCTCAACATGCCAGGACTGCAGGCAGGGACACGGCCGGCTTCTGCCCCTCCATGAGAGCCCCCAGCACCTCTGCACCAGGCAGGGAGCCAGGAGGAGAAGGAGAAATGGGAGATGGGGTTCTGAGAGGTGTGGAGGAGGAAGGAGAGCACCTGGAGGTGGCACAGGGCGGTGGCACAGCCGGGACAGACCCAAGGGGAAGCGCCGTGAGGCAGGACAGAAGCAGGCAGATGGGGAGAGGAACCTTTTTTAAAAAGCTGTTGGCTGAAATAACTGTGGTTTTCCTCTAAATTGTGATGAGCATGGGTCAGAAGCCCTCCAAGGCAGGGCTGCTGCTTGATGGGCCTCTCCACCAGAATTTGGTGTTTTCCATCTCTTTTCTCTCCTCTGTTTCCCGTGGCAACGGAAATAACAAACTTTGCCATTAGAAAAGATTTGCAGAGTAACTTTGCATTGATGTTCTGCATTAGTCACAGTCTTGCAGGTACAAATGCCGGGTTTAGCTTTCCCACAGTGTCCCCTACTGCTTGCATTAAAAAATCCATTTAGGTGCACGTTAAAAAACAGGGAAAAAAAAATGTAAGGCACTGAAAGTCACCAGAAAGGGAAATGGTTTTTATGGAGCCTCACCAAGAATCCCTGCAAGTTGTGAGATGCATTCATTCCTGGAGGGGGGTAAATACAGAGCCAAAATTGCTGACTGCAGTGTCCTAGAGCTGATTAATTTGGTTTCAGAGGTAGCATGATAAAGGGTTTGGCCTAGACATTGCATGTAAAGAGGACAGACTAGATGAGAGGAAAGAAAGAGGATGCAAGAGAAAGGAATCCAGGAATAGAGATTTCACCTTCTTCTGCTTTCTTTCTGTTAGCACAGCAGGGAAAGCAGCATAGGATGGGTGGATTCTCATTTCCAAATGTGCAGTTTTGGCCATCAGGTGCACTGCGGCCGCTGGCCAGGCTTCGGGGATGCCTGCGGTGGTGGGCCCTGCGTTGCTCTTGGGGCAGCCCAGCAGGGTGTGAGCAACCATCACAGCTCAGCTAATGAGAAACTCATTAAATCTGTGTGCCTGGCACGCCCTCAGCTGCATCCATTCCCTTGGGAATGATTTCCAGATGGGGTGAACTCAGGAGCTCTCCGGGCTGCCCTGGGATGCTGGTGTGCCACACCAGGCTGCTGGTGACACCGCAGGTCTTGCTCTGGACCTCGAGTTGTTGGATCCCACGAGATCTGTTCCTGCAATGCCAGGACATTGATTGTTGGCCATCGCATCAGCTGTAATCTCTTCCCAGAGACCGTGCAGACATCTGCGATGGTGACTCTGCTGCAGGGCAGTGTCTAACATTGGTATTTCTTTCTTTTTCCCCAAGACCTACGAGCAGAATGAATGGATCATCCACCTGGCTGGGAAGCTGCTGGCCCAGGAAGAGGAGACCCTGTCCCTGATGGCAACAAACCCATTTGAGGGCAGGGCACCACCACGGTAAGCTTTGGATTTTGCCAAGGGAGCTGAAAGCTCCTGGGCTTTGTGTTCAGCGTGATCGTTCCTATCCTGGATGTCCAAACACGTTTTCTGAGGCCATTAAATAGGGTGGTTTTTTGATATCAGGGCACCGTGAAGAGCTGGTGCTCTCAGCACCTTGCTGTCTTCTGCTGGAGACCTGGGGACCCTCCGGTTGGGTCTCTTCCCAGTCTCCAGGGGCTCGGTGCTGCTTCTCTTGGACAGGAATCTCGACTGCTGCAGTGGTTTCCTGCCCAGCAGCTTCAGATTTTTTGCCACGATCACTTTGCGAGGTCAGATCAAAAATACCATTTCTAGCAGCCTATTGAGATATTTCAAAGATGAAACAGCCCTGCAGAAATACTTGTTTTTGTTGATACTCGTCTCGGAATTGTTTGCATTTTCAATGAAGAGACAAAGCAAACATCAGTAAGGGAAAAGCACAGACGAAAACCCCGAGGTTTCTACAAAAGGAAAATTTTCACAAAAGTGTCTATTTTGTTGATGAAGTTATTTTTAGCTGAAAAAACACTTTAAGGGAATTTTGGATCAACTTAAGTAATATTATGCTCTTGCTAATATTTTCCATTTGAGGCTCTCAAGATGCATAGCAAACAGGGATTAAGGTTCCCAGCACCAAGTGAAATGAACTTCCCTTTGAAACAGAGCTGGTGTTTTTCAGCTCTAACACAGTGTAGCCCTAAAACCTGGAGGAGAGATTCCTTTTCTAGCCTAGACACTAAGAATTTCCACCTTTTACCAAGGTGCTTCCTTTAGGACATGCCATTTGGTGGCTCATACACTGAGGTGAATGTGTGTCTGCGTACATTCTGCAGAAAATCAGCAGGCTCACAGCTTGGGATGTACTGTTGAAGTGACTTTCCCACCACGGCATTTGAGTATTTCCTATAACCACATTTCCGGGGTTCCCCAGGCATCCCAAATTGTCTCCTAGCGCACAGGTCCCGTATCGGAGCGCTGGTACAGGCTGATGGTAACGAGTTCACTTCAAGCACGGGAGCCAAAGCTGCAGGAACAGCAGAAATTTAGGGTTGCACGTCTTCTCCTCTCAGAACCCATTTCCCCTCGGCACAGCCCTCCCGGTGCGTGGGGCAGGAGGCTGCCCCTAGCCCGGAGACTCCCCACCGCGCCGGCGTTCCCGTAAATCGGGGTTTATTGTGCAGCTTGGCTTACGGGGCTGTGCCGCGGCTTGTTGGGTCTGGTACACACAAATAATTACACCTTGGCTCGGGTCCAGGAGGGACCTCGGGAACCTGTATTAATTACTGCTACAAAAGGCGTGCTGGGAGATAGCAGCACGTCCCTTGCCACGGATGGATACGGCTTTAATAGCGTCGATGGAGGGGTTTTAGCTCTGCTTAGCTCTGCTCGCCTTGGTTAGGAGCAGAGCGGAGGTGCTGCGCGAGGGGGCTCGTGCCGGGACCTGCAGGGCTGCGTCTTTATGGAGCTTGTCACAGGATCGTGTCGGGCTGTAATTTGTGAGGCTGAGCTGAAATAGCTGCTGGAGACCTGTACGATGCTGGCTCCGCGTCAAACGGGGGGATTTACTGTCCGAGTCTCCCCAGACTTTGCTGATATCCCCGAGGCTCGGGGCTGTAAATTCACTGAGCGGCGTCCTTTGTGGGGAGTTCCCGTGCCTTGCTTTCTTTTAAAAAGCCAGCCCTGAGTGCTGGCTGACCCCGGGGGGTTCAGCAGAACCTGGACCTTTAGACACCGAGTCACCAGTTTGAATTAGGTGTCCCCTGGTGCCAGCAACCAAAAGTCATTACCATCTGGTGGCTGCTGGCTGTAAACGGCTCTCGCGGTTCGCCGAGTGACAGAAGCATTTGATAATCCCAGAGCTGTTTATTACCGCCTGTCCCCCAGTGCCATAAACATCGCTGCTGCTACTCACCACGACTGAAACTGAAAACAAGACATCGCAGCAGATTAAAACTCAAGATGTATATCGCATCTCACCTTGCGAGGCTTTGCCATGGGTTGCGTCTCTTGTATGTTTTCTGGCATCAGTGGTGTTAAAAAATGAATATAGGAACTCATTTAAAATTGAAAATAAAGAAACAGGGGTAACACTACATTGTTCCAGGTGTGAATAGTTTTTTTGTCATATTCTGTAACAGGTAAGGAAATTGAATGTTCAGGAGCTTAAAGCAAAAACAAAAGCAAATCTTTATCTTAGCTTTTATAGGATAACGATTGCCTAGAGGACAGAGGTGTACAAGCATTTCCGATAGCTGTGGAGCAGCATGGATGCTGTGTTGAACACACAAAGCCATATATATTGTTGAACAGGGTCTTGATTCATGCGGTACCTTGCTTTTACCAAAGCACAGACTCTGTTTTCACTCTTTAGCAGCTAGTTTATAGTAGGAAAAGATCAGGATCCAGTGCTGGTTTTATGTGTCAGCTGCCTTTGCTCTGGCATTAGTTGTGCTTTAAAAGTTTTTCATGGGTCTAGTGTATTTTTGGGTGGCTTAAAATAAAAATAACAATTTACAAATGCTCATTTTGGCTCAAACCAAAGTCCAACACACCATTTAACCCTGGATCCCAGTTTGTAGGTCACGTTTCTGGTTTTAGCGAGCTAAACCCAAATACCTGGGACCTTGGCCCTGTCCATATTTTACCCAGGTGCAAAGGGGAGGGCTGCGAGGATGCAGGAGCTGGACCACAGCCGGCAGTGGGGTTGCCACTTAGTCACGAATTCCTGTTGTTATTTACACGTTTTTGGCTGTTGTTTGCTGGTAGCACCTCCCCTGCATAGCTTGCATATGGAAACTGAAGTGATCGTTTGCCTTTTTTTTTTTTTTCTCCCAGTTTTTATGCCCCATCCCAGTTCTGCTGAGTTGACACTTCTGGCATTTGCGGCTGGCGCGTTCGCAGCAGCTCTGTCAGCTCCTTCGGATCCAGCATTCGTTCTGCTCAGGCGGGCTCGCCTGCCAGGCTAGCTGGGGCTTTTTTCTTTAAATTTCAAAAATTTGCCATTTCTCTGCTGGATTTCAGGCGGTCCCTTGTTGCACTTGGAAGTGGGTTCCCTCCTGTTCCTGCTGAGCCCCAGTTGCCCAGGAGAGCTGCCCACAGCTGGGGACACTTCCCTGGGCCCTTGGGCCTGGGAGGGAACGGAGGCAGCAGTGGGAAATGAGAGGAGACCCCCGCTTGGATTCATCCCCCTGAGCAATATTTAGCTGCACGCTGCATGCACAGATCCCCAGCGCTGGCATTTGCCTTTTTGGCGTTACAATTTCATTCTGGTTGTAAGCAAAAACCTTAAATTTGTGCCCTAACTGTAGCATCTGGAAAGAAGAGCAAATTCCAGGGGTGTGGAGCTGTGGTGGTGCCCGGAGGCTGCCCATGAGCTGGCTCCTGCGAGCCTCCAGCGCGGCGCGGTGCCACCTCCCAGCTCACTCCCGCACTCCCCTTCGGTAGCTGCCTGGAAAAAGGGCTAATTTTCCTACCAGATCCCCCCCTCCACTCTGAAGGGAATTTTGAGACTTAATTATTTTCATTCCCTGCTAGACTAAATAATTAGGGGAAGGGACTGTTTTCCATAAGAACATTACGCTCCATACTCCACGGAGTTTATTCTGTTAATGGAAACTCTACACCTTAAATAGCCAAGGGACTTTCAAAATGAGTTAATGCCTTCGAAATGAAATTTCTGAGACCAAAGTTTGTAGGTTTCTTTACAACTCTAGAAATTATAGTATTTTTTCAAGTGTGATAAACTTAAAATGAGAAACAGGTGACTGATTAAAAATGAGGGCATTGTTGAGCGCCCAGCCTAGCTGAGTGTGAAGCTTTACTTCAAGCAAAGTGATGTTTGTGGAATGTAGATTTACAAAATATTATTGTGCAGCGGATAGTTCATAAAACACCCGCCATCATAAATCTGAATGGTAGGGCTTTGGCTGAGAAATTAATAAGTGTTTAACACACCGTCATGGAAACAGCCTGCAACAACGAAAGAAAACAAAAATCAGGTTTTGCCTACAGAGGGAGGGAAAAAAAAAATCGATTTTATTTTTGACCTGAAGTGTTCAGTGTGTCTGATATTAAATCATGTTCACTTAAGGACTTTTATTCCAATTATAGTAGCACTCTGTTGAAAAAGCCCCAGCGTGCAGCTGAAGACCTGGATTTGTCGCGGCAGCGTTATTTATGGAGGCAGCACTTCCAATTTGATGCTACCTGACCAGGAAGGGCCAGGCCTTAAAATATCTGTTTACAGCCCTTAGTGGCTTTAACGACACAGAAGAGAACCAGAAATCCCCACAGAGCAGGGTGCAGGGTTAGCTCCCTTGGGTGCAGGAGCAAAGTCCTCCCTGCGAGTGTGGGTCAGGGCTGGGTGCCTGTGGGGAGAGGATGGCGTGGGAGGAAGAAAGCTCCAGGACTCAGTCCGATGGGGTGGTTATAGGCACAGTGAGCGTCTGAGGAACTTATTTAGGGTAAAATACCACAAGTTCCTTGAAGTTTGTTTTTTAAATAGAACAAACAAACAGGAGACCAACCCAGCACGGGTGGGTAGTGGTCATTCTGTAACCATTGAGGGCAATGCTGGAGGAAGGCAGGGCATACAGAATTAGATGTAAATATGGGCTGGAGGAGGAATGATATTTCTAACCCTGTGGGGTCTCCCCGAGAAGAGTCCCTAGAGGCAGTGAGAGCAGTGTTCACGGGCAGGGGATGCTGCATGGGCACGCAAGGCCTTCAAGGTGTGAGCGGAGCTGTGACAATCCCAGGCGGCCCCTGTCAGCCCAGACATTTGTCTCCTGGGACAAGTCTCCCTCCAAGCTCTGATCCCAAAGCCAAGAGAAGTGTTTGCCTTCCTGGCTGTTCAGACAAATGGGCAGGAGCCAACAAAAATTCACTTTGTCCTTCCCTGGGTCCCTGCTGCGGGCAAGGGCCTGGTGCAGGCCGGAGTTGTGCCCGTGCCGAGCCGCAGGAGGGCCCGTCCTGCACCTCAGGGTTTGTTCTGGTTTCCCAGGATAATCCTTTTGTTCTACGTTTATTTGATGAACACTGTGATTTGGCAGAATTTGGCTGTGAGAGATCTCTGGGTACCCGTGTGGGCCACGCAGCATCGCAGCGTAAGGTGGCTGCAGAAATCAGCAGAGCCCCAGAGCATCTCCCACGAGCGTTGGTGTCAACCACACAGAGAAGTAAAATATTTTGTGTGTTTCCCACTGAAAAGATGTTTCACCAGCAATGAGAACTGGGAGGTGATGGAGTTCTTAGGGGTGAAAAAGTCCAAACACGTTTCTTTGGCAATCTCATTGGGTTTTATTGCAGTTCCTGTACTAAGAGCAGCACCTGTGCTAAGATAACACCTCTGATTTATCATAAGCAATACATGGCCTAATATTATCAGAGTGAAATGATTCTGCTGTCCTGGAGGGAGACTTTAAGGAATTTTCTTTACATTAAACAAAACAACTCCATATTTCAGCACTGTCAAGGGGCAGCAGGGCAGAGCTAATGTCACAGCTCTGGGATCTCGGCAGGGCCATGGCCAGCTCGTGTTTGCTCCATGCCCTGCCACCTGCCACATACCGACCGTTAACCCCTGCTGAAGGTAATGCCTGGCAGTGCTGTAAGCCCTGGGGATATCCACGTTTCTTTCCCACCAGGTTCACTCTGTTGTCGCTGTAGACACAGCCTCTGAGCATCAGTTTTCAACCTGTCAAATGGAGTGAAAAAAATCGTTGCCCGCTCCTGAGAGAGTTTTGAGGATGAGTTGCCCACAAGATGCTCCAGCTCTGCAGGGCCAGACCCCACAAGAGCCTTGGAGAAAAAGAGGTCAGTGACATGGAAAAAAAACAACCCATGGAACTACCCTCATTCTGCAATGGTTTGCGGGCCAAAGATGAATTTATGGTCGCTGCTGCTACTAGCAGCACAGGAACAAGCAAGAAAGGCAATGATGGAGGCTCTGCTAATTTAATGAATTTGTACTTTCCACTGCCACTTGCTCTCTGATTTACAATGGAGTGGGGAACCTCGAGATAAAAAAAAAAAAAAATCACACATTGAAAAGACGACTCGTGTTTTGGTTTCTTTCTTCCCTCTCCCACCCCGGCTCGCCCTGTCAGGCCATTAATTCTAACAGAAAACACCGGGTCTGGTTTTTTCCCTCGAACCCCTCAGCTGTTGCAGGGAGACAGCTGCACCCTCTGGAACTAATTACAGCTGTCTGGGAGATTTAGCCCTCCATCGCAACAACTCCAATATTGCTGCTAATTTTTAACACGTACAGTTGGAAGATGTCATAATAGGCTGATATATGATCGAATCTTAAAAGTGCTACAGCGCAGCTGCTACCGGGCATCTGGTAGGATGAATATATTGATTTAAAAAATAACGCTGATTATTTTTAGCTTCCCTGCCTGCCCCAAGGCTGCAGCCTTGCCCGATGCATGCGGTGATGGAGGGCGCGTGCATCCCCGGGGGGGCGGTGGCACACGTGTCCCCACACTGTGCCACGTGGGGCTGGCAGGCCCGTCTGCATGGCATGTGGACCTGTCCTTCCTCACCATCTGCACCAAGATCCACAGCTGCCTTGTGGCTCCTCCAGGCACTGCCACCATGGCTGGGAGGAGCTGGCAAAGAGACATCCATGTCCCTTGTCCTGCGTCCCATCAGAGGCTGTCGTAGCAGAGGTGGTTTTCTGTCTCCTGGAGGAGCAAGCTCTGGCTCACTTTATCTGACCAAATCCTATTTCTTGCTTCTCAAGTAATTGTTTTTCTCTCGTGTGTCTCGTAAGGGACCTACCCTGGACGTTGCTGGTTCAGCTGGATGCTTCCTCCAGGCTGGTCCCCACCTGGCTGTGGCAGTTGTACCCGCTGCCTCCCGCTGTGTCAGGGAGAGCTCCTAGCTTTTGTTCACTCAATAAATCCTGGGAAACTGCTTGCAGCAAGGAATGGCTTTCCTGACCTTCCTGACTGTCTCTGAAACATGAGCATTGCTCGTTCTTCCCCTGGTATGAGGGATCACCTGTGGCATTAGTCTCCTTTTAACGTAGATGAAGTCAAGTAGCTTGCTCGTGACCTTCCTCAAGATGCTCACATTTCCCTAGCGCAGCAAGCCAGGTTCCCGCATGCTGGGAGTTTCCAGCAGCCAGAGGAGCCTCAGGGACCTTTGGATCCCTTCCACCACCCAGAAGGTCTTTGCGTGAGCACCGAGGTAGTGAAAAACACAAGCTCTTTCCGATAAGGCAAGCTGCAGCCTGCAGCAGTCTGTCGGTCTGCAGGCAGCCACGTCTGTGCGGGTCCCTGAGTGATGCTTGGAAACTCTGCGAGCCCTGCCGGGACGGGCTGCAGGGCCTTCTGCTCCGGATGCCTTCATATGGGGTGTGCTTGCTCCCCCATGGGATGAGGAGGGAGTAGGTACAGCCAGCCCACGCTGGGAGAGGTTGCAAACCCTGTAACTTAGGAAACGAGGTACCCAGGTAGATTATAAATGCTGGGATAGCTTGTAAACTCTATGAGCCCTGAAATGAAGGGCTCCAGTGAGTATTAAATTCAGAAACTTACATCAGAGTGGCTCAGAAGGCGAGATTCACAGAGGTCACAAGTTTTCCACATATCCCCTGTAGCCTCCAGCCCTGGGAAGGCACAGAGAGGCCGAGCAGTGGAGGCTCTGCAGTGCCCTCCTTGTGCTTTGGTGCATTTTTGCTGCAGTTGCTCAGCTTTCACACATGGGGTGAGTGTTTCAGAGCCTGGCAGAGCTCAGCACCATGAACCCTACAGCCCGTTATGTGCAGGTCCCTCCTGCACCGGGCTCGGACTGCGCATCCCAGCAGCGCAGGTGGGATGGGGCTGGGACAGGAGGGTCACTCAGGTTAGAGACTGGGGGCTCGGGGGGACCTCTCAGGTTTACTTCGACTCCAAACACAAGGCCTTGAAGCGTGCTCAGATAGAAAGGCAAACTTTATGCCACAAAAATGCAGCTTCAGTTGCGTGTGGTTGCTTTAAAGCTCACACGGTTCTAGTTTTACATGCCGATCCCTTTGATAGCACACATTTTAATAGACAAAGAACATATGGGAAAAATCATACCAAATCAGATGATAGATAGCGTTTAATCTGGGCAGGGAAGCCCAGTTGAAAGGGACAAGGAGCTTTTCATTTCGTGGGGTTACTGGGCAGTGCTTGGGTAGGGGAAGGCACTTTGGGGGCTGAGCAGCGTCCCGGGGTCTCCAAGTTCTGCTTGGGGCACTCAGAGAAGTCCTCTGCCTTCTGTTCTCCACATCCCCAGCAAGCAAATGGGGACCTTGCCAGTCAGGGCTTGCAGGCAGCTCCTTTGGGCATCCTGCTGGTTTTGTATCGTGGGTGCACATGGAGACAGGAGTACCTGGGCAGCGAAGAAAAGCCCCAAAAGTCCCAGTGAGGCAGCTGGAGTGGGAGAGGAACTGGTATAAAATCAGCTGGTGGCTCGGCCGCATGCGTCCCATTACCAGGCTGCCTTTGGCAGATGGCTCCAGGTCTCCTTCCCCATGTGTCCTGTTGGCACAGGGGCCTCTATTTTAATGCCATTTCCCAGGTTTTGGGGAGGAGCTGGCTGTGTGGGTTGCTTCCCTGGTTGGTGCTGGGAGCTCCAGATAAGGGCGGCCAAAGCTCTGCTGCTTGCACCTCTCTAGGCAGCCAGAACCATCAGGATGAAGCTTTTGGGGTGGTGGATTTGTTCTGTGAATTCAGGAAAGCAATCAAGCAGCACAGCTTTTAAACCTCCTAACTATCTCGGGCGGGAGCCTGCAGGCTACCCAGACCCGCATAAACCTTGCTGCTCAGTAGTGCTCTAATTATGAACAGGAAATTTTGTGCTCCTGCGAAGTAAACACTGTGGGAGTAACACTTCAGCCCCCGTTTGACTTTTACCAGCCACAGAAAAGCGAGGAGAAGGGGCATAAAACTGACCCTGGCGGCAGGGAAGCCGGCAGCTGCAGGGCAGGGTTTGCAGCGCTGAGGTGCGGGCAGCCCCAAGCTGTGGGGGGGCTCCCAGGCAGCATCCCCAGGACCCCAAGACCCTGGTGCCTGGATGCTGGATGGGGTTGGGGGGCAGAGGAGCAGCCAGGGCCCTCAGTGTCTGCCCCTTCTGCAGCAGGGAGGTGGCTCTGGCTCTCTGGGCCGCTCTTTGAATCAGATTCCTCGGGCTCCTTTTCCCAGCACCTAACTGAGATCTCCCAGGCTGTCATCAGCACCCCTCTGTTCTTGTTCCAGACACAGTTATGGGATCAGCCCCTTTTTCTGTTGGCCTTTCATGTATTTGAGGACTGTCACCAGCCCCCATGCAGCAGGCAGCGAGGTGGGGTGCCAAGGAGTGTACAGCATCGAGCGACGATGTTTAAATGAGAGCTGTCCCAGTGCAGCTCCACATGTGTCAGTCTGGGCTCCCTTGGCTCACCCCATTCTCCTGAGAGGAGCGTGAAACCCCGAGGTGTTTGCTCTGCTTTCCTTGAAGTCAGGAGACAATCCGGGCATGGATCGCAGTCAGTGGCAGCAAGGCAGCAGCCGCCTTCGTGCCTTTTGTTAAGCAGAATCGTTCCCGTCGTGCTCGTCTGGGTCCCCGTCAAGATTTAAATTGAGATGTCAAGATGTGCTTGCAGCAGACCTTTTAATTGGGCTGCAGTTTTATCAGCCGTCTGCCATCTCTCCTGCTTCCCGTGTGAGTGCGTTACAAAGGTGAGTGCTAATGGCAGCCCTACAGGAGTCGTCCCTAATTATTTTAGCAGTAGGAGCCAACTCGGCGGCGTCCCGAGGCGCAGCCCTGCGAGCGAGCAGCTGCGCGAGCGTGGTGCCCTGCTCAGTAGCGGGGTTTGTATTTTAGTAGTGAAGCAAAGCAGCTTTAAATGAGCATTGACATGACTTTGACATTTTTATATTGTGGGTTAGTTTATGAACTTATCCAGCAAACGCGGCGATGCACTCCGCAAGCAGGGACCCCAACGCTGAAGGACCGGGGTGTTACTCCTGCTCTTGTCAGCATGCCCTACATCAAGCGGGACCAAACCTCCCGAACCGAGCGGCATGTTTAGCCTCCGAACGTGTTTCGCGAGGCTGATGAATGCTTCTTTCTGCACTGTTTTAAAATCTCCTTTTCTGTCAACTCCCAGGGCGGCCAGAAAACAGATGCGCTCGGAGCCCCGCTAATAAGCGGCGGAGCGAAGGGAACAGCCGCCAGCCGGGGCAGCAGGGCACGGGGGGAGCTGGGGTTGGGCTGTGTACCCACAAGTGTCCTGGGCAGAAATACTCCGTAGTGCTCTCAGGAAAGGAAAAAAAAAAAAAAAAAACTTTTGTGCTTTGTTATTCTCCTTTCAGCTAGGTTGGAGATGGGTGTGCGGCGGTGGGTAGTGCACGGGGTGGTGGTGGTGTGCCATAAAGCTCTCCTGCCTCAGGTATTGCTCCTGAATGGTATTTAGAGGAGCCAGGAAGGCTCCAGCAGTGACAGCCAGCACCGCTGCTGGTGGCATAAGGGCTGGGGCTGGATGGGGCAGGGCGAGCCAGGCTGAGCACGCTGCAGCTCAGTGCTCTGCATCCCGTGCATTATAAATATGGTCCGACTGTCCTGCAGGGTGAGGAGCCCAGCGCCAGTCCCCTCCTGACCACCCTGTGCTTTGTCTCTCCAAAGGTGGATCCGAGGGGAACACTTCAAGTACAAATTCAGCCGACCTGGGGGAACACACGCCGGCGAGGGGAAGTGGTGGATTCGGAAGAGGATCGGCGCCTACTTCCCCCCCGTCAACCTCCAGGGCCTGAAGAAGTTTTACGAAGACAGGAGCTGGCCGTACCCCGTGCGGGACTGATGGAGGGGAAGGAGCCAGGTCAAGAGCGACTGGCTGGGGAGGAGCGAGAGCCGGCAGCTCCCTTATAAAGCACACTTCTTGCCTCTTTGTATTTTTTTACAGATCTTTGTTTACACATATTTTACAGTAGGTTCCCAGCCAACCTGTCCACCTGCTGTTGTGGTCTGGTTTTTCTCATCTCTCTGTTTCTGTCTGTTTGTCTTTCTCTTCATAGCCTTGCCTGATGATTGATTTCTTTTGTCAGGCTGCTCCATTAGAAAATCATCAGCTCTAGAGTCAAGAGAAAGGAGAACAAATACTGACTCACGTTAATATGTCCAATTTGGCACATTCCAGATTTGTAACAAGTATTTGTGAAGAGGGTTTTTATACCTCTGCTGGTGCTGGAATTTCACTTTATTAGATGAAGTTTTGCAGGTAAAGCTCAAAATGGACCAAAAACTATGAAATGTACTTTTGGGGGAGAGGTTCAGTAAAGGCAAAGCTCCTTTCCCTTTCTCGCTGCTGTCCACTTTGCAAACTCTCAGGGCCACATTCAGGTCAGAATTAAATTCAGAAATTAAATTCAGATTTAATTCTGTGCAATTTAAGGCACTAACACAGAGGGGGCTCAGCTGAGTTTTCTCTGTCCAGCTGAAAGGAGGCTCAGAACACCTTGCTGCTTTCCCTATCCTTTGCACCAGAGCCCAGTGCTTCTGCCTGTCCACCTTGTCTTGCTGCTGCTGGAATCAGCTTGCGAAATGGGATGCAGAGTTCAGAAATGGCTGGATGATGTTCTGCATCCTGAGCTGTCCTGATCAGTAAGTCGCTGTGGGGGGCAGAAATCCCTGCCCTGCAGTGCAGCACCACTCGTGCCAGCCCGGCCGACTCGCTGAGCCACCAAAGCTGCTTTATTCCCAATATACCTGCCCTTATGCTACCCCCTCATCACCCTGGGAAGGGCCTGCCAAGAGCCACCTGATTGCAGGGCAGTGACCAGGCTGCACCACATCCAGAGCTGCAGATCCCAGCGGGGAGCTGGCCCCGGGGCTGGGGGACCCCCTGAGTCCCCCCTTACCCCTCCTTGCTTTGTAGTCAGGGTTCAGCATCACCCCACAAGGTCCCACCACGTGGGTGTTGCTTGTTGAGCCCTGATCACAGACACGGGAGGAAAATGATAATATGCAGAGCCTGGATGGCTCCTGGAAACAGCGGGCAGCTGGCCCAGGTTGGTGCTAATAACTGATCGCTTGTTAGCACAATTTGCTGCAGACATTTCTTCCTAAAGGGAAAAAAAAAGTTCAAAGCAACCTGCGTAACGCATAAAATCCCCTTGCCTTGGGGTTGCTTGCAGAAAGCCACAGGTCTGCTGAGGGTCCCAAAATAGCTCATGGTGGAGCTGCCGTGTGGGTTCCACGCGTCGCCAGCGCGGCCCCGAGGACAAGCGCAGCCCTGTGCGGCCCTGCAGTGCCCAGCACACAGCACCCACGCGCCCGGCCGCTGCTCGGGGCTCAGCCGGGGACAGGGGCTGCTTTCAGGAGGCGGCTGGAGTCACCGAGTCTGCCGCCGGCCCCACCAAACTCAAACAGGTTTTGTTTTATCGGGCCCTGGCCTGGCCGCGCAGACGCGCTGGGCTGCTTTTTCCTGTTTGCTTAACCTGGGGTTTTATAACTGGCTCTTTCTCTCGGCCCAGAGCTGTGTGTTTGGAGAGCTGGCGGGGTTTGGTGCCGCGGGTGTCTGTGCTCAGGGGGTGTCGAGCATCCTGTGGGGCACAGACCCACGCTTGGGGTAGGAGAGGAGCAGCCGCGGGCCGGTCCCGCTGGGTCCTGGTGGTGCCGTTGGCTTCAGCCCCCCCAGGGGACAGCGGTGGCTTGAGAGCACACAAAGAGGCTTTCAGCCTTCCAGCTCGGGGTCAGCCCAAGCCACAAGTGAAGGGATGAGCATTGCTCTGTGTTGAGCCCTGAAACGGGTCGGTGCTCGGGGCAGAGACATCATCCCTCGGTGCCACCAACTGCATGGGGGCTGATGCCGGCCTTGCCCCCGCCCTGTCCCCAGGGCTCATCTGAGCCTGTCCTCTCGCAGCATGAGATGCTCAGCAGCATGGCCAGTTGCAGTTTTGAAGGAAAAAGATGAGAAAGCAACCAGCAGGTAAACCTGGCCTACACACCGGAGCGGGGGGGTGACCACGCTGGAGGGAGGATGCGGACACAAACGCCGTGTCACACGTTCCCCCCCGCCTTCAGGCCGCATGTACCAAACGGGCACCACCAGGAGTGTATTTCTGGAAGGGGATTAAAGACAGCAGCTCGTCAGTAACCACAGAGAGCCTCCCTCATCTTGAATTTTTTCCTAAAAGTGTTAAAAAAGGAAACAACCACCCCGGTGCAGGCAGCCTGCTGTGGTGTATGCCCTGACGTGGGTGCTTGCCCGCTGGGGACACCGCGACTCTGGGGACTCACCATGATGACTCTGTTGAGTCCTGGGTGTTACACCGCTCGTTTCTGTTTGCAGCAGGGCTTGGTAGCATGCCTGAAGATCTGATCCTCATCCCACTGACCCCAGAGGATGGCAGGGGTGCCTGTGGGACCATGGGTGCCTGTGGGACCATGGGTGCCACGAGGTGTCTGCCTTCGCCAGAGATGCTCAGCATGGCCGAGCCCCGTGAGGGCTCACAGGTGAGCCACCCGCACGCTCCCCTCTCCCCGTGCCACCAAGGCCAGCACCAGCAGGGAGATGAGCTTTGCAGGGGTTTAAAACCTGTCCCAGTGACCACTTGCAGCTGGCACCAGTGAAAGCTGTGGCCACGGTGGTGCTTAGCCCCTCGCCACAGCCTCAGCACTGCTTCAAAGTGTTGGTGCTCCCAGGCAGCAACCGGGCGAGTCCCATGTGTGAGCTGCATTTGAACCCCGACTAATAGCTTAACTGCAGGGCTTGGAGCAACCTATAGTGCTCTCTGAACTGTAAATAATGTTTATGGCTCAATTGTGTTTTCCTAAATATTTGCCATAGTTCAAAACCAATATTCTTAATGCGTCTTCCTGCAAACAATGGAACATTTTGTTCCCATTACCATGCGGAATGACGGGGGTGAGCGCTGCGATGCCGCGTCTTGCTCCCAGCATCTCCCATCCTAGCATGGCTGGGGGACAGCAGCAGGCTCTGCCTTTGCTGTGCTCGGGGTGACGGAGGCTGCTTTGTGCCCGTCAAGGTCTGCTGTAGTTCAAGCCCCCCCAAAAAGCACCAAGCAGAGGTTAAGGGGCAAAGCTCGGCTGCTGGGGGCTGCCGGTGCAGCTGCTGCCTTGCTCAGCCTTCGGGGGGATTCAGTGCGGAGCCTCCCGTGGAGCATCCCTGTCTGTGTGAGCACAGGAGCTGCCGGCTCTCACCTCACTGCCAGATGTTATTTGAAGCATTTCATGATATTTTTTTTCCCAGTTCTCACACAGCTGAAATTCAGCCCTGGGGCCGGATGCTCTCGCAGGGCCACGGGCAGCCCCGGCTGCTGGGCTCTTGGCAGGGTGCTGGGGTGGGGAGCTGAGGGGGGAGCCCTATGCAGCTCTGATCTCTCAGGCTTGGCAGGATGATGGAGCCTCCTGTGGATGGGGAACCCGGGGACTTTGCACCTGCAGCCCGTGATGGTTAAGCCTGCCCTATCCCCATCTGTGCCCCGTGAGGGACCAGGCTCCCACTTCATGCATCCACACAGCCTCCTGAGCTAACTCTCCACTAAAAGCTCCCCCAGCCTCGCCGGCTGCTTCCCATCCGCGTTCATCTCTAATGCAAACAAGCTGTCCCTGACCAGGGCAGGATCCGTGCCAGCCCCGTCCATCCCAGTGAGTGACAGTGCGAGGGCGCAGCGGGGCCGGGGGAGCGCGGCCGCGTGTCCCATGGGGACAGAGCCCCTCTGCACCACGGCCCCTCGCGGGCTGCTCACCGGCAGCTCACAGGGTGCCCCCCCACACACCCCGCTTTAATTAATTTCTTTTGGTTTCCAACCTCTGGGTCAGGGATAATGGAACCCAGACCGTCATTTACATTCCTGTTTGTTGTGCGTTGCACTGCTTAAGGTTTTTTTCTTCTCCCTTTTTTTTTTTTTAATCTGAAATTCTCGCTCCACTCTGGAGCGCTGGCTGGAAGATAATATACATTCAAAGGCAGCGAGGAAGGTGCACGCAGGGAATTAAATTAGAAACGTTTCCCTGGGACAAAATTTTTAAAAAGAAAAGGAACAATTATTTTGAGGGGGTTAGGAAATCAGAACCACATTGTGTTATCTGTTGACTGGAAGTTTTCTTGGAGAGGTTTTTTTTTTTTTTTCTTCTCTCTGAGCTATGCACTGGACATAAAACTTTGTGGCGTTCCCAAATCAACGCGCCATAAATCCATTTGAAAGATAACTCTGTCTGAGGCCTGCTCCTGCCAAGTCCCTCTCCCTCAGATGCTGCAGAGGATGGGAAGGGGACACCCACCGTGCACCAGCCGGGGGGATTAGGGTCTGGACATAAACCACGGCAGCTCCCCGGTGCAGGGTGCAGGTCTGTCAGTCAGAACAGCCCCTGGTTTCCCCCTCCCGTGACAACTCTGTTGTGTTTGCTGTGCTCTTCCAGCCCATCCCCTGATCCGGAGTCGGACCTAATCCCACTCCTTCCTCCGGTTCTTTCTTGAGGTCCAAAGAGGTCTCAAAGCCACTGGTGAGGAGGCCAGGGTGCTGCTGTGTGTCTGCCCCATCCTGGGACTCCCAGGCTCCCACGGCGGTCACATCCATCCCAGCAGACATGGGCGGATCAAATTAAGCAGCTTTTCTTTTTCTTTTTGTAGAAAAATGTGTCCGACTCACGGGTTGTTAGGAACACATCCTCCAAAGAGGCGATCCGGTGTGCGTGCACCCTGCGTGGAGCACTGGGGAGCCGCGCACCTCCTGCCCTCCCCGGCCCAGCTGCATCGCTGTGCCAGGGCCGTCTGTCTGTCTGTTTGTCTGTCTGTCTGTGAGGACAGGTGGCACTCTCAGACCCCGAGAAGATGTGTGAGTGCCATCAGGAGGGCTGGAGCACGTGAGCCGTGTGTCCAGCTCCCCCTCTGGGGGTGACACGAGGGTGCCTGCTGAAGTGCTGGGTAGGGGGGCATTTTTAGGCAAAGACCATTTTTTTTTGTTTGTTTGTTTGTTTTCCTTTTTCCCATGATTACAAAGTTTTGAAAGTTTTGGGTTTGTATTTCCACCCATTGGTGGTGTTGGGTCCTGCAGCCTTGTCCAGGCTGCTCACCCCAAAAAAAAGGGAACCGGGCTGTTTTCATCCTATACATAAATGCCCGGTCCTGTGTGGCTGCTGGAGAACAGAAGTTAATATACACAGACAGGTGGAATTTAGTTCTCTCTTGTACACAGGGAAAGGCTAAATCAATCTCTGCTTGGGTAATTTGGGAAAAGCCAGCAGTGTGGCTTTCAGAGCAAGCTGAAGGTGTCCACGCCAAGGGGACAGTGGGGTGGGAGGCTGGATCAGGCCATTCAGGGTCCCCAGAGGGGCTGAGCCCTTCAGTTGCATTATTGCTCTCCCTGTCGTGTGAGGCTTTGGCTTGGACTTCACTGAATATAAAGTTGCAAGGGCTTTCAAGTTTTTATAGATAGCTCCCTGTCTCCGAGCCCTGCAGGAGAGCTGTCTTCTGGAGGTAAGATGAAAACCTGCGCCGTGTGTTAACACGCAGCATTTAGCCTCCCGCAGGAATTTAAGACAGCTGGAAAATCTTTCATGATGGATTTATATTTTGAAGTTGTTTCCAAACACAGGAAGGGTCTCTGTAAGACAGCTGAGCTTTCTGCGGGGATTAGCGGTAGCAAGGTGACGTGGAGTGGAAATGCTTTGTGCTGCCGCCGCCGGCAGGGTGGGTTCTGTCGCAGGAGCACGGGGAGGCTCCCGACTCCATCACCATCTCACTGCTCCGTGGACCCTTGGAGAACTTCTGCCCCCCTTCAAAGCCCCTCAAACCAACACCCTTCCTTTAAAAAAGACCTCTAGGGTTGGTCTAAAAAAGCCCTAGGACTGGGGCAAGCAGTCCGTCCTCTTGTTTGATTTTTTGGGATCCACCCAGGTCGTACTTTGAGACCTTTCTCTGGATAGCGGCGTGCATTCGAGCAGCACCCGGGGCCGTGGCTCTGCAGCAGGGCCAGCAGTGAGTCCTGCAGGATTCACCAGGCTCATACCTGTCCTAGCAGCACCGTGCACCAGCCGGGGACCTCCTCGTTCCTGCAGCATTCCTAAGCTGTGTTTTTTTGTCGTGAAGCAGCCAAGCTTCAGTCTGTGAGTTCCCGTAGACGTCTCGGTGTGCCTTCCCCACTCGGAGCTGCTTTTAGAAGCTGGCTTCGCTTTAACACATATTAAAGGAAAGAGCTTTTTTCCTTCCCAGTAGATTAAGTTTGGCTAAACAATTCAGTGTGAACTGCTGGGCATGAGGCAGAAACCTGTAGGCTAAATTACCCAGCTGCTATAAGTTTAGACCAGCATGGGATGAATTTCAGGATCGTATATTAGTTTTCATTTAATCTGATTATTCTGGGCTGGAGTTCCTGGAGGGTCTTCAGGTTATTGTCAGTCAAAATAATCTTTAAAAGCTTCCATTTGCACTAAACTTTTCCCATTAGAAGTCTATTTTCATTATGGATCAATTTTTATTTTAATGAAAAAATTATTCCCCTCTTTTTTTTTTTTTTTTTTTTCCAGATGGGTTAAAAATGAAGCAGCGGCGGTTGCTTCCCTGCTTTGTGTCAGATGTGCAGCCGGGGGGGGGGACTGGCGAGGTCCAGGCACGGAGGGGTTGGCGGGGTCTTGCCAATCAAAATGCCATTTTCCTCTTCGGGCGAGGATCTGGCGTGGCTGAAAGACCTCAGGCAGGCGAGGCGGAAAACGCAGAGCCCTTTCCCTTGGGATTTTAGCTAAAAAAGCGATGTGGAGGTTTCCAGAAATAAACCCCAAACCCGTGTCCTTCGTTTATGCAGGGTTTTGCACTGGATGTGCCAGCCCAAACCCTGTGTCCCCGCGCTGCTCCAGCTGGCAGTCCCAGCACTGAGCCGTTCGGGGCCAGCGCCGTGCGAGGCTCTGTGGGGACCCGCTGCTGTCTCCATGTCCCGGTGCCTCGTCACTGCCAGAACCACTCAGCCCGGGCACGCTTTGCAGGGGGGCGATGGGGAGGAGGGAGCTGAGCTATGGAGCTGCACATCCCAGCTGAGCACCCTGCGGGTCCCCGCGGGTGTTGGGTTTTCTGGGCAGCCCTGGCTTGCTGGGGACAGCCCCGGGCACACGGTGTTGGTGCTGCCAGAGCTGGACTGTGGTCCAGCCGTGCCTCAGTTTCCCTTTATGCAACAGAGGAGATTTCATGCTCTCTGCAGAAATAATGCAGATGTTGGTCTGGTTTTGTCTGGGGGGGGATTTCTGGGCTGCTCTCTTACAGCAGAGCCTTCCTCCACCCAACCACCCTCTCCATCCGACAGCCCCCGACTCCCCCATCCTCTACAAACTCCCATTTCTTCCTCCCCAGAGCAGGAATTTGGGAGCAGCTCTGCAGCAGCCAGGGGATGCTGCAATGCCCTGCACGTCATTTATTCGGGGGGCTTTCCCCTCTCCCCCCAGCACGGAGGAGCCTGCTTCCTCCGCGGTAGCTGCTCCGGATAGGATTGCACGTCGCTGAGCTTTTCTGTGTGTGTAACTGTTGCTGAGACAATTACGTTAAAATCACACCACCTGCAAGCAGTTAGTTAGAATAATAAATAAGTGATAGATTATCAAATAAAGTGTTCGCTTCAGATGAGGTCATCCTAGCACCATGTCGCGGGTCTCGGAGGGTTTGCAGGCTGCTTTCCTGCCGCTGATCAGCTAAATAGCTCTTGTATCAGTCAATAAAAAACTTGTAGAGATTAAAGAATCAATTAGGCATTAGCCGAAGGGGCAAAAGCATAACCCAAACATGCTGATAAAATCCAGTAGGTGATTATGGGAACGGTTCCTATTTCATTTTACTTTAGGAAGGAATAATTGCTCGTTACAGAGCATGGAGCGGCCTGGCCTGGAGACTTTTCCAGCTTTATAGGGCAGCAGGAGGAAATCCTGGTGCTGGGCTGACAAACGCAGAGGCACGCCGTGCGTTAGGGCTGAATGTGTGGGTTTTGGTGCGTGCTTTGAGGAATGGCATTTTAGCCCCGAAAAGGGAGATAGGGGAGCCTGAGCTGTTGTTTGCCACGGCCTCACCTGGGGAGATTTCTGCCCCAACCAGAAAATTGCCTGCTGAAGACAAAAGGCCATGGGCACACGTTTGCAAACACATTTCTGGACCCAAGCAGCGCTGATGCCCACTGATGGGCTGCACCCTGCGAGGCATGGGAGCATTTATGTTCACATGCATTGCGCCTGGCAGATGTCTGCTGTTGGTACACGCACAAATTTTGGCTAACCAACCAAAATCTGATCAGCTGAAAAAGCTTTTGGGGATGCATATATTCCAGCCCTTTCCAATATTTTCCATGTGGCCTTCCATTTTCCATGAAAACGCATCCACAGCGCCAGCTCTGGTCTGGGCAGCTCGTGGGGGGAACTGGGCTGTGCCATGTCACATTTTGCTAATTCATGCTAACATTTATTGTGTTAGTCTAGTGCAAAGCCTTACCTCATTCTAAGGCTCTGCATACCGGCCAAAGATAGGGAGCAAAGGCGTGGGGATGCAAAGGCGATGGGCTGCTCCCATCAAGGGCATCCCTCCGTTTGAAGCGGGGCAGCTTCCCGGGCAGGGGCTGCTCTGCCCTCCCCTGCTCTTCCAGGATCTTGTTCTGCATGGCTCTGGGTTTCACGCCGCAGGAATCCCCGAGGAACCCAGCTGGCTGCCTGCCCAACCACCCAGCACAGGTGAGCATGGGGACAGCCGGTGAGGCTGTCACATTTCGTCTCTCCGCATACCTGTCTGGCAGGTGAGACGGGGAATTTGTTTTTCCCTTTGTTTGTTTTTTTTTTTTCTTTTTCTTTTTTCCTTTTTTACAGTTCATATACCGGCAGGCCGTGCTGTGGCTGCAGGCAGATTGCTTCAGGTCACTTTGTTTTAGGAACGTGGGAGAGGTTTGGGCAGAGCTGTGCCATGGGGCACGTGCACGAGGCTAGGGCGTTGCCTTGCCTGCATTTTTCCACATTCACCAAAATAAATAAATAAAGCCCAATGCTGCAGGGCTGGCTCCTCGGCCAGTGCAATGCCGTGCGGCTCATGCTGGATCTCGTCTTGCCCAGCTGCAAGGCGGCCGCTGCCGCCCGGGGTTGGGTTTCCAGTGCAGGGGAAAAAAGAGCCCGATCCTCGCTCGGGGGCTGCGCGGCTAATCCCCTGTTTATTCTCCGTCTAGCCCAGACGCCCACGCTGTCCTGAGCTTTTGTGTTCCTTAACAAGGTCCAGAGTAAAAAGATACCTCTGCTGCAGCTGCCTGCCGCTCCTGGGGCCGGCACTGCTCCGCCTGGCCGCAACGCTGAGCTTTTATTTCACCTACGGTGCTGCACGGACAGCGAATGTAGTGCAGGAAGGCTCTGCGGCTGCTGACCGTACCTATAGTGCGTGAGCAATCCCATGTGCTGCCCCTGAGCTGGTGCATTTCAGTGGTAAAATAATCTTTGTCTCCTGGGGCAACTTACAGGGCCAACTGCTGTTCTGGAGCTGGGGAAAGTGGGGTAGAAGTGGGAAAGTGGGATCTCCACACTGCAGCTTATACATCCTGTTACACTGCTAATGAAGTGTCGAAAGATGCAGAAGTAAATAATAATAATAGTAATAATAATAATAGTAAAATAGTAGTGCTGAAATCCTAAGGGAGATAAATATACTTTGGAAATGAAATCAATAAGCGTTCTCATCTCCTGGAGTAAAGTAACTGTTTAAAAGGCCGAGATGGTTTTGAAACCTTTAAATAAATTCAGAGGTGACTGAATGAATTTAAATGACTTCAGTCTCTGAGATGGTTTTGCAAAACCCCAGATGCTGTGTGAGGGCCCCGGGTGCCCCACAGGTACCCCCCTGCCTCCAATGCAAAACGTGCCCGTAGCCCGCGTGGCAGAGCCACCCAACGCCACTCAGGCAGGGCAGCAGGGGGACTTTTCAAATAGGTGTTTTTCCAATTAATAATTTGCTGGAAGTGTGTTTTCTGCAGCCATGCTGGGCACCGCACTGGCCTCACAGCACCGTCCTGACACAGCCCTGCTCACGGGGCAGCGCATCGGCCACCGGGGTTTGCCTCTTGAGCTGGAACCAGGGGCCAAGAGCAGACGCTGGAAAAGCCAGAAAGGAAATCAGAAGGATTCCCATCCTTGACAAAGCGGCTGCTTTTCATAAGCAGCTTCTCCCCGTCTCCAGGAAGGCCTTTGGGAACGACCACATGCCGTGCGAGCCCTCCGCAAACCGTCCCGTTTGTGGGGCCGCAGGTGCCCACCGCAAGGCCAGCGCGGACAGCTGGGTCGGCTCCTTGGGAGACCCCGGCACCCCTTCCCGCTCGCTCCCCTCCTCTCATTAATTGCGTTTTCTGTCCCTTTGTGGCACGGGCGCGACGGCTCGAGCGTGCAGCTGTGCGCCCGGCGCGGAGCAGCCATCTGCAGCGCCCGCGCCCGCCCTGGAAGAAAGCCTCGCAGCTGCGCTCGCCTGGTACCGGCGGTACCCGGACGAGGTCATTCATCACCAGGAGCCCGGGCAAGGAAGCTTGGCAGGGAAGAGGAGGACGGCAACCACAGGAGGCAAATTTTAAAGATACCGTGCGGGTGGCAGTTGTTGTATCCGCAGCCTGAGCTCGTTTCCTCTCGCTGCTTGAGATGAGCAGCGATGGTCCCCGCCGGGGCTGGGAGCGCCCTTTGTGTCCTGCCTGGGATGGAGCAGCCCCAGCACGGCTCCATCGAGGAGCAATGAACCAGGGCTGGGGCCAGCTCTGCCCCGAGAGGTGGCAGTGGGTGGTGGGATGGGTGTCCCTTCTCTGTGCAGCGTGAGAAGCGTGGAAATGGGGAATGAACAGCTCGGTCCCAAGGGCAGCGCGTTGGGTTATGCTGGGAGGGTGCCTTCCCTGGTGCCCTCACTGAGATCCTTCCTTGCTGCCTTGCCCCAGTCTGTAGACCCACATACAATAACAGGAGAGCGAAATGTGTGAGCTGAGCCCCGTAGGTGCTGAGGTGCACCAGCCCCACTGGCTCTGGCTGTGTGAAATGCTGTGGAAGGCTCCGAGCCCTGCGGCTATCCTGCAGCAGCTGCAGGTCCCGTCCCCCACCCCAGCACCCGTTAGCAGCACGGCTGGCTGGGAGAGCAGCCACGGTGATGAGCCAAGGTCTTGGGCTGGGGAGCTCACGGTCACCCCCTGGGCCTCCTCCCTGGCCACTGCTTGGCCTAGCAAGGGAGCCAGCAGACACCCAACAGTGACGTCCACTGCAGCTCTGATGTTGCTTCTGGTCTTCTTGGCCCCCAGGTCACTGGAGAGGAGGGTGGGTATCAGGAGCTGCGTGAGAGCCATGAGCTGACCACCCCAAAACAGCATCTGCAGGACCCTGATGTGCTCCAATGGGCACAGGGTGCCACTGCTGGACCCTTTGGTGGCAACAGCTTCATTCGGATAAGACAGGACACAGTCACCTTCCCGGCAGAGAGAGGTGAGACTGGGGAGCACGGTGCTTGTCCCCAAAAGGGACCAGGGGATAGGGTGCACATGGGCACCTGCAGAGCAGAGAGTAGCAAGACCTTGTCCAGCAATGCTCATCACTACTGGTCGTCCCTCCGTGGGATGCCCCGTCTTTCCTGTTTACTTGTTATTTTGGAAATGGAACAATAAATAATTTATCGCTGATCGGTTGGCACGCGTCCGACTTGTCAGTTAAGTCGATTTTAACTGGCCAAGTGTCAGGGCAAAAGGCCAGGAACGCTGTGTTAGGGAACAGTCAACAGCACAATTATAAGATTAACACCTTGTTTAGTGGTCAGATACTGTCGAGTGGTAAAAGATTGCCCCGGTTTGTCTCTATAGAGCATCGCTCACAAATTACCTTATTAAGCAGGATCTCACTCGCGGTCGGCTCCCTGCACCTGTGTCCTCAGATATTTCCATTCATGCTGGAGAGGAGGCCAGCACTGCCGGGGCTGCTGGGGGCTGCGCAGCTGCGGCAGCATTATTCGCTCTTAGCATATTTGCATATCAATGAGACTCTGATTAATATTTAAAGAGCCAGCTGTCCGAGCCACCTATGAAAGAAAAAAAGCTCTGTTAGTGTTTTATCTATTTTATTATTTTTTTTTTTAAGGGATAACACTTACTGCCCTTTATCAAGTACGCTTCATTTTTAACCCCCCCTATTCTTTTTATTAAAAAAAAAAAATGCCGGGGGAAAAAAAAAAATATATGAAACGCCATTAAGGAGTTATCAGTGAATTAGTTGTGCTGCTCTCAATGCGTCTCAGTGCCTTTGTGCCGCGGTTGCAGCTGCATGGCGCAGGTTTGCAGGGGCCGCGGGGCCGGCGGGCGCCCATGGGAACTGCGGCTGGGGGCAGCTCCGGGAGAGCGCTGGGGGCTCGGCAGCGGGTGGCAGGGCAGGGGCTGCCTTGCTGGGTGCCTTTTCTCACCCCAGGTTCCCCTTGATGCTGTGGCACAGCCATCGGTGGTGTCGCTGCGCCACAGATCTCCTTGCCTGTGGGCACCCGAAATGTTCCCACCACTGGGGGCTCACTGGGGTGGGCTAGGGGCTTGTTGGGGTGGGCTAGGGGCTCACTGGGGTGGGTTGGGGACACAAAGCCACTCTGTCCATGCCATGTGCGCCGTGTGGTCACTGTGGCCATGTGGCCGACGGCAACCGGTGTGGGCACGGTGAGCGCGGTGACGGGCGCTGGTTTGCGCCCCACCAAAAGTCGGCTACGGGAAAGGAGCAGGACACAAAGGAATGGCTCGAGCAGGCTAATCAGCTGAAATGCCAGCAAAAAAACGAGGCTTGGTATTTTCTGTGCCTTCTCAGCGCTGTTAATCGTCAGGCCTTTTTGTTTCCCTGCTTAAAAAGCTGTCATTTTAATAGGCTATTCTCTTGCCGTTTTTTTCCTTGCGCGTTTGTCAATAATCCTCAAACAGCGGAAGCTTTGTTATCCCAACTAATTGGAGTCAAGTAGGGCTCTGATAAAAGATTTTTCGCGACCAAGCCCTGGGAAAAATGCAAAAGGATTTTAATTTTCAATAAAATATGCAGATAAGTAGAAATTAGCAGTGGGGAAGGGGGTCTGGAGGCTGCGTGAATAATGGTGCTGCTCAGACGGCCGCGGCTCGAGGGACTTAATGAGGACTTCAGTGGGTTGTTTGCGTTGCTGCCGGCTCTGTGGGACAGGCAGGGACCAGGGGGTCAGCACATGGACCCTGTTGGGATGGCAGCATCCCCCCTGCACCTGCCCGGCTGCCACCACCCTCCTGCCTGCGCTTTCCAAGGGAAAAGGATCACTCGGGTACTTTTTTTTATTGTAATCAGTACTTTCTGCAGAGGTGGGGCTTATCTGGCAGGTTGCATCCAACTGCAGCTGCTGCAGAAATATTTCAGGTCGTGCTTTGTTATTTTTGCACAGGAATGGGGGAAACTGGGGCCTCTGTTAGGACAGCATCACTGCGGGACATGTGCAGCTCCCAGTACAGGCACGCGTTTGGCCGTGGCCAGGTTTGGTTGGGACGCACGGGGGCTCGCTGCTCGCTGCCTCCCCCCTGCAAGCACCACGCAGGAGCTCCATCCGCCTTTCCCAACAGCTCAGAGCACTTCTTAGGATGATTTGGCACAACTAATGCCTCCCAGCAGATGCGCCCCATCCCGCTGGGATGTGCTCAGCCCGGGGCAGGAGGCAGCCGCACGCAGCCGCCAGGGAGAGCAGGAAGGAGCCGGTGGCCCCGTGGCCAGCTGAGGACGCGGGGAGCAGCCCCCCTGCTGCCAACAGCCCGCACGGGGGGCTCGCAGAGGGCCCTGGGGGGAGCACAGCTGAGCCGTCACCTGTTGGAGCTCAGACGGCCGCAGCTGCGCCCGGCAGCTTTGAACCCGCTGGATTAGGCAGACAAGAGTCCCCCGCACGCACTTGTGCTCCGCATGCCAATGCCTTCCTCCTCCTCCTCCTCCTCCTCCTCCCAGCACCAGCACGCTGCTGGAGCTGGCGCAAGCCCGCAGCCTCCCCGACCCAAAGTCTCATCCGTGTTGGAGCAGCAGAGGTGTGTGGAATTCAGATGATTTCACAAAACGCACCGTGCCTGGGGAGCACATCATGCAGACATCGCGTCCAGGGTCCGCATCGAGCCTCTCTTTTGTTTTTGGCCCCAAAGTGAGCAAAACGTGGTGTTTCCAGGAAAAGCTGATGGCTCAGCTGGCCGGGAGCCCACCGCCACTGTCTGCGTGGGTAAAATCATGGGAAATCTGGGAGAAAAAAAAAAAAAAAAGTTATGTATTTTAACTGGGAGAGCCAGCATGTAGTCACAGCCCAGTGCTCAACTGCAGTTTTTCAGCCCTTTCCCATCACCTTCCCACCCCCGTTGTGGTGGGACTCACAAATCATCTGCACCCTCCTTTCCCTGTTTTGTCTCGCCCTCCTCCACCAGGCATCCAAAACCCCGGAGGTGGTCCAATTCTGCCGTCGGACAGCAGCAGCCCAGATGCCCCTGAGCCCTGGCAGAGCTCAGCACAGCTTTGTGGGGACACAGAGGCTGGGAGCTGCCCCCGCTTCTCATTCCCTGGTTGAACGTTGCGGTGCTGCTCGAGCTTCAGACAAACCCAAAGCCCATGAGGTTGGTGGAAGCAGGTCTGAGGATGGCCTCGGTCCCCAGGTGCGTTGCTCAGGATTTGCCCTCTGCCAGTAAAAGCAGAGAGGGATCGGTTTGGGTCTGGGTTGCTGGGTTTTTATGTTTTTCAAGCTTTCTTCCCCGCGCTGTACTTTTAAAATTGACGAGTTTTGCTATCTGTTCCCCACGCTCATGCTTTTGGTCTATTTAAGAGCAAGACTGTAACATTAAGGTGATTTATAGCAAGCTCTGGAGTGGAAGGGCAGAGAGCTGGGTATTTTTTTCCTTTTCCTCAGGTGAAAGAAAACCTCGAATGTTAACTCATGAGACATTACAACGACTGCTCCTTCAATCCTTGATTTACAAGCTCAAATTTATGAGTTAAAAATTATTATTCCACTCGCATATATTTTTTCCCCTGGCCGTTTTAGTGCTTGTGAAAGGTGAGGGTTTTGACAGCTCCTGGAAACAAAAGCCTTTAATATCTCCCCGAGCGAGGCTCTCCCAGGCAAGAGGAGAGCTGCCAGGAGGACTTTCCCTCGCCGCTGCAGATATTGGTCACTCCAGCCCCAGCTTATCCAAACAGAGCAGAAAGTTGGCGTGAGATAAGGCAGGGCTAATGAGCGAAGTCTGGTTTTTGTGCCTCTGGGATCATCCTCCGCACCCGGGGAAGATGGGCTGGGGAGCACGGCTGGCACAAGGATGCCCATCGCAGCCCTGCTCCTGGCCACCTCCAGGCTGTTTGGCAGGGGATGCGCAGGGCACTCTGCTTTGAAAGCTCTTTATGTAGTGCAAATCTTACAAAGCACTGTGAGATCATAGAAAGATTCAGCGTGTTACCCATGATGCGGGATGTCTGCAGCCCTCAGCCCGGGTTTAAGGGGATAACCTGGCCCTACAGCATCACCGGGAGGTTTAAGGGCACGTTGCTGGCAGGCTGGGGGAGCCCTGCTTGTGTCGCTCACATCAAGCAGGGAAAACCAGGTGCAGAACTGAGTTTTCAGTAAAAAAGCTGTTTGTTTCCAGAGCACCTTTCCCATCACATCGCAGCAGCCGGGCTGTGCCAGCTCACCCTCCTCTCCCAGGTGGCTGCAGGATTTTTCTGATCACTTTGGTGAAGAACCTACCCCAGCCCCGACTGACACCAGCGACTTGGGCTAACCTAAGCTGGCAGCAGCCTCTAAAACGTAACATCTGTGAAATACCAGTGAGCAAAAAATATCCTCTTTAAAGCATATGTCGCGCAGTGGCTTAGAGAGCCTGGGGATTAAAACCTTCGTGGCACTCGGGAAATAGTGCCAGAGCCCCTGCTGCACTTCATTAAAGTACATTTTTGATGCAGCTTGCCTTATTCAATAACAATTTAGTTGACCAAAAACCGAATCAAAAGGGACAGACAACTAACTGCACAACATTTTGTTGCATTTGCATTTTCAGCATTTTTTTTGTGTCAGTTTGCCATCCGCTGCCACAGCACTGGAGATACAAGTCTGCTATCCAAAATGCAGCCAAACCACCCCCAGCTTGGGGCAGCAGTGCTCGTCCCCTCAATGGTGGCTGCCTGTCCCAAGGTCACCACGCTGCAGAAAACACTTCTGGTTTTACTGGCCACGAAAATGAAAAGTTGGGGTTTGGGCGGTTTGAGTGTCAGAGCAGAAAGGAAAAGTTGTGCTGACCTTGGCTGCTTCCTGTGGACATTTCCATTTTGAGGGAAAAGGCATTTTTCTGTTCAAAAACACACTCTTGGAGGGAAGGAGAAGGACGGCTCGGTCAGCGCAGGACCGACACGAATGTCTGCAGATGTTCCTGGTGCAGAACTGTCCCTGAGGACATGTCAGGGCCCAGATGGGACAAACATCCCACATCCCGGTGGCTTTATGGACACCTGGGAATCTGGAAGCCCTGAACATCTCTTCCACCTTACAGAAAGTCATTGCAAGAAGTGAGCCAGTTTCAGGGTATGAAATGGCAGCTCACATGGCATCGAGTTGTTTTCATCTCCTTCACCAACCTGCTCCTACAGGCAGATTTTCTCACCTAGAAATTTGATCAAAAAGAAAAAAAAAAAATCCCAGGTTGAGAATTTGTATTTCAGGTATATGGGGTGGGTTGGTTGTTTTCTTCATGCAGCCAGGGCAGCTGAGGCTTTGCTGGGCATTGGCTGTGCCATGTTTGAGCCGCTTGATTTGGAGAGTGGAATATTTGGGAATATTTTGAAATTTAATATTTGGAAGAGGATATTGCATGGGCTGAGACTGCAGGCACTTCTCCATGTGAGTCTGTACAGGGCTGATGTGCCCTAGGCTGTGTTTTTTTGGATGCAGAGCCCCTTTTCTGCCCTTGTTACCTGCCCATGGGCAGAGCAGGTGCTGCACTCATTGCAAGCTACCTGCTGCAGGGTGGGCACAAGGAGTTCGAGGTGGAACAAGCACCGAGGGCTATTAAGGGACATTTTCCAGCTTCAGGCATTTCTGACCGTGCCTGTTCCCTCCTGGCGCACCAAAGACCAGACTGAGGGTTCCCTGGGATCCAGCAAAGCCCTCATGTTCTCCATCCATGCACCACAATGTTCGCACAACTTTATCACCATGGGCTCCCTTGTGTTGGGTGAGCCAGGGAGCAGGACAGGGCTGTGGATGATGTGAAGCTGTGAGCGATGCTCCTGAGGTCAAGTGCGGGCAGAAGGGGTCCCAGGGGAGCCAGGCAGCCAGGTCCAAGCGTGGCCCCACCACGTGCATCTTCTCCAGGAGCAGCCAGCCAATGTTCCCACAGCGTGTGTCACGGTTCCCTGAATAACCAAGGCGTTCATACAAACAAAACAAAGAAACCCTCCGTCTCTCCGGAGACAAGTCACAAACAGAAAGCCAGGCCAAGCTCATTGATAGAGCTGTGCGCGGTGAATCACTCAACCAGCTGTAGTTGAAGCAATTTGGGTCAAATATGCACCCTGGCACAACTCCACTGGCTTATCTTGCCTTTCACTTGTTGTACCTCAGCTGAGAGCTTGCTGTGCGGGGCTGTCCGCTAACTGGCGAGTCCTTGGTGCTGAGGGTGGGTACCTGCATGTGCAAATTTACCTGAGGAATATGCTCTGATGTTTTTCTGCCTATCTATGGTGATGGCACTTTTATTCCTGGCTCGTTTTTCCTGCAGCCACACGCAGAGGACAGCAAGAGCTGCATGAGCAAGGAGTTGCACTGAGCTACTCACGTCCCCATGGGTGCAGGGTGCACTCAGAGCCTCACAGGTGTATGAACAGGTCTGTAACATGCCCCGTGGTGCAGCACCGGGTCTCCGGGCAATGACCCACCTCTGTGAGCCAGCACGGGGCTGCAGCGAGGTCTCGGCGCAGCTCCCGATCAGCGAGCGTGGGCCCAGGGGACCTTTCTCCAAGATTACATCAGTAGCATGAGGATGCTGAGTGTACTGTCTGGGAATCTAGAAGACGAGGGTTTTTTTTCCTTCAAGATTATGTATATGATAAAATATGTTCTTCTGACTCTCTCTTTTGGGCCGCCTGCAAGCAGGGATGTGCTGCAAATAGCGGTGCTGCCTGCTTGCCCCGCACCTGGGGCAGTTTTGTTTGCTAAGACGGGGCAGGACAGGGCTCGGGGCTCAGTTTCCCTTCTCTGAGCTCATGCCCAGTTTGGTACTGGTGGCACAGTGGCTGGAAATGGTGTGGAAATGGAAGTGGCTGGGCAGGAGGGGTGTGCACAGCACTGGGTTCTCAGCAGGGGCTGGGCGCAATGGAGATGTTTGGCAGCTCTGGGTTTGGGTACCACCATCAGGGTGCTCCAAGCAGGGAGCAGCTCATGAGGGCAGCTTTATTGGTGCTGTCCTTGGAGCTGGTAGATGCCTGGGTGAGGATTTCAGTAGATGAAGGGGGCAGCGTTGTGTGGCAATAGAACCTGGTGTTTCCAGCCTCCTAGTAGGGGATTTTACCCCAAAAGAGGGGGCGAGGTGGGAGAAGGATCCAAGGAGGTGCAGCTGGGAGCCTGCCCAAGATATGGTGCACACAGAGCTCAGCTTAGCTCTACACGGGGTCCTGGTGCAATGCGGGACCAGAATTGGGGGGACGAGGGCAGCCCAGGGGCTCTCTGTGTGGGGACAAGCTGCTCTGCACAAGTGTTCGCTGGCAGCAGGGGGGAGGCAACGAGGATCCAGTTCCTCGATTTGAGGCTAGCTGGAAAATGAAGGTCTGCCCCCGGGCAGCTGGGGATTAGCTGGGGGGAACTGCAGAAGGGGGCAAAACGCGGGGCTTCCTTCAGCCAGGATCACAGGAGCATAGTTGAGCAGCGGCCAAGGCCTCTCGCAGCCCCGCGCCCCGCAGACAGACTCCACCTCCCGCAACAAGCGCCTCGCGCCGGCTTGGCAGCGCCGCTGCTTCTGGCAGCCCCCTCCTGAACAGCCTCAAAACGTGTCTGACAGATCCAGGGTGAGCTCTGGTCCCAGAAAGGGATGAGAGAAGGGGGCCGGCAGGACCCACATCAGCTCTGCTGCCCGCGTTGTGCCCTTCCCGTGGGTGCAGCCTGGCCAGGAACAGGTGGGAGAAGGGGATGGGGCTGAGCATCGCCCTCAGTGCTGTGTTAGAGAGACAGGTTGTGCACTTCAAGCCCTTCTGGATGGAGGAGGGAGGTCAGGGCATGTCCTTGTCCCCTCTGGTAGCCCAGCGGGTTGCCCTGGTGCCCACTGAGCCTGCCCAGGGCTCCTGGCTGGCAGGAGGGATGCTCGGAGGGACAGTGCTGGCTTGCCAAGCCCTGGTGTGCTGGGGAGTGAAGCATCTTTAAAAAATAAAAATAAATTGCTCCCTTTCAACATTTCAGCAGGGAACTGAAATTTTAGCGCTGGGGAAAAATGGAAGAAAAAATGTCAGTGGGGATGTCGGTGAGTCGCTCGGCTCCTCTGTCCTCCCCCAGCACAGAGCAAGCAGGGATTGCTTCACAACTGCAGTTTTCACCCAAAGAAATTAAAACAAACAAACAAACAAAAAGGGAAAAGAAAGAAAGAACACTTGGCCGTGTTTTTCATGGTTCCCTTCCCCCTCCTTTTTTGATCGTCTCTGTCTTGTCCAAGCCTGGTAGAGGCCGACAAGTGAGGATCTCACCCATCCTTTCAAAGTAGCAGGGAGGAAGAAAGCAGCCTTTGTGAAGGGGTTTCTGAACTTCTCTGTTCTGGGAAGGTTGGAAATAGCACAAAAACATCCTTTCTCACTATATTGTGTCGCTTCCAGCTCTAAGCTCCACCATGACCCAGATGTTTAGATGCTGATGCTGAAAAGGAAAAATAAGAGCTACGAGAGAAAGCCAAGAGAGGGGGACGCTGTGTGAAACTCGCTTCTAGAAACCTGCTCTGGGTTGGGTAGGATGCTTTCTTTTACGGTCAGGGAAAAGAATTAGTGAAGGAGATTGAGACGTTGTGAATCAGTCTTAACTCGGTGGGTACTGCGGTGACTGTTAGGCCAACTGCACACCTCCTTCCATGCAGCTGTGTAGGTTGCTGTAGGACACTGCACAGTCAGCCTTGAGCGTGTTCAGGATTTGTTTCTATCAGGAATTTTTGCTGCCTTTTGATCCGATTCTCCTCTTTTCACCCCTCTGTTTTGAAGTACCGTTTTCCTGACCTTGGTGCGAGTGCATCATTTTGCTTTTCAAGTTATCTTTATTCAGAAGGAGGGAGCTGTTTAGGTGGATGCAGGGAATAGCTGTTACTGCATACTTAGTTGGATAAGGAAAGTTAAGTGTGAAACTCTTCTGTATTGTCCCTTTCCCCTCTCTAGGGCAGCGAACCCTGTGTTGGGGTGACAGTAGGAGCAGGAGATGGGCACCGTGCTCACCCGCAGGCCAGGCATATGCCAGGTGGGTGTCCCCGTGTCCCCCACAGGAGCCATCCCTGGGTCTGTCCCCAGGGTGCGAGTGATGCTTGTTGCTTTGGGGTGATGCCTTGTGGCTCTGTGACTGCTGGGAAAATCCCACGCTTTGCTCCTGTGCAGGCTGCTGGGGGCAAGGGGGTGGATGCAGCAGGGAGGGTGACGTGGTCAGCACCCAACGTGGGCTGTGTGGGGACAGGGAGGATCCACGGACATGAAGGTGACCCCAATTTTCTCCAGTGATGTGCCCTGCCTTATGCTGCACTTCTGCCCATCCCTAAGCTTACATGGGTGTGCTCCTGCTCACAGCAGGTCCCTGCAGTCACAGTGTCCCCACACACCCCCCTCACCATTCCCCAACCCTTGCTGGACAGAAGAGCGGTCAGAGACCCGGCTCCCGCCCTCCCTTTCCCCCAGTCGTGCTTAATTCAATTTGCTGCTCCCCAAACGGCTTCCCATAGTTTGACCATTAACAAATGGACTTGGCCAGAGGCCCCGGGGACCATTTGCATGATAAACCTTCTGCCGCGGCGCGCGCGCCAGCCCCGGGCACCAGCGAGCCGCACAGGCCCTGCCAGCAGCCCCGCGGTCGGCACACCGCGGAGAGGTGCCAAATCTCAGCCAGCCCGTGCCAATTCGGAGAGAAAGGGGCGAGGGAGCTGCACACAAAGAGCGGTTTATAGCCCGGCCGGGCACCTGACACTGGGAGGAGGGAGGGCTGGGACGTGCTTAGCCCTGATAATCCCCGGGTTGAGTTTAATATATATATATATACTTTTTTTTTTTTTTTTTTTTAATCAAAAGCACAGCAACAGCTGGGGCTGAGGCTTTCCAGGAGATGAACTCATGAACAACTGTTCAAAATAACTTTATTCGTACTGCTATTAGATCAGTCCACTGGGGAGCAACCAATTATTTTTGATTACTCGAGGCAGATAAGGCTGGGGTAGAGCCGAGAACCACGCGCTGCAAGGGAGAGGGGCTGGAGGGAGGCACCTCCTGGCTCGCACACGCTGGCTGTGATCTCCCTGGCAGGGTGAGGGCACCCAGCCCCTGTGGGAGCCCCCAGCACATTGGGTTTGAGGGTTTTGCACAAGGCTTTGCAGGTGTGCATGGTGTGGGCATGAAGGAGGCACAGGTGTGCTGCAGGCAGGCAGGTGGGGTTGTTTGCAGGCAGGTGTGTGTTGTTTCCACCTACAAACCAATTAACGGTGATGCTGCTGAGCTCATTAGCCTACCTGTGGCTGGCCCATCCACCTTGTTTGCTAGCCCCCAGCATGGAGTCAGCCCAGTGGAGCACAGGGGCTGAGCAGGGCAGGTCCTGTCCCAGCAGCTGAAACAAGCTGTGCCTGGCCTTGGTGCAGCAGTGCCAGCAGGAGTCAGCATGGGCAAGGAAATGAGAAGCTTCTAAATAATTTACCACCCTCTGCTTGCACAAAATCCATTTGCACGGTGGGTGAGGAACAGAAAAGGGGGTTGGGGTCCCTTTATGCTGCTCCGAGGCACAGAGCTGGGCTGCTCGGGGTGCAGGACCTGTGCAAGCTCCACGCTGCCCCAGGGTTGGATTGGGCTGGATGTTTCCATCTCTTCCCTTACTGGGCTGGGCTCCTCCACAAGGCTGCAGCATTGCACATCACCCAGTGGGCACCAGTGTGGGGTGGCTGGGCCGGTGGCATCTCACTGTCCCTGCCCCAAACCTTTGACTTTTGAGACTTTGCTGTGCTTGGTCGCTTGCCCTGCCTTCATCCCTCGGGCGCTCGGGGTTAAAGTGCGTTCAGTCAGCTGAGGCCAGCGCCGGCCATTTCTGCTTTCCAGCATGACATCAAGCAAACCTGAGTGTGCGAGCTGCTAGCCAGCAGAATGGTCTCCCAGGGGAAGGAAAGGTGGAAGCTGAAACGCTGAAAACTGGGCTGCAGGGAACAGCCTGCACTGGCCAGGAGACAGACTGCATGATCTAATAGGTCTTTTCCATTTCTCGCTCCTGTGATTCAAGAAGTCCTGTCACTGGGGATTTTTTTAAAAATAGACTGGATGAAACACAAGACGGTGGATGGACAGATCGGTCCTGCCTTGGCCGGGGGACAGGTTGGTCTAACAGGACTTTTCCATCGCTCTGTTCCATGATTAGTCAAGACAAGAGGAGAAAAAGGAAACTGATAAACTCTGGATGGAATTACTGTTGTGTTTGCCTTAGTCAGGTTATTATAATCCTGACATCATGTCTTGAAAAGAAGACTGGAAATAAATCTCTAGCAGATAGGATCTGCTTGCAGGGGATGAGGGGTGCGTGGGGCTGCAGGGAGGCAGGAGTCAACCCTTGCCGGGTCCCCCTGCCCAAAAAGTCTCCTCTGGGCTCCCAGCCCTGCAGAGGGAGCAGGTGGCTTCCAGGAGAGACCTCGCTCTTTCTTCTTCCCGTGCTTTCCTGCCAGAAGCACTCCGACTTGCAGGAAACAACAACCAAAAAAAAGCATTTTCTGAAGGGTGTTTCAAGGTGGTGTCTTTCCTGCCAGGTCTTGCTGGTTCCTGGAAGACTTGGATGCTCTGTGGGGGTGGCACAGGTGCCTTCGGGGTGTAAATCAGGGTTTTTGGTCCCTCTGCTGCTATGGGTGGGTGCGAGCCCCACAGTGAGGCTGCCCCGAGCTGCGTCAGAGCCCACAGAGCCCTGGTCCTTACTGACCACAAAGGTCCCGGTGGAAATCACTGTTTCAGGGACACAAATGAAATATTCTCCCTTTTTTTCCCTAGCAGGTCTCCACGAATGGAAGGTCTCAGTCTGGAACTGATTTGACTCCAGTCACCAGAGCCGCTGCTACCAGGGATTTTGTAAGAGTCTGCAAGGCCTTTAATCTCTTCCCCTACAAATAGGCATGATGTAAAACCCAAATCCTGACCACCTCGTGGTTACAAGTCCTGCGACACTTCCTGCAAGAGCCAGGAGCGTGAGCCCCAGGGTCCTGGCCAAATTCCAGCGTGGGATTTTGCCTCTGCCCCTGGGTTCCTGCAGCATCAGCTCCGCACTGCTCGCTGCCAGGGCCAGGCTGCACCCTCACAGCAGCCCCTGTGCTGTGGTGCTATGCCCTGAGAAAAATGCATTATTTTTTTGTGTGTTTGTTTTGTTTTTCTCATTTAGCTTGTTTAGCGAGTTAGTTTTGTTTGGTCTGTGGAAACCTGCTCCACTGCTCTCCTGCCTTCAGCCCTTCGTGGAGCTGCCTCCCTGTGCTCCTAGGGCTGCTTCTCATCGTTCTGATGCCAAATCCCCAGCCAACTCACACCTGCAAGGGAGAAATCCAGAGCAGGACAGGCAGCCCTGCTGCACCCTGCCGAGGTCTGGCCACCTCCAGCCCAGAAATTGTCCTGGCTAATTCCGACCTGGCACAGGGCCGAGTGTTTACGGGTTGAAACATGAAAAAGTTATTTTTTTATTTATTATTTTATTTTTTAATTAATTTTTTAATTTAGTTCTGCCTGTTGCATGAGGTGGAGCACTGCGGCCTGCACCCAGCACCATGGGAAGCTGAAGAGTGTGCAGGGAGATCCTCACTCCGCCGCCAGCTTTGGGCTCCTGGCAGGCAGCAGTGCCCTCTAGTGCGGCTGCACCTGCTTGGCTTTGGGCTTTTTCCTTAGATTTTGGAGTTTTGTTGTTGCGGTGGTGGTGGTGGCTTTTTGTTTGTTTTAGTAAGGGTCATCATCACATCTGATTTTATTTTTTTTTTTCCCCCTGACCTACTGGAGCTCTGCAAACGCCTCTCCTGGCACCATGCCCCAGGGAGCTGTGAGCATCCCTGCACCACGCCACGACCTCAGGAGCACCCAGCTGCACCCCCCGGGAGGGTCACCTGCCTTGTGTCCCTTCTCTAGCTCAGAACTGTGCCTGGGGATGACAGGGATATGGCAAGCAATGGATTCATGGTCCCTGTGCTCTCCTGCCCGGGGTGACAGGGAGGTCTCCACGAGGAATTTCGGTGCAGATGTTTAATAACAGCGGGACACGTGAAGTCTTGTTCGCCTTCACGGCTATCGGTGCTGCTCAGCCACGCACACGGTTGTTTTCCTTGGCTCTGACAGAGAAATGCGCTCCTCGAGGACTTTTCATTAAGCAAAAATTTATGAGAGAGGATGAAAATTATGTTTTACTGTCTGAGGGCTCAGTCAGTGCTGTTTCTTCAGACGTTTTAGTAATTCGTCTTGGCAAGGACCTAGAAAATGTCTCCAGTGGAACAGAAATTTCCCTTGGACGCTTGGAGTCGCTCGCATCGGCCGGTCCCGTCCCCAGCGTGGACCGCTGCCCGGATTAACGACCTGCCCCCCCGGGAGCCGAAACAAAAGCGAAACACCTCGCAATTTATGTCCAGTGAAAAATAACGTGCACATGATGTAAAGCGTTATTGGGATTTGATGCTAATTTTAGTGGTCACCTTGGCTGCGTTTGAGGAAGTTGCCGGCGCTGCCAAGAGCAAATTTACCTGATGATGAATGAGGAATCAGAGCACAAAATAAATAAATATCAGCAACACCTTTTTTTTTCCCTGCTTTTTTGGCAGGTTGGTGTCATCCAAGGTCACACATTTGTGCATTAGGAGAACTACTGCCAGAGCTTAGCACTTTAAAGTCATTTCTGAGTGAAGAGCAGCATCTTTAAGGGCTGAGTCTTAAAAAAAGAGTCCAAAACATTCTCCCAAAAATTCTTGCCATTGGCTAGGTTTGCACATAAGGTGTTAATCTTCTTCCCTCCTTGTGTTCCTTCTTAGGCTTGGAAGCAGCTTGCTAGGAATTTCTGCAAAAATTCCTTGTTTTCCTCCTTGAATCCAGGGCTGAAAGCACCCACAGCAGCCCTGACCTGGAGAGGGGCAGGGCAGGGCGTCCTGCAGGGGAGGAGGTCAGGCCACAGGGTGCCCCTTGTTCTCCTCTCCATGGGAAGACCTCTCTAAACTTTGGTTTTCTGTGCTCTAAATGGAGAGAAGGAGGATTTTCTGTTTGTTTTTCAACAAATCGCAACAAGCAGGAAAATCTTTTGTTTCCATCAGCGCTTTTCTCAGACAGAGCCCGTGTCCCAGCCAGCTCCTGGCACGAACTCAGGGCTGGAGCCAGGCTCTGCTGAAGCGAGCAGCACATCCCAGGGCTGCCTGAAGCACCCCAAGGTATTTCAGCTCCACGCTGAGGTGCCCTGCCACTGTCGGAGGACAGACCCAGGACCTGGGGGAAATACAGCCATCCCAGCGTTTTTGTGATTTCTTTTATTACTTTGTCTTCCCACAGCAAATCAGGAGGGAGGTCAGGAAGAACGAGTGTTTTCAGGCTCCCAGCACTGCGACGACAGAAAGCAGACCTCTGAATGCTCGCCCCTCTGCAAGCTTCCAAAATCCAGTGCAAGCCCTGGGCAAGTCACAGCTACAGAAGGGCTTGCAACCAAAACCAACACAAGCCTTCCTGAATGACCCCTGCTCCTGGGGTTCAGAGGGCAGCAAGTGTCACTGCCCTGGCTCCCAAGCTGTTGCTAATTACTGAAAGCATCTCTAATAAACCAGGAAGCTCCCCGTTAGAAACCACAAGCCTTATTTGCATGTAGTACCAAGCATTCTGTGGTTTCAGAGATGGCCTTCCAAGATGTGCTTTTTTAAAATTTTGTTTTGTTTGTTTTTATTATTTTATTTATTTTTTTCCTCCCAAAGAGGATGCAGGAAGGGGATGTGTAAGGCTGCCGAAATAACGCAGCCTATGCAGGGAGGCAGAGGGGACGTTTGCATTGCGTTAAGCAGGTTCCTCGGTGGAGACGAGGCACGGCTGAATTTATAGCAACCCTCAGAAGAGAATGATAAATGGAAGCTGTAATTTTTATTGGGGAGGGGGACAGATCATGGGTGAGGGAACAAAATAATAAAAAAAGCATAAATTAGAAGCGCAGCTTGACGGCTGGGAGTCGAAAGTGTTTGGCTCGTATATAATGTGCGTTTCTTGTGGAACATGATCCAGCCCAGCGCATGGAAATTACCTGCAAAAAGACTTTCTATTAAGTCATATTACTGTGAACTCTCTCTACAAGGGCTCCGAGGACGGGTGCCCTGAGAGGCGCTGCTGCTCCTTGCTTCCTGCTGCTCCTGACCCACATCCTACAACAACCGCCCGCCCTCAGCTGGCCTGCGCAGCGCTGCTCCATTTTGGCACGTCCATATATTTAATATAGACAGGATGAAAGTCAGAGTGCAGGGCCAGCACACCTTTTAAGCCCAATACAAGCCCAGTGGGACACCCTGTAGTTCTCCTTTCTCTCCTTAGGAGAGGTTTGGATGGTCTGGGGGCAGCTGCTTGTTCTTGCACCCATCCAGCATAGACGGGTGCTGGTTCCCATCCTATTCCAAGCGCCCTGGGCTATGGGGAAACGCTCTGCCTCTTGGAGCCACTGTTTTTTAACCAGGAAAAAATGCAATGTGCCACGAAGCAGCACTGCAGATGGCTCCAGGACCCTTCATCACCAGGAGAGTGCAGGAACATCACTGCCAGGACATGGGAGTGTCACTGCTGGGACACAGGAACGTCACTGCCAGGATGAGCAGCTCAGAGGATGTGGTGTGTGCCCCTGCCCATCCCAACGCCAGCAGAAGTTTGGCTACTCACAGACCCTTCAGATCTGGGTGCCGCTGGGATGTGCACAACCTGCAGCAAAGTCATCTGCAAAGCCTTGCCTTGGAGAGAAGTGTTAAACCAGGACAGCTCCTCCATGCAGGGAGGGTGGCGGGGGGCAGCCTGGAGGAAGGCAGGAACCAGAGGCTTTGGTGGACCCACAGGAGAAACAGCAGTGCCACAGAAAGAGACTGCGCATGGGTGTTTGGTGGGTCTCTCCCCATCCACATGGGGCAGCTGTTCTCCTAGGCACTAATTTCCAGATCCCCACAGACGCGTCGGCACCAAGCGCGTTACAGAGCCTTGATGGCTTGCACAGAATCCCCCCTCTTTCCTCTCAAAAGGACAAGCATCCCCAGAGGATTTCACCACATGCTGTGTGAACGGAGTGACTCTGGGTCTGCCTGATCAAATAACCAGAGTGGGAAGGGGCCGAGCATCTTTCCATGACACGTTTCCACCCTCCACACGTTCTCGAGGAGCAGCAGCCTCACAGCGCCCCAGACTTCCCAAGTCTCGTCCTGACAGCCAAGTTTGTCTCTAAACCTGACCGGTTTCTTTGGGTTTGAGTCCATCTACCGATCCCTTTTTGATGCCAGAAGTGCTTCCCTGAGCCAAATTTCCCTGGTAATTGTCCTTTGGATTAGTTTGGAAAATTGCATAAGCCCTGGGTTAGAGCTGGCTGCGTCTCTCATCCGAGTGCCTAAGGCTTCATGGGGCAAAGACTAAAGAGCTGTGAAATGCAGAGATATAACAGATGTTGACATGTAGTGAAAATACTAGACGCAGGAGCCTAAGATAATAAATCTGAAAAATTAACACGTAGGAGAACGAAAAAAGGAGCAATATGTTTTGGTAATCATTCTGAACTGCTGAACCCTTCTCCTGCAGTTCAAAAATCTCTGGTATTAAGCAGATGTCATTCAACCAATGATTAACACATTACCGAATTTCTCCAGTCGTTTAATAAAAGTTTTACATAACATGCAGGTAATTGCTTCCAAATGTCAAGGTAACAATGTGGGCTTCTATGGATGGCATTGTTTCCAGCGTCAGGTGAAAACCCCTCTCGGTGCCGTGCTATCAGGCGAGGTCCCGCTGTGAAGACCCCGCGCCTGGCCAGCTGCTTTTCCCGTCACTCCTCCTACAGCAGAAACAAAGAGACAGTCGGGGAAGATTAAAAGCCTTCGATCTGGTAATGTTTTCTCCCCTTTGAATGTCTGCGCAGGCAGCAAACAGGCCTCGTGCTCCAAAAAGGGGGCACAGGCATCAGGCTCGCAGCCACCCAGCCCATTTCTGCAGCTCTGTCCCCATCCCTGAGGCCACCCTGAGCTCAAAACCCGAATTTACCCACCGTGGGAGCAGGGAAATGTTCATCCCAACCAGGTTATTTCCCTGAGAGCTGTCCCCATGTACAGCTGGGGGTCTCAGCACCACTGCAGGGTCTCGCTTGTTATTTCAGCATCACTCCCAGCGAGGTGTGAGAGTGATGGATGCCCGGGGATGGGGGAGCCTGACAGGCTGCAAACTGCGTGCAGACTCTGCGAATTGCTGGCCGGTGGCTTTCCAGGCTGCAAATTAGCTTCCTAAATTATAGCTGGGGAACAGGATACTGCTAAAACAACCGATCTGTCGCAAGATGCATCCTGTGTTTGTCAGAGGCTGGTGTAGCTCTGTTGAGAACAGCGAGGGGTGGCTGTCCAAGGTGCATGTAGATGCCACAGCTTTGACATGACGCTGGCTTTTAGGAAACCTTTAAGTGTTTTGTCCTGCCACGGCAGGTGGCACACACTCCTGCTAACCAGCATCTGCATTGGATCTCGCTGCTGCTGAGATGGGCAGGGCTGAGAGAGCAGAATTGTCCCCAGTCTTGTGAGCAGAGGAGTCCTGTCCCAGGTGCAGACGCTGTCGGTGCAGTGCTCTGTGCCAGACCCACAGGGATACAGCCAGGTATCTCCATCTCTGCCTACTTCAGCTGCCCAGCTGCTCCTGCAGGTGTCCTGCAGCCCCCTGAGCACCTCACAAGGCACCAGATACCCCTGTGCAGGGGTCCGAACCCCACTCTGGCTTCCCTGAGGGTGGGTTTCACCCTGTGGTGACCATTGCCTTGGGTCTCTGAAAAAATATATATGTATATTTGCAGATAGGAATGTTTCATCATTGAAGTCATCTGGCTTTTTTTTTTTTTAATCATTTCCACATCAACTTTTATCGTGAGTGAAAAGCCAGCTCTTTTTGGCACTTTTTCAGTGTTTTTATGAAGGCGTAACAACCACCCCTTGCCCACCCCACCCCATGGCCTTCAGCTGATCTAACTCATCCCATCCCACAACCTCCGGGGAGTGAGGACAGGCCAGGTGGTCCCAGCGATGGGAGCAGGATGGGGAGAAGGGGGCGAAGGCAGGGTAGAGCTGTTGGAAAGGGCTGGTTTGCTGCCCCGACCCTCTGGGGGTGCTGGTATTGCTGACACGGGCACGGGATGGGCACAGTGCAGCTCCTACCTGGCTGCAGAGTGGCCCTGGTCCTTCTGCCAGCCATCAGGGAGCAGGGTGGGAAGGCCTGGCAGGAGGTCTTTACATTGCTCTGTACTGAAAAGCAATACCTGCTGAGATTAAACCGCTTGGCCTCCTTCCCCCGGTCTCCAAGGCAAACAGAGACGGTTCTATTCATACCCACAAGAAATACATATTTCAGCATTTTGTTCTTTTTTTGTGTGTGTGCGCTTTGTTTTATCTAGCGCCACGGAGCTTGGATGTCTCTTTCAACTCATATTGTGCTTTGGATGCGGCCTCTCCTATTCAGCCCTCTTGCTGCCTTCATAAAGAATAACAGCAGCAGTTGTTTTTCCCCTGGAGCAGGGGCTGCTGTAAACCAACGGGAACCTTCTTGCTGAAAGGGGACAGAGCGGCCAGGATGCTGCCATGGCCATTTCCACAGCTGCCCTGTAGCCTGGGCAGATTGGCTTTCCCAAATCTGCACGGAAAGCAACAAATTGTCCTGTAAAGATTATTTTCTTGATTTCTATTTTTCTAAGGAGACAGGCCCAGCTTGTAAACTTGGGACTGACATTTCCTCCTTCTCAAATGGGCAGCCGAGTCCACGACAGAAGCCGTGGCACTGACATCTCACAGGGGTCTTCAGATTCTGCCCCTCTCCCTCCCTAAATATACACTTGAAGCCTCCTTTCCTGGCTGTGGGAAGTCCATCTGGGGGACTTACCTAAGCCCCCACCTTGTGCAACCCCTCAGCAGCTGTCAGACAGCAGAAAACCACGCAAGGACATTTCTACTGATCATCCAGCTGAGAAGGGACAAGAGCTGTGGGCCCAAGTGCCAGCACTGAGTCCTTCCCCCATCGTCCTGCTGCTGTGGTGGTTTCCAGTGACCATGAGTGATGCTGGGAGCAAGAACACCTTGTGGCAATGTGTTGCCCTTGAACCTTGGGCTGGGAATTGTGGATTTTAAGGCGTTTGAAATCTGTGTCTGAAATCTGCGACTCCTCTCATGCCCTAACCTTAGAGAAGGGACGTTTTGGGGTGGGGTGGCCAAATGAGTGAACAAGAGCAGCTGTGTGGGACCTGCACCACTGCCTGGGGACAGCACCTAGGGTCCATGCCCAAAAATGCCCATCCCGGCTCCAGCTCCCACCAGCTGTCAGTGGGGTCAGTTGATGCCGATGCACCCATCGTCTGAGACAGCTGAAGGTCTGGTTCTTCATGCCCAGGTGAGCACCCTAACCTCTTCTTTTTTAAAATGCACCCACTTCTATTTGTCTGGGGCTCCATGTCGCATGAAAGTGCACCCAAGGCTGCTCTGATTCTTTCTGCCTGCTTGCAAAGGGGCAGCTGAGGGATGGCCGGTGCCATCCCCACTAACAGGCTGCCAGTCCTGCCCTCCAGGCAGCCAGGGAGGAGGCAGATGAGGCTCCAGCCCCACATGTCTCAGCTGTGCAGAGCACCAAAGACAAATGAACTGCAGGAAGCATTTCCTCTGCCGAAGGCTCGCGCTCGGGAGGTTTCTGTTCACAGCATAGGTCAAGAGTTGAAAACCGAAGAAGAAAGGAAAACAGATAGGAAGATCCATCTTCCCCTGTAAAATCCCCAGAGCGGGGGGCACTGGGAAGTAATTTTTCACTGAGCTGAGAGCTGTTTCTGGCCCTTCAGCAGACGTTATTCTCTGCTCAGACCTCATGTTTTGGGACATCCTCATGGGTGTGGGAAGAGCTGGCTCGGGGGTGAACACGGTGCCGGGAGCAGCCCAGGTCAGGCAAGGCAGGTCAGGTCCAGCCCCAAAACGGGCCTTATAAAACGTTCCTTGTAGCGCCTTGGGATGAGGGAGGAATTTTCCCTGCAGGAGGATTGTCCTGGGCTTGCCGGGTGAAATACACTTTGCACCTTCCTCTTTGCACTACGCTGTTTTGGGATTTGGGGCAATGGGGCCACAGCTCCACACACGCTGGCAGCTCAGTTCCTCAGCATGCAAACATTTTACAACAGCTAGGGCTGAGAGGCAAGGAGAAATGAGGGGCTTGGATTTGCCAGCATTAATGCACAGGTTAAGAGGGACAGCTTTTAACGGGGAACAACCTCTGCAATAAGAGGAAGGAGAATTTCAGTATGGTTGAAGCAAATCTAAATAAAATTCCTTTCTGGAAGGAATTCAAGAAAATTATTTTCCTTCTGTGTTTCTGTCTCTCTTCTTCTGGCTTATAAAAACACCTTGGCTTGGATATTACATCAACTCTGCCTTTTATTAAAAACCCCTGCTCCAGTTGTGCAGATATCATGCTGTTACATGAAAGTAAAATTTTATGACCAGAAGCTGAAATTAGGAAGGAAACTTTTGTTGCTGTTGTCGTGGGCTGGATGCTGTGGGTAGTCACGGGGGCCTGTTTATTTTTGTTGTTCCTGAAAGGCAGCCAGCCCTGGGGCTCGGCACTCGGGGCTTTTTGGGGTGTTTGCTCCAAGCAGGTGCTGGCAGGGGGCAGCTGCGCCCTGGGCTGTGCAAGGAGCTGGGTGCTGGCCTCCATCATGGCTTTTGTCACCTTCAAGTGAGCAGGGTTTTGTGTTTTTTTTGCCATTTTTCACCTTAAAGGTGGTACTTCTGGTCGTCCATGAATTCCTCCCTCCCCTGATAAAAAAATAATATGTATATAAGGGCCAAAATAATGTTTTGAAGGTGAGGCCACTCCACCAGCCTGGTGGTGGCTCAGAGCTGGGGACCTTTGCGGCTTCATCTGCAGCACCCCGGGGATGAGAGGACACCTCGGGGGACTTCAGGCCTCAAGGACAATCCCTGAATGCGGCCAGCTGGGAATGGGGCTGGGCTGTCCGGAGACACCGTGGCGGGGATGGGGGCTGCAGGTCAGGCCCAGCGGCCCCTCCGTTTCCTTCCAGCCCCAACGTCTGCGCAGCCGACTGCTACCCTGGGAAGATTTACGGAGCAGCAGTAAGTATTTCACCAGCTCTTTATTAATAACGCGGCAATAAAAAAGGTGCAGCCTTTCTTCCCAAGGACTCGCAGAGCCCCTAATAATCCAAGGAGGGATTTGGCTCCCCCCGGTAGATGGCTCACCGGTGGGCATGCTTTACGGCCCCTTTGTTGGAGAGGGGCTGTCCCCCAGCATCAAAGTGCGAACTGAGGCTCGGTGATGGGCTACCCCATAAATCTCTCCTCCCTAATCCTTTCCTTTCTACCATTTGCAAACTGGGGGAGGTGGGGGTGGACTGGACGAGGCAGGCCGGTTTTAACCCTTTGTGCTTTTGGGGAATCTTCTCCTCCCAAGCAGAAGAACCGGGTGTGTGAGAGGGAAACTGGTGTGTAGCCACCTTGTAGCAGCAGGTAGTTGTGTTCTGCAATTAAACCCCAAATGACAGCTTAAAGAGCTCCTTTGGAAGTTTAATAAGCCCACCACTGTATATAAGAAATAAATCTGGCTGCATTACAATCATTTCCAACTACTTAAGCAATAAATGCAGAGCTCTGCTCCTGTTCACCCATTACGTGGGTAGGGTTGCTTCACTCCTCGCTTGGTTTCCAGGTTTGGGATGCTAGAGGAGGACCCAGCCCTAAATTCGGAGACAAATCAACGCTGTGGAGACTGCAGGCCTGTGGTAGGGAGGTGGGGCGATCTGGGGCTTTGGTTTGGGGCCACCTTGGATCTGGGGCCAAAACTAAACCCTTGTAGGCTCTGTGGAGGCGAGGAAACTGTCCGAGTCAAATCCCAAAATCTCCTTTTGCTTTGTGGCTGGTGATGTGTGGGGCTCTGGAAAGATGTGTGGCATCCTGGCTACTCGGCGCTGACCCTAGAGGCAGAGGATCTGGGTGAAGAGCAAGAGGAAGGATGGTGATTTTGGTCTGCGGGTGTTTGTGCAAATGGTGCCTTCAAGGGCAGGTTTTACAGGCGGGACTGTCACTGTCATGTTGTGACACCAAACCACTTCTTGGTGGCTTTCTGCCCTCCCCGTGCCCACTGGAGGAGGGATCAGGTATGAGAGCCATCGTTGGTCACCCGAGCCTCACGCAAAGTCTGCCGGCAGATCTTGTGCAGCCTTCAAGCTGCCACACCAAGCTTCCCAACCTCTCCTGGCCCTGTTAGCCAAAATCTGCCCAGCGAGGGGCACCTCCGTGCCCAAGAGAAGTGGGAACCATCCCAGAGCAGGATGGAGCCACAAAGGGCTGCTGCAAGCACCTCATCACCTGCTCCCTGCAGCTGCCGATGTCTCCATCCTCCAGGCGCTGCGACGGTTGAAAAATGAACTCTGTGTCCGCTTTATCATAAAAGATCCCGGGCTTTTTAAGCCCAGCTTTATAAACAGTGATGAAAGGTCCTGCAACGGGCAGAGGTCTGCTTTTGAAATTGAACAAATTGTCGTTTTATGGTTCCCGTGTGGTGGGGGGGCTGTAAATCTCCCAGCATTTAACGCATCTGTTCTTTTCCAACCACGCTACCAGCATCTCGAGGAGGAGAGGGAGAAATATCTGACATTTCCTGACATCGGCTGCTCTCATGGCCCCCGGGAGCTCCTCGGGAAAGTTTTTAAAGTAATATTTATGGATGATCATGGTGAATCAGGGCCTGAAAGGTACAGAGACAGGACTGGTGTTCATTAACATTTGGAAACTGTGCACTGAGGATTTCCCTGCGGAGGGGCAAAAGGAATGGAGTGAAAGTGAAATAGCTTTCGAGGTAATCCAGGTCTTTCTGAAAATTATTGTCGTTGGTAAAAATCAGAACCGTATTTTGGATGAAGGAAAAAAAATACATTTTGGGGATGGTTTCCCTTAAAATGCTTTTCTTTCTAAAAGTCCATAATGAGTTCCTTAGCAAAGACATTTGTTCTTACTGATATATGGATACACGGTTAGTCTTGGTCTTTGTTCATACTCATCTCCATATTAAAACAACAGTATATCTGCTCCAGCTAATTACCTAGGAATAGCTTCCATTTGATATTTTTTGATATCCCTCATTGCCACAAACCATTTAGTTCCCACTTGATAAAAACGTCCTTAAAGCGTTGCTCTCACGCTGGCTTTCACGTGATGTTCTCCGAGGTGAACTTCCACGCCTCAGTAAATAACAGATCTTTGACGGAGACTTGTAAAATCCCTCGGCGGTTACTCAGCATTAATTACTCGGGTTTTATGAACAGGAAAACTATGCACCGGAGGACGGCCGGTTTGGTAGAGCGCGAGTAGAATCAGGTCCGGGGGTTTCGGCTTTCAGTGCGTTTTCCTAAGGGCAACAGCGGTGCCCTTGTAAGTCAGTTAAAAGCCTCCCCACAGCCCTGACTGATAACACGGAGTCCCTAGAGGTGAGCCAACATTTGTCCTTAATGTATTTATGTAAAGTATCTTTGGAAGGATTTATTCAAATGAATGCAGGGAGGAGATAAGGCCACACGTGTCCTTTGAGCTAGCTGTTTCTTTCAGCACAATGCCTTGGGGCTTATCTGAGTGTACCTAAGATCAGAATTAGCCAGAGAGGGAGAAAATTAGGGGATATTGGCAAAACAACATACAGATTGCTCCGTAATCCCCAGGGTTTGAATTTCTTGGGACTCCTGCTGTGTCCCTGCACATCCTGATCCCAGCAAGGACCACATCCCACCTCTGCAGCACACCGAGTGGTGGCATCTCTGGTGGTCCTGTGTGGGGCCATTGGCAGCCCTGCAAGCACAATCCTCCAGCTAGAAACTGCTCCTGGCTCTCTGCTCAGCTCCGTGAGCTTGACACAAGGTGAGGAGCTCAGCCTGGGCATCCCACACCTCTCTCTGGGGACACTGGAGCCCCGGGGAGGTGACGGGGAAGCAGAGGAGGGATGCTGTGCCTGCTGCATGGAGCTGCAGCTGCTCTGCCCCATCCCCTGGGAGCAGGGTGGGTTTGGGGCATGAAGCCACGATGAGTTCAGCAGCAGCACGACGACTCCCAGCACCCAGCTGACCCTTGCAAAACGCCACCGAGCCGCCACTCATAGCCCAGTGCTGGATTGTTACCACAGGCAGCAAAAATGGTGGTGTTTTTTTGTTGTTTTTTTTTTTGCTTTTCAGTGACTTCATGAATCCAAGACACTGCCAATTCTCTATCATCCACAGCATTTAAAATGTCAACACCTCCCTCCCAAATGGAAATGGAGTTAAAGGTCCTGTGCTAGCCTGTGCCCCTTGCTCTGCTCCTCCTGAAGGACTTCATAGCAAGCAGCCAAATCCTGCCCCTCTCTGTCTCTGCTGAGCTGAATTGTGCTTGCACAGTGCTGGGACCTTGCTAAATTGCAACCAAGTTCGGGCTGCAGCAAGCTGCCCCCTGCCTGTCCATCCCCAGGGTATTTGACCCCATGGTAGGTGCCGTAGCTCATTGCTTCCATGTCTTCTTCCTTCCATGTCTTCCCAGCATCTCCCTCTTAAAAAGAAGCCTCCATCTCTCCCCCTTGCTTCCTTTTTGCTGAGGCTCTGCTTGGAACTTGCGTAAAGCTTGCCCAAAAATAACACTGGCCGCTCTCCCAGCTGTGGGCGTCGTGACTTCTGTGCAGGGAAGGCTGCGCTCTCATTCGCTTCGTGGCAGATTTCGGTCAGCTTTGGCCCCCCTCCATCCTTGCTGGTACCAAATTTACAAGGTTCCTCCTTCCAAGCCTTTCACTCTTCTCCTGGGCTTACCTTTGCCTCGCTGAGGCCTCGTCTCTGGGAAGCCGCAGTGTTTTCTTGGCGCGGCCACCTGCGAAACGTGGCACAGACAAACCAATAAAACCAGCCAATAAACCCCGCGACGCTTCTTTCCTCTGCTGCAAATGGCCAAGGCAGCGCCGCTTCCTTTGGGATGACATTACAGCGCAGCAGAGAGGATGAGACTCGGATCCTTTCCTATTTGGTTCCTGGCCATTGGATAATTTTTCCACCAGTGCAAGAAGGTGAATTATTTTAAAGGGAAAATAGTTACAGAGACAACTGCTGCGGGTGCTGGAGGGTCAGCCTGGGGTCCCTGCTCTGGTACTAGCCTCTTGGGCAGTGGTTGCTCATCAAAACTGGAGTGAGAGCCACAGGCCTGATGCCCAGCTGACGCTAATTAGTCAAACTCTTATCATTTTAATGAGCTCGACATGCAAAGATCACCTGCGCTGGTAGCTCACTTACATGCTCCTGGCAAGAAGCACAATAAAGAGAAGAAGGGTGCTTTGTCCCTCTCAGAAATCCTTCCTCCTTCTCAAAGTGGCCAGCCAGTGCCTTCTGGGGTGGGGGGAAGCCTGCTGCTGGCCTCAGCCCTGCTGGGGACAGGGGACATCCCCCGAGGGATGCAGGCAGAGGCAGCAGGGGACCAGCCCTGTGCCCTGGTCCAGCCCTTGGCTCTGCCCTGCATTCATTTAAAATGCTGTGAAGTGAGAGGGATGGGGTGGGGAATGCTGTAGAAAACTTGTTCGGAGCCTTTGTTGGATAAATCCCCATGGAATTTAACTTAAAGGAGCTGACACCAGTATGAACCATGCCAGCACCACCAGCTCTTGAACACATCCTACCAACTGCCCGCAGGGCTCTTGCTTTCTTATTTAAAGCGAAGACTAAAAGCAGCTACAAATGCTTAAAACCTCTGTGCAAAAAGAACACTTTTTTCATCTTTTCACTGCAGTAGGAAATAGCATCTGCTAGAAGAATCTGGGACGGGCAGCACACGGAGCCTCGCCTGCCGGCCCCACAGGCTGCAGAGAGCCAGGGCAGAGGGAGAAGGGAAATAAAGATTTCCAGGAAAGGGAAGAAGACAACCCTGTGTTTACAAGTGTGTACCTGTGCTTAAGCAAAGTCCCCAAAATGCTACTGGAACGCAACATCAGGCTGCTTTATAGTAAAGTGAGCTCCGTGAGGTTGTGCGTCTGCTCGTGAGCCTCAGCTGACGAGTGACAGCTCTGAAGAGTCAGGAAAGTGGTCAGGAGTAAGCATGAAGCATGTAAGATTGCAGAATTCAAAAGGATAAACATTATTTGATACCTTATTTATAGGGCACCACAGGGGAAAGGTAAAGGTTTCAGAAAAGAAAGAAGCACTTTAATTTTATCTGGAGATTTTCCAACAATAAAATCTAATCCATCATTCTCTCAGTGTGACTGCTCTTAATGAAAATTTAGAGGCTGTGACTGAAATTTAGAATTCACAGGGGATACTATTAGGAAGATGTCTAGCAGCTATGCAAAACCTGTTATATCATAGCCCCTGCCAAAGGCCGGGGGAAGAGTGGGGTGTGAAGCGGACAGCTTTGAATTCGGCGTGCCGAGGCCGAGCGACGCCGAGGCTTCCTCGCCGGGTGGCAGGGGGACTGCCGGGGCTGGCAGGGCTCATCCCGGGGCTCAGCACACCGGGGCTCAGCAGCCAGGCCTTGTTTCCTATTTATGGCTTGGTCTGAGACCCTCCAGGTTCGTTTTGTGCTGTGTAGCCTGGCTTGGTGGTGGTTATTTCAGACGTGCACTGCCCGGGAAGCATGAGGACAGAGCATGGAAGGAGCCCGAGGGGAAGGCTGGCCGTCTCTAATCGTTCCCAATCCTCTGCACTTTATTTTTAATCAAAGCAGATCACTAGGCTGTTTCCAATAGTTTTTAATGGGCAAAAAGGAGCTTCGATTATAAAGACAATAAGGGTAAATTATTTAAGGGCCTGGATGTACATCATGAATCAGTTTAATACCAAAGTCACTGCCAATTACCCAACTGATTCAAAATGAGACTCCATCACAAAATGTTAAATCACAGGATAAATCTGTCCTAGGAAGGGCTTTAGTAATCAAAATTCTCTCAAAGCAGAAAAACCTTTTCTAAAAGCAAGGGGAAAAAAGGGTTACAGCTTAAGCCAGACATTATATAGTAATGCCAGATGTTAAACAGTTGACTTAAATTATTGGCAGCTATCAAATGCAAGATACTAATACTACTGGTTGCAGAGCTATGCCACCAAGTTTGCAATCTGTGGAATGGGCTTAAATATTCCTTTAATTTTCTGCCTATGGATAATAAGCAATTTGGATTAGCTTCCGCAGAATAATAACCTCCTAATTCTCAGCAGATGAGTCTAAGCCTTCTGCAACATCAAAAAACCAAGGCTGTGCTTAATATGTAACCTTTAATAGCATATGTTTTTAAATTATATGACTCCACTGGACACGTGTAATTAAGCCCAAGAAATGCCTATAACCACTCTGCTTGCCTTGCAGACAGGAGAAGGCACCTACGTTGTCCCAAATGTGGAACAAAACTGAAAATCTGTTCATGGATTGGGACTCAAAGGAAAATGCTGATCTGCACCCCAAATTGGCCATTAAAACACCCATGTGTGCAGTCCCATACATCCTGGGCATCCTGCAGCAGCCCCCACCGTGGCGTCCATCCCTAGCTGAAGGGATGGGGTCCTGGGGATGGCCTCGTCCCCGTGCTGCTCAGGCTGGCATCCTTGTCCCGTGTTTTGTTCTCACCCTGCACTGGGCTCCGGGATGCATTACAAATAAATGAAGCAGCCATAGCCAGACCTGTTTTCCAGCCGTTTGCTCATCGGTGTGCGTTGTGCAAATTATAAAAGCTCCCCAGCATGGCCGCAAGCCTACACGTCCCGTGAGCTTTTGTTTTGTCTTAATTCGTTCTTTTTCTTTCCTTCCCTGAAAAAGAGCTGCAGGCACTTGTGAGCTGGGCACGCTCCTGGTGCTGCACCACGGGAAGGTCCCCGCGGGGGGCTGGAGGTGGGTGGGACGGCGGCGAGGAAAGGGTCAAAACATCCTCCTGGCTGCGAGCAAAGGAGGAATGTTGGCAGGGGAAGCCTTGCCACAGGAATAAGAGGTTGTCCTGGCTGTTCGGATTACTCCACATGGGGTGAGTAAAACTGTCGGTCAGACTGAAGCGTCTGATATACAAAGGGGAATAAAAACTCATTAAAGGTCTAAAAGGAAACTCTATTAAAATACCAAATATAAAATGGAGGAGACTCAATCACCCCAGTGCTAGAGAAGTGTCAGAGCTTGAACGAACCTGGCTTTTTTTTTTTTTTTTCCCTGAAAGCAGAGGAAATGTGTTTTGTGGAAAGCCAGGTGGGATGAGGGGCAGGTAGGGTGTCAAAGAGCACTGATAATATTTCAGGGTCTCGCTAGGAGCCTGGAATACGAAGGGGATTTATTCAGTTTTCGGCAGGGAAGAGAGTGCTAGCAGATTTTTGAAGGCTTTCCAATGCAGTTCATGTTCATCTGTTTCTTAAATCGCGAGCTGCTGGCTGCTGCGGAGGGGAGCATCTCCACCTCCTCTGTCCCCACCCCGCTGCCGGCACCGACTCAGCGCCAGTGCGTCCCTGTGGTCCCCCTGCCCTGGCCCACTGGGGTCCCCCCAAAAAACAACAAACCAGACCACTTTTACAGGGCCCGAAATACCCCGGGAGCGGTCCTTCTCACAGCATCTCATTTCTGCTTTATTTGATCTTGGGGAAGGGAAGAAATTACAATGGGAAGGAGCTAACCGAACCGTTTTCTTCCAAGCATGAAAACACCAGGTCAGCCTGTGAGTGCTGGAAGCAAGGGAGCCCGGCTTCCAACACATTCATTCCTCGTGCCTGATGGGCTTAAAAATCAAACAGTGTTAGGGCTGTCCCCCTTTGTAGGGGACACCACTCTGCTGGCTTCTCCTGTGTGGGGAGACCGGTGGCACACAGGCATGGATGCTACCAAGGCTTCTCCACAGATGGGGAATTTTGTCCCACCTCTTCCCAGATTTGAAGGTTTTGGATCACGGTTGAATTCAGGAAAGGCATAAACAGAGGGTTCCTCTCTCTCACACACACATATCTCTTATCACAACATTTTTGGGACTTCTACCTGCCATCTATTTGGTTGAAATCGGCACCAGAGTTCAGTAATTACCAGGGCTGCACTCATACGTGGGCTGTCACCACACAAATCTTATTTCCTCACAAAACCAGGGTTCAAGGAAAAGCTTGGTCTGGTTTAGACAGAGGTACAGAGCAGCTAACGTGTGTTTCCCTTGCTCTGGTACCATTCTTTTTCTCCTGCACCGTGAGGCTTGTTTTTCTTTTCAGCGCTCCCTCTTGGATCCTGGCTTTTGGAGAGCAAGGATGGCTCCCTCCCACCTCGGTGACTTCTGGACACGAAGAGGGCCCGTCATTCACTCAGGCACACATTATAACCACGTAAGCCTCGTTTCCGTACGAAACCCGAGCAGCGCTGCTGCCACACAACAGACGACACTTCGTCAGCCCATTGCAATGCGCTCGGAGGCACTTCAAAGATCAAGGGGAGGGGGGGGCCGCCTTCAAGTCACCGCGGAAAGTTTGCCCGTAACAGAGGCGACGGCTCTGCCGAGACGCCAAAGGTAGCTGGAAATGACCACAAGCCTTTTCCCAGCAGCTCCGTTAGGAGAATCTCTTTCACAGCTCTAGCACTGAACATCCTTTTTGGGGCCAACGAGCGCGAGGCAGGAGTCAGCTCACGGTGCCGGCAAGGATCTGCGGCACCTTGCTTGGGCGCAGCAGGCTGATGGATTAGCACTCGCCCGAGGGGAATTGTAGGTTTCAATCCTCTGAGCCTTTTCCAGCCGACTGATCTATCCCAAGCCTTTCATCGGATACAAATGGGCCTTTGACTTTCAACAGAATGAAGCAGCAGTAAATATAAATGGGACGTGAATATATATATATATATTTGGAATGGATGTTTTAATGGTCTGTTTGCTCTACAGCTCTGCTGTTGCGGTCAGAGAGGAATTCCACCTCTACTTCAGGAGCCGGTGGTAGAAATCCATTCCCCTAGTCCCCAGCAGCCCACTCCCACTGAGCTGAAGTCTTCTGCATCTTCAGTTAAACCTCGACCTGGTCCAGACTGCTCCATTCCTCCCTTAAGGTTTCACTTCCCAGACTGCTGCTAATTGTTGCCTATATTCCACTTCTTTATTTTGAGGCTACCAGTTATCCCCAAATATACACCTATATAAATCTTTATTCCCATTCCAGGCACTGACAAACACAAGCCCACTGACAAACACAAGCAGAACAAGGTTCCTGCTGCCTTTGCACAGAAAGGGCAGGGGCAAGTGCACAGCAAAGGAGTCAGTGCTCTGAAGGGATGGGGAAGCTGCTTCTCTCATGTGCAACAATAAGAAGAGAATATGGTTGCATTTCCAGGTGTGTTGGAATTGAAATGCACTGAATACCAGCCTAAATCAGGGGTATTATACAGTCTTGTCACTGTGGCCGTGGGAGTTCACCAGATGCTTTCTCATTGTCCTGCCTTGGCACAGGATGGAGAGTTGAGTCTGGCTTATGGGCTCAAGGAGCAGAGGAGCTGTCTCTTCACCCAAAACACAAAAGTCACTGACCTACGGGATGAAGACCATAAAGCAGAAGCCTGTGGTGTCAGTCCCAGACCTCAAGTCTTGCTAGGTCTGGGCATGAAACGCTGCGTGGCAGAGCAGACTGAGCTGAGGCGATACAAAATTTAACCAACATACTTTACACCCACACCACTAAAAATAGGACGCCGACGCCAACTCTTCATCTGGAAAGAGAGGAAACACCAGTGTTGCTGTGTTTTGGATGAAACACAGCGCTGAGTCCTGACCATATTTGGCCATAAGATCATCTCCCAGGACTTCTGCATGAGAGCGGAGTTTTCAAAAAAATTCTGCTGGCCAGGTGCCAGTTCTGCCTTTATTATTTCTCCTTGCTATCTCAATACTTCATTTCATCACCTAAATTGCTGTGTTGAGTTACTTTGGGCTGTTAAAACGCTGTCATGCTACAGAGGCAACTATGTGAAGGAAATGATGGCTCCGCAGAAAGTGCTCCACGCAGCTGAAATCGGGCCACCTATTTAGGTGTCAGGTTTAAATTTTTCATTGTAAGCACAGAAACTTGAAACACTTTGCCCAAATGTGTTGAAAGCTATGAAGACGTTAAAGATTATCCATAGAATAAATATTAATTTGCAGGAAGGCATTTTTAATGCATTAATATTTCAAGCAGCATGTTGAAACGTGTGCAGCCTCTTACAGAAAAAAGGTAATCATATTCCAAGTGTTGTTTTAATAGTTTTTATTATTAACAATCCCAGAAAAGTACCACATTTTTATGAATTAACAGCAGTTTCAGCTTAAATTAAAATACTTCCTAGGTTTTCCTTGTACTATTAACTACTAGTAATGAAAAATTTCCATTCCATGGGTATTAGTCCTCAATTGCTCTCCTAACAGGTTCTGTAATACTTTCCGTTTGCTGATAATTTTTAACCAACAGTACTGTTATGGTTGTCCTGAAAACATGAAAAGTGTCCTTATTTCATTCATAATTACCCTATCTGCTTTTTCCCATAGAAAAGGCAATTAATTTGCCAACAGCTTATGAATATATTGCAGCTTTACATCTTCAGCTTCCCGTGTATCAGAATTTCCACTTTTGAGGCACTTTCGGTCCCACCGGCTGATGCTTGCCGGGGCCTCAGTGTGGAGCTCTGGTACCATCTAGTGTTCCTGGGAAATCCCAAACATCTGCTGGATGTGGGCATCTTGCTCATCACCTGCTGGGTTTGCAGCAGGAGAAATCTGCCCTGGGATTTTTACAGAAAAAAAAATATATATATACATTTTGGTGATGCCCAAAGCAGCAAAGCTCCGTGAGCAGCTGCCGTGGTGGTGGATGCTGGGCCTGGCTGGAAGGGACTGGACTTTTTCACTGTGTGTGTGGTGTTTGGGGCCACATCTGTGGGGTTCAGTCACAGAGACCCCCAAAAGGAGACACCACGGCTGTCTTCAAATATAAAGTAAGTAAATTAGATCCCAAAGGAGGCTGTCGTGAGGTGTGAGAGGCGGCCTCCCCCTTCCCTCAGACAACACCTCGCATACCACAGGGCCCTGCAGGATCACACCCTGCCATGATTCCTGTCCCCCCCAGATTTGCTGTGAAGGACGAGGGGTTTATTAGGGGTTTATTCCACCAGGGGGCCAGTCATGCCCCTAGGCGTGAGGGACACCCCCCCCCCCTTGCCCACACCAAAGATGGCGGCCCCTCATTGCCCTCCCAGCCACTTTCAGCCCGCTGTGAGGGCGGAAGTAGCGCGGGCGGCTTCAGGGCGGGCCGCCCCCATAGTGTCGCCGCCTCGGAAGCGGTTGGGGGTTCAAAGAGTGGCGGGGCCCGGCGGGACGCTGAGGAGCGCGGTGGGGACCGGGGGGGGCGGGGACCCGGGGCCGGGCCGTGAGGTGGGGGCGGCCTGCGGGGCCCGGGGGCGGTGAGTGGCGGTGGTCCCGCCAAAGGGGGGCAGCTCCCGCCCTCCTGTGCCCTGTATTTTGTCCCTCCCTTCCTCCTCGTTGAGGTTTGGGTGGAAAAGTGGAGGTTTTGGGGGCTGTTGGTTGTGGTAAAGGCTGGGTGGTGCCGTCCCTACGGCGGTTCGGAGGGGTTGGGGGCTTTGGGGGAGGCGTTTTGGGGTGTTTCTGAGGGCAGTGGGGGCGAGCTTTGTGTCCTGCTTGCTGCCCAGCAGCGTGGTGCTTCCTTCGGGCTTTGGCAACCATGGGGTCCTCAAAGGGGGAGGAGGAGCAGGGTGTGATCCTCATCAGTGACGACGAAACTGAGAGCACGCTTGGGACTTCGGTTCTGTTGGTGGACCCGTCAGGTAAGCACTGGGCTCCTGCTCACCTGTGAAAGTTCTCCTCACAAGACAAATCTGTGAAAGCCTCTCCTGCCTCTCTTTGGATGGTGTGTGCAAGTCTCTTGTCCCCTTCCTGTGTGCCATTTGCACCATATGAAATCATAAGAAAACGTGCATCTTAGTGTTTCAAAGAATAACTGTTAGTAGCTGATAACTTTGTTATCAAGTTGTAGTTACCTCTCTACTCATTTAGACTTTTTTTCTCTTTTATACAGAAAAGACTGCTGTGGAAGAGGAGAAAACCGAAGAGGTTGTAGACGAGGAATGTGACCTCATGGTTACGTTCTGTAAACAAGCAAATGTGATGCCCCACGCCAGATATGACTGTACAATACACCCATTTGAGTATGTTCGCTGATGTGGAGGACGATATGGGGCTTTCCTTCCCTACATTTAAGCCACCTTGTCAAGTAACCTTGTTAACCTTGTTAGCATTTGAACAGCTAACAAGCAGAGAGAGTTGGATAAGGGCACAGCCAGCTCTGTAAGTAATGGTCTGTTTTTTAACTGTGCAGGAGAATGGAATGTGATACGTGCTCGCCCCTTGGAAAAAATGCTGATTTTTGCAGTCAGTGCTACTGCTACATTTGTGATAAACTAGCTTCTGAGGTAAGGAAGAACTGTAGTAAAAAAAAAAAAAATGTACAACTTCAAGTAAACTGAATTCCTGAAGTCTTTAAAAGACATCACTCTTATGCACACTAAAACAATAAACAAAACTTAGAATTTGATTATTTTAACATTTCCTCTTCTAAATGTTCATCTCAGTCAGCTTCACAGTGCTACTAACACATGGCCAGTGTCTGTATTTATTTCTAGTAGTCCAGTAAGTTGTTGGAGTAGATGTTCATTTGATAAAAAACAAATGTACCTCCTCTTTTCCTTGGGCACATGGTGTATTTCATGGAATTGCACTAAATCAGACTGTTTCTCACTGCCCTAGGCAAAGGTCAAACTTTAGATATTCCTAACCAAAGTGCAGGGGGCGAAGTAGGGGGGAGCATTGTTTTGTTTGTTTGTTTCTCTGGTGTGACTCTTTTTGTTTTGTTTTAGGGGGAGGGATCTTTTGTGTATCTCTGTCCTTCTAGTCCTTCACTGAGTTGGAGGAACAACTTTTTGTCTGCTTAACTTGAGAGGAGAAAAAAAAAACTTTTCCCTGTCTTTCCCTTTTCATGAAATAGTGCCAGAATTGGACGACCTCTTCCCTCTGTCACTGCAACGCACATAACAAAAGCAAATTCTGGAAGGAACAGCGTGATTTTGCCTTGGCTGGTGTTCTTGTAATGTTCAAATTGGAGCTCACAGAAATAGACGCAGACCTTCGGCATGGTGGTAAGCACAGTGCACTTACACTGTCTTGGGAGACCTGTGGCTGGCTGTTTGCTCAGTCTGTGGCTCGATGATACTTAAAATCTATGAGGACTGCTTGTCTGGACTGCAGCTGTCCTTGCAAAGGCCTGGTGAATTATTTAGGTAGCAACTTTTCTCTGCTATCCCCTTCCTGAGCCATTTGTGGAACAGACAGATCTGCAGGTCTGGTTTTTTGCTTCCTACTTTTCTCCCCCTGGAAGAAGCGCCAAAGCATGCCTGGCCGTTAAGATTGCATGCAGGGGATTTGACAAACATTTCGCACAGGGTACCTATGAATGTCTTGCTGTTTCTTTTAGTTTTGAAGAAAATGGATGCACTAACAGTTTTACGTCTCTGCCTGCCCTCTTAGGAAATCTTCTAATAAATTTTATCCAGGAACTTTCTGTGGAATATAATAAGTATTTGATTGGAGAAAAAATACCTCCCATACAACATGAATGCTTTTGTCTCCCAAAGTTACCTCCTGGCCAATGCAGTGTCTGCAGGTCACGCAACCCGGAGGTTGTATACAAGTAAGTGCCACCACAACTAGCAGTACGTGTTGGTCAGTGCAGGTTTGCTTTCCTTTAGTTACGTGCTAGTTAGAGTCATGGCACCTGAGATAGCGGGAACTTAACTGAGGGAACCTAACTGGTCAGCTGGCAATTAAACTACATCCAAGTTCAATTCAAAAACTCCTTTATGTATATTTTTAAATATGTCTCTTGTGCTTTGAGAAGACAGTGGCTAATGTTCCTCATAACGATTTGGGAAAGCATGAAACTAAAGTCAATATTTTTACTAATTTCTTAGGATTGGGTTTAGTTCTTACTCAGTGGTATATGCCTTTAAAATACTGAAAGTAATGCTTTGCAAATGCCATGTCACCGTGTCGTAGATTCTCGAGGAAAGGCACGTTAGTTTGCTTTCCAACTGTAGGATGGTCATAATTGCCATTAATTTACAAAGTATGTCATTCCAGACGCTTTATCTTATGGACTGCTTAACTTTCTTAGGTATTCTGGAGTTTTTGCACTGGTAACAAGGTTTTTAAATCAGGCAGAAAGAGAGAATCCTAAAGCTACTGCTGTCATGCTTCTGGGAGCAGCTAAAGAGCTGGCCCTTCATAAAGACCCTGCTTTGTAAGTATCCGGTTCCATATCTAGTGTGTAATCTCTGTTTGCTCCTCAAAAGGAGGAGATTAAGTGAGAGAGTTCTGGTTTTCCATTTATTAAGGGTAGGAACAGTGTAAAGGTCATAGCCGTGGTTGCAGCACAGCGGGGGGAAAATGGGTATGCATGAGGAAGAAATGAGCCTGACTGCAGGGAGGGATTCTGGGGGACAGAGAATGATAAAGGTTGCATGTAGGAGGAAGAAGATGCATGGGATTGAGCCATGAGGGAGAGAGGTGATCTCTGATGACGGAATTTGAGATGGGAACTGGAAGCAGAGAGGGTAACAGACAGTAGATGGTGGCAGGTGGGAATCAGTTCTAAGGGAGAAGATAAAGGGCAGGGGAGCCTTCCTGAATGAAATGTGTGCAAGCTGCATTATGTGAAGAAACATCTGCTTCTGAACTGGAAGGGAGGACGTGATGCTTTTCAGGTAGTAAGTCTTAGAGCTGTCCCATAAGTCTGGTGGAAACTGACCTGTTTCACTGGGAGGACTGAACAATAAATAAACAGCACAGTGTTTAAAGTCTGTTTTTTATTTTCATGTTTATAGTATGGCTGGTTCATACTTGATTGCTGTCTGGCTCGAGCAAGGTCCCGGAACTTTGCTTAACAGAATCTAAATATTTTGGAGCTAGAATTGAAGGCTTCTTAAAAAGCAGCAGTAAATGTGGTGTGGATTAGTTCAACGGGCCAGAAACAGCAGCTTCTCTGCAGTTATTTTTGAGGAGTTATCAAGGTTGGAACCATTGTTTGGGTAGGTCTCCCTGTACACTTACTGTGAGTCCCACAGCGTTCACAGTAGTCACATAGGATGTGGTTTGGCCCTCTTGTGGGCTGATAAACAGCCCTGTGCAAGCACAGATGTGCTTAAACTGATCTAATACAACATGTTAGAAGGTTAGGTACTGCTTTCCTGCCCCTGCGACTGTGCCAGAGGGGTTGTGCGTTGGTTGGTTAGGTAATGCTGAAAAACAGCTCTAGGATGTTTTACACTTCGATCACTTGTTTTATCGATTATTAGCGTGATAGCTCCCAATGCTTTTTAAGAAAAGTGTTGTCTCAAACAGTTGTGTACAGAGAAGGTAAAAATGCAGGAAAAACAAAACAAAAAAAAAATTAATGCTTTTCTTTCCCTCCCTCTCTCTGTGCCCCCCTTAGAAGCTGGCAGAACCATGGTCATATTGATTCACTAAAGCTTGCTGTCCCTTATTTGTTGCAAAGGTAAGACTTATCACATAGTGCTGAGATGACAATAAGATGGTTGCTAGCTGCAAGCATTCTGCTTGCACTTGAGGTTTGAGTGCGTGCTTTAGCTCTTAAAAGCCTTAAATGAACGTGCACACATCTAAAATAAAGGTATGGAGTCTTATGGTTCTGTAGCACTGGGGAACAGGACCTAAATATACAATGTCAGGCACTGGTTTGTTTGAGCAGGGTGTGGAGAGCGAGCTGCATGTGTGAAGACTGCAGATGTGTAGGGACAGACAGAAGAGCATAGAAAACTACACGTACCAGTCAGCCTAATAAGCAGGGACCTCAGCATGCTTTCTTATTCTATGATTGTATGCAGCAAATCAGGGTTTTTAGCATCTCTGCATCTTAGTCCCTTTCTGTGAAGGTCAAGAGCAGTATCGGCCTTGCTTAGAGCCACGTAAGGACTCAACCCTTCTTTGTTGCCTCAGAGGAGACTACCTTGATAGTGAACTCAAAGCCAAGAAGATGGATTACTTTTAAACTGTAATCTAGGAGTGTTCTGTAGGGCCAGACCAAAAGATGGTGTTGGGTAGCTACTTGTGGTTAGTAAGCCAAAGAGTAAATAGCATCTGTTCAGAATCAAAACAGCAGCCTTGCAGTCCTCCACTGGGATGGAGTAGTCGGGGATGTAACATAGTGAAGTTCCCCCAGAGGTTAATGAATGAGGACATCTCGCTCACTTGGCTTAATTCATTTCTCATTTTAGCTTTTCACCTTTAACCTGAAATTCACTTGCAACAGAAGGTTAATGAATTAAGAATTAACTTTTTTTTAGGAGCGCTCAAAAACAATTAATATTCTCACCTCTATGACAGGTATAACCTAAATCCTGTATCAGTTTTCATTTTAAATGACTATTCCTGAATTTATTAATTTTTTACCTTAAAAGAACAGTAAAAGAATTTTCTTTGCCTCCCTCCCCCAGTTTCAAACGAATCAAGCTCTTCTTTGTGTCAGTGTGTTATCTTCAGTTTTCAGTTAAGACAAAAATGGTTTCACAAGCTTTGAAGCTGCCAGGAGCTTAGGTTGATCAGCTTCCTTATCGAGCTTACAGGACGTTGCTGAAGTGTTTCTTGCACACTCCTTGGGGATCTTCTTTAAAGCATAAGACCACAGAATACATGCTTGCACTGACGTTTACAATTAATAACATAAGAGCAATATCCATATTCACTGCAAAGCACAAACTTACAGATCCAAACTGTCTGACATTTAACTGAAGAAATCTATATGTACTCTCTGTAGTTTTCCATGTTGTTTTTTTAATTTAAATAGCAATTTTTTTTAACATTAACATTTTGGTTTTCGATTTAAAACAGGATCACAACACAACTTCAGAGGATGCTAGTGCTGTGTGACTTCCCAAAAAATTTATATGAGAAGTTTATTCATTTTTTCCAGTCCATTTCACTTCCATGCCACTGTTTTGGCTTCTCAAATAGGTATGTTCTTTGCTTGTTGTTTACAAAGTATATTTTCATACAGTTGGCTTATTTGAAAACAGCTGTATAGAATGATTCTTTCATTGATGTGCTGAAGATACGCACATTTTATTGGAAGGTTTCAGTATTAGCTACTTCCTATCCTGTCCTTACCATAGTAAGATATTATTTGATGCTATTGCTAAGTGCATATTGATAATTTTGTGTTTCTGTCCCTCAAATTGAACGGTAAACTTCAAATGTTTTATTAATAAGTCTTTACATTACTTAAGGGAAATACATTGTGGTGCACTAAAAAAAAAAAATACATTTAACATTTCTTTCTGTGCTTCTAGCTTGAATGTTGTGCCGTGGGATCATGTCTTACTCACCACTGTTCTAAAAGGCCAGAACACCACTGGACAAAGAACACAGAAAGGAAGAAAAATATTTCTGTGGGAAGCGCTTCCTGTCATACAGGCCCGAGTGGAGAAATTAGTAGACAAAATGAAGTGAGATTGGTTTAGTCTTGTTTTGTGTTTTTTTTTTTTTCATATTATAAATTCAACTTTGTTATTAACTGCAATGTAGTCTTTTCCTAACATTTGTAGAAGTTTTGCATTATGGGGAAACATACCAAAAAATATGTATATATTTGAAGCTGCTCATTCCTATTACTTATCAACAAAGTCATTACTTTTTGGAGTTGTTCATAATAGAATCAAGCCATTTTAACGCTTCAGACCTGAAAGGAATGTTGAAGTGGAAAACTTCATTGTTTCTATAATCTCACTAGGTTTTAGACTTTGATGTTTAAAACGCGCTCTGTTTGTCAAAGGCTGACTAGATAGAAGACATTTTAAAAAAAAAAAAAAAAAAGTGTGTTCTGGTCTCTGAGTCTTCTATTCAAAAGAATATAATCCACTTAAAGACGCTCCTGTTCCCAGCCTCCTGTTCTATTTTCCTAGAGTACAGAGATGATCTGTGGATAGCTCCTTAATTCAGATATCTGCTGTGTTCCAAAGTGTCTTTATGGAACTTATTTCCAACAGTCTCTCTTTCTGCCGGTTGTATTTCTAACCTATCTTTGCAATATCTCTTATGTGGGAGGAACTACTGTTTTGCTTCATGAATTGTAATATTTGACATGTACACAGCTTAACGCTTCCTTTTTTTTCCTACCCACTTGTTTTTTCTCTACCCAGCTATAAAGAAGTTGTTCGCTACCTGAGAGCTGTGAAATGCAACGATACCAAAGGGTAAATAGCTCTTTTTGTTTCTTTTCCTTAGGTTTGTGTCCCTGTCTGTCTTTTTGTTCAATGTCTTAATAAAATGACAGAAAGAAAAGTGGGATTTTGGCAGCTGTTTACCAAGTGAAACTAGTACTGTACTGCAGCTAAATTCTGCCTTATTGGATGTAATTTACTAGCTTTCAAACTTAATCAGGTATATACATACACAGTATAAAACCCAGTGAACAAAAATGATGTATGCATTTACTTCTTTCCAGGTTAAGAGACCTTCGAGATAAAATCCCATTCTATTTGTGTAAAACTGGAGATTTCCTTGATGCGGCGCATTCTCTGTTGTTTCCCGTCAATAGCCTGGCATGCTGCACTGCCTGTCGGCTAACGCCTTTTCAGTTTGAGGTCTACCTGAAGATGTTCAGAACAGGCAGTGTCCCCACTGGAAAGGATATTCAAGACCCTGCGCCCTGGATTACAACTGGCAAGTGTAACTTCTTGCTTTCAAACGTTTAGAATCTTAATTACAGCTTTTAATGACGTTCTGAAGTCTAAACTTCATTCAGTTTTTTTACAGTTTTCTAGGATAGCATGTAGGTTCTGTATAGAAGAACTACAGCAAAATATTCTAAAAAAAATAGCTGTAGATGCTTGTTTTTTTCCTTTCGGTTTCTGTAGAAACCTGTCTGCAACTAAACTATTATCTTGGTTTTATCCATACTCTGTAGTTATTCAGGCAATAAAAAAGAGTCTTGGATTTTTCTTCTTGCAGGGTCTCCATTGAAGGATGCTGTTCTAATTAAGCAGGCACTCAAACTCCTTTACAGCAATCTGTCACTATATAGGAATGTGAGTCTGTATTAAAACTCTTTCTATGCCCCATTGAGTCGTTTTGTACGTTATCAGTTTTGTCCAGTTACTTCTCCAATGAAAGGATTTACTGTCAGGACCCTTTTCTCTGAATGGTTCACACCTTTGTGAGACTTTTGCTTTACTTGTGGGGTTTTTGATCATTTAAAAAGTCTTGTTTGGGGGAGGGGAGGAAACAAACTCTTTTCTCCGATAATAGTTCTGCGCTCTGTCACAAAACGTGTCAAGTTTTGTAAACGGTCCATTGATTTAGCTGGAACCTTTCTGACAAAATTATGACAAATCTTGTATGTATGCAGCTCTTGTAAATTTACTGAGTTTTGCAGTATGCCATGGTAGTGATAATCAAACTTACCATATGTATATGTTCTTACAGCCCCACTGTAAATAATCATAGCAGTAATGATCACACCAGCAGCAGGTCTGTTGATGGGTCATAGAATAGAAATAAAACAGGTGAAAAAAGCCTCACTTTACTATAGGTGAGGCAAAATAGGTGGGCTGTTTTGCAACCTGATAAATGAGACTGGGGAAACCCCAAGCATTAACATGTAATTTGGGTGTAGTTTTGCCTGGGTGTTCCATTAGAGAGAGGAAGAAGAGTGAATGCAAGTCAGCATGTCAAGGGGACTTACTCTGATTGCTAAAGTTTGCTAAACATGGGTTTGACTGTAAAACAAATGCTCTGCTGTGTTTCAGCCTAAATGCTGGAGTTCCCTCATCATGATTTTGGGTAGTAGCCGTTTGTTAGAAAAAAGTGGGCACCTACATCCTCTGTCACTGAAAGAGCCACCGCTTGACTTCCAAGAGGTAACTGAAATAGGGCTTTGAGATGGAAGTACTGTTGTCTCTGCTTTATACAAGACATAATTGGATGTGGGCATTGCCTAATCCTTTTAAATACTAAGGTTAATGTTACACTACCTCATCAAATATTCTTATGGTATGTGCCAAATGTAATACTTTGCAAAAATTGTGAATAGGGAATAGATTAACTCTTTTTGTAGCTCAATGCTGAACACTAATTCTATATTGTTCAATGTTGAGATGAATCAGACAATAGCAAAATGGATAGGAAAGCCATTTAAGAAAAACGTGTTCAAAGAGTCCTAAGGGACAGTATCTGGGTGTTTTCTTGACAAGAACAGAAATAAGTGTCTGCTAAGCATAACAGGTTAAAATGATACGTCTAGTTAATGCTATAGAGCCTCACCTTTCCGTGTGTATGCTGTTGAACAGTCAACTGCATCTGTAAAAATGCTGAAAATAAGTGAAAGCACTTTAAAGGAGATCGTATTGGGCAGTTTGTAAAGTAGGTAGGCATCCTCTTTGACTTGTGATTCGTTACTTCTTTTGCAGGGGGTGCTGGCTGCCAGTGGCAGTCTCTTGCAGGAACTGAAGGCAAAAGTTAATGTTTCTTTACCACCTGCTATTTTCTCTCCTCAAGTAAGTGTGCATCTGGCAATAAGGAAATTGACAACTTGGTTTATAGCTCTCAAAGATACTGCAGTTATATTATTATGAAAAGCTGTTAAGAGAGGGCTTGAAGATTTTTGGGAAATGGCATAAGACTGTTGTTCTTCACATAGTCTGAAGGTTAGAGCAGAAATCTTGGATTGTAAGGCAATGATTAGGGCCTGTTTTGGTCTGACTCTAAGAAAATCTTCAATCCAGGAGAAGTTTAAATTCATTGCTGTCCAAATTTATGCATCTACAAAGTGAGGGCTGGTAATTCCTGATTCTGTATTAACCTCGCACATAGAATAATCTTGTGTCATTTGATTGAAATTAGAAGCTATCCTTTGATACTAACAGTGTGTTTGTCTCAAAACTCAGAATAGCACAGTTTCCCAATTTGCTTTGAACAATGGTTTCAGGTGTGAAGCATGACTTGAAACGGGTTATTTTATTAAATACAATCACCTATCTAAGGAGCAATCTTACTCTGTTCCACCTCTCTTGAGGAAACTGCATTTAGGTTATTCTCCAAGTACGTTACTCTTGGGCCAGAGTTTTTCTCCCCTTAATTCTTCCACTTCTGCTTTACTGTGATGGTATGAGACTTCATGTTTCTGTGAGGACTTTGAAAGCCCCAGGCAAAACATGCTATAGAAACAGAAATACTTGTTTTGTTCTCCATCTTTTGGTCACTGTAAGATTCTTCTGGATGTTGTGTCTATCATCTAGCCTGTGTGCTTGGAATGGTAGTGACTTAGTGCTGATTTGATTGGATGTGATATGCGAGTAGTGAGAAAGTGGGCTTACAAATACATGTCTCTTCTTGTGGATATCTCTTCCTGCAGTTACAGCATGAGGCTTGTCTTATTCTCGCAGTGCAAGCAGTACAACAGATGCTTTTCTGTGATCTCCCATACTTGACTTCCTTCCTAGAGATAGCCCTGGCTTTTGGGGTGAGTCCTAGATATTGACTTCTATTCTAAGAGATTAAAGCAGCTTAAATATAAAATCTGTGTAACACCAACCTGGTGTTGTTCCCCTTAAGCTTTTTTGACCTTTAATTTCTTTTGTGTATTTGTGTTTTTTCTAAGAAATGATAGACAACTAAGTTAAATCAGTGCCCTTATTTTGTCTTTTCCTAGAGTAACTTCTGGGCTCTGAGGCTGTTACTGGATCATCTTTCCTATCAGGAGCATGTTCTCCATGGCACTGTCAATCTGATTTTGAGAGATCTGAGTCGGCAGAAAGTAACAATGCTAAAACTGTGAGTAAACACTTGCTTCCTGAAATCTGTTTATAAAAATCTTAACAGCAGTCTCGAAGCAGTAGCATTTAGCAAAGATATAATCCTTAGCTCTTTGAAAATAAGATGCTAGGAATCAATGGGAAACAAGAGACAATAGAACACTTACATAAATGATGCATCTGTTTTGAATATTGTGCACGATCCTGATTCCTTTTCTCAAGGTATAGAATGACCTCTGTGAGAGGAATTGGTTAACTTGACTCAGCCATCTGAGCCTGGGGTTATGATAATGGTCTACAAAATCATGCTTTCTATGCTAAAGGTGACCAGGGAATAATTGTTCACAGATCAAGAACCAGGGGGCTTAAAGGAAATCTGACGTGGCAAAACAAGGTGGATTAAGGTTGTATCACTTGGAGGTGTGAATTTGGATGATGGAGAATGCTGTGGAAACAAAGTATATACAGACTGAAAAGCAATTAAGCAAATTGCTGTAAGACTCAATTACGACCAGCGTGGAAATAGCACTCCAGACCTAAGGAGGTGGTTCTTGAGCTGTTGACGATACGAGTGTACTTAGACAACAATTAATTTCCATCAGATCTGTATGAGCTAGCACTATTCCTTATCTGTTCCTTTAAACAAAAGGTATCTAGGGCATCTCCTTCTGTGTATCTGGTTTGCAGAAGGCCAAAATAAATATTGCGGTTGTTGCGAAGGGAGGATACTGAGCTAGACGGGCCATTGACCTCACCCAGTGCAGCCGTTCACACAGCAATAAAGCTTTGTATTTCTTACACAGTAATGTTTATTGGCCAAGTAAAGGTACATGTGGAATAGCTGCAGCAATCTGAGGTCTCTTTCCCTGATGGGGACCCCTATCATGGTGAAATAGTTCCAGCTGGAAAAAGAATGCCTGGTCACGGTATTGCTATGCCTACCTAATAGATACATTGTTAATCAGAAGGTTTTAAGTGGAAATTGTGATTTTTGCATTCCTATAATGAGATGCTACTACTTGTAAAGCAGATTGAAGTATGAGAAAGTAGCATCAAGAGAAAAGCAACGCAGATATTGCCATTTGTCTTTATTGTTGAACAGATATGTTCTGTTTCTTGGTCTTATGTTGTTTAGGTGGCAAAACCTTGGTCCCCAGTATGTGGGTGAATTCCTCTGCCTGTTCCTGACTTGCAGACATAAGAAGATGCAATCTATCGGTCTGTTCGCTCTGAATATAGTTACAGAAAACCTGCATATGTAAGTGTTAATCTTTATCATAGCCAAACAGCAAATCATTATACATTGCAACAGTGCTGGTAGCTTTCTCTTAATTAACAAGTTTAATGCAAAATTAATTACTGTTTTATATACTTCCTTATTATTAGCAGCGGTAAAGATATTGGATGTGATAGTTTGAGTGGATTTGGAATTGTTCTATGTTCCTGTTCAACTAAATGGCCTTCTAACTTGCCAGTGCCCTATGTTGTGTCTGCTCTGTGCAACCCTAACCAGTCAAGTTCTGTTAGTTTAATGTCATTGTCATCTCACTTTGTTCTATTTAGGTTTATAAAAACAACAAAAACCTTAGTTGGAATTTAGACACTGGACTCTAGGGAGGTATAATGCTGCATAAAACTTCATTTAGAGGAAATAGTTCAAATTAGCTCAAAATGTATATTGTTGTATATCTGCCAGAGTACAGTGGGTTTACAGATGTCAACGTTTCTTTTAAACTTGTAAAAGATGTTTCACGTGGTGAGGGAGTAAATCCCTATTAAAAACTAGACTCAGGAACATCTGGGCACTGTAATGCAAACTGATGACAGGATTAAGTTTGTACTTGTTGGTCTTATCCTGTTTTTTTTTTTTTTTGTTGTTGTTGTTTTAAAAGAGAAGATTTGATCAGCAGCACAAAGCTGCTGGAGTGGAAAACAGCTCTGAAAATGTCTGAGTACTATGTTTAGATTACAAATGATGATAAAACACTGATAAGTCCCTATGGAGACCACTAGATATTCCTAAATATAATCCTTGCTCTCCTGGGTTGTGCAGGAAAGCATTAACTTCTATCACCTTACATCTTATGTGTTGACATAATAGTTTTAAAAAGAAATGACTCGATGCTTATATACCAGAAGGCAGAATAACTGCCTGCTCTGACACTTTTAATTCACACGTAGCAGATGGCAGCAAAATAATGTTGAGAATTCACTTTTTAGTAGCTCTCAAGTAAAAATCATTAACATGTGAGTTAACTTACCTTGTAAAATGCTTTTTTCCCCCCTCTTTCAAGCCTTTGTATGTATCTTAGGAAATAAAATTCCTAACTTCACTCAGTTGTTAAATATAACTTAGCTCATATAAAAACTTGCGGTTCTAATAAATGCCTCTTCTTATCTCAGATTTTGTGAGGTTTTACAGTACGCTCTAGCAGTAATCCAAGAGAACTTGATTAGATCCTTTTTGTTATGGTCTATCTTTGTCTTTTTTTACTGTACATCTGATGCGGGAGTCCTCTCTATTTGGAAGTTGAACTGAATTGTTAGTGTGGCTGAAATTGTGGTAGGTCTGTCCCTACGGAAAATGGATTAAGAATTATATATTTGGATCTGTTTTTCAGGTGTCCATGGGCAAAGCACCTTTGCAGATTCTTTCACAATGTAGTAAGTATCTCTGTATCTTAGAATTAACAATAAAGCATATAAATGACAAATCATTGATATATGGTGTATTTGATATGTGATAATTGATAAATATTTGAAATATTTAGTAATGTCATTTATTTTGAAGTTGACAAATTACTGATGTATGTTATCTTCTTTGTCTGCACAGGGATTAAGGTATCTGCCCCTTGGCACTGCAGCTCATCGTGAAGTCTCAAAGTTCATAAGCATTATTGAAAAACTATAACTTGCCAAAACTTTCAAGCATTTTTCAACTTGTATTCCCTGGACATACCTCTTGCTGGGTTCTTTGTTTTCTGTTTTGTCATCTCTTCCTTCACTTAAAAACACTCACCTAAGAGCTGAACAGACAAAACCAAAAATTTTAGATTTAGGTGGTGAATAGTGGCTGTATTTCAGCAGATATGTTCTGGAAATGTCCTTTTTTGAGACATGTGTATTAAGCCCTCATTTAAAGAGGCAAGAGCTGTACGTTGTAGGAAAAGCTGGCCTACAGAGAGATGCTGATCTGAGGCGGCGGATGCAAGAGGTATGAGGAGAGAAACACGGACAAAAAAAACCACCAGAAGTTTTTGCTTTTGAGTTGCACAATTGTGTAGTTGTGTTCTGGGTGAGAAAGCTGCAGCAGAGCAACTGCTAAGAGAACAGTTAGAAAACCTTCTCCAATGAGGAAAATTGCCTCTCCACTAGTGTACAACAGTGTACGTTAATGCTGTTTGCACTCCTTGGTTTTCTTTAGTGCATAATTATAAAAATAAACCACTCTTCAGTTAGTGTGGTTCAGCGTCAAGCTTTCTTATTTGCTGCAAGAAATCAGAATCAAAAAAGCCATAGCCTGTTTTTTGTACTTAAAAAAAAAAAATCTATATATATAGTTTTTGAGGTTTTCTAATTGGGGGGCTTTTTTATATTCTACAATAGCTGACAAACTGGTGCTGATGGCTGTCTTTTTTTGAAGTCTGACTACAAGTTTTCTTAAAACTTCTTTGAACTGTGAAGGTAGAAATGGAAATATTTCTAGCCTTTTTGTACTGTTCTTTGCCCCCCGCCTGATACCTGTCTGCATTGTTTTGGCAGTTGGGACAAAGTTGTTATACTGTATTTTGTTATCCAAAGTGAGTTACGTTATTCAAGTCTTCCACAGAAAATTACATGCATCTAAAATTACTTGAGGTTTAATAAAACTTTTTGTAGAAATTACATCATGTTTTCAGTTCTGTGAGTTTTTGTTCCTTTGTTTTGCTTGTAAGCAGTTGCTGTGCCTTTACCTTGTGCTGTCAGGGGTCAGTGCAGTCCCCTGCTGCAGGTGAACGTGGTTCTGTTGGATGGCGGCAGGGGTGGCCATGTGGTGTTCTCTTCTGGCTTGGGCCCGTGTGGCATGGTCTTTCATCCTGGTTTCTAAGAGAGGTGGTTTTTTTGCTTATTCTTAGTGCTGTGATCTTTCTCACCCCATCTACATGAGTAGAAGGCCTCCATTCCTCATGTAACAGAGGCAGGGAAGGAGACTGCAATCGCTAAGCTTCTTTGTCCTCACGCAAGGTGTCTGGGCTCTCCGCAGCGCCCTGCTCTACAAGCCTTCCTTTCCAGCCTGCGGTGGGGCTGGGCAGCCTGCGTGGCGTTGCTCACGCTTTGTTTCACTTCTCTGCAGATGTAAAAAGACAAGGGCAAAGCCAAGTAAGCCATTGCAGCTTGAAGTGTGTGGGCTCCTCGGTGCCATCCTTTTGGTGCCTGGAGCAGGGCCAGGCAGGGGAGGGAGTGGGAGCAGGTGAGGGCAGCGCTTCCTTACCCTGCACAGTCTGCATTTACCATCACAGGGAAGGGCAGGAACTGCTTCCACTGCAGTAAGTAAATAGCATGTCTATTCATTATTTATCTGCAGCTGAATTTTAATGAATTAGAGCAGCAATGAGTAAAGCCCTTATAGCGAGGATTATACTACAGATAATGATATAATCTTTTATGTATGAGAAAATGACTTTCTCTGCAGATTAGCACTTGACTTTGTAATAACTGTACCTGTCTATCCAAGCCGTGCCCAATCAACCACAGTAGAAAACATCTTCCCGGTACCCTGAGACTGACTAGTATAACCTCAAAGGTAAATTGAAGGCATTTTTTTTTCCCTGCTTTGCTCCAGGTATAATTGAGATGAACAGAGCTCATTAAAAATTGAAATCTATACTTCAGAGTAGAAAATATGCATCTAAAGCTCTCTGATCCAGATATTGTATTTTAGCAAACAGAACTCTGCTGTTTTAGCAAGAGTACATACAGCTGAAACTGCCAAACACTAAGTAGAACACTTGCAAGTAAGTACATGCATTGAAGATAAAAACTTTGTCTGGAACTAATGAAATTGTTTGAGATTCGTAATGTCTGGAAAGGGAATGCCATCGTTCAGCCCAGGAGCATAAGGTGCACGTGTGCTTGGTTGTGATCAGCAGACCTCCATTGAGTTTGTCAGAGAAAGATTTCTAAAATACGTGGCTAATAAATTAATTGTTTAAAAACTTGTCCTCTAGTGTAATATTTAAGGGGAGGAAAAAAAAATTATCTTGTGCTAGCCTTACATTGTGTGGCTCTTACTTCTGCTCTGGGGCAAATCCTAAGCTCTCACAGCATGGCTGGGATATTTCTAGATCTGAACAGAAAATACCACCTGGGACCCCACCACCTCAAGTCTGACATGAATAACTTCACACTCAGGGTGGATTTGTATGAGAAAACAGCACAGAAACAAGTTCATGGCCAAGGAGACAGTGGAGGAGGGTGCAGGACCACCCCCACATGTGTTGCCTTGTCCCCCCTCTGCTTCCCAGCCTTGTCTCTGCTCAGTGGGCTGGGAGAGAGCTGCTGCTGTTTCTGCCAAGGACACTAATTAACCTGCTAAATGAGTTTATCCCTTCAGAGTGTGTACCAGAGAACTGAGTTATCTAAAATACCGTTCCACTGAGAGCCTTAATTAGCAGCGTGTGCTGAGGGCAGACCCCTGCTTTCTGGGGGGTGGATGGGGGCTGGTGCCTTGCTGCTGTTGTGGGGCCTCGCCCTCAAATGCTGTGCTTGGCATGTGCTGTCCTCCCCTGGGTGCTGGTGCAGCATCCAACTGTGCTCGACAGGCACAGATCCCCTCTCCCCAGTCCCAGAAGAAGCCAAAACCAGCTGGCAGCTAAATCTGCTTGCTGCCACAGTAGCTCCATGTCAAATGTCCTTGCCCACTCTTGCATACCCCACAGCAAGCTGCCTGGCACACCCCGATGTTCAGAAAGCATCCTGGTGCTGGTCCATCTAGCACTGATCTCGCATCTCGTGAGATAGATCCCATCCCTGCTGGCTCCTAGTATGAGAGCACAAAGCTGCCCCTTACCTTCCTGCACCCAAGACACGTTTCTCCAGCCTCCAAACCCTATCTGAGATAAGGGGTTCATGATATTTTCTCCTTTCTTACCCCTCACCCAGGCTGTGCTGGGGGTGGGCTGTGTCCCCTGCGTGCGGGCTCCTTCCCACCAGTGCTGGTGCTGCCCACAGATGGCACCGATGACGAAGGGGTGAAGTCACTGCTCGGCCACTTCGGGACACCACCGAGGAGTAGCTTTCTCCCAGCTGCCTGCCAGACCAAAAATACTCCATTTTAATAACTGGACTAAGCAAAGTTTTTTTTAAAAAAAAAAAAAAAAAAAAAAAAAAAAAAGCAGCTTGTTGCTGGCTGCCAGATTAACAGATGGCTACAATCATTAATATTGCAAAACTTCAGGAGTTCATAATTCTTTAATCTACAAAGCCAGGCAGGGTTGCTAATGCGAGCCCTGCAATCTGCTGCGCGGGGTGGGCACGGCGGGGGCTGCGCAGCTGGGTCCTCAGTGGGTCCTCAGGGATTTGGCACGCGGGGCACTTGTCCTGCTCCCAGCCCAAAGCCTGCCAAGAAAAGGTACCAGGGTGGCCGTGGCTATAGGAGGGGATGAGCTTCAGGGCCCCCTCAGCTTTGGGATGGTGTTGATGGCTCCGAAATTCGCTGGGCACTGCCTGTGCCATCCCTGGCAGCTCTGCCCGGCCCCGCTCAGCCGGCGCTGCAGTCAGATTGTGGAAAATCCACAGAAATCCAATAACCCGTCTCCAGTGTCATTTTATCGCTAAACCCCAGCCTTTCCCATAATTGTTTGGAGGCAGCGCTGGGAGATTACGACTGATGTCAACAGCGAGATAATCTGCGGGCCAGCGCGCCGTATCGCTGACCTCCTTCAGGCGGATGGTGCCATGTGGAAAAGTCCAGGCGGTGGCGACCCAAGGAGGCCACCACCACGGAGCCGTTTGCAGACACCCAGGATGCTGCTGTGGGCAGCATCCTCTCCTGGGGCAGGGCAGGGGAGCGGTGAGCCCATTAGGAGGCCGGGGAGGCCGTTAGTGCTATCGATCTTCGGTGGAGGCTGCCCACGGAGCCTGGGGACGGACGCCAACAGAGTGCAGGGAGCAGCAAAGCTTTTGGGATGGGGCACCCGGGTGGCTGCAGGGGCTTCTGCGCTGCCAGAGGCATCCGAGGTGCAGCCTTTGTGTAAGAGATAGAGAGAAAGCAGCAAAGAATAAAGTTCTTATCATGAGGATTACGCCATAGATAATGATACGGTCTTTTATGCATGGGAAAATGCCTTTCTCTGAAGACTCACACTCGGTTTTATAATAACTGTGCCTGATAGTACGTAATAACAGTCACTATCTTCTAGTAGCAGGGATTGGAATCCGTGCCCAATCAACCAAACATCTTCTATAATATATAGTACATGTTAATTATAATATACTTTATGTTTTATTATATTTATATCATTTTATATGCTAAATGAGCTACTATATTTCTAGTGTATATATTTATTTCATATTTTATTATTCACAGAATCACAGAAACATAGGGGTTGGAAGGGACTGCAAGAGATCATTGTATATATAAAAGAGATTATTTTATATTTTTTTTTTTACTATTATTATTTTTTTTCACCTCCCTTTCCTCAGGCACTCAGGCCAATGCAGGGCATTTGCTCCCTGAGCCTCCAGCACACAGGGAACCCCCTCAGTTTGGCAACACCAGGCTCATCGCTTTGGGGTGGAATTGGGAAGACTTCTTTTTTTTTTTTTTTTTAAATGGTTGCTTAATATGAGTGGTTTGTTGTTTTGTTTTGCTTTGTTTTTTGTTTTTTGTTTTTTTCCTTTGCAGTTTTGCTTTTACTTCAATTATGGTGATTTTAATCAGTTAACAACACAGTGTGGCTTTATCTTTTTCCTCCCTGTAAGTTACACTAATTGCTGCTTTTTAATGCTCTTGTTGTTCAACATGTGCTTCCCCTGACCTTCACCCTGGCCAAATATTTAGTTTCCAACTGCTCAGCTTTTGCAATTGTTTTATTATTATTATTGTTATTGTTATTTATTTATTTATTTTCTTTTTTTTTTCTTTTTTTCTTTTTCCTTTTTTTCTTTTTAGTAAGCCATTCCCATGTGCACCCCTGCAAATCCCTGCCTCCTGGCCCTGCCAGCACCAGCAAAGTGGCAAGATAAAGTGGGAAAATGCAAGAAAACCAGGGGCAGCACACAGCCACCAGCCAGGAGAAAGCAATGGCATGGGGCTGGGGTCTGCATCTGGGGGGGGTCCTTGCTGATGACACCCAGGAAGGCTTTGCAAGGATTCAGGCAGGGATGCGGGCAGAGATGCGGGCAGGGATGTGGGCAGGGATGCAGGCACAGATATGTGCACAGATAGGAGCAGGGACACGGGCAGGGATGCAGACACTCCCTGGGGTGCTGCTATGTCCCAGCTCGTGTCCCACTCGTGTCCCCCCGGGGCCCATCCAGCCCTTACAGCGCAGCCAAGGCCGGGGTAGCCGCGTTTCGGCAGCACGGCCGCCGCAGCCCCGGTCCCAGCACGCTGCCTTCGTCCCGGAGCTCACGTTCAGCGGAGCCAAATCCCCCGGGAGCAGCAGGGGGGGGAGGACGCTCTCATTATCCGGCTCTTGCCGTGTCGGAGGCAGCTGGACGGGCCGTGCATTAATAGATTACACAGAGGATTTGGGCTTGCTGACAGCGAGGGCAGCGCTAGCGGGAGGCGAGGCCAGCGCAGCTTGCCGAGCCGGCGGGGACGGACGCAGCCCCCGCTCCTGCTAACACCTTTTCCAGCCGAGGTAGGTGGAGAGCTCGGCCGTGGCCGTGGCACTGGGATGCTGCTGGGATGGCCGGAGTGGGGCTGGGGATGCTTCTCCGCCGGGAGAGCCGCCGGAGGGAGCGGGAGCAGCGGGGAGGCCGGACCGCGGGCGCACAGGGATGCTGGGCGCTGGGTGCTCACCCTCCTCCCGGCCGTGCTGATTATTTTCCCTGTGGATGCTCTACAGAAGCACGGAGCTGCTGAGCCCTGCCCTGCGCGGGGCTGAGGATGGCTCAGGATGTGGGGTGTCCCCCGTTTGGCCACCCCAGTGCAAAGTAATGCTGCTGGGTGGGCCCGGTGCTGCTCTGTGCTGGACAGAGCATGGCCCCGGGCTTTGCTGGGGTCATGGGTGGCCACGGGCAGGAGGAGATGTCCCCTTGTGCCACCCATCCCTGGGACAGTATGGGGAGCTGGGGATCATGCGGCTGTGGTCACAGCTTGTGCCCAATTGGGTGCTGTGCCTCAGTTTCCCCACCATGTCCCCACTATTAGACGTGTTGCTGCGGGGTGCTCGGTGCTTTGCTCCCCTCACCCCCCCCACCAGCCATCCCTGGGGCCACAGGGCCTCCTTCCCTGGTGGATGGTGCCACTCGGTGCTGCCCGTGGGGGCTACTGCAGCTTGGGAGTGAGGCTGGGAGAGGGGGATCTCACCCCAGCCCCAAATACTGGCTTAGGGGCTGCAATACATCCCCAACAAACACCCCACTGAGCCTTCACCAGGGCTGTGCAGGGCCAAAATCCCTCCTGCCCCTCGCTCAGGGCCACAGCCAGGCAGGAAAATGCTGCCCCCACCCCACCCCGGAGAGCCTCTGGTTTGTTATTTGCACACACCAACAGCCAAATCACAGTCAAATCCAGCCTGGCTCTCCGGGCAGGCTTTGCATGTGCCCACGGGCTCAGGGTGGGTACAAGAGCGCGGCAGCGGGCACTCACCACCGTGCCCGGCCGTGCCACCGAGGTAAGCAAAACCTCCCAAAATCTCTTGGAGCCACAGATCCGCAATGGGTGGGATCGGGAATGTCCCCAGGAGCTCAGGGAGCACGGGGATGGGGCAGGGGGCAGCCGAGGACACAGCACAGACACCCTGCCTTTCAGCCCCCACCGCCGCCGCGCCGAGCCCCCACCGAGACCAGGTGCCATGGACGAGTGGGACCTGCCGCAGTGGAAGAAGGAGGTGGAGAGCCTCAAGTACCAGCTGGCCTACAAGCGGGAGATGTCCTCCAAGACGATACCCGAGTGAGTGGGCATGGCTGGGAGTGACTGTGGGGCTTTCTCTCCCTACCCCCTCCAAATCTCCTCCCTGAACGAGCTCAGAAATCGTCACCCCGCGGTTACCCAAGCCCCAGCTGCTGAAGGCTCCCCAGACCCCCCCGCAGGTGTCCGTAACGCCCCGTGCCTGCTCCTCTCAAGCTGCCCAAGTGGCCAGGACGTGGTGGCAGCTGAGAGACCTCTGGGACTCCCCAGGAGCCCCCCAGTGCTTTGGACTCAGCCACCACCTTGTGCCCTGTCCTGTACCTTTCCTGTAATGGGGCGGTGGGTGCGAGGGTGGACACCCAGAGGCTGTAAAGCGCAGCTGGAAATGAAACGTGTAACGTGGTCATGAAGAGGTATTTCTGCATGGCTCGCACCTTGCTGCTGCCTGCCATGAAGGGGCTTGGGACATCCCCACGGCCTCGCTCTTACACAGTGAGGGGGGGAGAGGAAAAGGGCGACCTGAGCACGGTTCACAGGGTAGTGCCGAGGCCAGCAGCACACGGCAGCCAGAGGCACTGGGGACAGGAGGCAGCTGATGAGGTCTCAGCAAGCTGGGGACCACAACTTGATGGCTCCTGTAGCAAAACATTACTCTGGGCCCACCATGTGCAGGCCTCGATTTGGTGCGGAGCAAATCCAGAGGGGTTTGCGCACTGCAGCCCCAAAAACCCAGGCTGTGTAACATCCCCCTGAACCCTCCCACAGGTTCGTGAAGTGGATCGAGGACGGCATCCCAGAAGATCCCTTCCTGAACCCGGAGCTGATGAAGAACAACCCCTGGGTGGAGAAGGGGAAGTGCAGCATCCTCTGAGGGCCGCGGGCCGCCAGCAGCTGCCGGGCGCCCGGCCTACCGCTGAATGTACACTTTTTTATTAGGTAGCTTCCGAATACGACTAACTGAAAAACCCTACCCTCATCTTGTCTTATTATTTTTAGTAGTAGAAGCGTTTCTTTTTTATACGGGCTGCCTGGGAAAACAGACACGGGGTGGGCAGGGTGGCCGAGAGGCATGGGGTGAAGCAGAGGAGCGAGGGTGTCTCGGGCTGGTACAGACTGCCACATACCTCTGCCCCCCTTCTGTAAACATGACTGATTTTTCAACTTGTAAAGGAAAAAAAAAAAACTTTTATAAAACATTTACAATGATTTTACTCTTTTGTATCTTGTAGGCTATGCAGTTTTGCAGCACAACAGGCAAAACATGGCAACTAAGGGTTTATAAATGAAATAAACAGAGCAATATTGCAAGATTTTATTAATTTTTATATTTTATTTTTTTTAAACAAAACAACTGGTTATTAAAAAAAATATCAGCACCATTTGCACATGCTCCATGCAAGGGTGAGACAGCTAAAAGCTAGCTTATCCTTTCGCTCCCCTCTCCAGTAGCTCCTGGGTTCCCTCTGGTCCCTGCTAGAGCAGGTCCTTGATGTAGAGATTCCTCCTGACAGCGTTTGAAACCCCTTCGTTGAATCGGAACCAGACGTCGCTGTTGCCCACGGCCTTTCCCATCTGTCTCTCGATTGAATCTTGCTCGGAGGGCTGAGCGGCTGCAGGGCAGGGACAGGGGGGGAAGATTGGGGATAAGGAACGTGGAGGAACTCCCCCCCTTTATTCATGAGCCCCACTGATGCTGAGAGGGGAGCTCACACCATGCACAGGAGTGTTTGCAGGCACACAAGACTCAGCTCCCACAGACACTTGCAGGACCCCAAACCCCTGCTCCCCAGCTCAGTTCATTTCCCAGTTTCCCTTCCCACCCCACCAGCATTCCCCAGGGCTGGGGATAGGGCTTAGGGACAGAACACCCCTTTGGGCACCCGTGGGTGTGGGGTCCAAGCACTGCAAATACAGGGACCCCCAGCAGCACCTGTGTGCACCCCATCCCCCTGCCACCTACCTGGGGCTGTGGACACCCTCTGCCGCAGAATCGGCCGCCCGAAGAAGTCGGTCTCAGGCTGTGGAAAACAAACAAGGTGGGGGTCAGCACAGCCCTGCCCGTGCCTGCTCCAACCCCCAGCGCAGGAGCAGGAAGCCACCGAGCAGGAGCTGAATGCAAATCCCGCAGAAAGGGCGAGTGGCCTTGGTAAAATGCAAACAACATTCAAAATCAGTAGGAAAAGACAAATGTTAGGGGTTGCTGTGCTAAACGGGGCTTTGCTGAGGGCTGAAGTCTGAAGTTCAGCCCAGGACAAGGGGCGGTGGCGCGGGACCAGGAGAGCCCCACGGTGTCCAGTTGGTCCCTGGTGCTGCTCCGGCTGCTCCCCATTGACCTCCCCAGCTGCAGCCAGATGGGGTTTGGGTGCTTCGATACAGATGTACGTGGGCTGTGCTGAAGGCACTGCCACATCTCCCGTCCCCACAGATGGGGCCTTCAGGGGATGTGCTGCAGGCTCCCCCTCCCCAGGCACTGATGTCCCCAGGTGCAGGGAACAGAGCAGCCGCGGGGGTTTCATGGCCAGATGGCTGCAGCAGAAACACCCCAGGGACACATCGCAGGGCCCACTGATGGGTAAAGGCCCCTCCGACCTTACTGCTGATAACTGTCCCCCACCCCTCACCTTGTCCTCCACCGCTGCCCTCCTCACGATGTGCTCCAGGCGCTGCTGGTGGTTTTGGGGTGCTGCCGGCCCTGTGTCCTTTCTCTCATCCGGCTCATCGGGGCCTCTTGCTGGCTCCTGTTGGGGGGAATACCCCTGAGCACATCCCCTCAGGGCTACTCCTGGGTGTCCAGACCAGGGAGGAAGCCCCCAGCTGAGGACCTCTGCCTTTCTCCAACACACAAACACCCAAGTGTTCCCATCTGGGAAACGCAGGAGGATTTCTAAGGGTTTTGTTACAGATATAGTCATCTTCAGGCTGTAGTCTGGGGTCTATTTGCTGCCTATTTGGATAACAATACTTTGTTATACATGTTTTTCACCATGTTGTCTCCCAGCAGCAGCTCCAGATTAGCCCAACGCAGTGCTTTGGGCATGCTGTGTGCGCTGCCTCTTTGCCTGGGACTTTGTGGTTGGCACCGCGTAAACAAGAAGCCTTCAGAGATGTTTTTACACCATCTCCCTGCCACAAGTATCCCCTGAGGAACTGCCTCTGCTGCAAGAAGGGGCTCCCAGGGACCAATTATCCCCCTGGCACCAGGGCAAGGCAGTCAGCAGTTACACAACCCTCACCAGGGCCGTTTCTCAGCCTCCACATTTGCCCACTTCCACCTCCTCCTGCCTCATGCCCACTGCTCCGTGCAGCAGAGGGTTTTGGCAGTGGGCTCTGCTCCTCCTGGGGTGCTCTGGCATCCTTGGGAAGATCAAAGTGAAGCAACAGGATCATACAGATAGGAAAGAGCAGGTTGGCTCCTTCACTGATGTGTATCAGTCACAGCCAGGTCAACTAAAATTCCCATCCCTAGCTAGGTGAAGGGTTTAAAGCTCATACTTAGAGTATTTCCAGAATTCATGCAAGAAGATGAGCTGTTTGGGCTTGGATGTGCTGCCCTGCGCCTGCTGTCAGCCCAAGGCAGATGTGCAGGGGCAGGGGGGGCAGGCTGTGGGGACCCAGGGGGTTAATCCTGGATTTCCACAGGCAGAGCAAAAGCCATCAGCGTGCTCGTGCCTCTGCTGCCATCAGCAGGCAGAGGCGGCTGGTAGGGGCAGGGATGGTGGGCAGGGGCATTGGGTAACCCCAGAGAGTGGGGCAGGGGGACACAGACAAGACGTCCTCCCAGGCCCTCTCCAGCTGCAGTTGGACCCCATAGCAGGGTCTGTGCATGCACTGACAACCACCTCCTGCTTTGGGAAGACCCCGTCCCCACACCAACCCTAAGGACTTCATTCATCCCCATCACCCAGCTGCACCCCAGGCGATGGACACACCACTAAGGGCCCCCTGAAAGCCCACCCTCCCCTGCTCTCCCCCTCCGTACCTCGCTGAGGTTTCGTGCCTGCAGCAGAGCCTCCATCCTCCTCATCTTTTCCAGCTCGATCTCCCTGGCGATGAGCTGCTTGGCCTGGTAGGTCAGCTGCTTGCGAGCCGGCAGGTCCGGGAACCGGCAGACGTCCTCCACGTTCCTTCAGCAGCAGCAGCCAGGTGCACGGGGGCAAGGAGGAGAGAAAATAAATCCATCACCGTGCACGGTGAGACCTGCAGCACTGCCAGCCCTGTCCCCTTTCTGTCCCACCCCGGGGCATGTTCCCCACCGCTGCCCTCCCAGTGGGCACCGGCAGCGTTAGAAGATGCCCAGGTGGTGCTGGACGTGCAGCCCCAGGCTGCCCTGGTACAGCGCAGCTGAGTGACAATCCCCGGGAGATTACACGCTTCTTAATCTTGGTTTGAGTGCAAGAACAGGAAATTACACAGGTTTGTGAAAAACAGGCTGCCCTGAAAAAGCCCAAGCCACAGGGTCGCAGCTGAGGCACAGGAGGCAGCAGGGCCCTTGCCACAAAGCAGGGGGGCCTCAGGGAGCCCCCCCAGGGGATGCAACCGTGAGCAGGCATTTGGGCAAACCACAGCAGCTGGGCTCTGAACAGGGCTGGCACGCCAGTTAAGGCTTTTTCAGCACAGTTGAAGCCCAGCCTGAGCACCGAGCAGCCGTCTGGTTTCCTTCGTCTGCCATTTAGACCGTTCTGTGCTTTATTCACATTCAGTATTGTTTCCCTTCAAATAATGGGAACGCACTCGCATGTCGGATGGATTTGCAGCTGTTTAGAAGTCAGCTGTCAAATCTACTGTTTAAAAAAGTCATTTTTCTTCCTGTGTTTCCTCACACGGTCCCTCAGCTGCCTTTAAAGAGCAGCAGCAGTGACAAGGCAGCGCCAGAACAGGCTGCTGCGGGAAAAGCAAAGAGTGCAGACACCGAGCTTCCCTGTAAAACCCAGCTCCTGTCCTTCCAGGTACTGCCATCTCCAAAACCACTCTGGCTGTACATTGCAAGAGAAAACAGCTCGTGACAGCTCAAGAGAAAACAAAAGGTTTTGCTGTTAAAACAGCTCTGTTTGATAGATGCACTGGGATGTTTTTTAGGGGTGCCAGCAGGACACGGCACCTCCCTGCAGCGCCAGGCATTGCCGCAGCAGGGGCTGGGGACAGCTCAGACCTCAGAAGCAGAGCACAGCACACCAGGTGCTGCTCCACGCTGCTCCAGCTCCCTGCCGGTGGCTTTTCGGAGCAGCCAGGCTCAGGGGGCAGGAGAGCGATGCCTCACCACAACCCGAGCAGGTCCCCCAGGCGTTTCCGTGGAAAAAAAATAAAATGCTTCGCTGTAATTAGATACAGTGGCTTGATTTAACAGAGGCTAATTTCTGTAATTAACTTTGTACCAGGAAGACATTAGCTTTGCTCCTAGCTCTGCTCGGGTCTGTATTATTTCACCAAAGCCTCGGGAGCATTTACAGCTCAGAAGATCCCTAAAGCACAGCCAAGGCTCAGGTCCAGGAATGGCATGCTACTGATACACCAGTTCATCAGATAAAACTGGGACAGCGCACTCATTTTCTCATCCCAGTACAGCACCCACGAGCTCCTGCCTGGCAGAAAGAGGACTGGGCAGAGGAACAGCAGTCCCTCGAGACTTACGGGTCAAGCTTGTAGACGTACTGGCCCTCGGGCAGGCGCTCCTGGTGGTAGGTGAGGTTGTAGGCCAGCATGGTGCTGATGAGGTCGGCGAGCTGCTGCTTCTCCTTGAGGCTGTAGAGCTGCGTGTTCACCTGGGGAGGACAGCGGGGCCCACCGGGGAGGTGAGCAAGGGGAAAGCACAACTCTAGATATCTAGAGCAGCTTCTCAACACGAAAATAACCCAAAGCAGGCTTCTTGTCTCAATATGAGAACAGATAGCAAATGCCCATGAGGATACGACTAGGGAGGAGAAAAGTTTGGTCTCCTATTAGGGACACCCTGTGCTTCAGGGCAGGGGAGCCTCCTGAATCAGCCCCAGGGGTGAATGTGCCGAAGGAGCAGGAGAACCAGAACCAGGCCTCCAAAATCCTCACTTGTGCCAAGCCCCCAGCCCCGGCTCCAGGAGGTGCACCCACAGCCAGGTGTCTGAGTGCCACGTCCCCTCTGACTTCTGCATCGGGTGCAATTCCAAACCAACCCTGAACTGGGGACGTAGAGGTCTGGGACATCAGCTCAGCCCACGCCAGGGCAGGGCAGTGCAGGGGACATGTCCCAGTCCCCCTGGGAGCCACTCAGGGAGGGGACCCAGCACCCAGGACCCTGCCACCAGAAGCAGAACAGCCAGAAGGGAACATCGGGCACTCACCGGCCGGAGCTTTGGGGTGAGGATGTCCAGCAGCAGGCAGAGCACCTCCAAGACGAGGGACTGCTGCCCGGTGCGGCTGCGAGCGCTGGGTGTTATCCCCGAGACCATGGACACGATGAGGTTCTGCATGTGGTTCTGCTTGGCCAGGGCCTGGGGGAAGACAGGGCCAGGACAGTTCAGCCCCAGCCACGAGCACAGGTGTCCCCATAAGCAATGGGGCCAAAGCCCTGTGGCCACCGTGCCCACCCGGGGCTTGCCTCGTGCTGGCTGCTGGGGTAAGCGAGCCGGGGGATGCTGGTGGCTGCGAAGAGCAGGTGGAAGGCCACGGGCAGGAAGGGCAGGTAGCGCATCAGCTGGAAGCTCTGCCCGTGCAGCACGGCCCTGCCCAGCATGTCGGAGAAGCCCAGCCACTCCAGGGCCAAGCACACCGAGCTCAGACTGGAGTCCCGCAGCTTCATGTTCAGGAAGTTGTCGTACAGACCCTGCAGGCCGGGCGAGAGCAGGGTTAAAGACAGGCAGTGGTCACATCTGAGGATTTTAAGCACCATCCCGAGCTCGGCTCCAGCACCGCACTGCAGCCTGGCACTGAAAGGAGCACGGACAGGAGCTCACACCCCTGGCTCTCCCCTCCAGGCTGCTCTACCTGGGCAAGCTTTTCCTGCTCCCCCGAGGAGCTGGCGAGGTGCAGGACGCGGTGGAAGCGGTGGGAGGAGGCGTTGAGGCCGGCCTTCACGCCAAGGTGGGACAGGTCGTCCTCGTCCGCCAGCAGCTGGTTTGGCAGCGTGGGGTCCATCCCTATCCTGTGCCTGCGGACAGCAGCAAGGACAGGACTCGGGGAGCCTGGGCCACGCACAGAAAGTGCAGTGCTGGGTGGACCAGCAAGGAGGATTTGGACCCTTTTAAACCAGACTGAAGGCAACACCAACATCAAATTAATGGGCACTAAAAAGAGCATCTAGAGTACACAGATTTTCTGAAACTAAGCCTGGTCTCCAGCATGGTTCGGGTTTCTCCACTGCCAGTCCTGCAGGCAGGGCCCACAAAGCAGCATGTGCCAGACAGACCTAACAAATTCCCCGTTTACCTTTGAACCCGTGGGAGCTGGAAGATCTCTTGCCAGATGGAGAAGAGCCCCTTGTTTTGGTCCTTCAAGCCGATCTTCATCGTCTGCACCATCTGCACGTTCAGCTCCTTCTGGCCTCGGCCGTGCAGGAACTGCAACACAAGCAGGGGGCTGCGTGCCATGCAGGGGGAGAGGGGCAACGGGAGGAGAAAGGGGGTGCCAGCCACAGCTCTGCGGTGCTGGGAACAGCCCGACACAAAGACACCTCATTCTCCCTCACACTGTAGCGGAATCGAGGTTAAAAATAACACCAGGGACAGGACTGACACTTTAGGGACCTGCCTGGAACACAATCTTTCCCTTAATCCCCACCTGAATCCAGAGCAGGTCAAGCAAAGCAGCAAGCCTTCACCCCCCCCGGGACCTTCCCGCTGCTACAAATACCTGCAAGGTGTTTATGCACGAGCGGATGTCGTTCTCTGTCTTCTCGCAGAGTGCCAGCAGTGCTCCCGTGTCCGCCCTCATGCCCTGCAGGAGGGCGATCTGCAGGGGAGGGAGGTGAGAGGGGCCCTGGCCACGCAGCCACCGCGCGGGGACAGGAGCCCGGGGCTGTGCACACCTCGCCGAGCCGCTGGGCCAGCCGGGATGGGGCCGTGCGGGGGAAGCTGAGCAGGAAAGCTTGCTGCCGTAGCGGTCTGAGGGCAGGGACGAACCTGGAAAAAAGAAGCAGAGGGTGTCCGAGGGTGTCTGAGCCACCCCAACAGAAGAAATCCAGCCATTAACGTGACCCTCCGAAGAAACGCGGTGTTTAAAGCGCTGCACGTGGCTGCACACGCCAACCCTACCATTCTGTTCAGCCTTGAGAAGAGAAGACTGAGAGGGGATCTTATCAATGCTTACAAATATCTGAAGTGTGGGAGACAGAGGGATTTGGCCAACCTCTTTTCAGTGGTTTGTGGGGACAACGGCCACAAAATGGAGCATGGGAAGTTCCGCAGCATCATGAGAAAGAACTTCTTCACAGTGAGGGTGACGGAGTGCCGGGACAGGCTGCCCAGGGAGGCTGTGGGGTCTCCTCTGGAGATATTTTAAAGCCTGTCTGGATGCCTACCTGGGCAGCCTGCTCTAGGGAACCTCATTTGGCAGTGGGGTTGGACCCGATGATCTCTGGAGATCCCTTCCAACCCCTATAGCTCTGTGATTCCGTGTATATCCACACCCAGCCGAAACTCACACCAGCACCCATCACCTCGTTCAGGGCAGGGGTTTCAGCTCCCCACCCGTCCCCTTTCCCACCCCGAGGACGAGCAGCACTCACTGGTCGTTGCAGATGCAGATGATGGGCCTCAGCAGCAGACCGCCCTCGCGCCGCCTCCGCCTGCCTGGCGCCGCCTCGCCCTCCGCCTCCTTGCTGTTGATGATGTTCAGCAGCACGCTGATGGACGCCTTGGGGAAAATTAAGGCACAAAAGGGAACGAAAGCTTGCCGTTTAGAAGCAAGAAACAGGTAATAAAATAGAGCAGAGGATGAGCTGCTAACGGGGCTAAGAATTAAGCAAAAAGTGGCCAGATCCAGGTTGGGCAGCGGCGAGGGCTTACGGTGGGCGCGCCGTCTATCTCATCGATGATCAGGCAGTTGGGCTTCTCGTCGGCGCCCAGCACTGACTTCATCTGGGTGGCAGCTTCGATGCGGGTCTTGAAAACCTCCGGGCTGCGGTCGTCGCTGCAGGAGAAGGCCACGGGGGGAGGCTCAGCCTGGCACCACCACCAGCGGCTTTCAGGGCTGGGCAGAGGCGAGGCTCACCTGGCGTTCATCTCCACCACGTTGTACCCCGCGTGCTTCGCGATGACGTGGGCCAGCGTGGTCTTCCCCAGGCCGGGTGGGCCACAGAGCAGGGCCACCTGTAGCACAGAGGGGACACTCAGCCCCTGCAAGCCCCTGTGCTGGCACCTGGAGGGGCACTGGGAGCAGGGAAGGTCAGGGAAAGTCACTGAGGGAAGGGGAATGTAACGGGAGCTGCTGGAGACAACAGTCATGCTGGCTTGCAGCTGGACCTCTCAAGCATTTTGTAAATGTATAGGATGACAGAAAATGGAGAATAAAACCCCTTCCAGAATCACACTCCCAAGAACCAACTTTCACACTTTTAGCATATATATTTTTGTTTCCCTAGTTTTTATATCCTTTCACTGGATATGCTGAAGCCGGTAAAACAGCCTGGGTAGTTATCTCTGTTCCTTTTACTGTTTCAGCACCATTTTTCTCTTCCAGAGGCAGAAACTCTTGCTCAAAGACATGACATGTAAACTCCTCACGAATGAAGTCCAGACCAACCTCTGATAAAAAGGGCACTTCCTTCCTCAACCAGCCCATTTAATTTGGCTGGAGAAAGTCTCTTCAAACCTGCTCCCCTCTACTTGTTATCACATTACTTAAGCTGAAACAGCAGAAGAAATTAGAAAAATGTACATTTCTAAATGAGAAACAAGGAATCCATTTTTTTCCCAAATCTGCACTGGAAAAGAAGAGAAAATGAAGACCCTGCTGCTCACCATGGTGGTGGGGTTAGGAAAGGAGGCTCACCACAGCCACGTCCTGTCCTGCTCACCTTGTATTTGGGTCTCTTGTGCTGGTCCAACTCAGCTTCCAGAATCTCCTCCGTGAGCTGGGCCTTCGTCTTCCACTTATTCTGCTGCTCCTTGGACTGTCTGAACGGGGGATGAGCCTCAGCGCTGGGCTTTGCCTTCTTCACGGGCTTCTCCCTCCCGAACACCACCGTGTCCCAGAGCTTGAGCCACTTCAGGAGGCAGCGATTTGTGTACTGGTGGCAGACAAGAGAGCGAGCAGTCAGAGTAGGATCTGATGAGCACACAGTAAGGACAGACACAGGGCTCTCCATCATGGCTTAACGTCTGTGTTATGAGCACAAGAAGCAAACCCAACAACCCACAGCATTAAAGAAGAGTTATGAGTGATAACGCCCCTGAACCCCACTTATCCTAGGAGCTCACATCATCACTGAGCAGCTCCATGTAGCGCCGGGGAGTAAATTTGTCCACCCAGAGGCAGTGCAGTGAGGACTCCTCCTTGTCCGCTGCCTCCGCTGCCTCCTGAGGCTCTGTGGTGTTGGTGTCATCACAGGTCTCAAGGCAACTGTGAGGAAGGATTAACACGTCCCAGACCACACAGGGAGCCAGGACAGGGCTGGGAACTAAACCCAGACTTCCCAGGCTGAGGATGCTGGGGGCAGGCTCATCTCCCACACACCCAGACCCACCAGAGCCTCGAAGGAGCCACATCTGAGCGCAGCAGACCAGGAGCTGCCCACACCTCACCTGTTTATTATCTCCGTCAAATGCTGCGACATCTCCAGAGCGCGCCTGTGACGCTTGGGGACAAACAGGGTGAGAGTAGGATCAGAGACAGGCTGCTAACGGGGCAGCAGGGGGCAAAGGCTGGCAGGGCAGGAAGGTGAGATACCTCTTCGTTCACTTGTTCCTTCAGGTAGGAGAGGGGGACCCCCAGCAAGTGGAGCGGCCTGCGTGCGTTCCAGCCCAAGGAGTCAGGGAGCTGTGAGAAGCAAAGGGCACGGTGATGCTCACAGTGATGCTCACGGTGATGCTCACAGTGATGCTCAGCACGGACGCTTTGTGCTTCATCAAAGCTCTGCTCCTGAGCCAAACGGAGGTCGCAGAAAGCAGCTGAGCTGAGGAAGCCTGGCCTCCAGACCCCCCTCACCTCCACTCCTGTCCTGGAGGGATCTTCCCTCACAGCCATGAAGACCCTGGTGCCTTCGGTGGACGTCACGTTGATGTAGTCCTCCAGGATGGGCGGCCGCCTGAGGACCCGCTTTGGGTTCTGGTGGGAGGGCGGCGTGGTCTGCAGGGGGGCCATGCCGCTCACCTCCAGGCGCTCCGAGCTGGACAACAGGCTCCGTTAGTTGGGGGTGAGACGAGGAGCGCTCAGAGCCCACCCAAGGGCAGGCCTGAAAGGCTCTCTGAGCGAAACACGGTGACAGAGGGGCAGCGATGAAGCTTCCAGGGGACCCAGCCAACCTGGCAGCCTGGGGAGCTCCCGGCACCTCCGGGCCAGGCATGAACGTGGCAGCGTCCTGCAGGACATCGGGAGCGCACTCATCGTCCGCGCCGAAGTTCAGCTTCTTCACGGCTTCCAGCCGCTGCCGCTTCGGCTTAGGAGCTGGGTGAGGTGGAGGCAGGAGAAAGCTGAGAGATGTGGCAGGGACTAAAGCCCACCAGAGCAGGCTCGGGTGCAGCGGAGCCCCGCAGAGCCCCCAGCGCACCCCACAACCAGCACGGGCTCAGCAAAACCTACTGAGGGTCACAGGAGGCTCCGGGGCTGGGGAGAGCTGCGGGGATCCACGCAGGGCGCACTCCTGGCTTCTTTTCTTGGGGTTCCCCCTCCCAGCTGGCTCCGTCTCCTCCAGCGGCTGCCTCCTGCTCCGGAACTGGGAGATTTTGGGGCCGGCAGGCGGGGACGGGTAATCTGCGGGGCAGCGCGGAACGGGGCTGCTGGGGGCTGGCGGCCACCTCCGGCTCAGTCCGGGGCAAGCCCAGCGGGGCCACCCGGAGCTGGGATCCCAGCCCCACGTCTGGGAGGCGCCGGGGATGGCATCACATCTCCGGCACGGCCGGAGGGAGCCTCCCGAGCTCCGGTTCGTGCCCGCTGCCTCCTGACCCCGCCGCCAGGAGCCCGGCCCCGCAGTCGCAGCCCCCCGGAGCCGCTCCCCGCTCCCCGCCGCTCTCCTCCCGGGCACCGCGCGGCCCCGGCGCCGGCACCTTCCAGCTCGGCCAGCACCTCCAGCTCGGCGGAGAAGCGCTCGTAGAAATCGTCCCCGGATCCGTCCCCGGGGCTGTCCCCGAGCCCCTCCATGGGGTCCTCCAAGGGACCCTCCATGGCCCCGCCGCGCTGCGCCCCGAGCTTCCTCCCGCCGCGCCGCTCGCCGGCACGGCCGCTGATTGGCTGCGACGCGCCCCTCGGCCAGAGGTGGAGGCGCTGATTGGCTGCGCCGCGCGGCGAGGCTGGAGGAGGAGGCGCTGATTGGTTCCGGCGCGATCCGCGCTCGGCGCCGAGGTGACGCGCTGCGGCCGCTCCGCCCGGCCGGGCCGGGCCGCGCCGCAGGTGGGCCGGGAGGGGGCCGCGAGCGGGGCCGGGGCCGCGGGGAGCCGCGGGACCCCCGGGACCCCCTCCCCGGGCCGGGCCGGGCGTGCGGGGCTGCGGCGGGCGAACGGCCCCGGGGCCGGCTCCCTGCCCCGCTGCTGTCCCCGCAGGGCTCTCGCCATGGAGCCGGGCACCATCGACAACCTGTGCATCCTGTACCAGAGCCCCGACTTCATCGTGGTCAACAAGCACTGGGACGTGCGCATCGACAGCAAGATGTGGTACGAGACCCTCACCCTGCAGGGCCAGCTCAAGCGCCGCTTCCCCGAGCTGGCCGACCCCGACACCTACTACGGCTTCAGGTGAGCGCCGGGCCCCGCGGGGGTTCGTGCGGCGGTGGTGGAGTTGCCGGGTGCTCCCCCCCTGCCCTCTGCCCCCCAGGTTTTGCCACCAGCTCGACTTCTCCACCAGCGGAGCCCTCTGCGTGGCACTCAACAAGGCGGCGGCGGGGAGCGCCTACAAGTGCTTTAAGGACCGGCTGGTGACCAAAGCCTATCTCGCCCTGGTAAGTGCCTCCCGCCGGCTCCTGCTCCTGGGTGTCTCACCGTGCTCGCTGCTTGCTCCTCCCGGTGCTGCTGAGGAGCGAGGGTCAGTGCTGGGCTCGCCCCGTGGGCTGCCTCGTCTCCTTTCCCTGCAGGTGAGGGGCCACGTCGCCCAGAGCCGCATGACGATCCGATACGCCATCGGGAAGAACACCACTGAGGGCATGACCCACATGATGTGCATCGACGGCACCGAGGGTGAGCGCCCTGCCCGCGCTGCCCCCGCTGCCCTCACCCATGTGGCTGCGTGGAGCTGACCCCTGCGGATCTCGTTGCAGGCTGCGAAAATCCCAAGCCCTGCCAGTCGGAGCTGATCGTGCTGGAGCATGGCTCGTACAGCGGAGACCCCGTGACCAAAGTGCTGCTGCAGCCGCTGACAGGTGGGAGCTGTGGGGCGGTTGCAGCGCTGGGGGCTCCGTGGGGGCTCACACTGCCTTAGGGCAGGGTGCTGAGGCTGGACAGGTCCTGCAGTGGGACCTGCGCTTGCAGCCACGTGGTGCGAGGTGAAGGCTAGAAAGGGCCAAGCAGAGCTGAGAGCTCATGGAGGATTTGAATTCTCTGGCTGGGGGGCACTAATGCCATTTGGGAACTGGGTGATGACCTGTGTGCCTGCTCTGCTCCTGCTTTCCCCCCAGGGCGCACCCATCAGCTCCGCGTTCACTGCAGCGCCATCGGCCACCCCATCGTGGGGGACTTCACCTACAGCCACAAGAAGGACAGCAGCCCCTACAGGATGATGCTCCACGCCTACTACCTGCGCATCCCCACCGGCAAGGAGCTCATCGAGGTCTGCGCGCCCGACCCCTTTGTCACTGAGATGGACAGCAACTGGGTGCCCCACCACGTCGCCCACCGGCTGGACGACACCATCCAGGAGCTGAAGGACCAGGCGATGCAGAAGGGGGAAGCGGAGGAGAGCCAGAAAGCCGTGCTTGAGGACAGGGGAGAGGAGGTGCTGAGCGAAGCCAAGAGCCCGGAGACAGAGGAGCAGCGAGCCCGGTGCGAGCAGTGGCTGGCCGAGTGGGCTCTGGAGTGAGCACCAGCCACGTTCCTGCATTTCCAACCCACTGCTCCATTTCTGTCCCGATGGGTCCCAGAGCCCAGCGCTGACTCCGCATCCGCACTTTCCGTATGCCGTGGCATCCCTCACTTCTGGGGCTGGGGTTAGGCAGGTTTTAGCAGCAATTAGGATCGGTTTCTTTTTTTAACATACCCATCACCCATCTGGCCACCGGACGCCCCTTTCCTAATTGTGTGCCTCGCAGCCGTCACTGCGTCACGCGCCAGCTTAGAGTGACCCCAGAGCATCACGGCCCTGTGCCGGGGCTGGGGCACGGCCTCTGGCTTTGCCAGGAAGGTGGGGGGCAGCTCCAGAGCCCACCCTTGCTGGGATCTGAAAGGCAGCCCACCAGGACGTACTGGCTGCAGCCGCAGGATCCGTGAGGTCTGCGCCCCCCGTTCCAGCCTCCTGCGGTCAGCGGCAGGGCCCCCAGTGCAGGGGACGAGCTGCCCGCCCCCTCCCCATCCCCTTGCTGCGTTTTTTTAAAGGCTTATTGAAGATGGATGAGTTGATACTAAGAGATTTTAAACTTTTTTCAGGTTTTTATGAGAAGAATCTAGTCTTTTAGCAGTTCTGAATACCGATGGTCCCAGAGATGCGCGTATTTTTAGTACTTCCCTTGTATTAAATTATCCAGCGTCCCTCAGCTTTTTCTAGCAAATCCCACTATTCTTTCTACTAGCGTTTCCTTTCCTTAGCGCCCACCTTTTTCCTGGGTGTGGAGGTAACTCCTGGTGAGACAGATCAGAAGACAGAAGCTTCTTTCTGCTTCATCCTAACGAAGGGGAGCAGTTACCACGTTTTGGTCCTACTGCTCGACCGCCTGGCTGGCGGGTCGCTGCGGGGCTGTTGGCACTAGATGGTGCCGGAGGCAGGCCCTTTGCTTAGGCTGGTTGTTAGGGCTCTGGAGCAGGAGGAGGAGCGGATGAGATGGCTGAAAAGAAAAGAAAAGCTGCAGGCAGCAGGAAGGAGCCCGTCTCTCACCTTGGCGCTCAGGTTTGCAGCATGCCAAGATTTGTTTCTGCACAAATGCCCTTGCTTCGCCGGCCAGCTTCATTCTGCTTTGCTCTCCAGTTTCCGCCCCACTTCTCTGCAGCCCTTGGAGAAAATGAAGAGAGCAGATCAGCGTCAGTGGGATGAGGAGAGACAGCGCGTGGGCCACGGCGCCCGAAGGGACCGGAGCCACTGAAACGTGTTCCTGTGCACCGAGTGCCAGAGCCCCGGGCACCAAGCTGTGTGTGCCACAGGTCCCACCAGCCCACGAGAAGCCCTGGTCCTTGTGCAATGCACCGTGTAAAATCTCATGCGATGCACCTACCCAGCGGGTGAGCAGAGCAGCCTAAAAACCCGTGTGGGGTCTTGCATTGTGCTTGGCTCTCGCCCTGCTCTGTGTGAAGCTGCTGGGGGTCAGGATGGGCGCACGGCTCCGGCACCGAGCGGGCACTGGGGGCTCAGGAGGTGCTGCTGCGGTGGCAGAGGGCTCGGTGGAGCCACCTCCTCCCTGCCAGGTACCATCCCCACCTCCAGGTGTGGCTGGGGAGGCAGCTGCAGGCGGGTCGGAAGGCTGCGGATTGATGACTTGAACTGTTTGCCAAAGAATTAGCGTCAGCGATGTGCCCAGCAGGGCCCAAAAGGTTACGGGTGAGGTTTGCTGCCTCGGAGCCAGGATGCGCCCGTCACACAGGTCCTGCGTGGGGACGTCCCCGCTGCCACTGGTGGCTGCAGGGACAGGGGCTGCTCTCGGCCGCGTGGGGACACGCTGTGCCCAGGCACACGGGGACGGTCACACAGACCATCACGGCCAGGGGCTGGCCTCAAACCCTCACCTGGGAGCACCGGAGGAGCCCCTGCGTCCCACGCCGTCCGTCGTGTGTTGCACTTCTACTCGATGTTGCAGGAACCAGAGAAATCTGTAGTTTCCTTCCCCAAAGATGGGGTCACCGGAGCCCTGCCCCTGCTCTCCCTCGTGCACCGGCGGGCAGTGCTGTCCGCACTCACTCCCACGGGGCATTTGCTGCATCGTGTCAACCCACTCGTGCATGTGCGGTGCGGGGAGGGGGTTGTGGTCGGATGTGCGTGTTTCGTGACATTCTGTACCTCTGGGAGTAACCCTTATTTATTGTGTGTTTGTGGACATCACCATAGTAAACCGTCACCTGCAGGCACCGCAGTTCCCCCGTGGTCTCCTCCTTCACCCCGCGCTGCCAGGCGAGCCCAGGGGCTCTCAGGAATGAGCACGGACCGGCACAGCGGGGCCGGCCCCAGGGCTGCAACCCGGCCAACCTGTCCTGCAAGCAGCACCCATTGTAGCGCGGGCACCGGCTTTCATCCTCACCCTGGTGAACCCCCCCCTGGCCGAAACCAGCAGGATTATCCGTCCAAAAGCCCTCCTGGGAGGGCAGAGGAGCTCGGAGCAGCTCCGCCACCGCAGGGGATTCGGTAGCTCCCATGCAGGTGGTGAGGACACACGGGGAGGTTGGGGCAGGTGCTGCCTGACCCTTCCCCAGCCCAAACCTTGGCCCCCCTGTGCCACCCCACAGTGTTATACCCAGGGATGGAGGCCCCAGGGATGGGAGCAGGGAGGGTTGGTTACCCTTGCTTGCACAATTCTTCCCTGGGGACCTTTTCCATCTCAAATACCCGAGGTCCCACCCCATTTCATGCTGCGGGTCCCAGCCCTGGCACCGGCCTTGGCACTGGTTGAGCCCCCCATGTCCCAGAGGGTATGGAGGGGTTTGGGGCCCCGGGGGCCACCTGGGGCTCTGTCCCCTCCTGCACACACACCCAAGGGTGGGCTCAGCCCCCTCCGGCTCCTCTCCCCCCGTAGCCTCTGGCGGTGTTGTGCCAGAACCAGAGCTCTGTCACCCAACAAAAAGCACCTGACCGACAACACCGGCGGCCGGGGCTGTCCCAAACCAAACAGAGGTGGAAGAAAAGTTTCTCCGAACTGCTAAGAGTGCAGACCTCTGGCAAGGACGGGCGGGAGCAGCGCAGCCCCGCGCTGCTGGGCTCCGTAGGGGCCGTGGGGAGCGCTGCCTGCAGGCGTCGGTTTTCGGTGGCACTTTTACATCAGTTCATTCCTCGGCTTGGCGCAGCTGGAGAAACAAAAGATCCAAAGAGATTACGTGCAGCCTTCGGGTTGTGAGCCTTTAGGGTTGGAGATCTGGCCGCAGCGGGGAAGCAGCCGCCAGGAGCGGGGGCTCTCCTGCTGCCTCCCGACGTGGGAGGCTGGGGATGCAGCGACCCCATCTCGCTGCCAAAAATGCAAAGGCTCCCAGAACACGGAGGTCTGTGGCCACCTCCCCTGATGGGTCCTGCACAGCCCCTGAGGTTTTTTCAGAGCCGGGTTTGATCCCTGAGCAGATCCTGTGTCCGTGGTGCCCCGCACAGGTGCCCACGGTGCCCGTGCCCCTGTTCCCCACCACTGCCTGCCAGGAAGGCTGGGGGGTGGCCGCATCCTGCCAGCAGCCCCACACAAGCAAGTTTCTGTAATTGCACCATTCCAGCAGCAGCTATTTTTATCACGGATCCTTTTGAAATAGAAACCAGAAACCTCTGCCAGCAGCTGCCCGAGCCCCTGCGCTGCGGGACCGGTTCACCAGCTCGGGGACGGGGGGACACGGGGGGCAGCGGGCGCTGCACGGCCCCGCAGCGAGCAGCCCCCAGCCCCGACAGCACCAGGGCAGGAGCCCCACATCCCTCGAACAGGAGCCACAGGGAGGGGAGTGCAGCCCCTCTGCGAAGGCTGACGTTCCCCAAAATGCACCCAGGGGCAGGGGGAGCTCCCACCTCGCTGGGACACACACCTGGACCCCACCACTGCCCAGCTGCCGTCTCCTCCCGGGGCTCAGAGGTCACAGGCACTGCGTTCGCTGTCTTGCGTCATCATTTCCCTCTGGCTTTTCATTGCATCTCCTTGGGAAGGCTTCGCTTCCTCTTTTTCTGCGTCTTTTTTCATGGCACGTGCTGGCTGGCATCACGAAGCACGACCAGAAATTCCAGGGAGAAAACTGTGAGAAAGGAAACAGAGATTGTCCACCGCCAGGGCAAGAGGAAAACAGTGAGGAAAAGGGGTTCTGAACCTTTACCTGAGGACTGCTGTGTTCCGAACCCCAGCTGCCCTATAAAATATATCCCCAAGTGGCTCAGAGGGTTGTGGCTAACCCAGAGGACCTTTGTCTCCGTGAGGAGCACAGGAGCTGCTGGCCCAGAGGCATTAATTCGTTAGCCCCAAAGTTCAAAGTGACCCTTTACATAAATTAAAAAAAAAAAAAAAGGGGGAAAGGAAAGAAAGCAACTTTACAAAACACTGTTGAGAAACTGCCTCCGTCACACCCCGTTTTTCAGAGCACCATCCCCACCCCGCAGGAGATAAGGGCTGCACCGCTCCCCGGCGCTGCTCATCCCTGGCGGCTGGCGCGGGGCAGCCGGGCTCCCGGTGCAGGTGGGGGCCTGAAACCCACGGCAGAGCAAAGCTCCAAGGCCAGGAAGGTAATTCTCACGTCTGCTGATCCAGCTTTTGGAGCAGAGACTTATTTTCTCTAGGGGGGGCTCTCGGGGTCTGGATGCAGGGGGTGCAGCACCCGCTTGTGGGGCTTCGTGCAGGGTGGCTGCCGCCTTGTGCTGGATTTCTCCCCACCTGCACTGCTGTGGCCCCACGAGGAGCCAAGGGATCGAGGGGGACCCAGCTTGGGGTGCCAGCAAGGACATCTCCTTACGGAGTTCATTTCAATACCAGGCAGAGAAGGAGATCTGCCACCCACCATACAGGATTCAGAAACCTCCCGCGGCTGCACGAGGACCTGTGCGGGCAGCACCGGGGCTCAGCTCCAGCCCCAGCTCCGGACGGAGGCAACCAGCACCAGGACCCCCCCGACTGCAGCCCCCGCTCGGTGCCCACCTGCAGACGAAGCCCCCGGCGCAGGCAGGATGCTGCTGGCGGCCCCTGCCCTGGCCACCCTCGTCCTCGGCCTCCGTGAGTCACCGCCTGCCTCCGGGCTGCGCTCCCCGGGCTCTGCCATCAGCAGCCGTGGCTCTGCTCGGGGAGTTTTGACCAGCCCGCAGCAGGCTCCGCATCAGGGCCCGGCGTTTACTGAACCTTGCTAAACTGAGAAAGGAAATCGTCCCGGCCTTTAAAGCCGGAGCTGCTGCAGAACAGCCCCTATCACCTCTGCATGTGCTCCTGCCTGTTTTATAACACCATCTTTGTTTTTTGCAGGATTTTCCACAGGCCTGGCACGAGCCGCACTGGTAAGTCCCTGCGGGTTGCCTCAGGGGCTCCAAAGGCATGGCAGTGGCCCAAAACCAGCAGAGCTGTCACCATGCCCTGGCCCCATCCCCATCCTGGCCGTGCCGTGGCCCCACTGTGCTTGCTCGCAGCTGCCCCACAACCTCCCCGTGCTGCTCCCAGTCCAAGGGAGGGAGTCCCAGGGGAGGCAGGGGGAGCCCGGCTGCTGAAGGGTTTGTCCCCAACCTTGGCACGGGCTCTGGTGGCTTTTGCACCTGCGTGTGACCTGGAGCATCCCCAGGGCTGCAGCCTGCGGGCACAGCAGCCAGGCTGGGAACGCTGCCCAGCCTCGGCAGATTTGGGGCTCACTGCAGCTGATGTCTGCCTGTCCCCCCTCCCCAGGCTGCCCTGCTCTTCGGCACCGTCCTGACCGTCACCGAGCCCTTTGCTGGGTAAGTACCAGCCCCTGGCAGGGCTCGGCGAGCGCGGGGGGCTCAGGGTGCGGCCGGGGGCTCCTGGCTGGGGCGGCCGTCGCATTTCTCCCCGCGTGCGTCACCGCCGCCGTGACAGGGAACTTGGGCTGGAGAAGATTTAAAACCTGGTGCAGCCGGTTCTGGTACTGGGCTAGGATTTCAGCCCCATCGGCTTGTGTTGTAGCACAAACAGACAAAAAAAATGCCCTTCCCTTTACCGGGCTGGTACAAGCACAACAGGAGCCTCCTCCCCTGGGCCAAAATTCCGGGCTCTGCTGGTTTCTGCCTCACCCACAGCCCGGGGCACCCTGCTGCAGCTGGAGCCTGGCACTGCCCCGGGGCTGCAGGGGACACTGCCTGTGGCTCTAGGGCATCTCCTTTGTCACGGCATCCCTTTTGTCAGGGCATCTCTTTTGTCACCGCATCTCCTTTGTCATGGCACCTCTGCCCCTTTGCCCCACACAGCCCCAGACAAGGCAAAGGGGAATTTCCCGAAGGGTAGGGCAGGTTCACCCTCACCAGGGGGAGAGGGAAGGGAGGGACCCAAAAGAAGGGTGCGATGCAGCTGTACCTGCCCCATGCAGCCTTCCAGCCTCGGTCCTGCAAGGATTCCAGTGCTCCCAGGCCCACCACCTGCCTGCTGCCACCGTCCTGGCACTCACCCAGGAGATAAGGAACAAAAGCGTGGAGCTGAGCAGCGCCCAGGTGGGTAGGGGGGGCTGTTGGGGTGGAGGGGGGCTCGCACCTCCTCGGCATGGTTAATGAAAGCTTTTCTTTGCCCAGCTGTCCTGCCTGGCCCAGCTGCTCGCTGCCAACAACCTGACGGCCGACTTCAGTGGCTACCCGCCCGACCTGCTGCTCTTCTTCGAGTGAGTACCGAGGGTGTCCTGGTGCCCCTCGGGAGCTCCACACGGAGCAGGACGTGATGAAAATCACTTGCTGCTGGTGGCACCCTCAGACCAACACGGGGCACTCCCAGCCCCGCAGACCCCCAGCCCCTCTCCAAGGCCAGGCAAAGCAGCATGGGCTGTGTGGGGCTGGGAATGAGACCCCCAGCACGGGCCAACGCACAAGCTCACCCCTTTCCACTCATTGCTCAGAAGGGAGGCACGCCTTAAAACAACTCTCCAAAAAGGGGCAGCCTCTGTGCCCCCGTTTCCAGCCCCCCCCCTCCCCACACCGCTGTCTCTTGCTCCCCGCAGCGTGGCCGAGGTGCACGGCGAGACCTGCGAGGAGTTTTATTCCTTGGCTGCCCACGGGAACCTGGAGCTGCTGCCCCGGGGCTCAGCACAGCGCAGGGCAATCCTGCACGGGGCTCTGGCCTGCGTGGTGAGTGGGGCCGTGCCGTGGGCTCTGTGCTGGGGATGGTGAGGGGCCCCCGTGCCGGGCATGGGACGAGCACCACGTCCCTCTCCCAGGGCGCGAGCGGCTCCCGCCTGAGCCTCGAGCAGCTGGGCAGCCTCGGGGCGCTGGTGTGTGACATGGAGCCGGACACCATCACGGCCTCGGATCCTGGCATCCTGGAGAACCTGAAGCTGTGCCCAGCACTGACGGGGGCCCAGCGGGGTGCAGTCAATGCTGTGCTCCTCGGGGGTGGCACGGCGTATGGGTGAGGAGCCCCTACTTGCCGGGCAGTGAGCAGGAGGGGGGGCGGTGTACCTGTGAGGATGCTGGACCGTGCCTTCTGTCGGCTGCAGGGATCCTTCGGGCTGGGATTTGCACACTCTGCAAAGTTTGGGGCCGCTCGTGCTGGCTTTGAACCAGACCACGCTGAGCCTGGTGCCCAAGGTAAGCCGACCCCAAAGCGCCCATCCATCCATCGGGGCCAACCCACGGCCGCGGGACCCAGCACCCTCTGCCCTCCCCTGGCAGGCAACGAGGGAGGCGTTTGCCAGGAGCATCGCGGCCACCTACAGCAGCCAGGGGTGGTCCCAGCGGGAGAAGTCCCTGACCCTCCTGAGCGCCTTCGCAGCGGCCTCAGCAGCCTCTCGCCCCCGGCTGAAGCGGAGCACAGACCGTGAGCCTTTCCCTTCCCTCTGGATCCTTTCAGTTGCTCAAAGCTCGTGGGGTGAAAAAGGCCCCTAGGGAGGGGGAGAGGATAGGCAGAAAGTGGAGAGTGCCCATAAAGGAACCGGGGAGATGGGGGAAATGTGGGAAATGTTCCTTCTGCATGCTGGGGGCTGCGGCGGGGGGCAGCGCTGTGGGACCCGTGCAGCTCGTGTGGCTGTGCTGTACCAGAGAGCTTTTAATTGACAAAGCAAATCGCATACGGCCTGCAGAAACATAAGCACGTTCTCCAGGAATAAGTTTAAAACTGACGAGTGAAAGTGAATAAGCCACAAGAGTGAGAGGGAGAACTGGGGGCGGGAAGCTGACCGCAGCCCTGCCCTACGAGGTGTTCAAGCAGCATTACTGCCATAACCTGCCCCTTCCACAGGGCTTTTCTGGGAGCTGTAAGGTCCCATGATGAGATCAGGGCCAGGTGTAGGGGGAAAACGCTAACCCCTGAATTGTGCTCCCCACCTGCAGGCTGCACGTCCACACCCATCACCCCCAGCACCCTCTCTGACAGCCTCCTGATCATCGACTACGAAACCGCCGAGCAGTTCTACCTCTGTCTGAGCGATCTGGTCCTGCAAAACAGCCTGGCACTTGTGCTGGAGCAGCCGCTCCCCATGGAATACCTCCAGATGGTGAAGAAAAAGCTGCAGGAGGTGATGGATGAAGCAGGGCAGGGGCTGCTGCTTGGCCCCCCAGTTGGCATGGGTGGGACCGGGGGGTCTGGGCGCTGCTGGGAGCAGGAGGTGCTCACCGGTGGGCTGGTGCTTGGGGTGATGCCCCTTGGTGCCCTGCAAAGCACCAAGGAGTTTGGGGGCTGGGGATGGCGTGGGCAAGGCAGAGAGGCAGCAGGGTGGGGAAATAGGTGGTGAAATGAGCTGGGTGAAGAATGCGTGGCAGAGAGCAGAAGGGTGGTGGTGTGGTGGAAACAGGGGTTTCTCAGAGCTCGTTAGGCTGCTGGAATTTGCCTCGGGATATGGAGAGCACCTCCTGTCTTAATATAGACAACGAGAGAAGCATCCCCCCTTCCCGACCCTCTTCTCTGACCCTCTGGCCGTACAGATATACCCCGCGGGGATCCCGGATGAGCAGCTGAGGCTGCTGGGGTCGCTGTCCCGGCAGTTCACGGCGCAGGAGATCAGGCAGTGGCAGGTGACCTCCAGCGACACGCTCTGCGCCCTGCTCAACCCCCTGGATGGCACCTGGAGCGCTGCCCAGGTACCTGTGCTTCTGGGGGACACGGGGGGACAGCTGGTGGCAGCAAAGGCAGTGCCCGAGCAAGGCATGGGAGGGGGTTTGCAGCTCGCACGCCTTCCCCCCAGAAGCATTTTCCTGCCCCGGACACACACAGCCCTTGGTTGTGTTTTCCAGAAGCAGCAGCTCATCGCAAGGTACCTGGAGCTAGGGGGCAAATTAACCGGCCCCTTGCTTCGGAGAATCGGTGGGAGCTGCCTGTGTAGCCTGAGCGAGGAGCAGATCAAGGGAGTAACCCCAGAAGCAATCGGGTAAAGCACTCTGTAGGGGTATTTGCTGGTCCTGCGTGGTGCCTGGGATGGCGGGGGAGGAGGACAGAGGGGCAGCGAGCTCCCACCTCCGTTCTGGCCCTGCCATGTCCCCGTGTCAGCTCCTGCCTGAGCCAAACCACTTCTCCCCCCCGGCCACCCAAAGGGCTTTTGCTGTGGCTTGGCTGCTGCCCCCTGCCCTGCTCTGTGACCCTCCCTTTCCCCAGGAGCGCCGGAGAACTGGACATTTCCTCTTGCTCTCAGAGCAAAAAGGACCAGCTGTACAGAACAGCCCAGGAGGCCTTTGCTGGCCAGGCCTGCACCCAAGCCTATTACGACCAGATCCGGCCCTACCTGGGTAGGTGCTGGGTGCTCCAGCCTGTGCCTTCCTCCCCATGGCAAAGAGGCACGGGGATGCATGTATTTAGGCCCCCACATGCTTTCTTCAAGGTGGAGCTCCAGTAAAGGACCTGAAGGACTTGGCTAACGCTGGCATCACCATCAGCATCGACACTTTTCTTGCCCTAAATCCCAATGAACTGCAGGTATGCTCCTGGTGTGCTGCTGCCCTTTTCCCTGCTGAAGGGGAAGGGCCAGTCGAGGGCTGCGCTGTGGGGCTCCTGCAGGCCCATCAAATCGCCAAGGCTCTATTTTTCACCTTTTTGTTCTTTTGTAAGCTATCACTTGCTCTGCAGCCCCGTTAGAAAAGCACCTTGTGGCAGTGTCAGCTGTGGGGCTTACCAAAGGTGTCGTGTGCGTATTGCAGAAACTCAGCGTCATGGACGTCAAAAACCTGCTCGGGACAGAAGTTCAAGAACTGAAGAAAGCTGAAAATCAGACCGCTGTGCTTAGCTGGATCAAGAAACAGTGCCAGGAGGAGCTGGACCGGATCCTGGGAATCGGCCTGCACGGGGGGATGGAGGATCCCTGCCCCATGGGGACCACCCCCCCACCTCACCCCACCACCTCAGCCAGTAGCGCCCCCACAACCACCGCCCCCACCACCACCACCGCCCTCCTCACTTCCCCCAGCCCCATTGCCATGAGCAGCCGCCCTCCTACTATGCCAAACACCAGCCCCAAGACCCCCACCCCAAACACTGTCAGCCCGACCCTCCCTATCAGCACTGCCCCACGTGCTTCCACTCCCCGGCCCAGCACCACCGTGGGTCCCGCTGCCACCCCCACAGCCCGGCCCACTCCAGCCCCCAGCTCCATCGCCCCGTGCCTCATCCACCAGTCGGCCACCCCAAAAAAGACCACCACCACCCCAGCTGTCACCTTCCTTGCCACCATCCTTGCTGCCACCAACCCCAGTGCCACCTCTCCCAGCTCCGTCCCCCCCCCAGGTGCCACAGGCAGCGCCCCCCCCAGCACTGGTGTCACCAACCCCGCTGTTACCCGCGGCACCAGCACCCTGCTGGTGCCCAGTAACACCCCAGCACCCGGGGGCACCACCAGCCCAGTTCCTGCCACCCATTCCACAACCAGCCCGAGCACCCCCGGTGCTTCCAGTGCCCTTGTCCCAAAGTCAACCACTGCACCCGCTGCCATCACAGCCACAGAAATGAACCTTCCCCACAAGCCCACCCCAGTTCCCAACACCACTGTCTCCACCCAGAAGAGTGGCAGCTCCTCAACGGTCAAGACTACAACGTTTGCTTGCAAGACTGGTGCCCCTCCGGCACTTCTCGGACCCTCTTCCACCACCTCCAGCAGTGAGAACACCAAGAAAACACCCACAGGTGTGCCAGAGTCACCGAAACCAAACCCTGGTGGATACATCAATCTGCAACCCGAACCTGGTAAGGCGTGTTGAGAGTCAGGAAAGGCTTAGGCATTGAAACCGAGGCAGAAATCTTCACTGACCAGAGCAGCCGATCTGCCTTTTTCCTTGCCAGGTTCAATCCTGGCATGCTATTGTCCACAAGAAACCCCAGACAGTTGCTGGCACGCCAGGTAGCAATGTCTCCACAGGGCCTTATAGCCCCTGGGTCTGCAGCATTCTGCCTTCAGATCCTGCAAGTCCGGCAAGGTGCATCCTAGGATGTCTTGTAATGTTCTGAGCGCACAGCAGCCCTCAGCCGCTCTGCAGAAAGCTGGAGAAATTGCAGCAATGCCAGTGCTCTGCTTTGTTTTTCACAGGGCAAGTATACAGGCCTTCCATATTTTAGCTGCACATGGTCTTCTTGAATAGGCATCACTGCAGAAGCCCTAAAATCTGAAGTCCTGTATCCTGATAGAGCTACTTCAGTAGTTTTATTGACTCAAACAGATTCACTCCTGTTTTACACTAGCAAAATTAAGAGAAGACTCAGTCCTCCTGACTGCTCATGGCAAGGTGGTGTTTGCAACTGGGGTGCAGGTCCAAGCCTGAAGGTGCAGGGTATGGCCAGTGTGACAAAAAGCAGAAAACTGTTGTCCTACACATGCAGTCCCCCAGGGTACCTGAACCCCAAAGCAATTCTACAGCCCTAACAGCTCACACGTGGTATCGATATGGACAATCCAGTTATTTCTCATCTGTGTTCTCTCTCCAGGATCAGGATCCAGGCTCTCCTCCTGCTTGGTGCACATACTGACCATAGCCGTGGGCTTATCACTGCTGCAAGGGCTTCTCTGACACTACACCACCACCTGTAGCACCATACTCAGTAGATCCCTCCTTTAGTTTTTCACCATCCTGCAAAATAATGGTGCTGGCGAGCTCCCTGCTGAAATGCAGAAACTCAGGAAAGTAAAAGAGTTGGTCTGTTTGCTTCCAGCAAGGAATTTGCTCATTACTTTTGAAGCTGGGAGGTGAAAGGAGGACAGATGATTTTCCATCCCAAAGCAGCCCAACAGATAATTACTACCTAGTTGCTCTGTATAGTACAAGTATCAGTAACATTGACTGAGCTGGCAATGCATTAATGCTGACAGCGGGTACAGTTCTGACAGCTTCACTCACACTGGGTGGCGTTTTACTTCTATGCAGTCCCACTGGGATCTGCTGACAGCAGTGGGAAAACTCAGGGATTCAAGTTACTGGCCACTGCAAGATAGGTAAAATATGGCCCAGGAACGCTGCCAGAAAGCTCGGCCAGAAATCCACTAAACTGCATTTAACTTGCTTCATGAATGTATGAGACTTTTGATCAGCGTTTGTTCAAACTACACCAGGCCTAATTAGAGGGAAGATTAACTGGAGATAGTTTGTCTTGATTACTGTTGCAATACTATATAATAAAGTATCAATCAACTTTTTCCCCTAATCAAATGTGTTCTTTGATGTGTTTAGTGCTTTGTGGTTTTTGTTTGGTTGGTTTTTGTTTTTGTTTTTTTGTTTGTTTTTCCAGCTAACAAACCCGAACAGTTTCCACTTCTTTTGCTCTGGCTTCCTTCTATCTTCTCCTCTCATAGCTCTTCTGCAAGCAAGCATTTCTCCCTCCAGCTTGCAGACTTTCTTCCTCACCAATTCAATTCTTCACAGGCTGAGGAGACTCTCCCATGTTATTTATTGAGTGAGTCAAGGCACGAGGAAACAACTCAAGATTTCTATTTAAGGGATCAGGATTTGGGGAAATGTTGTTAAAAATGTAGGCTGCCTTACTTGGAATCCCACCCCCTTCCCTCCCAGCCTAGGTAGTGCCCCAGCACCACTGGATGCAGGCAATGAGGAAATGTCTCTTGCCACCCAGAGATCTGCAATGATGGACAGACCAGTCTCTCACATTCCTTTTCTGTAAACTGCAGACAATAAACATTTATAATGCCTTTGCAGGAAAAGAAAAAGGGATTTCAAGGGCTAGATTCTGACAAAGTACAGTTTGCACTAGGGCTTTTTCAGACAGAAATCCCCCATGAATGGAAAAAATATGCTGAAAGCCTTATACAAAATTCTTATGCCTGTCCCATGAGGAAGCTGAGAACAGACCCAGCCCTTAGATTTCAGCAGTCAGATTTTCAGATAGAAAACTATCACACCTGTCTGGACACTTAATTTGATCCAACACCTGCAGATACTACAGTGCAGGCAGTGCAAACGGAGAAAAGACAACAGACACTCATATTTTGCTTCTGGCATTTTTTACTTAGTTCCACCATTTCTTTACAACCAGCCGGAAAACTTTACTCCCACTCAGAGGTCCTGGCAGTGTCGAGAGATCAAGCTCTTTGAGAAATGTAATTGTTAACATGCAGAACAGCTGATTCGCTCACCCTTACACCCACCAGGGTTACACAATAAAATATTGATATTGGTTTTGTTGCAGCAGTATGGCTGGGTATTACCTGGGCTTGGTCTGTACAAAGGGAAAAAAAGATCCTGCTCTGAAGGGTCTGAAATCTTCCCTTCAGATGGAACACCTTTTTTTTTTTTTTTTTTTCCTATTGATTTGAAAGAGAAAAGCACCTAGCAATGAGCACCGGGCTACGTAGCAGTCGCCTGCTAGCACTGAGTCCCCCTTTGTCCCGCCGGCCTGCCTCAGAGCAGGTCACAGGCTGGTCCCCCTCATCTTGCTGCCTGCTGAGAGAAGGTTTTCAAGACAAGGCCATCGTCATCAGGAAACTGAGAAGCAGAGCAGGCAAGAGGTGGGCTGCCATAGCCACAGTGCCCAGAGCGGATGAGGATGGTGCTAGAGGAAAAAAGAGGGAGGCATCAGTGCAAAGAAACCAACAACTGAATCACTCCTCGTGGGGAGAAGATCCCTTTGTGCCACATCTGGGGAAGATCTTTGGCTTTCTGACTAGGGCTTTCTAACTGGTAAGCAGCCATCATCCTTGGCAGAACTGAATTTACTTCCCCCCCATGCTGGGAGGCGAAGGGAGCAGGTGAGCACTACCCAACGTTTTAGAGGGGCTGGGTGGCTGGGAAGTGACACGTGCCACTGGAAGGGGTCTGCAGTAGCCCAGACCAACGACACAGCTGAGAGCAGGACTAGAACTGCTTGGCAGTGCTGCCCAAAGCAACCATCTCAAGCAAGGTCCCTGATTCAGGGCCCGCGTCAGCTTGGTGCACACTCACTTCTCTTACAGACTACCAAAGGCACCCCATTTCCACAAGGCAGTGGTTTTCCTTCCTGTGGCCCCAAAATAAATATTTGAAGCGCGACGATCAGAGGCCCTAACATACTACGTACGCTGAAATTGAGGTGTGACGATGATTATGTAGCCTTCTTGTGTTCCCCCAGTGAGCCCAATGGCCAGTTTATCCAGTTCTGCCTGTTTCTGTCTTCGGACCCACTCCTGGATGGGAGACTTGTTCTGCCATTTCACCAGATCACGAATATTTACCCCCAGCAAGCCCTTAACTTCAGCAGGCGTCAGGCTCTAGGAGAAATCAAACAGCAAGACTTACAGCTGTAAAGGCAGAAATGGCAACAATACCTCTGATCAAGGAACTGGTGAAGTTTATATTAGCCCAAGTGTTAAGAACGAGAAAGACAAACTTCCAGTGAGTAGTTTCAGTTGGAATAATCTTGCCTCAGGTTAGGGGAATAAACACAGTGATTCTTCAAAGCCTCTTTCTGTTGTCCTCTCATGACACATCCCCTCGACCCACATGAGGGCCCCAGTCCTTGCCCAGGTCAGTACGCTTTCTTCTCAAATTGATGATATTACTGCTAATGCTCTTGTTGGAAGATTTGTCACATAGCTGTGTACTGTAGCCTAGTGGAAGGCTCCTACTACTACTCTGAGAGCTTGGACTAAAGAAATTCCCCAGTGAGATTGGGTAAGCATCCATGTATGACTCCAAATCAAACCTCTTCAGAAGTTCCAGGTTGGTTCTCCACTTTCCACTAGTCAATTATTACTCTGAATGTGATGGAATGACTCCAGATTTACACCAATGGACAATGCAACCAGAAACAACCCCTTAGCATGGCATACACGCAGGGAGTCAAACAACTTCAACATTCAGCTTACCATCAAAGAGTCTGTTCTTAACTTTGTCAAAGTATCAACATTCATGTTCACATTGTCCTTGCTTAGGGCTTTGAGATCCGCACCAGGAGCACCACCTGTGACCGAAAAGAGAATGTTTTATTCCAAGCATGGAGATCAGCCCTCAAATTAGCAGTGATGTGTATCTGTATAGACTGGAGCTACAGTGATGTCTTCTAAATTTATTAGGCTGGGGGTGCTAATGGAGTAAGTTCCAACTGAAAAAAAAAAAAAAGGATGCTAGTTCATTTTGCTGCAGGGTTTTATGATGTTAGCCATTAAATCAGTCTGCATCAAAGCCAGACGCTAGATGGGAGGGGGAAGAAGAGTTTACTCAGGCTGTGAATAAATTCTTGGGTTAACAGGGAAAATCTGATTTTTTTTGACATGGGGAATGGCTGTGAGATAAGCATTAAGCATGAGCAGCTGGATTTCCAGGGGTCCTAGCAGACTTTACCCATTCCAGAAGCCCAGAGTCTGATTTTCCCTGTGACAGTTGGGCAATTGATTTGGGGAATTTTAAGTCAGGTACAGATTCTTTCAATAATATTTAAGGCCACCTACAAGTTGGAAAAGGATGTAAACCCTCCAGAACATTTAACGGTTTGGCTTTGAAAATTCCCAAATCTTAAGATGGTATTTGATCCCCACTCAGCTTCTGGCTAAGACCCCCCTCTTTCCCTGTAAAAGATTGTTCTTTTACATACCTAGATATGGTTCAATGTGCGTATAGTAAGAAGATAAATAGTGCTGGTCTGAGAAAGCACGTTTTGCTTTAGCATATAAGATGTCTTTCGTAAACTGTGGACAGGATGAAAAATTCAGAGAAACCAGTCTGTAGAAAAATGAATATTTAGGAAGAGTTTTTATTATTTTCAATGTTAATAATTTTTGAACTATTCTGAGTATCTCTCTGGGCTTCTCTACACAGGACAGATTACCTCCTCTTCCATATAACCCCAGGTACTTCCCAGTAGATAGAAGAGGTATGGAGAGAAGCTAAATTAAAAAAAAATAATGACTCAGGCTACTGCTCAATGTGATATGTCTTCTAAGTAATGGTGGCTCTGATGGTGTAATGATAAGTTTGTGTGTTTGAAAAGATGTAGTTATTTAATTAATTTCATTTAGCAGTCTTTCAGATGAAAGTAAATGTCATCAACTCTGTTTTGCCTTTAGACAAAAGCATGCTTGCAAACCATGTTTTTTGTTGTCACCGATATGGTTTAGTGGAGGACTTGTTAGTGTTAGGTCAGAGGTTGGACTCGATGATCTTGAGGTCTCTTCCAACCTAGACCATTCTGTGATTCTGTGAAAAAAATTTTGATTGCAAATTGGAGCCCTTCCTGGCAGAATGGAGAACAGCAGGCTTTTAAACCCAGACACAAAGCACGTACTGAGTTGCTTCCTAGATTTTCTTTCACTGAGTGTAGAGAAACTTAACTGAACTTGCTGATGCAGAAGTGTTTTTGCAAGCAGCCAAGAGCATCACAATATTTGACTCACTTCAAGGTGTTGGAGTCTATCCTATTCAGCGAGGTTGCATTTAGAAGGCAAAAGTGTTTTCCATTAATTGCTTTCAGTGCAGTGGCGTTCAAGGGATTTCCCAAGGTAACATAACGTTCAATCAGTGCAATAGCCTAGGAACACAATTATTTTTTTTCAGAAGTTAATTTTAGCCAGAATCTATGGTTTCATCTTCAAAATTAAAACAAATGCAATAATTACACAATAAAAACAAAACGTTTTAAATCTACTTGTTTGGACTTCAAAGACGGACCAACCATCTTGGAAACCACTAAGCTGGTTCTAAACCAGCAGCTCCCAAACAAGGAAGCAAACCTAGGCAGGAAGCAAATTGAAATCCCCACCTGTTTATCTTTGGTCAGATTTTCTAGCAAGAAAGCCAGAGTGTTAGGTGAAGTTATCCTCCATCTTTTAATTTCCTCTGGGGTGGCAGAATCAAGGAAGGTGCCCAGTTTGGAGAGTAGACTGTCAGGATACCCATCAGGGTATGTCTGTGGAAAGACTGTTGTTATTGCTATGAATGCTCTTTGTCATGTCTATGCTCTTTGCAAGATTACTGTGGAAAAGCCTGAAAGGCCTGCAAGGAAGAAGAACCAAAGCCAGTGAGATTACTTGAGCACATCTGTCATGCATTTTTCTGTATGATAGTTCAGGCAAGCAGGCCCCAGGGAGGGAACAAAACCTGCAGCAATGCAAATTGACTCAACAGAGACATGAGTGGAGTTATACCTTGAAGTGGTGAAGACTAACCAAACACTGGACCAGCAGCACAGTCAGCAGATCAGAAGTGATTATTCCCCTCCATTTGGCTCTTGTGAGACCCCATCTAGGTACTACATCCAGTTTTGGACTCCCTGATACACTAAAGACTTTGACAAAGTCTAGCAAACACTAGGAAGTCTAGCAGAGGTCCATGCTGGAGCGGCGGGGCGGAGGAAGCTGGGTATTTCAATCTGAACAAGAGAAAGCTAGGAGAGGATTTAATTATCATCTTCAACTACTTACTGGGAAATTATAGGGAGAATGGTACCACAGTCTTCTCAGAGGTGTGTGGTGAAATGACAAGGGTCAACAAGCAATGAAAATTCTGAATAGGTATTAAGAAAAATCTATTTTCACAGTAAAGGTGGTCAAACATTGGAAGAGGAGTGCAGAGAGATGGTGGAGTTTCAGTCCATGGAGACACTGAAACTCAACTGAACAAGTCCCTGAGCAATCTTATCAATGGATAATTTGGCATCCTTCAGCCTGGCATTACCTGATCCAGATTCTCCTTTATCACAGCCAATTGCTCTTTACTGAAGGCATAGTTCAGGATTTGAGAGAGGTGATTCTCCAGAGAGACATTCTTCAGGCAAGCACGTAACTCTTCAGGTGTATACATAAGAGGCATCAGCTCATCGTTAAGAACTGTGTCTGTTATCTTCTTGTCATCTGGGCAACCTGTTGAAGAAAGTATTAAATATACTAACACCACTGCCCCTTGTTAAATCCTTTTGCTTCAAGCTTTGAGTGCTCTCCATAAAGATGGAGGTAGACAGGTATGCAGTCATTGCTCCATACTCCTCCTGGGCAACCTACCACCAACTATTTCATAGCTCAACTCAGACAAATTCAGGGAGTCCCACAGGCACTGGGGTCAACCCCAATACCAGGGGGTATGTTATGGATCAGAGAAGGTTCCCATACCACTAGCACGCTTGTGCCTAGCAGGCAGGAGTTCTTCAACAATGGTGGCCAGCTGTTCCCTTGACAAAGGCGAATCATGTGCAAAGTTTTTCAGCCAAAGAGTTAAAGCATTCTGCAAAGAAAGAGTTTCATCAGGAAGATTTTCCAATCTTGGCTATATCATCAGCATAATACGTGATTATTCACATGGATGAGAAGCCTAATTGTTGAGATACTATGGGCAGCTAGACTTCTGCTAGAAGTTTAGAGACCTTTCCTTGGTTTGCCATAGTGTAATTTCTAAATGCTTAAACTCTACCGTATTCCATGCCCTGTAAATGACTTTAACTCCTCACAAAGCTCTGTATATAGTTACTACTGCTTTCTACCTCTGGTCCTCTTCTGACAGTTATAGGAAGAAGATTACAGCGATCTGGGTTGGCATTTGCAGGCCATCTGACTTGATTAATCCTCACTTTTCACAGACCATCTGACCCCTTTGGCACCATGTTTTTAGATGAAGGCATACTAGTGAAAGCATGAACAACCACAGTCATTTCTACTGTGTTTCTATAGTATATTATATTAATATACTATATTTCTATAGTATTTTTACTATACTGCAGATCCTAGGAGTGCTTCCCAAACTCCTCACACCCCTATGAGTAACCCACCTTGGGGATCTTCTGCAAGATGCTGTGATCAAATATGGGAATCAACCCACCGAGCTCATTTAAGGTAGAAGCTGACCACACTGAAGGAGGCCTGCATACAAAAATTAGTAAGGATTAGCTTTCAAGGATTAAAAAAAAAATAATAATAAAAAAATAAATAAAAAGGAACTTAAAAGCTGCCAGCATTATGCCTTTATAATATTTTAAGTTAAGAAAGTAGAAGATTTATATCTTGAAACTTCTCAATCACTTCCTGTTACACCAACCTTCATTCCAGTGGAGCAGAAGCAACTGTTAGTAACATGAATAGGGCAGCTGTATAATAAAATGGCATTTAACAAACACAATATTTTCTTAAGCATGAAAACCAAAGATTATCTACTGCTTACTATTGCCCGTTCAGTGCCAAGATCTTAGATCATTTGACACAGGAAGGAAAATATTTTGCCTCTTTGGACAATGTGTCTTAGAGACAGCAAGGAACTTATTAAGCATCTGGCAGTTTAGGAGGTGGAAACAGAATGTTTTCTGAAAACCATCAGGTGGCAAACAGCTAGAGCCCATCTGTGTTCATCAGGACTATCTCAGATAAGTTTGGTTAGTGAAAAACAAACCACAAAAATGGTTTGATAACTACTGCAGGTGAGACAGAAATAACTATATATTTTTCAGTTGAATTCCAGGCTAATTTTTCAACTGAAAGAAGTTCAGATAAAACAAAGTAAAACGCCCAATGTGAAATTTAAAACAAATTATTCAAGTTTATGATCAAGCTGGTCAGCTGGAGTTCACTTAGGTATCAACAGGACAAGGGTTTTGTTTTAGGGAAGTATTTTACAGATGCCAAGAAGACAAATGCATACCCAAACGTAGTGTTACCACTGCTGATCACACTCTTAATAGCCTCTTCTTGATCAGGTAGGAAAGATGCACACTGGCTTAACTGCTCCAGCAAATTCTCACCAGAACTTCTAATGTATTCTTCACCCAGGTCACAGACCAGATGACCCAGAATCTCTGCATTTTCCTCATTCACTTGTGTTCCAGAAATTTTCTAAAGCAATACAAGACGGAGGCATTAAATAGAACTGGATACCATTGTAGAAGAGCATTCTTGGTCTTGTTGACAGCTGACAACCCCAGACTCTCCACGGCTTTGAGCAGAGTTGTCCCCTGACCACATACCAGACATGCTAGAGCTTCCAACAGCAGCTGTTTTCGCTCAGACGAGTCTCTTTGCAGAAGATCAAGATTGGCTTTCCCAACACTAGCAAAGTACTGCCTGCAGCTTCCTGTTGCTGCGTAGTCTGAAGGACTAGAAAGACAAACACTCTGTGAATTCTGCTGGGCGAGATCAAACAGTTGGTCAGCTCTGTTCAATATAATGTCTTCCACACACATGGTCTTAACTCTATGCAGTTTCTTCTCAAAGACTGAAGTCCACATTTTTCAAAAACTCGTTTTCAGCTTAAGGACTCTATTGTGAGACTCAGTTAAAAGTGTTCAAGATTTGGATACAGAACCACAGCGGATAGCTACTGGAACAAAGAAATCCACTCCACTGTCTATTTCATCTGATGCTGTAAGGGAAAAGCCCCCTCAGAGAGGATAAAAAATACTAAAAAGCCATAGTGGTTTCACATCAAGGCAGAAATATCTAAAAAGAGCTTCATTCTGTTTTACCAGTACAAAGGATGATTAAATCTGAAAGGACCTTAAAACTGTTTTGAAAGCTTTCCACAGTATGATTTTTTTTTTCTGTAAGGATGCCTGAACAAATTGGAAATGAATGTCAAACATGAGTTAGTCATTACCAGCCAGTTTATAAAGTCATGCCTTTTTTTCCCACCAATGCCTAACACAACAACATGAAAACCACAGCCCATTTACCTTAAAAATAGCAACAGGTCTTTTGGATAGCTATCTAAATCCTTGGGAATCCCATGCAGCGTCACCATCTTCACTAAGCAACTCAGCTGAAAGGATAACAGAGTTTATATCAGAGAAAGAGAACAGCATGGAAACAAGAAAAAAATAAATATAAAGATTTTACCCCACTCTAAAGAAAGAAATAAAAAGACAGAAATTGGAGATTTTGGTTCCTGAGACAACTAGCCAACTGGGTTTTGCCTTTGCCTCTCCCTGAAGAAATTCAAAACAGTGTGATCGAGACCCAAGACCAGTTACATTTGTTCTAGTCCCTTAAGCTGAAAGCATTCTTGTTCTTGCTGAACAATCCTGATTGATATCTCCATTGCAATATCAAATGCAGCATTTTGGAACACAGGAACTGACCTGGTCTTCTCCTAGCTGGACATTCTTCTTCTTCATGACTTTGGCCAGCTGCTGAACTCTTTCTGTTCCTATTTCATTGGCAACTGCACATGTGTAGCCTTGGAGAACTGACTGGGAAAGCCTGTACATTTACAGAAAGCAAATCAGAGGTGCAAGAACTTCAGGAGAAACGTCAATTATAATCTCCTGTATATAACATGACAAATATGACAAGCATAAACCTCTCCCATCCTTAAATCTTAATGCTCTCCAATCTCCATCTACTCAAAATTGCTAGTCTTGCATTTTGTAGGAGACCAAAGAGCCATCACTGCTTGAATAAACATAATCTGGAGACTTTCCACACCAAGCTGTACTGCTGTGCCCTGATGTACAAGATCAGTCTCCTCTACTTGCTTTTAGTACATGCCACACGTCAAAACTGAAATAAAGCCTTGTGTTAGAAAGCAAGTCTGGCTTACAGGCACGTTTTGCAGTTAAAACCCTGTAGGCCTTGGTGCTATGTGCCTGTGTTTGTGTTTGAATGGTATTTTCCAATCTCTTGCTACAGATTAAAAATGATGAGGCAGCCATTTGTGACAAAGGCAATATGGATAACACCAAGCAAAGCAAGCAAGGAGAACAGAAGGAGAGTAAGAAAACACTACCTGCTGAAGTCAGGCTCTCTCTTTATCACATCACTGAAAAACATGGCAGCCTGTGGAGCAAAGCCAGATTGACAGTGGTTTACCATGCTCTTCTGCAATATTCACCTGTATTTTCAAACAGATTTGCAGAGCGGTCCCACAGCTCTGCAATGTCCAAGGCTGACACTGAGGGATGAGAAGGACACCAGCTGCTAGCATTTTACCTGTTCTCGGGTCCACGTTTTTCTGTTGAGATCTTCAATGCTGGGCTTCTCATCCTCAAAAACAAGCAATGATTTTGGGATGTAGCTAGCCAGAGCATCAGGGATAAGTTTAACCAACTCAGCAGGGTTGCTTACACTGGAAGAAATCTTAAAACAAACAAACAAATAAACCATACGTATATTCACATATATACATAAAAATAAGCAATTCTAAAATAATTTCTGTTGAAGAAATGAAAATTTGGAAAGAGGCCAGGGGAATTCCTCTCTTGATCATCTGGGCATTTGTCAAAGACCTAATACGAAATATTTCCTGTTTGACACATGCATCAGACTAGGAGAGCTGCATGGAGCTAGCAGTTGAGGCTCTGATGAAAGGGGATGATTCTGTCTCTATCACTTCCCCGGCTCCTGGCTTTATGCCCTAAAACCCTTTAGTAGGTCAGAAAGGAGAGACACTTCTTCCCTCTCTGACAACCCAAACAACACCTCAACTCCAGAAGGCACGTTGCAGAGCAATCCTTTGGTGGAGATGTTATTTCCCTAAGGCATCACACACAACCCTGACAGCCCCGTTGCCCCAGCACATGCTACAGGCTATACCAAACACGGGTCAGTGGCTTTCCTACAGAAGGGAGAACGAATAACAACAAATTCAAATGCTGCACATGCAACTTGAAGGTTAAAGTCATGGCTGGGAAAAGTGGGAAAAGAAGTCCAAGACCTGTACAGTCACACAGGGAAATGGTATAGTGCATTGCTAGAGTCTGTCCTAAAAGGGGCTTCCTGAGAGCAGCCTTCACTTCTCACACAGTCTCACCCCGAACCATGGCAATAACCTTTCCCTGACAGCATCTTATCAAGTCAGTGGGGAGTAGTTTCTAGGTATACCCTGTAGAAAAACTCTCTCTCCTGCCCCAGGCCCTAAGAGGCTTGGCAGGTCACGCTGGCTGGCAGCCAAGGACATCTACATGGGTCCAGGGATAGGGACGTGGGATGCCTGTCCTGCTGCACACTCCGGTTAGCAATGACAAATACCCCCGAGGGAATGCCGTGTGTGTGTGCAGGTATGTGCCAATGCCTGGCCCCAGGTAACCAGTGTTCTTGGCTGTGAGTCATGGGAGCTTTGCTAATTTGTGACGTCCATAGAGAAAAACAATTTCACCATTTCCACAAATGTCCTTTTCAGAGCAGAGGGCAGGGTCACCAACTGCTGGACAAACTCAGGCAACTTAATGGCTTCCAGGATCACTTCTGGAGGGAGACTTCGAAGCATGCTGCTGCTGAGGCCAGCCACCAAGCTCCCCAGCTTTGCCAGGCTCTGTCCATCTGAAATCTGAAGGGTAATACATGCAGGCATGAGTACACAAAGGGCCAAAGATCATTTGTGCAACTAGCTATACTGGGTGTAAGGTGCATTTCTGGACCTCAACCTTTGTACCTGATAGCCAGAGCGGAGCAGTTTATTGATAATAGCACTGGACTGGTCAGCATTCCAGCCACGAACTTCTCCCAGGGCAGGAAGAGATGCTTCAAGGTCTTCATCACTTATTTTATTTTCGATGTCGGATACGGACAGCCCAACAGCAACCTGGCCCAATTCACGCAGGATTGCAGGAGTGAAATGCTCAAACTTGCTCACCAAAGAAGATGCAACCTGAAGAGGTCCCAAACATACAGAAAAGAAAGTCAGAAGAATAATGAGATGAGCCTATTGGATCCTACAAGCTTTGGATGTCTTAAATCACTGGGTTTTCTGCCTCAAATTTGTGTGATGGTGCCTGTGAACGGACTGCCTCTATCACTGAGATTTGCAGATCATAAAGCACCAGCCAGACACCATAATAATAAATTAAAAATAAATTTAAAAAAAAATAAACAAAACAAACAAAAAAAAACACCAAGGTGAGCTCTGGGAGCTTATAAGTGAGGCACAAGAGTTGAATCCTCAATTCTCAAAACTACTGTCTAGCTGTATGAAGAACTGCGGTGAGGCTGGACAGCAGGTTACCTGCAGTTCCTCTGTTGTCAGGAAGGAGGGAGCTCGCTCTCCGTTTATTCCTCTGTGTGTCACTTTCAACGGGCAGTTCTTGGTGATCCTGTGAGCCAAGCTTAAAGCATCATCTCTGCTCAGGTTGCTCACTGCAGAGGGGCTCAGGTAGCAAACAAATTTGTCTGGGAGACTGCAGGTGGGAGAGAAGGGGGAGAGGTTACCAGTCTGATAGGCAGTGACTCTGATTTTTCCTCTTTTTTTCCAGAGGATGCTCTTTCCCAGTGCATATTTCCCCTGATTCTTTTTAGCTCTGATGATGCTCCTGCTTACAGCGAGCACAGCTGTGCCACGCAGAACTGCCCAGCTGCAGGATGTGCAGTTGGTCATTCGCTGGTGAATGGCTCTGCAAGGCAATCCCTTCTCAGTGATTCTCATTTCTCACTGAATATTTATTCATTCAGATACCTGCAGCAGGAACAGCCATTTGCTACCCTCCAGGAAAGGGTCCGGCCCACCCGTTAATGCCAGGCAGCCTTAACGAGGCACAGCCCAAAAAAAACGAATGAAGAAGAGCAAACAAACAACCCCAATAATAAGAATCATTAGCTGGCACCATTTGGGAGCAGGGAGAAAGTCCCTGTAAACTGTTTACCCTTAGGTAGAAACCAAATTAAATGAAGGTTTGAAGCTGACCTGTCTGTGCCCTAGGCCCCCATCACCAGCCAAGCCAAGCTCAGCACTGATGCCAAGGTTCTTGGAGCAGTAAATCCCCCCTGTGAGAAGCTGTCTTGCACATCAGGGACTTGCCCTGCCTTTCTTTGCCCTGCACAGACACTGAGCCCCAGGAAACCATTTTCCCTTTGCAATTCAAGCCAGCAAAACAAGGGCTCTCCCTGCCCACAGGCATCTCTGGGATTCTGCAGGGAGGAAGGTGCTACACCAGGCTTCAGAGGCTTCCTGCCACCCAAAGTGACATCCCCAACAAACCAGTAACACTCCCCAGGGAAATGGTGCCAAGGTAATTTGCTGATGGTTCACATACCTTTTCACTGAAGCACACACGGTAGTTTCTGATTTCCCAAAAAGAGAGAGAGAGAGACAAAGATAAAGGCACTGTGATAGGAAAATGTATACAGAGCTATGTTTGAATCTACTGTAGGGAAGTTACTTGGTAAGAAACTCACCATTGACAGGGGAGCTGGAGCACTGATCAGGGAGAAAGAGAGAAAAGAGATACCAGTGTAACTACAGAGTGATGTTAACGCAGCGTTATTTGTGATCATTTCATACAGAGAAGCATGGACACTACAAACATTTGTACTTTTATCTGGCCTGAAAACACACAAATGCCTACATCTGAAGCTCCTATCCTGACATGTTAGGTAGTCGCCATCTGCAAAGTTGATATAACTACTGCTTTTTTATATTAAACAGCCAGAACATTCAGGGTTATGCAAGTCCTCCCATCACTCTGGCAGCAGGCCCATGGGACGGACTGCTCTCAAGATCTGAGTGTGGTCAGTAATCCAACACCACCTTCCCTGCAGCATCTAGTGATGTGCGTGTGCTGCAGCCCTGCACAGACCTGGAGAAGCCATCCCCACTGCTCAGCACTTTGGAGACACCACCCAGGGGAAGGGCAGTTAGCACCCACCTCCCTCACAACACCCTTAATTTGGTTTGTGGCAGCTGATGCCCAACAATGCCCTGCTGTCAGGAGAAACCGCACTGACCACCAACCCCCACGTGCTTTCCAAGCAAGGACATGGGTGACACTTCAAACACAGAGTTTGCCTTACCAGGTATGTCTCAGCAGAAGCTGTATCAGCTGCCAGCCAACCTGGAAGACAACGTGGTGTGATTTAGCAGCAAATGCAGGACAGAGGGCTCATTCTCAGTCCAACCCCCAAATGGCTTAATAGGTCCTGAACCTCACTCATCTCCCTGCATTATTCTGTTCTTCATTCTGGACACAGTATTTCACAGAATCATTTCTGTCAGCTGTGGCCAAGCCTCTGTTGTTTTTCACACACCTCTCCTGCTAAGTCCTTCACTGGATTAAAACACTCCAGTGCTGCAGGACTGCACAGGGAGCAGGCAGTGCCCATGTGTGTCAGCCCTAAGAGTTCAGCAGGGATTTACTAAAATAAACCAACCTGTCACTGCTGGCTCTCAGCAGGTCCGTGCAAGCTCTCCACTACCCTACACTTTGTTTCCCAACAACTTCACTACTCCACACATTGTTCCCAAAGTAAACTTACATCTCCCCTCCCAATACCATGAAGTTCAAAATATGGTGAAATGTGAGCTTAGAAACCAAACCAGCATGGACAAACTCAATTCTCCTTGGCATTACTATTATTTACTTCAGATTAGAAGCCTGCCAAGCTCAGCATCTCTTGTGTACAGAAAAAAAAGATTAAGGCAGGGACTTCCATTGGTTTGTGACAGGACAGAACAAGTGTCTGCAATAAATGCCACATGAAACCAGAGGCAGTGAGAGGGAGAAGACAATGGTTTAAGCTCCTGAGGTTACACTGCAGGGCTGACAGGCCCAATTTGGGTGGTGCTGAGTCACTGCCAAGTCGTTTTTGTCCATGTACTTCTCACACAGGAGCGTTCTCCCTTCTGGGAAGAGAGAGAAGATCCCCAAATGCTAATGTGCTTCATGGTGTCATGACCTGTGGTTCCTCCACACCCTATGGCTAAAAGCCTAGGCTGTGCAAGACCAGGACAGTCCCAGTCAAACCCGTGGTAATATTTGGGCACAAATCAATGGGATGGGAGACCCTCATCACTGAGCTGTGATGGGGAAGGGGGAGGAGATGGAAGGCAGTGGCGTACTGGGTGTGAATGAGTTCTCCATACAATGGCCCATATTAACAAAGGGATTGTAAAACAGCTTGTAGGGATGGATTAGAGGAGTCCCTAATTAGTGTAACAGCTTTTTTGATTACTACTTGCTACACCTTCTGAATCGTTTAATTAATAGGGAACTGCCACTAAGTAACAGGCAAAGGAACCATACCCATAGGTGGCCAGGTGCGTTCCTCTAATCCTAATATACATTAGATTTACTCCTAGATAATGTCCCAGAGGAGTTCCCGAAGTAACCAAGAGCTCAGTGCCAGAGGCCATGCTTCCCTGCTTGCAGACGGAGCTGGGACTGTTTCCACCCATAATAATCACTTCCTCCTCACCTCAGGATCGGACCTTGGAAAAATAAAGCCAAGCCCTCTGGCCCCAGTCTTGGAAAGGTCTTGCACATATGTTTATCTTTAAGCACAGAAATCGTCCCGTTGACCTGTAAGAGCAATGCTCAGAGATCCGTGTGGGAAAGGAGGAAGAGGAAGATTGGCTCCTCGTTCTGCAAGACCAGGGAGGCCCCCAGTTCACTACCACAACAATCCTAATTCTATGTAAGGGCTACAGACTCCTCTTGTGTCATGAATCATCAAAGATTTGTGTTCATTGCTCTGGAAACAAAGCCTTTCCAGAACACTGATGTCACTCCTGTGCCTCATTAGTGCCCAGGCATGGCAGCCGTAAGGGACAGGACCAGTTTCGTCCCCCACAGGCATTACTGACCTGCCAGTCTTAAAAACAATTGCATTAAGAGCCATTAACAAGCAGTTATGTAGAAGAAGTGCACAAGCATGTAGTAGAAGTGCACAAGCAACATGTGCACTTCTACTGGGCAGAGACTTCTCTCCCTGTACAAGATGTCAATATAAAATTGGAAAATCAGATTTTCATCAGGGTTTCCCAGAGACACCTGCATATTCCAGTAGAAGGAGCAGAAACTAATTGCTAATTTGCTACAGGAACTAATATATTTTGGTTCACAGACACAATAATAAGCAGGACTAAAGGCTGGGGATTTCAAGCAACCACCTAAATAACATTCAGTGGCATTTCAGCACAATCTTCCCTTTTGAGGGCTATCTCAGCTTCAGCTGTTTGTGAGGAAAATCCTCCCAGGACACCCGTCACCCTCACGGTAATACTCACCAACCAAAAGGAAGAAGCCAAGCCGCGGGAGCAAAGGCAACATTTCTGCAGAGGTCTTTAGGGTGTCCATGCACACAAGGAATCACCTTATTTCAGCCAAGAAAAATCAAACATGAATAATACTTAACTATAAAAATAAAAATAGGAGAGTTGAAAGGTGGTTGTTCAAATAACTATCTTGCAAACAATCTTACACATATCAACACACTTCACAAAACCTATCTGAAACTGGATCCAAAGCACACAAAACTACTGAGGGTCTGCTAAGTCTGGCAAAACACTTCATTGCATGAGATAATTCAGATAGTTAAGCTAGATTCCTCTCCGGGAGAAGACAGTATCAGTTTGCAGAGCCCTGCTTGGAGGATTACTGGTGGCACTCACCTTCCAGCTGCTGGTTGCTGCGTCCTCAGTGCGCAGGTCTCCAGTTGTAGAGGGCTGCTTTTGACTGAGCAAACCAGGGTGTGTCTCCAGCTTCTCAAAACTACATCTGAAATTACAGGATGGGTTTGGAGCGCTGGACACACCTGTAAGTCCTTGAAGATGCAAATGCTCAACAGTACAAATAAATGTGCTATTTGTTAATGCTTGCCATTCCCTAGGACACCACAGGGAACGCCGAGCCCACAGAGAGGCTGCGTGGAGGGACAAGAGCAGTGAATAGATGCATTCCTTCCTTGCCCTGCATAGGATTCATTTGCCATTCACAACCATCTTACAGCTCCAGAATTGTACTCCCTGAGATCCCTGTCTCCCTATCACCAGAAACGTGCCAAGTTCCTCCAACACGACATTACAGGCTTTCCAATCCTGCAGGCTGCTCTACTCCAAGAAGTAAACAACGTTCTTTTTAAAGAGCTTGCATTTGGTTATAAGGGATCTTTATGCATGCAGAGGAATGTCGTGACGGGTTTGCCCCGCTCTTTTGGCAGAACAACACACGATGGGATTCCCCACGACGTCCCCAGGACGGCGCATCAGCATCCAGGGGAATCAACTTGACTGAACTTGTGTTCTCTCCCAGCTAAAGGTCAGCTTGTAAGGAAAATGAGACCTGCTGCAGATTCTAACAAGGAATGGACATTAACTTTTCTTTCATCTAGTTCCGACTTCATTTCTCTGACCCTCAGAACCGAGTCCTCAAGCCACTACAAAATTGCCCACAGTACCTCTCTCGATTTCTCTGGATGCAGATGAGTAATTCTGTGTACTCAGAATTGAAAAAATCTTTGTTTGGTCATTTTATCGATGCCTTTCAAGAGAAGTTTGAAAAGCCAGTTGTGTCCCAAACTCCGGCTTGTCCCATCATGCCCACCTACAGCTCAGGTGTCTGTGGCAACACAGAGAAAAGCTGGTGTTGACTCAAGGCACGTACCCAAACCCCTGCTCCCTCCCCACTCCCAGCTTTCTTAGCACACTTAACATGTTTATCAGCTATTTTGAAACTATTATAAGAATACTGATTCACACTTGTGGTTTGTCTGACTCAGAAGTCCAAAGGATGCCAAACGTGAAAGCAACTCTCATCGGCACCCATCTAAGCTACCTCTAGCTATGTAAACTTGAAACACGTAATTTTATAAATAGTCAGGTTCATGGATTCCCAGTTCAAAGCAAGAAGACTTCTCCAGAAAATCCAAATGAAGTCTCTTTGAGATGGATGGAAGAACCTTTAATCAGGCTTCAAATACCACCGCTTTTTGTGCTTTTTGGAACGACAGCATTGTGAGCAGGCTGGCCAGGAAGGGGGGGCAGATAGGCACGTGTTGCTCTGGAGCCCTGGTCATGCTGCTGGAGAACTGCAGGTCCACAAAAGAGTCCACGAAGAAAGCAACGAAGAGCACGTGGCACAGCATGCCTCCGCCATCTGCAGCCAGACCCACGGCTCTTCACCAGGGTATCAGGAGGTGAATCAGAAAAACAGGGAAGAGCTGAAAAGCAGAAAAATCAACAGTGAGCCTCGGCCGCGGATGAGGAAAAGAGGGGAGGGGGGCAACGCAGAGGGTCAGGATTTTCTGCTTGTGTTAGTCAGGAAATCATGCATACCTAAAAAGTGTGCAGAGCACCCTCCCTTCTGGGGAGAGAAACTAAAGTTCACAAAGGCAAGGAGGAACTTTCATCTGTAAACAAACTTATTTTTCTTAACTGTGTTCACAAGGTGGCTGAGCAGAAGTATCCATTACCTGGCATTTGTGTTCATACCGAAGAAAAAGATTATTACACAGGATAAGGCTGGAGATGATTTGTGGTATTGTATCTGCTCAAGTAAGAGTAAATAAGCGCTGCAACCTCCTGAAATAGGCTTCCAGCTAGAGGGTTTGGGCTGTGATGCCACCTCCAGCCACACCACTCCGTAGCACTGGATCAGTTGGGTCTGTAGCAGGTTTTCCTGCACCTTCTAGATGCCAGCCTGCCCCAGCCTGGGACACAGCCACAGAAACGCAGGAGGCTCAGCACTGCTTTCAGAGCAGGAGAAATCCCTCTGGTGGATGGCCAGAGAGGAGAACATCACAACCTCTCACAAAGTGACGTGACTCTAGAAAAGCAGATTTTATGCCATAATTCCATGATAACCTTCATGCTAACCAGAGAGGACGTGGTCTAGGAGCTTCACTCCTAAAATATTCTCAGCAACACGCAGCAATTCAGATAGCAACTGTGACTAAGGAAGAATTTGCAGCCCGCACCCAGGCAGACAAGTCTTTCAGGGGACAGAGCCTAGCACACCCTCCGCTACCACCTCCCCTGAAGCAGAGCTCTCCCTGTCATTAATTTCATTTGCACCACGTTCCCTTCCTAAGCCCTGCTTTCCCCACCCTCTATGAACCTTCCTCATTTCGCAGCATCAGTCCTCTCAGGTCTCTTGCAAACAGAGGGGAACACAGCGTACGCGGTGGTAAAACTCCCTCTTGGTGGGAGACAACCAGAGATCTCCTCTTGCCCAAGAAGCAAAGAGCTGGAAGAGGTCTCAGCCCTCCCCTTGCACCATGGTGTAACTGCAAATACCTGGGCTGACTGAGGTGCATCCAGGCTGCCATTGCATAGGCATGTGAGGAGGATTTTGGAGCTCTCCTGTGAAAACAACCACTTCTAGCTCGCTGCAATTACTGTGGAGACCTCCTTCTGCCTTCTCTTCCCTCTTGCATTCTTCCCTCTCTGTTTCTTGAGATGGAAAATAATCCAGTGCCTTCATGTCACCTCCCTCTCTTCCCAAGTGCATGAATTTCCCTGCGACAGCACGTGGGGAGTGTAGCCCAGCTTTGCATCCTGACCTCTCATCGCTCACGCTGAAGGGTAAGGGCAGGAGGGAAGTCAATGAAATCTGCAGAGGGTGGGCAGGAGTGGGCCAGGTCTAAGCTGCAGTTTGTGCCATGGAGGAATGAGTCGGCACCTTGAAAACCCTCTTCTCACCCGGCCTGACCCTACGTGTGCAGCATCAAGTGCAGTTCTTCAACACCAAATGGTACAACTGGTTGCCGAGGTGTTCCTGCCATGGTAAGCCAGGTGTGGCAACAGGCAGTAAATCTCCCTCGATCCCAGCTCCACCATGCATGCCACACACCCCGTTCAGCCCAAAATCATTGGACTTCCCCATAATTTTCATGACAGGGCCTTTGCACTCTCCCAGAAAAGCCAGGGCTCCCATCGGTTCGGTCCTGCACCCCGGGGCAGCAGGGCCAGGGCAGCCGATCGATGCTCGCCCCACAGGTGAATCCCCATCAGACAGGTCAGAAGGTGGCAGGCACTACAGCAGCTTTTAGGAAGATCTCCAAGATCTGTCTCTTCTGGACAGAGAACCAGAAAGTAAGGTGGATAAGGTTAAGTCTCAGCTTAGAGCAAATCTCTTTGGCAGGGCAAGGAAAGGCCCAGCTTGCTGTAAGAGTCGGGTGAGCAGTGGGAATCCCTTGCAAAGGGCTGTGTCTGGAATTGACAGAAGGGATAAAGACAGAAGTGATGCAAAGCCTGTGGCCTAAGGTATAAACAGATCAAAGCCCACAAAAGTGGTGTTATAACACAGTCATCACTTGCACTTAGCCCTTCTGTTATCCTCCCTGTACAGATCTCAGGCTTACTGGGACTTGGCACACAAAGGAAGACTCCCCAGTAATTGAACTAAGCCCCTGTGAAACCTCTCCTCTGCTTATCTCTCTAGAAGTGCAAACAAGGAAATAGTGCTAAATAAACGTCCACATCTGAGAACTGTGATTTCATTGATAACAAACCAGGTATTGCTCCATTGCTCACTGTTTCCACTGCAGAACTGTCCTGCCCTCGCTCCTGCAGCCCTGGACCACAACTGCTATGGCTCCTTACAGAAAAGAAAGTCAAGGGGCCTCTCAAAACGTTTGTCAGAACATCTCCTGGCTTAGTAGTGGATCAGACTTAAAGCACTTTGCCTGGAGCAATCTTGCAGGTCAGCAGCCTGAAAGGTTCTGGGTAAGGGCATTTTTTTGAGAGCTCTGTCTTGCAGGTAGCCTATGAATAAGGCTTTCCACTTGAATATGCTGTTGGTCAGTGATGGTAAGAAGAGAGCTTTAGCATAATTAGGCAGCTATGATGTCTGGCATCACAGCCGTTGCAGCACAGAACGTTTTGGCCCATTTTGGCTCCATAGCCACCTTTCAATGGATTCAAAAGGACCAAGCAGAGGCAGCTCAGACTTGAGAAGGAGCTGACCCTTCACACAGGCAAATAAATTGCACGGCTTTGTCTCAGTAGGTGGCAGATGCTAGAAGTAACCACTGGTTCAGAAAGCAACTGTACAAAAGCTCTCCATTCAGACCTATTCCAAATGCAAGTGTGGTTTTGAATTGACAGGGCTGATTCTTATCTCAGAGATCTTCAGAAGAATGCGTAAGCACACAGGTCACATCCAGCTATGCGACTTGGTATTGCGTAGCTGCTTGTTAAATGTCAGCTAGAGATTTTTATAAACAAGGCAGTATTTCGCTCAATACACAGCTTGGCTCACTTCTGCTTGCTTAAGCTTTCAGTTACAAGTAGGGAGCATGAAAATAAACATCATTGGCTTTGAGATGTCACTGTGCCCACACCTACACATGCCAGTGGGGTCAAAGAACCTGACTGAGGGTTGGTGTCTGACATCTCAAGCAAGTCAGTTGATCCTCCCTCCCTACACTAACAAACCTTTACTTAAGGCTCTTTCTAAGTTGTGAAGGACAAGAAAGGGAGTTGAGGGTCTCAGAGACCTGCCTACCATCAGACACGTGGGCTCCTTGGCTGCCTCAGGACTAAAACTCAGTCCTGATCTGTTCCCACTGCACTAACTTCACAGCAAACCCTGCTCTGGCCGCTTTGCACTGCCAGAGCTATTCTCTGCACACTGCTAAAGGAAGTATCACGGAGACTAATAAAAAAAGGCCAAACAGTATCAAATATCAGTTTATAGCTAGAAGTACAACTGAACCTCCATGCTAACACCTTGCTAGAAGTTTACACAAGAGATTTTGCTTATTTTCTACCTCCCTTTCTTCCTTATAATCACATTTGTGTTGCATGAACTCAAAAACCACCTCTATCTAACACTCAGACCTCCTGAATTAAAAGCTTAAGAAAGCTAAAAAAAGAAGTACTCAGAAGTCTGATTTTCCTCTCTCTCAGCAAGGTTTCTGTTTCTGTTGGTGACTGACTGGCTGCTCTAGAGAGAAGTGGTGTTTAGCACTCCCCTAACCCTACCAGTTCAGCACTCCCCTAATCCTACCAGTTGGTTCAGCTGCCCATCAGGTCTTAGAGACTCTCCTGACACATCAGCAGCCAGAAGCAGGACCAGGTTTCAGGTAAGTGACATTTCTGGAATTACATTTTGGCAGGAGGAGGCTCAGAGCTGACAAACGCTCCGAGGAGCCCAGCCCAGCTCAGGAAGACGCAGGCTGTTACGACACCGACCCCTCAGCCATCAGTTCTGGCTGCACCATGGTGCTCAAGGCACTAGAAATATTTGCCATCCAGCACTCTGGCAAAGTGCTACTTGCGTCGGCTGCTGTGCCAGGTTCTCACAACTCCCATGTCTTTTGTGTGAGCGGGTCCTCCCAAAGCACATGCCTTCTGTAGTGCCATGCATAGAAGTATTCCCACAGTGAGTGCCTCTACCCATTTTGCCCTGCCGTGAGTATCATCAGCACTTGGACATCTCTAGTATGCACTTGAGCATAGCAAAAAATAGCTATAATTGACAGGCACTCCTTATTCTCAAGGACAAAGAAGCTCTGTATTTCATAGCTTCAAGAAACTGGTCTCCTGTATGAGTCAGCTGCCTGCTAAAAATCTTCATGTGTTCTTAGTTGCTTCCCCTTACAACAAGGCTGACACCTTGCGATGTAGCAGGGCAGCCTAACCTCCCTCCCTTCTTTATATATACATGTAAACACTCAGATATACATGCACAGGTGTGTACACAGTCACCTACAGACGGTGACACCACACACAGCCCTAAAAGAGAGGGGAAAAAGAGAGAGCCTGCCAAGTGAAAGTCAGAGATCCCACTCAGACTGGAAAGCCTAACTCAGTCTGTAGCATGACCAAAAACCATTCCTCAATCTCCCTAAAGCCCATCAGCCAAAGGCCCATAGCGTTAAAAACCCTTTTAAAGTAACTTCTCATCCCCATGTAGCACCTCGCAGCGCCCTGCAAGGGATTTATTTCAGCTCCCAGTCTCCTGCCTTGTCGTGCCCCCTGCAGTGAGTGCTCTGTAAGGCAGGCTAGGGAGCCTTCATCCCTTTATGCTGCATGTATGTGTCTGATGAAAAGCCACGGGGCAAGGGCTAGATATAAATTATTTGGCATTTTACCCTTAGCCATGAAACCAGCTGACAGGAACGGAGTTCAACTGGATTAGCTCCTTCTCTGTGTTGCTCAGGCACAGACACAGCTCTGTTCATAGCAAGACCATCACAGCCCCTCAGCCATCCTGGTGCTAACTGGGAACGAGGAAGAGTCTCTCCAGTGCCTTCCTAGAGGACTTCAACACTTCTGTCCTGAAGGTGAGTAATCCAAGTGACTGCCTGCAATGATCAAGTCCTCGGGAGCACAGCAGGTCAGAGGTGAACTCTCAGGCTTTGAACTCCGGGAACCTCACGGCCAGACATAAAGTCAGTCTGGAAGACGAGTCAGAAAGGAGTTCCTCCTGCTCCAGCATGATTTGATCTCAGTCCAGCCCTTACTCTGGCTTAGCTTCTGTGCACAGACCAGTGTAAAAAAGGTTCTTCCTCAGAGGAACTTTGGGAAGCACACCCACCAGCCCAGCCTAGAGCCAGGAGGTAAACAGCAAGGGCTTCGCTATTGCTGATCTGTGGTGACTTAACGACTAACAAAAAGCTTTGGACCAGGCGCCTAAGCTTGTTAACATCCATTAAAACATGTGTATGTGAATGAGAAAGACCTTCTCCTGCTTGTCCTAGCTGTGCTGAGCTGAGGCTCTTCATAAAATAAGTTAAGAATAAGTTAAGCAGAGCAGCCTGAGCCTGCCCCAGCCTTACTTTACACATAGCATGACCACTCAGCTGACTGCCGTAACAAAAGCAGCGGCTGTGGGAGTGTAAGAGAGAGGAAATCCAAGCACCTGGCTTGCTTTGTTGTCCAACTCTGCTGACAAAAGAAAACCTGAAGTGCCAAGGTCAATTCCCCAACAAGGCCAACTCTGGGCCATATTCCCAACTTTTATTGTTAAATGGGGAGGAAGGAAGGGGAGGGGAGCAGCAGAGAGGGGGAATTGCAGTTACTTTGCCAATTTTTCCTTCACCACTTTTCCTGCTTAGCTTCACCACTCAGGGCTTTCTAACAGCTCTGCTCATCACCTTCAATTTCTTCCTCCTTCCTCAGAGCTCTGATTTCCTAGGAAGTGCTAAAGTTCAAGAAATTATGCTACTGAAGGCAGCTGAGCTTTGTGTCTGCCAGCAGGGCTGCAGCTCTGTGTGGCTGCGGGGCAGTCGCTCTTGCATCAATATTTATTGATCAGGCAAGGGCTGCTTTTACACCCAGTGTAAAACATGAAGATAATCAAAATCAGTCAACAACCCTGCTCCAATTGCAACATTTTCTTGTAGAGGGATACCAAATACTAGTCTTTATCTCTCAAGCACACCATAAATGATATCAGCCAGCAAAAAAAAAAACAAAACTCATTAGTCACATGCAATAGGCTAGCTACTAGCACCTGCCACCTTTGGTTTGTCAACATTAAGACGTTCTCCTCACCCCACTAGACCCATCTGCACTGCTTTATGCTCATGGAAATGATCTGTTGTATGCTTTGCTCCCCAGCATTGAAGCAATTGATGGAGTTCACCCAGCACTGTCAGCACAGAAGAAACATGCTGTTTATGATTTTCAGGTCTATTTGACAGCTCAGCTCACAGAGTCAGGTAAGGTACCCATACATAACCTCTCAGTAAAGCACTAGTATTTGGATGTAGCATTTATTTGTACTCTAAACATTCACTGTTTTACACCTAATGATCACACATCTTCCCAATGCTGCAATTCAGTCACTTCTGCGTAAGTTCACAACAACACTGGGAAACAGAAAGGGAAATTGCTTCGCCTTTTGAGGCTACAGGGAATAATGGTGCAAGGAGGTGTGATATTATAGAATAAATGGAAGATAGGCAGAGAAATAAGATTTTCATTTGGCATAGTGATTTCCCGTCTCAAAGTGAATCAGAGTGTAGCTCAGACCCTGCATCTGCAACAGAATGAATATTAGCCACTCTTCTGTTAGCAGCTAAGAGATTAGCCACAGGAAGGATGCCTAGATGCATGATCTTTCAGAATATGCTGTGGCTTTTAACTCTGCGGGTCCGTTTTCTTTACAGGATCATCATGCCAGGACGGAACAACCGAAGAATTGCCAAAGAATCTGGGAGAGACGTGTTGAGGAGCTACATTAAATGAACAAGCCTTTTACCCAGACATTGCTGGAATCTATGCACTGAATAGCAGTAAAATTAGCACCAGCTTCTAAGAAAACCCAATAGCTTCCTGGTCTTTACATTGCAGTAATGAGTAAGGGCAAGACGCCTTTGGTTCCTCACGACACCACCTCCTAAAGCAAGGATTATCTGGGGTTTATATGGGAGATTTCTAGGTCTGAGCCATGTGCAACATCAGGGAGTGAAACACACATCTGTATTTGGATCTGTATTTGGAAGTGCAGCTGTAGGACTTTAACCAAGCAGAACTAAACGGGGCCCAGCGCGCTCCTCGTGGCGCCTGCACCTCAGCCCCTTGGTGCCACACTGCAGCCCCGCGCATGCGCACCGCCCTCCACGACGCCGCGCCTCGCTTGACGGCAGCGTGGCGCCCGCCTTTTGCGACGGTGTGGCAGCACCGCCCTCCGCCCGGCTGCCGCGCTTGACGGCAGCGATGGCGTCGCGGCTGAGCGGGGCGCTGCGGCTGGCGGGCCTGGACGACTACATCGCGCCCTCACAGGTGGGCAGGGGGCGGCCCGGGGCCTGGGGGGGCGGTGGTGAGGGCCGGGAAGGAGGTGGGAGAGAGGTGGAGTCCTCCAGCCGCCGTCAGGGGTCGGGGGGTACAGGGGGGAGAGGCCCCCATGGGTGTCAGCCGCCCCCATGGATGCTGGGCGCTGGCAGGGCTGGGCCCCTCCCGGCCTGGGCCCAGGGGTGTTGCCACGGGCACCGAGACACCCTAAAGGGTCACCGAGCTGCCCTAAAGGGTCACCGAATTGCCCCAAAGGTCACCGAGCCACCCCAAAGGTCACCAAGCCACCCCAAAGGGTTATCAAACCACCCCCACGGGGTCACCGAGCAACCCCAAAGGTCACCAAACCACCTCAAAAGGTCGGCCTGTGCCACCCCCAGCGGGGCTGGGGTCATGGGGGCAATGAGCAGGGCAGCAGGGGCATGGAGGTTTCTTTCCACAGTCATCCAGCACCAACAAAAGTACAAAATCCTGGACGTTTGCTTATAAATAGCGCAGAGAACTCCTGAACCTGTGGAATGGGATGTAGTAAATCCTGTTAACTGTCCCTTTGATACCTGCGTTTCCCAGTGAAGTCTCCCACGTAAATGATGTGACCTGCTGCTCTGCTTCAAATACAGTTCCTTGCTTGGTTTATTCACTGAGCAGAAGTGAAGAATCGTAGAGACTTGTGCCTATAGTCTCTGAATCTGGCAAAATGCAGAACAAAAATGTAGTAAGGTTGGATTAAGTTAGGGGTGAATCTGTTTAAAGGTGTTGGCAGAGCAAGGATGCTAAAAGGCAAAACGGATTGTAGCTGTGGAAGTAGGACAAGGAGTCATAAAGTGCGTAAACAATAAAAATCACACAAAATGTGAAAATACCCCTGAGACTTCATCACAGTACAATACAGAAAACTGGAAGCTGTCCATCTGAGGTCGTCAGAGTCCTTTCGACATTGCATGAAACTTCATTGGCACTAGCCACATGTAGACTGTAGTGACCACGCCTCCATCGGTTAAAATTCGCAATGAAGGCTGCACGATCATCTGTCAGATTCGAGAGAGGAGAGGAAGACTTTGCAGGCAAGGCTCCTGAAAATACAGCTGTGCTATTTGAGAAAGAACACAGAAACTCTCCTCTGGTTTTGGTATGATGCTGAAAAAGTGTTCCTTCTGTAAAAAAGGGGTAAGCGGATTTTGCTGGTACGTTTTCCCTTGGTGCTTATAAACACCGTAAGTGTATCCAGCATTGCTTAAAGTGGGTAGGAGGCATTCACTCTAGAACGAGTCTTTGGGTTTGATCGTTTTAGTTTCTGTGAAATCAGCCTTCTGTGCGTCATTGCTCATCTCGTTCTGGGGCTTTATTTCTCTTTCAGGAATGTATCAAGCCTGTAAAGGTGGAAAAAAAGCCTGGAAAAGCAGCAGCTAAGATCAAAATTGAAGCAGACGGGAGCTATTTTCAGATCGGTCAGGTATTTGTGATTTTTCTTTATTATTGTGTAAAATATGCAGAAAATGCTAACGTATTGTTACATATTAATAGTTGTAGCCTATTAAATACTTCACAGAGGACCAAGATGTAATAAGTGTTGCTTTTGTCATCAGCATTCTCACATCTTTTTTCCAAAGTCCAACTTGTTAATGATTAAATTTTACAAGTAATAATTCTGATTTGGTGTCTATTATTATGCTCTAAACATTGACAATAACTAATGGTGATTTTTAGTACAAGAGCAGATAAGCTAAGTCTTTTTTGCCATCAATTCTTAAACATTAATAATTCCTAGATTATTTGAGATAATGTCTTTTTTATTGCACTGTTTCATACGGTTACTTTCAAAGAGATTCGATTAGATTAGATGGTCTTTTAACTTTAAAAAAGTGGGGCAGGGGATGCAGTACTTCTAAAGGAGCCTGATTTCTGATTAAATATTTTAATTCAGTAGTACCTAATTGCTCTGTGTCTGACTTTATTGAGATATGAAGTTTAAGGGGGAGAGTCTCATTGCAAAACTGATTTATTCGGGGCAATTACAACGAAAAATATTTCCTTCTATTGCCATACCACACAATGATAGTCAGCCATACATTTCCCTTTTAGTGTCTGTGTAAGTTTTGCACGCAAAAAAATCTGCAGAACATTCAGCATCACCTAAAAATATTAGCAAGTTGTAGTCCGGTTACATGATTTCTTTAGCAGGAGTGAAATTCAAGACTCCTGTGAAGAAACAGCTCCAGTACTATTCAATAATATGAGCTGCGTCTGACAGAGGTGGCAAAGCTGCTGTGCTTTCTCAAGGGTAGATGTTCACTACACACTGGAGGTTGGGTCTTAAAGGCTTAGGATCTCTGTGGTCTACAGTTTTGTGGTTAAAGTTGCAGCTGCAATCTGTAGTATGTTTGCCATGGCGGCCCAGCTTTTAGCCACCCACAAGCTGAAAAACTACAAGACAGGCCGTATTTGCTCCTGGGAAAGTATATAATTGCAGTGTTTTGGAACAATGTCAGCCCACCGGATAGCAGAAATAACTGTGGCCTCAGCAACTGTTCCATATTTGCTGACAAGTTCATGGTCTTGCTAAAGTTTATCCTGAAGTTCCTCAACATATTTGTGTGGATATGCCGAATGATCACATTAAAATCAGCAACCTTCAAAGATACATCTTCCTCCTTGTTTTACTGAAAAAGAAAGAAAGAAATAAACCAGGGGGGTAAAAGGAGCAATATCTAATATCTTTGTTACTAAACAGAGTAAAGGTTAGAAACTGCCTCCCTGCCTAATTCTCTATTGCGATCTAAATCGAATCTAATCTGTTTCTGCCTAGGATGGAGAAGCACAAAAACTGGAGAAGGCTAAAATTACTCTGAACGACTGTTTAGCTTGTAGTGGCTGCATTACGTCAGCAGAGAGTGTGTTAATCACTCAGCAGAGCCACGAAGAGCTCTGTAAAATACTAACTTCTAACAAGGTAGGTGACAAGACACGGGGAGGTAGGCTGCAAAGTATTAGGGTCTTAATAGATTGGTGTGGTGCGTCTGTAGAAGCGTGTTTGGAAACAGAACACACAAAAATTAGTTTCAAAGATGGGAAGGATCTGAATACATTCTCAGTGAGGTGTGGTACATTTTCCAGTTTTTTAAAAAGTAGTCATAGGTTTGGGAATGTCCTTTTTATGTTGCCAGCATATGTTAGTAACTTGGGAGGTGAACTGGGAGATATTTGGTGAAGTTCTAATGTGCTACAATACTGCATGAGCTCTATTAGTACTGTCTGAACAGATACTTTTTATTTATTTTTTAAGACTGCAGCTCCGAATGAACAGAAGTTGGTGGTGGTTTCTGTTTCACCACAGTCCAGAGCTTCACTAGCTGCGAGATGTAAATTGAGTGTTCTGGAAACAGCAAAGAAGTTGACTGCATTCTTAAAGAGTTTAGGCAAGTGTGGTAATGTGTTCTGTTAATCACAGGTGGGACTGCTGGGATATATGTTAGGTACAAATTTTATGAGCTCGCAAGGGTGATGTAAATTAACCTCCATCTGGATTCATAATTCTGTGTAATTTGCATTAAACTAAAATGCAAGCATTCTGCATTTTCAGTCGCAAAGTACAGTTGGAGTAATGGAGAGAAGGAACTTTAAATGATTCACATTTCTCCTGTGACTTTTGCTCTTGTCTATGCTGACATGCTGGGGAAAACAGTTCACTCACAACTGCAGAAGTTGATAGCTGTGGATATGATGTGCAGTTTGCTGCTTGTATCTTCCCTGTGAATTTTAACACGTGTGCTGTATTGCCTAGGTGTGCACTATGTATTTGATACAACCTTTTCAAGAAACTTCAGTCTGCTGGAGAGTCAAAAAGAGTTTGTAAAACGCTTTCGAAAACAAGCTGAAGACAAAAAGGCTTTGCCAATGCTAGCTTCTGCCTGTCCAGGTATGGTAGTAAATTAGTTACGGAAATAATAAAATGGCATACTAAAGTACATCAAAACAAGAATTCAGAAAGCTAGTCAGAAACATTCACATGGATAAATTTACTGAGAGGATTACTTTCTTCTCAGTACAAAGAGATCTTGGTGTTAATAGTAATAATGGTCTATGCAGCTGCCTACAGATCTTTCCAAAATGAATTGTGTTACAATTCCTTTGCTTTTTGCACTGAAGCGAGTCTGAAAATGGTTATTACTGGGTAGTAAGTCTGGGGTTGAGGGGCTGTGGGCACAGTGAATGGGTGCTTGTTGGTTTTTTTTTTTTTTTTTCATTTATTGTAGCTGTTTGCTAATTAGACTCTCCTCAGGTTGGATCTGCTATGCAGAGAAAACCCATGGCAGTTTCATCATTCCTTATATCAGCACCACCAAGTCCCCGCAGCAGGTCATGGGCTCCTTGATAAAGGGCTATTTTGCAGAACAGCAGGTAAGGTCTATTGAACAATATCTGATATATATTCCTTTGTGTTTTACAGGAGAGCTTGAAAGTAAAAAGTTGTCTTATAAATTGCCAGCAAAGGCAGCATCTCCCTCATTTCTGCATTATCTAGTAAGAAGCTGACCACTGGGCCAGTAACACTAAGCTTAAGCTTGGTGGAGTACTTAAAACCTCTCTATATTATTCAGGAAGGCTACGGAATCTGATTGCTCAGTGTACTTGTGCTGACATCTCAAATATGACTGTGTAGTATTTTCATGCTGTTCACAGTTGGTGGATAACTTAAAATAAATTAACCTAAGACAAAACTTCAGTCACTGCATACGTGCAGATCATGTCTTGTCTAAAAATTACTTGTTCTTTCCCAACTTAATGTTCTGTTTCAGTTTGACTTAGTTTTGTGCTCAGTCTTTAACCTTTGGAATCTTTCCAAATGTAAATTTGATACTTAAAGACTAGAGTTATACTAATAGCCCAGAGTTGTCCAGCAACAAACTTAAGCACCGTTTCTGATTGTATGATTTATTGCCCATTAACAAGCACTGGTTTAACGCTTGCATTAAATAATTGCTGACATCTGCATATTTGTAACAAAAATTGGCAGCTACTGAGAATATTTGGCACAAGACAGCAAAACAACGGCCTTGAGTCAATGACTTATTTCCTCAGCTTGTACTTATTTCTTGGATGGTCCTGAGTTTTTTGTCCAACTCTAGATTATTTCTCAGTTACTGATGCAGGGGTTTAGTAGCATGTTAGAAACATATCATGTACCTGAATAGGATTTCTCCACTGATTGGATCACCTGCACTAGCAATAGGTGGGGGGGGGGGGGAAACTGTGAAAGACCATGTTGGTGACACTTGCTAGCAAGGGTTCTATAAGAGAGAAAAAAATATATAAATATATTTTCATATTCAATAATCAAGAGTACTTCCAGAGGCATGGCAGCATTAATTTCTTCATTCTCATTTGTACTTGGAAAATATCTTGCACAAGACAGGTTTGATATTGACCCATCCAGCTACATTGCTGTGTCTTTTTCCAGCACTTAACACCTGACCAGATATACCATGTAACAGTAATGCCCTGTTATGACAAAAAGCTAGAGGCTTCAAGGCCAGACTTTTTCAACCAAGAGTACCAAACTCGAGATGTGGACTGTGTAATCACCACAGGTAAGCAGAGCTAGAGACAGTCTAGATAATTCTGGACTGGTTTTAATAATCTTTTTTTCGGTGGTGGAGGAAGTAATGCATGGATATTGCTGTATAATTTCACTTCAATAATACGAATCACGTTCTGGTAAAGACTGCAGATGTATGCTTAGGTATTGATCTGTGGATTGTTTTCCTTTATCCCCAAAATATGCTGTGCTTCTGTTTTAGGGGAAGTGTTAAAGTTACTGGAACAAGAAGGAGTATCTCTATCAGATGTAGATCCTGCTCCTCTGGATACCATGTAAGAACAAAATTTCATTTGTACCTTTCAGGCATGTTCTTGTTCATCCACTCTTCTTACCAAGTTCTTCAACACAATTTGCCTTCTGCTACTGTTCTCCTGTGCACAAGGCTGCACGTGTTTGCATTTATTTGTTTTCACTAATTTTGAATCAGTACAATTCCGCATAAAGTACTTTAGGGATCTGTGACAAATTTACACTTTTGGAGCACCTGTAGCTCTTTGCTAGATTTTAGTAGATCAAGGATTAGCAATTCTCACCGTAAATCATCAGGATTGCTATAACTAGCTCAGTAAGAGTGTAACAGCAAAATAATTGTGCAGAGAAGTGCAAATTGCATCACGGTTGTTTCATTACTTTTACTCCCAATATAACTGGTGGAATCCTATGAAAATCTACCTGCATGCTCAGAGGAGTGAAATAATCTAGGTCAGCAATAAAAGAGTTTGCTGAAACAAGGCCTGGTATTGCACTGGCTGCAAACACAAGTTTGCTTGTGTCTATTCGTTATCTGAGCTTCTATAAGGATTCCAGTATTAAAGCAGAAAAAAATATTTAGGTCACTCAGCTAATCTCTGGGAGTCTTTATTTGCAAAAACATGATCTTAAACATATGCAAACCAGATGAGACTTCAGTTGCATTAACTGAAAACATCTGGTTAAGTGACAACTGCAGAGATCTAAGAGATTATAGAAACATTAAAATCACATTTTATCCCTCTAAGTTGACATGCAGTAGTGGTTCCACACTGATCATGAAACCAAAGCATTCTCTTCATCAGTTTAGAAGAAATGTCTCTGTAGCACTTTGCGTCATAATAAACATGCTACATATGTAGCAACCTTTATAAATTTTAAAAGATTAACAATATAGTTCAGAAGTTTACTGTTCAGACTAAGTTTTTAGGAGAGATTTTGATACCCCAAATACACAGAGGGCACATGAGTAGGATGTGGCTCTTGTCTGTTTTCAGTTATACCCTTTGCAGATACAACACTTGTTTTGAAATGTAGCTTATTTCTAAAAAGGATTGAAGTCTTTCCAATACAGATTGAAGTCTTTCCAATACAACTAAGTGCCATGGGCAGCCTTTGCTTAGGAGTTGTCTGAACAGCATGTGTACTTTGACATAGCTGTGAACAGAAGCATCAAGAATGTGAGATAGAGATTGTCTACTGCAGTCTGATCCCTTTTATTCAAGGGATACTTTCAAAAAAAAAACAAAACACCATAATAATGAGATTTATAGCTTATTAGAAGTAAGCTGCTTAGTGCAGCTTACTTCTGCACTTTTAGGTAAATTTAAAATGTGAACCTTGTTACCACTGATAGGTAGCAGAAGGAAGACTTTTCAAATAATACACTGAATCTGTTCTGTAGAACTCAGTCTCTCATTCACATTGCTCAGGAGGACTTCTTTAAGGAACTGAAAGCACACCAAGCCAGCAGTCACTCTTTTTTCTTTTCCTGTGATTGATCTTGTTTCACTACTATATCTGCCTTGAAAGACATGATGATATAATGATATCAGGTGATGCATAGCTGGAGTACTGATAAAACTTTAGGAACTGAGAGACTGCATAACATGGATGCAAACGTTTTTCGTGCTGCCATTAAGCTTGTATATTGAAGGAGTTTACATCAGTGCATGCGTGTAAAGCATTTTACTAGCACAGATGTACTCATGCATTCTGAATTTATAAATTCTTCTAGTATTGCCTTTTTCTAACGTGGCTCATGCACAAATTACTTTCACATCCAAAAAAAAAAAAGTCTTCAGCTGTAATAACCGTCTGCATGGCTAATTCCCAAAGGTAGTTTCAGAAGTTGTCCATGTAAACAAGCACTTCTGTACTACATCTTTTATTGCTATACTATTAACAGAAAATCAAGGAGTTAAAAAAACATTCTGAAGTGTTTGGATTCATTTAGGAAATAACATTATGGAGGTGTCAGTTATAACATAGAACAAAATGTCTAATTACTTGATAAAAATCTCTGGCTCACTCCTTAGGAGTACATTCTGAGCACTAGGCCTCATGCTTGTGGTGATAAAGTGCTTCTATAACCTTTTGCTAGCTTTAACTTACTCAGTAAATTGACTGGTTACAAACTACACGTATTCATCAGAACTTGGAGCATTAACATAAGCAGTCCAATGACTGTTGTTCTGCCTTATCCTCCAGCACGTGGAAAAGCCCATTAAGAGGTTATTATATTTGGCAGCAAGAACGAGATAAAGTGCCAGAAATCTGAGGACTTTTGCTGGTATAACTGTTTGCTCCAGGCCAGCTCTAAAGCTTACTGGCAGCCTCAGTTTAAGAGAGTAGCAGTACGTGAGGCCAGACACACTGAAACATTTCATTAATGAAGCTCAGTTCCTGTAAACAAGATCAAATTAAAAATAGTTTCTGAAGGTGATTACAGGCTAAAGTGTTGCCTTCTGCAGTTCTTCTAAAACTAAGATTTTATCGCAAGAGGCAACATCTTCGATTTGACTTGAAACTGCTTGGCCTGAATTCAAGTGTTTTCCCTCCTGCAGCTGTTAGTAGGAAAATGCAAGTGTCACTGCCTGATGAGTGCTTATAAGCATACCCCACATTTTATTATTCTCTTATAACAAAAGCTATTGTTGCGGCTTCCATCTGGTGAGCTGTTTTTCAAGAAACATTATCTTGACCTCTAAGTACTTGGTCGTGTTTTAGGATATCAGTGAGATGGAATTATTTGTGCAGAACTTGAATTAACAGAACTTATGTTAGCGCAGTTATTCAACACCAGAGACGTGGTAAACTAGAACCAGGTTCCTGCTGAGGACAACCATTTACAGAACAAATGCCCTGGCATTATTAGGTTTGTTTATCTTTATGTTCTGCAACTCTGATGGCCATGTGAAACCACAGCAACACTGGTTTCATCTCTTCATGCTTGGACGGACAGCACTGATACCTCCCTGAAGCGTTCTCTGATGTCCTGGCAACTAGACATAAGTACCCATTTTCCCCCCCAAAAAAGCGTGTTGTAACAGAGGACCAGAGAGCTTTAAATAATGAACTCAGCTTTTGCTGATGTTGCAGAAAAGCTTTATGACTGATGTCTCTTGACTGACTCTAGACTGTGTTCTCCACAAGAAGCACAGGCTGCACAGATCCATACCCCCACTGCTTCATTATTTCCCTCCTCCCATTTCTAAGTATAACCCAGGATGTTTGTAGAGATACTAAACAGGAAGCTAAGTAAAAAATGCATTCACTTAGACAGCTCAGGTAATTGCCCTCATAACTCAAATGTTCCCAAATGTAGTTTTGTTGTGTGAAGATTAAGTTGGCAGTAGGATCAAGTCACAGTATTTCCACTGAGCTTAACCCAAGGGATGTTAGCACAGAGTTAAATCTGCAGGGCACTGAAGCTATAAATAGTCTCTTCCCAGGAGAAAAGGAAAGGCTAGGAGTTCAAAGGGAGCCGGTCTGTGGCTTGTTCTATTGCTTTTGAATTCCCTGGATGAAAATTCTGCTATCAGAGAACCTCACAGGACTAACAACATGATGTTTCTATTAGAAGTACTGAAGCTGTTTTAGTATTGGTGTAATGAAACTTCTGTTTGAAGGAACAGTGGGCTTTGCACTGGCTGTTGTTTTATCAAAGAGTCCCTTAAAACTGCTGCTTTCTTCCCTTCCTCAGGTTTAGTAGTGCTGCAGAAGAGGAACTCACTAGCCACTCAGGAGGTGGTTCTGGTGGTTATTTGGAGCACATATACAAGTATGCAGCCAAGGAACTCTTTGGAATTCAAGTGGATACAATTCAGTACAAACCTTTAAAGTAAGAAGTTTAAAGTTTTTACAGAAAGCACTATTTTTATTGCAATTCTGTTTATGCTTTGCCTTGCTGATGGGCTGAAACTTTCTTTGCAATGTTAAACATTTTACTTTGAGGCATGGGAATTGGCTTCTCACTCCCACAGTTGCTGAGCCATAAATCAGCCAGCACTCCATGCAGCCTGGCCCTTGGAGACTTCTAGCCCCTTCACCACCCACACATTTCATTTTGGCCTGATAAATTTTCCCAGTATCAAGTTTCAGATAATTTTAGAGCAACCTAGAAGTCAGAGCTTACAGGGATCTGAGTTGTCTCACCTGCAGACAGGCCAATAATGTAACCCTGTTACTGATGTAGCTATCATGGAAGAGAAAAAATCTTATGTCAGGATTTTGGAACTCAGTTTTAACAGTGTTATGGTAAGGCAGAAAAAAGTTACTTCAGTTTGGGTATAGAGGCACGTTTAGCTGAAATTCCTGCATGCTTCCTATGTATAAGCTTAATGTGACATTTGTAGTGAATTACAGCCCTGATTAACACTGTTAGGGCTTAGGAGTCTGTTGTAGGAAGCAGATGGAATATGGACGCAGTTCTTTGCAGTCTCCATACAAAACGCTTGATAAAAGTGAAATTACTTATTATCAGGAACAGGTATTTCCACTAATGTTAGGAGCGCAGAAGCCTTCAATGATCGTTACCTCCATGGTTTTATGACCCACTACAGTTTAAGTTTCCTTCAGTAGCCTCACTGATGTGTAAGTTGGCTGAAGCCAGCTCAGGTGGCCCGTCACAGTGAAACTTCAGTTTAGGCTCCATTTGCTTAGGTTTTAAGGATTTATTCATTATGGGTGTTCTTCAGGAAACTGAGTTCAAGCAGCAGGTCCTCAGACAGGATCAGAAAAGGATTTGTAAGCTAGCTCTGCCAACTGTTTCGCTTCAGTGGCAAAGAACTAGGACAGCTTTCTCAAATAAGACTCTATGAAGAATTTTGTTTCGACGTAGGCTTCTTTGAAGTTTAAAATAGAAGTTAATTTTGATAAGACATTCTCTGCTCTTGTTCCTCAGAAACAAGGACTTCCAAGAGGTGACACTGGAGAAGGATGGAGTAGTTCTGCTCCAGTTTGCCTTGGCATACGGATTTCGAAACATACAAAACTTAGTGCAAAAGTTGAAACGAGGGAAGTCACCCTATCACTACGTTGAAGTCATGGCCTGTCCATCAGGTAAGGCTGCACAGGGATTTCACTGCTACAGTCTGTAGCTGTAGGAAGCCATATGGAGCTGTAACTAAAATGTGAGACGACAGCAGCTTCTCACATCCCTGAATGTTGTGGCAAAGTCTTCAAATTCTTAAGATGTGATAGTACCAACATGGGATTAGCAAGGGGTATGTGTGTTTCCCTACCTAGAAACTAGTAATTCTTCGGGATTTAAGTAATTACAGTTAAATTTCATGTTGAAACAGCAAATCCAGAACATATCCCAAGATATTTATCTTACCTTCAGTTGAGACCACAGGGCTGTTTTTGCCTAGGTTGCATACTGGCTTTTTTTTTTTTTTCTTTCCCTGACAACAGGGGAAGAAAGCCATCCCTCCTTGCTTCCTCTTATCTCTGCCTCCCTGGCACTTCCCAGGAAGCCTTGGAGCCCTGTCACAGCTGGGCTGAATTAATTAGCATTGGGTCACACCAGGCAGTGAGCTCCCCTCTTGGGCTGCTGCCTGCCCTGCTGCTGTTAGATAATGAGGGCGTGTTCTTATTTCTGCAGCTGTTCACAGGTGGAAAGCAAGCTTAACCGTAGCTGGTTTTGTTTTCCTGATAAAACTGAAGTAATGTCTAAACTCAGTGATCTTTTCCCACTTTGTTTTACGCAGGCTGTTTAAATGGAGGTGGTCAGATTGAACTGGAAGGTGAATCCAGCAAGGATGGGCTCCAGCAAGTTGAGAAGCTGTATAATTCTCTTAAGGCTGAAATTCCAGAGGAGAACCGGACTGTAACTGAACTGTATGAGCAGTGGCTGGGTGGCACGGAGTCAGAAAAGGCTGGGAAAGCTTTGCATACAGAGTACCACGCAGTGGAGAAAATAAGCACTGGATTTAACATCAAATGGTGAAGACTGATGCTGGATGCAGATCTGTGAAGCCCAGATGAACTCAGTGCCTTTTAAAGTTGATTGTATTTAAGATTCTCAAGAGACTGCTAAAGCTCAGCGCCATCACTGGTGAACTGCACTTTCTGACTCTCCTTGGGGAGAAGGTAATGTGCATTTAGGCAGGCAATACTAATTCCTACAGCTTTATAATTATTATAATGATGTGAATAAAAGACAAACAGTGACTTAAATACATGTTAAAAGAAGCAGTAATGTATCTTAGCCTCTACAGTCTCTAACGACTAAATCTGCATTCCCTTTACAATCCTATTCCTAACATAAATGACATATTTAAGGTACTGAAGGATTTGGCTTGAAGTAGACTGTAACCTCACCAAGATGAGCTTTATGCTACCTGAGAGTATTTCCCATCCAGGCTTTGCTGTATTTTTTTACAGCACTAAGTTTTATGGCTGTCTCTTTTGGGACATCCCTATTTAGTTATAAATGGTCTAATTAGACCTTGGGCTTTGTTTTTATGTTTCTCTGCCCCTGACTGGATGCCCTTGAAGTCCAGCTGCAGCCTCTCTGTACTGGCAGAGGGGGGCGGGTACCAGCAGCCTGTAATCATGCAAGAAGCATCATCTCTAGGGCTGTTCTGTGCCCTGCTGAAATGTGACTCGAATGAATGTTTAAGAAGAAAAAGCTATGTGTTTTTTTTTCCTTTAATTATAACAGTCATCCATAACTGGGGACAATTACATCTCTCCCTCCATAAATACATAGAGACACACACACAACTGTCACAGCTACACTGGCCTCAACAGTTACTGATGAGTAATATCCTTAAACTCAGCAAAAACAGTTTTTACAGTGCTTCAAGTAAGAATTTATTGCTACTTTTCTTTTTGACAAAAGTCCTTGGTGTCTTTGAAAGGTGTTAATTTATAAAAGGTCATAGAAAAAGAAGGCTGGGGGATGTAGTCATCACAGTTTACCAGAACAATCCAAGAGGTTAGCAAAAATACATCTGATTTAATGTGGTGCATTACAGTGCTTTGCCAAAACACGTATGGATGTGAACTAGATTTGGTCTTTTGTTATAGAAGATGACGTGTGCTTGACTTGCTATCTGTATTTTTACGAATGGGTGTTTTCAGAACTATTTACAGAAAAAAAAAAAACAACTGTGAATGACTAACTCTGTTTTGGTCTTTTTAATCTGAATGTCGTTTCATGGAGTGACAGCATGTATAGGAAGGGGACAGTGGAAGTGGGAGGAGTTGCAGCTGTGCCTTACTTCAAGGTGAAGGGACACTGGCAGATATGGAATCTCCTTGTGACTGCTGTAGCTGCAAGTGAAAATGAATTTAAAAATCATGTTCTTCCTTCACTTAAATATTTCTCCTTTTCCCAGTTACTTTCTGCAGAGTCATTCTTCATCACATAGCAGTGAAGTAGATGAGAATTGAACACAAAGCTGCCCGTTTGCTTTGTTCCTTCAGAGTAAATACAAACAGCCGAAGCTGGTTACTGCATCTAGCCCAAACTGAAACCTTGCCCAGACCCTTTTCAGAGATAACCCTCCCTCAGTTACTGCAGGCCTTGAGCTCAGGGCTGGCAAAAAGCAAAGCTGCCAGACCTTAACCTGTCTCTTTTAACAGCTTCTCTGACACTTCCCTCTGTTCAAGCCTCCCACTATTCATTAGAAGAAAGCCAACAGTGTAAAAGACAATTTTAATGTTTTTAATTAAAAGCTTTACATATTTTAGGTGTTGCCGATCAATCAGTGAATTCACAGTGTTCATAAGGCAAAAATCTCCCACTGTCTCCCCCTCCCTTCCCTAGTCATACACGAGCAAGTTGGTAGTTGCAGTGAATGCCCTTCTCCATGCATAGTTCTGTAACACAGTGTTATGCTAAGTAACATTTTTACCTACAGGAAGAGAGACCAGTGCTAATGCAAACGAAGTCCAACATGCTGCAGTGCTGAGCCCATAAACTGTGTACATCAGTGCAAAAGAAACACATCCTGTTCCTGTTGAGAACATGCACGTCCAGCCAGAAGTGCACAAGTCAAGCTGAATTAGCTGTAGATTAAACTGAGGATTTGCATTTTGTCACCTCCAGTTACCAACATGCACCTTACTAAAAGCTGCCAAAGGACTTTCCACCCAGACCACAGCTCCCACAAACTCTCCCAGGTGTCTGCTCTTGCCACGGTATCAAGAGCAGCTCCAGTTTCACCCAGCCTTTGAGCTGCACGCTGCTGTCAACACGAGCAAGCCCCGTGCTAGTTTGGGAACCCTCCCACATGCACCCCAGTGCATCTTCACTCACAATATACAGCGTCCAGGGGCACTCCCCAGGTACAATGCCTGTAGGGCATCACCTGCAAACTGCACCATTACATCTGAACTGAGTAACTGGGATGCAACAGTACCGAGGCAACTGGTGCAGCAGGATTGACTCTTCCCCTCCTGTGCAGAAGAGTAAATTCTAACGATATAACAAACAAACAAACAAACAAACAAAAAAACTTAGTCAAGTTTCTAGCAAGGGAAAAAATGGCCATAAATCAGGCTTCAGTGGTAACAGATGCAGTTCACAGTCCACACAACAGATCCTGAAGTCAACGCTATTCCAGTGTTAGGAACTATAAAGTTTGTAATCAGTGCTGATTAAAAGGACACCCCCTGTGGTATGGGGCTGTGGGGCCAACTCCTCTGGTTGCTCCTCTCTGTTCTCATGCAATCTGCATGACCTAGGGGTAAACTGAGCAACACCGAGCCAACGAGTCACACACATTGCACAACTGAAGGAAAGGAAAAAAGAGATTTGTGTGACTGCCCAACGCGGGGCAACCTGCCCCAAACCAGCCCCATCGGAGGGATTTCACAGCTATTTACAGAGCTACCTTCAAGCCCTATTTTTCCCTAAAAAAAGAAAACTACATTACTCAGTTTTGTAATACAACTCACCACCACCTGCAAAATAAAAGCGCTACACATTTTTCAGACTTAACAAATAAAATACAGTACTGGTTCTGCACAAACTGAACAACGAGGGCTGCATGCTCAAGAGGCATAAGAGACCCAGCTGCTCCTCACTCTTACTCCAGAGGAAAGGCGAGGTATGTGTGAATTTCTCCAGTATTTTTCCAGTATTCTATCTTGAGGGAAAAAAATTGTAATGGATCCATAGCAGCACACTGTTGCTGCCTAAAAGCTCTCCCCCCCTGAAAAGCACTGTATGGAGTGGATGAGAGCATGCTCTCCTCCACACCTGAACTCCACCTGAAGGTATCCTGCAAGGCTTAAGCAATTTGGACGGCTCCGCTAAGTCAGCAATTGCCTTAGAAACCCCTCCACGATCTCCTACATTGCCTACTATAAACCAGAAAGTAAAAAAGGAAAAAAAAAAACACACAAACCACAACGCAGGCAGGGTTTCTGTCAGCCCAGCTCTGAAGTCCAGCAGCTGCTGATGCCCAGCTCGATGCCCAGCCCCTGGCTGCTGGGAGCCCGGGGCCAGCCCTGCGGCAGCTCCTGCGTGTCCCCAGTGCCTCGCACCCGTCCCTGCCCCGGGCCTGATCAGGGCATGGGGACACCCCGGGTAGTTCGAGGCAGCTGGAGGCAGCACTGCCTGGAGCCCGCTGGGTGCTGCCAATCTCCCCGCTCCCCTCAGACGCCTCCTCACCCTCTGCAGCAGCACCCACATCCCGGTGGCGCAGGGCTGACCAGCGTGGCTGCTCGCTGGAGGCAGCCACACGTTTCCAAAGCTCCTGAAGGCAGCAGGAGCTGGGCTCGGCGCTGGAGAGAGCGACAGCAGATTGGGCTGAAAATGAGCAGGTTTGGGACAGGAGCCCCTTCCCAGCGGTGAGGCCCTCACCGCCACCACCGGGATGCTGAACTTCGGTGGCTGTGCCCACGGTCACACCAGGGAGCCGCCTGCTGCCACCACGGCTCACTTCTTCTCCAGAAAGGGGCTGAAAAGTCCCCAGTCGAAGGCCAGCACGGCCTGGGGATGGGGCCGCTCCTTGGGCTTCTTGAAGTTATCCTTCTCGGTGCGGAGAGCCCTCAGCACCTCCACCGGCTCCGTCTTGCCCGTGAATTTCTGCACAGCCTCCTCCCTGCAAGGGCAACGGCTCCGCTGGGATGGTGGGGACGGGATGGGGACCCAGCTCGACACTGGGACAGCGAGGGGCATGGCCTCAGGTTGGGGGCACTGTGGGCATGTGGCACCCTCCCTTCCCTCGGGGTTCGGAGTTCCCACTGTCCAACAAAACCATTGGGAGAAGGGGTGATGCTGGAGGGGAAGAGGGAGCAGGTTTGGGGGCAGGAGCAGCAGGACAGGGATGGACACGGGCCCCGTTTCAGGCCCTTTGTGCCCCCAAGGTGCTGGCTCTGCTTACGTGACCCGCAGGAAGGGGTTGTAGAGGAACTCCTCCTGCAGTGTGGAGGGCACCGTGGGCAAGTCGTCATCATCCCGCTGCTGCAAAGAACCAGATGCGTCCAAAAACCCGCTGGCACCCAACATCCCCCCCACCATCACCTCTATGGCAGCACGGACACCTACCTTGGCCCACGCAAGTTTCTTCTTCACTGCTTCGTTCTCCGGTTCCACTTTTAAGGCGAACTTGAGGTTTCGGACGGTGCACTCGTGGCCGCAGAACACTTTCTGCAAGGGCAGTGGGAAGCACCCAGCGTCGCAAGCGCTCCTGGTGCCAGATCCAACCCTGCTGCACCCCAGTGCATGCAGCCCCAAGGATGGGCACTGCCACCCCATCAGCGCCCCCAATATTTCGCCCCCCCCAGGCAGGGGGGGGGAGATGCAGGGTGCTCACCGTCTCCTTCGGCAAAGCCCCCAGCACCTGGGTGAGGTTGGTGTACATCTGCTCCGCCGTCCCCTCGAAGAACTTCCCGCAGCCTCCCACGAACAGGGTGTCACCTGCGGGGTGACACGGGGCTGGGCACGGGGGGGACCCCAAACCCACAGCCAGACAGGGGAACGCGGTGGATTTGCCCCAGGAGCATGGGGTGGGGATGGGCTGCGTGGCAGCAGGGTGGGGGTACCTGAGAAGAGAGCCGGCGCGTCTGGGGAGCCGTCCTCCCACATGAAGTAGCACATATGGCCTGAGGTGTGGCACGGGGTGAAGAGGCACCTCACGTGGATGGCCCCGAACTGTGGGGACGGAGGGTTTGGTCTATGGCCAGGCATATCTGGGCTCACCGCGGACCCCCGGCTTCCCCAAACCCCCGTGCTGCCTGCCCAGGGCCTAGTGGGTGGGGGACACTGAAGGGGACACAGCCTTTGGGGTGCCCCAACGCCATCCCAAACATGCTGGGAAGGGGACAGGGCTTCTCCCCATGGTCAGCACGCCCACCCCACATGAAAGGTGCCACCCCTGCATCACCCTGGGGGCCGCACACCCACAAACACCCCCGGGCGCAGGGCACACGCACCGTCAGCTCCTCGTTGGGGGCCACCTTGTGCGTCAGGGCCCCGATCCGCTCATCGGCGCCGTACACCCGCAGCCCGGGGCACAGCCTCGCCAGCTCCTCATTGCCCCGCGCGTGGTCCCTGCACGGGGAGAGGAGGCAACGGGCACCGCTGGGCACTGCTGGGCACCACTGGGCACTACTGGGCATGATCATGGCCATGGGCACGGCCACCACCTGCACCCCGTACAGAGGCCAGTGACACTTACCAGTGGTGGTGGGTGGTGAGGACGGCTCGCAGCACCACGTCCTCCCTCCTGACGATCTCCAGCAGCTGGAAGGGGCCAGGAGCAGAAGGTGGTGAGCACCCAACACCTCGCACCCAACACCAACACCACACACCCAACACCCCGCAGCCGCTCTCGGAGCACCCAGCACAGCACAGGATCGGTCCCGCACCGACCCCGCTCTGCAAACCGGGTGCCCAGGGAGAGGAAAGGCACCCCAAAAACCACACACGGCCAGAGGGGGCTGAAGGCACAGCTCAACATGCAGGACCCATCGCACAGAGCCGGGCAGGGGGTGCAAAGGGGCAGCTCTCAGGGGGTCGGGGGCTGTTTTGGGGCCGGGCTCATTTTGGGGCCGGGGTTGGCACAGCAGCAGCAGGGAGTTGGGCCCGGTGCGCCCCCCCCCCCCTCCGCTCCTCCGCTGCAACCGGGGCTCGGCCGCTTGGAGCCACCCCGGGGGGAGCCCAAATTCAGCGCCCCCGGGGCTGACCCTCCTGGAGGAGGAAGGAAACGTGCGAGCAAGCGGCGAACGTTTAAAAAAAAAAGCGAAAAAAAAAATAAAAAAAAAAAAAAGAGGAAAAACAAAACAGAAAGCGGCGGCGCCTGCCGTGCCTGCAGCGGGGGGGGGGGGAAGGGGGGCACGGGGACGGCTTTAGGGGGACCGATGGGGGCCGGTCGGGCTGTGGGGGGGCTTTGGGGTGCCCGTAGGGGGGGTCTGCTCCGGGTTGAGCCCCCCCCGAGCCCCCCCTTGGCAAGGGGAAGGGCCCAAGCTCTCACCCTTTTGGGCACGGCGGCGTCCACGGCCACGGCGTCTCGGGTGCGCTCCTCGATGACCAGGTACATGTAGTTGTCCTCCAGCACCGACACCACCTTCACCTTCATCTCCCGGAGCCACCCGCAGGGACCCCCCCCGGGAACCCCCCCCCGCGGAGCCGGAGGCGGCCGCTACCTGCGGGAGGGGCCGGGCGGGGAGGGAGGGGAAGGGACGGGACGGGAGGGAGGGGAAGGGAGGGGAGGGGAAGGGCTGCGGCGGGGGAGGGTGGCGTCCAACCTCGTCCCCTTCCCTCCCTCCTTTTCCCTTCCCTCCCTCTTTTTCTTCTTCCGTCCTGCCCTCCCTCCCTCCTTTTCCATTTCCTTCCCTTCCCCTCCTTTTCCTCTTCCTTCCATCCCCTCCCTCTTTTTTCCCTCCCCTCCTTTTCCTCTTCCTTCCCTCTCTCCTTTTCCCTTCTCTCCTTTTCCATTCCCTTTCCTCCCTTCTCTCCTTTTCCATTTCCTTCTCTCTTTCCCTTTTCCCATCCCTCCCTCCTTTTCCTCTTCCTTCTCTCTCCCCCTTTTCCCTCCCCTCCCTCCTCCCCCAGCTCGGTGCAATGCAGCCACAGGGCAGGGGGCAGCTCCTCCTGCAGCCACCAGTGCAATGCAGGGGGTAAATCAAGCCCTCAGCTCCCCCCCACCCTCCCCACCCCATTTTCTTCTTTTAAAATAAAACTACAGTCTTAACAAGACCTTGTATAAAGCCTCAGATGTTCCCCAAATGCCTACCTGCTCCCCTGTGGGATTTAGAGGCAAGCTGCTACAAGGTCGCTCGCTGACTTTAATCACCAGTACAAAAAAATACGACTTTAAGAGGTCCACTTTTTTTTTCCAGACTGCCACACTGTTTACAGCTGCGTTTATTTCCCCAGTTGTCAAACAGCCATCAGTACAGTCATGCTTAGTTGTAGCAGCACAGCATTCAAGTTAAGGAGTCAGTAAAGTTTTAGGTACCATTTTTCTAAAATACATAAAAATTTACCCTTTTTTTTTTTAAAGCAAATAAGGAAATGGTGCTACACCAAACTCCGCTCCTACACTGCCACTCAGCACGCTCTTTAGAACAGCAGACCAAGTCACAGAGCTGAAATCCAGGTGGTTGTGCACTCCCTCATGGCATTGCTTACCAACCAGCGTGCACTAGGGAGAGAAACTGGAACCAAAACTGTTCAAATCCGTTACAGATTCAGCTGTGAAACATTTGTTTGAAAATCTCCTGTATTTGAGTAGATCCGCAGCATGCAACTGAGACCAAGAAACGAGGGATTTAACACACCTGGGAGGAAGATGCATTTAAGACAGATGCCAAGCCTTTAAGACATTTATATGCTAGGTAAGTTCTTTCTTCTCAGGGAACAGCAGACAAATTCCTTCTTTATTTTTGTGGTACTCACACAAGTAACACACAGATCACACCCACGAGCAGTAAGCAGGTGCATGCAAGCAGGCTTAAGTTAACAGGGAAAGGGCATAAGCAGCGGTGCAAGCCAGCATGCTGCCTGGAAAAGTTACTGCAGTCCATGACAAGGAATGTCAAAGAGAAGAGAAGATCCCTGCAAAACAGCTGGACAGTCCCGGCGTGCCATGTGAAGAGCCAGGCCACAGCATATTTAACAAACCATGCCCTCAACTGGCTGCGGCAGAGCAGGTCTGTCACCGAGAGGTTTTAGTAGAGCCAGAAGTGACAGACTTAGAATAGTTTAAGTAGCAGCATGGAAGAAAAGTTTCTATCTTCAGATGGCAATGCAGTTAACTGCATTTTGTCCCTGCTTTAAACGGAGACCGAATACCTTCACGTAGAGCAGCCCCAATCCCACTGTCTGCATTCACATTAGGCGCTTACAAAAATAACAGGAGTTTTTTTCCTAGGCCTCAAGGCTTGGCCCTTCCCTACCCCAGCCTCTGAGCTATGTACCAACGCTTGTAAAATGATCTGCATGTGACACGTGACAGTTCGAGAGCCAGCAATAAAAGGATAAATATTCTTCATCATAATATAAATATGCTGTAGAGTATCTCAACAAGGGCAAAGTGCTTTTTTTTTTCCTCAATTAAAATAAAATAGAAACCTAAATAAGACTGTCTCGACCACAACAGAACGTTCAATTCCTAAGACATCTGAATAATCGAAGTTGCTATGAAACTGACAGTAAAGTGACCTAGGCAGAGTGCTCAGTCCTTCGGGACCCTGAAGTTATCCTTCTCTTTTCTGATGGCTCCCATTGTCCGGATCGGGTCCGTCTCCCCGGCGTGCTGCTGAACTGTCTTCTCCCTGCCAGGAGGAAACAGGGACAGTAAATGCAAAGGCTGCAACATAAAATCTCGGGTATGAAGTCACTACTGCCACATTTTGCCTGTATCAAGGGGATATGTTCCATTTAAGATCAAGGACTCAGGGCTTTGGCACAGGCTTATCAGCTCTCTTGGTTTAGACACTCACGGGCAAGAGCAAGTTGCAAACACTTTTATGCTTTGAATGGCATCTTTTACTGCGTCTGTCTGCCCAACCCTGCGTGCTGAAGGAACATCATTACAGAATAAAGCTTGTTCTGGCTCCTGAAGTCAGGGACTTCAGCACTGGCAGAGATGCTCGCCAAAACCCTTCCAATTCTACTGCAACAACCTTCTGCCAGGACAATGAGTACTGTACCTTACTTATGGTATGCAAATGCTTTAAGGAGAGTCTTGAGGGCATCAAACAGGAATGTGTGAAGCAAGAGGGTAATTCACACTTAAGGCTCTTTGTTCAGAGACCTCATCCTTCCCACACCCCCCTCCACCCCAAGCCAGAGGGCCCGTTCCCACCCCTCCCTACCTCACTCTCATGAAGGGGTTGTACGTGAACTCTTCTGCGATGGTGGAGGGTATGGTTGGCTCGCCGCTGTCGTACTTGGCCTAGAACAAGGGAGAGATTTCTGCCTGATGGGGAATGTTTTGGTGAAAAAGGAACATCCCATGTATGAACCGTGATGGGTTAGCGTTGCACCAAATTGCCAGAGCCACACACCGTCAGACAAGGACCAAAGTCAACAGAGAAAGACCTGGGTCATAGCTTTCGTGGGACAGAGCTGATCCTCCCACATGGATGTGGATAACCAGCCTGGAATTGTACCAAGCAGTTCTCAGGGACGGTCACATCTCCACACGACAGCAAAATGTCTCCTCCAGGCCTCACACCCAACCCTTTTCCCCAACACATTGCTCCCCTGAATGTGCAACCGTACTGCAGCTTCTCACTCGGATCTACCTCCCCTGAGCCCCACCACCATCCCCTCTCCTCTACCTCCTCAGGGAGGCTCTTCCTCCATGAAAGCACACAACAAGTTTAGGAAAAGGATGAACCAACCTACCTTGGCCCAAGCAAGCTTCTCCTGGATAGTTACATTATTGGGTTCAACGTGCCGAGCAAATTTGAGATTGTTGATAGTGTATTCATGGCCACAGTAAACTCTCTAGGAAGAGAAAGGATGAGTTAAACGTGGTAACTGAGGACACAAAGGTGGAGTGCCAAGTACCATCATCAGTGTTATTGTACACAGCAGAAACAAGAGTCAAGCCCCCAGGTTACACCGTTCTCTCTACCAGAGACAGACGCAAAGTGCTGGGAGTTATCAGACAACACTAAGTGCAAATTTAACAGTAAGCCTGATGAAAGGACCAGGGCATCCAAGCTCTCCAGCCTTTGTTTGAATAAGCAGACTCTACTTTCACAGAGAACACAAGCATATTTGGGTATCCATTTCCTTCTCAAAGGACTCCAGCTATTCGAAGACAACAACTGAAGTGAGTGTTGAAGGAATGCACAGGAGAAATTCTCTCACTGAACACTGTTATTGAGAAGATGTTTTTTTCTGATGTCTGTAGTAGTTTCTGGCTGGTTACCTTACTAGCATAAAAGAAGAGTTTCATACCGTTTCAGGGTCCAAGCTGCCCAAGATCTCAATCAGCGCTCTGTACATTTCCTCTGGGGTTCCCTCGAAGAATTTCCCACAGCCGGCCACGAACAGCGTGTCACCTGCAAGCAAGGCGTGACATGGCATCAGGGCCAGACAGAGCTCTTCACACCCAATGTGAACACCCTGAGGGCTCGGTCTTGCCATTGCTGCCCTCTCTGCAGCTCACGCTGCTCTGCCCTCACCAGGAAGGCACGGGGACAGCCAGGCTTTACCGCTGCCCCACACTGGCTCAGTGCTACATAAACCCGCACAACAAATGCCTCTCTAACCTGATCTCAGCTTCTGATGCAGGAAATCCCACAGCCTCACCAGGCAAACCATGCCAGAGCTTCCCTACCTGTGTCTGCTGTCCACTCTTGTCCCTTCTACAAGGAACACTTGTCCTCTTTACTGTGAGGACAATAAAAAAAAAACAACAACAAAACAACAACCAGCTCATTTCAGTGAAAAAAGTGCTAGAGGTAGGACTCATCCAGGGCTCATTCTTGATTTTGCTTGCAGGGTGTCCAGCAATAGTTTACAGAACTAGAAGAGTTTCACTGGTTTCATTTACAATTACTACTAGGTAGCTTTGTGCAGGGACAAGGTGTGGAAGTTAAATTAGCTGCACTGGTAATAAGGAGCGAATGCACATCCAGAGTCAGGAGCACACAGGCAGAGGGGTAGCTTATTTCTTCGCAATACAGACTGCCGGCGGTGTAACCTCCCAACTCCTCACCTGTAAAAACAGCAGGTGGCTCGGAGCTATTTGGCTTAGTCACATAATAACAGATGTGTCCAGAAGTGTGACACGGCGTACAGAGGCATTTCACATTAAGAGATCCCACCTGAGAAGAAGGCAGAAGACTGGAGCTTAAGCTACTGTTTGGGAGCATTTGTACCATTAGAAAAGAATTGCAACTCTTACAATGGCCTAGTAGTCCTACAGGCAAATTCTCACGTAGCTGGTCAGTAAACATCAGCTCTTTTCCTGAGAGAGTCCAGCAAAAGAGTTTTATGGCAAGGACTTGGAAGGGAGCTGTTTCCTCTTAGCAGGTGTTGTTACAAAGAGAACTGCCAGATTCTTTCATTTGCATGCAGAGTGACTCAGCGTCTGGTTGGCAGCAAGGGAAAATAGATCTAGAGCCATACAAAATCCTAAACAAAGTTAATCAAGCGGAAAAAGCTCCAAACAAAAATGAAGCTGAAGGGTAGAAGTGGAAGACGCTCAAGAAAAGGGAGGGATTAAACACATTCATGAGGATGTTTACCCCACAGCCTTAATTTGTGCACCTTCCCATGTTCTTCTGTGCTCCCTTCTTTGCTTCTGACTGCCCCACAAAAGGTGCACTGCAGGAATAGCAGTGACATTCGTGCCAGCCTGCAAATTTCATAGCAGTTTATGCAATCTGCCAGCTCATCTATAAACAAACAGCCACGTTTCAACAAGGTTTGCCACTTTAGCTCTGGAAAAGCAACGCAAGGCAGCTAGCCCTGCTGGCCCACTTTCTCTTCACCCTGTATTTCAGCCTGCATTCAGAGAGCACCGTTTGCATTTCCTCAGTGCTCTAAGCAGAACACAAGCCCTGTGCTTTCGCATTTTGGCTCTGACCACCCCAATTAAGACAGCTGTCAAAGAGCAGACAGACACCCAGCATATCCCAGGCAATACACATGTCTGAGCCATGCCAACGTTACCATGAGAACTCACACCAGCTAACAGGAGCCAGAGGGACTATGGCTCATAGGGCAGGAAAAGGGGAAAAGACGTAGTTAAGCCATCAACTACTTCCAAGAAATGTTAAAACAGTAAAAAACAAAAAACACCACACCAGTCCACCTCCAAGCTGTGAGATGAATGGGAGATGCCCTCAGCCAAGTCCTGCAGACCACTCCCTTTACCTTGAGCGTTGTCAGGTGAGACACCTTCTGTGTCAGAGCTCCAACTCTGCTGTCCCCGCCGTACACGCGCAGCCCTGTCTCCATCTTAACGAGCTTCTCGTTTCCTCCAGCATGGTCCCTGGAAGGTCAGAACAAGGGATTTTGGTAAGGATGAACACAAATTTATCTTAACTCGTATTGCAACAGTAACCTCCAAGCGATCATTTCTGATCAACTAGTCTGCCCATATCCTGACATCTAACACCGTCCTATCAAAGAACATGCTACATCAGCACTAGTGGAGATAGTTTCTTTATATGCCAGTTAAAGAAGTGCTGGTGGCTGCAGAGCAGCACATTTAGGAAGGATTTCTAAATAGGACCTTGGTCACTGTCTCTCCAACAGCCCCCTCAGTTTCACACCTGGTTGGGAAACACCAGCCTCAGAGGATCAGAGTCACCTCTCCAGTAACTGGGGCACTGAGATGACTGGGATAACAGTTATCGATTCAGTGGCTCCACCACGACCCATGGGAGAGGTTATTCAGGTTCAGCCCTGCAAAACTGCTAAAGCAAAACATTCATCTCCATGTCCCTGGCAGAGTTAATCTGCAACCCAGGTAATCTTCCCACAGCTGCTGACTAAGTATCGTGCCGCAGAGACATGCCCCAGCAACTCAGCGTTGCACTCCACAGCTACCTGCACGTTTATTCCACTGACCAGCTAAAAGAAGTCAGCATTTTGAAGGTTAAAGGCTCTAACACAGAGAACTCGTAGTCTAAACAATGTGCCTGGTCATAGCAAGAATTACTCATATAAAGTCTAGCTTGACTCCAGGCACAGGAAGACTTTCCCATCTTTGTTTTGCACTCGGCTACTTCATACTGATTTCTCTGCACTTCACTTCCTCGTGTGCTCACCATGCCTCTGGACCAGGTAAGGACCAGACCATCCCCCAGAGCTATGCAAACAAACAAACAGCATTTGGGATAGCCTGGGTGTGCCCAGTCTGCTAGCACCTGGACATCTTCTAGGAGAGATCTTGACATACAACTTCAAAGCAGCCCTTTACCGACCTCAGACTGAGGGAGTGTCTTCCTTTGCCTCACAAATTATCTCGCTACTGTGCTTCCGAGTCTGTGCTAACGCTTGATCAGTCATAGCTCCAAGCTGTCTGGTCAAATAAGAGCAAGGAACAGCCATAGCAACTGTCCCCCACGGGCACACAACGGTGTGCTGATTTGAGCCATCCTCTCTTAGAGACTTCTTACTCCATTTATCCCTCTCCTACCTTGTAAAGGAAGATTTGGGAGGACTGTCTGCTCCAGCTGAGCCACCAACTGTATGAGTAAGCATCACTGCCAAAGCAGTTAAGAAGGAAAGGCAACGACCAAGGCCCAGATGCAAGGATGAACCACTGGAACCTTTGCTTTTTACTCCTGTCCTCACATCTGCACTCTGAATCCAGGCCCACCAGGACACCCAGGGACTTGTGTCCCTGCACAGAGTCAGTATCCTGGTGTCTGACAGGCCAAGGAGCACTGCCTGAGCTCTGATCCTCCCCTCACACCTAAGCTCCTGACTAGAGAAATCTGATGCAGAAGAGAGACAATTATTAACAGCTTGCGTTAATGTGGAGGAAAGGGGGATCCCACTACAGCAGATGAAGTTACCAGTGATGGTGTGTGGTCAGGACAGTGGTCAGCTTCACGCCATGCTTTTTGACTGCATCCAAAACCTGCAGACACAGGCACGAGGAGAGCATTAGAACTCACACGAGGCAACTTAACAGCACACCTGGTACCTGTGTGCAACCACTACAGGGCTTGAGAGCCACACGTGCATGCAATCACCCCAGCAACTTTGCAGAGAGCCCAGCCCTCTTCAAGCAGTCATTACAGATCAGGACACGAGGTCTCTGATCCAGCCAGGCCACGACTAAACCCTCAGTCCCATTTCTTCTTTTCTGCACAAGAGCAAACACGGGGAGGGAACAAAATCAGGGCAGTAACTCTCCAAGTCAGGGAGAAGCTGCCTGCGCTCAGAAGCTCAGTGAAGCTTTATCTGCACGCAGGAGAGGCCAGCATTTCCTGCCTTTCCCCAAGCCTGAGTCAGCCCGTGACTAATTCCCTCGTGTACGTGGCAGCCTGGAAGCATCTCCCAGAGAAGCAGCCCGCTCCCAGGGGCAGCATTACCTTCTGGGGCTGCACGGGATCAACTATAGCGGCCTCCTTCGTCTCCTCGTCGATGAGGAGGTACATGTAGTTGTCTGTGAGGGCCGGGAGGAGCTCCACCTTCATGTCGGCTTGCGTGACCGTCTTCGACTTCCTCTGCTCGTGCTCTGTGTGCAGGAAGAAAGCTCGCAGCCACACGGGACCTGGGGAGCCAAAAACAGCCAGACTTCAGGTTAGCCCTGGGAAGGGTAAAAGTGGGACAGCACAGCAGGTCTGCGGCCAAGGAGAAGGGCATGCACAGCCCAACCTGCCTCCTTCAGAGGAAAAGAGGAGAGCAGCCACCACGGGACAAAGCGTTAGTGTCTGGCTGTGTCACCCTGTGCCCTGCAGCGTGGGAGGATCTTGGTGCTCTGCAGCTTCTGAGAAAGGGATGGGACTCTGCTCCTAGGGATGTACTCATGCAGGCAAAACGCTGTAACTGGTTTCAAGGGGCAGGAAAGCAGAACAGAGAGGGAGCACTTGGGCAAAGGTCAGCCTGAGACAATGACTTTGCAAAAAAAAAAAAAAAAGCACAAAATGCCATGTTACAACCAAAAGGAAGAAAAAAAAAAAAAAGAAAAAGAAATACAGATACTGCTAGAACAGAAATATCTGGTTCATTAATTGGGGAAATCACTTCTTACGTAGTGCCACAGAGAGAGGGGAGGTTCTCTGCGTGGAAGGCCAGGCTCCCTGTCTGGCAGATACCAGGCATGCACTGCAGGAAGGGTTCTTGCTCACGGACTACCTTGATGCAACAGCAGTGCTTCCCTATTTGCTTTTGGTTAAATGTTTAATCAAATCCAAGTAGAAAATCTGATTCCAGATGCAAATAACCTGGGCTCCTTTTTTCCCCCCCACTCTTTAACTCACAGATGCACGGTTCTTAAAGAAGCAACTGAGTCATAAGAAGCTCTGCCATAAAAAAAGGGAAGGAAAACAAAGACAACGAGGCCTTCCACTGCCAGCAACCCACAGCATAGGCCTGGGTCCATGCACATGCAGGGTGAGAGACACGAGCCTCTACAAATCACACATCAGTTGTCTTCAACCCCCAAGGCCCCCACATGCCACTGAAGGTGCCTGCGTTGCTCTGAATCATGCTGGCTCAGCTCCTGGTTCATTTTGCACCACTGCCTCCAGCCCTAATGCTCCGCGCTTGGTGCTCGGTAACCTCCATGGGTGCCAAAGGGAGGGGTGATAATTCTCTAATCAGCCTGGCCCACTCTCAGAACAGCTCAGTCCTGATAAGAGGCAGCTTCAGGGAGCGGAGGCCCCGCAGGCTGCCTGCAGCCCACCCGGAGCTCCAGAGGCTGACCCACACAGTGCTGCAAAGCCAGGACCAAAGCTCCCACTGTGCATGCAGCTGTAAACCCAGGCACAGGGGTAGCAGCACCCCTAGGGCCCCTCCAGTACCACTATCCTGCCCAGAACATCTTCCCCTTCTGCATCACTACCTCACCTGCTTGTACCGGGAAGGAGGCACGGAGGGGAGATGGTGGTAAAATTAAATGCAAAAAAATAATCCCAAGGCACAACAGTGTAGGCATGCTCTGGGTATTTGACACAGAAGGCACGTAGTGTTAAAGAAAGCATCCATACCTGCCAAGTGGTCCTTAGGGGCAGAAAAGTCCTTTTAAAAAAAAAAAAAAAAGAAAAAAAAAGGAAAAAATAAAAAAAAATAAAAAAAAAAAGAAAAAAAAAAGAGAGAGAGAATAACAAATCCTTACTATTACTTGATAGGAACAAAAAGTAATCGCTCCTCAACTGCTCTAGCATAACATGGAGCACTTTGCCTGTGGATGTAATCAGTCACAAGAGCTACATTTACTGTATGTTTGTTTGCAGAGTAGATGCAAACTGGAAAATAATAATAATAAAAAAAAAAAAATACAAAACCACAACCCTAGCTTGAACTCAAAGGAATTATTCACATAGTTACAATGCTTTCTTCCTATGAACCATTTTTAACCTTGGCCATAATCCTCAAGACTCTGCATGTTTCGCTCACGATTCGTGCACAACAAAAACAAACCACACCACACACGGAAATGTTTTCTGAGATGTGATCTAAACAAAGGGACAAGAAAGCGTCCACAGCCACATGAAACTCATTCTGACTCCCATCTGCAGCTGAGCTGCCCCTCTCCGGTCTGCCCATTCAATGAGCACATCAAAAGCTCTCACGCACACCCAGCACCGCTCCTAGGAGAGCAGCAGGCTCAGCCCCAGCCCTGTTCATGCAATTCCCCAAGCAGTGCCTAGCCCCTGCTCTGCCCCAGCACCTAACGAAATGGTCTCATTTCGAGATCACTGTGATGCACGCGGGGCTCCTCCAAAATTAAGGTCCAATAATTTCATTTTCACTCATTCTATACCACGTCCCTGCTGACACTCACGGAGCAGCAGAGGCCTTTGGATCCCACGCCTGGTGTTCTGTGAACACCAGCACCGCCCGACTCGTCAAGAGGAAGGGTTTGCACATGGGAAGCACTAATGTTACCACATGCGTGCTCGAGGTTAGGGGCAAGCAGTCAGCAGCATAGGTTAGTAAGAGGTTACTGCAGTAAGGGGGTGCTTTATACACTTTCTCCACAGTATTTTGTTTTACTCTTTTTTTAATTACAGCAAAGAGTGGAAAATTCCTCTTTCAGATGTAGCTGTCACACACGAAAGTGACTGCACATGCATCCCCAGATGTACATCCCTGCATTGCCACATAAGTAGAAACACCACGTTCACTTTTTTTATGTGCAGATATTTTTGGACACCGGGCGAGCTCGCGTTGGCTGCACACCCCCGGGGAGCAGCAGCTCGCAGGACTCCCACCCATGCACACCCTGCAACGGGGGAATTGGGTCTGCCAGCCCCTCGGTTTGCTCGTTCCCAAGATAGCATCAGGGTTTCCACGCCTGGCACTAACTCCCAAGGGTTCTTGCTCATAAGGCCAAGTTTTAAAGCTGGAGTGATGCAAAAGGCCTCCGGCAAGACCCGCCCGAGACACCGTCAAGCCCCAGCCCAAGCTGTAGTTCAAAGAGACGCTTTCAGAATTTAGGCCACAAGTTTAAATGCACAGCCCAGACTTTTTTTTTTTTTTTTTTTTTTTAACATTATCGATACAATTTCGCATTGAGCTCAGTTAAAATTCCAGCTCCCAGCCCTCTGTCCCCCAGCGCCACAACCAGCGCCTGTGGCAGCCCAGGAACTCCAGGAGCCTCCAAGATCAGTTATCAGCAGATAAGAAAAAAAAAAAAAAAAAGAAAAAAGCAAACCAACCACCACCAGAGCCAGGCTCCAGCTAAGCAGATACTGACCTACTTGGGGCTGTGAGTCAGCTTAAAAAGCTCTGCGCACCCCTGAGTGGGCAAAGGAGAAGAGAAGCCACCGTCAAACTGCTGCTCCCGGGGGGGACCCCCAGCCGCCCCCCGTCCCCCTCGGGGCCCCGCAGCACCCCCAAAGCCTCCTGCCCAGCCTCGGAGGAAGGGATCCCCGGAGGAAGGGGACCCCTCGGGTGTCAGGGGACCCCCCCTAAGCAAGGGGGACCCCCTCGGAGGCAGGGAGACCCCCGGCCGCCCCCCTCCCAAGGGCAGCCGCCGGCCGCCCCCCGCTCCGTGCCCGGCGGGGCAGGTGGGCTCCGGCCGAGCCTCCCTCCCCACGTACCGGCTCGGAGCAGGGCCCCAGCTCGCAGGGCGGTGCCGAGGCTCCGCCAGCCCCCGCCGCGCATGGTGCAGGCCCGGCCCGGCCCGGTTACCTTCGCTCCCCGCCCCGGGAGGAGGAGGAGGAGGAGGAGGCAGCGGCAGCCCCCAGCGGCCAGCCCCGGCGTACAACGGGGGCGGCGCTGAGCCCGCCCGGCCCCTCTTTGCACACCCGGGCCAGGCCCTTTTTTATTTATTTTTTTATTTTTTTAAAATTTATTTTTTTATTTTTTTTTTCCTTTTTTTTTTTTTTTTTTTTTTTGCCCAGCCCTGTGGAGGGGCTGGGTGAGGAGGCGGAGGTACGCGGCCTGGCCCTAGGAGGCAGCAGGCAGTGGAAAGAAAGAAGGAAGGAAGGAAGGAAGAAACACGGAGCTGGATTTGCGGCTCCCAGCCCGGCAAGGACACCCCAAGGGCACCCCAAGGGCACCCCGGGGAAGGAGCCGCCGAGCTCATGGCCTCGTCCAGGCCCTTGTCTCGCTTCTGGGAGTGGGGCAGGAATATCGTCTGCGTGGGGCGCAACTATGCCGAGCACGCCAAGGAGATGGGCAGCGCGCCGCCCGCACAGCCCCTCTTCTTCCTCAAGCCTTCCTCTGCCTACCTGCGGGAGGGATCCCCCATCCTCCGGCCTTACTATTGCACCAGCCTGCACCACGAAGTGGAGCTGGGGGTGGTGATCGGGAAGAGAGCCCAGGCTGTGACCCAGGAGGCTGCTATGGAGCATGTGGCAGGCTACGCGCTGTGCTTGGACATGACCGCCAGGGACACGCAGGAGGAGTGTAAAAAGAAAGGTTTGCCCTGGACCTTGGCCAAAGCCTTCAACACGTCCTGCCCGGTGAGTGAATTTGTGCCCAAGGAGAGGATCCTGGACCCTCACAAGCTGAAGATCTGGCTGAAGGTGAATGGAAAGCTGAGGCAGGAGGGGGAGACCTCCTCTATGATCTTCTCCATCCCCTACCTGATCAGCTACATCAGCGAAATTGTTACCCTGGAAGAAGGGGATTTGATTCTGACGGGGACTCCCGAAGGAGTTGGGTCTGTGCAAGTAAACGATGAGATAGAGGCTGGGATAACTGACGTCCTGTCCATGCGGTTCAAGGTGGCACAGCAAACACGTCGCTCCTAACCGAGAGCATGGCTGGGACCCTTGTCTGCATAGGAAAAGGCTCTTTGGGAGTAACTGGCGAACAAAGAGACACACAAACCATCCTGTGAATTAAATTTATATGGCCTAAGCATCTACTGGACACTCAACTGTCAAGGACACGTAGCTCATGAGCTCTGAAGACCTTTGGCTGAAACAACCCCATTTCCATGGAGTTTTCAGCCTCCTCTGAGGCTGTACAGCGGAGGCCAGGCCAGGAGTCCAACCCAGCGTGGGGCAGCCGGTTAATACCTAAACGGTACCTTGGAACTTTCTGTACAGACTGTGCTGGGAGACGAAAACAAGGCAGGAAATGCAGCAGCAAGACTCTCACTGTGTGTGCAAGCCCTCCTGTTCTATATATTGACTTAAAAAAATAAAAATAAAAAATTAAACATTAAAATGGTGATGTATGGAAAGTGCTCTGGGGTCCTGGTGAGGACTGCAGCTCTCCCTATGGTACCTGCTTGTTAGTAGGAAGGCTTCCATGTCCTGGCTCCCAGGTCCCCCATACACTCGGCCTCCTTGCACAGAGGTATTAAAGTAGCAAGAACGTACACGATGAGAAATAAAAGTTTAACCTGAGGACTGGAATCCACCCAGGGTGTGAAGCTACATGCCCTGGCAGCTGTCAAGGTGGGGTTGTTGCAGCTTGGGGTGCTCCAAGGGCTGGCTCATGGGCGACCAAACAGCTGAGGTGCTCTGCTCCTGGGTGCTGGGGCCCATCATCACTGGGGAGCTGCAACAGAAGGGAGCTGTGGTAAAACATGGGAAAGCCTATGGGGAAAGGTGCCTTTGCAAAGCACTGGATATGTTTTCGTCATTACAGTGAATAACCTATAAAACCATAGATATCTAGGGGGGTTAACTAATCCCTTAGTAGGCCACCACTTTGAAAGTTACCCTTGGGCATTCTGAAAGCCCAGCTTCACATGTTGTGTGGGGTGGGGGCTCCTTTCAGTGGTTTTATTTCCAAGATTGAGGATTTGGGGTTGTAAATAAAAATTAGGAGCTAAGGCCCACCCATCCTATATGAAATCAAAGATGCATATGCAACAGTAAACCAAGAATTACAGCTTCAGAAAGAATCTCTTTCCTCAGAGTATTCTGCAATATAAAGATGTTTGCTTTTCACAGTAGTTTCATGATTCCTCCATGCATTTTTCAAGTGTACAAATTAAAAGAGGATTGCTTTCCCTCCCACTCCAAGGGGCGTTATGCAGCAGAAGTGTTCCAGATGCCTGGCAGATCTTTTTCTTAAACTAAGCTTTAAATATACTTCTAAAAGTAAAATAATACAAAAAATCAAGAATAAAGAAGCCCATTGGTAAAGATCACCAGTAAACTTGTCTTAATTTTCACTGATTTAAATATATTTTATCAAAATCTAACTGCAGCAATTACCATTACTTACATAACACAGTGCAACAGTTGAAGGTTTTTTAAAAAATATTTCCAGCTGTTAAAAAGCCACATCATGTAACTTTTCCTGTTTCCAAACTCCAACTGATCTTACGCTCTCGACCAGTTTACATGACAGTGAGCTCTCTTTCAAATCAAAGGAGTGACAAAACAAGTTATAAAATATTAATAAAAAACCTCTCCCCATGAACATCAGAACTTACCATTTTCAAAGGCTGCACAGTTATCCAATTTCCAAGAAAAACAGATGGATTTATTTTTTTTTTTTTAAATAGTTGTGAATGCTGAAGTGAAATGCTGAAGCCAGCTCTTAATAACTGCTAGAAGTTTTGTTTCAAAATGTACATTCAAAGTTTTACGGAACAAATTATGGCAGCCCAAAGACAAGTATCTCTGTGAAAGAGCAGTGTGGTCCAGTATACTGCCAATCATGTGGTAAAGGAAAGCAGAACACGTTGTATAACAAAACATGTATTTTTTCTATCAATACCTATTTTGCTTGTCCAGCTGCATGCATCTTAAGCACATCACTGCATGCCCAAACACGACCAGGTACTAATCCTGCCAACACATACGCATCTCAATTCTCTGCATTTTAACATCAGCCAATGGCTTAAAGCATGCGTAAAAGTTTTTTTACGATGAGAGCTTGTAGTAACTAAATGCTGTGAACATTATTCAGATTTTACGTAAACAACGCTTAAGGAATCAAGGCCAATTGAAATAAACGTTCAGCTATTACTTCTGAACAAAACCAGCCTCTGCCTTATAGAAATCAACATGTTCTTTGAGTCAGTGGGAATGCTGTGCTCTGAATTTGTTGCAACTCAATGAAAAGCTGGGCCAAACAGCAAAGTGAGCAAAGTGAGCTGATTTGAACAGGGAACTTAGGGTGAATAATTCTGATGGAAAAAGGATGGAACTCTCTCTCTCTTTACTGTTTCCTTTCCTTTGTGCCTGTAAAACATTACTGTCTATGGCAACAGCAACAATGCAGTATTTGTAATTAGGTCTTAAACACTGTGTACCAATTGCAGAGCTGAGTTGTGATTAAAATTATTGGAAGCATTCAACACTTTCCAGATGTAACAGCTAATAGTCTGCAGTTGTTATTGTTGCAATAGCAGAGATGCAGTGACCCAACACATGCAATATTTGTACATTTAAACCTTTGTTCTGACTCACAAAAGTGCAAAGGTGCAATGTGAGTGTACTGATTGTCAAAATTCACTGTTTCTGCTATTGCTTCCTTTCTGCCATAGTGTTCAGACAAAAAAATAAAAATATCTGGAGAAGGGCAAAATGCGCATACCTGGGTTCTTTCTGTTCAACTAAAAACTGGGGAAGAAGAATTACTTTCTTTTCTGCCACCTACAGTCTTAACTTGTTTTGTTGATTGTCAGCAGTCCCTGGTAATTATTAGTCTGTTCTAATAAAACTTAGTCTGTCCTAAAGAAAAGCAGCCTTGTAAAAATCTTGGCTATTTCCAACCCCCTGCAGTTGCCGAAAGTTCCGTGTTTGGACTTAACAGTGTACACCACAAATGCAGGCAGTACTTGAAAGGGGATAGCCTTTATTTATTTATTTATTGAAACAACACAGAAGTAGCACAAAAGTAGCATAGCAGTTAAACAAAGCACAAGAGATTTGTCTTGTATAATTGTTATTTCTGATTTTTTCAAGTGTTTTCTAAACTGAGTGAAGAAAGCATCTACTCCCCCCCACACACACACACCAAAGGGATGAATTCAGCAGAACTAACTTTTCTTAGGCTAAGGACTTAGTCTACTTTTCAAAGTACAATCACTAGAAAAAAATATCACCACAGAAGACCACTTAAAACAATTAGTAATGCATATTCCTTCTCTACCATCAGAACATACTCAGCAAAATACTCCAACAATCTTATACCTCTAATAATATAGTGAGGAAATGGTCTTTTCCCAGCTGTTATCAGTCCACATGGTTTAATCTCTTTCTTTTTCCCAACAAGCTCTGACTTGCCTCTGTAGGGTCTGCCAGTTTGCACGAAAGTATATTCACCTTCAGACCAGTTCTCCAACTGGGTGACAAAGTGATCTGTAAAAATAATTAAAGGTCTTTGTTGTTGTTGTTGTTGTTGTTTCTTTTTTTTTTTTTTTCTTTTTCTGATGTATAGTATTTTGATATATATTATTTTCAAATATCATACAGCATATTTAATTGACATATTTACTTTTACACATTTTACATTATTTTAAACATGAATACACAGATTTTCTGTTTTATACTTCTTACTACTGAAGTAAAACACTTTCATTATTTCCTGGAAATAGAAGGAGACAGTGGAGGAGAAGGAAGAGTAAGAACAGTTTTGCTAAGAAGGATAACTTTATAAACAGGGAGTCAATTTAGAGTTGTCCTAAAACAGACAGTTCTATGAAAAAAAAAGGAGTCCAGTATAAAGAATGAAATAACTAATAATAATGCACATTTCTACATGAAGAGACATCATCTGATGCTGAAATTATGACAAAAAACACTTACTTTGAATATTCTGTGTATAAAAACTAATGCTTATTTTGAAAAGTTCAGTACAACTCACATACACTACCTAATGGGAAACAGCCACTGTTTTAAATTAATATTAAATACCAACTTTAAAATAAATCTTGCTTCGCTCCAGAAGAAGTTGCCATTTCAAGGCAGTCTTCTTGTCTTCTGTTAGGGTGAGGAACTCGTGAACCTGTTAATAACATGACATCAATGAACACTACTTCAGCACATAACTGTAACATCACAACAAAATGATGATTAATTTTAAGCTCTATTTTTTCTCTTTTAATATAGTATTTGCTGGGATACACATACCTAGATAGTCAGATTAATCACAATATATTACAGGGTGTTTGAGAATCAAAGTTAGGGAATTCCGATCGTGTTCTCAGAAAAGTGTAAATTAATTTAGATGAAGTGGTATTCTGAATAGGGTATTCACTCTTACATTTAACATATTTCTTCTTATTGGGAGTCAATGACTTCTAAGTTTTGACTTAAAAAAAACACATATGTACATATATATATATATAAAAGTATATATACATATCCATATGTACACAGTTTAACCACTGTATGTATATACATACACACACATATATAAATGAAGAACGTATGTATATACGAAGATGAATTTGCAATTTTCATCAGGCTTCACAGCTCAGATCAAATAAGAACAACCTCATTTGTTTCTACTTACAGTGCAGCCTAATGTTTCCTCAGCTACGCAGTCAGACAGGTAACAAGAGTAAAGAGTGCCTGTATGGTCTGTCAGATTAACGAGGATGTCAAAGCTCGCAAAAGTTGACTCTGAATTTGAAGAGATGTCACCACAGAAAGTGCATGTGTTTGACATTTCATTCACCACAAAACGGCATATTGAACTGAAACACAAAGATAATTAAAGCATGTATGTAATTCCTCCCTGCTTGAGCCTCTTTTCTTTAGACTGAGATTCCCCAAGAGACTCTTAAAAAAAAATTAATCTTCTGCACTCAGTCCATCCAAGAAGAAATGGCCTCTTTTCTCTAGGACCAAAAAGTCCTTCATAAAGCTAGCTCCTCTTTCTTGCTAATGCTGAAAAGTCTACACAACAGAAATTCATGTCCTCCTCCAGAGCAGTTTTACTTCTTGTCCAGAATTAGACTAAATATTGTTCTAATTTGGGCCAGGGGTAGCAGGATAAACACTTTTTAATACAAACTTAAAAGAAACAGTTGCTTACCATCTGTTCCGAATAACTTTAGATACATTATCATCAATGTCCAATGTAGAAATGTAGCCATAAATAATGCCAAAGACTGGTTCAAGTTTCCCATCGCTCTGTAAAGCTTTTTCTTTCAGCTGCTTCACAGTATAAACGTTAACTATAGTCTCCACTAAAAATTTAAAAGACATGTTTTGTGTCTGAGAAACAAACACCACAGAAAAGCAACAACATAAAAAAAGGACCTCAAGGTAGTAAAAAAGAGAGGATTTAATCTAAAGCATCAGAAAAGCCCTGGACACCTTCCTTTTGGAGCAAGCTTATGATTACTGGGGGAAAAAAAATATCCAGGAAAATCTCATACTTAATCTTTGTATCAACCCAAAATGAGTTGATCAAAAGTTGATCAAAACTTTCCCTCTCCATCTTTCTTACTTATTAAAGCCAGAAAGAACATGTCAGGGCACAAGCTCACATAGTCACGTGAACATATGAACACACAAAGAACTTGAAATTTCAACTTCACTACAAAACTACACTATCTAGTTCAATAAAATCAAAGTGTTTTAACTTACAGTTAACAGATTCTTTTGATTGCTCCTCCATTTTATCATGCATAGCTCCTGATTGTGCACTCTCTTTTATGAAGCTGAAGAGAACGTTTGCTTCTGCAGTTTCTTTAAAAAATATATATATTTAAGTTGTGAATATATGTAATATGCAAAAACAACAAATATATTCTATAACTTTTTTAATTCTGGTAGCACTGTCATGTCTTGTAGATTTAGCCAAGGGATGCTTTCTGTTTTTTTTCTTTTACCATTAGTCGTACATGGAATATATGAAGGCTGCTTAGATTTTATCTATATATATACATTATTATTTTTATATATATGAAATGGAAGTCAAAAACTTGGTCAGGATATAACAGACGAGAAAGAGGGAGCTTTCTGAGGCAAGCTGGTAGAAGAAATTAGATCTCCAATGGATTCATTAATGCTTTCTAGTCTACAGTGATTACTAATATGTCAATTATGCAATTGTCAGAAGCAATATGTCAATAGCTCTTACCTGGATTAGTTGTAATAATAGTCTTTGATATCACAGTTGCAGTCATACAGTTCCTAAATTTGTCAAAATTTATTCTCACATCTGCTGCAAATATTACTGGGCACAAAATAAAAAATCTGTTACCTTAGAACATGCATCACATTAAGAACTACAGTAAAAACATCAAGACAAAAACATTATACCTGTTTTTCGTGGGATCCAACTTTGTGCAAGCTGGATAGACTCATTATCCCAACTAAAACAAGAGAAAATAGTGGGTCAAAACATTTCTGAAAAATAACTAGAACTGTTAAGTACAAAACAAATAATACAGTTATAATTAAACTGATCAAAGAGAACAATTCCCTTATTACATGCACATGCAAATGAAATACTGCATATATCCATGTGCATCTAGTTCACAGCCAGTAGGATGATTTAAGTGTGGTCCAATACTGTCCCTATATTATCCCATGCCAAACAGGATAAAATAAAAGGGCTATTAGGCTGTTCAAAATGATTAAATGTCACACACACTTGGAAAAATGCTACATGCATTTCAAAGTTTTGACTGAAGTAATTTCTAATTAAAGCAAATCAGAAAGAAAGTAGCTGCTTATCATCCGAGCCTTTTCTGTGGGAACAAGCCAGTTATTCACATCACTAGGCCAGATGTTCAGCCAGCTTTCCAACACTGGAACCTTTGTAAACTGTGGATAAGCCTAGAGTGAGGTCAGTGCTATTCTTAAAAAAAAAAAAAAAAAAAAAAAGCTTGATAAAATCTCTCAAGTAGTTCCTCTAAAGTTTGGATGGCAAGAATACTGCCAAAGCACAGCTCTGTTCTGTTTTTCTCAATCCCCGCAAAAAGATTTCAGATATTTACTTTTCATCTAGTATTCCTCAGCCACCTGTTCACTGATGGCCTCTGAAATATCTTCACTATAGTGCTGTTGCTCAAGGATTTCCCCAGATCTTTGCCTCTACCTATAACTCCTTGCAAGAGCAAAAGGCGCTATTTAAAGTAAGCACAGGAACTCCACCTAGTCTCTCCTTATGAGGACTCCTAAAGCACACAGCTCTGTATCACTACACACCAGCACTAGAACAAGAGTAACAGAGCTGTTGCACTGCAACCAAACAAGCAAAAAAACACCACCTATCTCCACTCCACTTCTTAATTCTTCTTGGCTAGCAGTCAGCCAGTACATCATAAAACTAGACAATACACGTAAGGTTACTCTACTATCTCTGTTTAATATATGTTGCTGCCTCATCACAGTTGCTACACAAATAATACATTTAAGAGTACTGTAAAGAGTATGCATTCTTTATCTACTCTTGTATGAATTTGAGTATCTTAGTAAATTAAAACATTTTACCATATAATTGGAAAAGACATCTCTGTTTCATCATAGAGCTTCACTTCACACCTCTGACCTTTTCTTTTGTCTGAAGTCATAAAATACTTTGGCTCCCCAACCTTTAAAAAGAAAGAGAAGAAGACACTTTTATAAAAATCCATGTTTTACATATTTGCAAATTATCTACTGCTTGCATATGTATGATTTCAAAAAGGCAACTTCTGTAGGACATTTCCATTCCCTTAAATTTCTCCCTCATGTTGTAGATGAAAACTTTAAGTAGACTATACTTCAACTCAGTTGAAATGACTGCCAACCTAAACAAACAACACTGATTCCTGGTCACCAAGTCCCAAAATCAATATTCACACTTAAGTCAATTAAGTTAGCCATGCTAAGTAGAGAAACACTGTGGCACCTTAACTTACTGACATTACAGCTGCAAGCACATTAAGGATTCTTCCATCAAGGCTTTGTCCATTTGCAACGATGTCACCCAGTGAATAATAATCCTGAGGGTCCTTGACAGGTAGATGTGACAGAGAAAGCAGTTTGGTGTCCATTTCATAACATGAAGAAGTTTTCACCACTGAATGATTTTCACTGAGCAGTAATTTGTAGCAACTAGGTAGTATGCACAGAAAAAAAAAAAAACAAGTCACATTTCACTTAACCAACACTAACAGTCTAAAATGTTAATTCAATTCATATCATATGTGAAAAAAATTGCTGATTTTCTCCTTTGTTTTCCCAAATGATATATATAAATTCCGACTTTTCAATAATTTTTAAATATAATTTTCTAGCTTTCCTCTTACAGAAGATTTATTACTGTGTACTTAATATTTACTTAGAATTCAAAAGCCAGCTAGCAACATTGAATACATATTTCTAAGCCTTTCAGCTCTTAACAATGACTATAAATAAAATCTGAAATGTCTGTAATCCAGGTAAGTGAGAGGTTTTGGCATTGTGACATACTAAGACGACTATGGTCTGACTGGATTTGGTAGGAAGTTTTCCAAAGAAAGAGCCCAAGGAGTTTAGGAATGTTTAAAATGCACTGTTAGCCAACTGAAATAAGGTATAATCAATATATTCTGGATAAATGTATTTTACAGAAATGCAGTCTACAGTTCTTTTCCCAGTGAAGATTCTACCTGACATTTGTTCTACTACTTCTTTCTTTTTAGCCAGAAAGTAAGTAGTGAGTGTAACTAGTATGGATATATACTTGCTACAAAGCTTAAGAGATGAAGAATAAGCAAGAACATAAAACTTCTACCAATCCTATGCTGCTGCAATCAGCTGGCAATTAAAGAAATTATTAACTGTGATCTTACTGGAAAGATCTACCAGTAAAACTTTAAATTTACCTAGGAGTTACAGGGTTGAATTTTTCTTCCCTTTCTCCTTCCTTTGACTGGACTAAAGGATTTTCAATTGTAACTGAAATAAAACATTGAAAAGTTATGTTTAAAAACTGCAAACAGATACATATAAAGAGAAGTAGCTTTAAAAATGGTTGCTTCCCAGGTCGGATATGAAAAATAACAGATATGTGGTACAACTACTGTTAAATGCTTTCATACTGAAAACAGTGTCTGTCCAGACAGCTCACATTATAGCCAAAGTCCCAAAGGAGTCCTCAAGACATTTAATGGAAATAAAATGACTAAGCGTTCTTGTGTGCATACTTTTCATAGGCATGAGTTTCATCCAAACATTCTGATATAGCAATCGTGGGCAGCAGAGGATTTTAATAACTTAATATACAAGCACAGACTGTAAATAAATATGTTGCTGTTGTGTTTTAATGGACAATCATAGTAATATCTAAAAGTAATGAAGACAAAAATAAAAAACTGAACTACTTTACAGAGTTTATTTTTCATAATTTGTAAGAACTAAATGTAATGTAAGAGTTTAGATCCATTCAGCTATAGGTAAGTTCTGGGTGGCTGCATTCAGTGGATTTCTATCTGGCCTTTTTGTTTACATATTTACTGGTTTTGAATTTAAATTCTAGAGATTTTATTCCCTTCCTCTATATACTTAACTGAACAATTTGTTTCCAATTAGACTGTTTTCCAAGCCCTCAGAGAAAAATATAGTAAAACCACAAACACATAACACTGAATTACTGGGGAAAAAAATACACATTCAAACAGAGACATTAAGAAAAAAAATTCCAACTTACCACAGTCACCAACTCTAAAGCTTTCTGAAAGTGATCTAATATACTCTTCTCTGCCCCAAGAACTAACATTTATAAAATAAGTTGGTGAATCACGAATAGTGAAACCGAAGGTGTATCTTTCAGACCCAATGTCTGCAAAACCAAACAGCACTATTAGCATTCAGTAGCACACCTTAGTTTCAATCAAGAACATGTGTATAAAATCTGTGTTGGGAGGTTTGGCTAGATTTTGTCATTAAGAACTGCCATCCGCAATCTGGTGAGTACCACTAGAGGTCAGCAGACTTTTTGGTAAACACATTGGTGTTCATAGATGGGGACAGCTACAATTCCTAAATTGGCTGTACCCCTAACATACCATCCACCCACACGTATCACTTAACTTCAGGTAGCACCATATAAGCTTACAAATTAAAGAACTGTACTGTACAGCATTCAAAGCAGTCATCCTACCCAAACACATTAACAAAGGTAACTCATAAATAAGCGTATGTACTAGCAAAAATAGTCTAGGCAGGCAGTTTTTAGAGGGCTGTGCCCATGTATGAGAAGACCAAGATGACATACACAGCTGCAGATTACAGGCAGTATTACAGTTCAGATAGTACTAAGGGGTCTAACTGATTAAAACAAAGGGTTTCCAGCCCTATAGAAGTTCATGATTAAGTGAGAGTAAGAAACACTGCACTCCCTTTTCCCTCACAGCTAATTAACAAGCTTTCCATGGATCATACAGCAGCCTGCAACATGTTATTTTCAAATTATCAGTAACAACTGTGGAGCCATCTGCATACAGTAAGCGCAACCTGGCTGTAGTTCCATGGAGGCATCCACGTGAACCACCCCATTTCCCAGCTCTGTAGAATTGCTTCTCATGAGGATGACTTCCCTCCAAAAATTCTACACAAGAGCAGGCTCAGTGATGCCAATACCAACAGCATAACTGAGCATTTCACACAGAGCTGGAATGACTGTGGCTGGAGGTGCTTCCTAGCACTGTGTTGTCTCTAATTTGTTAGGTACATGATTTCAGTTTCCAATTAACAGTGTATTAACAACGTATCATTCCCATTTTTTCTTGAGAAATACTAATTTGGTGCTACCCAGACCAGAAATTACTCATTTCACTCAAGACATCTCCTTAACATTTCTAAGACAGAATGAATATGAAGAATTGACTCCAGCAGTATTTATAGTACTAGCGTGTTCAAATTGGTACCATCTTCTTCAGACGCTGAAATACTTCCATGCTGGAATTTTTTAAACTGAATTCTAACTGATAAGGTTTACCCAAACTAATGCTGCTCTCTCCTCTTGTTTCCCATCCCCCACAGTTTTTTTTTTTTTTCATTTCTATTCCATACACTTTACACTAAGAGGTCTGTTTACCATTTACATATCGATTTCAGTCATACATGCCAAATTATACCACATAAGAAAATGAAGTAAAAACAGTTAAAAAAAAGACTCTACTTTTTCTGTCTGGAAAGCCTCTGACATCTGTTTTCCCAATAACCACACCGATTACATTCTAAAAAATAAAAAGATTATAGAATACAAGTATTAAACACAGATGTATACGATGAATTAGATTTCATGGACTTGTACTCTACTGATGATAATAAACATATTTCTGACTGGTAATCATTTTAATCTATTTATTCCACATTACCATATGAACTAAGGACTACAACATAAACATACAATTTTACTTTAAAAAATGTGACTGAAAATATTAAAAGAAATACATCTGTTTCTGTTTGTAAAGACAATGAGAGGACAAAAGTTCAACCCAAAACATTTATAATTTTTTCTGTTTACAGTATCCTCTCCTCAGGTAGGTAGTGATGTTGTTGTTGATGTAGAATAATATATAATATGTATTATAATATATATCTATGTGGTATTAAAAAAATATATATATCTCCTCAGCAGGAGAGAAGAGCACAGCAGTACTAGTTTGGGAATTTAAGAGGTAAGCAATGCAAGCAGTATGGTAACAAAGACTGGAAGGGTGACTGTCACTGCAACACCGCAGAAAGACAGAGGTCAGTAAGGGACAGTTTAGCAATTTAATAATCAACACATGCTGAATTTTCTATCTGTTCACAAAGCAGTACAACCTGACCAATTCCACTACAACTGTACAGTATCTGTACATGCTCAAAAATTAGGTCTCACATTCCCAGTTTACTCTGAATCACTAGATGGAGCAAGGTAGCTGTGTTATCCTACACTGATGGACATAAACTCGTTAGAAGGATGGATGTGGAAATAGTGTAACATCTTCCAAAGTTCTTCCAGTCTTTTTATCATATTTTCTATCTATCCACAATATGTAATGAATTCGTATTTTTTCTATTTTTAGTTTTGCTTCTTTTTAAAAAAATAATAAATGAAATCAAACTACAACATACCCTGTATCTCACCACTGGTGTGAAGAACTGACATTTAGGATGACTTTTTACATAAACTATGCTGATGTAAAACTACAGTTTACAAAAGAGATCTCCACTACCCCTGCTGCAAATTTATTCATTATTCTTATATTAGTACTAGGGCTGCACAGCAAGCTGGCAGAAGGAAGTGATCTGGCTGAAAACTATGGGGGGAGAAAGGGGTTTAAGAACTTTCAAAGATCATTTCCTTGATCGACTTTATTGTGCAACTACACAAGCATTAGTTTCACCCGAAGAGGAGGAGTGAAACATGCCAGCCACAAGGGAATGGGCTGCACTGCCTTTTTTGGCAGAGCATTGCTTAAGACTGCTCAACCAAATCATGAGACTACAGCATTACAACACTGCAAGCTTCGTAGACTTTTAAAAAAGTCTTTTTTACTTTTAAAAAATAAACTCCAAAGTAAAAAAATAAAAAATAAAAAAATAAAAAAAAAAGACATTTAGGTACTTTGAATGCCAAGAGCTCAGCTGCTTTAGACTGGTCAGTATGTGTTTAGGAGGTTATCACCAGATACTGGTGAGTTATTGTAAAGAAGGTTGCTGTGGTTTTTTATTATTATTAACATCTGCTAATTGCAATACTCAAAATTAGTTTTATTTGTAAAATAAAATCTTTTAACAATCTAAGTGAACCAGTTTATTGTGAGTAACTGTGAGTGACGGATTACCTTTGCTGGAGACCAGGAGTTCATAAAAAGTTGGAAAAAAACATGTGATTTCTCCTTCATATGTTTAAAATAAATGAGGAGAAAAAAAAAAAAAAAAAAAAAGAAAGAAAGTGGTAAACTGTGCCCCTCTAAACAAAAAGCTGTGACAACAGGAAAACTTGTTTTCAGCTCCTCACAATGCATCAGGTTTTCCGTGGGGGATACAGCTCTGCAAACATGCATCTACTTTTCCCTACGTGGAGAGATGCAGCTGTAGCAGGGCACTGCAGCTCAACTGGCAGTGCATCCATGTGGAAATGCAGCTTCTCTGTTCTGTTCTCCAGGCACCAACTCCCAGCAGCACCAAACATTTAAAGATACGTTATCACTGGTGGGCTACAGGGAGTGATGGGTGGGAAATAATGAAGAGAGAGCTAAGTAGCCTTCTCTCTCTTGTATTAAAACAATCTTGGATACCAAAGAATGAAAAACTGGGTCCTCAGACTTTCTATTTTTAATTCAATCATCTAAAACCCAAAGGAGAAAAACACTGAGTTACACTGCACACCTTTTTGTTCAACTCTTACTAGTAAGTACAAAACTCTGCTGTTTGCTAAGTTCACTTTTCGGTTCATCCTACTCTCTCATGCTCCCCCAAGAAAAGATCTTAGCTCCTTAATAGCCTGACAAACACAAAACCTGCTTTTTGTTCTAAAGAAACAGAAACAAACCCATTTCATGTGTAATTGTGAGATTTTTTTATCCAGTTAAAGGACCATACCATTCAACAAGACTTTTGTTTGAATAATTAAGGACTACATTATTTAGTGGGATTGAGCACACAAGTAAAAATTGCAGAACCAGGCCTTATGTCCATAGCTTGTTGTAAAAGACTCTTGTAGGTTACAGATGTATTGTGACTACATAATGCTGACTCTGAACATGCCTTTACTAATTCAGCATCCATTTAAAACATTACAAAGAAACCTCTGATACTTTCAGACATTGAATTGTCCAGTCAATATCTGCAGTTGTAGTATCCACATATTATGGACAACAACAGCATCAATTTTCATTTTCCTGGTTTATGCACAAAGAAAGTAGGGTACTTTATATCTAACAATTATACTAATGCTATTAGTATCTAAATACATGTCAATTACATAATTTTGCAGAAATGTAATACAGCCATATACAATTTCACTTGAGAACAAAAGTACTATGTCACTGAGACTTACAGGACGAGCAAGATTTGGATGCAGATCTGAAAGTGCAACAAAGTCCCGTGTTGAACTGTAATAAGCCATTTATCTGTAATTTGAGAAAATTAATTTAGATTTTAAAAAGATCTAAACAAATCACTTAAAACTATTCATAAGGAGAACAACAAGCAATTTTTAACAAAAATGTTTTGACCCAAATAGCATGTCTTCAATAAAAGCATTTCAAGCCATCTAAATTAGAAAATTCTTTATTATTTGTATTCGGTTATGTAATAGTCATGAGCTTTACTATGTTATCTGTGCTTCTCAAACAAGTGCTTGGTTGGTTGGTAGTTGTTCTTTCTGTAAAGCATTCAATAAATCCATTAGCACAGGCCTTGAAGAAATATTTGCTCTCTTTCTCTTGTCTGGGAAATCCAACCAAACTCAATAAAGCAGCTTGAATATGAAAGGTCATTTACATGGAAGGGAATAAAATTGCTGCATTGAAAATCACCTTAGTTGAATTTCTGGATTTAATATTAAACTACTTTAAAACATGAATTCATCCCTTCCTCAAAAATTGAGAAGTTTGGAATTTATTAAAAAAAAAAAAAAAAAAAAAAAAAGTCAATTATTTTCAGGCTGCCAGTGGACTCACAGGCCCATTCCTGTGAGCTATCGATGTCCCCTCCATTGATGCCAAATTGCACCATGGCTGTCTTGTCAGCCCCTCTGAATGCCTTTCATTATTTCAGGATTTCTGTTCCATAGCTATGCTCAGAGACATCACTGATATTTAGCGAGCAGATGTCAGATTTTACTTTTTTGTAAAAGGAACCATCGAGTTATCCAAACGTTAATAACCTTTAATACTGGAGAACTGCTGATGTTTTCAGAGGACACCCACTCCAAACTCTTTAACAAATATCTTGCATGGCTTTTGCTACCTGTACACCTGGCACCCTGTGTGAGAACTGTTAAACACTTCATTAGTCATTGGTATAACGATCTGTTGAATACCCAAGAAAAGTAGATAGGCTATAAAGCAGTTATCTGAGAATATAAAGTGATTTCTCTAAATGAGAATTTAAAACTAATCTCTCACAGAAAGATACTCCAAATCTGCTATATAAAAACTACTTAAACCTGCTCCCATCTCATTACATGGAAGAACGTATGTACACTTACTAGGAAAGTCAACTATCCCTCCAAGGCACGTCAATATCCTTGTCTCAGTTAAATATTGTTAAATGATGTACTTCACACCACAACTGAATCAGGTGAGAGACAGCAACACATGGATCAAAGCACTATCAGAGAGGCTATTAAAGATTTAAAGTGCTCCAGGCCCCGAACAGAGAAGCGTAGTATCCAGTTGTACCGGTCGTTTATCCTCTCCTCAGAGGCACAAGCTCAGCTCCTGTTGTCAGCGGAGGGAACCTGCTCTTCGCGCCTGCTCAGCACCACCCAGGATCAGACCCTCTTCTGAGGAAAAGGAGAAGACAGAAGACAATATTTAAAACCACTGAAACCTTAAGCACTGTCATGCCATCCCAAACCGTTGTCTGGCATCAGGCACCCTCAAAGCCTGACACCACAGAGATTTTTCTCACCGCCGTCCCTCCAGCTGCTGAGAGGGAAATGGGACCAGGAGGGGACTGAGACACAAAATGGCGGCGGGCGCCATTGGCAGGAAAAGGCCTTTGCGCCCCTCCATGTGTGATCGAGCCTAACCAGCTCCGGGCCTCAGGGAACAGCTGCCAAAAACAAACAAACAAAACAAAACTGAGAAATTTGAAGTCTCTGGGTCAATGCTTTAACCTGCCTGAGCAGTGGTGAGCAGCCTAGAGCCATCAGCCTGGAGTACAGTGCCATCACATTCAATTTCAGTCAGAGAGCTTGGCTGAGGGTGCAGAGCTTGCGTTTCACTTCACAGAATTATTTATAAATGTTCTTATTTGCAGGACTGGACCTGGTCCACCTCTAGTCCATAGCTGCAGTTCTAGCTGTAGCAAAGGGTGCTCTTACCAAGCTCCTGGAGTTCATGAAGTCGATGAGGCCCAGGAGTCAAAAGTCAGCCTCATTCTGCGGCAGTTATAAATGCAAAAGACACCAGCAAGCCCCAGTAAATTTCAGAAAGTTTTGGAGGAATTATTCCCTGTTGCTTTTTTTTTTTTTTTTTTCTTTCTTTTTTTCTTTTTTTTTTTTTTTTCTTTTTTTTTTGTGGTAGCTCCAGGAGAAAAAAATGTAGCCTGCATTTCATAAATGAATTGAAATTTATGTTTTAAGACGTTATTTGTATTGATTTGCACACAGCATTCTTGGGTTTTCAGGCCATGCAGAGGACTGAAGTGGGCCATTTTGTCCATTTATATTGCATTATAAATTTTTTAATCGATACTCTTCACTTCTGTGTCATAAAAAATTCTACTCCTGATCAGTAATTTTATGACCTCAAGGTCATAGCTATTGAAGTTTTTAGTGTAGCCTGACAAATTCTCTGTGTTGGTTCTGTATTACAGGATCTTTCATTTCTTCAATTAAACAGCTGAAAATGGATACCACCTGTGCTCTCATATTTATTGTGTCACTAAAGTCCATGATAATTACACCATGCTGATGACAAATGGCATGACAGAGAACTGACAGCCTGGGTGCTCAGGTTTTTTAGGTCACATTTTATACAGTATGATCTATAGATCTAACTTTGTTCCATAGGTTTGAAGTCTCCAGAAAAGAGAAAGAACATGTGACCACAGGCCATTTTTCTGTTAATTCCATTGTTTTCACTACCTCAAGCTAATGAACTAACAGCAGATAACAAATATGGTGGTGGGACCCTAATCAAGTGGGAAGGAGAACTTGTATGCTAGCTGGAAAATGCTGCTGGAGGTATATGCCTCATTCTTACCACCATGACTGCAAGGCAAAACACACACAAAAAAAAAAAAACTGAAATGAGATCTGCAGGGTCTGCACTGCTGCTGAGGGTGATCAAGGCAGAATCACACCCTGCAGACTTACAGGCATTGGATTTGTCCAGCATACCAGCAAGGTTTGGGTGGGACATGAGCACCCACTTTGCCAAACCGAGCAGGAATTCTGCACCACTGCCCTGGCATGGGCAGCACTTTCCTTAGGTTTTGTCCCCTTGAGTTGCTTTTCTCCCACAGGCACAAAGGGCAGGTGAAACCCGAGGCGGCTGGTGCTCCCAGCCCAGGGCTGAGGCTTTGTTTGGTCTCAAAGCCGCCAGAACAAGGATGCTGTTGTGCACCGCTCCTCCGCACCCCTACAGCCTCTGGAGATGGTTAACGAACATGTGCTTTTGCCTTGTGGTCTAGTCCCATTCCCTGCTCTCATTTTCAGCACACCTACATTTTGAAAAAAGGCTGCAATTTACTTTCCCATGGTAGCTCCTGCTAAGAAGACATTCTCAGGTGTATCTAGATGCAAGAAGCATCACAAAGGGGTGCACCCATCCAGCCACAGGCACAAAGCTGCTGGGGGAGTAGATGTGAGAACAGAATGTTTCCCTGGAAGACGTGATTTGGTGCTGAACTTCTAACTTGCAACTATGGAGACAAGAATACATTTAATTGATGTACCTGTCTCACAGTGATTCTGACTTCTGCCATTTGTCTGGCACATGTCACAATAGGGGACAGTCAGCAATTCGGACTCCTGTAGGTTACTGTAAACAACTAACATCTTTCTGGTACTAATAATAAACAAATATCTTCTAACCTGAACATATCTCACTAATATGCAATAGTAGCCGCTTCTCCAAGTTAGGAATTTTTTAACAGAAACACTGAAGAGCACTTACAAAAACAAAAGTTACTCAGCTTTACTCAAGCTTCCCTCCTCAATTGACCTCAAAGTGGTCTTATAAAAGATATTCAGCATCATTATGTCCATTTGACAGCTGGAGAAACAGAGGCCAGGAGCAGTTTCCTGAGGGCCAGGTATCACACGAGGACCCCTAGGCACATCCAACCCAGTACAAGCACCAGCCCCTGCAGGAGGGTGCAGGGGCTGGTGCTTGTACAAAATTAGTATTTTTCTGATGTAGGGCTTGATCCCTGAGTGATTTCAGCTCTCCAGCACTTCAGCAGCATTCAGCACTCTGACGGATTCAGTCTGTGATTAGCAAAGACTTCCCATGCACAGCTGCAAATTGAATGGTCCCTGCTAATTAGGCCTTCATGAATGGATTTATTTAAGTTACACTCATTGGCATGGTCAAGGAGAGCAAATGCCATTTTGTAATTCACTTAGCGATTTGTTATTTGATGATCAGTACTGTTTGCATGTAGGAGAAGCTGTCTCTGTCCAACAATGTGAGAGACATCTCTGAAATTATCTTCAAAAAGATTTTCAAAGCTTGAACATATCAAAATATTTGCTCTGCAAGTTTTACACTGCCCACAGTTTTTACAGAGTGTGCTCATTTAACGTTTATACACTCTAAGGACAAATAGAATCTGTAAGATGAAAAGGGCAGACCCGTAATTTTATGTAATTGGCCTGAATGAATGCATTAAAAGCATCAAATTATTAAAGGTATTCTCTCTTCAGGCTTTAGCTGATACCTGAACTGGATGAGAACAGAGATGTTGATGAAGTAATGATGGACATCTTTAGCAGAAGTAGTGCAGGTGCTGATGCAGCCAACAGGTGCTCAGTGTGCTGAGGGATATTTAATCTAAATTTCTCTCCATCACTGCAGTGAGTCTTTGTTCATCTCTTGCTTTGCCTTGCATTCCCCCTGTCCTGGTCTTAAGCACTGGACTAATCCCAGCAGTGATCCAGTGAGATTTCCTCACTCTGAAGAGAGCTGCAACCTCACACAGCCCAGGAAAATGCAGCAACCTGGCACTTTTTTTTTTTTTTTTAATAAATATATAAGTGTGAATCATGGCTGGTTTCAGTGTAATCTGTGCTGCTTTTAGCTGCTTTGGTCGAGGGAAGACACCAAGACGTGAGGTTGATGCATCTGTGCAGCAACAGAGTGTGAGCGCAGCTTGTGTGCATGTGTGAGCAATGGAGCCCTACATCTCAAAGGCTTGGAGCGGGGGTGCTGATGGCTCTCTTCTGCCCTACTGCTGACAAAGAAGGAAAAAAGCCATCTTGAAGGTGTGAAGCTATTTGGGACATGTAAGTGTTACCCTTTCCAGCTGTCTGGGAAGGACAGTTTTGAAACAACAGATGCTAGCAAGACATCTCCTTGTTCTCTCTGGTGAATTCACACGAAACTCCTTGAAACAAGATCCAGCTTTCCGCTTGGGCAGGGAGTGAACAGCATTTGGAGGGCCTGAGAGCAGCGAGGTCCGTGCTGGGGGATGGCAGCAGAGTTTACCCTGCAAAGTCGGCCCCAGATGCCTGCTCACCAGCAACCTCAGTTCATAACCAAAACACGCAGTGAAACCTATTCACATCAAGTGACCATTGCAGAATTTTAGAGAAAAAAGAAATAGAATCTAAGATCTCCTGGATGATCTCTGTGTAACTGGTATATTTTCAGCAGTTTGCAAATAAACATATCTCAGAACTAATCCTTCTGTGCTTTTGCTATTCTAAAAAACCCAAATAATATGTTCACATAGGAATTCACCGTTTGAAAACACTGGCATGTAGTTTTCTTTACTTCTGTATTTGTAAACACAATATTCTACCTTGCTTTTCTGCAGATCAGGCTTTAACTGCTGAGGACTTTAGAGTAATCACTCTGCTCTTTAGCTTACCTAGAAGTGCTTCTTTTTGGAGCCTCCGAGCAGTGTGAGAGCACCCAGGCTACAGAGGATAACTTCCCCCTTGCATAATTCCAAATAAATAAGTGAGGTCAGTGAAATTACTTGGATTTTCATCACTTTCCTCAAGACCAGAACTTCCTCCTCCCTCTATGAGCAAACAAGCGATGAATATTTTCCAACAAAATGCTATGAATTCAAAAATACAACAATTAAAAATAGTTTTAGTGACAGCTCCCTGACATTGGGGAAGAATGCTTTGGGAGGAAAAAAAGAAGATATTTAGCATTGGTTGGCTGCCATTCAAACATTTTCAGCTATTGAAATCAATGAACCAAACCCAAATAAATTATATCTGGATTTCAGTTTGAGACACATGATACTCAACAATACCAATTAGACCATACGGGATGGGAGTCTTCCAGCAACAAATGTGGGGGAAAACCCTTCCAAACTTCAGCTGCTTCGGTTTCCAACCAAGTGTAAAACTCAATCCTTTTCACAATGCATGAGCAGTTCATAAGGAAGAAAATTTAGGATGTAAATCTCAGAGACAGATGGAGATGGCTGTAAGAGAAAACTGGAATCATAGAGTAAATAACATTTTTTCCCCCACCACAGAATTCAGTGAACAGAACATCAGTGAAATGCAAACGATCTGTCCAAGCTAAACTTTCCAGCAAAAATATACCTTTGATCTCCTGGCTGAGTGCTTGGCCCCGGCACCAGTGGCATGGCTCCCACTGCCTCTGAGGGCCAGGACTGCATCCAGCCTGTTCCTATAGGTAATGGTGTGTCAACATTTCCACGGTACGCCTGGCTGCCTGTCAGCCAGCTAGTTAGAAAATTCCTGCATCCCGACGCTGACATTTTCAGTTTTCATTTGCTAGAAAAACAAAAACTCCCCCCAAAGCCTTTCCAGAATGCAAAGATACAAGACCTGATCAAAACAGGACTTTATCAAGAAATTTTCCATAAAGAAAACGAACACTAGAGGTCAACCTAACAACTTGTCCCGGAAATATATATCCCTGGAATAAAATATTACAGACTTCTTCTGTATACTGTACACCTCTCTAACTACATCCAGATTCACTGGCTTGGCAAGGCACTTCATATCTAACAAGAGTTTATTCTATTCTTTTGAATTTGTTCTCGTCTTGCTGTACATTAGTATTTCCTTTTCTGGAGCTTGCCTGTATGATCGCTGTCCCAATTCACATGGCTCGCTAATGTACTTAACTACCCGTTTATGAAATGAAAGGGGAAATTGGCACTTGTGTGCGTAAATACTGGAAGCCAAATGTGTCCCTGCTGCAGCTCCACTGCAGAGGGTTGAGCTGGATTGGAGATGAGCACAGAGACAAAGGGACAGCCGTCCCCACGTGGATGAAAACCCATCTCACTGGTCCTGGGGTCTGCTGGATAAAGCCACAGCCTCAGCAGCAGCAGGGACCTTGTGAAAAATTGGGTTGGATGTGAGCAAGGAGTTTGTGGCTTTCAGCATTCAATTCTTTTTCAGTTCAGGCCAGGCATCTTCCTCCTTCTTCCCTGCTCCACGTAAGAGAAATAACATGTAGAAATAACATGTAGCCCTGCCAGCCTGCTCCAGCCTCCCACCGCAGCCTTCCATTGCAAATCCCCCACTCCCCTCTTGTTGGGCTCCTTTCTCAGCCAAACTCAATGGGGACACCAATGTGGAGGCTACCTCCACCGAGGAAGCTAGGGGACATTTAAGATTCAAAAAAACAAGTCCAATGGAAGCGTGGATCCAGCAAGGAGTGTACTAAAGCAAAAAAATTCTCCCAGGGAGTCACTGGGACCGCTGGTGTGCTTTGCACTAAGCACATATGTGAGTGCTTTGCTGAACCGTGGCCAAGCGCAGTTCTTCTTTATGACTGCGGGCCAGATCCTGTAGCACTGAGTAACGCCGATGAGTAACATTCATTCACACAAGTGGTCTCTGTGGGGAAGGGCTGCCAAGTCCTGGCCCTGTATGATTTTCTCTTTAGCAAGCAGCCAGAGCAGAGCTCCATATGGCAACGCCAGTTCCTCACTCAGCAGCTTGCCTGCTGCCAGCTCCGTGGTGGAAACAGCCCAGTGAGGCAGAAATGTTCCAGCTCAACCTTCATGCTACAATTACCTTTAAAAAACTGCCAGATAAATTCCTTAAAATTCTTCCAGGGAGTTTCTTCCTGATGCGGCTCTGTGTACGGCCGTGGCTAGTGCTGCTCTCATGGGCAGCACCCGAGATCTTCCTGGGGGAAGGTATCTCCCAGGGCTTGTCCACAGGGTCTCAGCTCTCAGCACCCAGTTTTTGGTGGCCCTGAGGCTGCTGCAGATGTGCTGGGCTAGCAGGACAGGACTCTTACACTCCTCTTCAGCATGACCCTAATGTGGAGCTCCAAGAGAGTCAAAATTGGGCAGAGCTGAATGGGAAACCTCCCCACTCATTCATAGCACCTGCAGCATGCTCTCAGAAACTGCAGGGCTCTGACACCTTGCCCCTGGAGCTGCTCTGGTCAAATGCTGCTCTTCCCCAGCACCTCTGAGTGCCCACGGGGGTGATGCCCAACTTGGCCAGCCCTGGTGCAGCAAGGACAATGTCCAGCCAACCTCTGCTCCCTGCCTCTTGGGGGGGGGCACATGAAAAACATCCACCCGAGAGCAGCTGCAGCCCCACACGGGGTGCACCCTGAGGCTCTTCCTGAAGGCTGACAGCAGCAGCCACAGCAACCAGCTCCATCCCACTGCAGAGACACGTCCCTCACCAGCCCCAACACCTGCTGCACCAGCCACAGGGACCCTCCATGTGCTGTGGGGACCCCACCCGAGCCCCCCAGCATCATGGGGACCCTGCAGTAGAAAGCAACAGCCACCCACGAAGGAACCCTCACACATCCCAGGTTCTCCCCAGCCTTCACCAGCCCTCGTCCAAGAGCCACGCATGCGATCACTGGTGAAGGTCCTGAACAGAGACTGACATTTTGTGAAGGTCTCCAATGGCACTGGGCAGAGTGCTGAGGAGATGGACCTGCCAGAAATGATCTGCAGCACTTGGAGGGGAGCAGGGCGCCAGTGTCCCTCATCACCAGCAGCCGCTCCCAGTCACCTCCGGCACATCCCTCAGTGCCATCGTCCTCTTTGTGGGGTCTGGGCACACAGCAAGGCTGGGGTGAAAAAGCACAGCAATACCCAAGCACAGTGGGCTTCACCCAGGCAGGATCAGGCCCCACCAAGGCCAGCAGCAAGGCTGGGTAACACTTACGGAGCCTCTCTGCATCGCTGCACCCTCAGCCTCTTACAGCATGTGCTGTTACTGCCAAATCAATACGTGAGACTTCTTGGTAAATAATTGTGTCAGTGGGATGTTAATGGTGCACAGTGCTCGTGGTGTCAAGACTTTTTTTTTTTTGTCAGCAAAGCAAAGTCATTCATTTTTCTCCCCCTTCCCCCTCCCCGAGCCTTCCGAAACGCACAAAATGGGCTCCAGACCCACCTCCTACAAGGAAATGAGAACCAGCCCCGGAGGATCACCCAGCAAGAAGCCTCTGTTCGGAGATCTGACGCCTCTTCAAAGCTGGGGGAGCAAATGTGCTCCTACCTCCGCTGATTTATGAAGAACGTCTGCGTCACCGATGCGGGGGAAACGGTTAAACACTACCAGAGGGACGAGGAGCCGGGCGCTCACGGCCTGTGCTTGGGGGCTGCCCATAGCCCAACTATTTATTATGCTTTGTTTCCATATAATTAGCTCTATATTACATTTGGGAGGAAAACAAACAGCCCGGTGGCTGCGGCACATGCTGCTGGGTTCTGTGCCCTCGAACAAAACAAACACTGGTGTGCCACAGCCGGAGCAGCACGATGGCAGGCGGGACGTGCCAAAGGCACACAGCAGCAGCCAGCCCAGGTCCCAACGTGTGAGGGGACGTGGGGAAAGCAGGTGGCTCTCCCCTGCTGGCAGGAGATGCCCGGTATTGCCTCTGCCAAGGGGAAGCCAGCACACGGCTCCGCTGCCTGCCCGCAATCAGCTGGAAAGGTTTGGATAAACAGGGACAGAGCCCAGCGGTGCTGCGCAAAGCCGCTCCTCCTCCCTTCCCTGTGTTGGGAAACTTGGGGTGCAAATTGCACCGTTTGTTTTTAATTTCTGCTGATTCCCTGGCATTATTTATGCTCTTGAAATACAGCAGTATATAGTACACGTAGGCACAAGCATAGCACTTCATTCATGAAATACATCCCACTACCTATGCTAATTATCGATCAGAGCAGTAAATAACTCCAACAGGCACAATTTTCCGAATGAGTAGAGGATGTGGCTGAAGGCTGCCCATATGCCAGGGCTGGCAGGATTGCACTAGCAGGGCTGGTGGAGTAGTTCCCGAAATGCTCTTTTTTCACACAAAACAAAGCCAAGAGGGCCAGTGCAGCCCCAGGTGGGTGGCAGTGACAGCTGTGCCCTGCGCTGGCACAGGGCTTCCAGCCAGCCCGGCTAGTGCTAGATGGACATCCATGGGGAAACAGGATGCAGCCTGCCCTGGGATGCTCCCAATTAATGCCAGAAGGAAGGGGACAGCCAAAAGGTAACCACTCTGCCCTGTCCAAGGGACACAGCCACACCAGGAGCTTGTTCCCACAGCACCACACACTCCAGGAGAGCCCAGAGGCCACTGCAAGAAATAAAGGGCCTCTAAAATAATTCTATTTTATTTATTTGATTTGACCATGCTGGAGAAGAGGAAGGCAGTACATAACAACCCTGTGTATAAGCAGTTGCTTGATTAGCATAGTTAATGCCTCTGGAATTTATTCAATGTCTGAATTCTTGCACTCTTTCCAGGGGAAAAGCAACAGGGAAATCTGCATAATGCTGTCCATGCAGAACTGTGCCTCAGCTGTCCCAAGGATTTCCCTGGAAGCCCTCTCTACCCTCCAGCAAGAAAGGGGACCCAGGAAAGCCAAGCGCTAGGCTGGATAGATTTAGGGTTGCTACACTGAGACTCGTTTATCTTCGCTCAAAGGTGAAGCGGCACCATCCTCAAGGACAAAAGCTTACCAAGCGAAGTAGGAAGATCTGAAGCAGACATTGACCTGGTCTCAGTCACAAAGCTGCACCAAGCCAAGCGAGGTTGATTTATGGCAGCAAGAAGGCAGTTTCCTATGCTCAAATTCATGCCCAGCTCCTGCCACCACTGGAGCTGCCTGTGCTGGGTAGAGCCTGTCCTGCTCACACCATCTCTCCTGACAGCTCGGGGCTGCCAGCAGCCCAGCACAGAGCTGAGATGTGACGCCCGTGCTCTGCCTCCACAGGAGGCTCACACCAGGATTTTGTACTGCTGACTTCAGCATCCTGCCTCATTGGCAGCCTCGAGAGTCCCAAGGTAAAATAAAGACCCTCGGGAGGGGTTGTGCTGCAGCAGACAGTCCCCAGCCCTTCACCAGGGGGATGATCCCATCCCAATCACAGCTCCAGCCAGCAACTGTAGCAGGATAGGGGCAGCCATGCAAACCTGCAGCTCAGAAGCAGAATTTGTGCCTGGGCAACATCGCACACACAGTGGCTGCAGCGCCTTCAGGGGCACCCAGAGCATCCCCACGTCCCCAGCACCTCACAGCACCCCCAACTCATCGCTGCAGGACGGGGCAGCTGCAGCAGCACCCCCAGTGTTGCTGTCAGCTCTGGCTGCGCTCATCTGGGTTCATTTTGGGGCAGTGTGTGTGAGCAGGGTGGTACACAGCGTGAAACAACAGAGTGCTTTCAGCAGCTCTAACATTCACCCTGAGGCAAGAGTGATACCCAGGCAGCCTCTCACCAGGGCTGGGCTCCTTCCAGTTTAGCTGCTCCCTGTTGCAGAGGGCTGAGCACAGTCCAAGGCACGGAGGAGACCAAAGTGGGAGCCACAGGAAGCACAAACCCATGGCCTCAGGGGGTTAAAGCCCACGCGGTGCCCAGCAGGAGCGTGGTGGCAGGATGCCCCGCAGCACCCAGCACTGCCAGATATCACCGCATCCAGACAAATCCCCAATTTGTGCTGCTGCCTGCGCACACCGAAGCTCTTTGCCTCCCCAGGGATCCCCCAAATATCCTCTCCTGCTCCGAGAGGGAGGCAGACAGCAGCAGACCCACCCACCCCCCCTTCCCAAGGGAATCTCAAACTCAACACCTGACCATTTCCACCACTCAGAAACCTTTCCCATCCCTGAGGAGCTGCAACAACCCCAGCCTCCTGCAGAGCCCCTGCTGCCAGGGATGCTCCTGTGCACCCGGGGCAGGCGGAGACCAGCACCCGCTGCTCTCCCCAGCCCTGCAGATAGCCAGGGGAGCCGCTTCACCTTGGCTCCCTCCCCAGCCATGAGCTATTTGCCAAGCCCTGACTTGGATCTAGCGATAGACTTTTGTGCTCTGGCTCGTAGATCCTGAAAACAAGAGCTTTAATCATTGCTTGCTTTTATGTGCCGAGAGCCAAAATTGTCTTGTTAAATACAGTAAGCGATCAGTGCTCGCGGTAAAGAACATTTCAATGACGGCCTGTGTGGGTAATTATTTCAGGCTTGCCTTTCTTCCCCTCTTGAGAAAAATTACGGAATGTGGAAATTATTGCGAAGCCTCTCTGGACCTCGAGCCTGTTCTGCTGTCTGCAGGCGCTCGCTCCAGGCAGCTGCAGCGACGTCTGTGTGCCTGGCCGGGCACGCTCCTGGGCACAGGAATCGGTCCCTGGGCATCTGGCACCAGGATCGTGTCCCCTGCCAGCAGCTACAAGAGGGGCCTTGAGCTCAGATAGGTCTAAATGACCCCAATTGTCCTAGAGGCAACAGGAGGCTCTGCTGTACCAGCCTTGTCCTGCCTTGTGCCCAAGCTCAGCACATTAGCACAGCCCAGAAAACATTGGTTTATTGTTGTTTTTTTTCCTACTGCTGCATCCCTGAGCAGCCTTCAAGCCATGCTTGGGAACCCCTGTCTCACCCTTTCCTCCCAGCGCTTCTCTTTCAGTCCCGTTCAACATTATGGTATTAAAGTTTCCTCTTAGCTTTTACTGTGATTTTTTTCCAAAGATTAAGCAGCACAGAGGAAGCAGCCCTGGCACAAACCATGTCACTGGAGCCGGCTTGGACCAGAAGTGCTGCAGCGAGGCCAGGACATGCAGCAGCCACGGGGAAGAGGAGGAGGATGGCGCTCAGCTGTCCCCTTGCTCAGCCCCAGCTTTGATCAAGGCACTATTGTGGGGCTGGGAGAGCAAACCACAGCGACGGGGCTGTTTTGTGGAAAGTTCCTTTTTCCAGCATTCTGATCAAAATATCCCTGGCTGGGTGGTGCAGGGGGCTGCATTGCTTCCCACTCTGCAACCCCAGCCCTGGGGAGTCACAGCATGAACACCTTGTGCAGGTTCAGGTGCAAAACAACCTCCCCCCAGCTGGCAGGTGGGCAAAAAACTCATTTCTTTGAGTTTACTGCAGATGGGAGAAATGGGGCAGAGCCATTAGCTCGAGCAGGGGCCCTGTCAACACCCTGCAGACAGGCAGGGCTGAATGGCACAGCTGCATCACCCCATGGAGGGAACAGCGTGAAAACTGCAGCAGGAAGGGCCCCACAATACATTTTTCCCCTCTGCGACCAGACCAAGATCAGAGCAGAAGCCTTCCAGGGAGGACTCTTAACACATGGCTGCATCTCCACGTGTAAAACCTGCTGTGCTGGCAGATCCGAAGGCAGCGCAGCACCAGGTGCAAGGAGCCTGTACAGGGGGGCTGAGCACCGTCAGCAAAAGCAGATGTGCCCCGCGGTGGGCACGGCTCCACGGCACCAAGCCCAGAGCAGCTGGGCACACAGAGGCACCCTGGCTCTGCACAACATGAGCAGCTGCACCCCAGGAGAGGCTGCAGCTCCGCAAGGCAGCAGGACACAGGGCAGGATGCTGCCAGGTTTGGGGTCTTTGAGGCGATACAAAATCATCCATGCAGCCACAGGTACAGCAGACCAGCAGGTTGTGCCCGCAAACAGTGTTCACACACCCAAACTCACCTTGCTGGAGCTCCTGCTTTTCAGTTGTTAGCTGGCTCTGGTGCAGCTGGGACCTCCCTGCCTGTCCCCAAAGCATCCCTGCAGCTCCAGGGCTGGCTCCTGCACCCACCCCAGAGCCAGACCCAGCTCTCCCAGTCCCCCCAGCACCACAGGCTTTGCACCCCAGGTGCGAGACCACATCCTTCCCTCCCAGCACCCACGCCGTCCCCCTGGCGTGCTCCTCCGCACCAGAGCCCCGAGTCCCCCGGGACACCACAGAAGCTGCCTTAAAGATATTTGTGTGCTCCCCATCCCTCCACCCACACACGGCCTCGTTTTTCAGCCCTGTTTGCTGGGAAGGCGTGGGGGGGGACGCGGCACCCGAGCAGAGCCAACAGGAAGGGAGGCACTCCCGAGGAACACTGCTTCTAAACCACTCCAATATGGCAAGGCAATGGTAACCAGCTGGGAGAACGCTTTAAAGACCCTTAATTAAAGGCTGGCTGTTGCACAAGCCCCTTTTTCCCATCCTCACAGGAGCGTTTCCCAGTTTCCCAGCCTCTCCCCCGCTGCCCTCCATCCCCTGCACTTTCCCGCTGCTGCCTGCCAGCAGCGTGCTGGGGCGCTCAGCCCCTGCAGGCAAGGGAAGTTCGTACCCACAGCACAAGGGGGAAAAAGTGAAATATTCTGTGATTTTTCAGGCATGGATAGAGAGGCAGAAGCTGCAAAGCCAGCATGGATATGCCAACCAGGTGCTGGGACCATCAGCTTCATCATCTTGCTGTGCTCTGCACTGCTCCTCACCCCCCATGGTAAACCAAGGGAAAATGGGGCTGGATGAGGCCCTCCAGCTCCATCACTTGCCTCTAACACCAGAATCCAGCTGCAGCATCACTTGGTGCCATGGCACAAGGCAGCCCTGACAGCTGCAGCTTCCTCACTCCTTCCCCTGCCCTGCTCTGCATCCCCCAGGCAGTGGCACTGCCCGGTCCCACGCGTCCCCCTGTGCCCACACCCGTGGGAAGCGATGGGGGGTACACGACAAAGGGCTGGGGCTCATCTCCCGTGGGACAGAGCTTGCTAGAAAGGCCCCAATTTATTCCTTCTATTGATATAAATTGATGGATTAAGCTAGGCACTGGAGGGCTGTTTCTAATCAACAGCCCCCAAAGCTGTTGAGCTGCCAAGGGAAAGCGCTCAGCCTGCGCGAGGGCGCAGAGCCCAACAGGGCTGCACCGCCTCTGGCCAGGATCTGGCCCTTCACCCACCCTAACCACAGGGGGAAAAAGGGACACCACGAGCCAGGGAGCCCATCCTCTCCCAGGGGGATGATCCCAAGCACCTGGGATGACCGGAGCATTTAAAGATGCCCCGAGATGGAGCTAAACCCGTACAGGAGGAGGCCAAGACTGGCACCGCTCCTGGTTGAGCACACAGGCAAGATTTAAGATCTGAGCAGAGAAGCAGCTTGCACTTTTAAAATAGCTCAAAGACAACATGTTTTACCCCAAGAAAAGCAAATAAGCCTGGTCGAGCTGGTTTCCTCCCAGCAGTGCCACCATTTACACGCCTTCCATGCTCTCTGGAGCTGTGGGGGATGCAGGGGGGGGCTCCAGCCCTCGCTTGCAGCGGGACCCCCAGACACTTGCGGTGGGGACGTGCCAGCAGCGTGCCCTGTCCCAGTTTGAACAGGAACTGATCCCAGCAGGTTGCTCCCAGATAAGTCATTTGGTTAATTATTTCAGTAAGCAACAACTTTCCTAAAAGCACTTAGCTGCCTGCTCGCTCGCTTCCAGAGGGGCTGAACACAAAGGCCGCGTTTGTCTCACCCTAATTCCAATTAACCCAGTGAATAACCTCACCCACGGTCGGGGCACAGGTTGAACCAAAGCAGCCCAGCTCCCTCGGGGCTGGAGGTGAGTGCCATGCTCTCTGTTTGCTTTTACACCCACGATGCTGGCTGCACCTGGCGGTGCCTGTGCCCACATGTGTGATGCAGGCTGCGCTTCACATGGCTTGGAAGCCACCGCAGGGCACGTGGTTGCAATTACAGCGCGCCTCTGCCTCGGCGTGGGCATTCTCTTTTCTGTCGGGGAACATGGCATGAGTTTGTTCCATGTGTTGAGATTAAGTCAGGATGGAAAGCAGAGCAGCAGGCAGGGGAGTTGGCAGGGAAGACGGGGTGCTCTGAGGGGATGCACGGCCCTGTGAGGGCTCCCCTCTGTGCTGGGCAGGCAGATTCAGCCCTCCCTGCTCCACCTTTAATTGTATTTGAGCTCTGGTGGCCCCCAAACCCCATCACTGCCCCCATCACACACTAACAGTGCACCAGCAGCCCTGGGGAGCAGCAGGACTGCCCCACGGGACAGGCACAGCTCCTCTCACAGACCTCAGGCACAAACAAAAGAAATCTCACAGGTACCCAAGCACCCAGAGGTGCTCCTTGCTCGTCACTGTGAGCAGCCACACCACCCATCCCCAGACCCTGCGGGGCACACTGCTCTACACGCAGCACCAAGCACAGCCAGCCTCCTGCCCCCCTTACCAGGGGGATCCTTCCCCGATCCAGGACAGCTCCTCTGCCCCCTGCACAGCTGGGGCAGATCCTGCAGCAAGGAGGGACCCCTCTGCCTCCCACATTTATAGCCCGCAGGTGCACAGGGCCCCAGCAGCACCAGCCCCACCTGGGAACCCAGCCCCATGTGCTGCAGCGGGCAGGGAGAGGGCAGATGGGGGTGTTTTCAGGGAAAAGCGTGGCTTTCCTTGTCAAAGGTTATAAAACGTGTTCCCAGAGCACACCGAGATGAGAAGTGTAATTGCAAATCAGCTCTTCTGGATCTCCAGACCTACACAAAGGCTGGAAAGTTTTAATTATTTCCTTGTGGAGCCTTTTTTTTTTTTTTTTTTTTTTTTTTTCCATCTTCTGTCCTCCTAAATTTGGAATAAAAGAAGAAGAAAAATGCATAAATAAAAATTTTGGAAAGCTCTTGCAACCCTGCTCTTCCTGGCGCATGCAGCAGCCGGGACAGATGGGGAGGCCCAGGGCACAGGAACAGCAACACTTTGGAGAGTTACTTTTAAAAACAAAAATTGGGTTAGAAATGGGAACTGCTTAACCGAGACTGGGAACAAAACTTCTTTTCACGCCTGGCAGCCAAGGATTCTTGTATGGATTTCCATCCCCCTCTTGCTCTGGCACTTCCCCCATTTAAGATCCACTGGGAGCTGGTACCCAAAAGGCATTTCTGCAGCTCTGGCAGTGCAGGAACTTTGCATCCTCCCCGGATTGAGCAGACACAGACCCATAGCTCAGAAGTGCCTTCCCCAAGCAAGACCCAGCGGTGTGCTGGGGAGCGATAGCTGCCAGTGCACTCCTGGGGACTCAAGCACAGACTTCCAACACCTGCCATCCTGTGGGAAAAACATCATCTTCCAAACTTCTGGATTTTTAGCAATCTGAGATAGACATAAAGAAGGAAAAAAGTCATAAACACATCCACAAGGGGCTGTTTTCCCTCCCCAGTCCACCCCAGAGCCATGCAAGGAGACATGAACACAGCTCTGCGTATAACTTTATTCCATCCCAGCCTGGCAGTGGCAGCAGCTTCTCCGCTACCTCCAGCCCACATCCACGGGCTGATCCTGCTGTGTACAGAAGGCACTGTGATGGGGCGGCCCAGCTCACATTTCCTTAAGAGCCCACCTGAGATCTGCTGCATGAACTCCACCAAGGCAGCCAAAATAAAGAGGCAGACTTTCCCTTCCTCGGCTCTTGGTGCACACGAGGTGTTGTGCCTCCACCAAGGCGGGAGCTGACACTTTCAGAAAATCAGCTGCTGACTTTTCCTACATCTCCTTTTTTAATTAGGTCAGCGATGCCAAAGGCTGTTTCTCCTCTGGATGGACGTGGGACACGCTGCACCAGCACATGGTGGGCTCCCCGTCCTGCTGATGGTCAGCACCCACCTGGCCCTGGGGAAGAAGACAGCACAGGGCCACCACGACTCTGATAACAGCTCCGACTCGCCCATCTCATCTTGGCTTTCACCACTGATCATCACCTGTCCTCACAGGCTGGAGTTCCCCAGCTTAGGGCTAAGGCCATGCACACGCGGAGGCCACCAGTGAACCACCAGTGCAGCATGAGGGATGCTTCAGGCTGGTCCTGCCGGACACATTGCCCCAGCACCACCATGGGACACCACTGCCATGGACAGCACCGATTTCCTGAGCTGATGCCATCCTACAGCATGGCACGGTGGAGAAGTGCCTGGTGACCACAGGGGATTTCAGGCAATCGCTGCTGTCAGAGCGAGACCCGGGCACCTTCCCCCTGCCTGTCCAAGGCCACTTTTATTGTCTTGATGTAATGAAGTGCGGGCTTCACCTGGACGGACCCACAAGTGGCTCCTCTTGGAGGCAATGAATACAAATACTTGACCTCATGAGCCGTGGGGCAGCAATTAGTTTAAGCAGGGGGTTTGTGTAACACTTCAAAAGTCTTAATCCGTGCGGTCAGCCCTGGCACGGTATTTGCCAGAACCTATTGAGTAGTCTTAATGAGTCTGCAAAGCAAGCTTTCAATACATTTTGGGTCGCTTCAGATGCTTTAAATGGCATAGTCTATATGGTATTGTGTGGCTTTAGAAAGGCACGGGCTTTAAAAAAGTATGGCTCCCTTTCACAGGGCAGACAGAAACCATCTTTAGAGCCGGGACCCTTAGCGTTTTGCATATCAATACGGCTCGGGCTGAATGCAGTCACTCAGCTGGGAAATAGGATCACTATCAGCGTTTCCAGGCTTTCACAGGCACTTGGGAAACTTTAAAGCCCTTCGCGGAGAATAATTTGGTCGAATATCGTGGCTGGAAACAAAACCTCGGGCGGCAGAGCGCGGTCCCTCGCGCCGAGCTCGCGGGACGTTACGGCAGGAGCCGCGTCCGGCCTTCATCTCCTCTTTCTAGTTCTTCAAAACTTCCCTGATTCCTGCCTCAAAAGCCCAAGGGCTCGTGCACCACAGCCCCAGCATTTTCAGCTGCTGTGGAGCTGCTCATGGGTGTTCAAAGGGATGGAAACACGGACAGCCAGTGGAACGGGCAACCGTACGCGTCTAATTCCCACATCACATTAATCCCACTTGTGTCACCTGTCCCGTGTGTGTCGCTTGACCTGGCATCCACCAGACAAGCCCAGGGGCTGAAAGGGGCAAACGTGCTGACCACACATTGGCATGGAAAGTACGTGCCAGTTCCAGGGGGCATGAAGGGTGCCCCAGCAGCCAGGACATGGGAATGGGGAGAGCTGCGTGGGGCAAGGCACAATGTCCCAGTGTAAAACAGCAAGAGAAGGCTCCCATGCCTGCTGTGAACCCCAGGACAAGCCGTACCCTCCGCATCCATCACCCCCATGCAGTGATAGAGGTGCTGAGCGGTGCGGGAGGGAAGGGGACATGGTGGGACGGTCAGCATGGGGATGTGGCACCAAGGGGAAACCACAGCCAAAGCCTATTTGCAAACAATGCGGGGCCCGAGGGCCCTTGAAAACACGTAATTAGCTCATTAAAGAATCAAATACAAGTCACTAATAAGATATTAAAGGTTAATTAAATGTTTTCCCCATATTTAATTAAGGGAAATGTGTTAATTCAGACTAAACTAATTTCTGCAGCCTCCCGTGATAGCTCTCTGTGGCTGCAGATCTGAAAATCTATTGAGATAATTGAACCCAAAGGTCAGAGTTTGGGGCTTTTGTTTGCTCTGCTTGGGTGAATTTGGAGAAGCAGGGATTTATATTTTATGGGGGAGAAATGCCCTACTTCATCAGCTGGGATACTCGAAGAGCACGGGAAGGTATGTGATATACAGCTCCCTGTCCCCAGCCCAAAATCTGGCACTTACTCCAAACCACCTCTGTTAATTGTTGTCCTTAACTAGGAAATTCCTTCAGATGATTCTCAGCCTGCAGAAAACACCCTGTGCTTTGGGTTTGCTGCTTGGCCAGCCTCAGCCCCACAGCAGCCGGTGGCTGGCCCCAGCACGGACGATTGCCTGAATGCAGCCCCCCTGGGCTGGGAAGGGGCTGAGGGCACAGCCGAGCACCCACCGTGCCCCAGCACCAGCACCCCTTTTTTTCCCCTTTTTTATTTTATTTTTTGCACATAGGCTTGTTTCAGCAGAGGGGAGCTGCACCCAGGGCTTTTCCAGTCTTGGCCAACACCATCAAACTATCTCGCCACGTCCAGGAACAGCACGGCTCCATACTTAGCATTTTGGTTTTAACACTTCCAGCAACAGAATGTGGAAACGGGGGGAAATCGGTGCAGGGAGGAGCAAGCTCATTGCAATCACCTTCACAGCCCTTCTCCCGTAAATCTCACCTTGAGATATGAAAATCAGAAAATAACCCGATGGGATGCACAGAGGCTGACCTTGTGGCCACCAAGGAGGGAAAAAGGAGCTGCCATCAAATGTCACAAACACGACCTATAATTTATCGTCTAAGGCTTGACACTGCTCACAGTAAAATCAGTGAGTAACCCTCTGAAGGCAGCAGAGGGGCTCACACGTTATTAAATAGAAGTTATTTTTGCCACCTCCCTTGCTGGAATGGGCACAGGCAGAAGCCCCAGGGCAGGAGCAGCCCAGACCTGGCTGCATGCCCCAGGGCTGGTTGGTGCCCGGTGCTCGTACACCCATTCACCCACACCCTCCCTCTCGCCCCCAGCACGGCCACAGTTAACATAGATTAGCAAGATTTATATGGAAGAATATTTAATCTGCTCAGGGGGAGAGGGGTCATCTGTGTTTTTATTTCTTAAATATTTCTCTCTACTCCGGAAGGGTCCGTTTCTGGCCAGAAAAGGTCCGATATAAATTAGAACGAAGGGAGGAGGCTGCTGGTGGCCCCGCGCACGGCTCAGTCCCACCCGAAGTCCTGCCCCGTCATCTGGTAAAACTTCATGTTGAAAGGTCTGTAAAACTCCTGCAGGCGCTGCACCACCTGCCCGTCGATTTTGGGGTGCGGCCGCCCCTTGGACTTCCCCAGGCAGCGGGGCTTGCTGCTGCCCTCCGGCTTCTTCAGGCAGGGAAAGCCCTTGGTCTCGTTGAAATAGAAGTGCTTGTCCGTCACCACCCTCTCGAGACCCAGAAAGTCCTGGACGCGGCCCATCTCCCCCGCCGGGTCGCTGACGAGCCGCTCCCCGCTGACGAAGAGGAATTTGGAGAGGGGGAAGTACCGCAGCCAGTTGTCCAGGTGCTTGGCGTAGATCCCGATCCTCACCGCGCTCCAGCTCGTGTCGATCAGCCCCGTGCTGACGTTTTTGAAGGCCAGGGCCTGGAAGCTGGGGATGGTGGGGTTTTTGGAGAGCGTCTGCGTGTAGTCCGAGATGGCGCGGGTGACGGGGTTGCGCACCACCACGATCAGCTTGGTGTCCCGCGACATGTTGTAGATGCGCCGCGGAGCCTCCTTGGTGACGAAGTAGCTGGGGGTCTTCTCCATCGTGATCTGCCCCTCCAGCGTCCGTGGCATCAGGCTCCTGGGGAGAGAAAGGGGCACAGTCAGGGCTGGTGGTTGTGACCCTGCCTCGTCACGCCCTGTCAGTCACCTCCTCATCCTCAGACCCCTTCCTCAGAGCCCCGCTGCCCATCTCGCCCCTCTCAGTCCCCCCAGGCCTGTCCCCAGGAAGGGGTTCCCCATCGCTGCCCCACTCGCACCCCACTGCCTGTCCTAGCTCAAAACCAGGGAGGAACAACGGCTCAGCAGGACGCTGCAGGAGAGGTTCCTTAGAGCACCTCGTGCAGAGAATATGACTGAAAGCAACCCAGCTGCCGGGGTAAAAACCCCTGAGAGCCCTGCGGGGTCGAGGTGCCGGTGTGATGCACGGTGTGGAACCCTCCTGCACAGCACCCTGGCACTAAGGGAGGATCTGCCCCAACCCAGGACCATGCAGAAGCCCCTGTGCTGTGCCCGTTCTTGCACGGGAACACTTTTTGTCCTGGCCATCCAAAGGAGCACATCGACTGCAGATGCTCACACTCTCCATAGAGTTGCAAAGAGGAGAGGTAAATCTTGACAAATCTTGCAAAGAGGAGGAGAGGTAAATCTTGACATAGGTGTGGGCACCCATTTGGGTGGGCAAAGGGACAAGGGGGTAACCTGGGGGTCTGGCACAGCCCTGGCAGCAGGGACGAGCACCCTGGGGGCTAAGCTCAGCCACTTCAAACCCAAACCAATCGGGATGCAGAAGCCCACCAAGGCTCCCCCCTCCTCCAGACATCAAGCAGTTAAGGCCAGAAAAAGATTGTTTCTTTTTTAAAAAAAAGAGGCGGAAAACCTCTCAGGGCCCAGGCATTGTGTTGTGTAAAATTCACCGCCCTGACTGTTCCCTTGTGCACTTTAATGAGGCATTAATTGCTGGAGAAATTACCCAGGCATATCATAGGCATGTCACCCCATGGGCTGAGGGCTCCTTGGGGGGGGCTGCACGGGGTGCCCCCCCTGCAGCAGCACAGCACCTGCCCTGAGCTCCCCATGTCCCTCTTCTTCTCAGGGGTGGACACGTCCCCTCTGGGCAGCCGGTGAAGAAGGGGCTTGGTTTGTGCAGGACTGAGCCCACAGCTGGGTCACCTTGGACACGGCGCGCAGGAGGTGCTGAGCGGGTGCCCCCTCAACTGCCCAGCCCCAAATGCCAACCATGGCCAGGGATAAAACACCCCACGGGCGATCCCCCCACGTGCTGCTGGAGCTGGCAGCGCTCTGGGGACACCGATGGCTCTGCCTGGACCCAGTGACACTGCTGGGCTGTGCCTGGTCCCCAGGCGGGGACACACGCAGCAGCCTGGGCCACGCTGTCGGCACGCCAGGGCTCTGCCCAGCAGCACGTGTTCCTTATGTAATGGGAAAAGGCTTGAGGTTTGGGGAGGTTTGTTTTTGTTTTTTTTTCCCCTGGACGCAGGAAAGAACACTTTATTAAAAGCATTTGCGAGCAACGCTGGGCTCCGCACAACTCCCTCCCCTGAAAGAGAGGCAAAGCCACTTGCGGCTTTATTTTGGTGGCTTTTTTTTGGACGGTGACAGCGCTCAGAGCCACCTCTCGTCCCCAGCCTCACCGGCCATCAGCAGTGACGGGGCAGCCTGCACAGCTGGCTGGAGAAGCTCCTGCCCAGCAGCCTGTCACTTTCCCCTGTACCTGTAACCCCAAACACATCCCAAACCCAAACCCACAATGGCTGGGGGATGATGGACACAGACACCTCCAGCCCGGCTCCTGGCTGGCCACGTCCCCTGCGTGTCCCCGAGCTGCCTGTGCTTGCCTGGGACGCTGCTGGTGTTTCTGTTTCTGGAGAGCGACTTCCCACGTGCTGCTCAAGCTCTCAGCACACATGGGCTTAAGACCTAAATCCGTCACTGTCCCCGCTGTGCAACAAAATGCTCGTTATGCAACATTTGGGACGACGCCCTCTGAGATGCCACAGAGCCAACGTTACACCGAAATACGGCTTTCTTCAGGCTGTGCTCCACAAACTTTGACCCGAGCTCAAGTTCTGCACTGCTTTCGTTAGAGGCAGAGCTTTGAACCTGCTGCAGCTGCCACTGCTGAGCTCCCCGAGCCATCAGCGGGGATGCCCTGAGCCATCTGCACCCACCCTGGCATCCACAACCCTAAAAATTGGTCATTTCTTACAGCACGTGAAGAGCAAATTGAAAGAAAAGAAGAAAGGAGGAGACCCAGACTGCTAGTCCAATGGGAATTACCTCCAGGTACAGTGCAGCACGCCTGGGTGGCCACAGAAAAAGTTCACGGAAGGCAAGGTTTTGAGAAAAGAATCACTAAAACATTTTAAAGTTACCAGGTTTTCTATGCCAACACATGCCGCTCCATCTGTGCTGCCAGGGGTTATTTCTAGGAAAAAATAAAATAAAAATATATCCCTGCCCAGAGCTCTCTCTGCCTGGGCTCCACCTGACCCTCACCCCGCTGTGATGATCGTGAGGAATGGTGCCGGCCTGGACACCCCAAGAGCAGCCTTTCCAGCAGTATTTTCCAAAAGCTGCTTTATGCCCTCTCCTTCCCCGCAGGAGGGCAGCCAGGGCTGACAAGCGGGGTGACACGTGCCTGACGCCACCGGTGCCTTCCCCGCATGCATCCTGCCCACCAGGGGCTTGTCAGCATGCAGGAGCAACCCAGCTTTAATTAAAGCCAACCACACCCTCCTTAGGCTTAAGGAAAATTTAATTAAAGTAGAATTTTTAATAAAAGCCCACACTAAGGCAGGGATTCCCAACTCTACATGGCTGGAGCAGCAGTGAGGGCTGTGCGAGGGATGCGGGGACTGTCCCCACTGGGGACAGCGACGCCCTACGCAGACCCCCAGGAGCAGCACTACGAGCAAAGCCCCTGCACGACAGTGCTACCAAGGACCCTTTACAGAGCCCCAGCACCTCTCTGGTTTTGTTGCTGCCCAAGCACATCAGGAACAAGAACTGTGCAACACGCATCTTCTGCACAGCTCCGTCACACAGATTCCTGGCTACCTACGAGATAATTACACTCTTTCACGTTTTCATTAACTCCCTAAGAATTGCCCCAGTTAATTATTGATAAGCTCTGCCTGCCTCCAGATCTGGCAAAAACCAGCAAATGAAGGGCAGGGCTCCTGTTGTGCTCCACTTTAGCAAAAGCGCTGGAAACTTTAAACTTGGATCTAATTTTTGTTGACCTTGAGCTCCTTGGGCACGCCGAGCATTGCCCAAGGGAACGTGGCACCATGACGGGGGAGCACCTGGCAGCCTTTGATGGAAGTTGGATTTCAGGAGAGACCACACGCCCCGGAGGAGGGATAAAAGTTCTGCTTCTCTATTAAGCTGATAAATTTCAATTTTTGATAAATATCGAGGTGACTGGCACTTGAAAGGCATCGGAAATAAGATTTCCTACGTGGAGATGTACAAAATGTGGAGATGTACAAAATGTGCCGCAGGGTGCTGGCACACGGGGCTGTTGGTCACTTGGGGACTCGTGTCTGGAGCATTCCCTCGTGGCTGAGGCACGCTGCTGAACCTCCCTGGGACAGCAGAACTCTCATAGCCAGGGGGAAACTGCGGGTTAAGGCTGTGCTCCTGGGGGCCCTCGCTTAGATGAATGACCTCCTCTCTTGAGGTAGCGAGGTGCAGGAGGTCCCAGCCCTGATAACAACGCAGAAACCTGCAGGAAATACAGATTAACAGCCGTAGCAGGCAGGTAATCGGAGCAGACTTCAAAACCTTGGGCCGATATAACTTCCCAGGGTTAATCAGTTGAGGATTCCTCAGCTCTGGGATGGTTTTGCTGGAGACGGAGGAGAACTCATCCCAGGAACGGGCTGAGTGTAAAGTAATGGATGCGCCTGCCTGGGGCGAGCTCGCTGATAAGGAAGGCTCCAGCCCGACAGCCTCCCACAGGTGATGCCAGGCAGCATCTTTAGCAGGGCCCAGCCTGTGCCAGGAGTGAACAATGGCCCCGAAACCCAGAAAAACCATGGACAGGGGTGATGGGGGCTGTTGGACCAGGGCATGCAGGTCCTGCATCATCACCCACCCCGTGGAAGGCAAAAGGGGGAACAAAACCTCCCCATTATTATTAAAAAATGAGCGCTGACCAAATAAAAAGAAAGAAAAAAAGCCACCGACAAAAGCAAGTGAAAGGCGAGGGGATTTCTGCCGGGGTGGACATGGTTGAGAGCTTTCTGCAGTGCCACAGACAGCGACTCTTTCAGGGCGCTCAGCCAGGAAGGCGAGGGGTGATGCTGAGGACAAAACCGGCAGGATGGGCGCAGATTAGGGTCACCCTCCCTGGCCCGGCTGGTGCGGGCAGGGGGCACAGAGCCATAGGGACACGGGGGACACGGCACCCCCCGAGCAGCGGGGTGACAGCCTGCCCCATGGGCTCAATGGGGCCGGCACCTTTTTGTGTAAATGTAAAACAGTTTGGAACCAGAGAGGGGCGAGGGCCGGGACAGATTTATCCAGATTTATCCTCTGCCCGCAGACACCCCTACCACCCGGATCTGCATATGAATCGCCCCAAGGCTTATCTCACCCGGCGGGGACAAGGCGGCCTTTGTGGTGGCAGCAGCAGCGGCTATGAAGTTGTTAAACTGGAACCAGTTAGCGATACTCTCAGATACTGGGCTGCTCCGTAAGGCAGCCAGGATAGCGGCACCTCTGCTGGAGAACGGGGTGAGAAGACATTAAGGGCTGGGACATCACAGGGACAGACCCAGCCACATGTCCCCAGGCATGGAGCTGCAGCAGGACTGTGGCTGCCAGGGATGGATGGGGGCAGCCACCCCGGACCCCCCCCCGTCCCCAAAGCAGCGCCTGTCCCTGCCCTGGTCCCCTCCACCACCTCCTCCCGGAGCATCTGTTGAACCTCCGCACCCCGACAAGCCGCCCGGGAGCAAATTAGGGCCGCGGCCACGTTTGCTCCTCATTACTGTGCTCTTCCCCTCGCCTTCCCCGTCGCCCCCTCGGAGGGGCCAGCGGGGCCGTCATCGCCCCCACCGGCGGGCAGAGCCCCGCGGCGCTTTCCCTCCCCGCCTGCCTCCATTATTTTTGATTCTTTCGCCGATTCAAAAATGTGCAAATGAGGCCCCAGCTTCCCAATCGGGCCTGGCCATGAGCTAATTGGCTTTAAGCAGGGAAACCTGAATATGCTAATGGAGGCAGTAACGAGCCCGGGATGCGCCTGGAAGGGGAGCCAAGCCCTCGGCTCACTGATCGGCTGACTCGAGACACGTCAATTAACAACAGGGAAGATAATTTATTAATGCTCCTTTGCTCCCCCCCCCCGCCCTCTGCACCTAATTACAGATTGATACAAGAAACAACCCGGAGGTTTGGGTTGTTGAGCCCCCAGCTCCTGCAGAGGCCCAGGACCAGGCTGAAGGTGCTGAGCGGGTGCAGAGGATCCACGGCTCCTCCAGCCTCAGCAATGGGTCCCTGCCTGGAGCCACCCAGGCCGGGCAGCAGAAGGGGCTCAGGAAAGGGCCGGGAGCTGGGGAATGTTGTGTTTGGCTTCCCGACCTATTTAGCATCATGTTCTTGGGGATGTGGAGTGATGGAAAGGGGAGAAGCCTGAGCCAGCATTAGCATTTCTAATCAAGTGGCTGCTTTTACGAGTCACCCGACACCCGGTTATTAGCCCCCGATAAGAAGCAGGGCCGTTTCAGAAGCCATTCAAAAGAATAAATCACGTCTTTTTTGCAGGCTACAAAACCATCCAGCCCTCCGCACACCCCAAGTCTCAAATCCTGGCCATAAGAAGAGGAAAAGGACGTTTCCCCCACAACACCATGGGGCAGCTACAGCCCCCTGGCACGCACGCCTACTCCCCTCCACCACACTTCATCTGCGCTGGGCCCACGCTCATGTTTATGGCTGGGGAGGGCAATTATGGGCAGCTCGAGGCCCTGAAGGTTTCTGAGTGATTACGGTGTTCTCTTTCCATGGTTATTCCAGCAGGGTCATTAAGGCCAAAAGGGCTACTGGTGAATACACTCAACGCATACCATTATGGAGAGCAGAAAACAGACAATGCGAGCGCAGCTCCGGCCCCAGAGCGGCAGCACTGGATGAAGCTGCTCAGCACAGGGTGGGCAAGGGGTGCTGCATGGGGTGCCCCAAGATTATTGCTCCTACTTGCAAACCTGTCTGCTTGCACACACAGTGCTCCTGCACGTACTCATGCACCAGACAAGCACCAAGAGCTGGCTGGACGGGGACAAGGAGCCAGCAGTGCCACCCCGGGCAAGCTCCACAGCAGCACGGGGATGCTTGCAGCCCGCAGGTGCCACGACTGGAGAGAGACCAGGAGGAAAAAGCTCCTCCGTTCCCTGCTGCACTTCACGTGCTGTGAGCAAAGGCGCCTATTGAACACCCAGAGAGCCAAAGCAGCTGAACCCCCTTTTACAGTTACAACGGGTGAAAAACAGAATAGCAACAGGAATCCCCTCAAAAAAAAAACACCTCCAGAAAGAGCAAGCAGGCAGGTCACCTGCACGGGGACCGGGGATGCTGCGGGCTCCCTCCGGAGCGAAGTGCGGCCGAACGCCACAATTAGAGCCCCCCCAGGGGCTGGCTCCCCACGCCCCTTTGATTCCCAGCCCTGGGGGCGCAGGGACGGCCAGTGGCAGGTGTCTTGCCTGTGACCCGGGTCAGCCGAGGGCTCTGATCTCCAAATGACCCTGCCCGGCAGTGAATATGTGTACCCGCGCTCAAACAGCTTGCAGATGAAGGAGCAGCAGACTGGAGATGATTTATTCAGGAATTAAAGGTTCAGTACCCCTTTTAAAGGCCGAGCCTCGCCACTGTCAGCCTTCATTGCACACAATTAAAGGGGTTAGCTGCCTGGGCCCGCCACGGCCCTCCTCCCTTGCAGGGGAATGAAATAAAACAAAAACAACCCCTCCACACGCCCCCACCGCCCCGCAGCCCCATCCCTGCAGCGTACGGTTTGGGGCATGACAGGGGGATTTGCAAACTCGGCCCACGAATGGTGCTGAGCTCAGGCACGGGATGATGCTCTCTCTCTGCCTTCTGCAAGGACGGGGAGGTGCAGACCCTCAGGAACGGGTTTTCTCCCCTCTCGCAGATTTATTTCCTTCCCTTCAGAGTTCGGCGAGCTGCCCCAGTGTAACTGAGGGAGGGGAAACATCGCTCACGGGCGCAAACAGCAGGAACTCAATGAAAAGCTTCCTTCCCTTTATAGCAGAAAAGGAAGAAATCCGCTGCCTGCAGCGGCTGCTGGTAATCTCTTTCCAAGGCAGTAAATTTTCCTGCAGCTACCCCAGCAAGTAATCCAGCAGATTATTACACCTTTCAGTGAAATCAGCCGTTTAAATACGCTCTCCCCTGGCCGTGCATCTTATGTTTTACGGCCGGCTGAAGATGCCCGACGGGCAGTCTGAGAGCAGCCAAACAAAAATTATGCTCTGCTGCAAACAGAGCGGAGGCACCGGTGACAAATTTTATACCTCCGGTAACCGGGTCCTTGGGCGCTCCAATAAATAAGGAAAATTTCCTCTTAAAACTTGGCGGGGCTGCCAGGCTTGGGGCCGTGCATCACCACTGTGAGACACCCAGGGGAGAGCAGGAGGGCAGCACAAAGTGCTGGGGGGGGCACGCGCCCCAGGTGGGCAAAACACAGCCAGAGTTTACAAAATCTTTGCTTACAATTACAAATAAAAAAAAAAAAAAAACCACATATATTGGTTTTGACTGAAGTATACTCTTGCAGCAACGGGCTGATCCTTCCTGGTTTCAGGAAGGAAATAAAAAGGCCATAAGATCTCAATTTTTCAGCTTTAAAGTTGCACGGCTTGTGTCTCCTGTCTGAACCCTGCTTGCGCCCTGGACAAGGCCAGCAGCTCCTGCAGAAACGGGAATTCCCCAGCGTCCTGATGCCAAAGCAGGTGAAAGGAAAGCAGACGTGCACCAAGAGCCAGCCCTGGGCATGCAGTGAAAAAGCAGAGGGGAGCGCATCCCTCCCACGGCACCGCTGATGGGTTAACCTTTCCCACAGCATCAGCGGCCCTGGGGAGGAAAAAGAAAAATCCCTATAATTTTGCAGTTCTGCCTGCGGGACCTTGGGGCACTGCACGCCCACGAGCCTCACTGAGCAGCTGCAATACAGGGACAAAAAAGGGGCAAAATCCTCCAACGTGCTGAGTGTGCCCGTCCTGCAGCAGCGCAGGGTGCATCCATGGCCCCGGCATCGCCGCAGGTGCGGGACCAGCGGGAGCGCAGGCGAGAGGGAGGAAGAAAGGAGGAATTCACACGTGTCTGCCAGAGCGAGACCTTCCTGCCGGCCGCTGCACCGACAGATGCTTTGATTTGATCAGCAGATGCTGACGAGGCACCAAGACAAGTCCCCAGAGCCATGAATAATTTTGCTGCCTTCGTGTTTATTTGATCTCAGCGTGGGGCTGCCCGGCGCTGCCGCCCCATCCGGCGCTCTGCGCCCCGCGGCCCTGCTGGGGCTGGGAAGGGTGCTGGGTGCTCTTCCCCCGTGCACCTGCACCTCCTGCAGAGCTGGGAGGGCACGGGGAGCATGGCATGAACATGACCGAGCCCAGCTTTTTTAATTTTATTTTTCATTTCTCCTTTTAAATGGATAAAAATGGGAACTCTGGACCTGAGCAGAGAGTGGAGGCTCTGCACCAGGGCCACCAGGTTCTGTTGCAGTCACCGAGTCAATGCTCGGTAGAGCACAATGAATGCATTTCTGAGTAGCTAAGTGGCCACAGCCCCCCGTGGTATGGCACAGATCCACCCACCCGAGGTGGCCTCCGGACCACAGCACCCAGGGAAGCAATGGCCAGGGCTGAGCAGCGGCACAGGACCACAGCCAGGCCCAGGTAGCACGAGGAAAATGCTGTGGGCAGAAGGGATGGGGAAAAACCCTCACTGAGGTCTTCCCAGGATGCTATCAGTTCCTCCCTGGGTGGCTTTGGGACAGCCTGGGGCCACCTGCAGCACATGCAGCCCTCGCTGTGACACTGCCGAGCATCGGATGGGGACAGGGGACGTGGGGGGACAGCATCTCCTGCCACGGGCAGCCCCCTTCCTGCAGGGCCCTGCACCTCATCGCCAGCCACTGCAGGTGGGGAGCACACCCTGGGGCCACCCAGGAATGTGAGCATTGGCAGGGAAAATAAGGATAAAATAAACGTGCAGGTGGCTGCAGGCACAGCCCCGCACACGGGACACAGCCGCAGTGTCCCCGGTCCCCGTGCAGAGCACGGCACAGTCAGGCGTTCTCCTCAGGATGAAACCACCCCGTGAAACATGAGCAGGCTCCAGAGACGGGTTGGCTAATCTGGTGTGGAAAAGCTGTCAGATTTGGCCGAGGGACAGAGCCAGCTTTATTTATTTTATAACGCAGCGGGTGGTGTGGGGAAGGCTGCTTGGAAGCTTCGTTCAGGGTTAAAAAAAAGACAAACAAAAAAAACACAACAAGACCTGCCTCTTCAGCAGGTTCCCTCCTCATGCCAAAGGGAGGCCAGGCCAGCCTGCAGCTGGGAACCACTGCGTGCACAAAAAAACAGGGGGAGACAACCCGGGTGGGTGCCCAGAGGCACGTGGCCAGGGAGCACAGCAGTGACGGGTCCATCTCGCTCCTTGCCCAGCCACGGGCAGCATCCACGGGGTCTCAGAACACATCTGAACTGGTCCAGGGCCTCTCCTAGGCTTGGAAGCCCATGGCACGATCTTACAGGCCCTGTGTTAAACCTGCACAGCCTGATCGAGGACCCCGGGTCCTACTCCAGCAGGTAAACCATAAGCAGTAAAAGCTGCTCACACTGTCTATATTTCAAACCGAGCAAATTCAATTGCTTTAACTAATGCGATTTTAAGACAATTACACTGCCCACAGCACCTTCAGCATCCCGTCTAGAACTGCAGCACTGGGATGTGATGAGTTAGAAGTCAAAGATGCTACCAGTGAGGGTTTTGCACGTGGCAGCTCCGCCGGTTCCCCTTCACGGAGACTTCTGCAGAAATGCTTTCCCAGCTTGGCTTCCCCCTGCTGAACAAGCGCTGGTCCTGTTTGAAGCTGCAGGTTCAAGCTAACCACGAGTCGCTCTGAAATGCATCCAGAACTGTCTCGTTTCTACCTACGAAAACATAAATCAGCCCTCGCTCCTGGACCGCAGCCAGGCCTGAGGTCTGCGGCGAAGCCTTTGGGATCCATCGGGAAAGTTTCCCGCTATGGTTTTAAGCTCTTTTGGCCAGATCCACAAAGGTATTTGGGAACCTAAAGCTCATTGAGATTGCCAGTACCTGAGCACCCAAATCCCCCCAGGAACGGGATCTCCTGCAGGCAGCCGCCTTCGCCTTCCTGTGGACAATGCTGAGAGTTGTGCTGGTTTCTGAACAAGAAGCTGAGCTTTGCCCTGTGCTTCCACATCCCCCAGCCCTCTGCATCCTCAGCTTGCTGGCGAGCATCACACACAAGGGACCACATGCCCCAAACCCATCTGCCACAGACCCCCATCCCCGGCGGCGACGGGCAGCAGGACGGGGCAGGAAGCCAGGACACCAACAGCCGGGCGCTGCCGCCAGCAGCTTCCACAGCCCAAACCAGAGCCCGAGCTCTAGGACTGGGCCCCAGGGAGGAAGGGCACCATATTGGAGCAATTACCTGGGTTACTCCCATCTCCACGGGTGCCCACCGTGCCCACCGCCAGGCTGGGTTCAGTGGCAGATGAGCGGCACCAGCTCTCAGCAGGGCACGGAGCAGGTGTGTGAGCAGCCCCGCGAGCGGCTGCGGTGTGGGGAACGGGGGCTGCTCACCCATGGGGGGAGGCAGCAATGTTGCAGCTGTGCCCAGGCAGGGGGTGCACAGAGATGCGGTGGTGCCCCCCCAGGCATCTCCCTAATGTTGTCCCCGACAGCTTGAGCAGGCGATGGTGCGGCTGCTGCATCCACCCTGACTGTGAGATGGGCACCGGAGCCTCTGGGCTTGGTTTGGGTTCAACAAAGGAAGCTTTGAGTTAAGCCCTCACCCTGCAACAGGCACCATCCCCTTGTCCAGCCAGCCCCTGCACCCTGCAGAGCCCGTGCTACCTGCGCGAGGGTTCGCAACAGCTCAGGGCTCAAGGGGCTCATGTCCCCATCCCTGCCTCCGTCAGCAAGAAACAATCCCATCCGGGCTGCTTGGTGCTGCTCTCGGGCAGAAGGTTGTCATGCTGCCACAGAAAAGCTCTCGTTGCGATGGAAAACGTACACAATTTTCCACAAAAATGAAAAGAAACAACAAAAAAAATCCCCATCTGTGTCAAATTTGTAATACAGCCTCAGGGAAGATGGGAAACAAATTTAGCTCTTTTTTTTTTTTTTTTTTTTTTACTATCAGAAAAAGCCCCGTTTCCTGGCAAGGAGCACAGGCGAGCTTCGCCCCGAGTGCAGCAGTGCCATGCGGGGCCATGCTGGGGACAAGGAGCATCCCATGGCACCCACCAAAAAAGAAGGGGAACTGGCCCCGAGGGGCTGCCCGAGGGTTCCCCTCCCTCACAACCTGCTCAGCCTCTTCTCTGCATCCACAGGACTTTTCTCACCCACCTGCAGCCCATCCTACGTGTGCCAAAAACGCTCCCTCTGTGGAGAAGCCTCAGAAGGGCAGCCGATCCCACAGGGGTGGCTCGGGTGCCCCCTGGGCTGTGCCCATCCCTCTTGCTGGGCACTGGAGGGGTCCTGCTGGTCCCCAGTGCAGGAAATCCCTGCCCACCCAGCCGGGCTACTTGCAGGTCCCCAGCCACCCCAAACTGGCCCAGCAATGGGGTCTGGGAGCTCTGGCAGACCCGGCCGTGGAGCCAGGCTCTCGGCCCTCCCCACGTCCTCCTTTCCCCAGGAACAACTGGGAATTCTCTCACAAAGCCTTTCGGCACTGGCAAAGCATCAGATTGTGGCAACCAGAGCTGTTTGTGGGAAAGGACTGGATTTTTATTATTTTTAGCCTGGCTTCCTAAGGAAATGTGGCTTAAGCAATCACACGGTCTGTCTGCCTATCCACCCGCCTGTCTGCTGGTCTTCCCCCGGCCGCGTCTGAGCCCACTGGCCCATTCCAACCTAATTTAATGGAGGAGAAGGATCAAAACTAGGAATTTCGCACATTTCCAGGAAAAGCTGCGGCCAAGCAGGAGCCGTGACCCTGACCACTGCCCTTGGCTCGGGGAAAGGCAGCTCCAGCACGGCCCCATGAGGAAAACCCCAGCAGGAAAGCGCTTTGCTGGCCTCATCCAAAGGAAAGGCACAGGCGAGCATCCCAGCACACCCAGCCCTACATCCTCGCACTGCCACGGTCCCCAGGGGCATCGTGGAGCCCTGCAGGACCAACCCCGGGCAGGAGCAGACCTGGCAGCAGGGCACAGCACCATCTCCATCAGCAGGGCCAACACGTGCGAGCAGGATGGATGCGCCCGACCCTCACCCCTGGGCAGAGGAGCAGCAGCAAAGAAAGGGCATTTCTTCACAGCCCACAAAGCTTCAGGAAGAGGGAAGCTCCAGCGGCACAGGAATTCAAAGGCTACATTATTTGCTCCCGAGTTATTATGTGCCATCATGTGTACTCAAGACAGTCTTAAGCCTTCAGAAGCTGGTGGCCAGCGGAGCAGCGAGGGCTGAAGCGCAGCAAGCTGCCAGCAGCAGAAAGCTGCTATTCATTTGGCCCCCATAGAGGAGAGGAGCAAATCCTGCCCAGCCTTTTCCACTGGTGCAGGGACAATAACGCGTATTTCATTTCACTTGGCCCGCTTCCAGCCATCAACTTTTACGTGCTTCCAGGAAGCGAGGGGCTGACTTTTATTTCTAAGTTTGAAAACCTTCCCCAAGGCCAGCACACAGCACACATTGACCTCTCTGCTTTTTTTTGTTTTTTTTTTTTTTTTTTTTTTTTTTCCAACATCCGAGCTGCCTGTAAATAAGGCATCTCCCCAGGACAGGGCTGGAGGGGCACGGGCACTAGCGGGGTGCTCCACGAGTGCTCAGCTCTTTGCTCAGAGCCTGCAGTTGTCACGCCTCAATTTATCAGCAGCGATAACAATTATCAGCAATGACAATAATTTATCCTCATGCATCAGAGGCTCCTCCTGGCTCAGGGACGGGCAGAGCAGGCTCACAGCGGGCAATTCGGATGGTGCTGGGCTCTGGTGGCAGCAGCACCGTGGGATGGGCACAATCTGGGACTTGCAGGGTGGGGACGAAGCGTGCAGACAAACCCGATGCGGATCAATCCTGCACCCTGGTGCTGGGCATGCAGAGCCCCAGGACATGCAGAGCCAAGGCCTGCAGGAAGAGACGGACAGACAGAGGGACAGGCAGCGCTCAGCCCCAAGACAGACCCGTTTGCAGCTGCTCAGCCCCAGGTTTCCACCCTCTGCTTTGTCCTCGGATGGACGGACAGACAGATGGACCCGGACAGAGCACCCGAGGCACGGAGCTGCAGCCCCACAGCTCCTGGCCCGGAGGCAAAGCCAGGCTGAGAGCTGAGCAGGATGCACCCAGTACAGCACCCGCTGCCAGGACACATCCTGCTCCAGGGAGAGGCTGAGCCCAGGGGAAAAGCAGTTCGGAAAAGTCGCCTTACTGTAAATTGATTTTCCCCGTGTGTCAGTAGCTTTAAAGGAAAAACAAAGCAAACAAACAAACAAAAAAACACACCACAAAACAACACGAAACAAGACAAAAACTTCTTTAGGTATTTCAGAAGAGTTTCTCTTAGTTATCATGAAAATTTAGCTCAGAAACGTGTTGGGTAAAACGTTCAATTCCCCACAGCCTAGAGAGCCTCATCAAAAATCCATTTGAAGTGTTACTCTCAAATCCCTCATGGCAATGGGATATTTTAAGGTCAGTTAAACTTATTATTCACTCAAGATTTTCTTTCAGGTTCCTGCATATTTTAAACAGATTTTCCCCCATCTCTAACCCAACTGTGTTACAAAAACCCTTTCCTTTCTTTTTTTTTTTTCCTTCTGAAAAGAAAAAAAGTTGTCAAAAGAAAAGATACTAATCAGAAACAGCTTCTGAAGTCTTACAAGCTGCTACAGTTTGTACTTGTTACCAAAAAACATTGATGCTCTCTCCAGATCCCTAAATCCCTTGACTTTTAAAATGTTGAATGGAGTTGTGCATGGAAAAAAAAAAAAAAAAAAAAAAAAAAAGAATTAGCAATTAACTCAAATTTGTTTTTTTTTCTTATTTGCATTTCATTTTCCTTGAAACACAGTTTATGCATGATTTTTTTTTCTCCTTCAAGAAAAGGAAAGGAAGTTCCTTCAAGAACTGCTGGATCTGGCCCTGAGCAGACAAGCTGGAGCTCTGCACCAGTTCTGCAGGCCCCAAGTAACAAGTGTATTAGCAAAAAATAAGACTACTTTTACAAGTGGCCACAGAGAAACTCTGCAGATGATTACAAGGTTCTGAGGCAGTAAAAAGATCAGTGTTCCCCTGAACCACAAACGTCAGTTTTTCACTCAAAAACTTCCTGGTTTTAAAACACTCAATTCAAGGTTTCCCTTAGAAGTTCTTTGCTTTCTTATTTTGTTCTAAATAAATAAAAAGCAAAACCCTGCTTTGGAGAAAATGGGGCTTTTGACCACAAGAAACCAAACCGTACAGCAACCCAGAGTGAAACTGCAGCTCCTGCCTCACCCCAGCACCTCTCACCTGGAGACCAGCACCGCAGGGAGAGACACCAGCAGTGGCACGTGCATGGGGACAAGTTGGTCCCCTCCTGTGCCCAGCACCAACACCACACCTGGGTTGCTGCGTGGGGCTCCCCCACCTGCAGAGCTGGCTGGCACAGCTCCACTCCATGCTGCAACACCTCCTGTCCCAGTCCTGGCCAGCAATTTTGCACAGCCAGCATTTTCCATCTTGTTTTGGCACCTTGAGACTTATTAGGAAACTCAGTGAGCCAACCAGCAGCTAATCTCACAGCAGGGACCAGGAGGCAGGTTCCTGTCCTTGCACCATTGCCCCCCATCCACCTCCTGCACTACTTCATCCCCCTGCTAGTAGGAAAGTGACTCAGCAGGTCCCAAGGACCCTTTCCTAGGGGCACTGCAAGCACCTTCGTCTCCAAAGCCCTCCAAACACATCCCTCCTCCTTCCTTTCCCCACATAACGTGCAGTTCAGCCAGTGCCAGGGAGATGGTACCTGGTAGGAGCCTGTTTCCAACCCTCTCCCGGGAAATATGATGCGATCAGTTTGAGCCAAGCTCCTCTGTTGGGTCAGGTATTCAGTAGGAGCCAGAGGAAAGGCAACGAGCACCAGAGCCACCCCTGCTCCCATGCGGCAGCTGGAACAGTGCCTGCTTGTCCCAGGGCACAGCTCCTGCAACTCCAGTGTTTGGTGCTGCTGCTCCAGAGCCTTCAACCCGGCCAGATCAGTGTGAATTGGACACAGGACGCCCCCCAGTCTCTGCTGAGATGGTTTTGGACCCGTTAATGTACATGGGACTGGGGAGTCATGAGGCATTTCCAAAGCTCCACCTCCCAGGCACAGCGGAGACACCCTCACAAATCACTGGCTGCTCCCTGAAAGATGCTCAGAGGTTATACCCCAGATAATAATTCCATAAATTTGTGAAGGTCACAAACAATATTAAAAGCTCTACGTGAAGCCAAGAGTAATGCAGCCAGCACAGGAGGCAAATTGAGCAGAGAGGAAAAGACTGCAAGTGCCCGTAATCTTGCTCTAGAGAGCAAAGAGTTTAGAAATTATTAAACAGTTCCTAGCATTTCCAGCCATCTGGCCTGCATTTCTCCATTTATTCAATCAGACATATGCTGCTTTTATCCCCACAACTGCCAGCTCTCCCCTGTGCTCTGAAAACATGTGCATCCTCCATCCTGCTTGCTGTCAGCGCGGCACAAAGCACAGGCTGTGTGTTCCGCACACAGCGCGGGCTCCTAACAAGTGAACGTGCCCGTCACAGCCACTTCCACCAGCACATTTCTCTCACTTGTACCCAAACATCAGTGTTTGCACAAAACAAGGCAGTCTTGGCAGACTGAGATGGGAGTTTTGAGTTGGAAAACCTCACTCGTGCCAAGCAGCAGCAGAACCCTGAAGGCCGCGCAGCACCAGGTCTGGTGGCAGGTGTGGAGAAGAGCCCATGAAGAAGGTTCCTGTGCCATTCTCCTTGGGGACATCATCGCCTGCTTGTGCCAAAGCATGGACACACTGCCCTGCTGCCCTGCCACCCTACATGCAGGCCCTGCAGCACACTAACAAGCTCAAAGGCATGCCCAGGCCACCCCTGCTTGGTGTAGCCTCACAGAACATCTTCTCTGACCAGCCCATCCTTTGGACCTCTCACTTCCAGCCATGATTTCTGCCCCGTAACGAGCAGAAGATGTGTCCAGGGGGATCAGAAGCCAGAAATGCAAATAACGGGTGGAAAGGGCCGAGGAAGCCTGTGGCACCGCAGGGCAGCGCCAGCAATGCAGGCTGCTGCTGCTCAAGCCCATCACAGCCCTGGCCACTACAATCTTTGGAGGGCAAGAAGAGTCCCCACAGCGTGCTCAGGGACATCTGCTCAGACCCATGAGCCATGAGGGCTGTTTTGGAGCTGCAGCCACCACTGCTCCCTGCCCAGCAAGGAGACGGAGCCACCGGCTGAGACAAATCCTCGCTTGCTGACGCAGCTCTCCTGCCACCTGCGCCAGGCCTCTCGTCCTGCAGCCAAGCACTTCTTCGTCTTCACGGGACGCCACCGCCACGCCGGCAATGCCTTGCACATTCCTCCTCCACCAGGCTTCCCCAGAGGTTGCCCCTCCAGCAGGAACAGCGCTCTTGGAGCCCATGGCAGGGTAAGGAGTGAATTACGTTTGCTCACACACTGTCCGGGGGCTTAGGTATCAGGCCAAGTGTTACCAGATGTGCGGGGATCTCTGTCAGAGCGATCTGTAGGCTCGAATGCCTGTTTGGATATTTAATATGTTGGTATCTGGGGTGCGAGGGTCAGAGCTGGGGGTTTCAATGCAGATGTTACACATCTTTTCTACTCTTACCATCACCTTTTAATAACACCATAAATCATCAGGCACTTCTCGGGTGACCACGTAATTGCTCATTTGTGTATCCGAGCAAGCTTATCTGGCCTCTCACTCCTTGCTGCCATACAAAACTGCCAGCAAAGGAGACCCGCTGGGAACAAACTGCAGCTACGGGGCTTTGCGTGCCCCGTCTCTCCTTCAGCAAGTCGTCTCCTGGCATATGTGCTTCAGATGCATCGTGGCAGCGCGAGGAAGAGACAAGTAACTGATACGGGAAGATTAAAAAAAGGTTGGATCAGTCTGTTCCTAATGTGAGCCTTGCTGCTCGCAGCCCTTTGATTGCAGCAGAAATAAAAGATGGAAATTCACTGGAGGCAAAGGAATTAATTAAAAGGAGAATAAAGGAGCATCGGTCTGTTGGAGTCCTGGCATCAATTCTGAGACTAGTTTTGAAGTGGCAACAGTTTTACTTGTTCTTTAAAGCTGTTCCTCTATGTCCTGCACGGTGACTTGGGGAACTAATGTGCAGCATGTGCGGTGCCTTTAGCCAACAGCCTTCGGGGATGAGGTGGCTCAGCCGGTGCAGGGCCCACAGCCACAGCACCCAGCCCATGCCGCCTCCTTCTTCTGCATCCAGCGTCCTCCTCAAACCCTGGAGACGAGGAGGAGCTATGGCCTCTGCAAGGTCTGTTCAGGACTTTACACCCAAGTTTGCACATATGTACAGCTTTCTTCTGGTTCCTCAGGTTTCTCGTTTCTTGCTACACTTGCATCAGGCAAGAACTGAGGCTCTGCCCAATCCCACAACTCTGGGAGCTATGGCTCTAGTGGTACCTCTCCTTTCTATCAGGAATTTGGATCCAGCTTCACTTGAAGCAAAGCCTGGGTGGGGACTGCTTTCAGATGGGCTAAAGCCAGTCCTTGATGTGACTAGAACATAAAGTCAGCCTTAAACTCCCTTTATTTTAATTAACATTTGCCTAGAAACAGGTTTAGAAGAGATCTTGCCCTATCAGACTGTTTTATGCTAAATCACTTTATGCTATTTATCACTTGTTCAAGTTTCACACTCTGTAGTTCAAGTTTTACAAACCTTTTACAGGGCAGAGACCTTAGAGAGAGCCCTGGTCCATCCTGCAAACACAGTGAGCCCTCACACACTTCCCGATACACTCTGAAGTGGAGCAACATGAATCTGGAATATACACAAGACCAGAACTGAACAATGCAGTCCCTTGTGAGCCATGGAACAAGAGTGGCTCAAACTGAGAGCGCTGCAGGCGAGGACGAGGTGGCCGGGCTCCACGGTGCCAAGCTCTGTGCCAGGAAATCGGGCGGCAGCGCTCGGGGACCTGCTGGTGCAAGGAGCCAGCCACCACCTCTGGCATCCCACTGCCGGGGTGCCTGGGGCCAGGGATGCCCCTGGGGTCCCCAACAGCTTGGGCAAGAACCAGGCTGCATGTGAAACCCGGGAATGAGAAGCAATCAGCTCCTCTCCAACAGCAGCAGCTCGGCACTGTGGCACCAGCTGGGTCCTGCCTTGCCCACACCAGGCTCTGGGATGCTCCCAGCCAGGCCCTTTCCTCCCTCACCGTGATGCAGAATGCTGCCCCTGCAGCACCGCTCACCCTCCCTGCAGCAGGATCAGGCCCTGGGGACGCCCCCTTCCCTCCTCCTGCTGGGAGCAGCCCGGACCCTGCCTGGCGGCCCCTTTGGGAAGGGCCAGCACCAGCAGCAGCTCCACGTCCCGGTGGCAGCTGAGCGGATGCAGGTTGTCACACTGGGTCTCTGACACCGCGGGGGACGTTCAACCCCCTTCCGGCCCCCAAAACAGGCTTTTCATGGAGACAAATGATCCCTTCCCTCAACAAAACCTAAACTCTGAGCCCAAAGCACTTGGCAGCGACCCCTTGAAATTTTTCCTCGTGGCTTGCGTGGCTTAGGAACATGACTTTCTGCAGCATAAAGGCAGCCGGAGGAAGCGGCCGATGCTCTTGTTGAAGAATAATCATCTCCCCCCCCCCGGCTGGTGCCAATCGCACGGAGCCCCGCAGAGCTGTCACTCGGAGGGATGGCGCTGGCAGCCCCAGCAGCACCCGGCTGCGCTGGCCGGGGACCTCGGCAGCTATCGACAAGTGCCAGCAGTGAGGGATGTGTTGATGAGCCCTGATCAATGCACAGTGAAGGAAGCCCCTTCAGCAGCCAGGCCAGCCCCAAGTGCTCCCAGTAATTGGAGGAATTCTTTCGCCTCCACTGTTATTGATGGTTTTCCCCTTCGGGGTACGCTGCCACTTGGTGCTATCAGAGAGCTGAATGGCACAAGCAAGGTCGGTAACAGTGGCACGGCATACAGAGAGCAAAGTGTCCAGAGGGAAAAGCAAGGGAGAACTTCTGGGCATTGCCAGGAGCTGAAAAAGTGCTCCAGGGTTAGGAGAGATGCTGGAGCTGCTCTCACTGCTTTTGGGTCCAGCCCCAAACCTGGCTGCACATGGCCAAATAGCATCCAAGGAGCTATGTAAAAATATGTAACTCTCACAATGGACCAGACACACGGCAGATGTATTTCAGTGTCCTGCCCTGTAGGTGCAGAGAGGCAGGAGCAGCAAAAAGAGGCTCCTGGCACCACTGCCCTCAGTTAGAGAAAGGAAAGGGAACTCTGCCCCCTGGGTCCCAGCTAGTCACCACCTTGCCATGCCGTGGCTTTTTCTCTGGGGGCTTCATTTTAGCAGCACCAGGAGCAGTGGGTCCTGCCCTTGGTCAGGCACAGGCAGCTCAGCCCCTGGGACCAGGCTCTGGGATGCCGCGGGCTCTGGAGCAGCTGAGAGGTGTGGGAGGGCTCTGGCAGCGCGGCCCCAGCACCGCTGCACCCCATCAGGAGGCAGAGCTGAGATCTGGCCCCCGGGGACGGGACCCGTCACGTTCCCTGTGCGTTCCCATCACTCAGCACCCGCTCCCTCTCCTGCACAGCGTGGTGCCCGCTGACAGCGGCTGCTAGCTCACAGCTGGACCGGCCCAAGGGGCGCGCAGTGGCCAGGCACGAGATCACAGATTCTCCAACACGACCGCCCAAATGCCCCCTGTGCAGCCACGGGTACACGTAGGTGTGCATGAAAAGACGGAGCTGCTCGCGCTGCTTAGGGACCGAGCAATAAATCAATAGCAAAGTGGGCAGCCCTTCCAGCAGCAAGGATGCTTAACAAGGTCACATCCTTATTCTCTCCAGACTAATGAGCAGAGATTACTAATAAGACCTCGGTGACAAGTGGATGTATTAATGTAATTCACTCCTGCCTGTAATCAATTTGCTGTGTTAAAATCCGCAGCTCCTTCTGACACCGAGATCTCCCGCGCTGCCCCCAGCCGCCGTGAGGCTGCTGGCTGGAATGGGGAGTCGTGTCCATGCCGGGCCGTGACATTTTGTGCAAAATCACTCCAAGAGGAGCCATTTCAAACATTTTGCTCCACAATTCAGACATAAACAGTGTTTGTCAGAGTGCTTTGTGTGCTGCTGCGCTGGGCAATTCGTGAAACCCCAGCTGCCTGGCGAGCAGTGTGTGCTGGAGCAGGGATAGATGCTCTTTTTGGTCTCTGGCTCTCCAGCACGTAGCAAAGCCTGGGTTTCCTGCACACAGTCATCGCTCTGGTCCATAAATAGGGGCTGACCCCGTGGACTTACAACATCAGGCATTTACAACCAGTACACAGGGATCGCTTGCACGTTCAGGCTGGGTTAGCTGGACACACTGCCTCCGCGCCCCAATGACAGCAGAGTGCTCTGATTGACTGCAATATTCACCATTTGCATTTCAAATGACTCTTCAGATCAAGAGTGACTCACTTAAGAGATGCATGAATAATTTTGAAGACGCTTAGACTCCTGTGATCGGCGAGCTGTCCCCGGTCGGAGGCAGAGGGAGGCCAAATTGAATTAGCTGCTGTGAATTTTTCACCCAGGACCATCCCCACAAAATGTGAGCACGTGAAATGTGAGCAACCGAGAGTCCCAGGCAGCCACACTGCGGGACCGGAGGGTGGGGACCCCAGCTGCAAAATCAACCCCTCTGCCTGCACAGCACAGGCAGCGCCCCACACACTGGGGGGCCAGAGGCGTGATGCCCGTGAGTTTGGGCAGAGCCCCAGTAGGAGAGCGGCGCAGGGTCAGACCTCCTCCTCTGGGCCCAGCTGCAGAAAGCTGCCGTGTATTTCTTGCGTGCAGCCACCGGGATTTTCAAAGCCCTGCAGAAAGCTGTTCACAATATCCCTCTTCTCCTCACTCGGTACGTTTATAAACAAACACACCAGAAAATATGCGGTGGGAGGAGAGCAGGGGCTCCCACGGCACCGCCAGCCCCTCGCCGCGCCCCCGGGCACAGGCGCTGGTGGCGGAGGAGTTGTGAGGGCTGCGAGCACCCCGGGCACCCCGCGGCCGGCTTCTCGCTGCTGGGCTGGATGCCTGCAGGAACCCGAGCCCACCGTGGTGCTCAGCCCTTGGGCCACCCCCCAAGGGCGTCAGCTCTCGCTCCCGGGCAGAGCACGGCCCTGCAGGAAAGAAATGGGAGCATCGGGCTGCCGCCGAGCAGCTCTGTAAGCAGGCAGATTTCCAAAGCCCTTTGAAAAGCCATTTAGAGCTAAGTCCTGGTATTAAACCTGGCCTTTCATTAGTCAGGTTTTCAATCTCTACCGGAGCCCGTTTCAGTGAAAAGTTTTTTAAAAGGTCAGGAAGAAGCTTTTAAGCATATTTGCCAATTAACTATTGTAACTCCCTCCTCGACTGGATGCGAGCTGCCCGCTTCCGTCTCCAGGGACGGTAATTACTGTTTGGTAAAAAGCTTTGAACACGCCTAAGTAATAGTCTCTCCTTGCATAAAAGCACCCTAAACCCACTGGCCTTTTCCACCTTCTGTCACAATCCACATCTAAAAATAATCTGGAAGAAAAAAAAAAACACAACAGAATGCTCTTAAGAAGAAACCCCCGTGGTGCTGAGCGAGGCGTCGCCGGGTGTCGGCACAACGCGATGCACGCTGCAGGACGCGGTGCTGCTGCAGAGTTCCAAGCAAAGTTGCCAAAACGGGGCAATGTGAAATACAGAGGGGGGCCTGGGGACCCTGCCTGTCCCAAGCAGGGTGGGTAGGAAGCACAGCAGCCCCCCGCAAGGGGTGCTTGCACAGGCTGCCCCTGCAGCCCCCTGGCCTCATCTGGAATATGGCCAAGGTCACCAAAGCCCCACATTTGCACCCCAAGCCCCTCATATTGCCACAAGTGCTTTTCCAGCCCCTCAGCATTTGCACTCCTAGAAACCCATCCGCTTCCACTGCTGCCCCTGAACGTTTCTTACATTCAGCCTCGAAAGTTCTCTGGAGTTCCAAGGGGGTGATAAAAAACTCCCACGTTTATGTGCTTAAATTTCCAGCCCCTGAGGTTACAAAAGAGCAACTGGGGAACCCAAGGAAAAGGCCGTGACCGAGGAAGTGTTTTTCAAAGACATTGATTCATACAATATTCATTTTTTAAAACAGTTCCAGGATTTCCAGGTGCCCAGCCCCTATCTATTTATTCAAGCAGCCTGGGACAGCAGCGCTGGCATACTTGAAATCTTTAGAAACTCAGGTTACTTCTACACACTCCAGTGCACAGCGTGTATATAAAACCACCATTTACTTAAAAGAGACAGCACCAGAGAAAGAATTCCTCAGTCGGGAGGACCACGACCCGTTCCACTCCACGAGTCACAGCGTCTATCAGAAAACCCGGGGCCAAGACTAACACGCGGCTTCAATCGCTTGCGCCTGGCGCTATCTCTGCATGGAGCAGCCAGCCCGGGCTGAGCCTCGCAGCCTCAAACCCCGGTGCTCAGACCTGCCCACACCAGTGAGATGCGGGTGAGAGCACAGCCCAGAGCTGGTGGCCAGTGGTGGCCTGGGGCTGGTGGCCAGGGGTCCCTGCTGCTTGTACAGGGTGGCCCAGGAGGAGCTCCTGAAGCAGCAGGAGCCCAGCCCAGCCCTGCTGCCCTCAGTGGTGGCTGCCTACAAGCGCTTTAAACGTTTTCAAATGTTAATTCCACATCGTGGCAATAAAAGCTATTTTTAATCCCACGTGAAAGCACTTTGCAGCAGACCTAGCTCTGCACGTATCACGCAGAGCATGCGACGCGCTGCAGCAACCAGGCAGCGGTGGGACGGGGCACACGGTGGTGGAGCCAACCCATCCTGCTGCTAGCACAGCGCCTGCTCCCTCCTCTTGGCGCAGAGCTGGGGCTGAAGCATTCCCTCAACAGCCAGCAATACGGCAGGGTCACAGAGCCCCGTACACGTGGACATGTTTTTTTCCATCTAAAGACAAATCCGAACTATCTTGCATCAAATAAAGCATTAAAATATCTTCTTTGTAGTTAGAAAATTGCAGCTTTTCCTCGTCTTTCCTGCATTTTTTTTTTGTTTTTTCTTTTAGGATTGCTCTTAATCTTTTAAACATGGGGGTGAGGACAGAGGAAGCGGATACAAAAAGGCTCTGTTTTGCAATAAAAACTAAAAAAAGAAGTGAGAGATCACAAAATCAGAGTAGTAAACCCAAGAAGCGCACTCCAGGACTGAGTTTCTGCAAACACACGAAGGAAAACAAGGGCCACTTTGAGGCGCAGAGTGCTGAAACGTGAGTCCATTAGGAGAGCAGATTAGCCGGTGTCAATGAATAAAGATAATGTCCCGGAGCAGCTCTCAGTGCATCGCCATCTGACTCCTCGCAAGATCCCTTTGTCTCTTGCCACCTATGTGTTTCTTAAATGCGCCTGTGAAAAGCTCTGCCTGGAAGGGGATCCGAGCTTCGTGCCAAAACGCAGCCTGGTGACTCCTGAGTAGCCCAAGCGCCCGGGTTTTATTCAACAGCTTGTGCTATAGAGTGTCTTGATCTGTCTGTACAATCACAACACACACAAAACCCCCTGAAGGCATCTACTTAGCTCTACTTTTCAGCTGCCAATAACACTCACAGCAAAAGTCAAAAGAGCAGCGCCGGAGCCGCGTCCCTTCCCTGCCGCTCAAAGGCTCCAGGGCTGCGAGGTCCGCAGATAACAAAGTCTGGCTCAAGAAATCCTGGACGCCTTTCAAGAACGTTATTAGCTTCCATGAATGGGCTCGAAGGGGGAAAACATCTCATGCAGCAGCTTTTGCTCCCCGTCCACCTCCGCTGGGCACACACACATGCTCCCAATCTGGGACGCCCTCCGCGCAGCCCGGCATCCATCGGCTGCTCGATGCACGCACAGAAGCACAGCGCAAGTGTGACAAACCACATGAAGAGTTCTTCCTCCCGCAGCCCCCAGCATGCAGACCCGCATGCGTTGCAGCCCACCAAAAGGCAAAACGAGGAGGAATCATTGCAGCCAGCCGCAGAGGAGCGCAGCGCCGGGCCGCTCGGCAGTGCCGGCCGTGCCCACGCAGCTGCGTGCGGCCGCTGTGGAGCTCAAGCCTCAACACTCACGTGGAGGCATTTGCCAACTGTTACCAGCAAACCCACACTGGCTGGATTGATTACGTCTGCCCCAAAGTAGAAGAAAATGAAGAAGGAATTGCAATTCCTGTGAAATCCAGCACACACCATCACACAGGGCGCAGTCTCACGGAGCAGAGATGCGAACGGCCACCAGAAGCCCTGGCCCAGCCCTCTCCGGCTGTGAGGCTCTTTCTTTAGATACTGGGTAAAAACAGGAAGAGGAGACGGGGAAGAGAGGGCTCAGATCATAAATCGTACAAGGAAGTACAAGACAGAGCAAAGCTGCCTGATGGAGCTGCTACCACTGCAAAGATTCAGGGGACGGAGACAAGGGAACTTTGTACAAGCGACAGCAGAGCGAGTGCTCGCAATGTGCGTTCCCCCAAACTTCCTTTCATGCAAAACCGCATCCACAAAGACCATTCCCTGCACCGCCTTCATGCCTCACGTCCCCCTTCTTCAAGTCCTTTTCCCAGCAGCACCAGAACCGCAGAGGCTGCGCTGAGTTAGGTGTGGGACAGACGGATGCTGGTTGCGGGTACAGCCGCATCGGGTGGCCGAGTGGAAAATGAGGCTGGTTCTGCTAACCAGGAAGGCAGTGGGAGGTTCCCAGCTGCGCCCCAACATGGGCACGGCAATGAGCAAATACCCCCAGCCCCCACGAGCACTGCTTGTGGACGTGGCAGGGCTGTGAGCCCCCAGGGCTTATGGCCGTGGCAGCCCGCAGCCGCTCAGCCCGCTGCGAGCACAACTTTTCTATATCCACGCAACCAAGGGCAGGATCAGCCCGGTGCCATCACACCGAGCACCACTTCACATTCTTGTGATGAATTTTGAAATATCACCAGGAAACACCTCAGATTAGGTTCTTATGTTTGTCTTTGCCCGCATTGCCATAAAGCAGAGGGGCAAGGGGCACAGCACCACTCCAGCTTCCCCGGCAGGACGCTCGCGCTCCCAGCGCCGCTGTGTAGGAGAGGAGCACGCCCACTGATATCCCTCCCGTTCTCTTTTTATTTGGGTTTACCCTAAGCAGCACCGAGTGCCAAAAAAGTTAAAACACTGTTTTGCTTTAGGATAAAATTTCACTTCATGCTTGGATTATCCATTAGGTAATTTACGTTGCAAGGCTAGAGGAGGTGTTTAATCTTCTTATAATTAGCTAAACCGATAGTAACTCAAGGAATTTCAGATGAGATGCTTGCTGCTTTTACCAAGTATTTTCGTCATACCAGCAAAAAGAACTACTTTTTTTTTTTAAAAAAAAAAAAGGACTTTGAGCTATTTCAAATTTAAATAAAATAAAATGCTCCAGTAAGAACAAATGGTTTCAGTCAATGACTTACATTATAATGTAAACTACTCAGCACCCACAAGAAGATACTCCTTCCACAGAAGCAAAATCCCTATGGGATTAAACTATGAAGAAAGAAAATTCTGTGGCAATATTTCTAAGTTTTTGTTGTTGTTGTTTTTTCCTTCTTCTCCCTTTTTTCTCCTTACACTGACTTGAGACAAGCAACGACCTACAGGTGCCTTCAGGCCAAATATCTTGGCATGAGAAGCAGTTGGTGTAATTTTGGTTTCCTAGCACATTCAAATATTTTAAAAATGTTTACACCACTTTGAGATAATCATTGGAAAAACCTGAACTTCTGTCCAACTTCTATTTTCCTCCACCCAAACACACCCCAGCTTTAAACATTTAGCTCTGTCTGGCTTTCAAGAGAAGAAAAACCCTCAGTATAGCAAGATCTCGTAAGAAGACAAAACAGGAGATGCAAGGAAAAGAGGAAACTCCGAAAAATTGTTGTGCGTATGATTGAAAACACACGTGCTCTATGCGGAATTAAACCAAAACATCTAATAATTTTCCCCCCAACCAGAAAGGATGCAACTTCTTCCCAGTACACAGTATGCTTCCCTGTATTGTATTTGGCTGCACCAAAAATGTTCCCTGCTCTATTTCTCCAAATTTACCATAGCCATATAGAGAATCATCTTATATCATCTAGCTGCTTCCAGGCCAGGCTCCCTGTGAGCACTCAGAGCACTGAAAACTCCCTACGCAGCAATCCCAAAGTGAGTTTTATTTATTCTTCTCTTGCCGCAGTCCATCCTGCAAATGCCTCGCCGGACTACAGCAAACGATATGAAAGCGTTCGATCTTCCACACTTTAATTACGTGCTTGCGGTCATTAAACTCCCATCCTGCCAAGCAAGATCTATCTTGTAATCCTCACCCCCAAAAATTAGTTATCATCATTATTGTTCCTAGTGCGCCACGGATACGTATGGAACGGAGAAATGAGCTAATAAATCACGGCAATATTAATACAGTCATAAAAATAAGTGTGCTACTTACTGCGTTTGAAGGTGTGTTAAGTCAATAACTTTACAGTCCAGATGTGGTCTTACAGAGCCGAAACTCTGCAGGTAAAATTACCACTAAAATTACGCTTCCCATTAAATGGGCTTATTTTGCACAGGTTATTATTTGGCTGAGCATTGCTCAGCTGCATCCTTCCCCAAAACATAAAGAACCATTAAGCGCACGTAGGAAGGAATATCCCTGCGGGGTTTGGAGGGAGCCCGGTGGAGGAGCAGGAAGGACAGGGAGAGCTACTCCTTTTATTGTTTTCAGATGTTTCGCGAGAACACCGCAGCGCTTTTATAAATCTGTACACTTGGACTGTCTTCAGAATAACGGAGCAGATTCTTTCGCTGGCTTCAAGGGGCTTAGCGCTCCGACTAGGTTTGGCCGGCCACTTTGGAGTTGGCCACGATACGGGAGTTTAATGGACAACACATGCACAGTAGCTGCTCTTCCGATGCTTTATCGCCCGAAGAGCTCAATTCCATTGAAACCCTCAAAACTAAACAACTCCCTTGAATCAATACAGCCCTGCCCTTTGACACAAGCAGACCGGGGAATTCAAGGGATACTCTTTTACCCTTCCCCTTCCTGCATCAGTTCGAGGTTTCAATGCCAAAATCTGCCGGGATCAAGTCAGGTCCTGCGAGCTGAGCTCCTCGCTCCTTTCAGTTTTAGAAACTGAGATTTGAGAACAAACAAAAAGCTCCCTAAAGGAGTTAATCGGCGGGGTGAGAGCCACGGGACGGCTGCGAACGAAGCGGTAGGGCCACGACCGCAAACGGGGATCACCAAAAAAAGCCAAGCACCCGCTGCCCAGCTCTCCGCCACCTGCCTGCGGGGTTGGGGGGACGGGACGGACACGGGGCCAGCTCTGCACCCCTCCAGAGGTCGGGGGGGGATGCTCGGGGGGGGGGCCGTTACCTGTACCAGCGCAGCCCCTTCTCGTAGCACCTGTCGAAGAAGTGCGGCTCGGCGCCCACGGCGCGCACCCCGGGGTGCACCCGCAGGAACTCCAGCAGCGCCCGCGTCCCGCCCTTCTTCACGCCCACGATGATGGCTTGCGGGAACCTCCGGCTGCCGCCGCCCGCAGCCCCCGGAGCCCCGGCCCCCGCCGTCCCCGGGGCCGCTCCGTCGGGGAGCGCGGCGGGCGGCGGCAGCAGCAGGGCGGGGGGCAGCGGTTCGCAGGGCCCGGGCAGGCAGTAGAAGAAGTAGGTGAAGAAGAGGATCATGGTGAGGAGCAGCGAGGCGCGGCGCCCCCCGACGGGTCCCAGCAGCCGCCCGCTACATCCCATCGGGGGCCGCTCCCGGCGCAGCCCGCCCCCGCCGCCGCCGCCTCCGCCGCCCCGCCGGGCAGCGCATCCCGTGCGGCCGCTCTGCCCTGCCCTGCCCTGCCCTGCCCTGCCCGGCTCGGCTCGGCTCGGCTCGGCCCCGCTCCGCTCCGCGCCCCCCCCCTGCGCGCTGCTCCGCGCCCCCCCGGCCCGTCCCAGCCCTCCCCTCCCGCCCTCCGCGCACCGCCCCCCGCGCCCACCCGCGGGGAGGAGGCGGGAGCGCGCGTGGGGCGGCCCCGCCCGGGGACGGGGCTCACGCGTGGGGAGCCCCCGGGGGGGGGCAGAGACCCCGCCGGGACAGCCCTCGCCGGGGAGCGGCGATTTCCCAGACGCTGCTTTTATTTTCCTTCTTTTTTTTTCCCTCTTTTCCCATTTTCCTTTTTTTTTTTTCTTTTCATTTTTTTTCCCTTTCCCCTTTTTCCTTTTTTTCTCCCTTTCCCCCTTTTTTCTTTCTTTCCCCTTTTTTATTTTTTTTTTTTCTCCTCTTTTTATCATTTCTGGAGCCGCACTGCAGCCGTTCACACCCAGCAGCAGGGTCCCGGTGGGGGCTGAACTGCTTGCACCCAGTGCTCGCCGTGCTAGGAGCTCCGAGGCCCGCAATTAGCAGCTGGCACCCCCGGGGCAGTGCTAATTGGGCTGAGCAGGCTCTGCTGCAAGCGTGGAAAGGCAGCCAGCATGCGCGTATAGTTCTTGGTTGGGAGGGGAGAAACCTGGGGTGCCAGCCCTGCACCTGGCAAAATACACCCCAAAGCAGCAGCTCAGGTGTTACAACCCAAAACGTGCATCTGAAATAAGCAGTGGGGTGGGGTAGCAGCAGCCAGGGAAATGCCATTCCCCTATCCCAAAGCACCAAGGTGCCAAGCCTCAGGTGCTGCAGTGCGAGTGGCACACGGTGACCCTGCGACGAGCAGCTTTGTGGGCGGCATCCCTGGGCAGTGCTGGCCAGGCCAGGGCCTCGTGAGCAGCACTGTCCTGTTTGCCCCTGTCCTCCCCGCAGCACGGACCTACAGCAAACACAAACCAGCCCAGACCCGGCCTGGGGGTGCCCCTGGGGGCCGTCGTCCCCCCAGCCCAGCTGTGGCTTCATTGAATCACTCCAAGGATCTGCCCCTGCACACACCCCGAAATGCCAAGCCTCACTTCCAGCCTTGTGATAAGTGATAAAGCCTTTTTTTTTTTTTTTTTCTCTGAAATCAGCAGTGTCTTAATTAACCTATCAATATAATCAGCTCTTCTTATAATTAGATCCCCCGAGTCTTCCAAGAGATAGAGCATCGCGGGGAGGGGGCGAGCACGGCCCAAAACCGTGGGCGCAGAGCTGCGCAAACACCGCGGCATCGCCACCGAGCCCGGGGGACAGTGACGCTCCAGCGCAGTGGTGGCACAAGTGACAGCCTGCACCGTGCCACGGGCACCTGAATGCCCATTTCAGCACGGTTGGGTGGTGGCACGATGGCAAAGCTGCAAGGTCGCCCGGCTGCAGGAGGGGGCTTTGTGCCCTCTCGTGGCTGGCGCTCGCAGGAGGCTGCGCGGGGGCTGCCCGGCCCGTTGCGCACGGGAGCTTTTCAACAAGAGGAAATAAACGCTGGGGCGCGACGGAGAAACCTCCCAATTCACAACGCCAAGGTTCCCCGGGGAAAAACGCGAAGGGAGGATTGCGACGAGGAAGTGAATCTGTTATCGGGAGCAGTTTGATAAATAAAAACGCATCCAAAATCTTCCGCGCGGCACTTGCCAGCTCTTGTTGAGTTTACGTAAGTGATTAGAAATAGGAACTGTTTCACTCCGGGCTAGAGCTGGTGGGAATTTTTCCAGCTCCGTGTTTGGGTTGGGGGGGGGAATTGTTGTTGTTGGAAAATGCCAATTTGTCAAAATGGAAACGTTTGGCAGGAATATCTGCATTTTGACAAAATTCTGTCTAAACACAGCCAGGGAGGCACAGGAAAGGCAGGCGGGGGAGCGCAGCACCCGCACCATCCTCATCCTCACGCAGGGAGGATCCCAGAGGGCTGGGGATGGTGCAGCAGGATAGTGCAGTGCTGCCCTTTGGTGATAGCCTTTTGGTGCTGCCCGATCTGCCTGCTGCACAGCAGGGCAGGGCCCCACCAGGCTGGAGGAAAAAGCCTAAAAGGTGACCTGGAACTCGGTGCTAGGGCCAAGAGGCTCGGACAGTTAAAGGCAACAAGCACTCAGGTGTCACTTTTTCAGCAAAATTAGAACATTTAATTTGACTCGAAACGAAACAGGTGGGTAGCGATTTTCAGCTCTTTGAGATTTCTTTCTAATCTGTCATTTCGATATAACGTTAAATTGAGCAGAGGAGCTTTTTAAGGACAAAACACTGCATTTTGACTTGGGGACGTGCTTTCAGGGTCCTGTGCAGGCAGTGAGCCAGGAAAGGACCTGGGGACCCTGGTGCCAACATTTTCACAGCCTTCAGCCAAAAAAAGGCTGCTGTGAACTGAGCAGCTTCGACGTCCCTGTGCGCGGTGCCGCTGGCTGGTGGTGGCTGAAGGCTGTGCAGGACACGGGATCCAGAGCAGGCCCTCTCTGATCTCCCGGCCACCTTGTCTGCTGGGACGCTGCCTGTCTTCTCCCTCCGTTAGCACTTCTTCATCTGCAGCTCTGATAACACAACCCACCGGAGAGCGCCGCTTTTCAAGAGTTTCCCAATCATTTTAAAGGTCCTTGGCTGGATGAGGCCACGTTCGCCAGGAGCAAGCGATGCCACCGCGATGGGCACCGATGTGCTCGCCCCAAGGAGCCAAACCTGGCTGCCCCACAGGCACCCCATGGGCACAGCTGGTCCCCAGGGCTGCTGGGGTGCATGAGAGTCGCCGGCTGCCCTGGCAGATGCAGATGAAAGTGTTCCGGGCTGTCACCAGCATTATGGATGGGCTGCGAGCGCTCGTGGGGAGCGTCGTGCAGACACTGCAGATGTGGAGGGAGCCTCCGCGCTTCCGAGCCCTGATTGATGAGATGCGAGGGCCGGCCGCTGCACTCACTACATCACCACTGCCTCAACCTCTGCCAGGGGCGAGGGGTGTTCGAGCCCTGCAGATGACTGGCTGCACTGAGGAAGGGAAGGGTCATCGTTCCTGGGGCCAGGAAGAGTAACCAGGGGTCCCAGGGGAGCTGACTGCAGGTTTGGCAGCTCCCCAGGGACTGGGGGACTAACAACAGCCCGGGGGGAGCCGTGGCACTGTGGCTGTGCATCTGCGTGGCCGAAGATGCTCCGTGGATCTTGGCCGAAGGAGCTTTTAGCAGCTGTCAGTGCAGAAGAGGTGAGGGAGGCACATCCCCGAGCTCAGGAGCTGCCACCAGACACTGCGGTGCACATACGTGTGGTTTGAATTGGTTTTCTGGGGGCACAGAGGGCTCCCCCTGGCCAGGTGCATTGGGCAGCCCTGTCCCATGGCCATACCTGCCAGCATCCCTGAAGCAAACCAGGGATTTATCCTGACACCAGGACAGAGCAAACTCTCAGGGCAGCATTCCCCAAAACTGCCTGTGCCCCGTGCAGGGGTTCACCCGGAGCACCCTCCACGAGCCCTTGCCCTCATTTTCCCTTTATTACAACCTCCCCTGGAGCCCTTGGACTCAAGCAACCGAGCTCCTTCACAGTCCACACAGAGCAACATCAGCACGGCGCTGTGTGAGCTTGGTGCTCCCCTCATCCATCCCTCCCCCAGCCCCAAACCACCTCCCCTAGGCAGGATGGGGTCCCCGATAGTGGTCGGAGCATCCCCACACAGCCCCTTCCCCTGGGACCTCCCCAGCCCGTGCAGCACGCAGGCGGGAGCTGCAGCGCGGGCGCCGTGGGTCTCCTGAAGTTTGTTATTACAAAGAAAGAAAGAAAATGGCTCAAGGGATCAGCGGGGATAAAAAGCGCTTTAGAAACACAGGAGATCGTTTAACAGGTCACCTCCGCAGCGGAGTTCGCCAAGCTGATAAAGGCGAGTAAACTTATTAAAGGGCGCACAGCTTGATTCGAAACGGCTGCTCCCAAACAGCCAATTACTCAGGGCCCTTCCAATCCAATTAGGGCGGCTGTTTCCCTGATTACGGCGGTGTGTTTTACAAATACACCCGGCTCCTCGGGTTCAAAGAGCAAGCCAGAGAAGGGGCTTGGTAAGGGGCGAGGCGGTGCCTGCAGCCAGGAGAGGCGCGGGGAGGCAGAGCCCAGACGTGTGCCCTGGGATACGGATACAGATGGGGCTGGGGATGGCTGAGCCATGCAAATAGTGGTGTTCCCCAGAAGAGCAGCCCTGTGCCCGTCCCTAAAGCAGCCCAGCCCAGCTAAGGAGGCAGGTTACGTCTCCCTGGGGGTGCTCAAGTAGGGGCTGGACCCCTGCAGGGTCCCAGCAAAGGCCACCCCTGTCACCCAGCTCAGCCGCTCTGTGACATTACTGAGCCTTTCCCCAGGGACCTGGGGAGTTTTGAGGTTTGCCCTCTGGGCATTGTAGGTGTCCTGACCTCGAAATAACAACTTGGGGGGATTTGCCCTAATCCTCCCTGTGGGAAGAGGCAGCTTTTACAGGGAGAGACCTGGGATGGCTTTGCAGGAGCTTGGAGCTCATTAGGGCCAGGCCCTTGGTGTTTTCATGGATGTGGGCACAGGGACTGCCAGGAGGATGAAGGAGGAAAGAACCGTGTCTCTTTGTAACCAGGATCATGGGTGCTGCAGTGCAGCAAACGGATCTGATCCTGCCCAGAGCAGGGGTGTCCCATCACCTGGGGTGGAGGACACAGCAGGGAGCTCATCACCGCGGCCACTGGGAGGCTGAAAATTAACCCACAAACTCCAACCTCTGCTTGAGGAGCTGAGCGGGGCTCGGGAGGCAGAAGGGGCCACACGGCACACGTCTGGAGCTGGGCTGGAGCCGCGGCTCCTTCTCCTCCGCCGCTCGCTCAGCGCCTGCGCCGCCGTCCAAGCCTTCACCGCAACAGCTCCAACGGGTTCGCTTCAAAATACTGGCACGCGGCCACCTCTGGGGTGTAGCACAGCCCCTGTTATTAAAATGTGTGACAGCAGCTCGAGATGGAAAGTGAAGTTGTACATTCTCCATCTGAAACTCCGTGAGGAATTTCAAGCAGGAGAATGCAATTTCCAGCCTGGAGGAGAGCCAGCAGCGCCAGGGCGAGATTTTTCTTAATATGGTTTTGCAAAACTTGAACGCAGAAAATTGCCCGTAGCTATAGCAATACCAGCGAGCTGGAGACAGCCCCGCTCGGGGAGCGTTTACACAACAAAAACACCCCCAAAGGTGCCTCTCCTGTGCCACTCTCCATGCCACCGGTTTGGTCCCTTTAGCCCCTGAACGGGAACGCGGTGATTATAGAGGGCAAATCTGGTGCTCGCAGCATGCCCAATGCAGGAGGAGGGTTATCCCAAGCCCCTGGTGCTGCCCCAGCTCCCTCCAACAGCCCAGGGTTCAGCTCCATGTTTTTTCCTCCAAAATGGCCTTTGGGGTGGTGGCAGGGGAGGACGGAGGTCCCAGAGGGGTGGCCCCATCCCTGGGTCCCCACCGTGCCCGTGCCCGCCCAGGATCCGCCGCCCGCCCGCAGCAGCGCAAAGGCAGCTGGCTCCGGGCCATCCGTGGTTACAAAAGGAGCCTGCCCCGTATTTCTGCTTTTGATTTAAATAATCCCAATAAGGGGATAAAGCAGCCAAAACCCACTGATTTTTTTTAAAGCTTCAATTTAAAAAATAATATATGTGAAATGTGTGAGTTTTATGAGAGTAGGCAGAGCTGTAGGCTATCAGACGCAGCCTTTCCTACCCAAACCTCTGTCCCCAGGACTCCAGCTATTAACTGTGCCATCCAGAGCCCTCAGACATCCTCCATGCAGCTTTCCAGCCCCATTTTCCTTCTCTTTTTTTCCGTGCAAAAACAAACTCGGGCTGACTGCAATTACTCCCTTATTGGTGCCCTCCTGGGCGAAGACACAGCAGTGACAACAGTTTGACATCACGCTGGAGCTGCAGAAACGCGGGGACTGGGGGAGGAGAACGCACAAAGGTGCTTTTTCTGTTTGATTTGCTGTTCCCCAGCATCTGGTGACACAGCTCTATGGGAGCAGGGGGATTTCTTTATCCTATAGAGATGTATGGGGCAATACTCCACCCCAAGGGAGCTGGCAGCTCACCAGAGGACCCAGCCATCACGCTGCTGGGACCCCCAGTGTGCCAAAAGGCCATTTCCAGCTGAGAAAGTCACCTCTTGACGATGTCATGTAGCCAGACCGTGAAATATCACTGTATTTGCAGGGGAAATATTGCTGCAGCCAAAGCTGATGGTGCAGGAGAGCATCCAGCTGCAGCCTGGGAACACAGCAGGACCTTCAGTGCGGTGTCTGGGGACCCTGGTGGGGCATTAGGGGGTGTCTGCAGCCCAGAGAGCTTGGGGACAAGGCAGGCTCGGTGCTGGGATGGCAGCAAAGCCCCCATGGGTCTCCCAGAGCCACAACTTGTGGGAGAGCCCGTGGTGCCTCTGCCTTTCCCAGAGGAAGCGAGGCTGGCACGGGGTGAGGCTCAGCCCCCACCGTCAGCCCCTTGTTAGCAGCCTCCAGCCCCCTGTTTCTCCCCCCTGCTGTTATTTCTGCCTGGCTGCTGTGTCAGCCCGCACGGCGAGCGGCTGCTGACTGGCCGGGGGTATCTCGACAACTGCTTACCTGCTCTTTATGAGCTTAATAACTCAGTGGAACCATAATTATGTGTTCATTGCCGATCTCATTTAGAGTTAATTACATGCCAGATAGATGTATCTCTGATGTGCTTGGAAGCATCCCAACGACGGCTCTCAGCAGCCATCGATCTGCACTCGAGCACAGGTACTCCTTCTGTTTCAGCACCCGGAGCTTGTCACAGGTCTGCACCAGCAGCATCACCCCTTTTGGTCCAGGGGGAGATGCAGCAGGAATTCGGCTCTGGGCAGCCCCAAACCCACCACTTCTGGAAGCAACTTGGGCAGGACGGGAGGCCTGGATCCCACGCGGGCACCTCCGTGCCATAAAATACCAGCAAAGCTTGTTGTCTTGGGGGTAGAGCTGGAGGACTGTGCCCTCACCACCTGCAAAATCACCCCGTGGGTGTGCAGAGCTGCTCTCCATCAAGAAACATTTGCTCGCACCAAGCCCCAGCTGGTGCGCCCCACACTGCTGTGCCCAGCCTCTGTGGGAAACGGCCTTTTTCAAGCAAATCCGTTTACAAGTTTCCTCTTTTTTTTTTGAAATAAGTAAATAAATAACTAAATAAATAAATTTGCGGTGGGGGTTGTTTTGCTGTTCATCTTGAAACAAAATGTCACAAGGTGCAGATGGCCACATTTTACGAGTCTATGAAACTCTGGCATGCCCACTGCTAATTCCTTGCACAGGTGGGGGGTAGCTTTCATTTGGCTCCAATTCAGCCAAATTTCCAGTGGCCAAGCAGAAAGGAAGGTGTGGGATCAACAACGGCAACATCTGGAGCAGAGCCGAGCCATAACGAAACATGAGGCTTTAAAGAAATGTCTCGAATGCATCGAGGAGGAAAAGCAGTGCTGGAAGGATTCCCCGCTGTCAGCGAGGGGCAGGCAGCCTCCCAGGTGTCGTTCTGGGGTGCACGTGTGCAGCCTTTGGAGACGGGCACAAAACCAGTGTGGTGAAGGGGGAGGCAACAGTAACCACTGGATTAAACCCTGGTGGCTGCACCCCCAGACCCAGCAAAACACTACGGGCAACGCAGATTGCAGAGCTTAATTTGAGAAAACCTAAACTTTGGTAGCTTTTCAGTAGTAGCAGAAGAAGCCAACTGAAATTTTGGGTCAGAAACATGACTTTTAGGCCCCACTTTTATCCCCTGGCAATACAGAGCCCGTTTCCCACCTCAGGAGTGTTTAAGCCCTGCAGCTGGGCGATGCGTTCTCTTTGTCCGTTTCCATTGCCTATTCCAGCCTTCATTCTGTAAACCCCCTACGACAGCAAAACGCTTGGTCATTAAGAACAGCTAATGAACACGTAATGAATCAGGTAATGAACACAACGATCTCATACCCTTGTTCCCCTCAATAGCCACATGCATCATGTGCATCCAGAATCGCAGCCGCAGAAATCAAAGCCAGGGCAGTCGGCGGGTTGTGCCGGAGCTGTGGGACGAGGGGAGAGCTCCAGGATTTTGGGTGTCACCTGGGAGTGATAAGAAGCACACAGAGAGGCACAGCAGGGAGCCCCACTGCCCACTGGGTGCAGAGGATGCGGGTCCCCGTGGGCTGCCCTGCCCTGCCCGGTGGGCGAGGGACGGTGCCGTGCGTCTCTCCCCATCTGCGGCGCACATGCTGGAGCAATCGGCAGGGGGGAGGGCTGGAAAGGCTCCAAATAAAAGAGGGCGCAGGGTACGCCTGCGCTCCCGCTGCCCCGGGCTGCAATACCTTTCACACCAATAAAGTGCAGGTGCTGGGGGATTGCGTGCGCCTGCCTGCGCGCCTCAATAGCGTTTGGATCGTGCCTCCGGTGCCCGGCCCCCTCCCGCCTCACACGTGGCGAGAAAAGGCTTGGAAAAGGCTCTGTTTGGAGACAAAAGCCTCTCGGTGAGGATCCCCTTTCCTGGTGACAGTGGGCATCTGGTTCCTATAGCGCAGGCACCCACATGTGCTGCCTGACCCCACAGGCCCCCTCTCCCCTCCCCGTGACTCAGGTTAGCGTGCGGCGCTTCGTGGCCCCGCTGGGAAGGAGTGGGGCTTTGTCTGGAGCCGGGCTGACGACAGGAGCTTTCAGGGAAATCACCCAGGCCCTGGCGTGTCTGGGAGAAATGGAGCCGGGCTGGAGCTGCCGGTAACCTGAGGCTCGTCAGAGCGAGCGGGCGGGGGCAGCAGGGGGGCTCTGCTCCGCAGGCACCCCCAGGAGTATGGGACCGCTGGAACAGCATCGCCCTGTGCTGGCTCCTGGTACCAAACAGCATCCCACGGCAGGCTGCAAAGTTTTACCTGGTTATCTGGGTGCTCCCATGAGGAAGGGTTCACATTGAAGGGGGTGCAGAAGCATGTCCCAGCAGCTCGTTGCTGCCTGCGGCTGACGGCACGATGAAGCCCGTGGGTGGAAAAGAGCCAGTGGCTGCACCACCACCCTCCCTGCAGCACACAACTGTGCATGGTCCTGCCCTGGGTCTCCCCCATCACTCCACTCACCTCCTGAGCATGGCTAAAATCAACAAGAGAGCCTAAAATCTGAAATGGTGGCAGCGGGTTTTAGCATCACACCATGGGGAAGAAGCCTGGACACATGGCTGGCCAGTACCCCCTTCCCTGCGCCTGGGGCTGGGTCCCTGCAACAGCACCAGGAGGGGACCGGAGCAGCCCAGCACTGGGAGCAGTGTGTCCCTGTGCTGCTTCTGCATCCCAGGCTGCCAGGACGGGGCCAGAGAGCAGGACAGATGGGATGTGCAGCCCAGGGAAGTGGTGAGCTGCCTGGTGAGCTAGTGAAGCCTCTGCTCAGCTCCAATACCAGCCCCATGACCCAGGGCTGAGCAAACAGTGTGGCAGGGGATCATCCAGCTCAGCTTTGCAGCTGGCTCTAAGGCATCCCAGAGTGGTAAAATCAAACCCAAAACACCACTGGGATGGCAAAAAGGAGCCATCTGCAAGGCCTCTGCAGAATCTCCGTGCTCCATATCACTGTACAGAGGGAGATGGATGGAGATTTCAAGGTACTGGGTGGGAACAGACCCGATGATACCATAACCCTGGGGCAGAGGGACAGTTCTGCTCCCTGGGCATCAAGAGCAGTGCCCACAGGGTAGCACTGACCTGCCCGGGCAAAGTGGGGACCAGAGGGCACCCCAGTGTGGGGAGCCCCAGCACGGGGCCAAGCCCCAGCTCCTCTCAGCCGCCCCCGCAGCAGGGCCAGCCCGTGGGAGCCGCCATCCCCGGGCTCATGTGGATGCCCCCTGGTCATTTTTAACCTCAGATCTTTGGCATTATTAACAACATACGTGTGGGGCTCGCTTACCCTATGGGATAACATCTGGGGGTTATTCATCACGGCCACCGCAGGCTGCAGCCCCCCGCGCTCCCCGCGGAGCGGGATGGGTCACATCTGAACACCAAGCCGCTTGATGTGGAGTCATTAGCATGCACAGACTTCCAGCCCAATTACTTGACAGATGAAATCAAGATCCGTTGGCCTTATTGTTTGCATCTGGAGGGCCGCATCCGCGCACACTCCTCCTTCCTCCGGCCCGGCCCCGCTCCCAGCCTGCACCGGCGCTCGCTTCATCTGGAGGTCGTTTAGCGCCGCTGCGCACATGGGAACGTACCGAACGCACTGTAACAATGTCAGCCCGACACAACGGCAGCTATCCACAGCACCTTCAGAGATGGAAAAATACCCCACGGCCTGCCCCTTCCTCCTCTGCCCCTTCCGCCTTCCTCCCACCAGCACGTCTCGCTGGAGGAGCTTTGCTCCGTTGGTGAGCGCGCAACGAAGCCGCCGTGGATCAGGTCGTGGCTGTCCATAGCTCGAGCTTCGCAGCCAAGCTGCTGTTGTTCTGCTGATGGATTTTACACAGAGGAACAATTCGACCTCATTTCTACCCATTAACGCAATCAACAGCGTTGAGCTTGCTGTAAAAGCAAACCCTAACGGCGCATCAGAACTATTTGAGGAGCTGGAGGCAGCAGGCAGGTGTGGGAGCACGGGGAGCACCCAGCAGTGTGCCAGCTCAAGCAGAAAGCCCCAAATCCCAGTAATTATGGCCAAGAAATGCTGGTGTGGGACTGGGACTGCCAGCACCCTTTGCACCTTGCTTCAGCTGCACCCCCAGGGCCTCTCCTTGTGCTGTTAATTGGACAAGAAAGAAATTCTTGTCACGTATTTCCTCCCATGCTTTGCTGCTCTGGAGGGCTAATGCTTTGGGGGGGAGCCCCTGTGCGGCTGCGGGATGGGAACCTGTGGGATGGGAACCTGCAGTCCCTGTGGGATGGGAAGCTGCAGCCCTTGCGGGGCACTGCTCGCCCCTCCAGGTGACAAACCATCCTGCTGGCACCCCGGGGCCTGCCAGCACGCAGCAGATTGCTGCGGGGACAGCTGTGGCTGCCTGGCCCTGCGTTCAGACACCAGGAAACGACGTGCTGCAGGGGGCTCGGGGTGGAAAACGCACGGAGTGTGGGCAGGAGGGCGGGGAGGGATGGCGGGGAGCGGATGCGCAGAGGCGTGGGGCTCCGGATGGCTCCCGTGGGGCTGGGAAGGAACGACATCCCCAGCTGCTGTAGGGCACCCCAGGAGCCACCTGGCACCTCCCCAGTGGAGGAGCCAGTGACCCCGGCACGGTGCCTGTCTGGTCCCCGGGTCAGCACGGAGCCGCAGTGGGGACGAGAGGCTGTGCTGGAGGCAGCACCGAGCGGCAGGAGGAATTCGGGTTTCTTTTTTCCCCTGTAACCCATCTGTGCTTAATTTCTTTGGGGGTTTCACTCCAAATTCTTCAGATTCTATGGCAAATGCTTTGCGGTGCTCGGTTCAGCTCGCCTCCGTGGCTGCCCGGCTCGGGGCTGCCTGCAGCCAAAGCAGAGGGAAGGGAAAGCACTGACCCTACAAATCCCCCAACAAAAACCCGATGCCCAGCCAGCACCTCCAGCAGCAGCCCAGAGGCAGTGAGAGCCCTTGCTGAGGCTGTGGCAGCAGGGGACAACGCGGCAGGAGACCACATGTGGCTGGGGACCACATGGCGCATCACCGCCCCCAGCTCCGTTTCCAGCCCCCCACCCATCCTTGTGTGCTGTACTCCACACCAGGAGCAGAGGAACCCAAACTCTTGCTGATTTTGCAGACACCTGGACTAAGCAGTGCCCGTCCTGCCCAGGGGATGAGGCACAGCCCTGCTCCCACTGTGCGTCCTGGCACCTCCCGCAGACCAGAGCTATGGAAACAGGAGGCGGCTGGAGGCAGCTGTCAGCCTTGCGAGAGCACTGACGGGAGGTGTTTCTGTTTGCTCCTATCATTTGTAGCAACAAATCACTTGTTTTGCCCTAATTTTGCAATTACAGACTGGTAGCTCTGGGCTACAGGCACATGCAAATGCCTCAGTCTGGGGAGCAGAGCTGTGCGGCGCGCGCCGCCCTCGTAGGGAACGGCAGCAGCGTGGCAGCACCGCAGTCACTGCTAATTAGCCGCTAATTTTACAGACTTCTTTATGGCTTTGCAGTCGTTTACCCTTCCCAGTGGGCTGGAGCCCTGCAGCCAGAGCTGCCAGCAGGGCACTGGTGTGGCTCTGCCGCTTCTCCCCAGGGACAGCACAGCGGCAGCGCTGGGGCGGGGATGGGCGCCAGCTCCAGCCCCATTCCTAGGCACTGGGGACAACCAAGGAAAAATGCCTGAACCCAGTGGAGGCCACGTTCAGGGTGGTGACAGCTCCCACGGGCACTGCCCTGGCTTTGGGAGAGGGATCGGGAAGCACTTCTCTCCGCTGCTGTGCAGAGGAGAAATTCAGATCCTGCACAATCCCGGGTAAAAACGATCCCGCACCAGGAGACCAGCCCACGCCCGCATAGAGGTTCAATCTAGGCACAGTTCTGAAGATTTAAGTGGTGTCTTGGCTTGATGCAGGCTGTCTGCAAGAGTAAGTTTCCTCCCCAGAGCACACATCCAAACCTCTGTTTTGATAAGTATCAGGATACCGTGCTGGCCTCAAATGGAGAAATTAAACGAATACCTTGCATATTTTGGCGACTCATGCACGTGAGCAGCTGTAATTGAAGACACGACCTGTCTCGCCCTTCAGCATGTATTGGCAAATTACAGCTTTTCATTATTTTCCCGTTTCATCTATACCCAGGCAGAGATGTTCATCTAAACCCAGCTAAAACCTGCACCCTGGATGGGATGGGGGCACAGGGCTGCACGCCTGCCTGGGCAGCTGCTCCCACGCAGAGCAAGCTGCAGTTACCCTGGATCAACACCAATCATGGGTCTGGGGGTTGAATTTTTTGCATTTTCATTGCCCCTCGGGTGCCATTTGCAGCAGTTGTTCCCTACAGCGTGGTGGACCAGTGGGCAGTGCATCGTGCTGTGCCCACTTACTGCACCTCCGTGCTGCGCGGGGGCTGCGCAGGAAGAGCGAACAACCTTCGGCATTGCATCTGAGGAGCCATCAGTTAAATGAGCTATTTTAATTAAGTGCAATCTAAGTTATGCGGTAATGTCAGGAGGGATGATAGAAAACACTCCACTTGGCCTAGTGAGCAGTGGAGGATGTATTTCATGAGCTTCATTAGCCCCTGACCCGCCACCGACCTCGCCCCGTGCGCACGTTTCCACGCTCGCGTGCACGCTGCGCCCACAAACCCCACTCAGCTCAAGGCAGACCCCATTCAAAAAAAAGATTAGCCACCCGATTGCTGCCCCTCCATCTGAGGTGGGTGGGTAGGAAGCACCACGGTCGGTGTTAACTCCTCCAGACAGACAGCAGGGAGCATGCTGTGCTGGGACAGACGGACACGGGACGTGGCTACGAGAAGCAGGGCAGCAGCTCACCTGCTCCGGCGCTGCCGAGTGCTTCCCGAGCACTTCATCCCCCACCGGAGCCTAGATGCTGGGCCTGCCAGAGCCAGTGGCTTAGATTAGTCTGAGCTTAACTGGTTTGATCTCTTACTTTGAATTTTATGGCTGCGAGGTTTTTAAAGCTCGGCGGAGTTAATTTCCAGCAGAACTGTCGTGCTGCTGGCAGGCACCGCCGTGGCCATAAAATACCATCCCCAACTCAAGACGTCAGAGGGGAACAAAGATAGACCGTGATGCGGAAAAGATGCACACATTTAATATAATCTCCTAAGAATGCAGCACAGCCCTGAAGACACATGTCGGCAGCTCTCTCCCGAGCTGATCGTTTCCTCTTTAAATAGACTGCGCTGCTGATTCCTCCTGGTGGCTTTCCAGTCTCTATTTCTCATCCAATGCTGGTGCAGTTTATGGTCCCCGTATTCCAAAGGCCCAGAGGAAGACCCCTCGATGGGCGCCCACTCAGAGGTGGCCTCCGCACCCAGAGCAAGCGCCCACGGCCCTGGAGACGATGTGGGGTTTGCAGAAATTCTTGGCAGTCCTCCCACAGCTTCCCCTCTCCTGAAATTAAAGGATAGAGCTGCAGCAAGCCCTCCATCTAAATTAAAACGAGCTATATTTACTGTTCATACTAATTGAATTATATTAACTCCAAGCTAGATGATAAGCAGAGCCGTCCCTCGCAGTTCCTGGTCTTAATATGTTTTGCATTCAGACAAATGCACACCAGTGTGTCATCGTGTTCAAAGCAGAGGAATTTGGTCCTGGGCTATTTTCCTGCTGCTTTGACAAGGTTGACCAGGAACTTGTTTTCTTTTTTTTTTTTTTCTCCTGTGGGCTTGATTGCACAGTGCAAAAGCGTTGGTGAGTCCAATGCAAGCCCTGCAAGCCCCTGTGGGGTGGCACAGGCACAGGGAGCCCTGCCCCGGTGCCGTCCCCAATGTCCCTGCCAGGGAAAGGCAGCACACAGCCAGGAAGGGAGGGATGCTGCTGTCCCCATCCCACAGCAACCCCCAAAGCTGGGGCAGAGCACCACAAACTGATAGGACAGAGATATCAGGGGGAAAAGGAAACATGCTATCAGCCTAATGCCATCAAGATGAACGTAATTCGAAAAACTCAGTCAGGAGGCTTCAATAAGCCCAAAGGGCCCTGCCAAGAGTCGCACTTCCTATATCGAAGTGCATAAAAGCTAGACATGTAAAACACGGGGAAAGCTCTGTCAGGGTAGGCCAGTGCCAGCCAGCAAATATGTAACAGTGGGAACATGAAATATTAATCACTGGTGCATAAAACAATAGGAAAAACCTGCCTTTTCAGGCAGCCATCAATCCTCGCTCAGCAGGGAACATCAAGGGACGCTAATACCATACAGGTTCTGCTTAAATATTTGCCTTCCTTAATGCTCACGCAAGAAGCATTTGCTTTGAAGTTGAAAATAGACTGTAAATGTCTTTTGTGTGAGATGAAACATGATAAGACATGAAACTAGGAGGCTAAACTGTAGTTAATCACGGTGGTTTTACAAGCAACAAATCATTACTGCAGACAGCGAAGCGCAGCGCTTAGAAGCGGCCGGGCAGAGGGGAGAGAGCCTGGCGTGGGCATCAGCAGCTCTGGGGCATGGTACAGCTTGGGCACAGCACAGTTGGGGCACCCAAAATGCCACAGGAGCCCTGTGCCCCCCAGGGGACACCCAGGCCCCGTCCTGCTGTGTCCGAGGTGTCTCCATAGGTCCCCAGTGCCGCCGATGTCCAGCATGCCCTGCAAAGCAGCAGGAGCATGACTGCCTTCATGTTTTCAGGCAAAAGGCAAATTTCTCAGTGGGCTGAGGTCACCGAGGCGCTTGGGATCTGCTGCTGAAAGCGGCATCTGTGGGGCTGTGCCAGACCCTGTGCCAGGGGGAGGTTTGCTCCGAGCTCCCCCCAGCAGCGCTGGAGCGATGCTGGCGCATCCCAGAGCTGCTTTCCTGGGCACCTTGGGGTGGGTTCCTCCAACAGCTCCATGGGGGGACACGGGGACACCCACAGCTCCCCTGCACCCCCACAGCCCTGCTGTGAGCTGGGAGGGATGTGGCCCAGCCTGGGCAGCCTCTGTGGGAGACCCATGCGGGGAAAGGCACCCCAAGAAACCACATGCACTTGGGATGCGGACAGAGCCAGATCTTTGGGTGCTCCGTGGGAAAAGCAAGCAGAGGCGGAGGCACAGGAGCGGACAGGACGAGCGGCAGCCCCATCGCTGCATCCTGGCACAGCCAGCAGCACACACAGCATCCCGGGACAGGTATTTCACACATCAAAAACGCAGCTTATGATTAGAAGCGATGTGCACTTGGGAGCGTGAGATAAGACCCCAGAGCAAGCGTATAAGTATGACTGATTAGCAAATAAACTCTTGCTAATTGCCTTAAAAAGTCAGATCTCAGCAGCCAGGGAAGAAGAAAAAAAAAAATGATTTAAATTTTCCTCGGGCTAAACATTTTTCCGTCGAGCTCAGACTCGCTCCAAGTGTTTCCAGTCATTATCTCCCTAATTAACGCGCACCACAAACTGAAAACAAATTTCCTCACCTCGTGGCTTGGGAAGGTTCACTGGGATTAAGCAAACTGCACGAAATCGGTCAGCGATTCCCTCCCACCGGGTGAGCGACGGCTGCCGGGTGGGAGGCAGCCCAGAATAAAGATAGATGAAGTTATTAGCAGCGAACGAAGTGAAATAAGCCTTTAATTTCCCCCAGCTGTTGCTGGCTGTGCCCTATTGACAGGTGTGCTCTTGGGATGGGGGCGAGATGGTGGGGGGCACCTCGGCTCCTTACAGCCCCCTGCGTGCCAGGGAAACCAGCAGGGTGCGTGTTTTTTTTTTTGTTGTTGTTTTTTTTTTTTAAGTTCCCATAACTTTATTTTCTGCCTTTGACATAAAACCAGCTCCAGCCCTCGCTGCAGTTTTATGACCCTGCAAGGAATTGGAACAATTCTTATTAAATGGTGTTCCTAAGTGCCTGCAGAGTGTGGTACCCAGTGGGCTGGGCAGGGATGGCGACCCTACAAAGGATCGGGATTGCAAGGGCAACCCAAACCTGGCTTTGGCCCCCCCAGCAGCACTCAGCCCTTCCACCTGGTAGCGGCCAAATTGAAATAAAACTGAAAATTTAAGGTAAAAGAAACCCGTTGCAGGTGGAGGGCTCCCTGGGCAGCCTGCTTGTTCTTCCTGTGGCACTTGCTCGAAGGAATAATGGTAATTAGAGCTCCCTAATGCCTCCAGGTCATCTTCTTTTTCCTCGCATAACACAATTTCTATAGGGCTTGTCGTCTTTATTAGGGGAATTAATCTGAATCTCGCTGGGCTCTGGCCGCTCGGCTTTCCACCGGAGCCATGCCGAGGAGGGTCAAAGAGGCAGGTCCACCTCATGTCATGCAAATAAAAAAATTAAAAAAAATTAAAAAGCGAGGTCAGCTGGAGGCTACGGGGGAGGAAATTAATGATTTTTTAAACAACCAGGGAAGTTTACGTCGGCCTGCTAACGTAATTCAATTTCTGTCTTCAGAGCCCTTTATGTCATTAAGCCCACGTCGCCAATACGGGGCCTCTTTTGCCCAACTAAGCAAAATCTTCCTATTAAGCCAGAATTGACATTAGCGCAATAATAAAATTAGGATTAATGGCGGGGGAAGGGCTGCTCCGGGCCAGCCGTGCAGGCAGGGCCGGCCGGGGCTGAGCCCCTCGCTGCGGGGCCGGGGGACCCAGGGTGCCTGGGGAGGCTCGGGGGGGATCTGCCCCCAGTGGGCTGCATCCTGCACCCCCAGCACCACCTGAAGCCTTCGAGCCTCCCCTGCCAAGCTGTGGCATCAGCAGCTGCAGACAGAGGTTGGAAAAGCATCTCATCCCTGGGAGGGCATCCTGGGCTTTTTGGTTTTGTTTTCCTTTTTTTCTCCTTTCTTCCCCCCTTTTTTTTTCTTTTTCTTTTCCCTTTATTTTTTCCTTCCTCCCACCTTTTTTTCCTTTTTCCCCTTTTTCCTTATGTTTTCCTCTTTCCACTCTTTTTTCCTTTTTTTCCTTTTTTCCTTTTTCCCTTTTTTCTTTTTTCTTTTTCCATTTTTTCTCCCCTTTTTTCTTCCCCTTTTTTTCCTTTTTGTTTTCCTTTTTTTCCATTTTTCCTCCTTTTTCATTTTTTTCCCCTTTTTCCTATTTTTTCCCTTTTTCTTTTTTTCCTTTTTTTTTTCCCACTTCTTTTCCTTTTTTTTTTTTTTTAATTTTTTTTCCTTTTGGCTCAGGGCAGTGTCCCTCCCGCTTCCTCGAGGGCAACACCCGCTGCTTGCCCTCCGCTCATGCCCTGAGGGAAGCCCCGGGCGAGGAGCCAGCCTTCAGCAGAGGCTTGGGAACACCGCGGGCACCCTCCTGCGGCCGCTCCCCAAACTGCAGGCAATCCGAATTATAGTCAATCCGAATTAGTCAATCCGGATTACAGCGAGATGTCCCCCCCGTCCTCTCCTGGTGCCACCTGGGCGCTGGGAGAAGGCCCCAGCCCTGCCCCGGCCTCTGGGCCTTGCTCGGGGGGCACCAGACTGGAGGCGAAGCAGCGGATCGGGGGGGATTAATTAGCTGAAAAGCAGCTTGGAGCTCAGGCTGGGATCTCATTAGCAATTAGTGTAACAGAGCCAGGGGATGTGGAGTCCAGCAAAGCCCAGCTCAGCCTCCATGAAGCCAGGACAAAGAGACTTTTGGGGGCAGGGGACAGCAGAGCTGCCACCGACAACTGGCTTCTCACAGGGAAACTGCTGAGACGCTGCCAAAACCCATCCCTTCTTCCCAGCACGTCCTGCCAGAGGCTGTGATTTAGCAAGAACACACTGAAACAGCCTAAAAGCACCTGTAGTTGAGCTGAAATGGTGACTTAAGGTTAAAGAAAACCATCCCCTTTTGAAGTTTTGACTCTGGCAAAGCCTGAAGACTTCCAATGCATCCACATCCTCCCATCCAAAACCCAGGGGAAGACACAAACCCACCCCAGCTTTGGGGGTCCACCCCAGCAGGAACGCTTTTAAAAGACAAAATAAGACAGCTATTTCTCTGACACAGTGAATCAATGGTTTATTTTTTGTTTATTTTCAGTGTTCGAAGAGGTACAAGATGAGCAGTGAGCTCCAGGGAATGAGCTGGCACATTGCACTTGTGGCCAGTGCCCTTCCCTCTAGCCCAGGAGGCCTGAGGACGCAAAAAGCACATGGAGAAAAGCCCCCAAAGTGCCCTGAGTGCAGCTGAACCGTAACGCTGTGGCGTGGCTGCACCACCCCGCTCACGTGCTGCACCAGTTACACCATCGGACCCACGGGTCAAAGGTTTGCTGTGCCCAGAAACCCTCCTGTACCGATTTCAAAGAGGAGGGTTTGGTTCCTGGGCAGTGAGCAAAGCAGGGCAGTGAGGGAAGGCCACGAATCAGACCCTGAATTAAGGAGCAATCAGTGTCAGAGCCCTTTCGAGTGCAGAGAGAACGCAAACGTGACTCCTAAAGCCTGAGTTGTGCAAGGTGCAGTCGGTGAGCCTGGTTCTGGCCTCCCTTACAGCAGCATAAAGTAAGGAGGAACCGTTCACACCACGAGGGTTACAACACAGTAATACCAGGTCTGCTGTGAGGCAGAGCCAGAGCCAGGCCCGGAGGACACAGTAAATGCAGAACCGCCTCTGCTGCCTGCACGGTGGTGGGTCGAGGGGTAAAACACCCGGGTGCTGTCCAGCAGGGTCATAAAAACATCCTTGCCCCAGCATCCTGGAAGGGTTTACAGAGGGCAATTCATACCATGATCCCAGCCCAGAATAGCACCAGAGATTAACCCAGGCTCTGCTCCCTGCTAATCCAGTGCCATCCCCCCTCCGAGACGTCAGGAGGGAGGCTCTGGGTGGCAGCGGTGGCAAGGCAGCATCTGCCCTTCTTGGCCATGGTGCTGAGGCAGCCCCAGCTCTGCTGGGCACCACCAGAACTGCCCCAGCACCCAGCAGAGGCAGGGACACAGGCATGGGTGCTGCTGCAGTGGGCAAAGCAGAAAGGACTCAGCAGCAGCTGCTGGCAGAGGCAGGGATGTCTTAGGGAAGATGGGAGGGGGAAAGGGAAGGTAAAATGAAGAGCTGCAGCCTTCAGCTTAACTCGTGCAAAATAACCTCAGGCACAGGTCATGCAACCTGGCCCCCAGCAAGTGCAGTGCAGCCACAGCCTCCCCTCCCCTCCCAGCTCCCTCCCAGCACCCAGAATGGGGATGTCTCGGAGCATGGAGCCAGCCTGGGGGCACCAGGAGCTTTGTTGGGGGGTCTCTTGCTCCCAGTGCACCCCAAGATGTGAACGCAGGATCAGCCCCCAGCAGCATGTCGTGTAGAGCAGCTCGCTTATTTCTCCTTCGGGTCCTTATCTGCTTTGCCTGGAAGAGGGGGAGGAAAGAAATCAGGGCCCCTGTGTTTTGTTCCAGACCCCCCAGCCCAGTTTATAATTACTTTGCCACACACAGCTAGTGCTTCACAAGCACTGCAGTCAGATAATCAGAACAGCAAGACACGGCTGGGGTGCTGCCCTGAGCTCAG